>NC_133544.1:2500000-3750000 GCF_048773025.1 Camelus bactrianus
AAGCCAGGGAAGAGGGAGGTCCGGGTGCAGAAAATACCCCATTACCGGCTAGAATGAAAGGCCCCGAGACAGAGATTTTCAGCAGTCTTGTTCCAGCACTGAATTCCCAGCCCTTAAAGATGGTTGACTGAACATTTCTCTTTAATGTAAATAGTCAGATTTCGGAGTTTTTAAAATAAGAGAATCACACCAACAGCTGTAGCCCACCAACAGCTCAGCGTGGGCGACTGAGCAGGCGGGCAGGGCGCCCTTCACAGGGTCTGCAGGACCCAATGGCCGCCGGCGCTGCCATCAGCCTCCACCACAGCATCCCTTGAGGCCTGCGATGTGCTCCGCCTATGCTGAGCGCCGGAACAACTAGGGGGAGGGCAGGTCCCAGGGGTCGGGGGAGAGTGTCCTCCCAGTGAGGCTGGAGTGGGACGAAGAGGACACAGGCTTGCCCCCAGCCCCGAACCGCCCTCCCTTGACCTGCACTGCCGCTGCCCTGAGCCTGACTGAGGGGACCGGGTTGAATGCGGTTCTGAGACAAGGCGTCAACTGGGGTGGGCAGGTCGCGGAGCTCCAGGAGTCCCGCCAGGACGTTCAGGGTGGGGCGCGGAGCTTCTCTCGAGCGCCCCCTCCCGGCGCGCGCGACAAACGCCGGCTCACCTTCCCTAGGACCCCGGCGCGGGAGGGCGAGGGGGGCGGCCCCGCGCAGGTGGAGAGCTGGGGAAGCTGGGGCGCCCGCGTCCTCCGCCCCGCTCCTCCCGCCCACGAACCCCGACCAAGGAAAGGCAGATCGCGGGCAGCGGGCCTGGGGCCTGGGGCCTCGCCCCTCCTCCGACGGGGGCGGGCGGTGAAGGCAGCGCCGAGCGCTGCCCGAGCGACACCCGCCCTCCCCTTGGCCGCGGGTGGCTCGGAGTCTGTCTCTTGGTCTGTTTCCCTGAGTCTCCGGACCTCCCTCCTTCTCCCCTCGGGGGCGGGTAGGGATTCCGGTCGCACCAGCCGGCGAGGGAGGGTGCGGTTGACCTTCCTTCCTCACTCGGTGCCGCTGCCCTCACCCTCTACCCCTGGCACAGCCGGGGAAACTGAGGCATGGAGAAAGAGTCGGCCCGAGAATCGGAGGCGAAGCTGGACAGGATCCAGGGCCCAGGACATCCTGCTCTCCAGGGGAGGAAGGGGCTCGCTCCCTATTCCAGAGGCTCGGAGCGCTCGCTTGGCGCCTCCGCGCGCAGGGAGCTCAACTCGGGCGGAGAAGGGAGGATGCGGGTCTGGCTCAGCCGGGATGGCCTAGGGGACTCGGGGGGCCCATCAGAAGACTGTAGCCAGGGGTCCGGGAGGAGGAAGCGGTGCTTGATACCCGGCTTGGAGGACAGGGACAGGTGGGGACGGAAGCGGGAGAGGCATCCAGATGTGGGGACGACGGCGCGGGCAAGCGAGCTTGGGGCTGCTGCTGGGATCCGAGGCTGGTCCCACCGCGGAGTTGACCGAAGCTGCAGGAGAGGAAGGGAGCCGTCCAAGGCCACGCCCACGGAGGCCATCCGGCCATCCGGGCCATCCTGGCCAGAGTGCTCTGCCTACCATAGGGGACAGTGTTGTCGCCTATCCTTCCCTCTGCCTCACCCCAGTCCTTCCGCTGGGTGCAGGGAGGGCAGGGCAGGGTTCATGGTCCTGGGTTTAATCTCCAGAGCCTCCTGAGGACTCGCCCACTGCCAGGACCTCGCTGGCCAATCTTGGGGATACCCCAGGTCTTGGCTACATGTGGCCACTCCACCCTCACTCCCCTGAGCTGCAGCTCCTATTCACAGACGTGGGGACAAATCGTGCTCCAGGATGTGCTGGTAAATTAGCAATGACTAAAGTTTAAAATATGTGCCCTTTTATGCCTACTTACCTTTGTATAGCATTGAATGTTCTGGAAGTACAGCAGAATTCTAGCAGAGACTGCATCACACTTCCCACGTACACGGCACTGGCTGGTGCTTTGCCTAGCTCATTTAATCACGGAACCCCTGTGAGGACGGTATATTGTCATTTCATTCTATGGAGGAGACCAGGCACAGAGAGGCTAAGGAAACTGCCCAGGGTCACAGAGCTGAGAGACAGGGCTCGGATTTGAGTGGGCCCAAGAGAATTGCTGCTAACCACTGGGCCGGGCTGCATCTCTGGGGTAAGGGGCACAAAGGGGTCGGGAGACACACCCCTCACTGCACCTTCATTTAACACTGTCCAGCCACACCCCAGCTGGGGCTCAGCCAATCTGGTGGGTCCTCCAGACTTCACAGTAGCTCTGGAGACTGGGGTTAACCTCTGTTCCTGGGTACAGGCTCAGACACAGGCTCAGAGAGGGAAGTGGCTCCCCGGGCTCATAGCACAGAACTGAAGCTGGGATTCAGTCTTCTGAGCCCCTCCTGCCCCCCAAGACCAGCTGCCTACAGGGGAGTCTGGAATCAGCCCCCCTCTGCAGCCACCGGCCCCAGGGGCGTCGAGTCCCTGCAGACAGACAGGATGGGTGTTAGGCCCGCGGACAGATGGCGCAGAAACTGCGCACTCCCCGCACCCTCCTGCTTGATTCTTGGGGGCTGGGCTCCAGAAGCCCCCACTTCAACCTCCTGCGTGCCTGGTGGCAGAGGCCTGATGTGAGCAAAACTGGTGAGGGAAGGCAGTCCTCAGGGAAGGAGGGTAGGCAGGAGTCCTCCCCACCCAGCTGGGCCTGTGGGTGGGGGCTGGGCTGGGTTCCAGGCCTGGAGGCTTAGTGGATGGTGGCTCCACCAAGAGGTGGGGCCTGGCACCCCTGGTCCTGCCCGGCCTGTGTGCCTGGGAACAGCCAGCAGAACGCACGCCCCCCCCCCACCCTACCCCATCCCAGCAGCCCCAGTCTTCCTCTGCCCCAGTCCCCACCTCTGGCTGGTCATTCAGCCTCTCATCCACCGTTTCCTCCTGCGTCCATTCACCAAGCGTGCAGTGCGACATCTGCTGTGCCAGGTGCACCTCACGAGTGGGGACAACACCGCAAACGCCCGCGCCCCAAGGCCATGCGCTGTGGGCCCCTCCCTAGTTGGGTGGGATGGTGGGGAAAGGCCGGAAGAGCTGCTGAGAGGGGCGACTCGGGCAGCAGGCCCTGCGGGTCCTGAAGGTCAATTTAGGGAGATTATCCTGAGCTCTGTGAGGGGCCGGTTAGACCCATGATGATAATAGCGATTCTAACGGTGCTGAAGACAGGGTCCGAGTGCCCTCTGTGCCTGCCGGCCCACGGCCACTTTGTCGGAGGTGGGGATCCGTATTCTCGCTTAGCAGATGAAGGGTAATTTGCTGACAGGTGTCAGCATCCCCCCAGGCTCAGTCAGGTGTATCAGAGGCCGGAGGCCGGCCAGGCAGTGTCCACACTAGCTGTCTCCGCGATGGTCATCAGGGCTCCCTCCCTCCCACCCTCACTCAGACCTGGGGACTGAAGGGAGTAGGTGGGAGGTGAGTGCCCACCATGGCCCAGAGCAGAGGCCCCGAGGTGGTGGTTCCTAGTCCCAAGCTGCAGCAGACCAGCGTGGAGGCCCCTCCCCAGTGCTTCTGGGTCAGTGGGTCTAGGGTGCACCTGTAACAAGTTCCCAAGGGTTATGCTGCTGGTTGGGTCAGGGGAGGAGTGTCATCATTCTGCCTCTTTCAGGCCTCTTCTGTCCACATAGCAAGCGAGACGTGTTGGCCTTGCAGCCTGGGGACGACCCTGCACTCAGAGTCGATGCCCAGACCTCTGCTGGCCACGCAAGCCTGGACGAAGCCCTGGGTCCTCCATTAACTCCCTGGGTGCCCCAGGACAGGTTTCTCACCCACCCTGAGCCTCAGTTTCCTTATCTGCACGATGGGAAGGCGGACAAGGTTGCATGCAGGTAAGTAAGAAGCTGTGTGAAAAGTGCTAGGCACATAGAGGTCACAGGGGTTAGTGTGCCTTAGCAAGTTGTTCTTCCTTCCTGGGAAGGTGACACCAGTCTCGGTGAGGAGGCACTGTTCTTACCGCATTGAGGAAAGTTTGCACAAGGCGGTAGGCCAGGCTGCCTGGGCTCAGAAGCTGGCCCTGCTGTTCACCAGCAGTTACTTCGCTTCACCGAGCCTCAGCTTGCTTTTCTGTAAAAGGGGGCGATTCCTGTCCCTGCCTCCTTGGGGGTCTCAGCAGGTTGGTCTGTCAAGAGCTGCGCACAGGGCACTTACAGTGTTTGCAATGTTTGCTGTGAATCCTTGGTGTCCTCCCTGAACCCCATCCCATGCCTCCTCCCTGACTTCCTTGTCCAACCGCCACACCAGGCCATGAGTAATTCCCTCCCTTAGCAATAGTGCTGTAGGTTCTGGGAGGGGAAATCCTAGATCAAAGGCTCGAAGGGCCCCCTTTGTCCCTGAGGCAGTGGGGAGCCATGGAAGGCTTTTGAGCAAGAGAGGGATGTGATCAGAGCCAGCCTTTGGGAAATGCCTCTGGCAGCCAGTGGAGGATGAGTGAGACTCCCAGGTAGCAGAGGACAGTGGGGCAGGGACGCGGCTGCACAGGCTGTGCTGATGGCCGCCTCCAGTCTCTCATCTTCCACTGTCATCACCATCAACAGCTACTACCTATTAGTGTGACTCAGACTTCCTGCACTTAACATGACCAGTGTGCCTGCAGGCTGCACCCGTGACCCTGCTGCAGTCTCTCCATGACTCTGCGGGGAAGAGTCTCCATCTCCCTTTCAGATGAAGAGCTGAGGGTCACAGAGTCACGCTGGCTGGTCTAGTCTTCTCACCCAGCCCACGGAGCACCCCGAGCGGGCAGATGCTGGGTACTGCTGGGCTCAGTGCTTCTGAATGCAGGGAACGTTCCTGGTGGCACTGGGTGTTTCCCGCAAGGACACGCATGGGGTATCAGGAGGGAAGGACCTGCAAACCCGCAGCCACGGCTACACCCAGGTGCCACGGTGACAAGAGGCAGCACACTCAAGTGAGGACTGTCTGACCTTCCCTCTCTCCGCCTTTGCTGCCCTACGTGGGGCCCCTGCCTCCTTCCTCCCGGCCCACACATCCTGGGGGCACTCTCTTTGTGTCTGACCCTGGCAGAGCCCTGGCTCATGCCCGACCTTCAAAGTCCTCCAAAGTCAGCTGGGAGGTTGAGGAGGAGGAAGAGAAACACCCTTCAGGAAGAGAGTGGCGGGCGGCAGGAAACCTCAGGAACCACCAACGGGGTCACAGCGCCTGGACCCAGGCAGCGGGTGGGGGGGGGGGCGGAGCCGCTGGACCCCCCAGCCGGAGCTGCCCGCCCTCGGCCATTCCGCCCTGGCCGCCTCCTCCTCTCGTCCTGTGCTGGTGTTTTCTCTATCTGGAAAGCCTCATGCAGCTTCCTTTTGGTTCACTTCTCAGCTACAGTGTTACTGCTGTAGGGGCCTCCCTGCGTCCCCCACCTACAAGGCGGCCACCGCATTCCCTCTCAATCTCATTACCAGGTTCACTCTCTTCCAAGCCCTCGCTATTCTCCAAAATTCTCTTCTTTAACTCTTCTGTGCAACGGTCTGTAATCTGTCCCTGGACTAGTGTGGACAC
This sequence comes from Camelus bactrianus, assembly GCF_048773025.1. Classification (NCBI taxonomy): domain Eukaryota; kingdom Metazoa; phylum Chordata; class Mammalia; order Artiodactyla; family Camelidae; genus Camelus; species Camelus bactrianus. The sequence goes on from NC_133544.1 coordinate 2,505,533, forward strand.
TTAGGCTACTGTCTGGGCTGCTCCTATATCTTTGGCACCTGGAACAGCGTGGAATCTCCATCATTATTTTTCCTTCATCATTTTTTAAACGGCTAATGGAATGCCGTATTTTGGAGGTACCATTATTTATCTGTTTGTCTACTGCTGGACATTTAGGTTTTCATTATTTGAGTTGCAAAGAACCGGGTAATGAATATTGTTGCCCCAGGACTGCATTGGTCAGAGTCCCAGCAGGGGGCCCCGCAGGCTGGCACAGTGAGGACAGCATTAAAACTGGCCTATTTCCTGAGGTGCGAGCAGGATCTGCGGCACTTAGGAAGGGATGGGGGAGCCCTCGCGGCGGGCAGTTGGGGGACTGTTACACCTCCGGGCGGAGGACCACGGGAGGGAGGGATGGCCAGAACCTGGGGACAGCTGCTTCTTCAAGGAGGGGGTCTGAGGCACGCCGTGGCTGCACAGGGAAGGGGAAGCTGGGGACGAGATGCCCATCTCACTCTTCCAGTCTTCCCATCCTGTGGGCACAGCCCATCAGGGACACAAAGCAGGCGGAGAAGGGCAGAGAGCAGTGGAGGGGCAGGCGCATACTGCCCGCCCACCCTGTGGCCTTCAGCATCCACCCTCGTGCTGTGCGGGAAGCGGGTCCTCAACACCCAGAAGGCACAATGATGCAGCAGCCCCTGATTTTCCTGGGTGATGGCGACTGGGGAGTGTGCCAGCTTGAAGCCAGAGATGTTGAGCATCACAGAACTTTTCATATGAGGTGGGGGCGGAGACAGGCATGGACAGGCAGGCCTGAAGGAAGCAGTCCCGGGGGGCCTTGCTGGGACAGCGCCTGCTTCCCATACGTTCTCCACCCACCCACCCACTCCCCTTCCCCCTCAGTCAGACCCTCAGTGGAACTTCTTTTTTAGCCTTGATGGGATGGCCCAAACTTTTGTTCCTCCAGGAACTGAGTGCCTTAGGGGCCTGCCATTAATGAGCTGCTGTCCCTTTTCCCAATAAGAAAAACCATCAAGCACCACAGTGAAACCTCCGGGCTCCATGCGTAGTCCTCCCGGCCCCCATGTGTAGAATCGATTCAGATTCCCCCTGGTGCCTGAGATCAATATCCCCTGCTCAGCCTGCTGGTTCGGTGACAGGAGGAACCAAGAGTAGCCAGTGGGGGGGAGGGACAGCCTCAACTTCAATTCACTGGAAGTGTGACTGTGTTTCCTGATGGAGACGTTCCTTCCTTGGACACTAGCCCAAGGTCACAGGAAGGAAAGCAAAAATTCCGCCAGTGTGCTATTTGATGTAATAGTGGAAGGGGCCACTCGTACCCCATTGCTTGGTTCCTGGACCCATGCTTTTGGGCTGTAGGGGGATGACTCCATAGAATGCCTACTGAGTCGAGACATATGCCACACCCTGTGGGCTGGCACTTGAACCTTGCAGGGTGTTGGCTCTGATTCAGCACCAGAACTAGTCTTCTGCAGACTGTTCCACCATTCTCCCAAGCCAGCTGCTTCTGGGCGATGGGGCACAGGATAAGTCCAGGGAATTTTATGGGCTCAAGCTCTCTGCCATTCTTTCTTCATTGAAAAATGAGTCCCTCAGTCCAAGGTGATGTTGCTTGGGTTGCCATGGTGATGGATAAATAAAGCACCCCCCAAGATCACAAATGGTGGCGCCAGTGGAAGCAATGTGGCTAGAAAGGCAAGTCCTGACCTGAAATACGTAAGGGCGAATGGCTGTACTTTCCATGATGAAAGGGGTCCAACGCCATCATGCTGGCCACCAGGCAGCTGCCTGGTTCCTCTGGGGAATGGCACCATGTTAGGAGCTCAGTGTGTGTCTCTGCTGTTGACGAGGTGGGCACTTGGCCATAAGGAAAGCCAAGGCAACCTGGGTGAGGGAGGCTTGTGTGGCTGAGGCCCGAGTCCTCAGAAGAGGTCGTCCTGTTTGACACGCAAGGGCTTCCTCCACAGTGGATGTCCTTTGGTGAGTATTCATTCCCACCCTGTGCCCATTCTGGGAGCTCTGCTTGCGTTTCCCCCAAATATTCTAGAAACTATTTATTCTTTCCAAGTCTCTGATCACTTGGCCAATCCGCTAGCAGCTGCCCACGAAGCAGCACAGTCCGGCCCTCTGGGAGAACTTCTCCTGACCGCGGTCTTTCAGGGCTTCTCCCGAGTGTGTCTGCAAAGCAGTAGGCATCTGTCTCTGGCTGGAACCAGCACCCCAGGCAGGCCAGTCTTTAAATCAGGCACATGCTTTTTCCTCCTCTGTTGACTGATCACAGCACTTCCCTGAGGGCATAGCTGTGGGTTGAAGAGAGCTGGTAAAAGTAGGAGCAGATACCCTGGAGTCTAAGCCACCTACTCATGAAGTCTCCTTGTTCTTTCCAGGTCTGCTGGGGCCCAGCTTCGCTTCACAGTGGAGCACTGGGTGCACATCCAGGTTTCAGATTTGGTGGATAAGACACATCTGCTTCATGATGGACAGCTTGGGCTGCATAGTTTCTTGGTATCCACAGCCAGGCAGTAAGACTCTACTAAGACCCAGCAGCAGGCCAGGAGCTGCCTTTGAAATGGAGAAGAGTTGTTGGCAGAAGAGCCAACATGGCCTTACTCCAAAACTCTGGGTGGATGCACAGTGATTTTCCTATGGGGACTAGCTCCCCAGAGCATCTCTGTCTGCCACACACTCAAAACCATGGGGTCTGCTGGATCATGAGGCTGGATCATGGCAGGGCAGCTAGCACTGTAGCCTGGACCTGTTGAAGCACCATTTGTTCTCTAGGCTCCATTCAAAATTGGCAGTCTTTGTGGGTACCCAGTAAATGAATCAGGGAAGCTTACCCAAGTAGTAAATGTGTCTATAAAATCCAAAGAAGCCAACCAGGCACTCACAAGAAACATCAGGAAAAAAAAAACTATATTAAGACACATCATAATCAAATTGTCTTCATTGTGGACCTCCATATGTCTGAAAATGTCTGTATTTCTACCTTCATTTTTAATTTATTTTGGGGGGGGTGGAGGGAGAAGATAATTAGTTTTATTTATTTATTTTTAATGGAGGCACTGGTGATGTCATCTTTACCTTTGTTTTCTGCACATAATTTGTATTTTGTCCCCTCTGGCTGTTTATTTTTTTCTATGTCACTGGTTTTGAGCAATTTGATTATGAGGTGTCTTAATGCAGTTTTTGTTTTCCTGATGTTTCTTGTGCTTGGGATTCACTGATCTTCTTGGATTTGTGAGTTTATGGTTTTCATTGAGTTTGGAAATTTTTCTCCCATTATTTCATTATTTCTTCAAATATTTTTTTCTGTCTCTTTCGTTCACTTGGGACCCCAATTATCCATATATTGGACCACCTGATATTGTCCCACAGGTCACTGCTATTCTGAGTTTTTTTATTCTTTTTCTTCTTACTGTTTTATTTTAGATAAGTTCTATTGTTATGCCTTCAAATTCACTAGTCTTTTCTCGTGTAATATCTAATCTGCCATTAATTCAATACAGTATGTTTTTCATCTCAGAAAGGGTAGTTTTCATCTCTAAAAGTTCTATTAGGGTTTTTTTTTTTTAAGTCTTTATAATTCCATTAACGTTTTGAACTTATGGAATACAGTTATGGTCACTGCTTTAATGTTTTTCTCTGTTAATTCTAACATTTGTGTAAGTTCTGGGTTGGGTTCAATTAATTGATTATTCTCTTCATTATGAGTTGTGTTTTCTCACCTGTTTCAATGCCTAGCAACCTTTGACTAGGTGCCTGGCATTCTGATTTTACTTTTTTGGGCACTGGATATTTTTATGTTCTTATACATTTTCTTGAGCTTTGTTCTGGGATGTAGTTAAATTACATGGAAACAGCTTGATACTTTTGGATCTTGTTTTTATGGTTTGTTATTTGGCTGCTTGGAGCAGTGCTCGGTCCCAGTATAGTTCCCACTCCCAAGGCACAACCTTCTTGAGAATCCTACCCAATGCTGGTGAATTATGAATTTTTCTAGTCTGGCTGGTGGAAAACAACACTATTATCAATGACTGTGAGTAGCACACACTCTTTCCTCTAACCCTTTTGAATGGTTTGCTCCTCAACCTTGGGTGGTTTCCTCCTACACACGTGCTGGTCAGAAGGCTGCTGGATACTCGGGGGACCCTCTGCAGATCTCTGAGGTTCTCGCTCCTTTGTGGTACTCTGTCCTGAGCACTCTAGCTGCTTTGCTCTCCCCAGACTCTCAGCTCTGCTTCCTCACCTCAAGCAACCCACTGGGCTGCCCACCAGTCCCCCTCCCTGGCTGGGCAGTCATAGGGATCCCTTTTGTCTAGTCGCAGGGATCACTGTCCTTCGTCACCTGGCTTCTAGCATCACGAAAACTGTTGTTTCAGGTACTCTGCTTATTTTCTTCATTGTTTCAGGTAGGAGGGTAAATCTGGTCCTCATTGCCCCCATCTTGATTGAAAGCAGAAGTTAATTTGCATTTTCATGTCAGTGAGACTGAGTGTGTTCTCATATGTCTATTGATCCTTTGTATTTCTTCTTCCATCTATTTCCTTGTTCATATTATTTGCTCATTTTCCTTCTGGATTATTATGTTTTAAACTTTTTTTATTGAGTTATAGTCATTTTACAATGTTGTGTCAAATTCCAGTGTAGAGCACAATTTTTCAGTTATACATGAACATACATATATTCATTGTCACATTTTTTTCGCTGTGAGCTACCATAAGATCTTGTATATATTTCCTTGTGCTATACAGTATAATCTTATTTATCTATTCTATATATATATTGGTCAGTATCTACAAATTTCAAACTCCCAGTCTGTTCCTTCCCACCCTCCTCCCGCTGGCAACCACAAGTTTGTATTCTATGTCTATGAGTCTGTTTCTGTTTTGTATTTATGTTCACTTGTCTTTTTCTTTCTTTCTTTCTTTCTTTCTTTCTTTCTTTCTTTCTTTCTTTCTTTCTTTCTTTCTTTCTTTCTTCCTTCCTTCCTTCCTTCCTTCCTTCCTTCCTTCCTTCCTTCCTTCCTTTCTTTCTTTCTTTCTTTTCTTTCTTTCTTTCTTTCTCAGATTCCACATATGAGTGATCTCATGTAATATTTTTCTTTCTCTTTCTGGCTTACTTCACTTAGAATGACATTCTCCAGGGACATCCATGTTGCTGCAAATGGTGTTATGTTGTCATTTTTATGGCTGAATAGTATTCCATTGTATAAATATACCACATCTTCTTTATCCAGTCATCTGTCGATGGACATATAGGCTGTTTCCATGTCTTGGCTATTGTAAATAGTGCTGCTATGAATGTTAGGGTGCAGGTGTCTTTTTGAAGTAGGGGTCCTTTTGGATGTATGCCCAGGAGTGGGATTCCTGGGTCACATGGTAAGTCTGTTCCTAGTCTTTTGAGCAATCTCCATACTGTTTTCCACAGTGGCTGCACCAACCTGTATTCCCACCAGCAGTGTAGGAGGGTTCCCTTTTCTCCACAGCCTCTCCAGCATTTGTCATTTGTGGACTTTTGAATGATGGCCATTCTGACTGGTGTGAGGTGATACCTCATTGTAGTTTTGATTTGCATTTCTCTGATAATTAGTGATATTGAGCATTTTTTCATGTGCCTTTTGATCATTTGTATTTCTTCCTCGGAGAATTGCTTGTTTAGGTATTCTGCCCATTTTTGGATGGGGTTGTTTGTTTCTTTCTTATTAAGTCGTATGAGCTGCTTGTATATTCTGGAGATCAAGCCTTTGTTGGTTTCATTTGCAAAAATTTTCTCCCATTCCATAGGTTGTCGTTTTGTTTTACTTATGGTTTCCTTTGCTGTGCAGAAGCTTGTAAGTTTCATTAGGCCCCATCTGTTTATTCTTGCTTTTATTTCTGTTGCTTGGGTAGACTGCCCTAGAAGAACATTTTTGAGATGTATGTCAGATAATGTTTTGCCTATATTTTCTTCTAGGAGGTTTAATGTATCTTGTCTTATGTTTAAGTCTTTGATCCATTTTGAGTTTATTTTTGTGTGTGGTGTAAGGGAGTGTTCTAGCTTCACTGATTTACATACTGCTGTCCAGATTCCCCAACACCATTTGCTGAAGACACTGTCTTTATTCCATTGTATATTCTTGCCTCCTTTGTCGAAGATGAGTTGACCACAAGTCTGTGGGTTCATTTCTGGGCTCTCTATTCTGTTCCATTGGTCCATATGTCTGTTTTGGTACCAACACCACGCTGTCTTGATGACTGTAGCTCTGTAGTAGTGTCTGAAGCCTGGGAGAGTTACTCCTCCCCTTCTGGAGTACTTCCATTTGTTCTTAATGAGTTGAAAGAGCACTGGCTTAAAGAAAAAGGGAAATTTTATTGTTTCATGGGACAAAATACCCCTTGCCCTTTCTCTTTTCTTCTAACAGGGACTGTGGCTGTTGGTCTCAAGTCCCACCTTTACAACTTGCGCTAAAAAGCAAAGATCAGCAAACGACAGCCTGCGGGCCAAGTCCAGTCGCCACTTGATTTCTGGTGCACATGCTCATTTGTTTACATATGGCCTATGGCTGTTTCCATGCTGTACCAGTAGAAGCAGAGACCACACGGCATGTTCAAAACCTAAAATATTTACTATCTGGCCTTTTGTGGAAAAAGCTCACTTGCCCCTGGTCTAAAGTAAAAGACAAGAAGTCCTGTCTCCCAGTTGTATTGTGAACTCCTCCAGGAGTTCTCTGGTTGGTATGGAGTGAATCGTATGGTGATCCTTGATCAGGCTGACAGAGAGCTGACCAGCCATCCTAGGGTGACACGTCCACCCCCTGCGGCAGCCCCTCTAGGGTTCTGTGAGCTGAGTGGAGCCAGAGCAGAGATGGGGGATGCAGTTGAGGGGACAGGGAGTGGCAGGCAGACAAACACAAAAGTGTTCAGCAAAAGGTCAATGACTTTTGTCTGGTGTACATGTTGTGAACGTGTCAGAACACGAAATTGAAATTCTGGGGAGCATCCAGAGATAACAGGTGTGAAATTATCAAAGGAGGTGTCAGATCACCATAGGTAGACTATCAAGGCAAATGCTTGGGAACCTGTCCCACACCTGGAATAAAAGGTGAGCACAAAAGAGAGAGGATCTGGGAACTTGGTCCTGCTGGGGCACAGATCATGGGAGCACCTTCCTTCACCTAAAGCCTAGTAAGGGTGGCTTCCAAGGGATTGTCCACAGAGCTTAAAAAGTGGCCCTCCTTTGGGGGCACAGGGGACTGAGGACAGTGGATGGGGGATGGACACCCAGCCACAGAAGAAGGCTCACGAGCTGCTTCAGAGGCAGAGCCGGGAGTGTATTGCTGTGTTGAGACCTGCCTGCTCCAGAACACCTGTCAGGGTGAGGGGTGAGAGAAAGCTTCCTGTGGACAGACATGAGCTGTGCAGACAGGTCTTCGTCACATGGATGGGTCATCTTAGGTTCTGTCCTATAGCCCCTAGGGAAGGGCATAGGGTCCCCTCCAGCCGCCAGGTAAATACCCACCTGGTGACACATCTGCCCAGGAGAGAGAATATCAGGGAACTGCTAGGGAGCCTGTGAATGTCCCCAGGAGGGAGGGGTCAGCTTACACTTTGCCAGACCGAAGATGAGACCACAGTCCCCCCCCCCCGCCCCCAACACCTTACCCTTGCTCCTCTCTGGCAGCAGCCCCAGCAGGTGGAAGCAGGGCTGGGCTAGCTGAGCTGGTTGGGGAAGGAAGGAAAAGGGAAGCCACTGAGCATAGCCCCAGTGCACATCTCAGGAGCTAAAGGGCCCAAGGGTAAGATTCAAAGTTAAATCAAGTTCAACGGTTTGACTCTGCAGACCGGGACATTCTAACTTCTAAACTGAGACAGTGTGTGGTTTGGTTACCACATGTCGCACACGTTTCAGGATCTAGGGATAAGGCGAGGTTTAGTCTTGCTTGCGTTGTTGCAAAGACCGGAAACCCACTGTAGCCTGAGTAGGAGGAGTGTACTGTGAGGACACTGCTATGGCCTGAATGTCTGTGCCCCCAACATTCATATGCTGAAATCCTAACCCCCAATGTGATGTATCAGGAGGTGGGGCCTTTGGGAGGTGATCAGGTAATGAGGTTAAGCCCTCATGAATGGATTAGAGCCTATTTGGAAGAGGCCAGAGAGCTACCCCTTGCCACCATGTGAGAATACTGCAAGACAGCCCTCAGCTACCAGGAATAGGGACCGCGCTGGCACCCTGACCTTGGACTTTCAGTCTCCAGAACTGTGAGGACTGTGAGAAACAGATTTCTGTTGCTTGTAAGGCACCCAGTCTATGATACTTTGTTATAGCAGCCCAAAGTGATCAAGACAGAGACAGAGGAACCTCACGGGTGTTTGAGGACACTGAGATTCCCTGGTTTGGGGGACCCAAGTGGTCACACAGCCCCTAGTTTCTGAAATAACAATTCCTACGCATAATGCCAGCTACCAACGTGTGAGCATGTACGTGAGCCAGGCACTGTTCAAAGTATTCTCCGGGTATTAACTCATTTAATCTTTCCAGAAACTCAAATGAAATACTGGGGTAGGTCCTATTATCATTCCCTTTTTCCCCCTGAAGAAACTGAGGCACAGGAAGATTTCTAGTATCCACACTAGTGGGCAAGACCCACAGGTATGCACTATGCCAAGTGCTAAGAAAAACTCCAGGGTGAGCTGGGGCCTGTTCCAGCCCAGGGAGTTAGGCAAGACTGCCCTGAAGGGACAATGTTGAAGCAGATTTGGGTTGAGCAGACAAAGTGAAGGTGGTCAGGGAAGGGCATCCAAGGTGAAGGGATTGGCAAGTGCAAAGGCCCTGAGGCAGAAGCCTGCAGGAACAGTTGAGAAGCAGCAAGGAGGCCAGTGAGACTGGAGTCAGACTGTGCAAATGGGGACACTATAGGAATGAATGGCATTGTTATATCTACACTGGGACAAAGGCAAAAAAATGGGGACCATCCCAGACAAATTCAGATGTTTAATCACATTACTTAAAAGCTAAGGTGCAGGGGGGTGGAGGGTGGGAAGGGATAGACTGGGATTTCAAAATTGTAGAATAGATAAACAAGATTACACTGTATAGCACAGGGAAATATACACAAAATGTTATGATAACTCACAGAGAAAAAAATGTGACAATGAGTGTGTATATGTCCATGAATTACTGAAAAATTGTGCTGCACACTGGAATTTGACACAACATTGTAAAGTGATTACAAATCAATAAAAAATGTTAAAAAAAAAAAAAGCTAAGGTGAAGAATTTGATCTTTATCTAACAACTGGGAAATCATTGGTTTTGGGCCATGTAATCTACTCAGCCTTTTTTTTCATTTTATAAAATTGAGATATCGCACACATAAAGTGCATAAATATTTTTAGTACAGTTTAATTTTCATGTATGTACCAACCCATGTAGCAAGATGGGTCTGGTCAAGATACAGAATATTCCTTGCCCCTCAGTTCATCATCCCTCCAAAGTTCCCACTACTGTCACCTCTAACACCAAAGACTGTTTTTGCTTGCTTTCTAGAAAATTAAGGTGCAATATATATAGTGATATGCACTACTCTTTAAGTTTGAATGTTACTTACATGTACTTCTTCATAACCACCACCCAAGTCAAATTATAGAACATTTCTAGTGGCACAGAAGGTTCCCTCCTACCCTTTCCAGTCAATACCTCCTTCACAGAGGTATTTTTATCTCCATAGATTAAGTTTTGCCACAGGCTCCTTTGCTGCTTCTTCAAACCTTTATCTGCCCCATCATCTGCTCTACCTGGCTGCCCTGCTCCTACTGACGCTCCCTCCCTCCTTTCCATCCCAGATTAGGGTTCCCTTGCTCCCCAGCCCTCACCCACCCATGGCCTCAGTGACCTCCCACAAGTTCTGGGCGGCCCCTCCTCTCCCGATGCCAAGGATTCCTTTGGGCGGGAGGTACTCTCCATCACTCTCCTTCCCCTGGCCACACAAATAAACCAGCAATCTTAGTACAAGCAGTGACTCGCTAGGCAAACTCAGCCTGGAGACAAACAGCAGGCTGCTTCCTGCCAAACTGCCACACTAAGGCATCTGTTTGCGGGGAGGGGTACAGTCTGAAGTGGCCACTGCGGGTGCACCATGAATTCACGGGGCGCCGCTCTACAGCAGCCCCCGCCCTGTCCCGGTTCAGCTTCAGCCTCCCGTGCATCAAGCCAGAGGTGGGCCGCGTTTCCCAAAATGCCTCTCGCAGCGCAGGCGAGCCTTGGTTTTAAAGCAGCTAGTCATGCCGCCGAGGCCACCAGAGCTGCGTCTGCGGAGAGGCTCTCGAAGCCCACGTCAGCCCACGGGCCACGAAGCCCCCGGCATCCCAGGGCTCGCGGGAGCTGCTCCGAGCCGCCAGGTCCCCTTCGGGAGCCGGACGTGTGCGTTCGGGAGCGCGGGCCCGCACACAGAGGATGGTCCGCGACGCGCTCGCGCACGCCGCCCGGGCGCCCTCTGCGCACGCGCCGGCGCCGCAATCTCGGCGGCGCACTGGCCCCTCGAGCGCCCCGCCCCCGCCGGGCGCCGATCCCCTTCCGACCGCCCCAGCATCCCGGCCCCTACGGCAAGCGGCGAGGTCCGATCCCGTCGGGAGCCGGGAGCCGGGAGCGCAGGGGCGGGGCGGCGCACTGAGGTCAGCGCGGCGGCGGCCGGCCCAGCCGTGGTTGGCTGCGCCCGCGCTGGCCGCGCCCTGGTTGGCTACGGGCCGCGGGGCTGGGCCGCCGGGTCGGGGCTGGGGTCGGGACTCGGGCGCCGGCCGGGCTTGCGCAGCGCTCGGCTCCGCGCCGCTCTAGGTCGGCGGCGGGCGGCGGGCGGCGGACGGCGGGGAGGGCGCGGCCGCGGGCGGGGCTGAGGGGCGCGCGGCGGGGGCGAGGAGAGGGCGGGCCGCGTCGGGCGGGGAGGGCGGCGGCGCCGAGGGGAGGAGACCGGCCCATGGACCCGCGGGGCCCGGCGCCCCAGACGCTGCGCCGCCGGGACCGAGCCCAAGATGTCGGCCTAGGCCGGGGCGCGACGACGCGGACTGGGCGGCGACGAAGCGCCTCCGCTGCCGGAGCTCGCGGCCGCCGGGCTCCCGAGGGCTCGCCCTGACGGACTGGCCGAGCGGGCGGCGAGAGGCCGGCGCGTTGGGAGCGGGCCGCGCGGCACCATGTCGGCCAAAGTGCGGCTCAAGAAGCTGGAGCAGCTGCTCCTGGACGGGCCCTGGCGCAACGAGAGCTCCCTGAGCGTGGAGACGCTGCTCGACGTGCTCGTCTGCCTGTACACCGAGTGCAGCCACTCGGCCCTGCGCCGCGACAAGTATGTGGCCGAGTTCCTCGAGTGGGGTAAGTGCGCGGGCGCGGGCCTGACCCTCAGCCCCTCCGACCCCCGCCCGCTCACCCTCCTCCCCACCCTCCTCCTTTCCGTCCTCCGGCTTCCGCTCATCCCGCCTCGTCACCGCTCCCAGACTCGCCGCCCCATCCCTCTCGGCCGCTCTTTGCGCTCTCATCCCTTCGTGGCTCTCCGTCCCGCCCTGCCCTCCTCCTTGGCCTTCACACATCCGCATTAGGTCGTCCCGCCCCCTCATCCTCGGAGGAGCCACATCCTCGGTTCCCACCCCCGCCTCCCGACCCCCCTCCCCGACCGCCGGCCGTCGCCCCGGCCGCTTCCTAGATCCACCCTCCGAGTCTGGATGTCGCTTCCTGCAGCACTCCCTGGGATATCCGCCCCCGCCCCCGCACCGCGCCTTTGGGGTCCGGAGGCAGCGTCGAGTTCTTCCCCCCACATGCCCTGCTGGCCTGTAGAGGCAGCGGCGTGTGCTTTTTTCATCTGCCTCCCCCACCCCCGTATATCTCCTGGAGCGCCCCCCCCTCAGGTGACAGCCTGTCTACATCCCTTTGGTGTCCAGGGCCTGTACACCCCTTTTTACTGTACCACCTCTAAGGGAATTTTAAGGTTAAAAGCCTTATTTTGAATACGTTATGCAAGAGCAAATTGATTTTTTTCATTGTAATTGTGCCAGACCCTTGTTTAATTTTGGGGCAAACTGAAACTGTTAGTGTATGGAAGTCACCTAAAATTTTTCTTCGTCCGATCTTTGCATGCCTTCTCTAATTTGAGCAAGGTTCTATAATGCTGTAATCATTGGTCCACTAACCGGTTATGCTTTATTAGGACAAAAATTTGATTAAGCTATTTTACAGTTACTAGAATGAGAAGGACAGTTACAAGTGTAAAGTGAAATTCTTTTACTTTATCTCTCCCTAACTTAGGCATCCTGTCAAGATCCTCAGACTCACCTAAAAGCACTGAGAAGGAAGATGCAATACTTCTGTTCAGGGTTCAGGTCAAACCTATGAAAATGTTATCCTTGGATCATTTGCGTCACTGGGTTAGGATTGTGTGGTTTGAACCAGTAATTTCTAATCTTTGGGGCTGATAAAGTTGACATTTATGTGAAGAAACAAATGTATTCCATAGTGAGGCCACCTACTCTGCCAAAATGATAGTTGGAATTTGGAGTTTTGTTTACAAATTGAAACTTAAGTTGCGATGTTCTTTAGAGGGCTTCTGTTTTTTCTCTTGGGAGAAATACTGACACAATGGCTTGTGAGAGCAGTAGTAGATGGAGGTCCAGGGCCCCAGGATATAGCCTGCTATGCTTTATTTTGGTGGGGACCATCATTCTTGGTTACATACAATATCGATAGAGTAAGAGTACTATTCATTTTCTGGAATCATTTATCAATGACATGATTTCCAACTGATTAATTAACTGGCTTCACAGTTGTTTTGACAGTGAAGTCTTTGGTGTTTGTTACATTCGAACCTTCTGAATGTTGTATTTGCCGTTCCTGGCTGAGCATTTGATCTTGAAATCCAGACAGTTTCACAATCAGGTTCAACTCAGTGCTTCGTGTGTGAGTAAATGTGTGACTGAAAGGAGGAAGCAGAGGAAGGCTGAGTTAACTGGTAAGGTGTGGTCCAGCCGGCCTCTGGTCTGGGGACGGCGGCGCCTTGGAGGGGCTCATCCGGAAGGCCAGACGCCCTGTGGACCAGTGGTCCTTGTGCGGCCCCATCACCACCAGATGGTACCAGCCACTCTGAACTGGTGGGCTTCACAGGAGGAAGCTCTTTTCAGCCTGTGTGGAGGTCTTACTTTATGAGATTTGGCTTTTCTAAGTTTAAACAGAAGCTGTGTGCTGTAATACAGAAAGATTTTGAAAATTGTATTCTCACTCTTTGGAAATTATGGTTACAGATAAATCACATTATCCTGAGAACTCAATTTGCCTGGAAGTGTAAACTTCAGATTACAGGGAAAAAGAATGGACTTAAATTTAAGGTGGCATTTTAATGGACTAGTAATACATTTTAGAAGTAGTGTTTAATCTGATCTATCTAAGCACATGCACCATTGTAATCCTAAGTGTGTGTTGCTAGTTAGAGTGTGTGTCTCCTCATTATTTAGTGTTCCTTGGGACGCCCAGTTACTGCGATTGGAAGGCAGCAGCCTTTCAAATGGAATTGTTTGTGGATCATTCTGACTTTCAAGTAGAATTACTTCTGCTCAAGAAGCGTATGTATATGTAAGCTGTCAACCTGTGGGTTGTTGAGTTTTTGGATTTGCACTCTGCGTGGTGTTTGAGACCTCTGATGTGTTGAGTCCTGTTATGCAGAGGGCCAGCCTTGCTAGGTGTCTCATGACAGTTATGTAGAATTCTTGAAACTCAATGAAGAAAACCAGCCGATTCAGCCCAGATTTTAAGACTTATTGGGGAGTCTTTGAAGAAATTTGGAAAGTACAAGTAATGAAGTTTTAAGAGAAGATCATTTCTGGCTCCTTTTTTCTTATTTCCACAGTGGTTGCATGGGACAAGACTCATCCAAGCTGTCATTGTAGGTTTTGTCTTTAATTTTCCCTTGATTATGTTTATAGTTTGATTAGCTTCCTCTATGAAATCCTGGACCTTAATTAAAAGTTGGAAATACACTGCTTTGCATGTGTATTTCTTTAAGCTATTTTTTAATGCAAATTTGATACTGTTTGAACCACAGCATACGAAACACTTTGAAATTTATACAAGTAAACAGCAACAAATACGGACAACGAAATGAGCTGAATTTATTGTCTTTTATCTTTGTTATATAAAAATACTTTCACGTGCATTACATATTTTTTTCATGGCTTAAAAATAATGGCTAGTGTTGTATTTGGATGGAGCTGATGTCTGAAGCCCCAGTCCATTGGCATTGGAAGGACCACAGTGGCCCTCGTCTCTGGCCCCCCAAATGACCTGCAGACCAGGTGGGAGGCCTTGGGCTCGCTGATAGAGGCAGATCTGACTCCTAGTCCGGGGCATCTTCTCTCACGAAGCCACTGTGGCTCCTCTGTAAGGAATAGAGTTAATCTTTGTAGCCTTCTGTTTAATTCCGTCATTTGTGGTTTTTCTTTCTGTGAATGGGACAGTACCTTCTCAGAGGTCTCCATCTGTGTGAATTCCTGTAGCTGCTAGTGTAGGGATGCTAAGCCCCAGGTGTGAATGGGATGACTCTATGGAATTTCATGCCTTCAGGCTTAACTGATGGTGCTAAACATCTCAAGATACATTTTAATCTTCATGGTTTCTTCAGAGAGAAGTTTTGCATAACATGGGAACACCTTTTTTAAAGAACAGATTTAAGAAACAGGTCTTTTGGATAAGATCTGACTTGTAGGGAAATACTGGGATTTCATAGTAAAAATTAGGTTTAGAGTAAATAGCTATTTGAAGTGCATAGTGATATCGAATATGGCATGCAATATATAACCACTGAACATTAACCGTCCAGCCTTATTACCCTTTCTCTCTTAAAACCTCCTCCGTTGACAGTTGGGCTTTGAAGTGAGCAGCAGTTGTCTGTGTTAAATCTAGACTTGGAATAAGTAAAACTGGAGCTGGAGTGGGTTGTTCTCACCTGGAAATACCACTGTGTGGGCTCCCTGAAAAAGCTTACAATGTACAGTGAATTGTTCTTCAGGAGAAACGCTCAAATGCGTGTAAGGTCAAAACTCAGGACTCTGCGATGTGGACAGGAGCCCCTCCGCCTGCCTTTGTCCTCCTCTTGTCGCAGCAGCTGATGCCTGTGTGAGCTGACGTCTGTGATGCTGGATAAACACGCCAGCAGACTGTTAATTCCAAACTACGTTAAGTGCGACAAAACCATTGACTGCTTTCCTTTCCTTTTTCTTTTTTTTTTCTTTGCAAGCTGAAGAGGAGTTTATTCTGTAAAAAGGCCATTTTTTGTCCCTTTTTTTTTGGGAGGTACTGGGGATTGATCCTAGGACCATGTACATGCTGAGCATGCACTCTACCAGCGCCTTAACTTTTTTTTGGTTGAAGTATAGTCGGTTTACAATGTTGAGTTAATTTCTGGTGTACAGCGTAGTGATTCATATATGTCTATATCTGTATATTCCTTTTCATTTTCTTTTTCATTATAGGGTGTTATGAGGTATTCAGTATAGTTCCCTGTGCTGTACAGTAGGGCCTTGTTGTTTGAGTGCTTTTCTTGGTAAAGAGGCAAAAAGTATTTTTGAGCCTAATAGAGTAAAAGGATCATGCTGGAAGAGACTAAATGCAGATTTTTACTTTTTTTTTTTAAAATAAAAAAGATGATAAGATAAAATTAAAGAAAAATTTGAAGCAATTAAAAACATAGAAGACCCTGTAATCCCATCACTCTGAGCCCCAAAACATAACACCTTTTATTCCCTGTCCCAAGTTTGATTCTTAGGATGTTCCAGAATGATGGTGTGTTAGGGTTGTCTTAAATTTGTGTGAGCTTCTCACATAAATGCTGTCTTACTGAGAGGAAAATATGAGAGGAAAATACTTTCCTTACATTTAAAATTATAAGTTGTTTGACAGTATAAACTATGTATGGTAATTTTTGAAGGCTTAATTTAGATTTAAAATCTAAGAGAAAATTCATTTTTTTAGACAAATAAAACAGCTGTTACCTATGAGATGGAGGCTGCACTTTACAGTGTGATTTTAAATAATCTGTGTTGCATGTTAGGTTTTTGGTCAGTTTTACTGACTGGTAGGTAACTGGCAACAACATTGTTTTCAGATTAAAACTTTGCAAAAAGCGTCAATTATATACTAAGAGACTGGGTTTTTGTTAGCTGTAGGAAAGAATTGGGAATTCAAAGAGAAATTTGAATTGAATCTCATAATAGCTTGTTTCGTGTTAAAGCTTCTTTGGAGGCATGGAACTTACTCTTCTAAAGGGACTCCTGACCTTACTGGCATGGCAGTGATTCCTGTAGCCTCCAAAATCAGTCATGGGTTTGAAAACTGTTAGGAATTTGAGAGATCAAGTGATCTGTCCTCCCTCCCATTCCCCGCCCCCTTTTTGGTTCAACCAGGCTCTGGACATTTTCCATATTCATTTCTGAGCAAGCAGCCCTCAAACCAGGCTTTCTCTCCTCCACCGGACCACGGTCAACCCTGGGCCTCCTCGCTGACACCTGCTTTGTTATATCTCAGCCTGATTTTAGCCTTTCCTTTCCATTTCCGTTGTCACTGGCCTAGCTGAAGCTCTCAAGCCCCCCGAGCTCAGTGATAGCCTTTCTCACTTGAAGGTTTAAATACCTCTGCTAAATCAGTCTTAAACACTGCACGTGATTTTATCACTCCCCCTTTCAAAACTTCTACAATGACTTTATATTCTGTTGGCCTTGAAAAACTCAGGTCTGAAATCCGTGGTCCAGGGTTAGAATTTAATATTGACCTAAAAAGACACAACCAATCCTAGTTTTAGAAGTTGAGGTTAATGGCACTTTTAACCATAACCTGTGGACTGATTTTCTTTAAATATGATTTTACTTTTATTAAAGTAATGCATTTCCTTAGTTTTAAAAGTCAAATCGTTCCACGGAGTTATAATGCAAAACAGTGGTTCCTCTACCAGCCTGTCCACTCTGGGATCTGACTTCTCCTAAGCAGCCACTTTTAACCCTTTTGTTTCTGCTTATAATCAGCTGTCTTAGCATCCCATTCAGCTGCCAGTAACAGAGGACCCGATAACTGTGACTGAAACAAAATCAAGGTTAATTTCTATTTTCATGTGAAATTGGGATGTTTGCAGTCTAGGGCTAGTAAGACAGCCTCATTCCAAGACGTCTTCGGGACCTGGGCCCATTCCTGCTCTCAGTGCACTGTCTGGTCTGCTGCTGGCCATACCGTCCACCTTTTAGGCAGCAGGGTGCGGGTGTTATGTTACTGTGGGGGAGAGTCTTGGATATTAATGGCTATTTATTTAGCGATTTCTGCCTCAAGCTCCGTGTTCCCACACAGCGTGCTTGCACTGCGGGCTTCTGGGTTTCCATTTGAGACGTGCTCTGTTAGCTTCCTCCTGTGGAAGAGAAGGCTGCAGAACTTTACATCTCCTCCCCCGCATTGCCCGAACACACACTCCCCTTGCTCTTTCTGTTTTTTCCAAATATGGCTATATAGTAATTGTTGTTTAATTGATATTCAGCGTGTGTTATCATCATTGGGTAAATATCGTATCAGCTAAGCCACATAGGATACAGTTAATTCCCTGTCTTGCTAAGATAAGAATCCATTCTTGTGTTTATTGGAATGAGTTATTTTTTCTCTCATTTAGCTTGGATGCCAGTGTGCAGTCATGAATGTCATCCGGGTTTTTAAACAGAATTCCCCAGGACAGTCAGACACCTCGAGTAGTCTGTCACTTTTCATCCCTCGCAGAACCCTTGTCTTCCTGTTCCCGTCTCGGCTGCTTGTTCTCTAGGCCCTCGCAGTCATCCTGGGATTTCTCTTCTTTCCCTATGGAATTCTTTTTGTGCCTCTCATCTGTTGAATGGGAATTCCTGGGTCCCGTGTCTTTCTCCTTCAGGTGGATTGTATGTCCTAGTGGCTTCCTGAGAAAGAGTTCATCAGAGAGAGATTGTTTTGAGACCTGGCCTGTCTGAAAATGCGTTTTCTTTCCTCACACTTGAATGACAGTCTGCCTGGGTACTACATTCTAGTTAGAAATCATTTTTCCTCTGAGGTTTGAAAAGCGTTACCCCATTGCTGTCTACCTGCCATTGTTATGGGACACCTGAGGCCGCTGTGATCCCCAAGCCTTTGTGAGACTTGTTTTCAAGGTCTTCTGTTTACCCCTCAGGTCCCTTGGTAGTAGGTCTTTTTGGTGGGGACACTTGGGTCCTTCAGCTCTCCGTAGCTTTTCTTTGTTACTTCTCGATGATCTCTGATTTCTCCATTCGAGCCTTTTCGATTGCCTGTTATTCAGAGGTTGGGCCTTCTAGAGTACTGCGCTAACTTCCTTTCTCCTACTTTTTTCCATTCTTTGATCTTTTTGTTCTGATTTTTCTATGAGAGATCCTCAGCTTTATCTTCCAGTCCTTATGTTGAATTTGTATTTCTGCCATCATATCTTTCACTTGTTCTCAGTATTCCTTTTTGTAACATCTTGTTTTTGTTTCATGAGGGCAATACTTTTAAAAAATATTTCTCTTCCTTTTTAAATTGATTATATACACTCACTTATGTTATATAGACATTTCCTTTTGTTTTATGTGTTATCTCTGTTTCTTCTGAGTCTTTTTTTATCCTGTTTCCTACTCTGGTCTTTGTCTTTGATGTCAGAAGCTCTTCTCCAAATGTCTAGTGATTCTTAGCTGTCTTACCATAGTTACGAGTGGGCTGATTGAAACTCCATGTGCACGAACTTTAGATGGTGAGTCTTTCACCATTAGGAAATAGAGTGGGGACCTTGCCAATTTGAGGGGCACTACCAGTTGCTGAAGTAAGTCCTCCTCTGGGCCTGTCAGTTTCCCCAGAGAGGGGTTTCCTGTCTCCTGCCTGGATGGTGGGGAGTGTGGTCTGTGGCCAGCTGCCAGTTTTCTGGGAAGGCGGGCGAGGTGGAGGAGGGCTGATGGGCTGGGGGAGATTGGGGTGTCACCGCTCCTCCTCAGACTCAAAGCCAGCCCTCTTTTCTGTCCATTATTGTGTCGCCCTGCAGATCCTGGTGTCGCTCCTAATTCCCGAGCGGCATCGCCGACCTCACACACAGTGAACATCTAGTTCTCTAGCTTTGCAACGCGAGATGCCTCTTGTTCGTTTGCCTTCTTGTTTGTTTGCCTTCCCCGCTGTGCAAAATTGTGTTGAGTATTTCTAGTCTGCTGTCAGCTCTGTCATCCGTTCAGCGAGTATTCTTTAAGGATCCAAGAAGTGTCAGGCGCTGCAGTTGAACAAAGCAGAATTCCTGTTGTCTGGAGCCCCTGGTAACGGGAGGCTGGGCCCCAGTGTAGGGTACACTCTAGGGGACCGGCAGGTACCCCAGTTTTCATCTCCATGTGAAGTCAGGATGTATAGTTACTATTTTATTTTTTTGGATTTATTGCCTTTCTGTTATATTTACTCATTTATTAGAAAGCTTTCCCCATAAGTAGAAGAAATGGGAATAAGGGAGGGCAGGTGTTTGTCTAGTAATTGCCCAACATTGGAAGAAAGGGAGGGAGAAAGGGTAACAGGATGTGAGGAAGGGGGATTCCATGATGGGTGTGCTGAAACCAGAAAATCGGGGGCTCCTGAAAAGTGGCTGGGAAGAGGGCTGGGGCTGCACCCGGGTGGGCGTGGGGCGAAGCGGGAGTGCGTCTGCAGAGATAGGTAACATGGCCGTGTTGGCGACTGGGTGTTTGTGATGCAGGGGTCCTGTGTATAAGCTGCTTTTCTCGAAGTGACACAGAGCTGATTCTAACTCCAAAGCGTTTGGTATGTAGGAAGAAATCACCAATTTAAAATAAAGAGCAAAATAAGAAATGTTCTTGCCAGTCATAATTTTTTAAAAGCATAAATAACAGAAACAAATTCCAAGGGTAAATAGACCTCCCTTACCATGACACGCAAACTATATTTTAAGGCTGTTGCTCTGTTGAGCTTTACCCCTGTTCGTGTGAAATAAGTGAGTTGAAATAATTGAATTTCTTTCATTTTGTTTAAAAATTTTAACTCAGGAGGGTAAACTTATTTTTTAAACTTATATTATTTTTAACTTGAAATAGCATTTGTATTGATTCTTCATTATTGGGGAAGATGCTGATTTCATGACTGGGTATATACATAAATGGATATGCAGCAGTCTTTAAAAAATAATTTTGCAGCTTGGTCACAAAAGGATTTGTTTTCTTTTTTTAACCCTGAGTATTTGAAATCAGATTGTTGAAAAGTCTAATAAGTATATTGACAAGTCACCTTTCTGATGTGCCCTTGAAATGAATCTGGGAAAATCGTGATGAAGCACTGCTTTCGAACATGTGGGATATGTTGTCTAGCAGCAAGTTGTGGGTTATTGGGAATGCTCTGTTTCCAGTTCCACCGGTTAATTATGGAGTCATGGATAGCATTTATATTAGACTGTATTAGGACAAAAAATGTTTCTCAAAATATCAGGCATCATTATGGTTTTATGTAACCCAAGTGATAAGCCTAGATATATTTTCTCGTACAAATATTTGATTTTTTTAAAGCAGGATTTATGTTTATGAGGTTTTGATAATCCTTGTGAAATGATATGTTAAGAGGGTTATTGAACAAAAACCAAATGTCTATCAGCAATATGAGAGAAACTTGAGTGACACAGCTAACTGGTTAAGTTTGTTTTAAGTGAAAAAGGAAGTTTTCTCTGCTGTTTACAGTTACTAGACACTTTTGTTTCTCCCCTTCTCTGCCCTTCACTCCCCTTTTCGTAACAGCTTTATTGTGATATATTCCACATACAATTTACCTATTTTAATTGTATAGTTCAGTAACTTCAGTATTTCATAGAGTTGTGCAACCATCTCTACTGTTTGTTTCTGTCTTAGCTCTTTTCTTTTAGTTCTTTTTTTATTGATTTTTTATTTTTGTTAATGGAGGTATTGGGGATAGAACCTAGGACCTCCTGGATGCTAAGTATATGCTCTACCACTGAGCTATACCCACCCCTCTACTGTTTATTTCTGAACATTTTCATCACCACAAGAAGAAATCCTGTACCCTTTAGCTGTGACTCCCAATTCGTCACTTCCCCCCTTCTCCCACCCACCAGCCCCAGGCAACCATTAATCTAGTTTCACTGTATATTTGCCTCTTCTAGACATTTCCTATAAATGGAATCATATAATATATGGTCTTCTGTAATTGGATTCTTTTCACTTAGCATGGTGTTTTCAAGGGTATATCTGTATTTCATTCCTTTTCGTTGCTGAATAATACTCCATTTAATGGATAGTCCATATTTTGTTTATCCAGTATTCCGTTCATGGGCAGTTGGGTTGTTTCTACCTTCAGGCTACTATGGATGATGCTTTCATGTACAGGTTTTTGTGTGGACCTATGTTTTCATTTCTCTTGATTGAATCCCTGGGAGTGGAACTGCTGGGTCATTTGGTAACTCTATGCTTAGCGTTTTGAGGAACTGCCAGATTGTTTTCCATAACGACAGTACCAGTTTACATTTCCCCTAGTGGCTTATAGGGTTCCAGTCTGTCCTCATTCTCACCAGCGCTTGTAATTACTCATCTTTTTTATTGTAGCCATCCTGGTGTGTGTGAACTGGTATCTCATTGTGGTTTTGATTTGTTTTTGCCTGAAGGCTAATGATGTTGAGCATCTTTTCTTATTAATTTATTGTTTTGTTTATTGACCATTTGTATATCTTCTTTGGAGAAATGTCTCGTCAAGTCCTTTGTTTATTAATTGTGTTGTCTTTTTGTTGTTGATTTGTAAGAGCTAGTTATATATTCTGGATACAAATCCTTTGTCAGACATTATTTCCAGATATTTTCTCCTATGCTGTAAGTTGTCGTTTGACTTTCTTGATGGTTTCCTTTGAAGCCCCAACGTTCTTTTTTTAAATTGAAGTACAGTTACAGTGTGTCAATTTCTGGTGTACAGCACAATGTCCCAGTCATGCATATACGTACATACATTCATTTTCCTTTTTTCCCCATAAAAGGTTATTACTCGATATTGAGCATAGTTCCCTGGCTATACAAAAGAAACTTTTTAAAATCTATTTTTATATATAGTGGCTAACATTTATAAATCTCAAACTCCTAGATTTATCCCTTCCCAGCCCCTTTTCTCACCATAAGATTGTTCACTAAGTCTGTGAGTCTGTTTCTGTTTTGTAGATGAGTTCATAGTATCCTTTTTTTTTTTTAAGATTCCACATATGAGTGATATCATATGGTATTTTTCTTTCTCTTTCTGGCTTACTTAGAATGATGATCTCTAGGTCCATCCATGTTGCTGCAAATGGAAGCCCTTAAGTTTTTAATTTTGGTGAAATCCAATTTAACTTTTTGTTTGTTGCTTTGCTATCATATCTTAAGAATCCATTGCTAAATCCAGGGTCACAAAGATTTACACCTGTGTTTTCTTCCAAGAGTTTTATAGTTTTGCTTTTATATTTAGGTCTTTGATCCATTTTGAATCAATTTTCATGTAAGGTGTGAGACGGGGTCCAAATTCATTCTTTTGCATGTGGCTATCCTGTTTTTCCAGCACCATTTGTTGAAGAGATTGTCCTTTTCCCACTGAATAGTCTTGACATTCTTGTCAAAATCAGCTGACCATAAATGTATGGTCTTATTTCTGGGCTCCCAGCTTTGTTCTGTTGATACCTATGCCTGTCCTTATGCCCCGAGCACACTCTCTTGATTACTTTTGCTTTGGTAGTAAGTTTTGAATCCAAGAAGTTTGAGTTCTCCAACTTTATTCTTTTTCATGATTGTTTTGGCTATTCTGGGTTCCTTGAATTTCCATATAAATTATAGGATCAGTTTGTCAGTTTCTATAAAGAAGCCATCTGGGATTCAGATGGGGATTGTGTTGAATCTGTAGATCAATTTGGGGACTATTGCCATCTTAACGTTGTTAAGTCTTCCTTTCCCTGAATACAGTATGTCTTTCCATTTATTTAGATCTTTAAATTGTTTTTTCAACAAATATTTTGTTGTTGGGGAGGGTATAGCTCAGTGGTAGACTTTGCACTTAGAATGAGTAAGGTCCTGGGTTCAGTCTCCAGTACCTCCATTAAAAAAATATATTTTGTTGTTTTCAGATTTTAACTTGTTTTTACCTTTTTATTGTGGTAAAATATATATGACATAAAATTTTCCATTTTTAATTTTTAAGTGTTCATTTAGCTGCATTGATTCCTTTCACAAAGCAGAATGTAAGATTTGTAATTATTTTGTTAAATTATTCCAAAGATTTTTTATTTAATACTATTGCAAGTGGAATTGTTTTCTTCATCTCATTTTTGGATTTTCATTGCAAATTTATACAAATACAATTGACTTTTTGTAGTGATTCTGTATCCTGCAAAATTGCTAAACTCATTTATCAGTTCTAATGGTTTTTTAGTGGATTTCTTAGGACTTTTATATATAAAATCATGTTACCTGTGAATAGAAGTAGTTCTGCTCCTTCTTTTTCCACTTCAGATGCCTTTTATTTCTTTTAGTTGCCTAACTAACTGTCCTGGCCAGAGCCTCCAGTAGTGTGGAGTGGAAGTGGCAAGCATGGACTCTTCTGTGTTGTTCCTGACCTCAGGGAGGAAGCATCTGAGTCTTCACCATTACGTGTGCTGCTGGCTGTGAGTTTTCATGGATGCTCTTTATCAGGTTGAGGAATTTCCCTTCTGTTCCTAGTTTGTTGAGTGTTTTTTCATGAAAAGGTGTTGGATTTTGTCAGCTGCTTTTTTGCATCCATTGAGATAATCATGTGGCTTTTGTTTCTTATTCTGTTGATGTGGTGTATTACCTTTAATTGATTTTTGTATGTTGAATCAACCTTATATTCCTGGGATAAATCTCACTGGGTCACAGTGTACAATGCTTTTTATATGCTACTGGATTTGGTTTGCTAGTATTTTGTTGAAGATTTTTGTATCTATATTCACAGATACTGGTCTGTGGTTTAGTTTTGGTATTTGATAATACTGGCCATATAGAATGAGTTAGGAAAAGTTCTCATATATATATATTTTTTTTTTTTTGATAATGCCGGCCATATTATATAGAATGAGTTAAGAAAGGTTCTGTTTTGTATATTTTTTGATAATACTGGCCACATTATATAGAATGAGTTAGGAAAGTTTCTCTTTTGTATATTTTTTTGAGAGTGAAAAGCTAGTATTCATTCTTTCAGTGTTCAGTACAATTCACCTGTGAAGCCATCAGGGCTTCGTGGTTAGGTTTTCTGTTATTAGTTCAATCTCTGTACTTAGTGTAGATCTATTCTTACTTTCTGTTTCTTCTTGAATCAGTTTTGTAGTTTTTGTCTTTTCAGAAATTTGTCCATTTCATTTAGGTAAATTTGTTGGCATACAGTTGCTCGTAGTAGTTCTTAATCCTTTTATTTCTGTAACATCTATAGTAATGCCCCCTCTTTCATTTCAGCCTAGCAATTTGAGTCTCCTTTTTTCCCCCCTTGGCCAACTTTAAAAATGGTTAAAATGGCAAATTTTATGTTACATATATTTGATCACATCAAAAAAGTAATTGCAAGTAAAAGTAATTGAAGCCCATCCATATTGTTGAATGTAAGTAACTACAGTTAGTTCTTTCTGCTTGTGGTAGAGTATTCCACTGAATTCACATATTACAGTTTATCCATTCACTCCAGATGGACATCTGGGTTGTCCAGTTTGGGACTATTAATGAAGAGTGATGCTGCCAGAAATTGTTTTGGTTTTTAAAATTCTCCAGAGAGAATTAATGAGTTTTCTGAATTCAGTGTGTCTGCCGTATCATTAGTCAGTTTTTCTTTTTAAAAAATTCCTCTCCAGACATTTCTTGAGTTGCTCTTTAACATTGAATTCTGTAGTAGTTTGTGGATTGTATTGCAAGTTGAATGATACTTAAAATATTAATTTCTTATCTGAGAAAAATATTCTCCAGTAAAATGAACTTTAAATGTTTTTAAAAATAAGATTTGGTGTAGAGAAGTTTAGCTGTTGTTTTCCATTTTCCCCATAGTTCTCCAGTACTGCATTTGAAAGGGAGTCTTTAGGTAAACATTTAGCAATGAGCGTATCACTGTAGACCTTTTGACAGTGGAGTCCAACGTGTGTGCTGCTGTACTGGTATTCATCAGGTGCAGGATATGTATCTATCATGCTGAATACTGAAAGCGTTCCTCATGTCAGCCTTGCAGAGTTTGTACAGAATTTTTACCAGCTCATAAAACTGTTTTATGACCCGGAAGGAATGCCAGAAATAAAACAAACGAACTCATAACAAATAAACTAGACATGTAGCTGACTTTCATGCTCAGATATGCTTCCAGTGAGAACTGCCGTGTGGTTTGTGACAGGAGCTTGTGGCGATTTGGATTCAGTCTGTTTGGGTTTCAGTTGGTTTGAGGGTTTGTAAAAGGAAACTCCTTTTTCAAAACTATCTAGCCTAGAATTCCATGTCATGCCTTCAACTGTCCTCCATTTAGAAGGTGAAATAGTAGACGACCCCATATTTGAAAATGTCATCGTTCCTATTTTGGAGTGGCTTGAATTTTTCATATGTTGATATTCTTTGTCTTTGTAATCAGTGTTAGTAAAAGTGATAGCAATTGGTATTATTTCCTAATTTCATTTTAAAACTTTTTATTGTAGGAATTTCAAACACATTAAAAAGTAGGAGAGTGGAATAATGAACCCCTTGTTTCAGTCACCCAGCTTCCATCACCCAGCTTCAACAGTTGTTAAATCATGGTCTGAATAAAAATTACTTCATTTTTATCCCCCTTTCCCTAAAAAGAGTGATTTTGAAGCAAACCGTAGACATCTGTCATCTTACTGGTAAATGTTTCCACGTATACCTCAAGGGCTGTCTTGAAAAACACAGCCGTAATAACATTGCAACATTGAAAAACGTAACAGTGATTCCTCCCTGTGATGAAATACTCAGTGTTCAGGGTTCTCCTTTTTTGTTGTTTGCGGCTGATTTGTTCTCCAGGAGACAGAACAAAATCTGCCTGTGGCGTCTGGACCGGACACCTCCTCGCCCTCCTCTGACTGAGGCTCCGCTCCCTCTTTCCCTCAGGCAGTTTATCTGTGGAAGGAACCAAACTGCTTGTCCTGTCTGCTTGTACCGTTTGAACTTACTCGTAGTGTTTTCCTAGCTGGACAGATTTGGCTTTTGACAAATCATTCCTGTACTGTTGGCCCAGTATGTTTTGTGGGAACCAGAACTATTGAGGACTAAATTGATGTAAGAAATTAGATATTGCTTATTTCCTTTGAAATCCCCCCTTCTTCCTGTGAGGTATGTTCTCATCAGTACCTGATTTGGCCTACAAGCCTGGGTGTGGACACGGTGCCCAGTGGTTGATGTGTTCTGGGTGACGCTGCAGGGGCTTGGGCGGGGCAGGGGTCAGTTATTGCCTCCTTTCCCTCAGCCCCTGTGGAGGGGCTGGGGACCCTCCTTTCTCCCCCAGCCCCGGTCTCTGATTTGCTTCCCCCAGTTCCTGGCTTGGGCATCTTAATGAGCGCTATGAAGATTTTAAGAGTTGATTAATGTTTAGCTAATGTCCTTCCTTTCCCCCCATACTTCTGTATTGGCTTGTTCAGCTTTTTCCTAAAAATTCCTTAGAACTCTTTGTATTAGGGAAATCAGTCCTTTTTCTGTATTCTGCTTGATGGTTTTTCTTAGATTGTCTTTTGTTAGCTCTTGCTGGTGTTTTGTTCTGTCATTACTGCAGTTTGAAGTGGAGGGTGCTGGGGCCTGAAGTCTCCAGTGCCGTCCCCCTTCCTGTGCCGGATGCCCCTTCCCAGTGTCTGATGCCCCGCTTCCTGTGTGGGCTGGCAGCTAGGCTGGGCTCTCACCTGCTCCCTTAGACGCCGTGAGCACTGCCTGCCCTGAGGTTGCAGAGAATGCCTGATGGCCCGAGTCCAAGGCAGCGTCCTCTGTCTCGGGAAATGAAAAAGGAAGTCAGAGGAGGGTGCAGGGTGGGAGTCTGGGGACCTGCAGCTGGGAGCGGAGGTCAGGGCCACGTGAAGGGGGAAAGCAATTCTCAAAGGGTAGAAGCCACCCAGGAGGTGGAAGGAAGTGTAGACAACCTTGTAGCCCGAGAGCCACTGACCTCCTCTCGCCCTGCCTTGTCCCCCACGCCGCCCCCAGCCCGGGCTTTGCTGGGTGACCCTGGGGTCCTGGGGGGAGGTTGCATCCACAGCACTGCGCAGAACCTCGCACCAGCTGCCCCGCAGCCGGTCCAGTCTCCTCAAGGGCGCATTCAGGGAGCTTCCCGAGTATACCCCGCCCGGCTGCCCCGCCCTGCCTTGTGGAGCCTCCCCCCCGCCCCCGACAGGCTCCTGGGGAGAAGTCCTGGATCCCGGAGGACTGCGGGGTGGAGGGCGGCCCGGGCTCTGGGGCTCGGACAGGAGTGGGGGGTCGGGGTCTGCCCGCCGCAGCCCTGAGACACCATCCTCGCCTCGCGGCGGTGGCGGTGTCCGGAGGCTGTGGTGTGAGTGTGAGGGCCACCCGGGAGGGGAGCTGCGGGGCGGGGGACTGGGGGGCCGTGTCCTCTGGGCCGGCTGCACCCTCCAGCCACCTAGGGAGCCCCTCAGGTGCTGTTGGGCTCGGTGGCTTGTAGCTCCATCCTGGAAATGTTAGTGGGAGGCGGCTCCTACCTGGGACGTCATGGCTGTTCTTTGGGGACACGGGAATCGATGTCAGTGAGGATGCGCTTTTTTTTTTTAAATTAAACTAAATTAAATTTATTTATATTGAAGTACCGTCAGTTACAGAGTGTCAATTTCTGGTGTACAGCACAATGTCCCAGTCATGTGTATACCATACATATATTTGTTTCAGTATTCTTTTTCATTTAAAGTTATTACAAGATATTGAACATAGTTCCCTGTGCTCTACAGAAGAACTTTAAAAAAAATCTATTTTTATATATAATGGCTAACAAGGTCTCACTTTTTAAAACATGATCTTAAGCTGTTAGGTTTTTCAGTTGAGCTAAA
Organism: Camelus bactrianus; assembly: GCF_048773025.1. Taxonomy (NCBI): domain Eukaryota; kingdom Metazoa; phylum Chordata; class Mammalia; order Artiodactyla; family Camelidae; genus Camelus; species Camelus bactrianus. The sequence continues at coordinate 2,533,568 of NC_133544.1, forward strand.
GAGAAACTGATTCCCACTTGTCTGCGTGTGACGCTATCGCTGTGGCTGGGTGTCTTCCCTGGTTCTACCGAGGAGTCAGCCTGCAGGGGACCTGGGGGCCAGTGTGGTGTGGGGGGCCTGGGGGGCCTGTGTGTGATGTGGGGGCCTGGGAGCCCTGGTTTGGTGGGGAGGCCGGGGCCGGGTGCAGTGGGAGGGGACTGGGGGCTTAGGTGCAGTGTAGGAGCCCTGGGGCCTGGGTGCAATGGGGGGCCCTGGGGGATGGTGCAGGAGCCATCACTCGGACCGCGGGGCCTTCCGTCATCAGGTAACACTTGGAGTAGAATCTTCTGTCTTTACTGAAGAGGTACGCCATTTGTGGAATGGCTCTTAGCCTACACATGCAGGCTAAATATGGTAAAAGCTCAAATGAATTTTGGGTAAGAGAGGATTACCCATGAAGATTTAACCTTTTTTTTTTTTTTTTTAAAAACACTGTAATGTTCTTGGTATATCAACCATCCAATTCAGAGACATTGCCAGATCAGACTTGGGTCATTCAGTGTTTGGCTCTGGACGGTTACTGTGAGCATTGATGAAAATGGTTGTATACGGAGATTTAGGAACTTAAATAGGACTCTACTTGGTCTCAGGATGTATGCTAGAATTTTTTTTTAACCCTGACATAAATTTGTTTTTCTACTGTTTTTAAGTTGAATGCGTTTTTTTTTAAATTAAGTTGAATGAGTTTAAAACTAAGTAACAGTCCTGTTGAACAAGAGCGCCCTGTTCTTAGACAGGAGAGTACACTCCATCCCCACTGGGGCAGGAGCTCAGAATGTAATGAAGGGCTTAAATGATGTTGGAAATCCCTCTTGGAAGCAGTAGATTTTGTGTTATTCAAACTAGGTCAGTGTTGGAGTGTTCTCGGAGGCCGGGCCTGTGAGGTCAGGGGCTCTTACTGAGCATCCTTAGGGCCGGACGGGGAGTGGCCTTTTCGCAAAGTGCTGGTGAAAGAAAGTGATGAGAGAAGGGACCAGGGAGGAGCAGGGCCAGGAGCAAGGCGGGGGAAGGCCTGTGTCCCAGAAGAGGGCCGTGTCCTTGCACCTACCTGAGCGCGAGCGGACACCGGGAAAAGGAATTGAGGTGGAGGGAGCACAGCGAGTCTTCTGTGATGCGTGTATGACCACAGCGCGATGACCTTGGCTCTGTGTATGGACACAGCGAGCCCTGTGCTCGTGGCAGGCATCCGTGTCTCAGCTAATCCTCCCCACAACCCTCAATTCTGGGATTACCCCTGATTTACCCATGAGGAGACCAGAGCTCAGATCAAGTATCTTGCGACACCAGTAGGGCAGTCAAGTCTAAGTCAGGTGCCTGCTTTCAGCCAGAGTCTGTGGCTTAATTTCAGTTATTTCTTTAAATATATTTAATACTTTTTGAATAAGTGAATGAATGAATCATGGGCCCAAGCAGGCTTTGTTGTAACACATTTTTTTAAGGTTTATTATTGTTTTACATATATATAATTCGGTGACTTTTTAGTATATTAACAGAGTTGTGCAACTATTACCACTAATTCTAGAACATTTTCATCACCCCTAAAAGAAACCCCACTCCCGTTAGTAGTCACTCCCCTTTCCCCCTTACCCCAGCCCCTGGCAACCGCTGATCTTTTTGTCTCTATGGATTTGCCTGTTCTGGACATTTCGTGTAAGTGAAGTCATAAAACACGTGGTCTTTGTGACTGGCTTCTTTGGTTTAGCGTCGTGCTTACAGGATTCATCCATGTTGTAGCGTGTGTCAGCGTTTTCTTTTCATGGCTTGCTAATACTCTGCTGTATGGATAGGGCACATTTTGTTTATCCATGCATCAGTGGATAGACCTTTAGGTTGTTTCCAGAAAGGTTTTGGGTACTATGAATAATGCTGCTGTGAACATCTGAGTACAAGGTTTTGTGTAGACGTATGTTTTCATTTCTGTTGGGTACATAGCTAGGAGTGGAATTGGTGAGTTATGTGGTAATGCCATGTTTAAGCATTTTGAGGAACTACTAGACCGTTTTCCCAAATGACTGTGTCATTTTATAGTCCCGCTGGCAGTGTGGGAGGGTTCCTATTTCTCCCCCTCCTCATGGACACTTGCTGTCATTGTTACTGTTTTATGTTCCGCCTACTGGGTGTGAAGTGATAACTCGCTGTGGTTTTGATTTGCTTTTCTCCCTGATGGCTAACGATATTGAGCATCTTCTCATGTGTTTATTAGCCATTTACGTATCTTCTTTGGAGAAATGTCTGCTCAGATCCTTTGCCCGTGTTTTAATTGGGTTATCTATCTTTTTATTAGTGAGTTTCAAGAGTTTTTTGTATATTGTAGATGCAAGGCCCTCATCAGATATGTGAATTTGCATGTATTTGCACGTTTGCTTACATATTCTCCATTTTGAGGCTTGTCATTTTACTTTCTTAGTGGTGTCCTTTGAAGCACAAACATTTTTAGGTTTTTTTATGTATTTATTTTTTCTTCTAGTTTTATTGAGATATAATTGACATAGCACTTCATACGTTTAAGGTGCACAGCATAATGATTTGACTTAAGTGCATCATGAGCATCCATCATCTCGTGTTGATATAAGATTAAAGAATAGAAAAGTTTTTGGGTTTTTTTGTGATGAGATAAAGAGATGCAAACTTTCGGTTACAAAATAAATGAGTTACAGGTATGAAATGTACAGTATGGGGAATATAGTCAGAAATTATGTAATACCTTTGTGACAAGTGACAGTGAGTCTTACGTTGATCATTTTGAAATGTACAGAGATAGTAAATTGCTGTGTTGTGTACCAGGAAATAACATAGTGTTGGTCAGTTATACTTCAAAAATAAGCAATTAAACAAGCAAACTCATAAAAAAAGATCAAATTGGTAGCCATCAGAGAGTAAATCCTCATCAGTAGAAGAGTTCTTATCACAAGAAAAAGATATTTTTTCACAAGTTCTCTGAGCCCACTGTGGTAATCATTTCATGATGAAAGTATGTCAAATCATTATGCTGTACATCTTAAATGTATACAATACTTATGTCAATTATATCTCAATAAAACTGGCACAGGTGTTTTTTAAAAAGGATTTACTCTTAATTTACATCCCTGGTACTTATAACTGGAAGCAAACATTTTTAGTTTTGATGAAGTCCCAAATAGTTTTTAAAAATGTTCTCACTTGTGCTTTTGGTTTCATAGTTAAGAATTCATTGCCTAATCCAGGATCACAAAGATTTGTACCTGTGTTTAAGAATTTTAGCTCTTACTTTTAGGTCTTTGATCCATTTTGAGTTAATTTTCATGTATGGTATGAGGTGGGAGTCCTTGTTTATTCTTTTCTGTGTGTTTGTCCACTTGTCCTAGCACCGTTTGTGGAGAGACTGTTCTTTCCTCCTTGACTTTTCTTGGAGTTGTGTCTGTTTCTTACAATGAAATCACGAATAGTTTGTGTCTGATTTCTTAAGCTTTGTGGTCTGTTCTTAAGATTCATCAGTGTTGTATGTAGCAGTGGATCATCCTTTTTTGTTGGTGAGTAATATTCCATTGCATGAACACATATTATGTATCTGTTTGCTTGTTAGTGTACATCTGAGTTGCTGTCAGTTTTTGAGGGTTATAAATAAAGTTGCTATGAACATTTTTATACCTCTGGTAGATGTAACTGGGTCATAGGATGCATTATGTTATGTGCGCTTAAGACATAAAACACAAATAGGGGAATGGAATGGCAATAAATCAGATATTCTGTTTAGAGGAGAGTGAAAGAATTGTTTACTTGGATTACCAGTTTTCAAAGAATTGGAATGATACAATTCACCTTTAACTAAAATGATACTGGCTACCATTGACTGTTGGTTCCTCAGAAGATATACTGATTGTGAAATTAGAAGTGGCTGTTATTTTACTGTGCAGACAGAAAACCATACTTTTCTAAATTCGCAGCAATGGCACACAAAATTTTGATAAAAATACTGCCTATTGTAAGACAGTTAAGAACAGCAAGAAAAATAAATGGAGTTAATTTTTTCCTTTAGTTTTTAAAACAAATTTTTAATGTTATAGGAAAAATAAAGAGTCATATATGTGGGAAATAAAGATAAATAACAAGGAAATTGGACTCAGACACAGTAAACAGTCTTATGGTTACCAGGAGAAAAGGGGTGGGAAGGGATAAATTGGGAGTTTCAGATTTGTGAATATTAAGTAGTATTTATAAAATGGATAAATAACAAGTTTTTCTGTATAGCACAGGGAACTATATTCAGTATCTTATAGTAACCTATAATGAAAAAGAATATGAAAACAAATGTGTATATATATGTATGACTGAAACATTATGCTGTACACCAGAAATAATTGATGTATTATAAACTGACTATACTTCAACAAAAAAATAACAAGGGAGTTGAAATACCAAGCATATATATGAACTTGGGCTTTGTGTTTTCTGTTTGCTTATTTATTAAGAGCAGGTGATAGCTGTCCTTTAGGTTTTAGAGATTGTTATATATTATACAGCCCTGACACATATGTAGCTGTTCAGAAAGTGGTGATATTTTATCAAATATTTGGGGTGGAAGAAAGAGTAGAAGACAAATTTAAAGTGTTAAGTCAAGATCCTATCTTCCCATGTCTCTTAAATTGAACCACAACTTTGAGTTAATCGTAACAGAATATTGGTGGATATTACTTGGTTGCTAAAAGTTCCTCCAGTTACTGAAATTAAGTTGCCCTCCTTTGAATGTGTTAATTTAGTGATGATTTGCAAACTTCTTACTTTCTTATTTTACTCTTTCCGCTCCCTTCTTAGGCCATTTTCTTTCTAGAACCGTTTTTATCGGTGTCTTCTGTTATATTTCCTGGGACTAGTGTCCTCTAGAAATGTGCCAGCAAGGCTCAGACTCAGGGAGAGAGTCAGGGACCCAGGGAGAGTGAATTAGGACCTGCTCTGTTACAGGATTCCAGGGGCAGAGCTTTGGGGCTCCTTGTGGTCCTTGAGTTGCGGTCAAACAGAGGTGCTGTGCATCCCAGGCAGTCGGGAAGAGTGGAGGCGGCCCCTTCCTTGCCGCCCTCGCAGCCTCCTCCCTGCCCCGGTTGTGTGGGAGGGCGCCTCTGTCTATTTAGGACGCCGTGGCTTTGTGCTGGGAGGTGTGAGGAGTTAGGGGTTTCCCCTCTGGCTCTGCACTGAAGCTCAGCTCATTTCCCGCATCCCTGCTCCTGGTGATGACCTCGCCCTCCAGGGGCGTCCCGTCCTGGTGCCCTGTCCCAGTGCTGCGTGTGTGCCAAGTCCTGTCCCCCCACAGAGTGCCCGGCACTGTATAGTGCTTTTTGTCTTTAAAGTCACTAAATAGAATGCTGAGGGTAAAGTTGGTCAGTTACTAAGATTCCTAGACACCTAGTTAGCAAGTAAGATTTGGAATTACAAAACCATGTCTAGAGTGGCCATGTGCTGTGTTGCTGAGTTAGCAAAAGGCCAGACTCTTGTCACAGATGGTCTTAAATACCTCAGTTTATCAAGCTGTGAAATCTGTTTCATCAAAATATATATGTATATAATCCCAGTAGTTGATAAAGCAGTTTGTGTGTTTATAAATATATTTTCTTTATCAAAGTTTTTACTCAAAATTTAGTAGAGAAAGATCAGGAAAAACTGAGGAAAAACCATTGAGTAAAATCATTAATTTCTATTAAAAAAGTAGTCATAAAGTCATAAAGCGCTAGTGAGGGTACACGGAGTGGGAGCTGGTGCTGGTGAGCAGCCCTCTAGGAGAGGCATCGCCAGCTACTGGGCACAGCCATAGAATTCCTGGGTGCCATTAATGTTCATTTCAAAGAAGCAGCTGCATTCTGTGGATTGCTTGTTGAAGCTTGAGACATGTATTTTGTAGCCCTAGAATTGTGGCGCATCATAGCATCTAAGCCGGCAAAAACAAACCTGTGTTCGTCACCTCTGAGGTGTTCGGAAATGTCCATCCTGTCCCTGTGCTCCGTTGGGCTAGTCCACCAGTGCAGTCAGGCTCGTCCCCCCCCAGCCCCCGACTGCCGCGCTTGTCAGGGCCACTCCAGTCCCCGCGTGCCAGCCCCGGTTAATTCTCAGCCTCCAGCGTGGGAGTCCTGGCTTACGGCACACAAGCTCTCCTCTTCTCCCCATCCTCCCGGCGTCGAAGCTCCCCGGGGCTCGGTCCTTGGTCCCCTCCTGCCCCTCATCGAGGCCCAGGACCCTAATGTCAGCTGTATACTGGGCCCCAGAGTCACAGCTGCAGCGCAGGCCCCTCTCTGGAGTGCAAGTCACAAATCCAGCTGCCTCCTGAGTGTCTGCTAGACGTGTGCAGCTCACCCCACGGTCCGCTCCGTCCCTGCCTGCCTTCCCCACCTCACCTGGCACTTCCCTCCACCCAGCTGCTAAGGCCAAGGCCGTGGATGATTCTCTCACTGCACGTCCAGTCCAGCAGGAGTCCTCTTGGCTCCACCTTAAAAATACAGTCAGAATCTGACTGTTCAGACCACCATCACGATGTAAACTGTAACTCTCTTCCTGCCCCATCACATTCCCAGTTTCCCTGGTTTTTTCCTTTTGTTCAAAGAATTTGCTGTTGTCTACATAACCCACTTGTCCTTTTATATGTGTGTATATGTACGACTTTGTCCGTGTCTCGCCCCGTTGAAGCGTGAGCACAGTGACCTCAGGGGTCTCTGCTTGCTCACAGGTACGTTCCTGTCGCCTAGAGCAGCCCTGCAGAGTGGGCGCTTGATAAGTGCTTGCCTGGTTGACTCTGAGGTTGAGGCCCGTGAACAAAGCCCCGGGTCCTCTCTGACTAGGGGGCAGCTGGGGCAGCGGCTGTGCCGTGGGCGGCACTCTCACTCGGTGCTGCGGTTCACAGAACGCTCTCACACATTTTCTCCTCAGTCGCTACTCAGCCAGCACAGATGCGCAGCAGCGTTTCATCCCCCTGTGCAAAACCCGCGGCCGCTCTGGGTCCCTCCTCCCCGCCTTTCCTTGCTCCCGCTGCTCTTGCCTAAGCCGCCCGCTGACGACGTAGGCGCGCACACGCCCTCCCCGTCCAGCACAGTCGCAGGACTTCAGGGTTGATTTTAAAACCTGTGTCTTGACAAAGCTTTTACTTGTTTTTCCCTCTACCGCTCCTCCACATCCCATTTCCAAAAAAAGAGAAAAGATTGTAGGTTCCCTCCCTGTACCCTCATAGCTGGTTTCTTTTCTCTTTTTAACAACTTTATTAGGATAAAATTCATAGACCATAAAGCCCACCCAATATAGGTTGTTTCTTAAAACTCTTTATGGTTCTTACCTTGCTCGTCCACGTGCTGTATTCTGTGTTTCAGTCCCTGTTCTCTGCCAAGCCAGGAGGACTCTGAACGGCAGGAAGGTGGCCTGTGCAGGGGTTCCCAGTCGGACTTTCCTCAGTAAATGAGGTTTGAATTGAATTTGGACTGGAGGCCTGCATCACTTAGGCCTTGCAGGGCGTGTTAGAGGTGGGGAAGAAAGTGGTGCCTTCCCGCAGGACTGAGGAGCACTCCAGGACAGGGCCAGAGGGTCACCATCAGCTGACACTGTCTACAGCAAGAGGAGCCCTGCCAGCGAGTGGGAGCTGCGCCCGCGGTGGTCCCGGAGGACCGGCCAGCTCAACTTCTACCTGCCCACGGAGCCGGGCCTTTTTGAATTCACCCTCCTGATTCCAGATGTTAAAGTGAAATTTCTTCGGAACTGTCGCATTTGAAGAGCGGTGTAGTGAAGAGGGTGTGGAAGGCTTATGGTTTGAAGAAAAACTACAAAGATGGTTGAAAGAGAACTGAACAGTGTTGAGAGGAATGAGAAATTGTGATTGTCCCAGGTGCAGAACAGAAGCATCAACCAGGTCTTTTTATTCCAAGACCGAGTTGTTCTTTATTGGTAAAAAAATCAAGTGAAAGAAACAGACAAGTTGCTGAATTAAATTACGACTTTTTTTTTTTTTGAGTTAAATTCTGGAATGGGTGCATTAGAGGGTAAGAAAAACCTGAAACTATCCTCCCCCCCCATATCTGTCTTGGCTACTGTAATCCCCAAAGCAAGAAAGTAGCGTAGGTGACCTGTTAGGGGAGGCGACTAGAGCTGGCCCTCTGACAGGCCGCAGCGCTTTCTAAGCCATTAGCTGCGCCTGGTTTTCCCCGTTCCATTGCTGGAGACCACGGAAAGGCAACACGGCCCACCCCCCAACCCCCAAGACCTGACTCCCCTGCCCTGAGACACTGCCACAGCTTTGGGTTCAGGAAGCCGTATGGTCGGAGCACGGATCCCTGGTTTTCTTACTGATGGGATGGAGGTGTTGCTGGGTCGGTGGAGGCAGTCACTTGTGTCCAGTGTGAACCTCTGGCCTGTCATTCCGTGGCCACTCAGATGCTGTGGGTAGTCTTGGGAGCAGGTGCCCTAGGAAGTGCGCTAAAGGAGTGAGTTCCTGGCTCACGTTCATACTCTGTGTAGACTTGGCCCTGTACCTGTCTTATTAAAATGAGGTCAGACAAAACAGAAAGAGAATGAAAACTCTTACATCAAACATTCTACTTACTACAGAATCTTTCGAAAGGTTTTTGTCCCATTTTCCCCCGAAGCAGTGGGGTAACACACCTGACTGTCTCTTTCAAGCGTGTCTTCAGCTCTTGGGTTTTGCCAGTCACTGTACTGCAGTTGCTGACGATCCTTTGAGCAAGTTCTCCAAGCAGACCGGCTTAAAGGCCCGACCCAAAGGTGCCTGTCACGGCCTCTGCCTGAGGCAGAAATTTCACTTTAGTTGACCCTTGATGTTTTACATTTATCAAGAAATTCTTAAACTGGGCCTCACTGAAGAAAAGTAGCCATGCGTGCTGAATTGTGAAGGCCACTAGGACAATCAGAACGCTCTCCCCCGCTCCCGCAGTCACAGCTGCTCTGTGGCGTGTGGTGGGGAGTCAGTAGAAACATGGGTCTAAGTGGAGGATCGGCGATGGCTCGTCTCTGGCGGGGGGAGGGGGGGTGGAATGGAGACTGTCTGGGGTGGTTGGACCTTGCCGGTGAAATTTCCCTCCCTCTGCCAGTCTGGCAGGTCCAGCAGCCTCTGCTTAGGGCGGCCTCGCTGCTTAGGGCGGCCTCGCTGCTTAGGGCGTGCTCTGGGGCTGTGGGGACCCTTTCCTGGGTGCTTGGTTTTCAGGGCTATTGGATGGCAGTTACTCAGTGCTGCCGAGGTGCCATCTGTGTGTGAGCTGCCCGGCAGAGCTTGTCTGTAACAAGCATACCTTCTTGGCTGGTAGTTTAGCTGAATTATGGGGTAATTTTGGTGGTACCACTTGCTTATTTATTATTAAATACGACGCGTAAATAATGCTGATACAGCTGATTAGACGGCGGTGTCACCCAGCAGTCATGGCAGGAGCTACTGCTTGGTGAGAACTTACTGTGTACTGGGCACAGCGCTGAAAGCTCTCTGGGGATTATCTCATACTCCAGTGACTTCTTGGATGAGTGCTGTTACTCAGCCAGCAGGTGAGGAGACGCCTTGGAGAAGCCAGGTGCAGCTGCCGGGCTCGCGCAGCGGCCCAGTAGTGTGGGTTCAGCACCCGGACCCACGGCAGTTGTGCTTGGCCTGGCCCCTGGGGCGTGCCGTCTGCTTAGTGGTGGGATGGCGCTCTGAAGGAGCTTTACCCCGCCCCGCCCACTGATAACCGATGTTCGTTCTGGACCTCTGATTTTCCTTCTTCTTAAATTGAGAATATATACAGTATGCTTCTTATGACTCACAGAAGAAATGGCCTGGAAACTGGCTGTCTCACTGGTGTAAACATCAAAGCATCATGCAGTCACCTGTTTGTACTTGCGTTGTGTTTTTGTGACTTGTATACAAGTATCCCCCACTCATCAAAAAGTAGGTTTTGGCTACTTAGTTTTTACGAAAGACCTACGTTAGCACCTATTTTGATACCAAAAGAAATCCTAGGTTGGTTTTTGCTTTTAGGAAAAAAAAGCAAAAGGTGAAAAAAGCAGACAGCGTTTATTTTGCATGCAGAGCACCTTTGTAGAGGCCTTACCCTCTGAGCAGTGAGAAGGCCCCGCCAAGCTCCCTCCCAGGAACCACCCTCTGCATCTCCGCATTGAGCCACCGCAGCTCTAAAATGTGTCTGTGAGCATGTCTGCTTTACCTCCGTGCGTTAGTTAGCACGATGTGTCCTAGGGTCGTGGCTCTTCTGCTTCACCCTGCTTCGGCTTAGGGAAGGTTTCCTAGGTGCACTCTACTTTCAGTGGTGGGGGGACCTGTGTGTGACTTGGTTGGCTCTGTCCTTGGTGTCGTGCTGTTGTGTGCTGGGTTTTTTTTCTTTTAACAAAACATATTTGTATTCACATCAGCCAGGGAGTTGGCTTTAGAAAAGAGATGTGTGCTGTGAAGGTCACTCACTTTAACGCCGGTTCTTCACTTTGACAGAGGGATCCTGAAGGGCAGTGCCCCGTGGCTTGTGGGGGAGACCCGCTGTCTCGGGTCGCTGCCTCCATGATTGGGGGCTTCACATGGGACGTGTGGCTTGGGCAGGAAGGCAGCAGATTCTAAGTGATACACAGCAGTGAGGCAGAGGGTTTATTTCATTAATGGCAGAGCAGAATGGACCAAATGGAGAGGACCTGAGAAAAGCAATTGATCAACTGTGGAGTGGAGGCAAAGATGATGGACCACGTGACTGACCTTGGGCCGGCCCCCACACTAGGTCTGGGCAGGGTTAGCCACCTTCACATGACAGCAGGCTGTTGGAATGCGATTTTTCCTGGTGTACGGTTGACTCAGTGCGGCCTCCCCACCCATTCCCCACCCCTGCTTCTCAGATTTTCACTGACTCAGTCTGAACCCTGCTTGTCTTCTGAGTCAGTATTGAAGGGCTTCCTTTTCAGTCCTTTAAAATCTTTATTTGGATCAGGGTGAAATTTAGTGTTTGTTCACTCACAGCGTCACGGTTCCTGATCGTCAGCCTTTGTAGGGAGTTTGCATTTGGGGGACTTCGGGAGTTGATGGCCTTGGAAGATTCAGCTTTCTCAAACTAGTGATTGGTAGGATTTGTGACTGACTCCCTGTGGAGGATGGTGTTCTGTCATGCAGCAAAAGATCTTGGTTATTAAAACAAATAAAACTCATGTAATGTTTATATTGTTTTAAAAAAACTCATGTAATGTAATTTAAGCACATTTTGCAAAAACTTTTATGATGGGTGTTAACCTTCCATAGGTGTATCAGCGATCGGAAGTGTGAGAATGCACTTCCAGCTGCTTTGTGACTGTCCGCGCCTTCACAGCTGGTGCTGGCAGAAGAGCTCTTGCCGGTTCTCCACTCCCTGGGGGGAGTTTATGCTGAGGGTGCTCAGCGGGGGTTCAGTTTGCACCTCATCTGCTTTTTTGTTCTGCCTGTGGCCACACTTGGGGGTGGTATTCTGGCCTCCTCTCCCCTCCGGGAGGAAGGTGGGACACGTGCTCCTGGCCGCCTGGCCTCCAGCCATGGGACTTCTGTACCATCTGCAGGTGCCTCCCAGCGCGCTGTGGCAGTGGCAGGTCTCCGTCCCGTTGTCTCCACAGGACCAGGGAAGGACTTCCTAGGAGCAGAGCGCCTGCTGTGGAGCGGACTGTTCACTCGGCGGGGGCTGGGGGACTGCCCCTCGTGTCCTCTGTGTGTCACTTGGCCTTTGGGCTTCTGTGTCTTCATTAGGAAATGTACTGTTTGGACTGGGTCATCTGAAAGACTTTCCAGTTCCCAGCGTGTGGCGGCGGAGAGGCCGAGGCTGAGTCCGGAAAGATGGCCAACGGGTCCAGTCCAGAGCAGGGAGGCCACGGGCCAGGCTGGAGAGGGTGGAGTGGGACTTCCCGGCCGCCCCCGTGGGCCACTGCCCTGTGACACAGCCCTGTTTCCTCAGACTGCCCCTCCCTGGACACTCCTTCCCTCCAGTCTGATCTTATTTCCACTCTTGATAAACAGACCAAAGGAGGGGGACGCATCAGTCTCTCATTTCTCAACGCTTTTCACTCAGCCAGAGATCACCCCTCTACCCCCAGTGCTTCCTGACAGAGCCTTTTCCTGTTTAAAGGGAATGCTGGACTCCCTGTTTCCCCTGACAGTTGGGATCTCATATTTGCCTGTGGTTACCCGAGACTGACTGATTTCGTTGCCTTTTAGGGCATCAAGAGAAGTTCTGTAGGGGACAATCTTGGGCTGTAGAAGGATGAAGAGATTAGGAGAGAAAGTTTCTCTAGTCAGAATACAGCTGTCTGAGGGCTAAGTTATATTCAGTTTCTTTTTTTGGTAGAAAAAGGAAAATGTCCCAAGTCGTTGAGTATCTTCTTACCTTATAAAAAAGTGCAACCCCCCCCCCCGCCCGTGGAGAAGGGAACCTTCACTGGTGACTGGTTGTTCAGTCAGCTGTGTTCGCTGTGTCCCCTTTGTCTTCGCTGTTTGCACTAGGGACTTGGGGAGCAGGGCTTGACCAGGTGGAGGTAGACCCGGCTTTGCTGGGCCCTCTGGTGCAGCGGGGAAGACGGCACTGAGCAGGTACAGGTGCGGGGCTTATTTATTGGAGGACCAGCAGGCCCCTGACCTGGTCACTTGGCTGGAGTCAGGGACCCCAGGGGTGAGTAGGAGCTGGTGGGGAGGTATCCCACCCAGGGCTCTGCTTTGAAAGACCCAGGATTGAGTGAGGGCCTGAGTAGCTGAAAGACAGGTATGATGGGATCGAGGGGTGGAGTTGGGGTCGGAGGCAGGGCCCAGATGTGCAGCATGCTCTGTGAGCGTTTAGACTCCACCCGGGAGCTACTGAGGAAAAGCTAGGGAGGAACCCTAAGCAGGGAGTCTATGGGATTATGTTGGGTTTGGAGAAGATAGTGCTGTGGGGCCAAAGGGCTGGAGGGGCGGGGGAATGGGTGCAGAGACCCATTGCAGGAGCACAGGTGAGCCGTGATGGCCTGCTCAGAGGGACGGGGCTGGATGTCTCTGTGACTGATGGAGGGGATGGGGACTGGGGAGTGGTCTGAGACGGTGCCCAGGTGCTGTGGCTGCAGCTGCAGGTAAAGGTGTGTGTGGGGCTCCGCGTGGAACTCAGAGCCCTTCGGGGGCATCTAGGCAGCCTGGGCCAGTGTCTCTGAGTGGAGGGTGGCCATGCCTGTCATCCTTAGCCTGGTGTCAGGGGGCTGGAGCATCATCCGTGTCCAGCGAATATTTGCCGACCCAGCAGCTTTTAGTTTTGTTGATGGAATGGGAAGGAGAGAGAATTTTACTCTTTCTAAAATTTATAATAGTTGTTGTGTTTGTCTTACTTAGAAATCTACCAGTTCATTGTCACCATGAAAATCAAACATTATCTTCAGCATTGCAGCTGACCCGCTTTCTTTAGGCTATCTGTAATGTCTGTCTTCTAAGAGAATCTTAATGTAAGTGATGCTTACAGTGAACCCCTCATGGTGTTTTGGTTGTTGTGATTTTGCTTTGCATCCTGAATGTTTTAAGTGTATATGAACTGTGTTGCACCCCAGTGGATATAACTCATGAAATGTTGCCTGTGACATTTTGCATTCTGCAGAGCATCCCAAGCTCCAGAGCGGTCAGTGAAGGAACGTTGGCCAACTGAAAAAGGGTTAAAAACGCTGATCCTTGCCTCCTCTCAGTAACCTCCACCTCCAGTTTCCTGGCAGTAGACTGGTTCTCCCCTCCCTTCCACCCTCATGTCAGCTGGCTATTCTGAAGCAATAATTTCCTGAAAATATGAAACAGCAGTAGAATCTTGTAAGAAAAATCAGTTTAATCCTTCACTGTCTCAGGCTCTGTAGCATGACTGAAGTCCTTGGATTCCAGTGCTGCACTCCCCACCGCATCCTGCTCCCTCTGGCCTTACCCACACGGGTTCTTGGCACCCTTATGTTCATCAAGTTACTGAGGCTAAAAACCCAGCAGTCATCACCGAGCCTTGTCTTGCTTCGCCCACATGGCAGGGACTGCTTGTCCAAAGCAGAACCCGGGTGCAGCCTCTTCCTCACTGTCTCTAGGCCTGTCACTGTCATTCCCTGAGCCACCCTCACTGCTTCCCGAGGGGTGGCATCCCCCAGCTCTGCCTCCATGCTACCCCCACAGCCTGCTTTCCTGATGGCAACAGATGACCTTGAAAAAGTGGTTAAAAATTTTTGGAAGCAGTTTTGGACTTACAGAAAAGTTGCAGATAGCAGTATAAAGAACTTCCTCAAAGATTTGAGAGTAAGTTGCTTACATGATACCCCATCCCCCTTGAATAGTTGAGAATGTATTCCGTGCCAACAAGGGTAGTGTGTGTAACCACTTTTTGGCACAGTGCTGCCGTCTGATTCTCCAACCCCACTGAAGTGTCACGGATTCTGGTCTCCTGGATTCTGTCCTCCTTCGCAGCAAAGGAGCCTGCAGGGCCACACGCTGCACTTCCTTCTGTGCGAACAGTTCTGGCCACTCCTTGACTTTTTTGACTGTGAAACCCTTGCAGGCCAGTCATTTTGTAGAAATTAAGGTTTATCTCCTATTTCCTCATGATTAAATCCGGGTTACGTAACTTCAGCAGGAAAATCACAGAAGTGACACTTTTTCTCGTTGTGTCCTTTGCGGTGACCCAGTTTCATTTTGTCGCATCACTGGTGACGTTCACTCTGATCACAGACTTCACTGTTAAGTCACTTTCCCCCTTTTTGATGAGTATTTTGTTTGGATGTACTTTGAAATTATGTAAATATCCCATTTCTCATCAGATTTTTAAAGTTTATTAATATGTCATTGTGTACTCCTGATCCTGTTTTATTTAAGGGGCTGGATAATCTGTGACTCCCAGTAGTTATTTGGGGTCACTGTCATCCTTGGAGCACCTTTTTCTTTTCGGGCACAACAGGACGTTCCAGGCCCAGCCTGTGCTTTCCCAACCCAGGTTTGGAACTGACCAGGTTGCCCTGGTTTCTCTGCTGGAGAGCAGTAGTTAAAAACCAAGATCCACACTATATGCCTTTTGTCAGGGTGTTGCTGCCTCCAGCCCTCACAGTAGACGGAGCACTCACCCAGGTGTGTCTGTGGTCCCTTCATCCACATATACTGAAAACCATGAGTTCACACTGATGCCTCCAGTTCTAATCCAGTATTACAGGGTTTATTCTTCTCCCTAATTCGTAACTCCCTTTTCTGACAGTGAGGACTGGCTTGCATTATCCTGAATCTGTGTTGATATGTGACGGATCCTTCTGTATGTAGCAGATCTCCTGTCCCCCTGACCCAGTGTCATTACCCAGTTTGGGCTCTGACCCCAGTCCGTGGGGCTCTGCCTACAGGGGGCGCTGGAGGGAGCCTGGAGGAGGGAGGAGGGACTCGCAGCTTCCTGCCTACTTCCTCTTCCTTTGAGTGACACCCAAGCACCCTCTTCCTCTGGCAGGAAGGGTCTGTGGTAGTGGGCAGCCTGTCCCAATTTGGGCGTTTTTCCACACTTCAGAGACCCGAGCATCAGCTGGCTAGCGCCCCCTCTCAGTTCCCTGGGTCCCCACCCTTAGGGCCTGCCTTTGTGCTTAGAGACCCCAGTAACCAGCAGAGACCCCCTCCCTCCCGGCCCCGAATTTCAGCTGTGCACAGCCCTTTGCCCAGTTTTCAGAGATTCCAGCTTCTTCCTTTGGTTCCCCTAACCCTAAGGGCGGTGGTTGCTTCCTGCATCTGCTGCCTTGTGATAATTCAGTGTTCCCGTTTGCTTTGTTAGTTACCTAGCTGACAGTCATTTATGTTGAATTCCTTCAGATACCTGGTCTGGTTTCTGTCTGTTGACTCCACCTAGTCCGGACGGCAGGTGACACGGATGACACCCCTCTTTGTCCTTTTCTCGGGTTTAAGTCCTCCCGCCTTCCTTTGTCCCCTTGTGTCAGATTGATTTCATGGCTTCTCAGTACTTGTGTGGGTAGCAGGGTGGTCTGCTGCTGTGATTAATTTTTCTGTTCTGGTTTTAGCTGATGTAGTCTTAATGACTTTTACACACCACTGCAGTATTTTTACTATGTCCTTAGAACTGTGTTGAAATATTTAGCATTTTTCAAAACTAATGCTTTTCTCTGGATCCTTTTCAGTGCCCTCTGTTTTTATAAATGAGATTTCATTCACGTAGTTGATTTCCTGTTGCCTGATTTTCTCAGTTTCTTTATCTTAGGACTTGACTCTCCTGAGTGGAAGCTACGGCTTCCCCGGGTCCCACTGCCAAGTAGGGAGGAGTAAGCAGGACTAGGTAACGGATCGCTGGACCACTTAAGTAGGTACAGGCGACTAAAACTAGGAATTAAGATAAACACTTCGTATCATGCTCCACAATACTCTCAACAACAAATAATGGGTTGACTATTTTAAAAAGCCATTTAGCCAAAAATAGGATTGACTATTAGATCTTGAAAGAGTTTATAACTTTCTAAGCCTCAATAACAAAATGACAAAAGAAAAATGAATTTAGTTTTACTAAAAGTGATACTTTTATTAATAAAAGTAATAATTGCTATAAAATAAAAATAACATAATTCAGATAAAAAAGGCAACAGAATGGAGAATGATGTTTACAGCCGTTATGACCAACAGAGCCAAAGTAAAGCACTTAACACAGCCGATTACAGAAGCTCAAGACCTGATCGGTGAGCACATGTTATGAATGGATGATTAACATCATGGGGCTCACAGCCGGGTATAGGAGGACATTACCTCATCAGGCACCAAAGGGCCATCATTTTCAAAGGAAGAGACAACAGCGTGTGGTATTAGGGGGATGCGCGACTCAGGAGATGCAGTTTGGAAGGCCGATTAGGAACCAGAAAAAATGTTAGCACCCTTTGGAGAGTCCTGGAGTTTCATTAAAATTAATTTAAAATAGTAAAAAAAAAAAAAAAAAAATCTGTGTGCATGAAAATGTTCATTGCAGATTTATTCACCATAAGAAAATAATTTTAAAATTTTGAGTGTTTAACCTCTGTATTCAGCAAACACACAATTTTTAATCGTTGTGTGTCAACTTAGTGAAATATGCAACTGTTACAATGATAGTTGAGGAGTACAGAAACATGGAAAGTGCAAGAAGTGAAATAAAAGCAGAAAAAAATAGCTGTGCAAACACCGTGTCTGGTCACGGGCTGGAGTGGGAGCACACGCAGCTACGAGGCTCATAGCACGGTTATGGGTGGGGTTTCTTTGGTTTCCATGAATATTGCCAGTTGATTTGCACATTTAAAACATAGCTAGCAAGTCTTGTGGGTCTTTGGGTTTTGCAGAACAGTCCAGAATGACGTGTGGAGCTGCTGCTGGAGGGGTATTTCCACCTCGGGCGCCCGGTGTGTTCCGTAGTGTGGGTTCATCGCAGCTGACCGTCGGCACTGCTGCTTCCCAGACTCTCTCCGTCAGTGAAACGGAACAAAAGTCAGATTTGTTGGGAGTGTTGTTCTTCACAGTACAATAAAAGGCACCCTTTGGTTCCCCCAAAAGACCCTAAGAAGGGTGGTGGTCTTAGTGGCTGTGTGAGGTACATATTTATCCATTAGGTATTTGGGGGATGGGTATTTTGGGTAATATTTGAAAGAAAGAAAGATGAGTTGTAGGTGATCTTTTAAGTTCTAGCTAAGTGTTTTCATTAGCCTGGCTTCCCCCCTCCCCATAATTCAGGCCCTGTGTGTTCTGTTCCCCAGCTCTGTGCTGGGAGCGTTTACAGTGACGGTGGTAGCACTCCTCTGTAATAGGCGCCAGGAACTTTCTGGTGCTCTGGCTGTGGTTCCTTGGATCAGTGAATCTCGGTGTCAGACTGTAGTCTTAGGAAGAACTATTGAAGGAGAAAAAATGTAGAATCAAGTTAATAATATGGAGCTCAGTTAGAAGCCCAGGAAATCCAGGTAGCAGGTTTGGGGGAGGTACTTGTAGGTGCACAAGTGGTTGTAAGAAGCAGCGCAGGAAGAGCTCTCGCACGTTCTGCCCAGCTTCCCCCAGTGGGAGTGTTTGCAAAGCTGTGATGGTGGAGGATGTAAAAAAGAGCTGCAGGGAACAGGTGAAGGTTAGCACGAGCATGGTTGTACGTCTGGAGGTGAAACTAAGAACAGGTGTGAGAGACACGAGTGAGCGAACGCTGGGCTGAGGGCGGGATGGACAGTGGTCAGGAGGGCTGCTTCTGGAGTCAAAGCGCGTGGCTTCCACTCCTGGGGCTGCTATGACAAATTACCACAAACTGGGGGGCTTAACAGCAGAGATTTTTTCTTTCCTCTCACAGTTCTTGAGGCCAGAATTCCAAAGTCGAGGTGTCAGCAGGGCCATGCTCCTTCTGAAGCTCCAGCGGCTGGCCTGCCCCGTCTCTTCCCACTTCCGGGGGTGTCGGCCGGTTCCGGTGCTCCTTGCTTGTAGCTGAATCGCTTGAATCTGTGCCTCCATCTTCACGTGACTTTCCCCTCTGTGTCTCTGGTCCAGATTCCTTCCTTTATAAGGACACCAGTCCTGCTGGATTTAGGGTCCATCTCATTCCCGTGTGTGCCTTCATCTTAACTTGATTATATCTGCAGAGACCCCACTTCCAGATGAGGGTACATCCACAGGTTCCGGGTGGACATGACTTGGGGGGGCACCATCCAGCACAGGACACTTTCCACTGAAAACTGGCTCGGTTTCCTCCCTGAGGATGCACGTGCGGACCACGGAGAGCATTGTGGAGTGCTGCTCCCAGCCCTGAGTGAGGTTACTGTTAGGGGCTCTGTGTGATTATCAAGGACGGTTTCCGCGCTTTGGAGACACCATTGTCCTGGAGAATGTCTTGTGTCCCAGTTGCCCTGTGGCTCGGGGAGCTCGATGGTACCCAGGGCTGGTGCTTGTGTCTCAGTGGTGGCTGTGGACCAGCGGAGTGCCCTGGTCAGTCGCTTGCTCAGTGGGACAGCTTAGCTGTAGTGATTTTTACCAGGGGATCTTTGTTGTGGTGGCATTTGTCATAACAGATATATTGAAGCACAGGTGCCAGTGTAAATGTCCATGTTAATTTACCCTAAGTACCAACTTACCCAAACTTCACATTTTAAAAAATATTCATTTAAAAAGTAAACTTTTTCAAAAAAAAAATAGTATAACTTAATGGAATGCCCCAGTCAATTAAAATTTTATATATTATCAACTTACTGAATGGTTAATTTTACTTTTTTTTTAATCTGTAGCTAAACCATTTACCCAGCTGGTGAAGGAAATGCAGCTTCATCGAGAAGACTTTGAAATAATTAAAGTGATTGGAAGAGGTGCTTTTGGTGAGGTAAGAGAAACTTCATTTTGTTACCTTTGCCTAGACCGCGAGCACCGCAGCAGCCCCCACCAGCGTTGTTCAGGTCCTATACGTTGATTTGGGGATGAGATAATTATCGGTATCATTTGGAGATTTCTTGGTGGATGGAATCTGAAAGATAGAATTAAGAAGAGAAAAATTAAAACGAAAGCTGGTGACTGGTGAATTACCCTGAATATTGTCTGGACCAAAATAGTTCTTACAGACAAACAAGTTCCTAAAAGTTCCATTTGTCAATTGAAAACCGTCTTGGCAGCCATCTCCTAAAAAAAGATGCAAGGG
This sequence comes from Camelus bactrianus, assembly GCF_048773025.1. Classification (NCBI taxonomy): domain Eukaryota; kingdom Metazoa; phylum Chordata; class Mammalia; order Artiodactyla; family Camelidae; genus Camelus; species Camelus bactrianus. Next base: position 2,553,181 of record NC_133544.1, read on the forward strand.
GTGGCATCGCAGTGGTCCTCATCGTTCGCAGCTTCCTCACCACGCATCAGTCCTGGTCCCGGGTGTGCGTCCGGTGCCTGCATTAGGAGGAGAGCAGCTTGTCCCCCAGGTCCCTCACCAGCCACGGCGCGCTGCCTCCGTGTGGCCTTGGGCGTGTTGTCCCCCCTGCCCTGGCTGGACAGCCAGGTGGGGAGGCCGCAGGCTCTGTGTGCAGCACCTGCCTCGGCGGAGGGGCTGTTCTGCCCCAGCTTAGACTGCCAGTTCCCCCCGCGGACTAGGGTCTCAGGATCGGGTGGCTTTGCAGTTAGTCATTTAATTGGAAGACACAACTCCTCTCTGAGGTTTTAGCCTTAGCGTGCTGTGCCTGGGGGCTGTGCGTGGTCCTGGCAGGGGAGTCCAGCGGTGAAACGCTCTGGGTCACGTCACGGCCGCGTGTGCGCTCTGCCCAGCCCTGTAAAGGGCTCCCGCTGTGAGACGGCGTTCGTTGTGCAGGGCACACGCTGTATGCTGTGCAAACCACGCATGAACGGGAGCAAAGCAGCAGTTTCACGAGGTGGCTGCTGGGCTCTGAAGTGTCTCAGAAGACGTCTCAGCATTTTGATGATCCTTCAGCTGCCAGCACCTGATGACGGCGCGGCTTTATCTGCGGGGCTTCAGTAGGGAGCACAAGAAGTCTCCTCCAAAACGCTTCCAGTGTCTGGATGAGGGAGCTCTGGCCTGCTGAGCAGATGTAGGCAGCTGTGTCCTTGTTTCTTCCTCGGAAACTCCCTGGCCTCACATCAGACCCCAGCCCCAAGTTCTTTGGCGAGCCCCTGCCCCATCCTCATGCCTCCCTCCCCCAACACAGCCTCATCTTCGTACTCCCTGCTTCCCCAAGCAGTGGGTGGAGGGAGCGGTGCCCCTGGGGGGCCACTTTGGTGGCCGCCTTGTCCCCTGGGATGGCAGCTCCTCCCAGGCCAAGCTCAGAATGTCCCTGGGTCTGGGACTCCCCAGCCAGACTCGGCTCTGGGCTGCCGTGGGACAGGGAGGTTGTTGGCTGCTGCTGCTTTTTTTTTTTTAATTGAGATATAATTACATGTAAAATACACAGATTGAAGTGTATGGTCTGAGTTAAGACAGATGTCTACACCTGCGTAACCAGCACCTCAATTGATACAAAGCATTTCTGTTTCCTAGAAAGTTCCTTCCTGTTTCTTTCCAGACCCCCCACCTCCTGTAAGCCCCACCTCCCCAGGTGGCAACTCTCCTGATTTCCACCAATAGGGAACTTAGTTTAAAGGTACACGGGAAAATTGAGTTCTGCAGAGAAATGACACAGCTCTGAGCTCTAGGTGGAAACGTGATGGTGTAGATACGGTTCACGGTGGTGTTTAGTGAGAAGAAGGAGAAAGCCTTTTAACATGAAAACCCCATTCAGTTCAGTGTATGCGTTCGCTGACTGTCTCCCTTGGTCCAGGAGCTGTGTCAGGCTGTGGGCCCACGACCAGCGAGCCCCAGTGTGCGGCGCTCCATGATGACTGCCCGCCCCTGGAGGGTCCAGGAGGGGCGGGAAGAGACTTGGGACCAGAGAGGGAAAATGAGAGGACAGGAGAGAACACTGTCATGCTAAAATAGTTTACAGTTATTTTTAGGGCCTCCTTTGCTGGAGAACTCAATGCAAAACTCGGTTTTCTGAGTTTCAGGAAGATGACGTTGATCACCTTTCAGGTTCCTCTCAGACTGAGAGAAACGTGTCCTTGCGCGGGCCTCTGCGCAGTCCTTGGCTTCTCGCCTTTGCCTTTGCTCCCTCTCCAGGCCTTAGCAGCTTCTTTGTGCCCCACCCCAAGTCATCCCTCCCTGGGCCCCACACACCAGCCCTCCTCGCCCAGCATCCCTGGCCGCCTGGCTGCCCTCCCTGCTGTAGCTAGAATTTGGGGTTCTGATCTCATGTTAGTGCCACCACCATTGTTCCCTGGGATATTCTTGTAATCACGTACCTGAAATGTGCCCAGTTCGGCTTCTGCCTCTTACAACACCAGGCAGATCACAGAAATGAGGACACTCTTAGTCATGGTTGGGACCAGACATGTCCTTCACCTGTGGATCTAGTTGAATTATTTTTCCTAGTGACCAGCCCGGGAAGGTACGACCTGTGCCTCTGCCGTGGTGCACAGGTGTGTGTGCCCACAGTGCTGAGCCGTGCGTGGGCTGTTCGAGAGCCCTGCCCTCTAGACTTTGCAGGGTCCGCAACACAGTTGTATGTCACATGTAGTCAGTGCGTGAAGCTCATACCTTAAAGTTGCAACACCCCCCACACACGCAGAGTTTAGAGAAATGCTTCTAGATTATGGTTTAAACAAGGGTGGGAATGTGGGCTGTTGCCCTTCTTCTTCAGCACAGCAGCTTTGGGAACACCCTCTTCCTCCCATCAGTGTCTCGGGGACAGCGGTCCAGGAAGCTCCTTCCACCCGGGTACCCCTCTGGAGGGCTAGTTCCCAGCTGTGTAGTGTGCTTCCCAGGGTTTTGTTTTTGGCGTGACAGAAGCTGGCAGTTGATGGCTGTGCTGGGCGCCCTGCTCAGCACCCCAGGTCTCAGGTACTTTCAAAGATGTGAGCACCTCGAAACCTTCCGGCCACCATCGGCATGGCTGCTCCACCGGGACATGAGAACCTGGGGCCAGGAGTGGTGGGCCCGGTCACGGTGGGCTGGGAGCTCCACTTGAATCCCGCCTGCCTGACCAGAGTCCCCATGTCCAGCGGCTCCGTCCTGCTGTTTCTCTTGTTCCTAGAATGACTTAAAAGGAAGCAGAGCTGTGCAAGCTGTGTTTAGAAACACTTTCAAAGTAACAGAGCTGCTGTATGGAGAGAACGGCTCACAGAACAGTCTGACCCCCTTACCGCACCCCCTTTTGTTGACATTTTATTTCATTTGCTTGATCATGTTATAGCTGAGCTCTGCTGGTGCCCTCCCTCCCTCCCTCCCTCCGTCTCTCTCTCTCTCTCTCTCTCTCTCTCTCTCTCTCTGTCTCTCTCTCTCTCTCTCTCTCTCTCTCTCTCGTGTGTGTGTGTGTGTGTGTGTGTGTGTGTGTGTGTGTGTGTGTGACTTTTACAAAACCGCGGGGGCTAATAAAGGCCCTTGACCCCTAATACTTCGGGGCCTGCTTTTTAATAGGGACTGTCTTTTGCATAACCACAGCTCATGAACTTCACTTTGAAGTGGATGGAATACTTTTAATCCAGTCTGCTGTCTTATCCTGGCTTTATGTTGGCCCAGTGATGCCCTGTTTTCCCTTTTGCCTCCTGCACTGGGGGGGGCTGCTCTCATGCTCCAGAATCATTTTTTAATGTTTTGTAAAATTATTTTGATTTTTATTTGTTTATTGAAATGTCTGATTTTGAAGGTATTTTTAGGATCATCATCTCTCTTTGAAGCAATTAAGACTAAGTTTTTTGACCAGGGAGAAATTTATGGCAAACCAAACTAGATTTTTTTTTTTAAGAAATTGTTTCTTTTAAAGTTGTAGAGAAAACTTGTGGGTTTGGGGTTTTTTTTAACATTAAATTTTATTTCTGCATTTCACTTCTACATATTCTTGATTTGCCAAGTGTTTTCCATGGACAGTTACGTTCTTTTTCCTTCTGCGTATTTTATCAGAGCCATCCTGAATGTTTTCTGAAGGTCTGTGCCCTGATAAGCCTCTCCTAAAGATTTAGGCTTCCTTGTGTTCTGAATCTCATCGTCAGCAGGTTCTGGATCACTCATGACACTTGGCATTTTCACAATTTCGTTATTTTCCTCAAATGTATCAGCTCTACCATTCTTGCCAAGTTAGATCATTTCTATACTAAATACTATGTAGCTTTTTTTAAATACCGATACCTCACCTGTCTAGATGGTAGCTAGTTCCAGGAAGACATAGATGCTTCTGACGTGATGACAGGCATGTGTCTGGAGTTCGGAGACCTCCCAGCGTCTTTATTTAGGTTCTGTTTATTCTTGATTTATTCAGAGTCGTAGGGAGTTTGGTCTGTGGTCTCTCAGACAACAGCCACTAGACGGCAGCTCAGGTGTGGTGTGATGAGGGAGAGGCATGTGGAGTGGTGTCGAGGGGGTGACGGGGGGCGGTGGCAGAGGATGATTTCAGGGCTCACATGGGCAGGGGACCTGGCTGGAAGCTCAGCCCTGTGCAGGCTCTGGGGTCACACCAGAGCACGCCCACGTGAACCCCATCCTTAGGCTCAGGGAGGGTTATATTTGCAGGGGACCATCATTAGCGCAGTCGTTACAAAGCCCGCCCGAGGGGAAGGCCTGTCTAACCTTTCTGAGCCGCAGGTTCCACGTCTGTAAAGTAAAGACACTAAAAATGGCCACAATGCAGGACTGTGGAGAGGGCTCATGAGAGAGTGCGGCCGTACTGCTCGGCACATCCCCAGCACGTGGAAAGTGTGTGTGAGCTCTTGTGGTTACTTTGACGATGTTGTTCTGTGGTGTGTGTTGTTTAGGAAGCAAGGAAGTAAATAATTCACTTTCAGAACTCTTCGTCCCATATCTGCACTGTGGCTGCCTGCCATTTGCAGAGAAAAGGTATAGAAGTTACTGTCACTGCCAATACGGTTTTGTGATGGGGACTTAGGTCAGTGGATGATTGATTTATGTAGTGTAGAACGCGCCGTTGGTTGGGGCAGACGTCACATGTGCTGGCAGCAGTGAAAGAGCTTATTTGAGACTTAATGGTGACCAGGGGTCCAAGAGGGATTCCTGGAAGAGGTGGCATTTGAAATGTACCTTGGAGAACATGGCTGACGGCCAGCACGCTAAGTGCTAACTGTGTGCCTCACACCATTCCCAGCAGGTTAAACGTATCGGCTGATCTGACCCTCACAGCAGTCTTAGGCCGGCCTTCTGCCATTTTCTGGTTGGAGAAACTGAGGCACAAAGAAGTGAATTTGCCCAAGCTACACTCCAGAGCCCACACAGTTACTCAGACCACCGCTGTGAAGAAAAGATCCCAGGGGCAAGGCCTGGCGAATGCAGAGGCTGGCGGCGGGGGAGAGAGGTGGAGTGAGCAGGAAAGAGGGAGGGGACTGGGCCCTTGAGTGCAGGAGGAGAGCTGTCCCCAGACACACAACGTAGAGGGTGGTGAACCCCCATATACACCCACTGTTCAGCGGTGACATGTTTTGAATGAGCAGGTGAGGTCATTCAGGAGGCAATGTGGCTACAGTCAAGTTTTGATGATGAAAAGGTCAAATCTTTATTTACGTAGAGAACTGCTTTCCTTTCCAGGTCATTTTCCAGGATTTCCAGGCAATTAAGATTTCACTGCAGTGATGTGAAACATGCTGACCTTTTGTTCCATTAACTAAGTTTTGGTTAAACTCCGCTTTGTGCTACAGGTTGCTGTTGTCAAAATGAAGAACACGGAACGAATATATGCGATGAAAATCCTCAACAAGTGGGAAATGCTGAAAAGAGCAGAGGTAAGCATGAGCGTTACCATAAATGAACAAGTAGGCGCTGGCTTACATCAGGGGAAGGGGCTGAGGAGGCCGGTTGGGTGAGAACCCAGCGCTCACAGACCTGGGCCCTCCTGCCCTGGCAGGAGTGAGCTGCTGCTGGTCTCCAGGACCGCAGCCTTCCCTGGTGCCTGTCCCTGCAGTGGCCTTGACTCCTCCTCCCTCCCCGCGCTCTCCTGAGCATCCCCCTCGGGTGTCTCTGCCAGGGCCCAGGGAACCTTCATGGAAACTTGAGGCATTTATCTCAGTTCTGCCCCACGTGCAGAGGAATTATTGAATTCGGAAATGTTTATGTCGTCCCTCCTTGAGGGGAGTGAAGATTATAAATAGATGGCTGCCGCCCGACAGCCTTTAATCCACTGTTTTCTTTCTTCTTCGTCCACCTCTGTGGCGGCCCTTTCGTGCCCTCAACCCTGTTCCCCAGCCCCTCTCCCAGCCCTGACTGTGACACCGGTGGTCTGCATCGTCCCCAGACTCCCTCTTGGCATCTGTCTTCACCGCCCACCCTGTGTTCCTCTATTTCTCATTCACCTCAGAGCCATGGGTCCCTCCTTTCCAAGGACACGTTGCCGGTCCACTTCCCGACCACGCCCTTTCTGTCTGCACGCCCCACCCCCCACCCCCGGTCCTTTGTCCTCTCCTTCACGCTCCCCTGCCCCCAGCACCTGCCCTCTGCCCAGGCTGCCCTGCAGCCATGGTCTACCCTGTCTCCTCCGCACACCGGCTTCCAGAACCTGCCACCTCCTCTCTTGGAAATTCCTTCTTGGGTTTCTGGCCTCTCTCATGCTGTCACTCTAAACCGTCCTAGGAATTCTAGGTGCCCCTTTGTTCTGAGAATTCTTCCTGCCGGTGCTAGCCGCTGCCGCGGGCAGACAACACACACTGCTCGTCTGGGCTGGTCACTGCCCTGAGCCTCAGGCCCCCCGACGCGGCGGGTGCTCTCACTCCTGTGTCCCCGGCATCTCCGGTTTGTCGTGTCCGAACCACCTGTGGTCGTTCTCCTTCCCGGTTGCACCTGCGTCCGCTTTCCGGCTGTGGCACCGGCACGGGGTCTCACACCCACTTAGTGCTCAGCAGGTGCTGGTGGGCTGAGTCATCACCGCCCTGCAGCCACCTGGGCTCGAGAGGTGGGTGGCCTATGGCTCAGCCTCCACGTGGCCCCACTGCCTTCCTCCCCACCGGCTCCGCTGGTCCCCTCCCCGCCCTCACCCCCAGCCCCCCCTTTTCATGTTGTCACTGGCTCGTTGGCCGACACGGGAGACTCACTGAAGCAGTTCTCCTGTGGGAAAATAGGTAGCTGCTGCCCCAGGAAATTTGAGGGAGGAATAAGGTGTTTGAGGAAAGAAATACCGACAGCAAATTCTGTTCAGGTTTATATTCATATAGAAGTGACTTATGAAAGAAGGTAACTGAGCCATAATTAACATGACTTGTTGTGTTAACCTCCGGAGTGAAGTGTGTGTGTGTGAATTTGTTAAATTATAAAAATTCTACGGTTAGGGAGAAGTGATTCTCACCTTACCATATTGGTTAGTACCTACCCAGTTGTCGCGGTGAGTGAGCGCATTTTGAGAGTCAGTATTGTTTACTCTCAGTCTAGGTAACACAGATCCTGTTTAATTGGCATGCTCAGCACTAAGTCCAAGAATGTTTACTAATCGTAATGGTTATCCTAGAATGTGTGTGGGTACGTGTGTGTGTGTTCGCACGTGTGTGTGCATATGTGAAAGAGATAAAAAGTGTAATGTAGATACATAGATACAATACTGGTTGGGGTAATTTTTAAATTTGTATTTAATAGGCTATTTTAAACATTTAATTTCAAGATAATTGATTTCTAAAAATCAGCTTTAAAAGCACAAAGTCAGCAAGAGGTGGCCATGGAAAAGTCACTAGGCAGCGTTAAGTTCATAGCTTGTAGACCAGACTAGGCTTTTAGTTCATTTTATTGGGTCAGTGAAAAAACACTGAAAGCTTGCTCTTAAAGCAGAACTGCCGAGTGTGTGTGCTGCCTGTGGGCACTGCGCTGGCGACCCTGGGTCAGGAGCGGGCTTCACCCTGAGCTTTGAGTAGGCGGGTGCTGGGAACACGGGCCGCCTGGTGGCAGCAGTGTTGCAGGCGCTCAGGGTTCGGCCGCCCTCACCAGGCCTGGTTTGGGGTCACAGTGGTTCCAGAACCACTGATCTCCTCACACCTGGATGTTGTGAGCTGATGGGAGGCCCATGTAAATCCTCTCGTCTGCTTTAGTTCATAGAATGGGACACCTACCTCAATCACATTTTTGAAAGAAAAAACATTTTTAAAAATTTTAGAAAAAAAACATGTGGAAAACAAGCTCTGACTGTCAGCACGAGACTGCATGTGAGACGGGGCTCAAGGCCTGCGCGCTGGCGCTCCACTGGGCCTGCTGTTGTTTCTGTTCAGCTTTGCAAGTTGCAGATATAAGGAGTTGAAATTTTACGTGCTCATGAAAGAGGAAGTCTTACAATAATTATGCCAAAGACCTGGTTGCTTTCAAATACAGATTCCACCCGTGTACTAAAGCTCTTTTTAAAAAAACCTTAGCCTACAAGATGGCCTTTTACCTATGTGCTACAGGCCACACGTCTTCATAGCAGAATCCTGTTCCAGTTATGTGCATCAAATAAATCATGTACTGCAAATAGTCATGTTTCTTGGAAATAATCGACCCAGATCAGTAGTTCACATCAGTGAGCAGGTGTGTGCCTACCCTGCCAGCTGTGTGGCTCCTGAACTGTAGATTTGTGACAGGGGCTCCCGTGTGGGGCCGCCACACCACCGGCCACCCCCAGGGGGCCCTGGACACGAGGGCCCAGCTAGGAAGCTGTAGCTGAAGTGTGCACATCAGCCAGGTGGGATCTCAGGTGTTGGCCATGGAGGTGGCATGTGTGGAAGGGACAGTGGGAGCCAACAGTAGGGAAGTGAGTTCTGAGCAGCGCTGGGCGCAGTGGTTGGTGTAGGGGGTGGGAGGGGCTGGAGCAGGAAAGAGCTGAGGAGAGCAGATTGGAGCCGCCTGGGGGGAGATGAGGGTGCATCTGGTTCCCAGTGAGTCTGCGAGGCCAGGCTTCCCGCATCCTGGAAGGCGGGGATACTGTCTCCAGCGCGTCTGTCCCAGCGGGGCCCCTCTGCTCAGGACTGTGCTCTGCAGGGCACTGTTCCAGATGGACGGACACAGCCCGACTCTCTCCCTGATTCTTTACAGACGGCTTGCTTCCGGGAGGAGCGGGACGTGCTGGTGAACGGTGACTGTCAGTGGATCACCACGCTGCACTATGCCTTTCAGGACGAAAATTACCTGGTATGTGTGGGCACCAACAGCTTCAGGGCTCCATCATAGGGCATTTCACTGACATTTTTGACTCCTTTGTGCTGCCACTAAAAGATGAGCAAGACGCTTTGAAATTGAGGTGCTTAAATATATATTTGACAGATAAAACCATTGAACTACATTAAAACAAACCCCGTCGTGTTCCTCACAGTCTCTCTGCACACGTGCCTTGGTCGGGAACGCCACCGTTGGCCCAGCGGCTTCTGCCCGTCATTCCCGGGTCTGGGTCTGCGTGATGGTCCAGGCACAGGAGTGCCCTCCCTGGAGGGCGGCTCTGCTCTCTTTCTGCGCCCGTTACTCTGACGTCACTGTGTTCGTCTCTGGGCTTGCTTATGGTCCCTGTCCCTCCACCTGATGGCAGCTCCGTAGAGGAGGGGCCTGTTACCTGGAGGGAGCCGACAAGGTTGTTACTGAGAGTGAGTGAGTGAATGAGAGTCCTGTGTGCAAGCAGAGCTGTGCCAGGTGTGGGAGAGACAGCCGACGGCTGACACGGGGCTCTGGCCCTCCCAGCTCGCTGTGGGTTGCGGGGTGGGTGACAGAGCAGGGAAGCCTGGCTGAGGTGCCCGTGGGTGGGGAGGGGCAGGGAGATCCGGGAGGCCTCTGAGGAGGGGTCCATTGAGGTGGGTCTTGAAAGCTGAGTCTGAGGCAAGGTGAGAGGGTTGCGGGTAAAAACTGTTTGAGGGCAGGAGTCTAAAGTGAGGGCGTCTCCCCCTTCCTCAGGTGGATGAGTTTCCTTTCCTGGGAGACCCTGCAGCCTCCTTTTAAGGTCATGGCTCAGAGTCCAGTGGCTCGGACTCACCTCGCAGCTCTGCCACTGGCCTTTCCTCACCTATAGACCGCGAGCGTGACTGCCTGGGCGGGGCTGCTCTGAGGACTCAGGGACCCGACGGGCGTGGGGTGTAGAACCAGGGCACCGCACGTCGTGGCTGCACACTGAGCAGCAGCTGTCAGTATGAGGATCTCAGAGCAAACGAGGCAGTGCTGTTTCTTCTCTCTTCCATCAGCTGAAAGCTAACTGCTCAGACCCGAGCATCCCTCTCTTAAAAGGAAACTGGAGTCAGAGAAGGCAGTTCCTGCTGGACAGCGTCTCCAGCGGGCTCTGTGCTCAGTGGCCCAGCAGCGGGGTGTTGGCTGCCCCTGACTCTGGCTGTGCCCCTTTGGCCTGCAGGTGTCCCGCTGGGTCTCCACAGCCCCAGGCTTCCTCCATCACAGCCTTCAGAGCCATCCAGAGCCGCTGTCCTTCCAGGGAAGGCTGCCCAGCGCCTCGGGCAGTGCCCCTCCTGTCACTGGTTTCTGCTCCAGCAGAAAGGTTCTCTGAGCCTTCCCTGGGGGCGAGCCCGGGAGCACTTACCTTTCAGTTGGTACCGGTTTTCTGGTGAGAGTTGCCAGTTCTGTGTGATTTTAGATCATTCACTTCCCTTCTGTGGTCCTGCATCCTCTTCCTGTGACAGCGGAGGCTGGAGAGATTCTCAAGCCCTGTAGACCTTGACGGACTCTTTCTTGTGCTTCCAATTCGGGTCACCAGCATTCAGGGTGCCTTCTCCAGTGTCAGATGCTTCAGGTGCCTTTTCCACTGATGGCGTGTACGTTATTCATTGAAATCTGTTCTCTGCCAGATACATCCCCTGAAGCATAGCAGTGTCCTGGCGCGTCTGGGGGGAGCCTGGGCGGCAGGCGCGGTGGGAAGCAAGCCGTTGGTCCAGACTTGAGTTACAAAGCCTCCACGGTGGAAGCTGGCCCTTTAGTCGTTAGGTTTGGCTGTGACTAAATATTGTGTTCTCTGCCCTTCCCTTCCCCGTTTGTAGTACTTAGTCATGGACTACTATGTGGGTGGCGATTTACTGACCCTGCTCAGTAAATTTGAAGACAAGCTTCCAGAAGATATGGCAAGATTCTACATTGGTGAGATGGTGTTGGCCATCGATTCCATCCATCAGCTTCATTACGTGCACAGGTAAGCTCCTTTTTATGTATTTTATGGAAGCCACATTTACTGTGTTAAAATATTCCTTTCAGAATTCCTGAGTCGTAGAGCCCGGGCTGCGGGCTCTCCTGAAAAGTCGGCAGCTAGTGGGCTCTCACTTTGGCTGTGGCCACAGTGCAGGATGCCTGACCGGGTCACTGCCTTCAGACCCCAGCGCCTGGCGCCCAGGACATTCCAGCTCCATGTGACCGTCGTGATGCTCTCTCTGTCAGCTGAAGTCACCTGCCTCTTGATATTTACCTGACACTGGCTCGTGCCCTCCCCTGCCTCAGGCACGCACAGAACACTCATGGAGGGATGGTTGGGTTGAGGAGAGGGGCTCACATCACAGCAATGGAGAGGACTTAAATAGAGTGTAACTGCCTCTTGAGTGTGCAGGGCGGGGTGGAGACTGGGGCAGGCCCCCCGCTCTCCTGGCCCTCTGCTGCCGGGCACCGGCCTGGGTGCTCGCCCAGCCTGCACCTCCACATCCGTTTCACTCTGCTCTTAAAGATGGCAGTGCAGGCCTGTAGGGCTGGAGCGGGGGTTGGTTTTGATTTGTTTTACTTTTATGAGAGTAATTTCATAGCAATAGCAAAAATCAGATAGTTGTATAGGACTTACAACAAAACCTGGGTCTCCAGCCCTGCCCCACCCTTGCCACAGTAACGGTTGACAACTTTTTCAGTTGTCTCTTCAACTTTTCGTTGCTACCTTCATAGTTCTAAATAACAGGCTTCAGTTGCTATTTTATTTTTTGTGGGGAGGGGGTTTAGATCACACCTGTTAAAGCAGATTTAACTCTTTTACTAAGTGCATGTCTCTCCCTCACCCCTCTCTTCTGCACACACTCTCAGACTTCCCTCTTCTGGTCCCAGCTGGTAAAATGCAGCTGACCCCCGAGCAACACAGGTTTGAGCTGCTCGGGTCCACTTATACACGGTTTCTTTCAAGCATGCACACTGTCGTGCTACGCGGTCTGCAGGTACGGGTTGCGGGGACGGAGGCCGACTACAGAGTCGTACTCAGATTACACTGCGCAGAGGGTTGGCGCCCCAACTCCGGTGTTGCTCAAGGGTCAGCTGTAGTAACTATTGGTTAAATCAGAGTTTGGCGTTTGTAATATAACGTGTAAATATTACAGATGAGCTTTGTACTATAAATGGTTATACTTCTTATAAAAGTTTTCGTTTCCTCTGGAGTTGATAATTTCCCTGTTTTTTCATTAGCTACTTTTCTATGCAGCTGTCACTAATTATCACCAAATGTCGTGACCAGATTCTAAAGCTGTGTGCATTCAGGCCCACCGGGTATCCTTGGTCTGCTGTCTTCCTGGCTCTGTCCTGTCTGTCTCCCCCGTTCCTCCCTGCCCTGGTGGTTCTCAATTCAGAGCTTTCTTTTCAAGTGGAGAGATCCCTTCCCATCTCCCTGGGGCTGGATCCCTTGTTTTCTGAGTCATGCGCCTTCCTTTCTTGGTTTGTTCTTTTGACTCGGGAGCACATACCCTCCAGTACTTGCTGGAGGAGTTGTGTGAGATCTTTTTTTTAAGATCAGCATCTTAGTTCCACTGCCTGACTGATAGGTTGCCCAGTGATGGAATTCTTGATGGGGAGTCCTCCTCTTGGGACTGGGATGGTGTCGTGCCTTCCGTGTTGCCGAGCCCTCACGGGTCCCCTGAGCGGACGTCATGGTCGGGCCGAGCCTTGAAGCCTGTCAAGGATTTTCCGAAGCAGCGCAGGTCCTGTTCCGAGGGGAGCGATGGCGCCCGGTGTCGGAGTGCCAGCCCTTCAGGTCCCGCCCCAAGTGTGACCTCGTTGCTCAGGGAGGAAGTGGAGGCCCTGGGAGGTGGGACACTCGCCTCGGCGCACGGCCCTGCTCAGGGTGCTGTGCGGCAGGTCCCCACGTCACAGGGAGCTGCCCAGTAGCAGTGCGGCTTCTAGGGTGATGCTGCTGGGGACAACGTGTCTTCTTTTTTCCTGTGTTCATTTCTGTCTCTGTGCCTGCTTTTGTGACAGTTATTATGGTTGTTTTTAATATTAGATTTTGTGCTCTTCTTGATAGAACTTTGCCTAATTCACAACAGAGAGGTGAATGTCTTTGTATTTGTCACAGATCTCCAAGGAAATTCATTTGACCAGCTCTTAAGTAGTTTATTCTTTCCTGTTTTCCCCTAATTAGAAAGCTTTCTCGTTTTCTTAATTGGTTCTGGAGAAGCTTTGCTCTGTCATTTAACCTCCGGACATAGTAGGAAACATTAAAATATGCAACTCAAAAACTTTGTCTCTCAGAGTCAACTCAGTGTTCAGGCTAAGTGCTTGAACGACTTAGTGTAAAACCAGAAAGCTGCATTGTTGCAGAGTTCACCACGTGGATTTTATAGGAAGTCGGTCCTTCCCCAGTCTCAGAGGGGCATTCTGTGAGCAAGCTCAGGCTACGTTAGGGGCCGGAGGCGAGCGGCCTCGTCGGCACAAGTGTCGCCACGGGTGGGCGTAACAAACGCAGTTCAGACTGCAGCCTTGGGCCCTTCTCCGAGGAAGGACGGGTACCATGGCGGCTGTGGGCAGTGCCCTCTGCCCCACTGGCTGGACTGGCGCATCGGTAGCTGGACCCCGGAGAGGCTCGCTGGGTGCAGGGAGCAGGCCACGCAGGTGGGTGCGGCTGGAAATGCCACATCCCTGGGAGAGCAGAGGGTGCGTCCACTGTGAACGAAGCAAGAACAGGTACAGTTTTAAGAGAAGGAATATTCAGAGAACAAAAAAAGTCTTGGAAAAGAAAAAACTAGGAAGTTGAGTAGAAGAGTGTGGAGTAGAATTAGAGGAACCAGGATGAAGACAGAAAACTGGGTGGGGGGCTTGGGGCCCCCCAGAGGGAGGGCCTGGAGTGGAAGGAAGCCTATCCCACCCCTGCACACACCCCCCACCCCCCGAACCTGGGGTGGGCTTTGTCGAGGGAGCCTCACAGGGGCAAGGGTGGAGGCTGGCACTGACGTGTCGCTCAGATGTGGGACGGTGGTGGACGGGCTGGGCCCCCCTCTCCTGCGTCACAGGAACAACAGGAGAGGAAGGTCAGGCTGCAGTCTGTCCACCACTGTGAACGGCCCCCACCCCCAGCCGGTTCCACCGTTTCAGTCAGCAGCACAGCAGCCGACAGAGAAGCGGCCTTCCAGGGTGACGGGACTGCTCCCCAGTGTGTGCCCTGCTGGGGCCTGACAGCACTGCCCTGCTGGTTTCCGAGGGAGCGCAGCTGGGTCATCCCGAGCAGGATGCGGCCCGCGGGGCTGTCAGCTCCTGGCCTGGCTGTTTCTTTCCAAGTGGAGAGGTCCCTGCTCACCTCCCTGGGGCTGCGTCCCTTGCTTTCTGAGTCACGTGTCTTCCTCTTTCTTGGTTCATTCCTGTGACTTCGGTGTGCGGGAGGTCGTGGTCGGCCCCCGGCGTGCCTCCTTCTTTTCCACACGCATGCCGAGCCCCGCGTGTGGGCCCCCGAGTGGCTCTTCTGCGGGTGGCCGGTTCCGTAGTTTCTAACATCTTGCAAATGTAAATGACGTGGTGATGAATAACCTTGTGTGTGTACCTTTCCATAGTGCCGGTGTGTCTCCAGGGTGAACTCCTGGAAGGGGGATCCCTGGATCAACAGAGGAGTAAGGTGTATATTAATTATATGCTGGCATTTTTAATTAGCTGTATTAGATGTTGCCAGTTTCCTTCCATAGAGAGTGTGCCTTTTTGTGTTCCCACCAGCACTGTGTGAAAGTTTCTTTTCAGCCTTGCCAACATGGTGTGTTTTTAAACTTTTGCCGTCTGATGGATGAGAGATGGTATATAGTTGGGTGTATTTTGTTTGGGTTTTTTTTTTGCCATTCTTGTGAACTTGAATGTCATTTTTCTGTCTTTCTGTGTGCGCCTTTGTGAGTTGTTTATTTCCTGCCATTTGCCCATTTCTCTAGATGATTTTTGGCTTTTTCCTTCAATTGTTAAATATTTGCCTTTTACCAGTAATTAATGTTGCAAATATTCTTTCCCAGTTTGCCATTTGTCTTTTGGCTTTGTTTGTTGTAGTCTTTTGCTGTGCAGATTTTTTTTTATGTATTAAATTTATTGGCCTTTTATTACATTACGATTTTGAGTCATAGTTAGAAGTCCTTTTTTTTAACCCCCAGAGAAGAAGAAAACCAATGTTCTCTTCTAGCAGTTTCAGGTTTCAGTGTAGATCGTGAGCCCTCTGGAGCTGTCCTGGTGCGAACAGTAGGTCTGGCTTTGTCTTGAGGCACGAGGCGCTCCAGTTGCCCCAGCGCCAGCTCATTGGTCTCTGCCCGCTGACTGGAGGTAACGTCTGTATTGGGAATATACTGAGTTTCCTCAGGTGGTCTGTTTCCGGACGGTCTGCTCCGTCCCCCCGTGGTCTTTCTCTGCCCCAGGACCACACTGTTCAGCTGTGGAGGCTCCAGATCAGGTGGGGCCAGTGTCCCCATCATCCCTCTTTCTCTGCAGTGTTTTTCTGGCTGCTCTTTGATGTTGATTGTTTCATGTGCACTTCAGTGTCAACTTGTCTGGCTCCAAAAAACAGGACGATGATTTTTGATGGGCCCTTTCATCTATAGATTCAGGCTTTTTTTTTTTTTTTAAACTTCTGGAAAGTTCTCTTGGTTGATAGTCTCAGGTTGTTTTATTGCTTTGATTTTGGAACACCTGCTGTGTGTGTTGCACCTTCTTTGCTGTCGTCCATTTCAGTGTCCAGCTACTTTCTCTCTGACCCTTTTCAGTCCTTTCTTTGTCTCATTTTTATTCTTCCAGGTCTTTCCCTCCCTTTCTTTGACGCCTTTCATTAGATTTTTATTTGAATTTATTCTCTTTTGGCATCTTATAATTTAGTCCTTATTTCTGTTAAAATTGTGTCTTTTTTTTCCATTTCTTTCCTGAATTAAATCAGTTCTTTTCATTTCTCTCTTTTTGTCTAGTTCTGTTCTTAGTTTTTATTTTCCTGACTTACTGAGAGATTATTTTGTTCTTTCATACTCCTGTTTATTTAAGGATATTTGTTTCAGTTTGGAGTGCTGGGCTAGAGTTTTCTTCTGCTTTGTTCGTGTTTTTTTGAGTAAGAGTTGTCATCATCTTTTGCTCACTTGTTTGTGAAGCCCACTCCTGTTGTTGAGTTGGTGCTCCCGTGTGTGTCTGCTGAGGGTGGTGGTCTGCCCAGTTCTTTATCCGTCCTCCTGCAGGTGGACGTTAGAGGATTCCACTTCGCAGCCGTTACAAGTTGTGCTGCTGAGAGTATCTCTGCACTCTTCTTGGTGAACATCTTCCTTTGCTTTTAATGTTTACGTTCCTGTTCACACTGTCCAGTCATATAAGCTTATTCTACCAGGAAAGAGGGCTGGTGCCTTAAAGTCAACCCTCCCGCCATGTTGGCAGGTGCACAGAAGAGCAGGTAGGACCCCAGAACCTCAAGTTCGCTTTCCTGTCTCCCTTTGCTGCTCTGTGATTGGACAGCCCCTGTCCTTGAGCTCCGGTGACTTCACCTGCAGGGCACAGCGTGGGGTCCACCCCTGGCCTGACTCCTTGACTCCTCACGTCTCCGTTCAGGTGTCTTCCTCCGTGGTCACTCCCGCCACACGGCGCTCTCTGTCCCTCCTCCTCCTTTTACGTTTCCTCATTATCTTCACAGCACTTACTGTGTGGGTTGCAGTCGGTGATGCTGAGACCACGTGCGTGTCTGTATTTGCATGCTTGTGTTCAGACACCTCAGCCAGTGTGAGGCTTTCTGATGGCGGGGCTGTGCGGGCTGGAGAGCAGCTCCTGGCCCAGGGAGATGCTCAGGAAGCACTGGTTAGTGGGGTGGCCGGGCAGGGACAGCACTGGCGTCTTGACCGCCGCACAGGCCCGCGCAGTGGGGTGGGGGTAGGGGGCTGCCGCCCTGCCCTCGGAATCATTGCCAGGCCGACCTCCCAGGCCGTGACAGCTGTCATGACTGAGGCTGGCGTTCCTTCTGCTGACCACTGCTAGTTAAGGGCTTTGACCTACCTGATGTGCTGCATGGAAATGGTTAATCTATGTGTTTATTTTACTAACAGAGACATTAAGCCTGACAATGTCCTTTTGGATGTGAATGGTCATATCCGCCTGGCCGACTTTGGATCGTGTTTGAAGATGAACGATGATGGAACTGTAGGTATTTTTGTTGGAGATTCTCCATGTGGTTTTGGGTCTTCCCTGAAATTAGAAGGGGCTCATTCACATTTTCAGTTTGAGATACAGTTAAGAAACCAAGTTTATAAACGTATATTAAGATAAGTCTATTTAAGAGCCAGTTGAAATTTTCTATTTTGAGTTTAAATATCTTTATTGCTTTTTATGTTTCCAAAAGTAATACATATGCCTTGTAAGAAGAGAGGCTGTCAGCTGGAAGCATGCCCACATGGCAGTGAGAGGCACTCTTGGGTCCTTTCTTAAAATGCTCTCAGGTGACAGACCTCAACTGTATAACAGGACCTCCTCATTTCTGTCTGGGGTGCGCAACTTCCTGTTGGTCAGGGGGTTCGCAGGTCCAGAATCGGGTCACTGGCACACAGGGTCCACGGGCCGGCGGGCACGCCCACTAGGGCAGGGGACACCCCTGGAATGGCTGTCACCTGGAGCCCGGGTGTGGGCCCTGGTCAGCTCAGCGCTTTGGCCGGCCGCTCCAGTGGGGCTGCCTGGCCTTAGGGCTTTGGCAGCATCTCTCCTGGGGCCCTTGTCAGGTTTAGTCTTGGATGTTTGGGAGTCTTCTCCTTCAAAGCCAACACCACCACAGAGTCTAAGGTAACTGCTTCTCCAGAGGAGACGGTCCCTTCTCTTCTATGAGCTTTCAAGCAGCAGTAAGGGAACCCATAAAACTGGCGTCACTTAACGGTGTTTTTTAAAGGAGCGCAGCCATTTACTCGCTTTCTCTCCACAAAGCCAGTCTCTCTTATTTCTAAAGGTCTCGGCAAAGTGCTGATTGACGTATTGGTGCTATTCCCAGACGCAGCCTTCTAACGAGGGGATGTGGCCGGAGCGTTGTTGCCTTCCCCACCGGCCTGGTACCCCTCATGGTGGACACTCACCTGGGTTATTTGTCACCCGGCAGCCGGCTCCCTGCTGGTTCGCTCAACCGGGCTCGGGGGTGCGCGGCCTGAGGGAGAGTCTGGCCCTTCCTGGGACCGAATTCTTGACTGTTGTTTGTGTCCTGCTCGACCTTCAGTCTCACAGGCCCCGCACTCTCCCTGTGCTCTGAGACCAGTCTGGCTTCCCAGCTTCCCCAGCCCCCTTGCTTTCTCCATGGTGGTGGCTGCTGTCACTGACTGCACCTCTGCTTAGAAATGTCGCTGTGTCCAGGTCCGTGCCTGCTCGTGGCGACAGCTGAGGAACTGATCTTTCCCTTTAGGGGCCTTAGCCTCCCAGTTCCTCGTCTCGGGAGTACCTCGGCTCCCGGCTGGTACTTCCAGGTGCTCCTTTTGGGAGGCCAGAGGGTAGGCCATAGGTGAGCAGCCTTAGCTTCCCCTGGGAGCATGTTAGCCCAGGTGGTCTCCATGCACGTGAAAGTCTGGGAAGGGCTGGCCTGGATGCCAGTGGTCCCTGGACCGCACTTTGAGTAGCGATGGAGAAGGTGGGACTGTAGCACCATTTGGGGGCTGTGGTGAGCATCTGAGCATCTGAAGACCCAGCGTGCTGCAGGAGAGCCTTGTGCAATCTGGAGACTGCCCCGTGTTTAGCGCTGCAAAAAGAACATTTATTTGCATCAAATTTTGAATTACTTGGTTTTTTAATCTTGGTCATGTGCCAGTTTTATTCCATGATTATTTCATCATCTGTAGTCCCTGTTTTAGAGAAAGTAGCTAGAAATGTAAAATTAGAGATGTCACCGGGTTTCCCTTCAGCAGCACCCTCTACCCAAAGGTCCAGTCCTCCGTGGCCGTGGGCACACCTGACTACATCTCGCCGGAGATCCTGCAGGCAATGGAGGACGGCATGGGCAAGTACGGCCCTGAGTGCGACTGGTGGTCCCTGGGCGTCTGCATGTACGAGATGCTTTATGGAGAGACACCCTTTTATGCAGAGTCCCTCGTGGAGACCTATGGCAAGATCATGAACCACGAAGTAAGACATCGCATTTCCACGCCCTATTCTGTACTGGTCCCGAGGTGCAGGCCCAGAAACAGGGAGAGCAGTGAGAGGGGGCGGCACTGGGGGAGAGACGGTGGGGTTGGAGCAGGCTGGTGGCAGCCAGACAGGAATCGGGGGATTCAGGAGGTTTGGAAGGTAGACTCCGTGCAGGCTGAGAGGCGGGTGTGCAGGAGGGCAGTTCAAGGGTGACCCCTCTCTGGCTGAGGGTGATGGGGCCCACTGGTCAGAATCCCTACAGGGGAAGTGGCTTCAGTAGGAAGGTGCGGGTGCCCGTGTGACCGTGTGGAGTGGGACTTGGTGCTTGGGGGGCCAGCTGGGCACCTTGACCTTCAGGTCTGGATTCCTCAGTTAGAGGCCAGCTCCGACTCTCCTCCCTGTTCGCCTGGACGTCAGCTGTCACAGACAGATCACACATGTCAGTGTAGTAGTTGTCTTAATCCTTTCTTGATCCTGTTTCTTTTCCTCTTATTTTTTACTTTTCTCAGTTGTTCATTTTTGTCTTCAGTGTTGCTTTCTTCTGTCTTCCGTTTTCTTTTAATTATTTCCTCTTCCATCTCATATTTTTCTCTTTTTTTTCCTTTATACTACACATCAGATGTGTTCCTAGTGCAGTTCCATCCTCTCTGCTGTAGTGTTGTGTCCCCGCCTGCTCTGGGACGCGCTCTCAGCCCGGAGGCCCCCCCTTGTGTGCTGCTTGTCCTCCCCCGCTCGAGCAGAGAGTGTGTTAATACTAAAGTGGTAAATGGTCTTCCACTCAACTCTGTGTCAGAGCAAGTCATACTCTACAAAAACAAAACCACTTTTCCCAAAATAGAAATAAATTTTTTCATTTATAAGTGAATACATACTTACCATAAAACCTTCAGACAGTGCAAAAATGTGTACAGTAGGTGGTGACAATCAGCCCGTCTTCCCAGGGATACGCGTGGTTAAGGCAACAAATAGGACTTGTTTAATTCTCAGAGCCTGTAATTACTGCGTGCTTCCACCCACGAGGCCGGTCCAGCAGCCTTCGTGTGGTCGTTCATTTACTCTTCACAGCAGCCCCATGAAGCAGTGCAGAGATCACAGAGGTCAGGCCCACTGTGCCTGCATGTGTGGCCTTGGCCTTGTGGACGTAAGCTACCGGGTTGGGGGTGGGGTGTATTTAAAGAAGTGGCATCACACCACATGCGGCCAGATTTCTTGGTCATCCTTCTACTCAGTGCTCGGAGCTGGACCTATGTGTGTGTGTATGTGGGTCTGTGTGTGTGTGTGTGTCTGTGTGTGTGGGTGGGTGTGTGTATGTGCGCGTGTGTGTGGGTGTGTGTGCTTGTGTGTGTGTGGGTGTGTGGGTGTGTCTGTGTGGGTGTGTCTGTGGGTGTGCCGTATCTTTTTAACAAGTCCCTTTCTGATGAGCATGTAGGCAGTTTTCAGTTTTCTTGGTCAGGATGCAATGGCATCGTGAACACGTTACATCTTCTCTTTGTGACGGCCTCTCTAGAGGTAAGTTTTAGAAGTGGAGCTGCTACAGCTGTTGGCAGAAATGCCTTCTGGAAGGCGGTGCCAGCTTCTGTTCCCGCCCACAACCTGTCCTCAGCGTTCTTTGCCACCTTGACAGGTGAAAAAACGTATCACCGCTTTAACTTACGTGGGTTGTGGTAACACGTCTGCTGTGAGTGCAACCAGCAAGTCTAACGATTTTCATGGTCGCCTTTCCAGAACTTCCGTTTCATTAGCTTTGGTTGCATTTGGCTACCATGAAGTAAGAAGTGATCGTTGCTTTGGAACTGTTTCTGTTTTGTCTCTGGTGATGTCTGTGCACCTTAGATATTCCTGAATGTTTTAATCGCGTGTCCCCTGATTGCTCCCATCCCTTGCAGGAGCGGTTTCAGTTCCCCTCCCATGTCACCGATGTGTCTGAGGAAGCGAAGGACCTCATCCAGAGGCTGATCTGCAGCCGGGAGCGCCGACTGGGCCAGAACGGGATCGAGGACTTCAAGAAGCACGCGTTCTTTGAAGGACTGAACTGGGAAAACATACGGAACCTGGAAGCACCTTACATCCCGGATGTGAGCAGCCCTTCCGACACATCCAACTTCGACGTGGACGACGACGTGCTGAGGAACGTTGTAAGTGGGGCCGCGGCGTCCCGGGAGGGCTGCGTGTCGGCGGTGCCACGCTGGGGGCCGCCCGTCCCGATGAGGAGTCAGAGAGCTGTGTGCCCTGAGAGACCTGTCAGCTGTCTCGAGAAAGGCACCTTCTTTTCCAGCCTTCGGCCTGGTCCTTAATGTCCCTTTTTAAAAATGATGAATTACTCAATTTGAGTAAAATCAAGTCAAGTAGCTATCTTGTTTTAGAATTCATCAGATATACTTCCACTTTTATTTTCATGGCACTTTGTACGTTTGCAAGGCGGTGTTGTGTATGTTACCCTGTTAGGGCTTCACTGCTGCCCTGTTAGCACTGTCAGGACCCGGGCTGCAGCCCCCCAGGTGCTGTGTGGGCCTCTGAGTTCCCAGCCCTTCTCAGGGTCGCTGTGCGCAAGACCATGTTCTGTCCTCCCACCATGTCGTGTCTTCACGTGTGCATGAGCGGAGGTCAGGAGCCACTGTGTACATGTAGATTTTGTCTTTTACTGGCTAAGATCACGGGTTTCTCAGGTTGGGTCCTGGCCTGGGGCCCGTCTGGTGTCTGACCTGGTCTGACGGGACTCTGATTGGCCCTGGGGAGCTCTTCTCCTACGCTGCAAATCTACTTTGGTCTCATCACCCAGCCTTATTTGTCTGTAAGTGTGTCTTTGCTGGGGGATAGAGAAACTGAGGTTTGACCAAGTAAGAGAAAAATCTGATTACTCCTCAGTTGAGAGACTTTTTCTTAATAAAATAAGAGCTGAACTTTAGACAACGTGGAGAAAAGACTGAGATGAGTGTTATCGTTGTTGAAAGGATTTTTCCTGGACTTCAAGGAAACTACTTACACACTGCAGTTTCCCAGATAAGTAAGTTTAGTTTTGCTTTTAATAAAGAAGGACCTTCAAATTAAAAAACAAGGTTGTAAGAAAGTTACCTGAAGTAGTCTCCCCTGGGGTTCCAGACCTCTTGTCTGCCTTTGGCCCCTGTTTCAGGCCAAGAACCGCGAGCCCCAGCCTCTGCCCCACATCTCCCCAGGGTCGCAGTGAGCAGTGGGTCCTGCCGCGGGGAAACTGGTGGTCACCAGCCTGATCCAGGTTCGGCCTGGGCCATTGTCATCCTCATAGGCGGCGCATGTGTCCCCTCGGCTGCGCTGCCCGCTGGCCAGAGTCAGGAACGAGCAGTGGCTGCGCCAGTGCTCGGCTCCCGTGCGGGCCGTGCCGCAGAGCCGGCCTTCCGGAAGGCTGCGAGAGTCTCCCTGGTTCACGCTTGCTTTCACTGTCACAGTGACAGTCTTTCTTCTTTGTTTCTGGTTTGTTTGAACGTAATTTCCTTTATGCTGTGTGTGCTTTTATGCAGGAAATACTGCCTCCTGGCTCTCACACAGGCTTCTCTGGGTTACATTTGCCGTTCATCGGTTTCACGTTCACAACAGAAAGGTATGTCTAGGTTTACCGTTCCCCAGGCCCAGCCTTCCCCTGGGGAGACAGCGAGGGCGTGCTGGCAGTCTGAGGTGGGGATGGCCTGAGGGAGCATCCAGTGGGCTTTGTCCTTTGAAAGTGCACACCTGCCTTTGCACACGGTGACATTTGGCAGGGTCGCAGGCTTTGTCCATACAGGGCCTAAGTAGAAACAGTTTAGGCTTTGTGGTTTCTGTTGTGTATTCTTTTTTAAACAACCCACTAAAAATGTGGAAACCATTCTTAGCTCATAGGAGGTTCAGGAGCAGACTTGGGGGGACTTGGCCGCTGGCTGATCCCTGACCTCTAGGCCGCAGAACATTGGTGGCCACAGCCAGCAGCGCGGTGCCGCCGTGCTCAGCTGGGCCGTCCCCATACACTGAACGCTCCGAGAGCCCCAGCCCCATGTGCTGTCTGCATCTGCAGGCCTGTCTTGAGTGGCCCTTATGGGGCCGTGTTGCCTGAGGAGCTCTGACTTGCTTTTCAAAGGAAACCGGCCAAGCGGAGAGGTCTTGAGAAGAAAGGCAGGAGAAATACAACAAATGGAACTGCCACGGCTCCTGAAACCAGGGCACCGAACTGGACTCAGGGCTGCTCTGGCCACTGGTGCCTGAGCTAATGGAAAGTCCTTCAAAAGAGGGTTACTTCTGCTCAAGTGCATAGAAACTCTCTTTGGGTGTGAGAGGCCAGAGCTAAACAGCACTTAAGCCAAAGTGACGGCTGATGCCTGCTAGCCCAGAGGCAGCGTCCGGGATGTAGTGGGCTCCTGAGTTGTGAATTCCTCCTGCAGAGGCTCTCGACCTTTCTGCTGCATTGCAGCTCACTAGGTGTTTATCCCACCTGTGGGTCCCACCTGGTGGGTTGGGCCCTGGGATCTCCGCCCTGAGTGGCCCGGCAGGGGCAGTGCACACACTCTCAGGCCGCCCCTGAGAGTAACTAGTCCCAGGGTTAAGCCCTGTCGTGGCTGCGATCTGTGCGTCAGTGTGCACCTGCGCGCCAGAGAGCAGCTCAGCTCTGCCGGGCCAGGTGCCGGTTCTGAGGGGGCCGTACAGGCTGTTCAGTCTCCCGGGGACGATAGGCTCCAGGAGTTGGACACATTGTCCCCAGCCGGTGCAGAACCAGTGAGGCCCCACAAGCCCGGCTCCTCGCATGGAACTCCTCTCTGCGTGTGTCGTTAAGTGTAGGCGATGGTTCGGACGTCACACTCCCCTCCCTGGTGGAGGTGCCTTCTTTGACTCGCTCTGGGGGCATGTCCCTCTCCGCTGCCCGCTGTCACCCCATCCCGTGCACTAAGGGCGACTCTAGTGTTGGTTCCATAGACAGTGGCCTTTTCACAGGCATTTTTGTTTGCCAATTTTAAAAGACTTATCTTTTACCTCAGGAAATTTTTAAGTGGTAACGAAATCACTGTAAATTCTCAGTAGATCAGCAACCATGTTGCTGTATTTGCAGCTGTTTTTCTGACCGAGGCTCTCTGAAGAGCATAATGCAGTCCAGCACGTTAACCAAAGACGAGGGTGTGCAGCGGGACTTGGAGAACAGCTTGCAGGTTGAAGCCTATGAAAGACGGATCCGGAGACTGGAGCAGGAGAGACTGGAGCTGAGCAGGAAGCTGCAAGGTGAGTGCCAGCCTCAGCCCCCGCGCCTCGGGCTGTCTGCAGGCGCTGAGCACCTGCACTCACACCCTGTCTCCACCCCCAGAGTCCACCCAGACTGTGCAGTCCCTCCATGGCTCCGCCCGGGCCCTGGGCAGCTCAGCCCGTGATAAAGAAATCAAAAAGCTAAATGAAGAAATCGAACGTTTGAAGAATAAAATTGCAGGTAAGTAAAACTTCTTAGTCTCTGTTCTTGGGCATTAATCTCTGCAAAGAAAATCTTCAGAGTTGTTTTCATCAAAAAGGAAAGCAGGAGAAAGAGCTTAAACCTTAGCAAACTTGTTTAGAGTTCTCGTATTTTGCCAGTTTGTAAAAATTGTTTCTCCAACTTGCTTAACTCTAATAATGTAATTTTATAGTTATAGCTAGAATCAGTTCCTAGTATTATTATCCTTAAACTCTCATTCCTTTGTCTTAATTCTCCTGTTTGTGGCTCCGAGACGGAATTGCCGTAACTCATTTCTTTCTGGCATTTCTGTCGGTGGCTGTGCTTACTTTTCAGTCTCTTGGGTGCCAGGTCTGTTGTCACCGTCCATCTCTCTTGGTTCCTAGGTTATGAAAGCTTCCAAAGGGCATCCGTTAGGTCTTAATCCTTAACCTGACTTGTGGGGTGGCGCTGCAGTTGACGCTGACTCATCAGACCTGGCTCAGCTGCCTGCTCTGTGTCTGGAATCCCAGCTCCCTGATCCAGAAAAATGCTTTGGCTGAGTCCTTTAATCACTCATACCTCGTCACATACTGTGGGTACACCGTGCTGGCTTACGTGGCTCAGCAGGGACGAACAGACAGGCTCCCGGTCCCGGGGAGAGCGCACGGCAGCAGTCCAAGCAAAGTCAGTGCTCACGGGTGCAGGTGGCCGCACGGGTGTGAGGGAGAAAGTCAGAAAGTCTCTAAGCAACAGAGTGTTAGGAGCCATTAAATAATTCACTGTCAGTGAGTGGGATAACAAAGTTTTGCATCTAAAGGAACACAATTTATTTTCACTTTTGCTCAGATTCAAATAGGCTCGAACGACAACTCGAGGACACAGTGACTCTTCGCCAAGAGCATGAGGACTCCACGCTTCGGCTGAAAGGCCTGGAAAAGCAGTACCGTGTGGTGCGGCAGGAAAAGGAGGAGTTTCACAAGGTGGCCGAGGCTTGGTTTGTGTGAGAAGCATTTGCGTGGGTGTGCAGAATGTGTGAGGCTGGGTTTGGCAGACATTTGAAGACCCCCTAGGACCCCGGCCAGCGCTGCCTGCAGCTCCTAAGGAGCAAGGCTGGGCCTGGTTCCCACGCAGCTGCTTCCAGGCTGCGGGTGGCCCATAAGTGGCTTGGCTGCAGGGGGCACACACTTTCCAGTCGTCATCTTTAATCTCCTCCACACCCCTCCTGAGTTGGCGGTGTCTCCCCTCGTGACAGTAAGGACCTGGTGATTCGGAGGACTTGCCTGCGTCCTAGGCCAGGGTAGCTGACCCATCTGGCTGAGGGTGCTTGTCCTCACCCAAGCCAGGGTCCTCGCCCTTCCTGCTCAGCCAGGCTGTCCTCAGCCACCTGCAGTTTTGATAGCTGGACCTTGTAAAAGAGACCATAAAAATGAGGGTGACGCCCCCATAACTCCTTTATAAATTTGGTTTTCAGTAAAATACGTCAGACTACGTGCTCAGGTGCCAGTATGTTCACCCCACAGTTAGGATCAAGTTTCCTGAAGTACGTCCATGTGTGACACTTAGTCGGTGACTCTGTAGTTTGTGATCTGTTTTCTAAAATGTTCCCGTGGCGTCCCAGCCCCTGCAGTGCTCTGTCTGGGACGTGCAGTGTGGGTGGAGAACCTGGCACTGAGTGGGCCCGGGAGGCCTCTCCTCCCCTGGGGGAGCTGCTCATCAGCCTGCTCAGATCCTGGGCTTCCAACCGCAGTGGCTGGGCAGTCCGGTTGTTGAGGGGTGGTCAGCGCAGCCAGCACTGAGGTGGGGAGGTCAGCGCACCCAGAGGGACAGCCAGCAGCTGGAGCTCAGGCTCTAGTTAACTGTTTCTGCACAATTCTGTCCTTTGATTGAAACCTTAGGCATTTTCACATATATTGTGTTCTTTTCTGATCCTGCCATGTGTAAGTAACTGTAGAGTGGCGACCACATTCATGCTTTATCTACTTGTGTGATTGTGGGTAACACAGGGGAGAGGTCAGAATTCCTGAGCCAGACTTGCCTCTGTGAGCAGGCTGCTCCTCTCGTGGGGGGGCCTCACCTGAGCACAGGTGGGCTGCTTCAGGCTGCACGTGGCTGTGCTTGAGCAGAGCGAGGGGCTTCTCCCCAGAAGGTCAGTTCTTGGCCTGTGGCAGCAGTCTGTAACCAGCGTTTGCTGTCACTTTTAACCCCTTAGTGCAGTGGGCAATGGTGCCTCTACCCGTCCAGGTCTCTGTCAGGCAAACCTGAAACATCTGTAACTCTTTGTGTTCAGCAACTGATCGAAGCTTCAGAGCGACTGAAGTCCCAGGCCAGAGAACTCAAAGATGCCCACCAGCAGCGAAAGCTGGCCCTGCAGGAGTTCTCGGAGCTCAATGAGCGCATGGCCGAGCTCCGCTCCCAGAAGCAGAAGCTGTCCCGGCAGCTGCGGGACAAGGAAGAGGAGGTGGAGGTGGCCATGCAGAAGATCGACTCCCTGCGGCAGGAGGCCCGCAGGTCCGACAAGTGCAGGAAGGAGGTAGCTTCTCAGGGGCTTTGGGGCTGCACTGATGGGACTTCGGGCGACCTTAGTGAACTGTCTGCGTGCTGGGCTGCATTACATAAATCCCTGTAAAACATCTTAAATTTCACATGAAGCCAAGTGAGTCTCTCTGCCAAGCATTTGTTTTGTAGTTCTCAGCCCTTGATACCTATTTGTGAAATTATTGAAAGAGGTTGCTATAGTATTAAACTTCTAAAAGTTCCTTTTTAAAGCAAAATGGAGGGTATCCACGTTGTGTGCTGTGGCATGGCTTCAGCAGACGTGAAGACTAGAAGCAAGTGGACGACACACACGTCTCAGCCTAGAGACTTCACGTCAGCTGCCTTAGAGCAGCGGGTCTGAGGCTTGGGTTTCGGGGCGTCTTTACATTTAAGAAGTCACTGAAGCCCCAAAGAGCTTTTGTCTGCGTGGGTTATAGATCTTAATGGTTACCATATAAGGAATTAGAACTGAAGAAGTTTTCAATGTAACAGACTATTTACATGTTCAGATAAGTAACATTTTTTGAGTTTTTTTTTTTTAATGTGGTGAGTGGCAGTTTTAACATTTTTGTGCTTTTCTTTAATATCTGATTGAACAGAAAGCAGCTGGGTTCTTGTGTGTGTTTTTGCATTGTCTGTAGTGACACATTTTTGGGGGAAGAAAGCCCAGCTCCTAAGATAGGTAATTAGAAGAAGAAGGACCTTGCAGACCTCCTAATAGGGTCTCAGGACCCCACTCGAGAACTGTTGCCTTACGTAATTCCCAGTGTTCAGCTGTTAACAGGCACGTATTTTCAGCAGGCCTTCCTTGAAGGTGCTGTTAGGATCTGCCTGGTATGCTGGGTGGGGCAGCCCAGAGGTACACACTGTTGTTCCTTTCATGTTCGGGGCTATTTGTCCTTTGGCCTCAAAATGCCAGTTTGTTTTCTTCTTAGTTTGTTTTGTAGCCCAAATACATCTGTAGTTGTAGCCAGCTGTAAGTCAACTTAGTGAAGGCCCTAACTGAGCGCTACCGTTCCAGTTGTGGACGAAGTGATGAGATGTCTGGGCGTTGCTTTAAAATAATTAGGGAGTGGATGTACGGCCTAGGAGTTGGGCTGGGTTGCTACCTGTCGATGCTGGGTGATGGTCCGTGGGGTTCCTGCACTCCTCTCTACTTTTGTGTATGTTTGCAATTTTACATTTAAAAAGAACTAGAATCTGTGTTCTGTAGATTTCAGAAGTACTTGTTTTCACAAAACCAGTATACTTTCTTGAAATTTAATCTCAAAGTATCCATTTAAACTGGAATGTAAACTTACTTTGTTACTAACCAGCCATTCCAGGGAAGCCCTGAAGTGTGTTTCTCAGCCTTTAGCTTGTGATAAACTCTGATGGAGAGTGAGGAACTGCATCTTAGGGTGAAGAGCTGAGTGCCGCTGGGGCTCGCGGCGTGTGGGTAAAGCCATGCTCTCTCTCTAGCTGGAAGCCCAGCTCGAGGACGCCGTCGCCGAGGCCTCCAAGGAGCGCACGCTGCGTGAGCACAGCGAGAACTTCTCCAAGCAAATAGAAAGTGAGCTCGAGGCCCTCAAGGTAGTGCCTCTTACTGAGAGGACAAACCGTTACCCATAGTGACTCCTGCAGGGAAATCATCACGCTCCTCAGGGCAGAACCACACCCAGGACGGTCCCAGACGACAGCCAGGAGAGGGTGGGGGGCGGCGGGATGTGAACCTGATGGGAAAGCTTTTCGGTAGCGTTTTGCTTTTACAAGCCAGACTCCTTGATTTTGTTCCTTGTGCACGTGTTCCCAGCAGTATTCAGTAGGCCCTGGAGAACTAGCACCTGACACTTTGTATGTGTCGTGGGTGTGTGGATTCAATGGCGTCCATTCCTGGAAAAGTTCCTTACAGACTGGTCGTCTGTGGCCAAAGGGGGCAGGGGGAGATGGCAGAGACCGCCGTCTAGCCCTGTTACCAGTAGGGAGCCTGACACAGAGTCAAAAGAATACTGCTGTGTAAACAAACAGTGCGAGTAGATCTTGAGGAGTGTTCATGTCCAAGCAGGAGGCAGCTTCTGGGGTCCCCGGCAGCTCTGGGCTCACCTTGCTCAGGGCAGACCCCTCCCCCCAGAGCCTGTCCTGGCTCTGCTGTCAGGAGGGCAGAGGAAGCTGCCTGTGGCGGAGGGGTGTGACCCTGGGCGGCAGGCGAGGCCCGAGCTCTGTCATGTGTTTCAACCTTCACCCTCAGATGAAGCAAGGAGGCCGGGGACCAGGTGCCACCCTAGAGCATCAGCAGGAGATTTCCAAGATAAAATCTGAGCTTGAGAAGAAAGTCTTGTTTTATGAAGAGGAACTGGTCCGACGTGAGGCCTCGCACGTGCTGGAGGTGAAGAATGTAAAGAAGGAGGTGCACGATTCCGAGAGCCACCAGCTGGCCCTGCAGAAGGAGGTCCTCGTGCTCAGGGACAAGCTAGAGAAGTCCAAGCGAGAGCGGTAGGTGCACGCAAGCCCCACGGGTGGCGGGCCCGGGGCAGGAGGCTGACCGCCCTCTCCCCCGGCTGCCAGGCTCAGCGAGGTGGAGGAGGCCGTGGGCACCCTCAGAGACAAGCACGAACGTGAGAGAGCCATGCTGTTTGAGGAAAACAAGAAGGTAACTGCTGAGAATGAAAAGGTAATTTGAAGTGTCTGGTTTATCCCTTGGCGGAAGTGTAATTTTTTTTCACGCTTGAGTCTTAGAAGTTTGGTATTTTACATATTTTAATTTTCGAATGAAATAATGTTTGATCTTTTAATTGGGATGTTGTCATTTGGTTACAAGCTCTAAGTACTTGAAACCACTAGCTCTTACCACTTCTACATTCAGATTTGTATTGAAGCATGATTTAAGTTAGATACGATCAGAAAGTCTATCTTGGAAACCGAGTTTGGAAAAAAATCTCCTAATGATTAAAGAAAACTTGCAAAACCATCAGAAGAACTTGTAGTTTTCATTGTGCTAATGTCCCACTTGAAGGACGCCGAGTTATGAGCTGTGTGGCACACTTGTTTAATTTCAGCTTTGTTCCTTTGTGGATAAGCTCACGGCTCAAAATAGACAGCTGGAGGACGAGCTGCAGGATCTGGCAGCCAAGAAGGAGTCAGTTGCCCACTGGGAAGCCCAGATCGCAGAAATCATTCAGTGGTACTTGCACCCCGCCCCATGCTCGCCCACGCTCGCCCCAACCCTCGCCGCCTCTTCCATGCCTCACGGTGTTTGTCTGAAGTCTCAGCGCGGACCTCACCTTGTTTCCCCAGAATCGTTGGTGTCTGGGGGGCAACAGTTCTGTCCAGTGGTCATCACGTTGGACTGAAGGGGAGAAACAGCACCTCCAAGTCTCAGAGGGTGTGGGCCGGGCTGGAGGCCCGCGTGTCCCGGGTGACACGGAGGCTGAGGGCCCCGAGCCCAGAGAGCGAGCTGGGTCCAGCCTTCCCTGACGAGGTGGCGGCTTGTCCCGGGCCACCGGGCACCTCTGGCTCACAGGTTGCCTCTTCCCTCTCAGGGTCAGCGACGAGAAGGATGCCCGGGGCTACCTGCAGGCCCTCGCTTCTAAGATGACTGAAGAGCTAGAGACGCTGAGGAGTTCCAGTCTGGGGTCAAGAACACTGGTAGGTCTGGTTCTGAAGCCCGAGTCTGTGTTGCTATGGGGTTGTCTGTGGCTCCACTCGGTGTGAATGTGGCAGGTGATTGCAGTGACACGAGAGGCTTCGGTGAACATGAACTCAGTTTGAGGACCCTTGTCAGTCATCAGGAGATCACAGATTATTTTGATACCGTTCATTTATTTAACAAATAGTTACTGAGGACTGGGCTGTGTGGAGAAGTCTCAAATTTCAGGACTGGCTTCTGCCCTCAAGGTGCTTGGATTTATCGATGTGACCAGCTGCCCACCATCCGCCCAGTGATCTGTGATTTTGACACCCTGAGTGTGGCTGGGTTGGGAGGCTGTTCCCAGGCAGCAGCCGCGTGTGCCCCCCCTACTTTGTCCGGTCCAGTTTACCCTCCTTAAAGTAGAGACGTGCAAGCTATTTTGAGAAAGAATAAAGGCATAGAAAGTCAGCTTTATTAGAAGACTAGTTAGAACTTAAACTCAGCGACCCCACGTTTTCTTCCCATGTTTTCCTGATGTGAAGGTATATTTACGGGATGGGGCGGGGCAGGGCAGGACCTTTGAGTGGCTTTGGCTAGTGATCCTGTCGGCAGGATCTGGAGCCCAGCGTCCTGTGATTGCTGGGTCCTGTGACTTCATCTCTCGTGGGCTCTCCTGCCCTCGCCCCTCTTTCTTCCTACATGTCCGTCCTCAACGCCAGTGCTCTTAAAAATGCAAACAGCTCATAACTTTATTGAAGGAAAAAGTACGGCCCTGTTCTTTGCTCCGTAATTGGAAAACATTTTTTTCTTTACATTTATGAACACCAATTCGAATGAGCAATAAATTTTTTTCATTTCTGCTTTTTTCTTCCAGTCGTGTCTACATGTACACTGGCACTTATAAACTGCATTGAATGAGTTTTGTGCACAAACTTCATCAAAGATGAAAGAACACTGTCGTAGGTTCTTTTAGCAAAATGGGATTGTTGAGATCGTTGTCACAGAGCCCTTTGTGAACAGTCCTTCCTGTTGAAGGTCTGACTGGACACGAACATACTCCCTCTTCATCCTTAGAAGTGTGGTGCTTGTTTGCTTACCATTCCTGAGAAAGCTCACACAGGACACGGTCCCCGAAGACCCGCGGAGGCCTCCTTTGTCTGATGGGCCTCACGTGGTCGTGAGGGCCCCGCTGCCCCTGCACCCCCCTCCTCTCATTGCCCACTTCTCATGAGACGCGCCCTCCGTCGGTTTTCTCCTCTTTCCTGTTACGGAGGAAAGATGAAGCGTTCTCAGCTGTATGCAGTGAAAGCCTAAAGCACGGCGTGCCAGGACAGTCTCTCCAGGGATCTTCCATCGTCTTGAAAGCGGGGGGAACACATCAGGGAACTCAGTAAGAACATGAAGAACGCTGTAATCGGCTGGGCTGTTCCCCTGTGGCTTTATTCTTCTAAGTCATTCCATCGTTCTTCCTTTTTTGTTTAGTGTTTTGTCACAGGAGGGGATAAGTAGTGAGTGATGACGTAATTACTGGCAAGTCGAAATAGCAGAAGGCTTCAAGGTGTAGGAAAAATAAGGCGCCTGTGACCCTGTAACACACCTTAAACCTGCAGACGGTCTAGTGGAGCCGCGTAGGACTTGCTCTGCGGGTCAGGTTCTTCTTTAGCAACAGCAGCAACAAAAGAGTAAATTTTATTGCTTAGAAGACCTCGAAGAAAGAACAAAGTCACAAAATATCAAAACTAAAATTGAGTCTGATGGACTTTAATAACATCTTTAATATTTAAATATAGTAAAAGTTTAAGATTCGAAGAAGATAGTTCTTTGTTAGCATTAATTTTGTTAAGCAAATAGCTCAAGAATGTGTTTTTAATATTTGAACCAATATCCACAGGATCCCCTTTGGAAAGTTCGCCGTAGTCAGAAGCTGGACATGTCGGCTCGGCTAGAATTGCAGTCTGCTCTTGAGGCGGAAATCCGGGCCAAACAGCTCGTTCAGGAGGAGCTGAGGAAGGTCAAGGACTCGAATCTCGCCTTTGAAAGGTGCCTAAGGACCGGGGACCTGTTCCGAGCAGTGTGCCGTCTCTGGCACTCAGTGGGCAGTGGAGCTGGGTGGACAACTGTGCGAGTGGACTTCACCTCCTGGTGGCTGTCTGCAGGTTCTGAGTGCCAGTGTCTCTGAGTGTGTATGTCGGGGAGGGGTGTGCCCCCCATGCTGGGTGACAGGACTCACAGCCACATGTCCATGGACCCCTCTCGGGCCTTCAGTTCATCAACTTAGAGCTTTTTCTTTTAAGCTAAAACGAATATTTTAAAATGTAGGTTGAAGATAGTATGCCTGTTTGAAAGTTTCCCCCACCTTCAGACAGTGGTAAGAGCACACTTCCTCACAGGAGGAGGTTCAGCAGGTGCTGGGCGAGAGCCCGTGTCTGCAGACCCTGCCTTGCGCTCGGGCTGTGAGGATGAGCTGTGGTTTCAGGAGGACCGGCCGCCCGCCTGTCGTCACGCCTGCTGATGCGGATGCTGCTGGGACAGGCTCTGACCTGCCTTCTGAGGGGGAGGGTCTTGGGAGTGATGGTGCTGCTGACAGGGTTACCGAGTCCCAGATCCTGTTAGTTTGGGCTAGAAAACTAATAGTAGTAACAGGTGCCATTTAAATAGACTCCTTTGTACTAGGAGCTGCTGTAAGGGCTTCATTCCGTTAAGTCACATGACTTTACAACTGACCGCCCCCATTATACAGACGGTGAGACCAAGGGCGGAAAGATGAGCTGGCTGACCCAGCCTCGCCCATGAGTGTGGAGCTAGGACTTGATTGCAGGCCCCCCACTCTTGGCGCTGGACTCTGCTGCTTGCCTCCTGGCCAGATGTTAAGCATAGCCGCTGACTCCGCTCCACCCCCCACAGGCACAGGGAGCACAGGAGCCCCTCTGCTCGGGCCGGGGCACCGCCCTCTGGTGCAGGCCACCATCTTGCCCGTTGCGAGAAAGACATTCGGTCTGACAGCTGAGTCATCCAGGCTGTGTGTCCTCAGAGGACGCATCTAGAGATAGATAAGGAAGGTCAGAAACTTGGTTAGAGCTTCACGGGACTGTCAAGTTCACGTTTGCTCACAGTCTGAAGCACGTGCTCTTTGTGTACCTGGGGGAGCGGAGAGGCTGATGGCGGGGAGTGGGTCCACGTTCCGTCCAGCCGTGGTGTCGAGCTCCTGCCCTGCCTGGCACTTCCCCAGACACCAGGGTGACCCTGCCCTCACAGCTTGACACTCTCTCGACCAGCCCATAGATGACCTGGGCTCTGTGCATTGAAAGCCATTTATTTTTTATTTTAGCAAACTGAAGGATTCCGAAGCCAAAAATAGAGAATTGTTAGAAGAAATGGAAATTTTGAAGAAGAAGATGGAAGAAAAATTTAGAGCAGATACTGGTAAAATAAAATCATACACTTCTGAATCATTTGTTTATTTTCCTCCCATGTGAGCTTTAAAAAATTATTTTACTTTATTTTTTTAATTTATGAGGGGAGGCAATCAGCTTTATTTATTTATTTTTAACGGAGGTGCTGGGGCTCGAACCCAGGACCTTGTGCATGCGGAACAGGCACTCCACCACTGAGCTGTCCCCTCCCCCCAAGTTATTTACATACAAACCTTTTTTTAATGGTTTTATTTTAGATTTAATTTCTTTCAGGTTTAGTAACTTTTAGTTGTATAAAGAAAGCACTCACCATAACTCCAAAGCCCAAACTCTGAAATAGAGCAGGTTCAAAGACACCCTCCCCAAAGGTAACCACAGTTTTGGGTTTATTCTTCCTTTGTTTCTTCTTGAAAACATAAAGCGAACGCCTACATCTGTATAGTTAGACGTCCATGTTCCCCGGATTTCACGAAGGCCTGCTCTGCTCATTGTTCAGGCGGGCGAGGCCACCGCCTGCAGTGGGCCTGGGCCCTTCGCAGCTGCACACGCACTGCTGTGGGCTGCAGCAGCCCTGGCGGTGGGCGTCGGGCTGTTCTGGCCTCTTGCATAGTATGTTCCCTTTCTGTCCGTGTACTTCGGGGACAGTTGTCTTGCAGACATGGCCGATTCTGCTCCGAGGCTTGTACAGCTGTGTCCCCACCTCAGTGCAGGCAAGGGTCCTGCCCTGCAGCCTCACCCACAAAGAACGGTTTCCCTGTAAACAGGTTGGGGAAGTGGCATCCCGTTCGTGTTTCCTTACGAGCAAGATGTGCATCTTTTTGTGTGTTTGTATTTTTCGGTCTATGATTTATATACTTGTATCTTCTGCCCATATTTTAAAATTCAGATGATGATTTTTTTAATTTTTAGGAGTTTTTAATATACTGAGGATTAGATCCTTTTGTTTGTATTACAAATATTTTTCCTAGTCTGTCTTTTTACTTTGCTTATGATTTTTTTCTTTTTAGAGGGGATACTGAGGATTGAACCTAAGACCTCATGTGTGCTAAGCACACGCTCTGCCTCTAAGCTGTACCCACTGCCGTCCCCACCCCGCTTAAGATTTTTTTTACCAAGCGTAAGATGTGGGGTGGTTTGTTTTTTGGGCTTGTATGTGTGTGCGCCACAGCTACCGGTTTTCCTTTTTGAGTCTTGGGGGCTACGCCCCAGTCCCCAGTTGTTCACGTTCGCCCGTGTTTTCTTTGAGTATTTATGTTTCATTTTAAAATTTCAAATTACTAGTGCATTTGGAATTTACTGTGCGGTGCAGGTTGAGGAGTGGGCCCCGTTTTGTCTCTTCCCCACGGCTGGGTCGCTGTCCAGCACCAGTTGTTAGAACATCCCCCTCACTGCTGATTTCAGACATGACTGTCCCCACACGTGAGGTCGCCTTGGGCGCTGGGAGTGTTTCTGGATTTCCCTCCATGTTTATTGTTCAGGGGCAGGAACCACCTGAATCTAATTAGAGTCTCTAGTGAGTCTGTTTTACTGTCTGCTGGGTCCCCCCCCCCCCCCCCCCCCGCCAGCCCCTCATTTTTCAAGCTTCCTGAGAGAGGCTGCATTGGTTACTCTCCCAAGTGTCCAGCTTTGGGGAAAA
The DNA here is from genome assembly GCF_048773025.1 of Camelus bactrianus. Lineage (NCBI taxonomy): Eukaryota > Metazoa > Chordata > Mammalia > Artiodactyla > Camelidae > Camelus > Camelus bactrianus. The sequence goes on from NC_133544.1 coordinate 2,588,691, forward strand.
GTCCGACAATTGATTGCTGGAATCACGTTAACTGTATCAGTTCACTTATGGAGAACACTGTCTTGGTAACACGGAGTCTTCCCACCTGAGCATGAGACAGTCTTTCATCTTTCACCCGGACTAGTCTTGTTTCCTTCCTGCAGGGCTCAAACTTCCAGATTTTCAGGATTCCATTTTTGAGTACTTCAACGCTGCACCTCTAGCGCACGACCTGACATTTAGGGTAAGTGCTTTTGAAAGTGACAAGTGAACTTATGATAAAAGTAGTGTAATGTGGTTTGACTACCTGTGGGGCCACAGACGCACCAGTGACATCGGACAGTTTAGTCTCAGTTGTGCTGACCCTGTAATTGACCGGGGTGTACAGTGTGTGATAAGGTTAGAGACAGTGCAAAGTGTTGAAATGTTCCCAGACTAGCTTCCTCAAATTAAGTGGGAATTAAAGTGCTTGGCACCTCCGGACGAAACCTACGCTGGTGTCTGCCTGTATAGTGACTATTTCAGGCAACTTTTAAATACAAAATACAAATTCTTACAGTGTAGCAAATGAAGAATGAGTGGTTGTGTTACTGTTTCGGTGACGTGTGTCTGGCTGTCCAGTTCCATCTTGCTGATGGGCGGGGAAAGGAGGTTTGGAAGAACAGTCCGGCCCCAGGTCCATTGTTGCAGTCCTGGTGTTGGAGTTCAGTGCTTCTGGTCAGGAAGTGAGTGACCAGAGCAGGCGCTCCAGCCCAGGAAGCAGCTGCTGAGTGCTCAGTGCCTCCCACTTCCTGCCTTTGGACATTACGAGTTCTTGAAGTCACTTGTTGGGGCAGGACAGTCTCTCCCTCTTTTTCCGAAACTATAGGGTAGACCCTTACCAGCAACCCCCTGAAGCAAGCCAGAAAGTAAAATGATGAAAGCAGATCTCATTAATGGGGCTTCCCGTGTTTGTCATTGCTTTTGTTGGTTTTCTAACCTTTTATTAGAGAATCTTAAACCTGCAGGAAAGTTGAAAGAATAATACAGTGAACATCGTGCATCTCGCCTGGCGTGGTGCTGTACACTCTCTCCTTCCCTACTTGCACACACAGGCTTCCCCCCTGAACTGTCTGGACGTGAGTTGCAGGTATCAGTGGCCCCTAATACACTGAATTCTCAGTGCTTATTTCCTGAGACCAAGGACGTCCTCCTCCACTACCAGTGGCGTCGTTGCGTGGAGGACGTTTGTGCTGTCACCTTAGCGCCGTCCACAGCTGCTTTCCCTCCAGTTCAGCAGCCAGAGCTCGTGAGCTGCATTAGTTGTCCTGTTTCTTTGGTCTCCTTTAATCTGGAGCTACACCCTCATCTCCCCCCCCCCCTTTTGTGACTGACATTTTTGTGGTGTCCGGCCAGTGGTCTTGTAGACCATCCTTCACTCTCCCTCTTGATTAGATGTGGGCTGGGTGTTTTGATGTGAAGCCTGCGGAGGAGATGGTGGTGTGCTCTCCCTGAGAGCAGAGGTCAGCTTGCTCAGCATCGGGGATGCTGAGCTTGATCGTTAGGTGGAAGTGGCATCTGCCAGACCTTGTCAGCCGTGACCTTGGGTGTCTGCACCAAGCAGCCTCTGCCAGTGGGTTAGCGTCCGTCAGCAATCTTCGCCTAGATCAGTTATGACAGAATCCAAATAGATTTGTATTGCTCACTCCCATTTGGGTACATCCGTTTACGTCAGCCTGTCAGGGTGGTTTTTTATCAGATTTGTGAGGCTTGTCTTTTTCCTGAAGTGCCCGGTTTTTAAGAAGCAAATCCACGTAACCGTTCGTGCACACCGTTCTTTCACAAGCCTGGTGCTGCTCGAGCCTCCTGCCTTTCTCTGGCACTGCAGTGAGACGCCATTGTGCTGGGGCTGAGCCAGAGACACTCAGTTGTTAACAGGATGGAAGTGGCTAGGAAAGCAGTGACTTTCCTGTAAAATTGGTGGACAGAGTAGCATCTGTAGCAGCTCAGACCTTCCGTCACCCTGGACCCTGCCAGCAGAGCAGTTTCAGCAAAGAGGTGACAGTCTTTGTAGCCAGCACTCCTGCTGTCTTGATGCTTGATTTAAATCCCTCTTGACCCTGAGATGTAAGTTGGAAGGGCATTTACTGACAGAAAAAACCCTGGGTCAGAGTCTGAGTGTGTTAGGAGGATTTCTAGCCTCGAGAATCACCTTACAGAAGTTCTGCTCTGCTTTCCCTGTGGTAAGCATGTTGTCTATACTAGGAGTGTTTGCCAGATCGACTGGAACAGTGTATTTTCATGCAGGTTTTTATTGGGTGGGAAGTGATCACTTTTGTCCCTCCTGTCTGTCACACCCGAGGGAGGACTCCGTCTCCTCTCCACATCCTCTCTGCCAGCCCCTCGGGGAGCAGTGGGTCACTGCCGGCGCCGGGGCCCCATGCCTCTCACTCACGCCAGTGGAGCAGTTTCCTCCTCCTTAACTTGCAGCCTTTTGATTAATTCACCAACTCAGTGAAACTGGTGGGGCTGTTGCGTGGCTTACGTTAAATTACTTAATACCCTTTTGCCCTTCGTTTATCTGAAGGTGGAGCTCCAACTCATGTAACTGCCTTATCTGTGGGGCAAGTTGCTTACATTTGCAGCCTTGGTAATTAGCAACTTGGTCTGGCTCCCCCCCGGCGAGCTTGCTCCCACATCCAAATAGCGCGGGACACAGCTGTGCGTGCGTCTCCGCCTGTGCGCTGCCTGCCCGTCCGGATCTGGCTCCTTACACAGCAACTTCATTAATTCCAACCGTTGAAAAGTGTTTCTCTGATTTGGCCCATTGGGATTTCGATGTGGTACACAAGATACAGCTATAAACTGCGGCTGTAGGCACCCACCCAGCTCCTCCGTGTCCCAGGGCGCTGTTCCCTCATGGTCTTGTTTACAAAGCGTACGTGAATCTGTGTAAATAGCGGCTGCTGGTGATAAGATACTAGATTCAGGAACACTCGTGAAAATGAGGTCATTTTTAGGTGGCTTTTGAATGTAGCTTTAGCTTCCGTTTCAAATCGAGACATTAACTTGAGAATCTTGAGTTATTGGAACAAAGCATTGCTCCCATTTGTCATAAAACTTACAGAGAAATCCCTGCTTCTGGCCACAGATCCACAGACCTTTTCGATGTTAGAATTTCTTTCTGACGCTGAAATGAGGCCTAGGAGCACGTGGCTGTTTTATCTTAGAGACCCAGGTATAGAGAAAATCACTTCTGAGTGACGTCAGGGGGCCAGCAGTTTGCAGTACCTGCCCTGTAAGTGGAAGGATGGTACGGGCTGCAGTTGGGGGTGGGGACAAATGGTCTCTGGCCTTTGGTGATAACTGTGACCTGTCAGAGCCAGCCCTCCCACGCGGTCACCAGCCCAGCCTCAGAATCCCACGGGCAGTGGTCTCGGGGAAGGGAGGACAGCTGAGTGAGGTGGGGTCCGCAGTGGGATGCCACTGGACTAATAACCCACGCTGGGACCGCAGGGCCCCAGTAGAATGCACTTTTGAAGTAAAAACATGTAGATAGGGTCTAAGTTCTGCAGAATAAGCTCTTTCATACCCACCATTTTTCTGCCTTTGTTTTTACAGACCAGCTCAACCAGTGAGCAGGAAACGCAGGCTCCAAAGCCAGAGGCGTCCCCTCCGGTCTCTGGGGCCGCGAGCATGGACCAGCAGGAGGTAAGAGTCCTGCCCCGCCCACACCCCGGAGCCTGGGTCTGCACCTGCCACCCCCACCGTCCACGGGCCCCTCAGGTCCCCGAACAGAAGCTGCTCTGCTGCCACACAGCTTGTCACTCTGAGCCCAACCCCTGTGTCAGAATTACTGTCGGTGTGTCGGCCGGACGAGGGCTGCTCTGACGGCCGTCTGGACGGTGCAGCAGATTAAAGACGCAGAACTGTTCGCTGTTCATAGTCCCAGAGGGAAGGGACTCCCAAGCAGGGTCTGACATGTAGCAGCTGTGCTGAGCCGGGGCAGCACTCATCTGTCCCTGCTTGTCCCCAGGACACGGCGCGGGCCCCTCAGAGGCCACCCCCCGTGCCGCTGCCCGCCACGCAGGCCCTCGCTCTGGCTGGACCGAAGGTAGGAACCATGGGGCCTTCTCAGATTAGACAACTTTTGTGTAAATGAGACGGACTTGGTAATGTTTTGTTCTGAATAGTGTGTGATCCAGAAAGTGTCAGGGCCTTGTGTTCTCTTAATTAAGCCACTGACACATGAATGCATTTTAATTGGAAAATTTCAGAGTTTAACCTCCCTGCCCCCCTTTCTCCATTCCCCAGACTGTACTTGCTTCTCCAGGGGTAACCACCCTGTGTTAAGTGTCTAAGTCCCTTCTCCAAATTTATCTCCGTCTATCTGGCTGTACTTTGAGCCTGAGAGAACCACGTGGTTTATGGGAGGCACTTCTTCCTCAGCGTAAATGGAGCCCTGCTGATTGTGCAGCTTCGTACCTTTTCCCGTACATGTGTCTTGGCGAGTTGTGCCCGTCAGTACATGCAGGTCACCGTAGGTGTCTGGCTGTGGCGGGGCACTAGGCCTCACACTTAGCAGGCACTGGGCCTTATGTACCAGGTGCTTCCTCTCCTGTGATGTAGATGTGGCCTCTTACGGTTGCAGCTGCAGACAGCCGTACCACCTAGAGATGAGAGACCTGATTTTGCTTGAGACCAACTAATGACTTGGCTTTCGGGCTCAAGGATTAGACCGCTGTCTGTCTGGATTTCGTGTTGGTCACTCCCTTGTTTCTTACACATGGTTCCTCCATCTTTGTGTGTCCCTGAAAGGAATCCTTCCATTTGCTACGTTGAGCTTTGCGGGTGCTGTGCTGTGTAGCCCTCAGCTCACTTCTCCGTTCAGCTTTACGTGTTCCGCTGCCTACAGCGTCCTGTGTCCGTTCTCCCGACAAGGGGCGGCGGGCCTTTCCAGGTTTTCGCCATGAAGAACAAACAGCCTGTGGCTCACGTCTGTCTCCTGGTCTCCTGGGCAAGGGCTGCTGTGGCTGGCAGCCTATCCCAAAACGTGCCCCCCGCCGGCCCCCAGGGCCTCTAGCAGGCGGGCCAGGGGTGGGGGGCGTTGGGCCGTCCTGGGCTCCACCCCCGAGCCAAGCTTGCTGATTCCAGTAGCCCGACTTGTCACTGAAGGAGGCATGCGTGTCTCACTTTCCGGCTCTGGCTCCGTGGGTGTCACCACTGCTCTTTGGTTCGAGCTGCTGGGAGCACATGAGCCTCACAGTGAGAGCACAGGTTTCCAGCTTTCCAGGGTCGGGCTCAAGGTGTTCATACCGCCGATCACATTCTCCGAGCCCACGCCTCACCTCCTTGTGTTCTTCCTGCAGCCGAAAGCACACCAGTTCAGCATCAAGTCCTTCTCCAGCCCCACTCAGTGCAGCCACTGCACGTCCCTGATGGTGGGGCTCATCCGACAGGGCTACGCCTGCGAGGGTGAGTGCCCACCTGCCAGCCAAGGGAGGGCCCCATCACCCTGGGCACCCGCTGCCTCGGGGAGAACGGTCACTGGGGAGGCCAGTGAAGCCGAAGGCAGCCTGGCCGCGAGGGAGCTGCGGGCAGATTCTCCTTGTCTAGCTTTATAAGCGCACAGTAAAGGTTTGTGAGTTGGAATCCTGAATCCTTGCTTCAGGGACAGTGCACAGCCATGGGGCAGCCAGTTACCTTTTGATACTTGTTTGTTACAAAGTGTAATGTCCACAGTCGTTCTCCAGAATTAGGGAGAGCAGAGTAAGAAGGACTGTCAGATCCTGTGTTATCTAGTCATCTGGAGAGAAGCACCACTGTTTGCATCATGTTCCGTCATTATCAGCACTTCAGACCTCCGTGTGGTGCTCTCTCCCTGTGCGGGGCACTGCAGTCACGTTGGGTGACATGTCCCGTGCAGTTGTGACAGCTCTGTTTCATAGATGAGCAGCCAGCCGAGGTCACGCGATGGGAGGTGACGGGTCTGGGGCTGGTGCCGACCTAAGCACATACCCTGATTGCTGGTCAGCAGGTCCTATAAGCCTGTAGAAAAGTTATTCAGTGCCAGAATCCCTGGGCGTTTGTGGGAACGGAGTTCTGCAAACTATTATCTGTTGGGTGTCAGGACTGTTCCGTGATGTGGAGTCCTGAGTGGCCTCCTCTGTGGCACACACGTTGGAAGCCCCCACTGCTTGGCAGGGGGAGGCAGGTTCTGATGGCGTGTTCTGCACTTTGCCAGTGTGCTCGTTTGCTTGCCACGTGTCCTGCAAAGACAGCGCTCCCCAGGTGTGCCCCATACCCCCCGAGCAATCCAAGCGACCTCTTGGTGTGGACGTGCAGAGAGGCATAGGAACGGCCTACAAGGGCTACGTGAAGGTAGGGCGTGTGAGGAGGTGCAGCCCCACTGCCGCTGGTCTCAGCCTGGTGACCACGGCCACTCCCAGCCATTCTTGAAATTGGTGCCTTTGCTGCGTGAAGTGACCCTGGACCCCTCTTCTCCTGGGAACGAAGCCAGGCCCAGGGGTCTTGAGGATCCCACAGAAACACACTCAGAATCACCCAAGGCCTCTCATCCCCACCCCTGGGCTGATGAACTTAAAGACAAGGTTTCAGAGCCAAGTGCTGTTTGAAGGCTCTGCACCAGGCTGCCTCTGAGCCTGGCCAGAGCGTCCCACCATGCTCCCTGTCCCCTGTGACCACACCGACCGTCTGCTGCCTCATCTCTGTCACGGCAGCACCCCTGACGCAGTGCCCTGAGCCTTCTTGGGCCAGGCACGGCTCTGGTCGCCAGCCTGGGGGACATGAGGGAGCCGTTCCTGGAGAAGTGGGCCAGCCGTGTAGCCGTTGTGGGGAGACCGGGTGCAGTGGCCACCTCCAAGAAGTCTCCCAGGGCTGCAGCCTCCACTTCCCGCTGCCTGCACGTGCTGCAGCCTGCCTGCCTGGCCTGGTGAAATGTGGTCACTTTGATCTGCAGGTCCCCAAGCCGACCGGAGTGAAGAAAGGGTGGCAGCGGGCCTACGCGGTGGTCTGTGACTGCAAGCTCTTTCTGTACGACTTGCCCGAGGGCAAGTCCACCCAGCCCGGCGTCGTTGCCAGCCAGGTCTTGGATCTCAGGTGGGTGTCTCGTGCCGTCTGCCCTTGCTCCAGGAGTTTTACTCGACTTGTTTGTCTTTAGTCAGCATGAGAATTCCTCGCTTGGTCGTCTTTACCCCACATGCACCATCACGTCCGTGACTGCTGCGCCTGCCGGGAATGTTCCTGCTGTGAATGTTTTTGTCCAGAAAGATTTGCCAAATAGGCATCAACATAAGAAAACTACCCAGGAACAAGCAGGAGATGCCGAGACACACTGCGCGGCCCATGTGGCCCAGGCTTCTCAGTACCAGACAGGTGCTGTCTCCGTGACGCAGGTCTCGGGCCGTGTGTGTGCGGCCACTGCATTTGTGGAGTGACAGTGTCTCTTAGCACCTCATCTCTGATCTAGGGCCGTCCTTCCACCAACACAAAGACGCAGAGCACCTCCCCCTCCCGCCTCCTCCCTGGCTGACCTCTCACCCTCTGAAAGGGGCGTGGTAGTAACGTCATTAGGTCAGAGGGTTGTTGGGAAGATTACACAGGCCGTGGACAGGGCGTGCTTAGCACAGAGCCTCCTTGTCCTCCCCTGTACGGGCATGCCCCTCCCTCTGTCACCCACCCCTGGTGTCACACGGTATGGCACCCGCCCAGGGCTGGGACCCAGCCTGAGCCTCATTCTCCAGCACTGGTGCCCAGGGGACACTGAGGGCCACTGTAGGAATGGAGGTGTAGCAGCGTCGCCTCCGGGTGGTTTGCACGGGCCAGGGGTGAACAGCTGGGCTGTGATTGGAAGAGTACCCCGGTGACCCTGCTCACCCCTCACTGCGCACAGGTGTGTCCCTGGCCCAGCGGTGCCGGCGCCCTGGGGCATAGCTACGTTACTCGTCAAGCTCAGGTTTTAGAGCGAATTGGAGATGATTCTGTGATTGTCTCAGCACATTTTATCCCCATTTATAGCCAAGTACAGGCCAGATCACTGACGTGTGTGTTTATAGCTGTGGAACGGTGTGACGTGGGGAGCGGACGTCCACTCTCAGACGTCTAGTCGTGGACACACGGGATTTGCGTCTTGGGTGTGTTGGCTTTGTCAGTGGGAGCGTTTTCTCGTCCAGGTGGAGGCAAGGAGCCTCCCCTGCATTCTAGAAAATAGCCACGAGAGTGTCCTTGTCGCCAGGTTTGCACAGGACAGTGGGGGACAGCGTCCCAGGCGCCGGCCTTTTCCCAGTGTTCTCCATGTTTTCTTTCTTACCAGAGACGACGAGTTCTCTGTGAGCTCGGTGCTGGCTTCAGACGTCATACACGCTTCACGCCGAGATATTCCGTGTATATTCAGGGTATGTTTTTTCCCCATTTCTAAGAAACTTTTCATTACTCATTAAAAAAAAAATCCATGTGACTAAAGTAAGATGATTGTTCTGAGCATTTCCTTGTGTTGTACAAGGGGCTGGCACACATCCCGAAGGGCCTCCTACTGCCCCACCTTCCTGCTTGCTGCAGGCCACCCCGCCCCACACCCCTCACCCAGGAGCAGACCCTCTCCGCACGCCGCAGTACCCCTCTTGGCGCGTCCCCACCAGCTCCTTCCCAGGGCCCTGCCTCCCTTTGCACCCTCTGACCTCCTCCGTCTGTGTCTCGGGGGCTCCAGCACCGCGTGCTTGGTGCTGGAAGCTGCCTCGGGGCGGTTACGATGGAATGAACCCCACGTCTGCTTCCCTAGGATTTGCTGTATTAACTAGAGCAAAAGAGGAGAAAACAGACACTGCTTGTGCGCAGTTCTGTCAGCGGAGGTGCGAGCCCGCCGTGTCAGTCGTACACACTGTGGCATTAGGGGGCTTCTAGAAGATCGAGGACCCCCCCTCCACTGGGAATTTTCATTAAATACCATGAAATTTTGGTTGACCACAAAACTAAGTCTATGAGCCACTTTTTGTTAACTCTCATCTCTACTGAGAAACTGCTTCTGTATATAATACAGAAAAGTGTGCCATTTCACGCCTACAAGATGGTTTTGTAGCAGCGGGAGCCGCCCGCGTATCCTGGTAAGTGTTCAGGGGCGGCTCGCAGGAAGCGCACGTGGGCAGTGTCTAGTCCCGCCGTGCCTGGACACGTTCCGGCTACAATGAGAGCATCCAGGAGAACAGTATTAAAGTGAACAGTCACACCGCGGCTTTGTGAGGAGCAGGGCTAACTGAAGTCTGACAAGGAAGTGTCACCTTGGGACCAGGCCCCGCCTGCTCCCGGCCTCTGCGGAAGCTCGGACTGGGCCCCGGTCCCCTGGATCCCAGTGCCCAGCTCTCCAGGCCGGTGCGGCCATCGGTTTGGTGTGGTGTAGTGGTCTGACGGCTCCTCTTTGTTTTTTCTGTCGTGAAGGTGACGGCCTCTCTCTTAGATACTCCTTCCAGGACCAGCTCACTGCTCATTCTGACCGAAAATGAGAACGAAAAGAGGAAGTGGGTGGGGATCCTGGAGGGCCTGCAGTCCATCCTTCACAAGAACCGCCTGAGGAGTCAGGTGGTGCACATTCCGCAGGAGGCCTACGACAGCTCGCTGCCGCTCATCAAGGCCGTCCTGACAGCCGCCATCGTGGGTACGTCTCCGGGGTGCGGCGGTGCGAGAGCCGCCTCGGGCGGCCCTGCAGCGCGCTGGGGCCACTGCTCTGCTGTCCGTTTGCACTTACGGTTTCTCCACGTGTTGAAGAAGCAGATGATCTGTTTCCCTTTGTGTCGTCCGCAGATGGGGAGAGGGTCGCTGTCGGCCTGGAAGAAGGACTCTACACCATCGAGGTGACCCGTGACGGTGAGTGCACAGGGGCCTCAGGCCTGCCGGCGCTGCAGATGAGCCCAGGGTCCTTGGCGGGGACTGTCAGGGTCGAGGCCAATTCACTGGACGAGTCGGCTAAGTCACCATGTCAGGGATATTTACAAAGAAAGGGAAAGGCAGGGGTCCGAGAAAACGACTCTGTAGCAGATAAGACAGACATGAAGGGGGTCTGTTCATAGCATGTCCACCGGTCCCTCCAACTGCGGTCACAGCCCCACCCAGTGGGTCTAGGGCAGCGTGAAGCCCCAGGGCTGAGGGAGGCGGCTTCTGTGTCTGTTAAGTTCTTCAAGGAGAGGACTGAGCAGGCAGTCGGGCAGGGAGAGCTCCCCAGCACGGTCCCTGGATGCACCGAGGCCTTACCAAAACTTTACTTCCTTTGCTTCAAATTTGGGCTTTTCATTTTTCCCAGCAAGGAAAACCAAACGTCTCCCCGAGTCTCCCCGTTTCAGCACCCTGTCGGGGGCTGAAACTGGCCCTGGGAGCCCTCCCAAGGACCTGTGGTGGCTGTGTCCCTTCCCGATGAGCCTGGGGTCTCAGCACACTGGTGACGTGGGAGGAGGGTAGCTCATGTGGCCTCAGGGTGGCCGCTGCTGATTCAGGGCTAGTCTTCCTCAGGACCCAGACCCAGGTCTCTACTTCAGAGCCCCGGGCAAAGGGCCTGCCCCAGTTAGGGTACCAAGGTTATTGGGTGAGTCTGGGAGCCCGGTGAGGGGTGGGTGCTCTCAGTGCATTTATTTAAGGATCCAGTGAGGTTGGAGACAGCCCTTTGTTTCCAAAATGCAACCTGCAGGTTCTTGGGTTCAGGGATGAGCTGGAACGGGGTGCAGACCCACCCCCCCACCCAGGGCATCGCTGTACTCAGCATCTCCCAGCCAGGGCCCTGGTGTTGGGGTTAGGGGCAGCGCAGGGAGGCGGAGGTGGAGACGGGTGTTGGAACAAGGAGGAGGTTCCTGGTGGGGCGTTAACGGGTGCCCTGGGCCTCACTCTCAGCCTCACGCCCCTGCCCGCTTCCTGCAGTGATTGTCCGCGTTGCTGACTACAAGAAAGTGTACCAGATCGAGCTTGCTCCCAAAGAGAAAGTTGCTGTCCTCCTCTGCGGCCGGAACCACCACGTCCATCTCTGTCCGTGGTCCGCCTTTGATGGGGTGGAAAGCAACATTGACGTCAAGCTTCCGGAGACCAAGGGCTGCCAGCTCATAGCGACCGGGACACTGAAGAAGGGCTCCCCCACCTGCCTGTTTGTGGCGGTGAAGCGGCTGGTCCTTTGCTATGAGGTCCAGAGAACTAAGCCTTTCCACAGGAAGCTCAGTGAGGCTGTGGCCCCGGGCACTGTGCAGTGGATGGCCGTGCTCAAGGACAAGCTCTGTGTTGGCTACCCTTCCGGGTTCTCTCTGTTGAGCGCCCAGGGAGATGGGCAGGCTCTAAACCTGGTAAATCCCAATGACCCCTCGCTTACGTTCCTCTCACAACAGTCTTTTGATGCCCTTTGTGCTGTGGAGCTCAAAAGTGAGGAGTACCTGCTTTGCTTCAGCCACATGGGACTGTACGTGGACCCACAAGGCCGGAGGTCACGCACGCAGGAGCTCATGTGGCCTGCGGCGCCTGTTGCCTGTAGTATGTATATGTTTTCTGTTGCCATATCCCTGCTGCCGCTTTCACATCCACAGTCAGCATGTGTTCTATTCTGCTTTGGTTCGTCTTCCAGTTCCCTCAGCTAAGTGGACAGAGAGGCATCAGGAGAGGCGGGTGCCGCGGCTTCTGCAGTTGAGAGGGTGGTCCCAGTGCCACTCCCCGGGCCAGCTCGGGGTGGGCTCGCCCGGGACCACCCGCCTGCTTCCCTCCTGAGCCGCCCGCCGCGCCCTTGTCTCCCCACGGGCTCTGCGGGGCCCTCGGCGCCAGGGGGCCTCCCTGGGCAGGGGGTGAGGTGGGTGGAAGCGAGGACCTGCGCTTTGTTGATTTTTTAAGACGTTCCTTGTGACAAGGTATAAACTTACATGGTAATGAAAACAAGCTGAAGGTTTTCAGCGGCCAGAAAAATTTCAACTCTGACTTCCAGGTTAGAGTTCCTCTCAGGACAGATGTTTTTCTGAGCGGTAGGAGCTGTTGTGGAAGACAGTTTGGTTCAGTTTAACTGTCTTCTCTGTGAAAGGTGGTGCTGGGTGGAAGGTGTGAAGCCCCTCGGGCTTGGCGAGCAAGGGCCCTAGAGGCCGGGCTCCGGGGGGGCACTTAAAGACTCTGAGCCTCTCATTCTGCTGCTTGGTACAGCGAGGTGGCCTGCGTCGCCACACCAGCAGGTCGGAGGGGAGCAGGGGACGAGGCCGGCCACGGGACACGTGGGTTTCCAGCTGGCTGGGGATGGGGTTGGCAGGGAGCTGGGTGTCAGATTTTTTCTTAATTCCCCGAAAGTGCAAGCTTGTGTCTGCTCCGGCAGGCCGGCCGAGTCCCCAGGGCGCAGGGACCGGGAGCCCAGGCCTGTGAGGGGAGCTGCCGGCCTCCAGCTCTCAGAGGCTGCTGGGCGTTCCCGCCTCGCTGGCCCTCGGCCAGGGCCCGCAGGAAGGCCGCGGGCCTCTCCCAGCTTCGCCTCCTCGCCTCACCCCCTTGTCTTTGGGGGCAGTGGTACAGGAGTGGCTTCAGAGCCACACGAGCTCTCTTCATCAGCGCCTTTTTCTCCAGAAATGTAATTTTTTTGAGGAGTTTAGTGTCGAACAGGATGCAGGCCCCAGAGTCCGATGCTCTACGCCTTGGCCGTGAGTGACCTGACGTGGACACCCGAGGGTCTTGTGTTCTCCTCTGATTCCAGTTTTTGCTCCACCTTTGTGCTTTTTTTTCTCCTCCGTGCACAGTACGGGCGGTTTTAGGGTTGGCAAAAAGTAATTCAGTAACTCTCAGGAAGGAGAACTAAACCTGTTGCCTCCTTGCCCCGAGCCCGGTGCTGGGCACTTGTGTGTCCTCACCCCTCCTGTCCCACGGGGAAGGTCGATCAGCCCCACCTTACCAGGGAGGACACTGAGGCCCACGCGGTGAGGTCCTGCATAAGCCACGCAGCAGGGGTGGGCGTGGGCTCAGGCCTGTCAGAACTCACGCGTGTGGACATTTTAGTTTACTTTTTCTTTAGAGCTGACATCTCTGTTTATCACTTTATCAGCAGATGGGCCGTACATGTCCCTTCCTGGCACCCACGTACTCCCCGGTGAGAGGTGGTGCCTCCCAGCCCCCCATGTGGAGGAAGGGCCCCTGGACGTTTCTTCAGGCCTGCTGATTGCTCTGACCACCTTCCTGTGGGTGGCTGTCAGAAAGAAGGCCTCGTGGCATGGCTGAAATGTCGCTTCTGGGACAGTTTGCTGACTAGTTCCAGCGCCTGTGTCTGTTTCCTAAGCCCGCTTGTATTTTCTGTTTTGTATTCAGAAGAACAGGTACAGCCGGGCAGCCCAGCCGGGATCTGTAATAGCAGCAGAGCAGAAGCTCTTGAGAAACCGCTTTCCGTTAGTCAAGTGTGGCAGGGTAAAGGGTAACTTCTGGCTCCGAAAGGTAGAAGGCGGGGAACCAGGGCAGGGCTCACGCCGTCGCCAGCCCGGGTGACCAGCAGGCTGAGGCACCGCTGGTAGTTCAGGTGTCCCTCCCGCTGTCCTGCACGGGGAGGGTCCTCGGTCTCATGTCTCTGGCACACTGGGTGGCTTTCCGTCCCCGCCTGAAACACAGCACCACTTAGAGGAGGGGGAGATGGCTCTGGCCACAGAGCCACCATGGGGAACAGCTGCCGCCACTGACCTGTCATGCTCAGACCGGACCACCAAGGGGACACCTGCAGACACCCCTGTGGGCCCCGTGATCGCCCAGAGCTTGGCAGTAGTTTCTGAGTGGAGATCTGAAATACTTACCCAGGAATCTGACTTCTTGGCATCTCTTAGAAAAAACGTTGGGCCCGCCTGAGTTTCAGATGTGTAACTTCAGCCTGAGGTAATAAGCGTCTGCAGTGATCGTAAAGCTGAATGGGAAGGCTGAGGTTTTAAACGAGTCATCATCGGCATCTCTGCAGTGGTGGCAGATGCTGTTAGCTGCAGAGCTGACGGGGATGCCCCAAACGCTGGTGTGTCTGCACTTGGAAGTCGAGGCTCCTTATCTAGAGCGTGGGATGTGAAGGCACCTCCGGTCTGAGCCGTGTAGCCACCTGGGGGGGCGGCCCTCCCGCCCTCAGGAAGCTCCAGGGTGCGGGGTTGGGCCGCGGCCCTCCCGGTGGACGGCAGGTGGGGCCGGCCTGGCTGCTCACCCGCTTTGCTTCGTCTGCACCAGGTTGCAGCTCTTCACACGTCACGGTGTACAGCGAGTACGGCGTGGACGTCTTCGACGTGCGCACCATGGAGTGGGTGCAGACCATCGGCCTGCGCAGGGTGAGCACCGGCGGTGTGGGCGCCCCACCCTCGCCTGTGTCCCGTGCCCCCAGCTACCGCCCCTCTCTGGTTTCCGCCGCAGATCCGCCCGCTGAACTCGGAGGGCAGCCTCAACCTCCTCAACTGCGAGCCTCCCCGCCTGATCTACTTCAAGAGCAAGTCTGCGGGTGAGCCCTCCTCACAGGGGCAGGGCGGGCGGGAGGGAGGGTCCTGCCCCAAGTCAGGCCCCGCACCGGGAGCACAAGGTCCCGAGCAGCCACAGGACCTGCTCCTCCCTGCAGGAGCGATTCTCAGCGTGCCCGACACCTCTGACAACAGCAAGAAGCAGATGCTCCGGACCAGAAGCAAGAGGCGGTTTGTCTTCAAGGTGCCAGAGGAGGAGAGACTGCAGCAGCGGCGGTAGGGCCTCCCCGAGGCACAGCCGGGGCCGTGGTGGAGCCCAGAGGACCTTGCCATGTTCCTGAGTCACTCGTGTGTTCTTTCCCCAGGGAGATGCTTAGAGACCCAGAATTGAGATCCAAAATGATATCCAACCCCACCAACTTCAACCACGTGGCCCACATGGGCCCGGGTGACGGGATGCAGGTGCTCATGGACCTGCCTCTGGTGAGCTCGGCGCCTCCCTCCCTGTCGCACCTGGGTGGGGGCCGTTGCATCCCAGGCCCTGCTAGGGTGTCAGAAGGAAGTAACTGTCAAAACGATGGCTAAATAGCATCTTACTGTGGGCAGGTAGCATACTTTGTTTTCTTTTTCACTTTAAAATCTATAGGATTTCTATAGGATTTAACTTGGCCTTAAACTGCTAGTGCCATTTCTTAGTTCAGAACTGGTGAGATACCACTGTCCAGAAAGCCTTCCCGGCCCGTTTTGCTGGTTGGGTCTTGGGGCCCCGGCCTGGTCGTGCTGCAGATTTGGCGGTTGTCCAGTGGGCTGGACTCAGACGTGCTCTGCCCTGGGCCCCGTCGTTGCCCCCTGGCAGTACTGACGTGCTGCTCTCTCTGCCCAGAGCGCCGTGCCCCCATCCCAGGAGGAGAGGCCCGGCCCTGCGCCTGCCAGCCTGCCCCGCCAGCCTCCGCCCAGGAACAAGCCCTACATCTCGTGGCCCTCATCAGGTACCCAGGCCGCCGCGGCCCGGGGCTGGGGTGCAGGGGCTCGGGGCTTCCATTCAGCTTTTACCTTCTTTCCCTAAGATGACGGCTGCCTCTGTCCATAGGTGGATCCGAGTCTGGAGTGGCCGTGCCCCTAAGAAGTATGTCCGATCCCGACCAGGACTTTGACAAAGAGGTACGGCTTGCCGGGTGACGGGGGATGAGGCCTGGGCGTCCGCAGCTCCACACGTGGAAGAGACTCGAAGCAGCTATTCTTTGGAGAAAGGTGCTCCATCTCCCGGGGCAGCCGTGTGGGCCCTGGCAGTCACCAGCGCCCGGAAGCCTCCGCTCATGCTGCCCAGGCTGTGCCGGGGGACGGGGCCCCACGGGCTCTCTCGCTGTGAGCCTGTGAGGAGAATGGTGCGGGTGCTTGGCTCCCGAGCCACCCGGCTCCCTGCCCACACCTGCCGGCCTGCGCCAGGAGAGCGCGGCGAGGTCTGAGCTCGGTGTGGGCTGCGGGCAGGCACGGCCCACTGCCCTGGGGCGCCGCCCGGAGGGGCCGTCGCCTGCACAGCTGAGGAGCACACGCCTTCCTGTGAGAAGTGCGGGGGCTCCTCCCACCTGGGCTCATCCGTGTGGTTTTGTCCACTTAGCTGTGACAGCAGGGGCTGCGTTCCTTTTAAAGCACAGGGGGCCTGGTGCGTCTGGGAGCCTTTTCTCTCTCCTGACTGCAGCCACCAGAGGCAGAGCGTGGGGACTGAGGTGGGATACCCTGCTCAGGCTTCCCTGGGGCGTTCCTGCCACGGCGGCGGCAGTATTCCCGGGCACCTTGAGGTGTGCCTCCTGCACCCCAGCTTCCCCGTGAGCCGTGCGTGAGGGTGGGTGGCGGAGGGACAGCACTGAGGGCCTCCCGCCCGCGGGAGCGCTTCTGTGGGAGGGAGGCGCAGGGCCGGGCGCTGTGGTCTGTCCTCCTAAAACCAGCCCCGGCCCGGACAGTGCACACTCACGGGGGTTGCTGGACTGTTTCACAGATTTCTGGCTCTTACTGAGGTTGGCCGTCTTCAAACGTGAATTGGCCACTTCTCCTCCGAGGTCCGTGCACCCTTCACCTGTCTCTCTGCTTTTCTTACTGGTTTATAGAAACTCTTTACAAATGGTGCATGTTATCTGCTGCAAATACTTTTCCCGTTATCACTGATGTTTTAATTTTATCTCTAATTTTAAGGGTGTTTTATTGTATGGAAACTTTAAATTTTTATGCAGTCTCATCTACTTGTCTTTTTCAATTAAGGTAACATTCTCTTGTAGTCTCTTTGAGAGCTTGGCAGGGTTTTCTTTTCTGTTTGTCATTGTGACGTGTAGTTCTGTACACGTAGGTGTGACACACCACAGCTAAGTGTGTAGAACTACACCTTGGGTGTATACCTAGAAGTGGAATTGCTGGGTAATATGGTAACTCTGTTTAAGTTTTTGAGGAACCACCAAATTGTTTTTCACAGCAGCTGAACCATTTTACATTACCACCAGCAATATACGAAGATTAAGGTTTCTCCACATCTTTGCCAACACTTTTTTCTTTTTCTTTTTTTAATTTAATAGCTGTCCTAGCAGGCATGAAGTTGTATCATCGTGGTTTTGATTTGCATTTCCTTGATGATTAGAGATGTCACGCCCCCTTTCATGTGCTTACTGGCCAGCTGTGTACCTTCTCTGGAGAAAAGGCTGTTCAGATCTTTTGCTCAGTTTTTAATTGGATTGTCTTTTTGTTGTTGGGTTGTAAGAAATTTTTTATATAATACGGATACCAGACCCTTATCAGATACGATTTGCAAAAATTTTCTCCTGTCCTTTGAGTTGTCTTTTCACGTTCTTAATAATGTCTTTTGATTTACAAAAGTTCCTAATTTTGATGAAGTCCAGTTCATGTGTTTTCCTTTTGTCACTCATGCTTTTGGTGTTGTATCTAAGAATCCATCGCCAAATCCCAGGTTATGAAGATTTAGTCCTTTTTTCTTCTTAAGAGTTTTGTGGTTTCAGCTTTTGTATTTAAGTCTTTGATCCATTTTGAGCCAGTTTTGTACGTGGTGTGAGGTAGGGGTCTGGTTTAACTTTTTCCGCATGTGGATGTCCATCACCGCCTGCTGAAGAAACTGCTCTTTCCCCCATTGAACAGTGTAGGCACCCTCATCAGAAGTCAGTTGGCCATGATTTACAGACACATCTCTGGACTCTGTCCTCTTCCATTGGTCTGTGTACTAGTATTACTACACTGTCCTAGATGACTGCTGGTTTTTGTAGTACATTTTGAAGCAGTAAGTTTGGGAAGTGTGAGTTCTCCAGCTTTTTCTTATTCAGCATTATTTTGACTATTCTGTCATTTGCAGTTCTATATGAATTTGAATATTGGCTTTTCAAATTCTACCAAAAAAAAACTTGGAATTTCAATAGGGATTGCATTGAATCTGTAGATCACTTTGGAGAATGTTGCCGTCTTAACAATAAGTAGTCTTCCAGTGCGTGAAAACGGGGTATCTAATTATTTAGGTGGTCTTTAATTTCTTTCAGCAATGTTTTCTAGTCTCAGTATACAAATCTTTCACCTCCAAATGTAACTAATTTATTCTCCACTGTATTTTATCCTCTAATTTTCTTTTCAGGCTGTTCCTTGCTGGTGTGTAGAAATACAACTGATTTCTGTGTGTTGATCTTGTACCCTGCAGCTTTACTGGGTTCGCTACATTCTTGTGTATGAGTTCTTTAATATTTTCTGTGTATGTAGAATTGTGTCATCTATGAGCAGAGATGGTTGTATTTCTTTTCCAAACTTGGTTTTTCTGAGTGCTTGGCTGGAACAGCAGTGTTGAGTAGTGGCAGTGAAAGCAGGCAGCTTTGTCTCATTCCTCCCCTGAGGGGAGCCTCGGTCTCTCACCGCTGAGTTAGGAAGTCAGCTGTGGGTTTCTCAGGGACACCCTTTGTCACGTTGAGAAAGTCCCAGCTTCCAGTGCTCTTATCAAGACAGTGTCGGGTACGTGACCTCTGACCACTTTGGTGTGTGGTTTCCTCCTTTTGTAGTTACTGAGTCATTTGTGGGGTTGGGCCGAGGGTTATGCTCTCTCCCCGGCATGGTTAATGACCACGTGAAAAGTTCATAGAGAGTGTGTTCTCGTAACAAGAGAGGAGCAGCAGTGGCCACCCCGTCCCCCACAGATGTGCACATCTGGCTGGGCAGCACCCCCTCCATGGGCCCAGGGTGACTGGTTCTCATCTGTCCCCTACTTTGTCTTAACAGCCTGATTCGGATTCCACCAAACACTCGACCCCATCGAACAGCTCCAACCCCAGCGGCCCACCGAGCCCCAACTCCCCCCACAGGAGCCAGCTCCCCCTCGAAGGCCTGGAGCAGCCGGCCTACGACGCCTGAAGCCACTGGCTCACCGCCACAGGGCTGGGGGGCTTCTCATGTCAGTGCCAAGACTGAGCTGACCCTCCAGTTTTGTCCAAGGAAATGTAGAATCGATTTGTAGATACGGAGATGAAAATTCTTTATTATAATAATGATCAGTTTTATGCCGCATTGTTTGTGGCGGTAGACCAGATCCCCTCATCTGCACAGCTGTGAGGCCACGCTGTTCCGTTTGCACATGAAGGACCGCCACACCGCCTCTCCTGCCCAGGACAGCTGAGGGGGCGCGTGGGGCCAGCCTCCTCTGCAGGAACCCGGTGGCCCAGCACCGCTCTGCTCAGGAAGCAGACAGCTCGGGACATGGCCTCGGTAACAAGTCTGCTCCCTGTTTCTGGAAACTGTTTCCTAGGCCCTTAGGAGAATAGTAGGAACCTGTATACCATTCCCTGTGTCACTAGAATTTTGAAGACAGAGGAAAGTGGAGGTTAGTTTGTGGCCTTTCTGTTCATTTAGCCATTACATAGTCAGATGCAGAAGCCCTTCTGCCAACCTTGTAGCCACGGACTGAGGCCCTTTTCGAGTGATGCCTGCCCTGCCCTGGGTCCCTCGTGTGTGTCAGTCCAGTCCTGGTCATAACCATGAAGTGTCACCAGTACTACTACTGTGAAGTCAGCTGTGCTGTTTCCCGCTCGCTTCTGCAGCTCTGCCTCCTGCCCTAAAACCAGTGAGCGCCGGGGTGCAGCTCGGCCCCGAGGCCTGCGGGCTGAGCAGCCAGGGCCCCGGGAGCCCAGCAGCGGGTGCCAGGACCCCCAGCCCTGCATGGAGCCCCAGGACTAGTGCCGTCTGGGTGGTGTAGACTCAGCGCCACACTCCCGCGCAGCGGCCCTGCTCTGCCCTGCCCTGCCCACAGCTTGTGTGAGTCGTCAGGTGGTGGCCTGTCCCTGTAAAGGCTTGTGATTTACTGGCCAACAGACACAGTTTGTCCTCGGCCCTGGAATAGGCTTCTCCCTGCTCTCCCACTGGCCACCGTTCTTGGCGACGCTGTTAAAGACATGCACTTGCCTTGAGCTGGCACTGAGTGATATGGGTGCCAGGCCTGCCTGTGCGTGTCATGCACCCAGCACCTGCCCGCCCTTGCCCCCGGGCCTTCTGCTGGGGCTGGCACCTGCTGGGGGTTCTGGTTTTTACTTTTTTAATGTAAGTCTGAGTCTTTGTAATTATTGAATCGTGAGAACATTTTTGAACAATTTACCTGTCAATAAAGCAGAAGACAGCAGTTTTAAAGTGCTCAGTGGTTTGGCTGTACATGACCACCTGTCACTCTATGTCTGTGCTCCCCCACCCCCCACCCCAGTGCCCTATGCTGGGAGCCCCTCCCTAAAAGGCAGTGAAGGAACCATCTTGCCTGTGGAAGCCATTCTTGATCCTTGCTTGGGGAGGGCAGCGGGTCAAGGTTAAGAGTGCCTGTGTCCACGTGACAGGATGTGACCTCCGGAGCCTGGACCTCTTACCTGTCTGCCGATGTCACAGTGGGGGCCTCCTGGAGACGCCCTGCCCCATGGTAGGCAGGGTCAGGTGTGGGCTCTTGACTGGAGAGAGGGGCCCCCAGGTGGCAGTAGCAGCCTGGCCAGGGGGTTGGGAGCTCAGCCCGAGGGCAGTGGGAGCCCTTGAGGACCAAGGATTAGGGCTGGCTGCCAGGCAGGGGATGCACCTGGGGTCCCAGTGCTGGGAGGGGGTGATGCGCCCATGAGCCCCGAGAGGCCCCATGAGGGAAGCTGTGCTGGAGGGACGTACACTGGCCCCTCAGTAGCCCCTGGGGGATAGGGTAAAGCTGGCCACCCCCAGGGAGGCTGGGCTGAGTGGATGGGGTGGCTACCCTGGGGGCTCTGGCCCCCATGGGAGGGAGCAGCCTGTGGTGGGCTACGCTACATTGTTTGCTCTGCCCCACCAGTAAGTTCTTGGTGAGATGAGGGCAGTGACAGCACCTGCCAAAGAGGTGGCATGAGGACACGCTAAGTGCAGAGAGCAGCCAGCGAGCGTCTGGCAGATGAGGCTGGTTCCGAGGCCAAAACAGCCCACGCCAGCGCCCAGCGTGCCCCAGCCCATCTCACTGTGGGCCTGTGGTCACAGCCGGGGGAGGAATGTAGCAAACTTTAGGTGCAGACACAATCCCCCACCTGTCCCTGGAAGGGGACCACACAAGGCACAGGCACAGCCTTTCAGGGACACTTGAGTGAAATCATGGCAGCTGGAAAACAAACGCGATTGGGCGAGTGCTGAGCGGCCATGTGGGGCAGTGGGCAGCCGGGCCTCAGGGTCAGAGGTGGGGTTGGTTCTTGCCCTCCCGCCCTGGGCTCCCACTTGATGTCTGCCCTGCCGTGAGGGGAGCACCTGTCAGGTCTGAAGCAGGTGCTCCAGGGTCAGCCGTCTTTTCAGTGAAACACTAGCTGTTGAAGCAGAATGAATGGTGGCCTTCACTCCATAGAAGGCTACACAGCACCAGGAGTAACATGGCAACACCCGCAACCGCATGCAGGATGCCGGCCCCAGAGCACGGCTTCCAGTGTCGAGAGCTTAAAAACCAGTAAACTAATCCACTACGCTAGAAGCCGGTAGAGTGGTTACCCTTGGGAGGGGGTGATGTTTCCAGGTGATGGTTACACAGAAGTGTCCCTCCCTGACAGTTCAGGCTGGGCACCTGTCAGCACAGTTTTACGCACACAAGTGTGGTTCACCATCCCTCTCCTGCCCCATCACATACCTACCTACCGAGTGTCCCACTCAGGGCTGCACAGCCCTGATGCCCACACCTAGATGGGAGCCATCCTCAGAAGCAGGAGGGCAAGGCCCAGCCTTGGAGTGATGGACACCTCCCCACCCCCCACCCAGCCCAGCAGGACACACCTGCCAGCGCTCTGACCAGCTCCACCACTGCGTGAGGGCAGCTCTCCCCTGCCCCCAGCCGAGGGGATAGACCTACTGTGTCCCTGGGACACCTCCCTGGGCAGTCCACACTACCCAGTCTGGTGGAAGTCCAGGTCCACCTGTCTGGCCCTGGCCAAGCCCCACACGGCCTGGCCTGAGCAGCTTTACAAGAGGTAGGGGAGCAGCCACCTCTCCACCCTCAGCTGGTGTCTCACCCGGCTATGCCTCTCCACACCACTCCTGCTGCAGTACCCCCCTTGCCTGCCAGGCTCCTCCAGCACAGGGGCAGGCCCCTCCTAGTTCCGGCCAGAAGCCTCTGGCTGCCCCACCCTACAGGTAGTCTCCAAGATCGCCGTCGGCAGGTGGCCAGGGGCCAGTGGGCAGGGGCTCTGAGGACCACCCCTCACCATCCGACCTGACCCTCCAGCTCCCACCAGGCAGGAGCAAAAGAGTAGCTAGTGTGTCCAGGGCTGACACAGGTGCAGGAAAGCCCTTTATTGGGCAAGGCCACCCTATCCTTGGCCAGCGGAGGAGGCGGGGGGAGCGGAGGGGGTGGGGATCCCGCAAGGCCCGCGGGACGGGCCGGTTACGCAGCTCAGGCCTCGGCCTCTGCTTCGTCGAACAGCGGATTAACGAAGTAGCTGCGGCTGGAGCTCCTGACGTCCGGCTGCGGGGCCGGGAGCTGCGGGGACGTAGTCAGGGAGCCCGGCCGCAGGGGAGCCACGAGCCACACGCCCCCGCCCCCCGTGCGCCTCCTCACCGCCTCCGCTGAGTCCATGTAGAACACCGGGTTGTGGAAGCCCAGGGGCGCCCCAGACGCCGCGGGAGCCGCCTCGCCGCGCCTCCTCCACCTGGGGGCAGGGACGCGCGTGAACCCTGCGTACCTGAGTCCCAGCCCCGCCCCCCCCGCGACCCGCCCCGCGCACCTGAGCCTCCCGGTGCTTTGCAGCAACAGCGCCCCCGCGAGCAGCGCCAGCAGCAATAGGAGCAGCGCGGCCACGCCGCCTGCCAGCCCCGGCGCGTACAGCACCGCCACCGGGCCGCCTCCGACGGACGCGCCCGACTCCCGGACAATTGCCGACAGAACCCCGAGAGCCTCGCCTGCAACGGAGGGTGTCGGCTCAGTCCCCTCGGGACGGGGTGGGACAGAGGTGGGGGGCTAGGGAGGGGGCGCCGCGGTTACCGTGCTCCGCGATGTCCGCTAAAAGGGCCCGGGCCAGCCGCCCCGCGCCTCCCGTCACGGGCCCGGTCTCCACCAGCACCACCTGGATGTCCGTGTCCGACTTCTCGCCTGCGCCCTCGCGGAGCCGGGGCTGGCGTGGCACCTTGGACACGGCCATTTGCAGCCCCTGGTACTGGGGCTAGAGAGGGGGACAGTTGGTCCGAGGACTCCAACCCTCGGACCAGCGAGGGTGAGGGGAGCGTTGGGGGCAGGGGAAAATGGTGGGCAGACGGAGAGTGGGCGCATCAATGAGAGGCGGAGTGGGGCCCCCGGGGTCCCTGCGGAGGAGAACGTCCCAGAAACGGGTTGCGGAGGCGATGGGGCCGGGGTGGGGACAAGGCCCCATTACCAGGGCCAGGAATGTGTGCAGTAGCCGCGCCCGGTACCGCTCTATGTCAAAGGTGGGGCCATGGGTCAGCGACACGATGGCTCCTGCAGCAGGATGGCAGGGGTCAGCGCCTTGGTCGGCCCGACAGAGTAACAGGCTGAAGGCGAGCCAGCCTAGCCAGGCCTTCCACTAGCAGGGGCCGGGCGGGGCGCTCACCACAGAGGTCGCAGCACTGCCCTTCAGGCCGGAGGGCGTCTTGGCAAGCGGCCTGGGGGCAGCGGCCGCCCAGGGGCTGGAGCAGTGCCGCGCAGATCCACGGCAGCACCTGGAAGCAGGGAAGCGAGGATGAGCGCGGAGGGCAAGTAGGCAGACAGCACCGAGACGACCATGCGCCCCAGGAGGCGAGCGGGCCAGAGACGGCGGGGCGGGGCGGGGCGGGGCGGGGCGGTCCCAGGCACAGTCCCGACCTCCGGCACAGAGCGGGGCCCAGCCCGCGTGGTCTCTCCGCCACCCCGCAGCCGACTGCTCTCACCTCGGCGTTGCCACAGACGCAGCCCGACGGATCGTCGCAGGCATCTGGGCCCACGCTCAGCGCGCCGAACCCGTGGAAGCGCAGGCGGCCGGCGCGAGACGCCAGGAAAGCAGCCAGGTCCTCGTCGCGGGTGAATGTCTGCAGATAGCCAGGTCACCGCGGGAGCCAGCCGAAGACGAGACAATATCTGAACGCCCGGAACCCACCAGGCCGCTCCGGGGAGCAGCACTGCCAGGCGAAGGCGCGGAGACGAGACCCATGCCCCGGCCCCGCCCCGCCCCGCCTAGGCGCGCCGGGCTCACCTGGCCCAGAGCCCGCACGCTGTAGACCCTCACGGTGCCGACTCCCGGGCCGAGGCCCACCCGGAAGGAGGCGTTGGACGGGAAGACGACGTCATCGTGGCGGCAGGGCACGCGCTCGGCGTCCACAGAGAAGAGACCACGCGCCGCGTCCCCCGTGCGCCACAGGTGAGGGTCGTGCCACGAGAAGCGGTCCGGGTCGAGGAAGAGCGCGGAGGCGCCTGAGCGAGCGCGGGACCCTGAGCTCCGCCCGGGACACGCCCTCCGACTAGGCCCCGCCCCCGCCCCAACCTGGACCTCGCCCTTCCCTCCAGGCCCCACCCACGAACGCGCCCCCTCTAAGCCCCGCCCCCGGCCCGGCCCCTTCACCTGTGCTACAGTCCAAGTTCGAGCTGGGGTCCTTGGCGCTGAATCCTGCTCCTGAGGCCAGGACGAGTTCCCCGTCCAGCGGCAGGAGCTGCGGGAAGCTCAAGCTTTGGCGGCGCCACGGGGGATCTGGGGCATCAGAGGGTCCCATCTGCACCACCCCCCACTCCCCTGTCCCTGGGGAGAAGAATCTAGACAGTGACCAGGGAGCAGGCGGCTGATGTCAGGGCTTGGGGGCACCTCTCCCTGGCTGAGGGCCAAATACGTCGGAGGGAGTGGAACCACAGGCCAGGAGCAAGAGCTAGCCCCGAGTTGGCAGCATGAGGAGTTTGGGGCAGGGTGACACTTGTCAGGGCCATTGCCCTCTCCCATCACCCCTGAAAAACTACAAGCCCAGGGTTCATGGTTTCCAGGAAGCCAGGCTGCTGGGGAGTCTGGAAACAGCCCTGAACCTGTGGAGGGGGGGCTACAACTGGGGAGAAGGGTGACACAGGTGGCAGGGAGGGCGATGGGGCCTTGAAATCACCCATCTCCCCTCCAGCTCAGGCAGCCCCTTCACCACAGAAGTGGGGCCACAGCCCAGGTCTCAAGTGTCAAAGGAAACAGGGCAGCAGAAGGCCAGGAGAGGGAGGACTGATGGGCCCCACTCTCCCCTCCCCTCTAAGCCCCAGGACCCCAGCCCTCTGCCTTTCCCCCTCAGGGGTTGGGGTTGGGAAGGAGGGCTGGGCCAGGGGAGTGACTCAGTGCTGGGGTCACAAGGGGTTCAAGAACTCCAGGGACATCTGTCTACCCAGGGCCCAGCCTTGTGTCCCAGCGTGCTCTTCAGTCTGTCCCCCAAGCATGGGGCCTGACCAAGAGGCCAACACTGGGAGGATTCAAGGTCACCAGCCAAGTGCCTCCACAGCTGAGAGTGCAACACTGTGACAGCGAGGCAAACTCATGGGCAGGTGCTGGGGGTATCCATGGGACAGACGGACATGACATGTCTCAGGAAGAGCTGAGAAGGTATTAGCAGTGGGAGGCACGAACAAGAATTCAGTTTCCAAAGGCATCAAAGGGGGAAATATAAATATATACGATAAGTGTAATCGTTGAAAGGAAGTTGACGTAAACACAAGGATTGAGCCGGCTGAAGAACAGCTGGTGGCCTGGGCGTTCCTGTGAAGGGATTCTCCTGAAGACAGCAGGAAAGGACTGAGAAGGAGAGAAGCCAGGAGAGATGGGAGCCTTGACACCCAAGCACCAGCATTCAGGTAAGGGATTGGGGAGAAAACATCTGAAAAAACTATGAAGATGAATTCTCCAGTTTGAAGAAAGCTGAGAAACCTCAGCCTGAAGGCACTGGGAGCCAAATGAGAAATAAGGAAAATCTCTGTTTATTGGCATCAAAGACAAAGAGGACGTTCTCAAAGCATCAGAGGGAAAGGACAGATCACCCAGGAAGAAGGAAAAAAATCAGGTTTCTCAGCCACAACAATGCATACAAATAGACAACAAAATAAGATAAAATATCTTTAAGCCTAAAAGACATCAGAATGATTGTCACACAAAGACCTACCCTGAAAACATGCTGGGAGAAAGTATGGAAAGAAATCTAGAAGCTAGGACGAGATATGGGAAGTGGTGTAATAAAATACTTTGGTGAAACGTATTGTGGTCTTTTAGTAAATGTTTAAAGTGAGGACTAAAATGTGGTGGGGGCAGGGGAGATGAACAGGGTACGGGCATATACTAAGCAACTTCCTTGTTCAAGGGAAGACCAAGATACTGACAAGTTTAAGAAATCAGTAGGACTGCTTAACTTGAAAACCTGGATGAAATATATCCATTTCTAGAAAATTTTTAAATATCAACATTGACACAGGAAGCAATGGAGAATTTGAATTGACCAATAAATATGGAAGAAGTTTGAAGGTTAGTCCAAGACCTCCAGTTACTCAAATCCCCAGTCCAAGTGTTTTTACAGGTGAGGTATATCAAACTCTCAAGGAAACACTAATTTCTTCTTATAGAAGTTGTTCTGGAAAACAAAAAAGAGTGAACATTGCCAGTCCATTTTTTGAGACCTGTGTAAACTTGATTCCAAACCCAAATGAAGGCCAGCACAAAAGAAGAAAGATTCTAGGCTCAATTAACTTATAAATGCAGATGCAAAAATCCTAGAAAAATACTAGCTGACTGAATTCAATGATGTATTTTAAAGATACATGGTGTTCATTAGGTTCATGTCCCAAGAATGCAGGAGAGAAGGGATGAAGAATGCGTGCGTCTCGGCTTCCTTGTAGCATATATGATGGTGTCCCAGCAGATGGCAGTGGAGAGAGTCTTGTATGACAGGGAAGTCAAGTGTCTTGAAGAAGTGGCACACTTTGACCTGTACCTGCAGGAAGGTGCCAGGAGGACATCAATCTTACAGGGACAGCTCAACCTAAAAAAACCTCATAAACAGGCTAAAGGAGGGAAAGGGAAATTATATCTCAATCGATGTAGAAAAAAACTGAAAGTTTCAACAGTCTATTTATGATTTGTTTAAGCTGCTAGCAAACTAGCAATAGATTAGAATGTCCACAATTAAATAAAGTTTATGTACCAAAACCCTACAGCAAACATTACACTTGATGGAGAAACTGACATGCCTTCTCTTTCATACTGGGAAAAAACAAGGACGCTTACTCTTGTCACTTTCGTTTAACATAGGGGTAGAGGGCTTGGACAATACTATAAAGAAAGAAAAAGAAATAGAAGGAGGACTGGAAGGGAAGAGAAACAACTGTCATTATTTACAAAAACAACCAACTAGAGAATATAATTCTTAAAAATAGAGCACTATTCACAATAGAAACCAAGCTATAAAATATTTATACATTAACCTATACTACAGAAGACCTCAACACGGACTGTTTTAAACCTCCAGTGTAAAGGGTTTTATGATCAATGACCTGAAGTATTTGGAGAGAACATCCATGTTCTTGAACGGATGACTTGATTATACAAATCTGTCCAGGGTTTTGGTGGTGGTGGTGGTGGTGGTGGTGTTGCCTGATAAACTTACTCTATAATTCTCTGCAACAATCAGATCCACAAAGAACTAGTCAACCTTGTAAGAGAAGAATGAAGAGAAAGAGTTACCCCCAGGAGATACTAAAACATCCCACAGAGCCACAAAGTGAGAATGGTGTAGTGATGGCAGAACAGGCAAAAAGATCAAAAGAGCTGAAGGAGCGCTCAGAGAGCCCGCCTACACCCAGGGCAGCTAATGAACGGTGACCACAGCGCCACAAAGCCAAGGGGCAGGGCTGGCAGTTTGCAGACGAACATTGGAAACTGGGCTCGTTTCCCAAAAGTAAGCTGGTTCCCTAGCTAGTGCCCCACTCAGGCGTGTGCACCTGATGGCAAAACTGACTTAATAGACATAATATATAGTTAATTATGGTTGTGACTAAGAAGCAGGGAAGAGATGCTTAAACAAAACACCAAAAACACAGCTCTAAGGCAACAGATTTTGCATTTGATAGATTAATAATAAGGATTTCTGTTCAGCAAAAGGCAATGCAGGGAAGTTCCACGGTGAGAAGACACTTGCAGTATCTCAACAATCATTGATAGGTAAAAAAACAGGAGATTCTCCCCAAACTAGCAAACTGGGCTAAGTGTGGAAATGGAAGGGGAGAGGGGATTCGGGAAGAGAAAAATCCCAGGGAGAGAAGTTCCAAACCTGAGGAATGCAAAATGAAGCACTGATGTCGCTGTGCCTGTTACTAGGGCGACATCTCAGCAGCCGGACAAGGCTGAGCGCGGGGACCCGCGTGCAGCAGGGATGGGAGGGGCTTCAAGCAGCCCTGGGTCCATTCGGCCTCTGTCAGCCAGGACTGGGCCATCGCCCTCCTGTCCCTGGGCCCCTGGGCCTTTACCACGAGAGTCGTCTAGGGGCTGACCCCGCAGCGCCGAGGAGAGGATGGGGAGGTGAGGAGGGCGCCCGAGCGGGGTCGTGCGCAGGGGCACAGGTGGGCGGAGGCGCTGGGACAGCGAAGAGGGCTCTGGTCTGGGCGGCTGGGCATGGGAAGAAAGGGGCAGAAGGAGGGACCCGATGAATGTGTGCACAATTAATTGGTTAATGTCTCTTTAAAGATCCCCAAGCTCTTCCAAAGGAGATCATCAAAGTAACGAAGTCGACCAGGAGGGACCCCCAAGTCCCAGCACCCCACCCCTAACTGACTCCTCTGCCCGCGGGTCGCCCCCAGCTCCAGGCTCCCGCTCCCTGCTCGCTCCGGGTCGCCGCCTGGTTGCTATGGTTACCAGGGCTGTGGGGGCGGGGCCACGGGATCCAGCTGCTGCGCCCCCACTCCCCGGCTCTGCCTCCTCCTCCTCCTTGCTCCCCACTCTGCACCTTAGTCTTTGGGTTGAACAAATGTGGGAAACGCGTCCCGAGTTCGGATCTGTGGGGACTGGGGATACCTTGCCCCACGCCCCCTTCCCAGGAAGGGCAGCTCGGACCGCGGGTGAGGGCTCGGGTCTCCTGCGCGGAACAGCTCTGCCCTACGCCCCGCCAAGCTCCCGAAACTAATGCTACTTTTGAAAACCATCAATTCTGAGCCAAGAGTCAAGAAAGGGGCTTCAGGCCGACCCCAGCGGGACCCACCAGCCCCACTCCGACAGGGTCGCGGCCACAGCCCCGCCTCACCATGTCCGAGATGCTGTGACCTTCTCGCACCAGGACTGACACCATCTGCAGGAAGAAGCGGCATCAGCGGGTGGACCCCCATTGGGCTCCGACCCCCTCTCCGGACCACCCGAGCCCCAGTAGGGGGCGCCAGGCACCTTGTCCGCGGGGAACTGGACGGCGGCGCCTGCGCACGGGGTTCGGTTCTGGCTCCAGTTGGTGGCGTCGTCGAAGTCAGTGTTGGGGACCCAGAGTTTGTAGGAGGCCCGTGTCAGCGCTGGGGAGGGGACGATTGCGTGCTCCCGGGCCTGGGGCATCCGCGATCCCACCCAGATGCCCCAGTGGCCCAGGGAGGACGACCTCCCCCAGATAGGCGCGGATGGGTTCCTCGCCGCCGCCTAGGCCCAGGCCCTCAGTGCTTCCTGCGTCGGACCAGAACCTGCGGGAGCCCGGCCCTGGCACTCTCTGAGGAACTCCTATTGGATCAGCAGAGCCCGCTCAAACGTGCCCTCTTCGCAGACGCCAGCCATGATCGACTTCTCGCCCGCCCCCATTTTGCCCCGCGCTGGAGCAGAGGACTCGGCTAGGCAAGGACGATGACAACCGAGGGACGGAGGTGAATGGGCAGCGGAGGCCTCGGCCCAGTAGAAGGGGCTGGGGGACGGCGGAGCCCGGCCAGACGGGCTCTGAATGGGCGCTGTGTCCTGAGGGAGCCGCGTGGGGCTTAAGAGAGAGGAACAGAGACGGGGCTGCAGTTTCTAAAGCTCGCGATCGAGCGTTGGGGGCGGGCCCCGAGGACACGCACCGGCCCCGGGTGCGACCAGCAGGGTCAGCGACTCCCTTCTCGGCGGGGAAACTGAGGCAGGCAGCCGGGCCCCGCAGCCTCCCGTGCGCAGTCGCTGCTGCGGGCGGGACTGCGGACGGTGCCCATTTCGCAGACAGACCAAGCGCCCAAGGGCAGGAGCTCGGCCCAGCGATCGGTCTGGCCCAGGCTCCTCGCCTCTCGCACCGAGGGTGGGACCTGGCGGCGTGCTCGGCCATTCGGGAGGCCAGGCCGGCTTTCGCACCCCCTCAAGCTCTCGCGGAGGGACCTTGGCCTCCTGGTGTGTCGGGCCCCAACAGTGCGCCCCGCCACTTACCGCAGAGCTGTAGCCACAGCAGGAGCAGGCCCAGCACGCCCATCTCGCCTGGGGTTAGGCGTCTTGGACCAGGAGACTTTGCCCCGCGGGGCCCACGTGATCGGGTGGGGCGGGGGTGGGGTAGGGGCCACCAAGGATGGTTACACATTTACCTCCAGACCCGCCTGCAATGACTCTTCGGCCCCTCCAGACGCCTGCTGTGCCACCATCCCTCTCACACTCTCAGCCTTCCAGGGTGCTCAGAGAAAGGGGCTTGTGGAGATGGAGCTGCCCAAAGAAACGGGGATGTTGGGGGCAGGCAGTAAACAACCTTTGGGCTCCTCCTGGCTTGGTCCCAGATGCGGCTGGGAATACACCCAGTGGGTCCACCTACTGGGGCTGGGAGTTCACTCTTCCAAGCAGGCCCTCCTGCCTCCTGGGCTGGAGGGTGTGGATAGTAATGGCTGAGGGTGCCTGGTGTAGCGTGTATGGAGGAATGGTGAATGGTTGACAGTGGGTGCATGGTGAGTGGGGGAGTGTATCTGTGCTGGTTAGTGGATGAATGAGGAATGGGAGATGGGAAGAGAATAAATGAATGGACGGGAATTAAGGGACAGTGGATGGAAAATGAGTGGTGGGTGATGGGATGACTGTTGGATGATGGATGGATGGATGTGTGGTGGCTGGATAGTGGATGCCAGATGGATTGAGGAGCGACGGTTGATGATGAGTAGACAGATGATGGGTGACAGGTGAATGGAGATAGTTGTTAGTGGGTAGTGGATGGATAAATGGACGGGTGGTGGATCATGGATGGTGGATAGATGGATAAAGAAGGGTAGACTGGAAGGATGGTTGATGGATGGTAGATGGTAGCTGGATGAAGAAGAATGGTGGAAAGGGTAGTCGGTGGAATGGTGATTGCATAAATGGATGGATGGTGACTGAAAGATAAATTGTAGATGTTAAATGGATGTGTATGATGGATGACTCGTTGAGATGGATGGTGGGTGAAAAAAGGTGGTGGATTTTGGATGGCAGATGGATGGAAATGGATGGGAAATGAGGATGAATGGTGGATGAATGGATTGATGGATAAATGAATGGCAAATGGGGTTTAGATGAACTGTGAATGGATGGTTACTAAGGAGGTGGTGGATGGATGTTTGAGAGTAGACATGATGACTGGATATAAATGGATGGATGGATGGATGGATGGATGGACAGGTGGACAGACTGAATGAGTACAGGACAGGTGAATAGATGGAGAAATGGTGGAGGGATGTGTTTGGGGTGTTTAATCAGAGAGATGGATGCTTGGCTCTGCATGATGCACACCGGGATGGATGGTGGTGAGTGAGTGGAGGATGGATTTGTTGGGGACAGAGTGGCAGAGGCTGAACGGGCAGGTAGATAGGTTGGGCATGGTAAACTGGATGATGGACAGTGGGCTTATGGGTGGTGGGGTGAATGGTGAGCTGATTATTAGGGGATGGGCTGGGAATCAATGGACACATGGATGGGGGAATCTGTGGGTGGTGGGAGACCAACAGATGGTGCATCATTGGTTATGGTTGATGGCAGGGGGAGGCCACTGGGTTCAGGATGACCCGGTGGCTGACAAGTGAATATGGAAGGATGGATGGAAGGGTAGATGATGGGGGAGAATGTTTAGATGGAGGACTGTGGGGGAAGGGGAACTACTCAGCACCTTCCTCCCTCCAGCTCACCCTGTCCTCTCCAGCATCCGCACCCATCCCTCACCTGCAGACCTCCCGTCATTAGCACGCCTCAGTCTGACTGGTCTCTTCTTCTCCCAGATACCAGGTATTTCATCCAAGGAGGATGGGGCCCATCACTGGGGGCACTCTCACTGCCTTACACCCTGGGTGGGAACAGCGACTTCCCTGACTGGGAAAAAGGGAGTGAGCACACCAGCTCGTTCCGCCCTTTAACCTGGGTGGGATCGGGGTACCTGTTCTCAGTGACTCAGCGGTGCCAGAGCTGCCTGGGATGGGGAAGGTGGGTCTGCCTTGTCCTGAGCTTGGCTTTGGCCACATGTAGGGCTGACAGGAAGCGCCATACTCCATAGCAGTCAAGGAAGGCTTCCTGGAAGAGATAGCATTAAAGCAGAGACGGGAAGGATGAGGTCCCAGCTGCAGCCACAGGCTGGGTTGACTGTGGCAGAACAGGAGGAGTAGCGGCTGGTCTGCTGTGGGCTATGGGAGTACCCATATCTCTGAAAGGGGAATCCTTGAACAGAGGAGGGTCCAGCGATCAGAGGGTGGCCCAGAGAGGAGCTCCCCCACCCCTCCTTCCCCACAACTCTCTGGAGACAGAGCCACCCCCCAGGTTAGTCCTCCAGCTCCCTCTCCTGCACTTTTGTCCCTGACTTGGGCAGGTCCCTGCACCTCTCTGGGCCTTAATGTCCCTCTGGAGGGACTGAGGCTCCAACATGCATGGCTCTATTCCTGGACAACATGGGGTGGGGGCAGTGGGAGCATGGAGGGCAGCCCCCCTCAGAATGGCTTCCCTTTACTCAGGTGTCTGCACAGTCACCTCCCCAGAGAAGGCACCTTGGCCACACACAACCTCACCATCAAATCTGCCACCACGTGCCCTGTGGGGCCCATGGGGCTTTTTTCACACTCCATGTACCACCTGGAACATAGGAGATGCTCCAAAAATATTCATGAGAGGAAGGGGTGGCTGACACTCCCCCCAGGCAGGCAGGTCACCTCCCAGGCCCTGCAGCTCACACAGCCTCTGCCAGCCAGGGCTCAGGGACTTGGACCTGGGCCCCACCTTTTGACCTGTGGCTTCCCTACCAACCTCCGGATTTCTCTTTGGGCCTTTCATTCATCCACACACTTGGTGCCAGGCCTGCAGCGGGGCTGGGAGTACAGCCTCCTGGGTTTGAGGTTGGATGGGGAGACGGATGCTGGACACACGATGCTCCCTGGTTCTGGCCGGACTCTGTAGAAGCATGAAGCATTCAGGGAAGGCTGGAGCGTGCTGGGAGGGTGTGCAGGAGCCCTTAAGGCAAGATGGCCAGGGCAGGCCTCTGGGAGGAGGTGACACTCCACTGAGACCTGGGAAATCTACAGTAAGAGGAAATAGCAGGTGCAAAGGCCCTGAAGCAGGAGCATGAGCAAGGCTTCAAGGAGGGTGAGAAGACCACATGCGTAAGGTGAGGTTGGGGCAGTGCTAAGGCCATGCTGGTGCTGGAGGCTGGGTTTCACGTGTGTGAGAGGGAGCCCAGGAAGATGTGGGCTGGGGGGCTCGTCACCTGGCTTGGCCAGGGCTGAGCGGGCCACCCATCAGCACGGGGGGTCAGGTGGGCACCTCTGGTTGTCCAGCATGGGTGTGGACAGGCTAGGGTGCAGGTTTGGATGCTGTAAGGCTCCACAATTCTCTCAGCCTGTTTCATCCTTCACCTGCAAAGCCAGCTGGCGGTGGCCCTCCCAGGGCAGCAGGACGAGGAAGATGCTCTGCCCCAGGACACTCCACCCCTTTTCCGTCTGCAGACGATGGGACAGGAGGACAGCAGTGGGGTGCTGACCTGGGAGCTGCCCCGAGCAGGTCGCTAAACCCCCCACCTTGGGGAGGCTTCTCGCGAGGGTCTACTCGGGCCTGCACTGTCCCACCTGCCCTCTCCTGCCCTCCTCGGTGGGAGGTTTAATTTGTCGCCTGCCCCTTTGTACCAAGGAGAACTTCGTTGGGGGAACTTCACAGGCCTCTGGGTTTAGAAGAGCCACAGTGGAGTCACGGATGCTGTCTGGTGCTCCAAACCCTTGCTGTCACCCTCGGGACTGGCTGGGCCAGGACCAGCGAGTGGACGAGGCTCAGGCCACATGAGGGCAAAGTTTGAGGGCTGCCCACAGTGGGGCTGGGCCATATGTATCAACAAGGTGCCCAAGCCCCAAACTCCACGGGGGGTGGGAGCCTTCTGGAGCCCAGGGCCTTGGCCACCATGTGGTCCCTCACTCCCAGGGCACCTGTCCCTGGTTGGAGGCCTCTCAGCTGAATGACCTGAAGCCAGGTCCGGGACCCGGCCATCCTGCTAGCTGGCCGAGGTCCCCACAAGGTGTTTACCTCTAGGTGTGTGGCCACCACTGGCTGAGCACATGCCCCCGCCATCCACAGAGCACTTTTCCCCTGGCATCATGCCACCCCAAGACTGCCTGGGCGCACAGGCTGATGTCAAACCCAGGGACCTGGCCGGGGGCTCTGCCTACAGCTTCTGACACCCCACGTGGGGCCAGCCTTCTCCTGGCCCTCAGCTCCAAGCCGTGTCCCCTGGGCCTGGCGGGGACAAGTGGCTCATGGGTGTCCGAGCTCTGCCTCGTCAAGGCCTCACCTAGAGTCCAGGGTCACCTGGGAGCAAGGATAGAGCCTGCGGGCTCGAGGTCACTCAGAGCTTCCCCAACCTCTAACTTCTGCCCTAGTGGCCCAGGCCCAGGACGAGGCCTCGGGGGCTGAAGCGCTCCAGGGACGCAGGCCCGCCGCTCCTCTGCAGGGTCGAGGCGCTTCTCCTGTCCGGCCTGGGTTGTCCTGGTGGTGGTGGTGGTGATGGAGGTCGCTGGTGTGGGATTTAGATTGAATGGATGTGCATCTTCAGGAAGCTGGAAACATGGCCCGTGTGGTCCCAGCACCGCCACATGCGCAGATCCGAGCACCACCGCAAACGGGCCACGCAGGAGAAAGTAGAGCGCAGGGCGGGCTTCCGGGCCGCGCCCCCTCCTCTCCAGGCCGAGCTTTTCCTACTGAGATCGGCCCCGCAGGGGACGGGTGTCCCTGGCAAGAGCAGGTGGACTGGGATTCCAGGCACACGTCCCGGCTCGGTCCTGGGTGCCTGGGGCAGGGGCGGTTCTGCTTCTGATGCAGCGGGGACACGGCGGTGGCCCTTGTGTGGGCTGGTGGTGGCTCCTGTGGCCCGGCTCGGTCAAGTCCCCAGCTCACCCAGGGGTCTGCTTCACTGCAGGGCTCAGCCCCTGTGCCGAGCGGAGGGAGGCGTGATGGTCACAGTGGGCAGCCTGACCCTCCCAGGCCAGGGTCACGGCCACCCCGGGCCCCAGTGTGGACTCCAGGGACAGAGGCCAAGTCTCCATCCGTCAGAGCACCCCCCTCCTCACCACGCCCGCTCCTGCCGCTGCCCAGAGCCCCGTGTCTCCCTCGGGGTGGGGGGGGGCGCCCTTCTTCCTGGGGGTCATTGACGGTCTCCCGTCCTCTTGGCCTCAGTGACATAAACTCCCTAAGTCTGAAAGGAGAGGACCTGGTTTCTGAAATCCGCTGAGCGGCCCCTCCAGGGGAGCTGGAGACCCCGGCACACAGGGCTCTGAGCGCAGCTGGCTCCGGCCCGGGCCGCCCTCCCGTCAGAGGCGCTGTCCACACTGGGCCGCCCGAGGTCTCGCTTAGTGCCGGGGAGATGGGCGGAGTGCAAGGGTCACGTGCCCTTGGGACACCCAGACACAGGGACTGACCCCGCATTAGTAATCCCTGGAGGCCACAGACCCCTGGTGTGCTCCCCGGCCTAGAGGGGTGGCAGAAACAATGACAGTGAGGAGCCAGGCCCTGGGGCCCTGGCGGGGGAGCGACTCTTGGGGGCTTGTTCCTGGGCTGCCCCTTCCTGCTGCCCAGTGGGCCGCACATGGAGGCCCGGGCCTCTCCCCTGGGTTCTGGCCCGAGGCGGTGACTTGAAGAACGGGTGAGGCTGAGCGGGGCTGCGGTGCTGGCACCTGAAGGAGCAGGGACAGTGGGGGCAGGGCTGAGCGGTTTCCAGGGTCTTTCCCCTGCTTTGCAGTGTGGAAAGCAGCCCCCACGCCTGGTAATTTGGGGGAAACTCGCAGGAGACGCAGGGCTTCCTGCTGCTGGGCCTGACCCACACGACCACCTGGGGAAATACAAGACCCGCCCTGCTGGTGCTGTGTCGGGCAGGAGCCGTGCTGGCTCCGTGTCCCGCCGTCGCCCCACTGGGAGCTGCTGCCGGAGCCCCCACAACCACCCGCAGTGTCAGCGCTGGTGTGGCTTTTTAAGAGCCCCCTAGTTTCAGAAAGGAGGTAGATACTGTCCTTCCCTCTGACAGACAGGAACCCCGAAGTCCTACAGCCAAGAAAGTGGTGGAACTGGGAGGGGACCGCAGCTCTGCGGGCCCCACCAGGCGAGGGAGGGGCCCTGGCAGGAGGGAGGGCCTGGAGCCCAGAGCCCAGGGCCACGGCCATGTGGCCGCACCGGTGAGTCAGTGTGATAAAGACACCCAGACTCCTTAGTCAGATTTATTTTCTCTAATAAGACCGTTCAGCATTTCAGAGTTCTGCATTCTACACTCTTACAAACGTCAGTTATTAGCATCAGAAACATAAAAACATTGCAAGACCTCAAAACACAAATAAATACCAAATAAAACCATACACAATAAACAGTAAACAAAAATAGAAAACATAATAATGCTGTCGGGAAATCAGACATGTTGTTAGCCTGCAGGAACAACATGATTATTGCTGAGCAATAACTTACACTGTCTTTTTGTGGGTTTTTTTTTCTTAGAAGAGCAGAAAAACACGGGACGTGAATCACTGGTCACAATCACTTGGACGTCAAGATGGGTCCTCACAGCGAGTGGTTACTACAGACGGCAATTTTTAAAACAGGCAGGTTAAAAATACAGAGTCAACTGAGAGATTGGCCTTCTTTGGTCTTTGTTTTGGGTAACAGAACTGAACGAAGAGGTGTGTCGTCAGAGAAAGAATCAATGCTGAAAACACCACACGATCGTCTACGTGGATTCACACACTCCCTTTCCCACAGAGGTTACTCTCCAGACAATTCTCACAGAGATCCTTGGAAAGAACGCCAGCTTCTGTGTTTACCAACTGAGTCATTGAGTTTGCTGTTGAAGGTTATCTCACGTGTCGGGGCACTGAGTTATGAACCAACCGGCACTGCCTGCGGGCGCGGTGCAGCCCCCCGGACCCCACCCGCGGACTGAGATGCAGCGGCAGCGGCGGAAATGAAACGCAAGCGCAGCTCGTCCCACTCGGGCCTCCACAGATGGGCCCAACCACCTGCAGACCCAGGTCGCCCCAGGCCGCCCGGCTCCCCGGTGACAACCGGCACCGCCCGGCAGACAGGAGTGATGCCCAGGTCACCTGCCGACGCAGGAGCCTCACCCTGACCTCGTCTGATGCAGACCCTAGTGGACACATTCTACTTTGGAGAAAACAGAACCATTGAGATTTGCAAACAGAGGACAGGGCCACGGTCTCGGGCTGAGAAGTAGGTTGGGTGAGAGATCCCTCATCTCACAGACGCGCACAAAGGCAAAGGGGCTCCTGGAACTCCCCCAGGGCTGCTTTGCGGACTGGTCAGTAAAGATCGGGACCACAGCCCTTTCACAGCTCTGCCTGCGCCCTTCTCAGCACTGGCAGCTACCGCAAGCAGAGGGAGGCGTTCGGAGGGCCGCGGTGCGGGCAGAGGCCCCGCGAGGAGTCTGATCTCCTGACCAGGCCTATGAAGACCAGCAGAGATGCTGTGGCCGGAAGGTTTGTGCCGGACACACAATCACGGTCACTCCTTTGGGAGGAGGAGGGGGCCCTGGCTGTTGGAGGTGGTGAGCCCCTCTGGGTGCGCTTGGGGTCCTGCTCTCTCCCCGCTGCCATGGGCTGAGAGGAGATGACCCACCTCGGGACCCTGCTGTGTGTAAGGGTCTGTCCGGCCACCCTCTCCTCAACCCGCTGCTGCCCACTGGCTGCAGGATGCCAGGCCTGCCACCGGCGACCATCCCCACGACACTGAGAGTGCAGGGGGCGTTGACTGGGACGCGTGGCCCTGGGTGGCTGAGGACCCGGGAGGAGACCAGCTATCTAGGAAGGGGCTGCCCTGACCTGGCCACGGTGGCCACAGGGCAGGCGGATGCCCCCTAGAGTTGGCCGGCACCTGGAGGGCCTGGTGAAGGTGGCCACCACGGAGCGCTAGGCTTCCGCAGCCAACAGCCCCCAGGGGCCCCGGGCAGGGGTGGCTACAGGAGGGAGGGAGGGAAGGAGCTGCCTGGCCAAGAGCCTCCCGCTCGCACGGTGGCTGGCATCTGGGGCCAGGCTGGGAACCGGAGAAGGCGGCCCTGCTCGCCCTCCTGTATGGCGAATGCCCACCTGACTTGCTCTCTGGGACTGGCACCCCATCTCGTGCAACAGGTCATCAGATGCTGGACAGGAATCCCTGCTTGTGTCCAGTGTCACCTACAGACCCGGGAACCGATCCCAACTGCAAAAAAGGCCCAGGTGAGCTGCTCCAGCCACCCTCCTCCGCCTCCCGCCCCCACCCCCAGTGCAAGCTGCCCGGCCCGGCCCGGCAGGCTGGCCTGGGCTCCGCAGACACGGGCTGACTGGGGCACAGGATGCCGCACGAGCCCCTGGAAGGTACTAGAGTGGTTTTGGTCCACGGGGAACTTCGCCACTTTTGTAAACAAAAAAGTGCGCCCAAGCGCACCACGGCTCAACCCTTTGCTTGTCCCTGGGGCCCTGGCATGTGGAGCACCAAGCAGCAGATGGGGAGATGAGGGGCCGCGTCCTGGAGGAGCTGCCCCCTCGTGTGCATGGAACAGTGGCCATGAGGCCATCGACCCCTGTGTCCACCGTCACCAAGCCACAGCATGAAGCTCCCACCATGTCACAGCCTCATGGAGGGGTGATGGTGGCACCAGCTCCTGAAGCCGGGTCCCAGGGGCTTCTGCGGGGGGGGGGGGGGGGGCGTGTGGCCAGGGTGGCCCAGTCACTCCCACCAGAAGGGGTACTGGAAAAGTACCCCCTCCAAGGGACAGATGCTTCCAGAGTGGGTTTCAGCCCAGGGGAAAGAGGTGTTTTGTTTTTCACCAGATTAATGTGTTGCTTCTCCTAGA
Organism: Camelus bactrianus; assembly: GCF_048773025.1. Classification (NCBI taxonomy): domain Eukaryota; kingdom Metazoa; phylum Chordata; class Mammalia; order Artiodactyla; family Camelidae; genus Camelus; species Camelus bactrianus. The sequence goes on from NC_133544.1 coordinate 2,627,771, forward strand.
TGTGTTAACACTGTCCATACTTTTAGTGAAGGGGGAGGAAGTTGCAGGGAGGTCCCTGTTGGTAACCCCTGGCCTCAAGAAAGCCCTCTGAGGCCAGGGGGGACTGCTGGGTGTACCCCCTCCTCCGGGTCCCCAGGGCAGAACCCAGGGCAAGGCCCGGAGGAGGTCGGAACACCTTCGAGGGAGCAGCGGTCCGCAGCACCTGCAGGAAGTCTTCCTCTCTGAGTGGGGACACCCGACTCCTCACGGGGCAGAACTGATGACACTGATTGGCCCTCAAAGCAATCCCGGGGGGCGGGGGTGGTGGTGAAGACAGCGGAGCGTCTGAACTGCCGGAGGGCGCAGCAGGTGCTCGGAACCCATGAGGTCACTTATGGAAGCTCGGGGACAGCGTTGGAGAGGAGGGCGCTTCCAGCAGGCACTGGGGCGAAGGCACACCCAGGGCAGATGGCAGCACCAGAGACACGGTGGGCCAGCGGGCACCCACCCGGCCGTCCCCGCTCGGCCACGGGGGAGCCCGAAGGCAGGCAGTCTGTGGCGCGCGGCCCAGCCGGCCAGTCGTGGGCGCGCCTTGCAGATGAGTGGCACAGATGCGGCGGTCCACACACACTGGCTTTGCCTAAGAAGCACCCGTCAGTGTAGCACCCATCAGTGTGAGAGCACCCGTGGGGCGTGGTGCGCAGCAGGGCACAGGAGCAGGGCCCCGTCCTGTCACAGTGGGACCATCGGGAGAAGGTAAACAGGGCGAGGAGTGCCGTCTGGGTGGGGCACAGGCTGGGACGGCAGGGCCCAGGGCCACCCTTCCCGAGAGAGGGTGGCCTCGGACGCCTGTCGCCCAGCCTGGGCGGCCCCAGAGCGCGGTGTCTGGAATGCTCAGGGGCTCCGCTCGGGGCCGGGGCGCCCACCGCCCGGGGCCGCGCTTCTCCCCGACTCCTGCCTGCACTGGGACCAGGGCCGAGAGACTGGGAATCCATGACAATTAAGCAGTGGGGGCTCCGGCTCCAGGAGCTGACAAGGGGCCTGGCTTCCTGAGCAGGTGCAGGGCTGAGGGCCCTTGAGTGGTCAGGAGAAAAGTCTGGTTAAACCATCACCTTCCGGAGTCACCGTGAACACAAAGCTGGGGTCGAGAAGCAGCATGTCACATCTAAGGCACATGAACAGCACGCCACCACCTCTACACAAGCTGTCAGCACGTGCGGGACGCGACAGAACGGAGATGCGTCTGCTGTGGCCCCTTCAGCACGAGTCACCTGCCCACCCCCGGACACTGGACACTGAAGGTCGGTGTTGTCAGCAATAGAGAGCTTGTCTGAACAAATGGGGCAGAATTTTAAAAACCTACAGGATTTTGTTTAGAACTCCAAAGTTCAACTAATGCCCTATTTTAGGGTGAAAACAATTATAAATCTGAAAATGATGCACAGCATCCATGAGCGATTCTCCTTTCATAGTAATTTTGAAGTAGTGTCAGTAACTACGACAGAGATTGAAGGTTTACACATTTCTAACGAGAAATAACAGCAGATTGAATGTCCTCCTTCCTATCACAAGTGATAACCAGTGTTTGATATTTTACATTTTCTTCCAAGAAATATCAGTCTATCAACGTTTTGAAATAAAATGTTTGCAGTTACAATTATCTTAGAACTTTAAATTAAAAAATGATTCTGAATTTAGAGACTTCCAAAAAAGATCTAGGTGTATACTTCAGGGTCTTCTGACAAACAAATTATTAAAACAGAGACCAGATGAGGCCTTAAAAATAGACAATATACTATATTTGAAACAAGATTGCACTCTTGAATTTTAGAATGAATATATCAGAATTGCATTATTATTTCATAAATTCTTCTTTTACTTAACATGCTGACATGTCCAGCTATCCCCAGGTGTGTGTGTGTGTGTGTCTGTGTGTCTGTGTGTGTTGTGTGTTCTTTTTTTGGTGTTCAAGTTTAAGGAAGAAAAATGATGGTTCTTTTCTTTAGCATATATGTTTTCAATTAGATCTTTTGAAATGAAAATGAAAACCTTCTCTGACAGCAGTATTTATCTCGTAGAAGGATAAATAATCCCGCCGGCCCGAGGCCGCCTTCTGCCGCTTCCTCCGCTCCACAAGGTCCTTTTCTGAGCGCGAGGACCTCAGTGGAGACAGCAGAGCCCCCAGAGGAGTTGCCTTCTGCTCGATCCACCTTCCCAGTGACTCGTCAGGGGTCAGGCAGATCCGAAGTATCCACTATGACCTTAATAAAAATGGTATCATCTTTAATATATGTCCCGTTTTCCAGCACAGTTTGGGCCACAAAGACTGGGCAGCCAGAGGCAATATTCATCTCCCCGGTGGGCTTCTTGAAGCTGCTGCTGTTGGGGTCCGGCTTGAACGCGTCTCCCAAGTGGCGCCGGGAGGACCCCTGATCCATCAGCATGAGTGTCACTTTCTGCTTGAACGGCCAGGGGAGCAGAGCGTCGTATTCTCCGCGCATGATGACGAAAAACAGCGACAGGTGCGTCCCCTTGCCCATCCCGTCCCCGTTCAGGTAGACCCTGGCGCACATCTTGTAGCCGAAGTAGCCGGTGTAGAAAGGCTGGCTGTAGAGAGACAGGGTCTTGCCCATGACAGCCTCCTGCTTCCGCCGCTTGTAATCCCGGATCTTCCAGATAAGCACGCCGTTGTAGCTGGCGGTCTCCAGGACCTGGAAGCGCAGGTCCATGTCGGCCAGGCGGATGTCGTGGACGCTCAGCATCTGGTCGTGCCGGCTCAGCTGGGACTCCAGCAGGCCTGCGGCAGGCGAGGAGAGACGGGGTGCAGGAGACACGTAACTATCCCAGAGGCTGGGGAAGCTGGTCCCCACCAGCGTCTGGACTAAACGACCTGAACTCACTGTGGCTGCTGGGCGGAGAGGGACGCGTGACATGCTGATGCCCTGAAACACAGGCCTCGGATCCCCCAACACCCATGGCCATGCCTGCTGAGAGGCGACGCCCTGGGGGGCCCAGGCCTCTGTGTCACGGGCACCTCATGGCAGGGTCAGGCAGGGGGCCATCACCCACGGCCCCCTTGGAGCCCCGCCAGGGGCAGGGCTGGCCGCCTTCTTGCTCACATCTCCCCCCGCTTCAGCCTCCACACTGGGAGTCACCCATGCCCCGTCCAAGTCTCAGCTGCTCCTCCCTCCACTCCATGTCCTTGGCCAGTTTTTAATCCAGCCCCACATGCATCATAATAATATCTGTTCTTTTTCCCTATTAATCCTTCTCATGCAAATATTCAGAATATTCACTCAGCGCCTGAGGTGGCTGGCCCTAGTACGCATCTAATATCAGAAACACACTGTCATCCTCTGTCCCCTGGGCCTCCGTGAGCATGGCCGGGAGCACCCCAGCCAGCAGCCCCTGCCCTCAGCCTGGCGTCCACCCCACGCTGCCTCTGCCACGCTGGCCTTGCCTGCATGGAGGGGACAAGTCTAAGTGGGAAGCGTTTCTGTCTCTACCAGAGGCATCTCAGCAGGAACACGCTCACCCCGGCAGGCGCCTGCCCGAGACTGCAAAGCTCCATTCTGGCCTCACGCCCACTTCCCTCACCAGGTCGAGCCCTGGCACTGACCTGGCCCAGGAGCAGCCAGGCCCAAGGCCCCTGTCGCAGGTCCTCCAGGCCCGCGCCGCTGCGGCCTGCCTGCCCTCACCTGTGTTGCGGGCGGCCTGCCCTGCGCTCTTGTCCACGCTCTCCAGCTCGGTCACTCGGCTCTGCAGGGACTCCACGCTGCTCTTCACGCTGTCCGCCTCCTCCCAGCTCTGCCGGAAGGGACGGATCTCCTTGTCCAGTTCTTTCAGCTTCTCCGCTTGGCTGTCTATGACTCGCTTCCAAGCCAAAGGCGGCAAAAGGTGAAACATGGTTAGAGCCTTCTGGGGACGGGACGCCACTACCTGAAAACACCTGCTGCCCAGGGACAGAGCTGTCAGGGTGGGCCCCGCCCGGGAGCCCTGTGCCAGTGCATACCGGCATCTCATCCGACGCCCACAGGACTCTCGGGGGACACAGGTGCCGAGGTCCCTAGTTCCCAGGAGGAGACCGAGACACAGAGAGGCCTCACCTACCAACTGCAGAGCCACAATGCTGTCTGAGAGTCTCAGTTCAGGATCCTGGAGTTGCACCCAGCAGTCCTGTCTGAAGGCCTCTGTCCCCTACAGGACTGAGGCCTCCAGCAGGGGCCAAACTATGTGGACCCCCCCTAGCTGGCTGCCTGGCCCAGGGCCAGAGTGGCCGTGCTGTCTCTGAGGCTGCAGAGAGCATCCCAGGACCCTACCTGAGTCCCAGGAGAGAGAGCTGCCACCACCCTGCCCTCCCTGGCGCCAGTCTTCAGGCCCGGGTGCCGCCCAGGGGCAGAGCCTGTGGGAGTGGGGCTCTGCTTCCTCCCTGCACTCCGGGCTCAGTGCCCGTGCCCACAGGGGCAGAGAAACCCTGCTGATGAACACGTGGCAGTTGACAGCCAGGCTTGATTTTAGGAGTCTTAATTTGAATAATTCAGAAACCCCCTTTTCCAGAAGCACATGACTGCCACATGTGGACCAGGAACAGGAGGGAAGGGCCTGGTGCTCCAGCTCTGGTGGCCCCGTCTGTCTAAAGGACGGTTTGCCCACTTGTTAGATGAAGCCAAGGACCAATGGAGTTTTCACTTCTAGGAAGAATCTGCATTTTTGAAATAAAGCTCCTGGAGTCTGGGTAGGTTAGCCCCTGAAGCTGAGAACTGACTGCAGGCCGCGCAGGGGAGAGCCCCAGGGGCCGGCCAACCTCACTTCTCCTTTTCAAGCCTATTTTTAAACACTTAGGTTTCAGCACCTAATAACCGTGAAGGAACAAACATGGCAGCCTTGGGTTCGTTTTTTGGTGTAAAAGTACAGTGTTAATCTTCCTCTTCTTTCCAAGAAACCCTGACATTAGCTAACATTTAAAAGGCATAAAGATTTCTTTAGAGAACACTCCTTTCTACACTGGCATCACTTTATTTTTAAATACACATGGCTAGAGACATAGGGCATTGGTTCACAAAATCTGTTTTCTGGAGCAGCACTATTGACTCTGACAAACACCCAAACCCGTAACGTTCTCCCCACGGCGTCTGTCCTCGTCCTCCACCTGCTCACACGACACGACAGACTGAGCCCACGTGGGTCCCAGTGAGTCCAAAAGGGCAGTTAATGAGAACTGAAACAATCACGGGCAGTTCTGAGAGTGGGCGCTGTGAGCTGGGGCCGCGGTGCAGGGTGGCCCAGGACAAGCCGCTCATCACTCCCGAGCCGCCCCTAGCCTGCGGCTGGTGACGCGCACGGGGACGGGGGCACGAAGGCACAGGCCATCCCGAGAGCAGGACCGCAAAGTCTGAATGCCAGCACGGCTGGACGACAGCCCAGGCACTGGAGTGCGCAAGCGGGTGCGGGGGCAGGAGGGGCCCGCGCGCGCGCGCGCACAGACACACACACACACACACACACAGACACACACACACACACACACACACACAGACACACACACACACACACACACACACACACACACAGATGAGGGTCAACCAGTTACTTCACAGGCGCTTCTCACACAGCAAGGGAAGACGTGCTGTTTTCACCAGACCTTTCATTCGTATGAATGGGATGGTGTCAAAGCAGAATGCTGATCGCAATCACACTTCTGCTTAAGAAGCAGCAAATGTGAATTCATTCTCGAAGAGAGGTCTACACTCAGCCACTGCAGTGTTCCTATGAAAATACATCTTAGATGCAGGTGAGGATTTCATCTGAGAAAAGAATTCAAGAGCTGAGATAAAGGCACAGACTGCACACTACAGACCTAAGTCCTCTGCAGATCTGCTCATAGAAGTGTCACTGATCGGTCTCATGCACACGCACGTTAGGGCTTAAACCACCATCTCTCTGTCACTTCGCATCCCTGGGGTCACCGAGACAATGCAGGTGGGTCTCCTGGGCCCACCACGGGGCCGGCGGACAGAGCGCTGCTCACTCCAGTCCTGTAGACTCTCTGCCTGTGGGACGACCAGCTCACACAGTCCCTACTGACTACAGGCACATGGGAGCTAAGCTAACATCTAGGCTATCTTTTTAGAAAAACACGTTCTTTAAAAAATAAAATATTAAGAAACTACCCTTCCTTGGCCAGCAAGTGCAAACACGCTGTTTTGTTTTTTTTTTTTTAAAGTTGTAGTTGGTTTACAATGTTGTGTCCATGTCTGGTGCACAGCATCATGTTTCAGTCATACATGTACAAACATATATTTATTTTCATATTCTTTTTCACCACAGGCTACTACAAGATATTGAATATAGTTCCCTGTGCTCTACAGAAAAAATTTATTGTTTATCTATTTTATATATAGAATTAGTTTCTGCAAATCTCAAACTCCCAATTTATCCCTTCCCACTCCCTTACCCCTTGGTAACCATAAGTTTGTTTTCTATTATCTGTGAGTCTGTTTCTGTTTTGTAAATAAGTTCATTTGTCTTTTTTTTTTTTTAGATTCCACATATGAGCGATCTCATATGGTATTCTTCTTTCTCTTTCTGGCTTATTTCACTTAGAATGACATTCTCCAGGGCCATCCATGTTGCTGCAAATGGCATTATCATTTTTTATGGCTGAGTAGTATTTCATTGTATAAATATACCACAACTTCTTTATCCAGCCATCTGTCAATGGACATTTAGGTTGTTTACATGTCTTGGCTGTTGTAAACAGTGCTGCTATGAGCATAGGGGTGCAGGTGTCTTTTTGAATTAAGGTTTCCTCTGGATACAAGCCCAGGAGTGGGATTGCTGGGTCATATGGCAGTTCTATTTTTAGTTTTTTGAGGAATCTCCACACTGTCCTCCATAGTGGCTGCACCAAACTACATTCCCACCAGCAGTGTAGGAGGGTTCCCTATTCTTCACATCCTCTCCAGCATTTATCATTTGTAGACTTTTAAATGGTGGCCATTCTGACTGGTGTGAGGTGATACCTCACTGCAGTTTGATTTGCATTTCTCTCATACTTAGCGATATTGAGAATTTTCTCGTGTGTCTATTGGCCATTTGTATGTCTTCACTGGAGAAATGCTCGTTTAGGTCTTCTGCCCACTTCTGGATGGGGTTTTTTCTTGTTGTTATTAAGTTGTATGAACTGTTTATATATTCTGGAAATGAAGCCCTTGTCAGTCTCATCTTTTGCATATATTTTCTCCCATTCCATAGGTTGTCTTTTTGTTTTGTTTATGGTTTCCTTTGCTATGAAAAGCTTGTAAGTTTAATTAGGTCCCATTTGTTTATTTTTGCTTTTATTTCTATTGGCTGGGTAGACTGCCCTAGGAGAACATTGCTAAGATTTATGTCAAGTAGTGATATGCCTATGTTTTCTTCGAAGAGGTTTATAGTGTCCTGTCTTACGTTTAAGTCTTTAAGCCATTTTGAGTTTATATGGTGTGAGGGAGTGTTCTAACTTCACTGACTTACATGTGGCTGCAGCTTTCCCAACACCACTTGCTGAAAGGACTGTCTTTTCTCCACTGTATATTCTTGCCTTCTTTGTCAAAGACTAACTGACCACAAGTCTGTGGGTTCATTTCTGGGCTCTCTATTCTGTTCCATTGACCCATATGTCTGTTTTTGTGCCAATACCATGCTATTTTGATTATTGTAGCTCTGCAGTATTGTCTGAAGCCCAGGAGGGTTATTCCTCCAGCTTCGCCCTTTTTCTTCAGTATTGCTTTGGCAATTCTGGGTCTTTTGTGATTCCATATAAATTTTAGGATTATCTGTTCTAGTTCTGTGAAAAATGTTCTGGGTAATTTGACAGGGATTGCATTGAATCTGTAGATTGCTTTGGGCAGTATGGCCATTTTAACAATATTAATTCTAATCCAAGAGCATGGAATATCCTTCCATCTCTTTAAGTCATTTTTAATTTCCTTAATGAATGTTTTATAGTTCTTTGCATATAAGCCTTTCACCTCCTTCGTCAGATTTATTCCTAAGTATTCTATTTTTTTGGATGTGATTTTAAAAGGGATTGTCTCTTTGCTTTCCTTTTCTGGTATTTCATTGCTAGTGTAAAGAAATACAACTGATTTCTGTATGTTAATTTTGTATCCTGCTACTGTGCCGAATTCTTTTATCAGCTCTAGTGGTTTTTTGTGTGGGGCTTTAGAGTGCAAACACACTCTTAAATTCCATTTCTTTTACCAACTCTGACTGCAACTCATCCATCCCACAGGAACTCTGCACTCTGTGTGGACTCCCACACAGCCCTGTCCCTGGGACCTGAGGGTCTCCTGGAGACTCAGGCGAGGGAGGAGACAGAGGGGACAGGTCTGCCATCAGCAAGGCGGTCCAACACCCAGGGCGAGGGGGCACCGAGGGGGCGGGCATGGGCGAGGGCTTCCCGGAGGAGGTGGTGTTTATGCTGACATCTGAGGTGTCTGAGGAGGGGCCAGAGTCGGGGAAGGAAGGGAGGAGAGAAGGTCCACGCCGCTGCAGACAGCGTGGCAGCGCCACAGAGGTGAACAGTGCCCAGTCACATAAGGCTTCCTGGGCCACTGTACAGCATTCAGGTAAACTCTTCTCCAGGAAACTGGAAGGTTTGACAAGGAGGAATTAGGTGCATGTGTGAGACAGACTCTGACTGAAGAGGTGGAGGAGGGTCAGGAGGAACTGGAGAGAAAGCGCCTCACTCGTGGCCAACACCCCCTGGCACGCACCCCATGGGCCCTTCAACCAGTGTTACTCAGAGACGGACAGTCCAGAACGTCTCCCATTGCCACAGACGCGGCCGGCCGACCCCACAGTGATAGAAAGACCACACTAAACATCACCTTTTGTGAAATCACCAAGTTGGACCTGATTTCCCATAAACCACTGAGAAACGGGCAACTGTCCTGAGGGGTTTCCAGCACCTCTTGTTCCCTTGACCCTGCACTTGAGGGACCTCAAGGTGGGCATCCAGCCCGACCTCTGTCTTGTCTTTGGATACGATCCATTTTCCTCCATGCTCTCCTTCCAAGGAGAAGGAGCTGGAGGACTCGAGGTGACTGACCGCCCCTCCCCAAGCTCGAGCAGCCTTGGGACTGGCTCTTTCTCAAGCAGATCTCAGTAGCTTATCCAATCATGGAAGTTTTAAAATAAGAACCACACACAGTGGAATGACCAAACTCTCGATGAAAGTAAACGCAAGCTTTTCACACTGGAAGGGGGAACGGAGGAGACGAAGGCACACAGAGCCTCCAAGGGGTCCGACAAGTGCATCTATGACCTCATTATGTAAACTCTTAAACTTTTTTTGTTACAAATGAACCCACTACTTACTCATTCTTTCTTCTGTTGTTGGTATTTTTAACAAGAGGTTTTCTAGCATAACATTAATTTCCTTTCTACGCACCCCTCTGAGCCCTGGGCCAAACACAACAGCCATGCTGCCAACATCCTGAACTGCTCACCAGACAGCAGCGCAGGTCTCTATCTGGACCGTCTGACCAGCACCTCCACGGCCTCAGCAAAGCCCCAGGGACGTCAGGCAGGAGCCTTGTTGGCGTTTTATGAGACCCTGTACTTTTCTTGGCTCAGCTCAATACTCATGACTTGTATCTTTTCTACTACAAACTAATGTTCCACTGTGTTTTTCTTCATCTCTGGTCAACTACAAAGTTTAACACAAACAAAATTAATTTAACAAATCCCTGTGCAATTCAAGGCACGAGGACTACTCTCAGTGTTAAAACGGGAGGAGGGACAGCCTCCAAGATGCCGTGGCTCTGAGTTGTCAGACATTCATTCTCTCTTCTGATCACTCGGGGACACAGGCCGCTGAGCACAAGCACGGAGAGGCCCTTTCGGCAACGTGAGTGACTCCTGCGTGGGTGTGGCGGGCCCGGGAGTCACTACAGGGAAGGCCCACGATGAGGGAGCGAGGGCGCAGGTGGCGTCTGCACGAGCGGCAGGCGGCAAGTATCTAACGGAAACCCGTGCTGACGACAGAAAGGGGGGCCACGTCTCCGTCAGGCCTATCTACACAGTCACCTTTCCAGAGCAGCAGAGTTCATGTGTGTGTTCCGGACGTACCTTTGGGTCACTGCAGTGAAATACAGTGACGGTCAGTATGTGTGTCACTGGAAGATGCAGAACAAAATAGTCTGGCTTCACTTTAGGAAGTGAAATTTTACACACAACTACCCATGAACGACATGAAATCTGACAGAGTAATAAGAACAGCTGATTTTTAAAAACATGAGCTCTTTGTCTTATCTCACCAACAATGAACCAGAGGCCCAGAGCAGAGGGGGCGGGAGAAGGCGGTGGAGAGGCGTGGCGGCCGCCCAGGCTGGCCCGCAAACCCAGGCCGCCTTCCCCGAATTTCACTTATGCAGAAGAAATGAGTTTCCTTGTTTGACAAAGTTCAGGACTTTTGCTCAAATGTCTCCCAGAGAAAGTCCTGGAGGAGAACACGTGTGTCCCCTTCCACCCAGCCATAATCTTAAACTTCTTACCTGTAAATGAAGTATTTTGGATTCGTTATTCCGAAGCATTTCCTTCTGTCTCTCAATTTCAATTTCAAAGCTGCATATCTGGTTGTGCAGACTTTGTATGCTCTTGTTTTTTTCCACACTTTCATTCTGCAGCAAGGAAACCTGAAAGAGAAATTCGTCTGTTAAGCAAACAAAAAGTGGTTTTAACATGAATTACTAACAATTATAATGATGGTAATTAAACTTTTACAATATAGGCCTTCTACCCACTTAGTGGAAGGAGTTCCAGGGAAAAAAAAACCCTTCAGACAGGAGATGGAGTCTGGTAGCTCAGTCTGGTAGCCTGCAGCTCCCAGTCCCTCCAGCAGGTAAAGACGAGGCAGAGTGCGGCAGCCGGCTGACCCGGAGAACGCTCGTTACAGCTGCTGCTGGAAACTCATCAATCTTTTACCTGAGTGGTTTTCTCACTTTGACCAGGAGACACAGCAGCAAACACACTCACACCTCACTTCACGTGTGCGTGTCCCTAAGACCGCACAACCAGCCTTGCCCTGCTCACTCAGCGCACCCTGATGTTTCCTGTTTTATTCTATTTCACTTTAAAGAGTGCTAGCTGCAACCCACTAAATTATTCACAGCCACCAGCGGGCCACGCCCGCCCTTTGGAAAGCTCTCAACGTAAAGGGGGCGCACTCGAGAGCCAACAATCCCACAGGAGCCCCGGTGAGCCGCTCAGGCCCGGCCAGCAGCCTCCCACAGGGAGGTGAGCGCACGCGGCTCGCCCAGCCGGCCCGGGACGCCTTCCTGAAGCTCCGCACACCCACCCGCGGCCACGCCAGTCCAGGGAGGGGCCTGCTGAGGCAGCCCCAAGCCCACCCTGGGCTTCTTCAAGTTCCTTTCTGAAAAGTAAGTCGCTCCCGAGAACCAAGTCACATCGTCTTGAAAGCCACCAGGGCGAGGAGTCGAGAGGGACCCAACAAGGCTTCCTCCCACACGGGGCCCCGGGGCACCGGCCCTGGGGGAGGCTGCCTCTGCCAGCAGCTGGCCCCGGCCACGCCGGGGCCCCGTGACGCACGGAACGCCACAGCCCTACTCGGACGTGTTCCTTGAACACCTCCAGCACCTGAGGACTCTCCTGGCTGTGCTCACGGCCTGCGGGCACCTCAGGACAAGCCTGGGTGAGACAAATAACTGATTCCTGGCCCCGTCCCTTTGAGGCACCAGCCTAAAGACAGGTGTCCTCACAACACTCAACCAGCTCAGGAAGCCGCACCTTTGGCTCCAGTCACAGTCTATTTTATTTTATAACAAACATGGATTTACTAAGAAATACAAACCTGGCAATACATACTTCGCTCTCCTAGGATTTTACTCAGCACAAATGGACTTTCCTTCTTAAAATGCAATGGTGCACATGCCACAACCTCCACCCGCGATCAACCTGCACGCACCCGCCTGGGGCACACGGAGCGCGCAGCGGTGTTTGTGCCTTTTCCAAAGTTACAATTCACTCACTCCCACCTGCCAAAGACGGACACAACTCCCGGCTCCTTGTTCTCACCCGCAAAAGGAGACACCATGCACAAAAGCCAACCTTTTCGATAAAAGTCGCAGTGGTATCTCCAAAACCAACGGCAGTCAAGCTGCCCGAGGGTGAACAGTGGCATCTCAGGCTAATGAGCACACATCACACCACACCAGCCTCCTCATTTCCTTATCTAGGGACTCCTCTTAAACTTACTTATTTACATATTTTAATCAAAGAGCCCAGCCCCTGGGTGCCTTGCAGACCCCTGCTGTCCCTCGTCCATCACGTAGGCATCATGTGCACAGGACAGTCTCCCTGACAGGTGCGTTTCCAAGAAGCGCAGTGAGACATCCACATGGCAGGTGGAGACAGGGGCCCCCCTGGAGACCTCCTCACCAAGAACGTCTTTTACCCCAGCCTGTTTGGCGGGCACTCTACACTTCCCTTTGACTTAAGCTTTCTTAACATACAAAGTGGGTGTTTTTAAGTCTGTATTTTACAAAACAGTTTTTCTTTAGTTTGACTGTGAATGTGATGACCAGTGTTTTCAAACCAACTCAAACATTCTATTTTCTACTACAGATAAACAAAATAACAAGAGATTCCAACTGAATAATTCTATAATGAGAAATAAATTCCCATTTTAAGAAAATACAAGTATCTCCCTTCGTCCCAGGCTGTGCTCTGGGGCCTCGTGGAGAGAAGACATCGTCTCTTGAACATAGTCAAGGATGTGCAGAGCAGGTCGGTTGACCCGACCAGGTGTGTGCGTCCTGCCGATGGACAGAGTCAGGGGACACTAATCCGCGACCACCACCAGGAGGGCAGACACTCAAACCTGCCAGTGGCAGCCTGTCCGCCTTGGGGCTGGTGGCTGTGGGAGGGAGAAGTGTGGCGAGTGTGCCGGCCACGTCTGCGGCCTGGGTTTGCAGGTGCAGAGCCTGCTGTCTGAGGGCACGTGCGGAGCCGGGGGTGGCGGGGGGAGAGGAGGACGCAGCCCATGGGACGAATCCCATTTGTGCCCCTCCAGCTGGCGGCCGCACAGCCCGCGGGACAACCTCGCGTCTCAGGTCCGCTCCACCGCCATGGAACTGGTGCAGGGGGAACAAAACCGACCGTTTTAAATGAAAGGAAGAACCTGTTAAACAAATGGGAAACGCTATCTGTGTCCTGAGGTCTATGCCTATAATTTAAAAAGGCAAAAACAGAACACATGCTTCAAAAAGAGGCGAAAACAGACTCACAGGTAAACTGTCCCTGAACTCAGAGCAAATGCGCTCGTGGGAGAAACAGAAATGATTTCAGACAGAGCCTCCTCCGTCCCGAGCCACGCACCCCACGCACCGGCCCCCACAGCCCCTCACCTCCAGCTGAAGCGTTTATATTGAAAAATGGCTTTATCTTAGATTTAATAAACATTTTTGATTTAAAATTTCAGACTCTTTCAAGTACATTTACATTTTAGATTGCTCGGATTTATTACTCAAAACAAGACATTCAAATCTTTACAAATCTTCAGAAAGCGGACCCCCCTACCCCCCGCTGCTAACTCATCCCCACGTCCTCCTCCAGCAAGTTCTCAACAGATGTTCGCTGAGTATCAAATTAAGCTCTTAATTTAAGAATGGGAGATCCTCTAACCTTGTTCCCTATCAAGTCTCAGAGGTTTCCATCTATTCCTCATGAACAGAAGGCCTGGCTGAGGTGAGCACCCCAGAACAAACGCCCTAAGCAAGTGTCACCCAGACTGCCGGAACCCCCCGCTGAGATCGCCAGGAACGCCAGTGAAACACGAATGTCTTCTCCTCCGTGTCTCTCACAAGACAGAGGATGGTACAGCACGGAACACTGGTGGTAACCTTCCAGACCGGGGGTGGCAAACTGCTCCTGTGAAGGGCCAGAGAGCAGTATTTCGGGCTGTGTGGTCCATACAGTTTCACTTGCAACTCACCAACGTGCCCTCGTGGTGCCAAAGCAGATGCAGACAACACGGAAATGAGAGCGCGGCTGCATCCCAGTAACACTTGATTCACAAATGCCAGGGATGGGGTGGCGGGTGTGGACGTGTGCTCCGGGTCAGCGCTGAGACAGCCACAACGTGCCTCTCTTCAACAACAGCGCTTCACACGAACAAAGTGCAAACGAATAGAACTAACACCTTCATTTATTCATGAACTCAAGACCAGTGGAAGAGAAGTTACTTTTTTGGCACTCTCTTGATGCTGTTTCTTTTATCCAAAAACCATTACTAACTCTAAAAAAAAAAACTTGTCTTCTTTACAGAATTTGTTGAAATTATTAAAAACCAACAAAAGCAGGCAATGGCACGGCGTACCTTTTTCTCTAGAGAATTGCTCCATTCTTTCAGTAAGTTGACGTGCTGCACTGCGGAGCTGGCCTCGTGGGCCTTAATCTGCTGGTTTGTCCCCTGTGAGAACAAAGAGGCAATGCGTTAAGCCGACCTCACTCTGTTCCAGAGCACAGAGAGACTGACAGATGATCTAAAGCCAGCACTAACACATGAAGAGGGGAGACTTATTCACGGAAGGTGAACGGGGAATCTCCAGCCTCAGAAGGGTCATGCTCAGCGGCCCCCGATCTACTGTGTGCGGGCGAGGAGGCTGTGGAGGACAGAGCAGCTCAGCCACAAGACACGCGACTACAGCAGCTGCCCCAAGGCCACGCCCTGCACTCCTCAAGCTCCGTATCGAGGACCTTCTTTCCCGTGTTTCACACTTGTAACATCAAGAAATTTAGTCTTAGACATATTATTTTTGTTCCTTAATGATTTTTCTTACATTAAAACTATAAACAGAAAATACTCAGGCACTTGCAGTCACAGCTAGATGCTGCGACGCTCACCTGGTGAGTGTGTAATCAAAGTAGATTCTAAACAGCTCACTAACACACTGGCTTGCTAGCGGGATGTGCTGCATCGGAAAATGTACTGTTCCTCGCTCCTCTGAGGATACTTCGAAAGCTACATACAGAACATGAACAATCTACAGAGTACACAAGATGCAGACCATCTCAGAGTCAGGAATAAGCACACCGAGCAGTGTTTCATATACTTAAGGAAGTAATTGGTATAAAAATATAATTTGTTTTGATATTGGAAAATTAAAAAGCCATAGAAAGCATTTTCATGATCTCCAAAACATATACTCTGTACATAGAATATTCAAATATATATATGTTGATATAAGTTCCGCTATATATAAACATATATATACACACACAGAATGAATGGTACTCGTGTACGTACGACAGAACGGTGGGGAGGCTCAGTCTCGCTAGAGGCTGAAGCAAAGGGAAAGCTACCGCCATTCTTACTTAGGCTTTTTCCTTTCTGAGAAGAGACTGAGATGCCAATGTTTCTGTGCTGATTTCATAATGATGTATTGATAATATATAAAATTAAATGGGAAATACTTTCATCGTCATAATACTGCCCTTTGACAGCTTTCAAATTAAGATACACATTTAAATGAAAACTCAGTTCAAATTCAAAAGCAGTCTCAGACATGCTAAAAAACAAAAACAGAAACAGAGAGAAAAAACCCCAAAAACAGGTCTCGCACAGCACAGGTATGACCGTGGCGGAGAGCCCTCTCCACACTGCTCCCCAGGAGGCGGGGCATGTATGTGAAATGCACTCATGGACATGCGTGTGACCCTCACAACTGTGTGTGACGCACACACTGCCGAAACCACGTCCGGTTTGCTGTTTACTTACATTCTAGGAACGGCTTGAATTCTGCACCAGTCTACCTAGCAGCCCCACCGGACGGCAGCCCTGTCTGCCCCGCTGGCGAGCTGGTGCTCAATGCGGCAGTCCCCCTGAGGCACCAACTCCTCCTCCGCGCACCTGTCTCCCTGAGGTCCCAGAACACCATGGGTGTGGAAAGCGAGCCCTGCACCCATGCTGGAGACCAAAGGTCCAGAGCTTGCGTGTTAAAATGTTAACATGGAAACTTTCTCTCATGGCGGAATGTCAGCAACTGGGAAGGACGAATGTCGGATACTGACCTGAAAAACGCAGCCATAGCGCTTAAAACTACAGGTGCTGGGGGCATTGACACACTCTGACAAGTGTGCACTCAACTGCAACGGGAAAGAGACGTGAGTTGTGGCACAAACGTTTGCATGAAAATGTTCAAACATATCAAGGGCACAGATAGCATCTGGGCTGTACTGTTACGAATGGTGCTTATCGGCTACAGGTGTGTAGACATCCTCTGCTTCCTGGGCGCAAATGCAGTAAATATACAGTATCGTCACGTGCATACACATATACGCCAATATACAGAAATACATTTACTGTAACATTTCTTAAACTTGCGGTTTCTTTAGAACAAGTTGTTTTGTGACATGCCGTCTGTAGTGCCAGAATTAAAAAAAAAAGAGAAAAAAAAACATAAACTGAAATGCACATTTAAAGACTATAAACAAAAATTGCATGAAACACAAAAAATAGAAAGCATTCAGATGCACTGGGTCGCACACCTAATACACAGCACACAAAGTAAGCGTCTGCGCAGAGCACGCCTGCATGGGGCCCGCGCTCAGCGCTCAGAGACGGCTGGAGGGGAGCTTCCCTTCTTCTGGGAAGACTTCTTCCCTCTGTCTGGCCGTGAGTTCATGCAGCTTTTCAAAGACCTCTAAGGTCCTTCTAGCAATGTGAATCGTAATACGGTCACCTCCAACTGGTGGAAGAAAGTCAGGAGGGGTTGGGAGAAGGTAACTTGTCTTGCAGGGAAAAACCCTCGTGTTCAGCTTAAACGTTGGAAAATCATCAAATAAAAACCACTTATGAGGCCCCCTCAAGAGAAAAGGGAATTGGAACGTCTACATTTTAAAGACACAGTGTTTTGTGTTTGGCTAATACAATTTAAAGATAATCTCTTTCTTTATTGAGGAAATTCTCATCAGGAATCTCTAGGGTAGATCATCTTCACAGGGAACAATCAGGCCCAGAACTGGGGGGGTGGTGCACAGGCAGCCCTGGGAGCCCGTTTCCCTGGTGCCAGCGCCCCTGCACCCCCAAAGGCTCACAGGTGTGCTGCTCTGGCGGGTGCAGGTGTTTCCGCACCGTCTCCTCTGTCTCCGAGGACGGAGACAGTCTCCCTTCTGGTCGTCAGTTAGGACAAGAGGAAGTGGGTCACAGGACGGCCCTCTCACCTGCTGCCACAGGCCAGGGCAGTCAGGGTGGCCGCAGAACTAGCTGTCTCTGGACTCAGCAGGGGGTCTGGCTGCATCTGGAGGACAGTGCCCCAAAGGCACATCACGGGCGACTGGCAGACACCGGAGGCCACGTGTGCAGTGACACCAATTTGAAAGTGTTAGAACATCTTCTGTTACTGCCATCAGCGCAGTCGAGAATCTAACCAGCCAGCCCCACTAACGTTAAAATCAGAGACATACTGAGTTTGACGTTACTTTCAGTGCACCAACTATAAATTCAGGGTTGTACTTTTTCCTAAATTGGCTTTATTATCATTACTCTCAGAGTCCTACAGGATTTGTAGGAGCTTTGGAATAGAAGCAAGAATAACCTATAAACCAAAGAACTTTCACCAGAAATCCAAAGATATATGCAGGTTTAAAGATTTTTAGAAATAAAAATAACTTAGAGGCAAAACGGAGGCACTTCTGCCCCTAATGCAGAGCTCTGAGTGAGTAAGATTTAAGGAAGTATATAAAAGCCCAGGAATTATTTCAATAGTATAGACTCCTCATACCTTAACTTTCCGGGGACTTTCCAGCTGCGGAAATAATCTACGTGCACTTCCCTGCCATTCCTAGATACACACTCAGGGGCCCCAAAACCACTGTCACTGGGCAAGATCTGTCCTTGCTCAGCGCACACCTCAGCGGGAGTAGCTCCGGGGTCCTCCCTGCACCTGTGTCCCTGGCTGTGGGCCCACACAGGTCCCCTCATTCAATCAGGATGTGGAAGACTGGCCCTCCCCTCCCCAGCATCCAGATGTAAAATTCCAGGCTGCTGAAAAAGGCTGAGGTGAGCAGGCCCCTCGGATCAGAGCACCCAGGACCGGGGGGATCGGGCCTGGGGACCAGGGAATGAACGTACCCACCGAGCCCGTGGCAGCCCCAGACAGCTCTGAGAACAGCCACCAAAGGGGACACAGGTCACGATCAGATGCAAAAACATAAAGAATCCTAGGAATTGCTCCATCAGGATAGGTCCTGATCAAATGAGCTTAATCCAAAAATCTACCTGCTTTAAAGAGAGCGTGCCCGGGGGCGGTATCAGACATGCAGCCCTGCAGGAGCTGTGCAGCTGCCTTCCCGGCGGCCCCTGGAATGTGGGTGCCGCCCCTGTGCCCACCTGCTCTCTGGTGCGTACGCTGCACGGCACGTGTGGCTGAGATGGTTCAGGAGTATCTCTAAGTTCATTCATTTCCTTGAAATAATCTTACAGTAATTCCTACTTGACAGATTTAAAAATAGACTTTTTAAAAAAACCAAAAAAAGTCACCTTTGCTCTCATAGTAAATTATTCTCATTTTCTCAATTCTTAACAATATTTTGCTCTGAATTTATAACTTTGTAGCTTTTAATTGCTTGTTCCTGAAATTTCTAACTTTTAAAAACAGTACGAGGTTTTTCATTGTTCTTTAATTATATACATCCCTGTCACGATCTGTGAAAACCTCAGTGCTCAGCTCCAAGGAAAGGGTGGCGTCTCCAGCACGCTAGCCCTGGAGGCGCCCCCTACTCCTGAACAGGCCCTGGCCACATCCCTTACCTCGCTCCTCAGAAGGGTCTGGACACTACACTTATGAGGGCAGGACACCACCACGCAGGGACACTCCGTGTCTTCGTGTTTCTGAAAAAGAAAGTGTTGCCAACTTTGAAACACACAACCCCCCTTCTTTCCCATCCCACCGACGTCCCCAGTGTCCCCATGGGAAGCGCCCTGCTCTGCCGTGTCCCTGAGTCTCAGCACTCCTCACACTCAGATGAGTGCTGAGAAGTAAGGCACCTCACAAGACCTGCCCAGAGCTGACAGGCTGGGTGCGAGGGGCGCGCCGGCCTCCGGAGGTGGCTCCTGCCAACAGCCCCCCGCCTAGCTGCTGCCCCCGTGCCCCCGACACTGGCTCCAGCGGGCCTTGCCCTCGCTCACACGGCAGGTGGATGGCGGGGAAGGGAGGAGGATGGCTCTCCCTGGCCTCTCAGTTTGGGTCTGGAAATGATGCTTCTCAAACCATTTGAGGAGTGTGATCTTCTGGGCATTTAAGTTACTATCCTGAAACCTCATCTAGGTTTTCTTTAGTGCGTGGAAATGCAGACAGACGGGCATACATTTTGGCTGAGCCCTTCTCTGGAAGGCCCAGATTTCCACTTCACAGAGTCTGGATGACTCAATGGCACAGGCACCTGCTGGGCACCTGCCCAGCTCACCTGTCTGCGGCGAGGCGAGGACAAGCGCTCCTACAAGGACAGCAAACCCAAGGGCCTGCAGAGAGGCCAACACAGGCGGAGCCAGAGGCGGGACCACCTGCCGCACAGCGCAACTCGCGGGGGCAGGCTGGGGGAGCGTCACTGCACAACAGGAGAACGTGGTGCTGCTCCCCTCTGTGGCCTGGGACACTCCCAGCTCTCCTAATCTGGCTTTTTAGATCCTCTCGGGCCTCCAGTCAGGCTGCTGCTAAGCTGTCCACGGGGGAGCACTCGCTGTGAGGCCCCGTCCGACCAGGCTGGTGTGGGGTCCACGGCCACAGCGGCCCACGCGAGGAGGCCCCTCTCACTCAGCCCTCTAAGGTGTGTTGTAAGTCCCTGGCGGTGCACTGTGGGTCTGCAGAGCAGAGATGACACCCATGGGGAGTGGCCGCGCTGCTCCTGGGCTTGGTCCTCAGAGGCCTGCAGAGCCTAGGTGGTGAGCCCATGGCTGCCCGGAGCTCACTGGAGGCACCTGACTGGGCAGAGCCTGACAGCTGGCCTCCCGTGGGGCACACCACACGGGGTGCCTGGCTGTGCTAAGTCCCTGAGAGCTCCCAGGAACCACAGTCCAGGGAACTGTCAATGGGAAACCTCGGACAACGACTTCACCCTCTGTTTCATCTGTTCACGGGGGAGTGACCGGCCCTCCATCAGGGGAACTGTGAGGAAGGAGTCAGCCGTGGGCCTGGAGAAGTGACGTGGCCAACACTCCACAGGTGCCAGGCCTCCCCGAACCTGCCTTTATTCACCAGGCCGGCATGTACTCAGCCCAACAAGGACAGCTGGGAATGCAGACCAACAACCAGTGCTATGGTGGAGGAGAGGGAGGCTCAGGGTGCCGGGCGGAGTCCTGGGGGCAGGGGCTCGGGGAGGGCGGGCCAGGGGATGGTGGGAGGTGAGGCTAGGGGACCAGCAAGCCAGACCAGTCAGTATCTCGGTGTGTGTATTTCTATAGATCTGTGCCAGGATGTCCGAATGATAAACTTCTAGAAGTAGGCTTTCTGGGGCATTGAGGGGTAGGGAATTTCAAACGGGATTTTGACTGATACTGCTGGGCCGCCGCCCGACAACCTGCCCAAGCCCCTACTGCTGTGAGAACACGGGTGCCTGGACCCTGGCCAGTTCTTCCCCGACTCTGCGATGTCCGACAAGACAGGCGAGGAAGGCAGGGTGCTCACTAGTTCTCTAATAACGTGTGACTGCTAGCGTATTTTTGACATTAACCATTTGTATTTCCTGTGACTGGCCTTTTCATAGCTTTTGCCCATTGTAGGGGATTGAAAAGTGACTCCCCAAAGTTCGTGCCAGCCAGAACCTCAGAATGTGATCTTATTTGGAAATAGGGTCTTTGCAGATGTGGTCAGTTAAGAGGCCACACTGCCTTCAGGTGGGCCCTAAAGACCAGTGTCCTGTAAGAGGAGAGGTCATTTACGTGAACATGGAAGCAGAGATCAGAACAAGGCAGCTGCACGTCAGGGGGCCCCAAGGACTGCCGCCCCCAGGAGCTAGGAAGGGGCAGGGGAGGAGCCTTCTCCAGGGCCTCCAGGGGGTGCGGCCAGAGGACACCATGGTTTCAGACTTCTGCGTCCAGAACTGGGAGAGAACAAATTCCTGCTGCTTTAAGCCAACAACTCTGTGGTACTTTGTTGTAACAGCCAAAGTAAAGTAATACACCCAGTAAGAAAACCGTTAGTCTACGGATACATGAGAATTCTCTGCACGTTAATGAAAGCAGCTCTGTCTGATGCACACGCAGAACACGTGTCACAGTACACGAGGGACAAGGCACAGCCACGCGGTGAACAGGACTCCCACCCGGACAAGAACGTACCTAGTAACTTCCACCTCCTGTCTTGTCCCCACTTTCCCCACTGAAACCACAAACCTGAAATTTGTGTTTCTACCTCCTTTGCTTAAGAAAAAGTTTCACAGCACGTTTACATGTAACGGACAAAATACTGCTTCACCTTGACTGCTACTGAGCTTCATTAAAGTGGAATTCTACCCTGAGACTCTGCTGCAACCTGGCTCAAGGGGACACATCTCAGGCTGGCCCACGTGCTGCCTACAGGCGCAGGGCCCCACCGCCCCTGCGGTGGAGCAGCACCTCGGATGGTCTCCCCTGCTGTGCACACAGCCCACTGGGCACCTGGTTCTCGAGCTGACGTCCGTCTGGGTCATTCCCCGGTGTCTGCTGCTCTGGCGATGTCTGACCACACCCCTGGAGTGCCCACGTGAGTTCCCTTAAACACCCGGAGAGGGACTGCTAATCGAGTATGTGAATTTCCAACCTAACAAAACTGCCAAACATTTTCCAAAGTGGCTGGACCTACCCCTACGCCCACACCAGTTACAGTGGGCCCTCAGACAACACGGCTTTGAACTGCGTGAGCCCACTTGCACGTGGACCTTTCTCACTAGGCGTCCACGCACTGCATGAGCCCGTGGACTGGACCTCAGCTACAGAGGCCGACCGCGAGGTCACACTGGTATTTTACCCAGTGTGGGGTCGGCGCCCCCAGCCCTGCACTGGCCAAGGGCCAGCTGCATACGTGTTCCCGCAAAAGGAGTCTTCACAATTCTGACTTTTCACAAATTAACAGACCTGTTGAAGGAGAATGTATTCGATAATTTCTGGACTAAATACAAGAGATTTTTTTCTGACACCTTAAAGTATGCTGACCCATAGATTAACAAAAACAAACATGGAAACAGCTGGCATGCCAATACCACGGCTTCCAGGTAGGGAAGAAGCGCTCGTATGAACTGCGTGTCCCAGTCTCAGCGTCCTCGGTCCATGTTTCACTGGCACTTGATAAGCTGGTCACCCACAGATCACAAGACGTGCAGGAAAGTCAGGATGACCAGGGGCTTCAGGCCCACGTTAAACAACTGCTCTTTTTGAAAATAAACTTAAAGCCTGAGAGGAGGAGATGAAGTGTGCTTGAAAAGAGAGTGACCTGACAATCAGGTCTCGCACATGGATAGGACAGGCCGGGCCCAGCGTGAGTGTGTGTGTGTGAGTGAGTGTGCGACTTGCCCGCTAGGGTTGGGGTGCACAAGCAGTGACCTCAAACAGACATGCCTCTTGTAACTGTCACAGGCTGAAAGTAGCAAATGCCCTAACATCGTTAAACAGTTCAGAAAGTTTCCATCATAAAAGTGTAGTAAGATTTACAAGGAGTATTGATTCGCACAACTCAGGTCCCAAACTTTGTAATTATCACTCTGTGCCTCCACACCTGCTGTGTCTCTGGCTCCTGTGTGCAGTCAACAAATTTAAGGCCCAGATCAGACCAAAGCCTCCCTTGACCCTGCCAGGCTGTTAACAGGCCCTTCCTCCCTGGGGCTTTATCCGTGTTACATGGTGCGTCCCACATGGTACATCGGAGCCCCCCACCTGGGAGTGAAGCGAAGGGGAGAGACTGCAGCTTATTCTCTTACATGTCCTGAGCACCAGCTCGGGGTCTGGTGCCCCACAGGCACTCAGCACGTTTCGTGACCCACGTGCGACGCTGTTACTCTACAACCAGCTTCTCTACAGCCTCGTCTGGAGTTCAGAGTCAGCTACTTGTGTGCTGTTTAATTGACATGCTCTCCCATTTTTTCTCAAATGAAAATTAATTCCTGGATTCCATGTTGTAAATAAAGGTAATTGATTTTTGCAAGAACCACAGTGTAACTTTGATAGCAACACAGTAACACGTGAAAGGAAGGGCGTATTACTCATTAGGTATGTGTCTCATTCACTTGAGTTTAATTACTGAACAAATTATTCAATTATGAGAAATACTACTGCTATTTTCCAAAGTGGAGGGCATAGTTCTTGAAAGTTATTGGTAAGTGGAAACATCTACAGAATCCTACAGGAACTAGGTTTCACAATGGGAGACAGTCCAAGGCAGCGGAAAGTTTTACGGAGCAAGGTAAGATGGAGACGACCAGGTAGGGGATGTCTCATTTCACACGGAAAAACAGAAAACTTCCCCAAAATTCTGGTCAGTGAGTACTCCCGAATATCTGCCAGGGATTCAGCTGTGGCCCTCATGGCCTGGCTGCACTTCCACAGCACCCCCCACTAGCCCCCTCAGTCCTCATCCTGCCACGTCCAGCAGCCAGTCCCCATCTTGCTCAGCCTCTCAGCACCTTCTGCTCTGGCTGCACCACGCCCGCCGCTCCGCCTCCCTCTGGCATGTCAGTCTCCCGACCCTTTCCTCCTGGCCACCCTTCACTGGATGACTTCCCCTCCTCAGCAGACTGCAAGCATCCGTGTGCCCCAGGCCTCTGTCCTCTGACTCTGGCCCTCCGCTCGCTCCAGTCCCACGGCTGCGAGGGCCACCTACAAATACAGAGCTGCAGCCTGGACCACTCCCTATTCTCCTCTGAGCCCCACCTCGGTAGGACACTCCCGTGGGTCCAGCTGCTCCTACAAAGGCTGGGTGTCCCCCTAAACTCAGACGCCATATTCAAGCCACCAGCTAATCCCACTGGCTCTGCCTCTGCACCCCAGTACCACTGCTCCTCCCTTTCCTTTCCCAGGCCAACACTGTCCCTCGGCTCCCTGCTTCCCCCAACCCCCACGTCTGCTGGTCACATCTGCCCCCACTCAAGGCTGCCCGGTGCCCCACCCCCTGGTCTGCCCCATAACCTTCGTTCTGTACATGGGAGGCCTGCTGGCCTCTCACGGTTCCTGAAACCCACTGCTGAGCCAGTTCGATCTTGGAGCCTGAGCGCCCCTGTGCTGCTCCCTCTGCACTGAGTGCCCTTCCTGCGTCATCCCGAACGCTCAGAGGCCCCCCATCACCCCTCTTCCCCTGAGGCCAGTTTACTTCTCCTCACAGTGCTTATCACAGCCCAACACGGGACGGCTGCCTATTCATCACCTCTTCCCACCAGGAGGTGAGGGCCACCACTGGATCCCCAGCCCCGAGAACAGTGCCCAGCACTCAGTACACACTCCGTAAATATTTGTTCAACAAACAAATGTTTGAGGGTTACTACACCACTATTTTTAAAGTTTGTCCTCTACCCCAACATCTCTTTAATTTACATATAAGTCATCTGATTCCAATGTGTACATAATTTAAAATTGTGCCAAGATAATGGAGGCATGAAAAAATTTTAGATTCTCATCTCTCTCCAAGAGAGACAGCTGCACTCCAATACTGCAGGATAAATTACCCCGCTAAAGGGATGGTTATGTTGCAGAGTCGTGAAACAATTAAGCAATCCAACAAGATTTTGAGGCTATTCCCTGGGACAAGTGAAAGATTCTACCTTTTCTGAATAATCAGTCTTCACTTTTTTTGGCACCCCAAATGACAGTCAATCAAGGCGATGGAAAATGTTAATTGCGTAAATCAAAATGGGCAAAACAAATAAAGCTTAACTCTGAAATAAAGTCAGATGAAAACTGCTATTTACTCCTATCTTGTCTCTTTATTCCTGTGAGAATAGTCATTTAAAAAGCTATTCTGTGGACCAGGGACACCTGGATGGAGCGGGAGGCGGGTGAAACAAGAGAACACGGCACCTGCAAAGTGATCATTGGGACCTGACTTTTGCAGTGGCTGCACGTGGCCTCACGGTATTTACAGGCCTTTTCCACGTGATCACGCAGGTCTTTTCTCAATACTTTCTCTCTGCAGTCGGCACGAACACATGAAAGTTCCTCAAACTGGCAATCATTCTTTAAATGCACCTGTAAGACAGACAAGTCAAATTTCTCGATCGGCAAAAATCCCATTTGAAACACCAAATTCTAACCTCTATGCAATTAAATACTACAAAAATGTTTCTCTCTGCTCTTAGACCAGTTTTTCACAGAGAAGAGTGACAAATGTGTCAAGAGACACTGAATTTCGTGTTCCCTTTAGTGATTTCTCAAACTATATTGCTTATGAAGAACTAAGTCAATTAACTCTTCTTCCTGGATAAATAAATGGTTATCTGCTAAGGACTTTGTTTTATCCCAATTCAAACATCTTTCTAGGATAAAATATGATACTAATCAAAAAAACGTAAGAAGTTATGTGGAATTTCATGGTTATAAAAAGGAGAAGGTTTCAATGGGCTTCCCAAAATTAAAATTCAACTCAGATTTCCTTCTACTCTAAATGGGGTAGGGTGTTCAAAAACCTACTGACAAGTCTGCCTACGATGTCATAAAAATAACATTTCATCCCCAACTGGCTCTGATCACTCTCCTATTTGGGTGTGTTCTCAAAGATTCACGTGAACATGGTCTTAAGGGGCTACATCATACTGACCAGGGCACTTGTGTTTCTGAACGTAGGCGCCGACACGGACACTTCTGTACTTACCAGGAGCTGTCCCAGCGTTAGCTGCTCTGCACAACCTCTGCCTTCGTTCCTGCAGTATATCTGAAGAGCCAGAATCTCTCTCTTGCAGCAATTATCCTTAAACACCTAAAATTGAAAGGCAGCAATTTTAGAGGGTTAGTATTTCTTAATCTCCACATGCTGCTACTTGGGACAAGGTAAAATCACTCTAAAAAAAAATGAGAGCATCCCTTAAGTGGGCCTCAGAAAGCATTAAGAACCATTTTAATTTCTGTAAGTAGAATGAAGGAGCTGCCCCCACTAAGAGACATAATTTAAATAATGTAACCTTAACTACCATCTTTTATTACATAAGCCAAAGATAAACAAGTTATACTAGAAACCTGAAGGTCACTTTGGAGCATCCAGACACTTTGGATTAACTACGACATAGTATCGAGACCCAGTTCACACTTGGACCTGGGGGTTCCAGGCGTCAGTACTGCGAAGGCAGCCGTGGATGGAGCACCTCCCACCGAGAGACAAGGGTAGAGCCCACTACAGCTCAGTGCCTGCTCCTAAGGGTATGTCATTTATAACTCATTTTTCCACCAAAAATAAGTCATAGCCTGCTATTTAAAACCTTCTAAAAAATACATTCTGCAAAGACTGGAGTTAAATCCAAAAATGAAAATGTGTCCTTTAGAAAGTGAAAACCTTCCTTTAATTTTATTTCTCCCCTGGAAAACAAATGCTCTCACGCCCTCTAACAGCACACGCTGCACCACTGGTGCCCTCGGGCACGTCTCAGAAAGCCCCGCGTGTCCACACTCCGCAGCAGTGGGAAAGCAGGGAGGGAGCTTAACAGGCCTTTCTCCACTCCACAGGCAAAGAAATAGAATCGACAGCTGTTAAGCGTTTAAAATAAACTAATTTGGAATCTAATCTAATCCTTTGAAACATGACTTTTTCTTAAAAAGGTCGTAACTTAAGATTAAAGTCAACAGAACAGGTATTTTTAGCTGGTAAGAAATAAGCTTGCTTTCTGTGCCATTAAGTCTCTTAAGTCATTTGAGTTTACCTTTAGGAATAAAAGACGTAGACTGAAGACATCGGAATAATAAAAGTACAGAATTCTAGAGCTGGAGAAGGTCTCAGATCATTTACTGCAACCGTCCCGTTGTATAGATGGGAACCTGAGGCCTCATGGGGCCCCGTCCTCAGTGACGGTCGAGGGGCAGACCTCGGCCTCCCGGGGCCCCAGCCCATCTTCCCACAAGGACCCAGGGCTTCAGTCAGTCTCATCTGTGATTCTTCAACACATCTAGTCATTTTTATTCAGCTGTCAATTCCAGTGGAAAACAGGGATAATAATTCTAAATAATGGCATGGAGGCACTAAAAAATTCATCTCCATTGTTTCAACCTCTGTCTCAGTCACACTGGTTAGACACAAGGTAACAAGTTAACAAGTTGCCACGTTGGGGGTAGAACTGTGAGTTTTCTGAAAAACAGTCCCCTCCCTATTACCAAGTGACACTTCCGCAGCAGAGGAAGAACAGGTACACGGACACTGGCCAGCTCGGTGTCTGAACCGTCCAGCGCAGGGGACAGCAAATGCCTGTCCTGGCAGCCCAGGGCCACCCGTCACAGCCACCCTGGGATCACTGCCCTCACCTGTGCTGCCTCCACAGCACAGCGGCCCGCCCAGAGCTTCAGACAGGAAGCCCCAGAGCAAGAATTTTATTGCACAATTAATGACCTACATTTAAGAAACTGTTAGGTTCATTAATCAAAATATCGGAAACACACGTTTTTATTGATATTTTAAGTACTACAAGAATGAGTCATTTCAAACTAGAAGTGTGCCTGGCAGGGGCTGCGGGGATGTGGTGAGAAGGGGCCCGGACCCCTGTGCGCTGAGGCTGCAGGACACTCACGAGCTCCCGGGACACCTACAGCCACCTGGGGGAGGGAAGGACTGAAATCTCACATGTCTAACGGCTTCAAGATGCTGCATGAGCACAGGGAGAGGTAAACCCAACGCAACCCTCAGACTGGCACTGTCAGAAGGTGGAATCGAGTGTCACAGCCGAGCGCAGCCTGTCTGGGGTGAGGACCCGAGACGGCAGCGTGCATCTCTGCACTTCACTCACTCCTCACGTGCCTGGGAGTCTGGGAGGAGGCACCACTGCTAGTACAGGGGAGGAGACAGGCTCAGGGAACCTGCCCAGCAGACCTGCCCCATCTGTCCAGGTGCTTACACTACATGGTCCCTGGCCTCAACCCTGCTGCATCAGGGGTCAAACTCGGAGAAACTCGGAGCCAGAACAGTGGATGCAAACTACGTGGAAAGCACTACCCAGTTCAAAACAGCGACAAAACAATGAAAAACCAGTACCTTATCTTTAATGATGCCTTCTTGACACGCAGTGCATTTTGGGCTGGAGGAGCTGGGGGGAAACACATGGTGAACGTGTTAGAGGGAAAGCCCCGTCTCATCTGAACACACAGGTACCACTCACCTTAGGGTCACGTCTGCTGTGTGAATCCGAGCAGCAACGAGAGCTCCAGGATACCGCGGTGAACTTGATTTAAATACGGCTTAAATGGGAGCAAAGGGCTAAACTTTTTAACAGTAATTCTTCATAAGGGAGTTTTTAAGCAGAACAGCTTAGAGCAGTCCCACTCGGAAAGCCCCTTGCAATTAAAAGTGAAATTTTATTTCAGAAACCAAAACCAACTCTCCGTGGAGGGGCTCTCGAGCGTGAGCGCCCACAGCCCACAGGACAGCCCCCGGTGGCCCTGCTTTATGGACAGCCGGCACTTTCCCCACAGGCTGTCTTCCCCACAGTGCCGTGCGCGGCCGAGGCGATTCCGCGGACCTCAGCAGTGCGCGGACTTACAGCTGTCTCGAAACCACTGGTCTCCTACAGCATTCTTGTCCCCAGACGCGGGGTGCGCACCACTGTGCCCGAGCTGCCCTTTTCTGGACTTAACTTTCACCCTGTCCTGTGCCTGGAAACCACCTTCCAAAGACTGAAAATAAAAGCAAGTCCCTGCTTCCAGGGCCCCTGCCCTAGACAGCCCGAAGGCGCCAGGGAGTGGTGCAGCGGCCTCAGGGAGCAGGGGTAGGCGTGCACGGGGCCCGGGGAAGGGCCGGAGAGCTGAGGGTCGCTGGGGGGGGGGGGCTAATGCTTTTTAAAATAAAGGCTCATTTCTCTCAGACTACACTAACATGGAGCTTATGCTAAACTGTATTAAACACATGAATCTTTTAACCTCCTTTGACCCCGGGGCTGAGCAGCACACATGGGGCCCCGTCACCTGTAAAATGTGGAGCAGGAGGAGTGCCAGGAGCAAAGGAGGAGGAAACCAGGAGAGAAGCAGCCCCCAGGGCCCCTCCCCAGGGCTCGCAGGTGCAGTTCGGGAAGCCAGGTGCTCTGAGTCCACTCTGCCATCACTAAGCTCCCTTCAAGTTTCTTTCTTCCATGAGCAGGCGAAGCTGAGCTAACAGTTCGGGATAAGCGGACAAGAGCATGGCTGGAAGCACCCAGAGGAGGTGACGCGGCGGGCAGCTGGCGGCTGTGCTCAGCGGAGTCGGGAAGAGGGGTGGGTGGCCCTGAAGGCGGGACGGGACCGAGGTTGAGTGTCTGGCTGCAACCCAGTGCCCAGCACGCCGCCCAGAACACACCTGCCGGCTGGACGGAGATGCTTTCTTGGCCAATGTTATTTCCTCTGTGAAACTCCAGCCTGCCTGCCTGATGCCGCCTGTGGCTCTAACACGGCATCATTCCCCCGGCCGGCAAGGGCCTGCGAGGGCTCGTGGAGGGGTCCCCTGCACTTGCCGGGAAACGCAGACTGGATTCCGCTCAGCCCAAGACGTGTCCAGTCCTGCCTGCAGGCCCTGTCCCCTCATCCCTGCGCACTGAGCATTTGCCCCCAAGGGCCCCTGCGTCATTTACTGACGGGATGTCTCCTCCAGGGGCTGGGAGCTCCCTGTCAGCCGCACGCACGGGGGACACACCAGGCACCAGCAGCCTCTGGAAGGCGGCGGGTGGGCGGGCGGGGACCTCACAGGAGGTGCGGGGTCCCGGCCACAGGGAGTCCCGGAAGGGAGTGCGGGCGGTGGGGGGCACCCACCTCAGCAGGGCGGCCATGCAGGTCTCGCAGAAGCGGTGCCCGCACTCGGTCTGCCGGGGGTTGCACAGCACCAGGCGGCACTTCTCACACTTGTACTTGTCCTCCACGGCCTTCACAAACCTCTCCTTGTAGCCGCCCTGCTCGGGGACGAGCACCGCTGACCCCGCGCCGCGGTCAGGCTGCAGCTTCAGGGGGGGGTTTGTCTGCAGGGCGCCGGCCGCGTCCATCTTTTTAGTTGGCTCCATTTCAGGGGAGAGAAAACCTGTCAGGAAACACAGCCGAAGAGTGAAGGGCTGCACGTCCTCCTGCACAAGCGAACAAACAGCTCTGGAAAGCAGACATGCTGGACACGTGTTCCCTGTGGTCTGAAGTGACACTGGAACCCCGGCTTCTGCCTGCGACCCAACAAAACACCACCCAGCTCGCGTCCTCCCTTCCTCCATCACCCAAACGCACGGGTAATGCCACTGTTCAAAGGACCTTCCTGAGGTGCACACTGTATTTTTAAGCCTCTTTAACTTACGACTATACTTCGCCGTAACTTCAAATTCTATGCTTCACTCTGATGCTGTGGCCGAAGCCGCAGCATCCTGAGCAACGTCACCTCCTGGTGCGCCCTGCTGCCAGGTGGCAGTCTCGACGACACAGCCCAGGGCTGGCCCGTCACGTGAGACAGCCTTGCAGTCAAGCCCGCGGCCAGGACGCGCCTCCCATGCCAGCGACAGCACTTCCTGTCTGACAGTGTCTGCAGGCCCCCGGCCCCTCTGGGCCCCCCACTCCAATAACCCTGTGCACCAGGTCCGCACCGAGCACCGAGCTTCAGGGAGGGCCGGCGTGGATGTGGGGAGCTCATGTGCTGGGGACAGAGCTGGTGGAGGGGACACAGGGACTGGCTGGGTCTCCCGTGCCCGCTGGGCAGGCTCTCCTAGCGCATGTGGTGCAAGTGCACAGATGGCTACCTCCATCTGCAAGGTGCCATCCACAGGCCAAGCGTGCAGAGCCTGGAAATGAGCCACAGAGAGTCTGGCCTGCGCAGCTCTGCCAGCTGAGGTGCGCGGCCTTGCATCTGGTGAAGCTACGGAGGAAGTTCCCTTCAAAACTCACCAGGTCTCTTCAAAACTACACCATTTTCTTGCTCAATCCTCCTACTTCTGCTACTTACAAAAATAAAGGCCAAATTCTTTCCACTCACGAGGTCCTGGGCGCCCACCCCTGCC
This sequence comes from Camelus bactrianus, assembly GCF_048773025.1. Lineage (NCBI taxonomy): Eukaryota > Metazoa > Chordata > Mammalia > Artiodactyla > Camelidae > Camelus > Camelus bactrianus. The sequence continues at coordinate 2,658,899 of NC_133544.1, forward strand.
CCCACCCTTGTGTCCGCACCATGAGGCTTGCCCCGAGTGCAGTTGTGAACCTCGGGTCTGCTGGGACCGGGGCAGACCCTCACTCAGACCCAAGGTGCTCAGTGGGCTGGGTGCAGGGTCCGCTCTTTCCAAGCCTCAGTCCTCACTCTGCCTCTTCCTCCTTCTTCTGACACTGAAGCAGTGTTTCAGGGCCACGGATGTGTGGGAACTGACGCACACCTGACAGGTGCTCGAGCCCTACCTGGGTTCGTTTTCACAAATTAGCACATCACTGTGCAAAGTGTGGAAGCCTCCTGTGACGTCAATTTGTGAAACCAAAATGAAAAAGTTTTCAGAATGATCCCAAAAGGCCAGCAACCCTTTGCTCACCAACTTGCTGGTTAGAACCCTGTTGCTAAGATGCTCAGCAGTGAAGTACCAGGCAGGGGAAAGGGTCAACCAGGAGTGGCCCTGCTGCCACTGGCTATGCCCCCTCCGGCCCTGACTCTGGCCAGGCTCACCCCATCCCCACTGCTCCCCCTCTGGGAACGCACCCCCACCCTCCCAAGGAGGCCCAGCCAGCTCAGCCTCACTCACCTGCCCCCCAGCCTGCGCCCGCGCCCCCACCCCCGCCGCCTTCTCATCTGCAGGCCTACGATTGCCTCATCACCTCTCTCCCTGCGGCAGGACTGGAAGCTCCCCGACTCCATGGATTCTGATCTGCCGTGCTGCCTGACGAACTGCAGGTACCTACGATCACTAGCACCAGTGCCTAATGGATAAAAGGCTCCCAATACACATTTGCAAACAAACAGAGGGACAGGCGAGGTCCGAGCCACTCATACCAAACCGTGTTTCCGTAAAGCCAGAAAAAAGGAAAACAAAAAAGCAGGAAAAGAAAACTCCTTACCTTTCATATCTGCTCTCAGAGCTTCAGGCCTTGAAAACCCCTGCTTAGATTATACGCTACTTACAACTTCGGTTTAGTATTTCATCCTGCAGTGCTTAGGAAGCCATGTGTTCAGTAAAGAGTTTTCAATGAGAAATGTTTGATTCTTTGGAGGTGAATTCCTATTTCAAATACGAGAGACAACTGACTTAGGATCAGGCTAATGATAAATAATAAATGTTCATCTACCTATGACATGTCATACTTTGCGTAGACAAGTGAAGAATATAGTTTTAGATCCCTGGTCTTTAGGGAGGGAGGGTATAGCACAGTGGTAGAGCACATGTTTAGCGTGCATGAGGTCATGGGTTCAATTCTCAGTACCTCCACTAAATAAAATAAATAAATAAATAAACCTAATTATCTCCCCCACCCCAAGAAATAAAATAAAATTATAGATCCTTGGTTTTTATAGGCTGTGTAAGAATGAGCAAACAGATGCAAAGCATCCCACACACAGAGGAAATTTCCCAGCAGCCCCGTCCTGCAGGGCAGAGGACAGCCAGGTTTGCCGGGATTGGCCTGGAGTGTGGGGTGCTGGCGGGGGCATCTTGGCAGAGGGCCCCCGGGGGCCTCTCGCAACCCCACCCACTGTCCTGCATCCTATCCCACGCCTGGCTCACTACTGAGCTAAGCTGCTGGCCGGAGAAGGAGCCTTCGGGGAAGGAGGGAGGAGTCCCTACAGCACTTAGGCAAGCAAGACCTCCTTCATCTAATGTTCACAGGTGAGGAGGAGGAAGCGTAAGAAAACCACCTAAACGTGAAACGTCCAGGATAGGCAAATCCACAGAGACACAAAGCCGACCCATGGTTTCCAGGGACCAGGGGAGTCGCTGCAGCCACTGACGGGAACAAGGCTTCTTGGGGCGACCGAAGTGCTGGGAACTGGATAGTGGGGATGACCGCACAACTCCATGAACATACGGAAAACCACTGAACTGTATTTACAGGGGTGACTTCTACGGTATGTGAATATCAATTTAAAATCTAAACAAATATCACAAAGTAACTGTTTAAAATGGTTCCATTTGGGTCTGGTTAATCTGTAACATTTAGATATAGTGTCACACGCTTTGAAATGGAAGACAAGAACTGAAAGGGAATATGCCTGACGCGCGAGGGGCCAGCGACGGCCCACTGTCTCAGCTGTACACGCTCGCAGAGGAAGCACAGCAGCAACTCAGACCCAGGAGCAAGGCGTAAAGAGTGAGTGCCAGATTCCCCAGCTGCAGCTGCCCACGGGCAGACGCTGCCTCCTGGCGTCCAGCAAGCGCACAGCAGGAAGCGTGCCTTCTCTCTGCCACACAAACCACGCCGCACGTGCAGACTAACCCTCAGCTCCCGTGCCAACAGTGTGTCCCGGGCGTTTTTCCAAACCAGGCGTAAAGATGCACTCAGTTACTGGGGAGGGCTGTACGGCACTCCGCTGGATGGCGTACCAGGACTTGGACAACCAGCTCTGCTTACAGTCTGCGGCGAACGCTCCTGAACATACCTTTGCACACCAAGGCAAGCACACAGCAACACGACTACTGGCTCAAAGATGATGTGCATTTTAAAATGTATAATCACTGCCACGCGTCTTTCTAAAAAGGTTGTACATTGTACATCTCCTCCAATGCTTTAGTAAACTATTAAACATTATTTTAGAGGACAACGGCCAGTTTCATTCAATCCCTGATGCTCCCGACTTTACTTGGGCCTCAGCCATGTTTTCTGGAGAGTGCTGTTGGCCAAGCTGCTGAGCAAACATCACAGTTCTCCTGTGGAGCTGTTGGCAGGCAGAGCCACAGGATGCTGAGGGCACACCCACCGCCCTCCTCCCTAGGGGGGCGGACTCTGCTTCAGGCAAGCGACTCTGCAGAGGTGCCAGACCAGCCACGGTTTGTTTCAGCAGGTCCACTGGGCACGTACATCCACAGCTCTGCGCCTGGCATGTCAGGGGACACAGGGACGAAGGAGACTGTCCCTACCCTTAGAGAGTTCTGCGGGAGTTGTGAGGAAGGAGAACACTCCAGAGTCAACGAGTGTAACCAGCAGCAGACGTGAGGGGTGACAAGAGCTGCAGGTCTTCAAAAGAGGAAGATAGCACCTCTGTTCTGGGAAGGCGGGGGGTTTCCTGGGTTGGGCTTGTGGCCCAATTCCCATTCCAGCACAGGACGAGGGGAAGGAGGGTGGGCAGGTGCAGCACCCTTAGGTGACTGGGGAGGCGAACCTGGTGCTGTGGGCTCCAGGGGAGGAGCTGGCAGGCAGGTCGTCTGGCCCTGAGTGGTCTGGGTGAGGAGGTCAGCCTGGTGTCTCTTCCCAGAGGCCAACCCTGGGCACAGCTTTTATCCTCTGGACATCATTTCTTCTTTTCACGTGAAAAGCAGGCAACACCGCTGGTCTCCAGCATCATCAGGCATCACTGAGGCACTACACATAGGTCCCTCCGCCAGCTCTACAGCGCTCAACGCACAGAAGACACACCCTCCGCCCGCGGGGTCAGAAGCCTGGCAGACCAGGCTGTTTCCTCATCGCAGACGGCGCAAAGCCCTTTCAGAAAGCCCCTTCCCAGCAATTAGGTAAGAAAAAAGAAACAAACGGCATACAGTTGGAAAGGAAGAGGTAAAACTATTTCTGTCTTCAGATGACATAACCTTGCACTTAGGACTCACTACGGAATCAGCTAAAACCGAGGTGAACTAATAAACCTGCCCCGCAAGGCTGCAGGACACAAGGTCGATGTGTAAAACCAGCCACACTTCTACACACTGGCAACGAATAATCCAAAAATAAAATTAAGAAAACAACCCATTTATAAGAGCATCAAAAAGAATAAAACATTTAGGAATGAATGTAACCAAACAATGGCAAGACGTATGTTCTGAAAATTATAAAACATGTTGAAAGACATTAAAGATATAAGTAAGTGGAAGCTACCCCACATTTAAGGACCGGGAGGCCTGGCACTGCTAAGACGGCAGTACCACTCAAACTGACCTAAGATTCATCTCAACCCCCATCAAAAGCCTAGCTGGTTTTTTTTCTCTTGCAGAAATTAATAAGCTGAACCTAAAATTCATATGGAAATATGGGGAACCCAGAATAGAAAAACAATCCTGAAAAAGAACGAAGTCAGAGGACTCACACGTTCTTATTTCAAAGCTTACTATGAACTAATCAGGGTCCTGTGGTACCGGTAGTAGGGCAGACATGCAGATCAATGACACAGAACTGAGAGTCCAGGGGTAAACCCGCACACTGCTGGTGGACTGACTTCCGACCAGCGTGCCACCACCACCAGCGAGGCAGAATGCGTGCTCTCGTGCCTGTGGTCCCGCTGTTGTTACAGGACAAAGTAGGCTCCACTCCCAGATGTTCCCATCACAGCTCTCTCAGGCTGTGCCAGTGGCCATCGCCCAACACTGCTTAGAGACCTGCCTCCTTCCCTCCCAGGTGCTCAACTCAACTCCACTTCACGGAGCACAGCTGGGTGGGTTCTAAGACCTCCTTGACTGGTATCCTTCCTTGCCTTTCAGAAAAATGTATGAAATGATACCTGACATGTAAAAAAGATTATGTGCAACACACACACAAGGTTAAGAATACGACAACAACAAAAGCCCAGCACCCGCCACCAACAGGCACCATCTCCCTGTGCGCGCCTCCCTCAGCCATCCCCCTGCCTCTCCCCAGAAGTCAATGTCAGCCTGAACTTTCGCATTTATCATTCTCCTGCTATCGTATATTTTCCTTCTTAAACAATACACTTTTGTCTTTTTTTAACTTCGTAACAATGGTATACTGTTTGTAGCCCTCTGCCATTGGTATTATAAATATTCACCCACATTTGTCGTGCGCAATAGAAACACTTCATTCATCTTCGCTGCTGCGTAACTTTCCACGATGTACTTACCTATCTTCTTATTGTGCCGTTTCCAGTCTTCGCTGTTGCGGACAGTCTGTTCTGAACACTCTGGCGCATCTGTCTGGGAGCCCTCATGGAAGCTTCTCCAGATCAGGGGATGAGGGCTTAGCAAACTACAAGCTACGGGTTAGATCCAGACAGCAGCCTGTTTTTGTTTAGACCCTTGAGCTAAGAATGCTTTTTAGATTTTTTAGAGTTGGACAATCAAACAAATGAAACAAAGACAACTATGTGACAAGACTGTATGTGGTCCACAAAACCTAGAATATTTACTATCATGCTCTTTTGCAGAAAGAATCTGCCAGTCCCTGCCCTGCACCCTGCATCTAGAATGCAGAGTAACTGCTGGTTTGCAGCCTGCACGCATGGCCAGTTTACAAGCCAAGGCCAAACTGCTCTCCAAAGCAAAGCAGCATAAAAGTTTCTGTTAGTTCACATCCTCCCAACACTGGGTATCCTCAAGCATCTTAGTTTCCGCCAACCCAGCAGGTACAGTGGTCCCTTTACGTCCCTTCCCTGATAGTTATTTAAATAAGTTTAGCATCTTTTCATAGGCTCATGGGCCACCTGTGTTTTTCTTTCTGTTGAAATGCCTGATTGTGTCTCCTTTGCATTTTTAAGTTGGGTTGTTGTCTTTTACAATATTGATTTTTTGGGGTTATTCATATATTCTGACTGATAATCCTTTGTTAGTTACATGTGTATGTCTTCCCCTGAGGTTGTGGCTTGACCTTATTTATGCCTTTTAATAAAGAGAAGTTCTAAATTTTAATGTTAGTCAAATTTGCCGTTTTAAAGGATAAATCTTTATCTGTATCTTGGCCTTCTGAAAATATTCTGATTAGCTTATGGGTGAGGCTGATGAAAAGAGGACAACCCAGTACACATGAAACCAAAACAGAAATCAGCTCTAACTCTAGCACACCAACCTTTTCAAAGAAGGATATTCCACTCAAATAAAACTAGCAAACGAACCACCAACTTTGTCAAACAGACTCACACTGCACACAGAAAATATTCTTCCTCAACAAAAGCTTATTCGAGACAGAAATGACATAAGCCTGAGCAGGACCTGGTTTGCAGGCCCACACCCTTCAGTACCAGTGCGATGGCCCACGCGGGCCGGATCTGGACCAAGGAAAGCAGGAGTCAGACACCTCAGCAGGGCCAGGCCTGGTAGGCGGACGAACACGCTGAGGTTTACCGCCAATCCCAGACTCTGCCAGCCGTCAAGTCTCACCGCAAGAAGTCAGTCTGGTATGAAGTGTAGGAATCACGGATTGCCTCCTAGAACAACTGGGACAATAGGAATGACGTCTTTAAGTCTTACAATAAGACGGTTACCCACCTATCGTGTCCTGAGGAAAGGGACTCTTGGACTTAGGAAAACCACCAACGCAGGCAAATTTTTCACAATCAACTCAAACGCGGACAACGGTGAGCACTGCTAACGCTGATGCTAACGTGGTGCATCACCACAAGACCACACACAAGTCACTCGGAAGGAGAACCACCTCGGGTTCCTCCCACCTGTGCAACAGGGAGGGTGAAAACCTCAAGGTCACCAAAGGAAACAGAACTTCTATCTGGAGGACCAAGTTTTCAGCAGCAACAAAGGAGCACATGATTCTTATTAGAATGCCCTCCAAGCGGCAGGCACACAGCAAATATTAACAATAATTTATCTTAAATATTGTTTACCTTTTGTAAGCCATCTTAACTCCTTTCTGAAATCAAGTGGGGTGTGACATTAATTAGGCAAGCTCAAAATTGGTCCTAATGTTAAGACCAGACTAGTGAGTGATGTCAGAGAAAATGACTGAGTAAGGAACTCCAAGCAGCACTATTTACAACAGCTGAGACATGGAAACAACATACAAGTCCCTTGACAGGTGACTGGATGAAAAACATGTGGTGTACACACACACACACACACACACACACACACACACACACACACACACACACTGGAATACCACCCAGCCATAAAAAGAACAAAATAATACCATTTGCAGCAACATGGAGGGACCTAGAGATTATCCCATGAAGTGAAGTAAGTCAGACAAGAAAGGCAAATATCATATGATATCATTTATATGTGGAATCTAGAAAAAAAAAGTTACAAATTTCATTTACAAACCAGAAACATACTCACGGACACAGAAAACAAATTATGGTTTACCAAAGGAGAAAGAGGGGGGCAATAAATTAGAAGTTTGGGATTAACATATACACACTACTATATATAAAATAGATAAACAACAAGGGCCCACTATATAGCACAGGGAACTATATTTAATGTCTTGTAAGAACCTGTAATGGAAAAGAATCTGAAAAAAGAACTATGTATATGTATAACTGAATCTTTTTGTTGTACACCTGAAACTAGTGGTGTAAATCAACAACAATTCAATAAAAAATAAAATTAAAAGACAAAAAAAGAAAGGAACTCCCAAAGTCCATCCTTCAGTAAAAGCAAGAACAAAGCTCGCAGAATCTGTCAGAAACAACCTCCGTGGAACTCTAGAAAATAACCACAGGCTTGCAACACCCCAAGGAATACCAAATCGAGAGAAACCAGCTGAATCTCTGTGAGAACGGTGAGCTCCACGGCACTCACCTGCCCGCCCTGGTCCCACTCCCAAGGGGCAGGGGCCTGGAGGATGGAAGCTGCAGTCCCAATAGTTACTCGGTGGGGGGCCAGGGTGGGTGGGTGGAGTGGAACAGACCTCATTTGCAAAGAATCTTGGTGGCATGTTATGACCTACCAGTGGCTCCCTGGAAGGCCAGCTCAAGCGGCCTGCCTGGGCCTCACCAAACCCAGAGCGCTCCCAGAACTGAGGCAGTGCTGGTGGGGGCTGGAGGGGGTGGGCCCTGGAACACTCACCCGCGAATGTGTTAGCTGAGCTGCCCAGGGCCATCAGTGACAGGTGAGGCAAACGACAGACTCAACAAAGGCCGGCAGGCAATGCTGGGAAGTAAGGGCTTTGAACAGTTCCAACGTATTCCTGGGACTTCAGAAGGCCATGCAAATGCCCAGAGCTGTGCACACACTCAGGAAAGACCTGAGGAGACCCTGAGCCCTCGCCTCTGGCTAACATTCAGGCTCCGCACAAGCAGGACATGAGTGCTAAGGCAAAGCTGTCGACGGCCTGGCTGAATGTTAAGAGCAGACTCAGTACTCACACAGACCCTATTTGAAGGGACTCAGAGACAATTTTGGTCCCAGGCACTTAAGGAAATCTCTGTCCAAAGACTACTATACGAATGGAACAGAGACTTCAGTGACCTCACATGATAAAGAATATAGACTTTACCAAGTTAGCTCAAAAAAGTTACTGTGCAAACAACCATAACCAGCAGCAACAAGTCTCGGGGCGAGGGGAGGGCCTCATCTTCCAGACTCGCCACTTAATCACGTCAAACATGTCCAATGTTCAATCAAAAAACTACAGGGCAGACAGAGAAACAAAAAAGGTATGACCCCTACACAGGAAAAAAAAAAAACAAGTCTTAAAAACTGTCCAGGAGGAAACCCAGACATTAGACTCACACAGACTTTGAATCATCAATTTTACATGAGTTCAAAGAGGTAAAGAAAACCATGTCCGAAAAAGTATAGGAAATCACCCAATGTCTCATGAAATAGAAAATACCAATAAAGAGAAAATCTTAAGGAACTAGAAGAAATTCTGGAGTTGAAAAGCATAATAATTAAAATGAAAATTTCAATACAGGGGCTTAACAGAAGAATTGAGAAGGCAGGAGAATTCGAGAACTTGAAAACAGGTCAATCGAGATTTGAAGATGAGTCAGTTGAGTTTACCTAGCCTAAGTAACAGAAGGAAAAAATAATAAAGAAGAATTAACAGAGCTTCAAAGACCACCGATCACACCAACATATACGTTATGGGAGTCCCAGAAAGGAGAGGAGGGAGAGTAAAGGCGGAAAGAATATTTTAAGACAGTGGACAAAATTTCCCATATTTGATGAAAGACATTCATCTGCACATCCAGGAAGCTTAACAAACTCCCTGTAGGATAAACTCAAAGAAAGCCTAATAGACATTATAATTAAACTGGTGAAAGACAAAAAGAGAGTTTTGAAAGCAGCAAGAGAAGTGAGTCCTCACAGAAAAGGATTTCTTCAATAAGATTAGCAGTTGATATCTCATCAGAAACCATGGAAGACAGAAGACAATGGGATGACATTTCAAAGGACTGAAAGGAAAAAATATCAATTAAGAATCATATATCCACCAGAAAGAGAAAGAAAAACACCATATGATATCACTTACATGTGGAATCTAAAAAAAAAAAAAAAAGACAAACAAACTTACTTGCAAAACAGAAACAGACTCTCTGACACAGAGAACAAACTTGTGGTTACCAGGGGCAGATGATGTGGGAAGGGATAAATTGGGAGTTAGAGACTTGCAGATACTACTATATATAAAATAGATCAACAAGTTTATACTGTATAGCAGAGGGAACTATATTTGATATCTTGTAGTAACTTATGATGAAAAAATATGAAAACAAATATATGTATGTTCATGTATGACTGAAGCATTGTGCTGTACACCAGAAATTGATGCAACATTGTAAACTGACTGTACTTCAATAAAAACAAAAACAAACAAAAAAGGAATCCTATATCCAACAAAACTGTGTTTCAATAATGAAGGAGACTCTCAACAAAACACTAGAAAAATAACCCCAAAAGCATATTAAATGTACTATACACCATAACAAAGCGGGATTCATCCCAGGAAAGCAAGGTTCAATATAAGAAAATCAATCAACGTAACATACCATATTAAAAGAACAAGGGGGGAAAAACCCACACGATCATCTCACTTGATATAGAAAAAGCATTTGACAAAATCAAACATCCTTCCATTATAAGAACCCTTAAAAGTGAACTTCCTTGATATAATAAAGGACATCTATGAAAACCCCACATTTAATGGTGAAAGGGTGAAAGCTTCTGCACTAAGATCAGGAAGAATCGAAGGCTGTGTGCTTCACCACTGCTGTATTACACTATCTTATACGGGAAGTTCTAACCAGAGAAATTGGGCAAGAAAAAGAAAGAAAAGGCGTCCAGATTAGAAAGAAAGAAGTAAAAATATGTCTACTCACAGACAACATGATCCTATACACAAAACATCCCAAAGAATTCACAAGAAAAACTGCTAGAGGGGGAGGGTACAGCCCACGGGTAGAGCGCATGCCGAGCACGCACAAGGTCCAGGGCTCAAACCCCAGTACTTCCACTTAAAATAAATAAATAAACCTAATTACCTCCCCACCAAAAACAAACAAAAAATAAATAAATAATAAAATTTTTAAAATGTTAAAAAAGAAAGAAAAACTAGAGCTAATAAACGAATTCACCAAGGTTGCAGAAAAGAACAAATTTGCAACAAAGAAACATCAGTTTTGTTTCTATACACTAGCAACAAATAATCTGAAAAGGAAATTTAAGCAATCCCATTTACAATAGCATCCAAAAGAAAAAATTACCTAGAATAAATTTAACCAACAAGGTAAAAGATTTGTTCATTGAAAACTGCAAAACTGCTGAAAGAAATTAAAGAAGACACCATCAAATGGCAAGACATTAAAGAAGACACCATCAAATGGCAAGACGTTTGTTTGTTCCTAAACAAATCTAAATACATGGACAGGAAGAAAATACAGCTGTGATGGTGATACTACTTGTGATGGTTAATTTTACGTGTCAACTCATCTAGGCCATGCGGTGCCTGGATATTTGGTCAGACGTTTATTTTTTCTATGTGCTGTGAGAGTGTTGGATGAGATTAACAATTGGTAAACTGAGTACAGCAATCAGACTGCCCTCCCCAGTGTGGGTGGGCCTCATCTAATCAGTCCAAGGCCTGAAAAGAACAAAAAGGCTGACCTTCCCTCAAGTAAAGAGGGTTCTTTCTGCCTCTCTTCAAACTGAGACACTGGCTGTTTTCCCGCATTCAAACTCAAACTGAAATAAATGTCAGCTCTTCCTGGATCTTGAGCTGGCTAGCTGCCTGTACCACTGGCTCAGGCTGGAACTAAGCTACTGGCTCTCCTGGTTGCCACCTTACTCTGCAGACCCTGGGACTTGCTTGACTCTGCGACTGTGTGAGACCTAATTCTCACACAATTATAATAAGTATAATAAATATCTCTTTACACACACACGTTATTGATTCTGTTTCTCTGGAGAACCCTGACTAATATACTACCCAAAGCAATACATTTAGATGCACTGCAATCCTTATCAAAATTCCAACGGCCTTTCTTTAACAGAAATAGAAAAAATCTGATCCTCAAATTCATACTGACTTGCAAAACGGACTCCAAAGAGACAAAACACTATTGAAAAAGAAAAAAAAAAAGACTGATGACTCACACTTCTCAAACTTACTACTTTAAAACTTCCTACAAAACGACAGTAATCAAAACGGTGTAACCCTGGCATTAGGGTACACATGTAGAGCAATGGAACAGAGCTGAGAGTCCAGGAATAAACTCACACATCTGTGGCCAAATGATTTTTGACACAGATGCCAAGACCATTTAGTTGGGAAAAAACAGTCTCTGGGACAACTGGGTAACCAGGCAGAAGAACGAACTTGGATCCTACCTCACTCCGTACATACAAACTTGGTTAAAATGGATGAACAACTAGAATATAAGAGCTAACACTGTAAAACTCTTAGAAGAAAGCACAGGGGTAAATTTTTATGACCTTGAATTTGGCAAAGGATTCTTAGATATGACACCAAAAGTACAAGCAACAAAGCAAAATAAGATACATTAGCTTCATCAAATTTGAAACCTTCCGTACATAAAAGGACACTCCCAAGAACGCGAAAAGACAACAAGAAAATAGGGGGGGGAATCTGCAAATCACGTATCTGAGAAGGGTCTAGTAACCAGAATAAAGAACTTTCACAACTCGTTAACAAAAAGATAAACATCCCAAGTAAAAAATGGGCAAAGGATGTGAGTAAACATTTCTCCAAGGAAAACACAGAAACGGCCAACAACACATGAAAAGGTGTTTAGCATCGTCAGTCACTAGGGAAACACAAATCAAAACCACCTCGAGTTACCACTTCATACCCACCATACGGCTATAAATGAAAATACAAGGTAAAATTACTGGGTGAGGCTGTGGAGAAACTGGAACCCTCATATGCTGCTGGTGGAAACATAAAATGGTTCAGCTTTTGTGGCAAACATTTTGGCAGTTCCTCAAAAAGTTAAACACAGAGTTACTGTATGACCCAGCAATTCCAGTCCCAGGTGTACACACAGAAGAACGGAAAACAGGTACTCAAACAAACGTTAAGTACGAGACACACTCATAGTAGCGCCATTCACAATGCCCAAAAGGAGGAAACAACACAAATGTCCATCCACAGATAAATGGGCAACCGATATGTAGTGTGAGTACCACTCAGCCGTAAAAGCCAATGACGTAATGACACACACAACATGGATGAGCCTGGAAAACACCATGCTCAGTGAAAGACGCCAGAAACAGAAGGCCACACACTGGACGATTTCATTTATGTGACGTGCACAGCACAGGCAAGTCCACAGGGACAGCAGCCTGCTGGCTGCCCGGGGGGTGAGGAGAAGGACAACGAGGACCACCAGCTCAGTGAGGCTTCCCTCTGAGGCAGTGAATGCTCGTTCTGCAACCACACAGAGGCTGTGGTTCCACAACACTGTGAAAGGACCACATGCTACTAAACTGTTCACTTTAAAATGGTTAATTTTATGTTGTGTCAATTTCAAAACAATTTCAATAGTTCAAAAAAACTATTGTTCCAAAAAACGGACCATCATGAGATACTACTCTGCAGCCATTAGGATGACTATAATTTAAAAAATGGAAAATTACAGGTGTTGGTGAGGATACAAAGAAACTGGAACCCTCGCACGTTGCTGAGATAAAACGGTTCATCCTCTGCAGAAACAACTCAGCAGCCCTCAGAGTCACTGCGTGAGCCAGCAATGCTGCCCGTGCATGTGCAGTCAAGAGAAGGGGCCCCGTCCACACAAAGACCTGTGTCTGAATGTTCACAGCAGCAACACTCGTAACAGACAAAAATGTGAACAGTGCTGATGTCCATTAAGAGATAACTGGACAAATAAAATGGATGTATCTCCATACACTGTACTGATATTTAACCACAAAAAAAAACAAAGTACTGATACGCGCTACGACATGAGTGAAACTTGAAAACACTGCTAAGTGACAGAAGTCAGAAAAAAAGGCCACATATCATCATACGACCCCGTTTATGTGAAACATCCAAAACGGGCAAATCCCCCGAGGCAGAAAGTAAATCAGTGGCTGTCAGGCCGGGGCAAGGGGCGTAACAGAGAGGGACGGTGTGGAGCTTCCTCCGGGATGGGTGAGTGTTCTCCAATCAGACGGTGTGATGGTTGATCAACACTGTGAATATCCTAAACACCACCGAGCGTTCTGAATGGTTTAAATGATCAATTTTTCATAATAAAAAATGTAAAAAAAAATTTTAATGAAAAATAAAAAGCCTAAGGAGCTGAGACACGATCTCTCTCTTCAACACACAGCCTGACAACTGCTCCTCACCAGCCCCAGCAGAGAATCAGTAGCAGCAGTAACAGCACAGAAAATGTTAGCACATGTGAACCTGATGTAACACAATTCTGTTCATATTCAGACCGAAAGAATTTCCTACCATTGGACGTACTCTAATAGAAAAATTAAAACTGGAAAGAGTAAAGACACTAGGAGGCAATGAAAAACTAAGCTTAAGGGAAGGTCTTAAACTGAATGTAGAGAAACAAGGAGAAATGCGACCTAAGGAAAAGCGCAAATGCTGACCACGGGCACACTGGTGCCGGCGTCGGCGGCAAACGGGTCTGCTGAAGTCAGCCACGCCTCGGCCCTTGGCTGGGCAACAGTCTCTGCTGTAAGTACAGCTACGAAAGCTGACACCATGTTCAAGGCCCCAAACTAAAAACCACAGTAAAAAAAAAGTTCCTTGGTCCTTATCGTAATTCTCTAAAACAAACATACAAAAGTACAACGCTCATTATCTAAGACAGTAAGTTGTCATCTACGTCTACACCTGGTCATTCTCACCAGCCTGCGATGGGCCAGGCATCGCACAGGTGCCCCAGGTGCAGGCCGACCACCAGAAGTGGCATAAATCAGCAAAGCCGTGCCTCTGGAAGCTTCCAAAATGGAGGAATGCGGGAACTTGTGATTAGATTTCCTGATTTAAATGTAAACATGTATTTCATTTTTTGTGGGTATAAAAATAGTTAAATTCTACCTTAATGCTAAAGCTTAGATGTGACCATTATAAGCTAATGAAATTCTATAGTATTTGTAATAATTATTGTGTTCAAGAAGAAAAATCACGCAAACTCAGCCAAATGAATTAAAGAGAGGGTGGAGGAGGCCACTCAGGCAACTGCAGACTAACATTTTATGGCCTCACTTGAGGAAGCAGCTCCGAGGTTACAACACCCACACGCTGGACGGACACATGTGCCTCTGGTTAGCACATGGGGCCACGCGACTGATGGGAACCTGGGGCCCCTGCCAATACCTCCCCCTTCCCACCCTAGCCTCTAGCTCAAGCTTGGGAAGAGGATGTGAGCTTCCACACACACGAAGAGAAATGTTCTGCTCAATACTAACAAGACACACTAGGCAGAGAGAGTGCAAAACAGCCCTGATGAAGGGAAGGTATGTGACTACCAAGCAGCACCCAGGCAGTGCCCTCAGGGAAGCTGAACAGGAGGCGAGATCAGAGCCACCAGAGCTGGCGTCCCGGGCCTGCACCAAGGACCGGGCCTGCCACAGTGTCTGGCCTGCTTAGTTCCAGAATTCTGATTCCACAGCTTCCTTTGAGCAAAATTATCACTCTATATTGCCTACTGTTTGCTACGTGTTTAAGTATGAATTTATTGTATTTTGAGGCCATATTCTTAGCTCAATGAAAAAAAACCTCTACTGAGAAATTCACTTCATAAAATGTTAGCTTCTAGTCAGCTACTCAGGAAGCCCTCCCCTCACAGCTGAGGCCTGTCTACACTTGAGAAGTACAGCAAAGAACTGGGCCAGACTCCTTCCATCCTCTGCTACACCTCCGTTACCCTAATGATTTATTTTTATGTCCCCTACTTCGGTGATTTATGTTAAGCTACACTCTACTTGGAGATTAGAAACTGGAAACAACACTACATCTGCTGACAAAAGGGTGCTCCCAGAACTGGAAAGCCCGGGGAAAACCGAAAAAGGGAAGCATCAGATAAACAAAGAAAACGTCTCCTGAACACAAGGCAGACGCAGAAAAACAAGCTCCACATCAAGCCCAGCAGGGAAATCAAAGGCAGCACCCAGACAATGCCAACAAAGGGAGAAGGGAGGGAGCCGCAGGCAGGCAGGCAGGCGCACCCTGCTGACACCAGGGTCTCTGGCAATCCACGTTTATGCAAACACTGCGGCACCGGCACGGGGACTCCTCCTCACGATACCTGCTGCCAAGTGCTCTGCAGAGGGAGAGGGCCCGGGGCTGGGAACACTGGGGAAGCGCAGACAGGAGGAGATGAGATTCTAGTCCACACCAGTAGGAAGATCACAATCCCACGTGAAAAGGCCCACTTAGCAGAGAGAACAAGGGACAGTTGGGGAGAGAGAGACAGACTGATGCAGGCATGCAGCTGAAAAAGAACCTGAGCACACCACTATATAAAACTTGGTCTTAAATCCTTTAGGAAAGCAGAAGCTAGCCGAGGCCCAGCACTGCTATATCCTTTGCTTCACATGATTTGGGATTTTTTTTTTAAAAAGCATTCATTCAATTCTGTGTGCAAGAATGCTGCGCCGCTCCTGGGCCAGGGCCAGAGTCCTGCCATCTGGCCGGGGGGAGGGAGGAAAGCTGAGGCTCAGTCCGCTGGACAAGCAGCCCAGAGCGGGCGGCACCTTCCCAGGTGGAGGCATTGAGCTGCCAGTTGTGTGATAAGGTTCGTTTTCCCAGAGCACCGACTGCACTTGGAAAAATGAGTGAAAAGCATAAAGCACGGCCATGCCTAGGAGTGGGTTACAATATTTAAATCATTTTGGGATAAAGTATGAGATTATGACTCCTTCCCAGGCCCTTTCGCAGACTCTCCTGTTTCTGCCTGTGGTTAAAGGCGGGAGCCGCTCGGGTGCCGACCGAGCCCCTCCTCCTCCCCACGCTCCTGCTGGGCGGTCGTGTCACCTGGCCCAGCAGGCCTGCACAAACAAGCCCCACACTTGCTGACCTCCCTGTCAGCTGCTCAGTCTTTCCCTCAGTCTGTCACACCGCACAGGAGCCCCATAGTTGATGCAGCCGCGGTGGAACCTGTGGTCTCAGGTACTTCCCATTTCTATCTGGCCACCCCTCTACCTACTTCTCAAGACAACCCGCTCCCACCTTACCGAGCGGCGCCATCACCTGGCCAGCTGCCCAAGGCAGACCTGTCCCCGCCTCCCCGACTGTGACATCCGGTCACTAATCCTGACCTGCCGATTCCATCGCCTCCAGCCTGATTCTCCCTGCCACCAGCATGCCCCCCATTACAGGGCGCTCACCCTTGTTGTTCCCAAGATGCCCTCGCTTCAGCTGACTCATCCATAGTCTGTTCCAGCTAAAATAACCCACTTTGAGCTTCCAGCCTCTCGCTTTATACATAAGGAAACCCAGGCCAAGACAAGCAATATACTTGCAAGGTCCCAAAGTTACTGAGAAACCTGCAGCTGGGTAAAGAGCAAAACTGATGCTGTTTCTATGCAGAGGAAACATGCTGACTAAAGCCAGTATATTTTTAAAGATTAGTGTTTTCCTGTAATATATCCAACACAATGGAATACTATAGAGTTGTTAAAAAAAAAAGGACGAGGAAGGTCTCTCCGTATTTCTGTGGTGTGAGCTCATGACACGCTGTTAAATTTAGAAAATCAAGACGGAGAAAAGCTTGTATTGTACATTACTACTTGCTAAGAAAGAGGGCTGTGGGTATACACACATACTTAAATTAAAAATAGAAAGACAAAACAAAAGCTAAAAGAAAGTCACCTCTGGAAGAGGGAAGAAACAGGGTATAAAGATCAGGAATGGAAGCAAGATTCCTTAAAACACTTTATTTTTGACTTGGAACCATGAAAGTACTTTTTATAAATGTCTAACACAAATTTTTAAAAGAAGCTATTCCTTAAAATAAAAATAAATGAGTCTAACTGTGTAACAGGTTGGTGGCACACTGAGGAACTGGTTCAAGTGACTTTAAGGTTTAATAATTCGGCAGAACATCCCTAGGATTATACCCCAAGGGAAAAAGAACCATAGAAAATCTTAAGCTGCTTTCAGTAATCATGTATTAGTTGGTAACATACTGGTATTATTATTTTAAAACTATCACATATATTTTATAGGTTAAAACAAGTAAATAATGATGCTAATGTTGTTAGGAACTGAGATTTTTCAGCATAAGAGAAAAGACATATCAATATAAAATAAGAAGTAAAAACCACATGGCCCTAAATTTGAAACAAAAACATCAGTGTGAATTCATGATTAAAAGCCAATTTCCCAGCTGTCCAACAGAAAGGCCCAGAGCAACAACCAGCCCTGAAGCAATGAGCATCCCCAGTGCCCAGACTGTGGTCTCGAGACACCGAATTCTCTACAAGAGGCAACGAGAGCTGCTTAGAGAAACAGCCAATTCCAGGCCTAGGGTGAAGCACAAGATGAATCTGAAACGTCTCACCATCTCAGAAAGCAGGGAAAGGAAGACCACGGGCCACATCAAAGGACAAGTCAACTCTCAGAGGCCCCACTGGCAGAAGGGGCCCAAGTTCAGCATCGATAAGAACAGTAACTGCGAGAGACTGAAGCACATTACACCTGTTTAAAGTCATGAGTTTACACTGATGCTTAAGACTGGTCACTTTCAGAGCGGCTAGGACGCCATCTCATTATTTGGAGAACCCATAAAGAAAAAGAATCAGGCATTTATCCTATTATCATTCCTATTTGAACTATCCCTTAGGGTAGCCACACAGTTTAAAGAGGGAAGTTTCTCTCCACAGAAGTATTTCAGTTAATCAAGGCAGAGTAAAGGATAAAACTTACAATGTCATCGCTTGCAACCTCTAACGACTACGAGTCCAGGCGTCCAGCACCACTGGCCCTGATGCCAGAGCAGACGTGCGCCCCCTGGTGATGGCACACACCTCAACCTCTGAGTGCATGTGCCGATCCACCCTCTGGACCTGCCTACCACCTCACTGGAAATACAGGGGACAGAAGAACACATTCTATGGAAACAGCTAAAGTCAAAGCAGGGAAACGTCCGACCACAGAACCACCAGCCTGGATTTTCCAACAAAGAAATGCAAGGAAGGAGAGGGATGGGGAGGAGCAATTAATTCAGAGACTTAAGACAGAGATCAGCTGAATGCACCTGTTTGCACTCTGCTTCAAACAAACTAAAAAAATTGAGACTACTGGGGAGAACTGAATGGTACTATGATTACGAATAAAATTATAAATAGCAGTTTTCTTGTTACTTATGAATTTACCAAAACTAGCTATGTATTAAATCTCACTTTGGATGCAAACATTTCAAACCTATTTTATATTCATTTTAATGTTCTAACATATTAAAGAGTTCTTAATTTCAAGTATACAATGCCACTCAGTCACAAAATAAGAGACTAAAACACAGGGTAATTGGTTTCCTTTCAAACTCCTGGAGAAAGAAGGTTAAGGAGCAAGCAGTTCACATATTGTAAGATGCAAACTCAGGCACACCTCCACCCTCAGCCCCTGGCAGCTTTACTGCAACAGGCCCCCTCCTGCGGAAGGGTGGGCCTCAGAGCTTTCAGAGTGAAGGCAGAGATGCATTCCATGACCCTTGGTTTTCAGACGCGTTAATTGTTACTGAGCCATTAGGTCCAATGTCTATTATTCTCAGTTTAATACTGGTTTAAAAAAATGAAAAACAAAGTCAGACACAAACCAAAATACAGTGCCATGTATGCAGAAGACACTCAGATACACCTGTTACAGAATGAAACTGCTAAAGCCAAAAATGAGTAAGTTCAGGATGTTTTTGAATTGAATTACTTTATTTTTATGCAAACAAGCAAGTAACAGCTGAAGAAAGAAATCTATACAAATTAAAAATTTCTAGTGACATACCTGTCTGTCATATGCTGTGAGAAGATGTATCTAAGCTTGATCAGGGAGGGAGAGACTTCAAAAAAGCAAAAGCAAAGCAGTGTCAACCTTATCCTTCTTCAAATAATGTAGTGGAGTCCTTTACCTAGGAAGTAAG
The DNA here is from genome assembly GCF_048773025.1 of Camelus bactrianus. Classification (NCBI taxonomy): domain Eukaryota; kingdom Metazoa; phylum Chordata; class Mammalia; order Artiodactyla; family Camelidae; genus Camelus; species Camelus bactrianus. The sequence goes on from NC_133544.1 coordinate 2,678,122, forward strand.
AAGGACACTTGGTTAACTCACATATGGAAAATTTTAAAAGCTTTTAAAAATAGAATTTCAAAAATGGAAATTTCTAAAGCTTCAGAGGAAACATTTTAAACTATACTATATAAACATGTGCTTTGGATTTTCTGCATTTTTTTGAGTTGAACACAAATTACAAAGTCTGGATATCTTCAGATTATTTTTATTTTAAAATCACTTTTAAAATGAAGTATTATATACACATAGAAAAGCACAAGAAACATGTATTACCGTTTCACAAGGTTATTACATAAACACTAGTCCAACTACCAGCCAAGCCAAGGAACCAAAAAAACGCTGGTGCCTCTCTGTGATCCTAAACCCCTTCCTCTCCGGTAACTTCCGTGGCTGTCATTTCCTTGCTTTTTGTTAGACTTATCACCTAGGCATGTGGCCCTAATCGAAAATTTATTTTTGCCAGCTTCTGGATTTTATATAAACATAATCATATAGTGTGCATTCTTTTGTCCTGCTTTGTTTTTGCTCCCCACTGTAGTCACTGGCCCGTCATTTGTTTCCACTGCTGTGTAATATTCCATTGTGTAGATATACCATAGTTTACTTACCCATTCCCTTGCCTCCTGGGTGTTTCTGCTCTGGGGCAAACACAGCACTACTAAGATCTTTCTGGCACATCTATCTTAAGCACACAGGAATGTATTTCTCTAGTGTAAATACCTACAAGTGTGATTGCTAGATTATTAGGTAAGTATTCAACTTTGCCACATAAAGCCAAACAAACTACTTCCCAAAGCAGTTGTAACAACTTATACTCCCAACCAGAAGGATATGAGAGAGTGTCTGTTGCTCAACTTTTCAACAAGACTTGTCAGGCTTTTAAATTCTTGCTAACTGAATAGCTATGCAGTGGTAGCCTGAGAATTCTTTATAACGTACAATTTTATAACTATTATGGAGAAAAATTCATGAAATTTTACACCTGACAACTGCTGCAGTGAAGATTTAATTTTGCAGGCAGGCATTTGTTCTCTTTTCCAATGGTCACTGTGTTCCATTCTCAGTCTGCCAGCTTCCAGAGACACTGGTTCCAAACCCCAAGCACAAGGGGACAGGTATCAGTGCGGACTGGCCCATAAGAGCATCCCATTCCTGGGCCAGAGCTGCTTCATCTCTGAGAGCACACGACCCAAGTCAAAATGAATGGAGTCTTTTCTTCCTTCTCTGGGAGTTAAGGAGATCCTCACTCTTTCCCAAAGAACTTGAACATGAGCACATAGATCTGGCTACTCGAAGGAAGGAGGCTGTCTGAGAACAGAGCAGTCGTGGAGGACGACGCTGGGGAAGAAACTGACTACCTTCGGCTCTTAAATTAGTGATCAGTAAGTCCCCTTTTGCTTTTAACAGCTAATGTCCAGTTACATCAGAAAGAGCCCTCACTGTTAAATCACTTATTATAAAGCATGGGTTTTAATCTACTCAGTAAGCCACACAGGTCAATTAAAGTAACATACAGCAGTAGAAACACACACACATACAACCTCAGTATTTTTTCATTCACAGTTTGTAATTCAAAACAGTTTATCACCCAGACTTGGACTATAGTTCTTGCTAAGTGGCAAGTTAATTCTGAATGTTTCTTTGGCAAGAGAACTAAAAATCAAAAGCTATAATTTATTTGTCCTTATCTGCTATAAACACTTCACTAATCATACTATCCCTATTGAGTTTTATAACAAAGTTATGATAACCTCATATAATAAATAAAGATGTGTTTCCTGATTTATTCTGAGGAAATATCTGGGGAAGACTGGAATTATTTCTTCCTTGAAAGTCTTGTGGGATTTAACAAGGAAGCCATCTGTGCCTTAAAATTTTAAATTACTGATTCTATTTTTTTTATTTGTTATAGGACTAGTTAAGATTTTCTATTTTTTCTGCAGCTACTTTTAGAAAGTTACATTTTAAAAGAAATTTATCTCACTTAAATTTTCAAATTTCCTGACATGATGCTATTTCTAATAATGGTTTTTGATTTTTTTAATCCTCTACTGACTCCAAGGAGCCTCGTTTTTTTTGTTCCACTGGTTGTGTCTCCTTTTTTTCCCCTTATCAGTCTCACCAAAGATATGTCAATTTTACTAGACTATTCAAGGAACCAGTTTTTGACTTTGTTGATCTTTCTATTGCAAATTTCCCATTTGATTAATTTTGCTATTTTTATTATTTTCTTTCTTTGGGCTTTTTTTTTTTTTTTTTGCTATTTTTTCTTATTTGTAATTAGAATGATGCTTAGCCTGCTAATTTTCAGCTTTTCTACTTTTCTAAAGCTACAAGTCTCCCACCGTGTACAGGTTTGGCTGTATTCTACAAGCTCTGACATTAGTGTTTTAATTTTGATCCAGTCAGTTAAAAACATTTTTTAACTTCCACTATGTCATCTTCTTAGACCAATGAGATTTTTTAAATATCCCTTTATTTTTAATTTTACAATTTTATAATTATCTTTTTGCTCCTGATATACATACAGCTCAACTCCACTGAGATTAGAGATTATAATCTGTATTATCGTAATCTTTGAAATGCATTGTACCATGCCCACCAGTACTGGTCAATTTTTATAAATGTCCTATGTGGGCCTGAAAATAAAGTATATGTTGTAGTTTTTAGATGGAATGTTACTTATATTTACATCAGACCAAGGGTATTTATATTGATCCAATTTAAAATCCATCTGTGCTTAAAGTTTTTTCTTTTGGTCTGCTTATTCTTATCAATTACTGAGATGTGTTGAAATTTCCACTACAACTGTCAATTTGTCTATTTTTCCTTGTACTTGTGTCCATCTCTACTTTGTATATTCTGAAGTCATATTATTAGGTTTATCCACTTGGAATTACTGTGATTTCCTTTTGAAATGAACCTCCTTATCATTACAAACTGTGCAGACCGCCTGTTGGCCAGCTCACGTCTGCCTCCTGGGCACAAAGCTGGATCATGCTTCCCAGCCTCCACTGCAGTTAAGTCCAGTTACACGACCTGGGCTCTGCCGCATGGAATGCACGCGGAAGCAAAGTATAGCACCTTTAGGCCAAGCCCACGAACACCTGCAGACTCTACACACCCCTCCTCCAAACACAGAGGATCCTGCAGAGTATTCCAAGTCGTAGGAGATGGTAGAGTCACAGGCAGAAGAAACTGAATTCCAAACCACCATTTGGGAAGCAATCTGCTAACTAGGGCTACCTGAACTGGACTCTGTGGGAGTAAGAGATAAACTTGTGTATAGTGAGTGGCTGACTGCTTTGTTACCGGAACTAGTTACCTGCTGTATTAAGTGAAACGACACTTACTATTTCTGGTACTGCTTTTCTGCCTAAAAGTACATTTTGTCTGACACACATACAATCTTGTCTTTGGCTAGAGTCTGCACAGTTTGCTTTTTCAACATTTGTCTTTCAACATTTCTTATTCCTCATGTTTTCAGTGGGTCTCTTATAAACAGTATACAGCTGGATCTTTTTTAAAAATCTTAATTGATATCCTTATCTTTTAATTGGAACATTTAGTCTATTTACATTGGAAGTAATTATTCATATTTAGATTTAATTCTACAATTTTACCAGGAGCTTTCAATTTGCCTTCTTTGGGATTATTCATCATTATTCTACTCCCCGTTCCCCCATAATCTGGAAGTTACATATTTCTATGTAATATGTACATAGAAAAAGAGTTTCTACTCTTTTGGTAATTACTTTGGAAATGATAACGTACAGGTTCTTATCAAGGTGCAATGTCAGTAATTTTACCTTTCCTCTGGATGTAAGGACCTTAAAACTTTCACTCCATTTATCGTATTTCCAACTTATATTCTACCGTTGTGCGTGTATGCATGTCATTCCTGTTTTATACAGTATTCACTCATTTTTATTAGATACAGGGTTCTTTCCTTCAGTGTGTTGAAGCTATTACTCCAAGTCTCCGGCTTTCACTGCTGGTGCTGAGAAGTCCGCCTGCCCTTCCTTTCTAGGAAATCATGTGTCTCTCTGTATGCTTGGGGGTAGATTTCTTTTGCTGTTGTTGCTGTTTGTTGTTTTGGGAGGGTGGTTTGGGGGTGAGGGAGGAAGCAGGGGGTGGATTTCTTTTTACTTATCCTGCCAGTCATTTGTTGAACATCCTAGATGTGTGGTTTGGCTTCTTTCACGGTTTGTGGAAAATTTTCAGCCACTGTCTCTTGGAGCATGGCTTGTGCACCGTCCTCTCGCCAGGCCAGAGCTCACTGCTCCCTGCATCTCCGGCCTTTCCTCGTGCATCCACATTCCCATCTCTGTGCTTCATTCTTGTTTCTCCTTTTCTGGTCTAGTACTACGGTGGGTTACATCAACTGATTTTCCGATGTTAAACCAACTTTCATTCCTGAGATTAAACCTCACTGGATCATTATGTAATATCCCTTTTATATTCTGCCTAGTGGATTCTATGTGCTAAAATTGACCGGGGATTTTGTGTGGAGGACGAGTATTACTTGGTGTTTTCCTTTATTACAATGTCTTTGTCTGGCTTTGCTTTCCGGGCAGTGTTAGCCTTACAGAGTAAGGCAGGAGGCATCTCTTCCTCTTCTATTTTCTGAACAAGTTTTTGTCAGATTAGTGCTCTTTCTTCTTTAAGTGTTTAATACAAGGTTGAGCCTGGAGTTTTCTCTGAGGTCAGGGTTTTAGCTACAAATTCAACTTCTTCAATAAATACATAGTTATGCGGGTTATACATTTGTTCTTGAGCGAGCTTTGGTGGTTTATGTTTCTCAAGGGGTTTGTTCATTTTATTCAGGCTGTCGAATTTATTAGCATAAAATTATTCACAGTATTCCTTATTGCCCTCTCAATGTCTGTAAGATCTGTAATGATCCTCTCTTATATCCCTGATATATTTCTTTCTTCCTCACTCACGAGATTTTTCCAGATATGATACATACCTTTAATTTATCGCTGCTTACCTTCAAATAACATTACACCATCTGAGCTACAGCAACACCACCCTTCCATCCTCTGTGCTCTTTATTTACCTCTACAAGTACTGTAAGTCCCACAATACATTGCTATTTTTGCTTTAAATGGTCAATTTTTCTAAAAAAAGATTAAAGAGTATTTACCAACCTACTGAGCATTTCTGGCTCTTTTCACTCCTGTGTAAAGATTTCCACCTGGGGTCATTTTCCTTCCACTTGAACTTCCTTTAAAATTTCCTGCAGTACAGTTGTGTTGACAATAAATTCTGTCACAGCTTTTCTTGGCCTAGAAATTTTTATTTCACTTTTATCTTGAAAGATATTTTCACTGGGTATAGAATTCTAAACTGACAGGCTTTTTCCTTTGGGTACTTTAAAGACTACACTGTCTTCTGAGCGGCACAAGTTCTGACCAGAGTCCGCTGGTTTACCTTTGCTCCCCTGCAACGTGCCTTCTTGTCTTCTCACCACTTTCCAGACTTTTTTCTCTTTATCACTGTTTTTTCAGCAGTTGGATGATGTGGTTCCCTGGTAGGATTTTCTTCGTTTATTCTGTTCAGGGTTTTGAGCTATGTGGTTTGCAGTCTTCATCACACGTGGACAGTTTCAGCCACTTCTTCAAATGCTGTTTCCATTCTCTCTTCTTCTGGAACTCCAGTTACACATATCTTAAAACAGTTCATCTGTCTCACAGGTCACTAATGCTCTGTTGCTTTGTTCAGTCTTCTTCGTTCTTTGTGCTGTATTTTGGATAGTTTCTATGGCTATGTCTTGAAGTTCAGTGATTTTTTTCTTCCATAGTGCTAATTTGCTATTAATCTCTCTACTGCATCTTTCATTTCAGATACTGTATTTTTCATCTCTAGAAGTCCTATTTCAGTCTTTTTCATATCTTTCACTCATTATGCTTGTTTTCCGTGTGAATATATGCGATTTATTTATAATAGTCATTTTAATGTCCTTGCCTGCTAATTCCATCACCTCTGTTACTTCTGGGTTTCTGCTGATTGATTTTCCTCCTGGTTAACATCACATTTTCTTGCTTCTTTGTACACTCGATTTTATTAGACGCTGAACACTGAAAATATTTTTACATTGCTGGGTTCTGGATTTTACTGTATCCTTTTAAATATAGTTAGGTTTTTGTTCTGGCAATGCAGTTAAGCTACTTGGAATCAGTTAGGGCAGGTCTGCAGTAGTCCTTTAGTCCAGGGCTAATTCAGCCCCATTACCAAGGTGATACCCTGCTGAGGAATCTACCTTATGCCTTAAATGAAAAAGGTGCTCTGAATCCACCCTAAGAAAAATTTAAAAAACAAGCCTTAAAAGGATCTAACCGGTGCCATCCAGGTTGGTCGGAACAAAAACTATCTCAGTCCAGTGTGAAGTTCAAAAATTGTTGCGTTTGCTCCTTTCTGGTGGTCTTTTTCCTGGCTTGAAGGTGTTTCGCTCCTACATGTGTAGATCAGTACTCAGCGCACATCTCAAGGGGGTCCTTCTGCAGATCTCGGGAGCTCTCTAAGGAGATCCCTCCCATGGCCTGAGGACCAAATCCAATCTGCTACTGTTTTTATAAATAAAGTTTTATTGGCACACACCCATGGCCATTCATTTACATACTAGTATGAAATCAGCGACAGACAATGGTGGAGTTGACGGCTGTGCCAGAGACCGGACAGTCTGCAAAGCCTGAGATACCACTATCTGGCCCTTTATAGAAACGGTTGGTTTACCCCTGCTCTAGAGAATAAGCTGGAATAATTGTAGGGCTCATTTCACTTGTTCACTTTATTTCAGGGAACACAATCCTGACCTGCCTGTTGACCAGTGTCTGAAAACTACTGTTTCATACATTCTGTCTGGTTTTCAAGTTGTTTAAGATGGCAGTCAGGTTTGGGACTAGGGTGAGGGGAATGAGGCTCCTGCCTCAGGTACAAATTTTCAGGGAGTGGCAAAAAACTCAGTACTAGGGATAAAATCAAAATTAATCCAAAAAATTCATGAGAAAAAAACACTAAAATTTTAAATAACGATAGTGTCAGTGACAGTGCTGAGTCAAGCCATACTGGAGCTGAGGCAATAGGAGAATCCATAATACCAATCCTGACCTTATTTAAAACTTGATTTTTTTTCCATCACGGAATTTTTCTGCATCAAATTTGATTTTTTTCAAACACTGCATTAAAATGTTAATAATCTCAATCACTGAGCTTTCTGATGCACCCTTAAATTCAGCACCTGAGGTAAGTGCGTCCCTCACCTCACCCTAGTCCCAGCGGAAAGTAAATCGCGTCCTTGTTATCCCACCATGGGGGAAACGGAAGACTCCAGGGAGAACTTTCTCACTAAGCACAATCACACTAATATGATATAAGGGCAAGAGTTTAAAACGCTTTCTTTTTCAGAGATATTTTAGAAAATGCGTCAATGTGAAACCTTATGCTCTAATTACTTCTACTTGCAACTAACACTCTTATACGTACACATTCCCATGTACATCTATTTTGAAGCCAGGAAAGTACTATAAGAGTATCAACACTTATAATTACTTAACAACTACATGCACATAAAGGTATTATGACTCTAAAACAATACTGTAATTACATAATATCCGGTTGATACACTTCCATTACGAGGTATAACAGAACAGCCATCTACAGCAATGGCTCCCAAGTCAATTTACTGATTGGTGAGAGTAAGAATCTAATCTCTGAATATATTAGTTCAATTAAAAGCAAATCAGCCAACAAAATTCCTTCCAGATTCCACAGGATTGCCATCCTTCTGGAGTTAGCCAGCTCATTTCCTAAGGATTCACAACTCCTACTCCTCTCTGATGAACAGAGTAGAAAAACACAAACACGGGACAAACAAAAGGACCATCTCATCTACATGAGAATTAAAGAACTTCTACACATAAGCCATTTTCTACACATTCCCTACATGGTTTATTTCATTTTCTAAGACAGAGATGTAGAAAAATGTTTTCAAATGTGATGACCAAAAAGAGCTTTTTTCTTAATTAAAAATTTTATGGTTTTCAGTTTGGTGGAGAAACAAAGACTAGGAAATTAAATGTTATATTTTTAAAAATAGTCTAGAATTCCTGAAACTCAAATTAATTTGCAGACACCATTCAAATTCATGAAGCAGCCTCATACACCCCCTCCCCCATCTGCCCTAGCTGTGGGGGTGAGTCTACCCCACCCCCTGGCTCAGCTGCCCTCCCCTGTCAAGACCCGGAGGGTGGGCTTGCAAACTCTGCTCTGTCTGTCCGTCCGTGCCCTCTTTCCTGTGTTTATGCTCCTTATCTCCCACTCCCTCCACGTCCTGCCAAACACTTCATCCTTGAGACCACATCCAAGTGTCTTAAAATCTCCAAGTTACACTGAACTCTCAGTTCTTCACTAACTCTAGGGCAGGGATCAGGACCTCTGCAGTCTCCCCAGCACACCAGGCACACTTGGTAAACACTTGCTTTCCGTGGAATTAAACTCCTTTTAATTAAAGTGGACTTAAGCTTACATCTGTCAGGGAAGCCTCCCTTCCCAGTGAAAGCGACCCCCCTCAAACCCTGCTCTGCACTGCCGACGCCCCTCCTAACAGTGACAGCCCTGCACTGGCCCTGCAGCTTCTCTGCCCACTGACGGCGAGCCTTCTGAAAACAAACGTGCATCTTCTTCACGTCTGTCCTCAGCTCCTGAAAGCGCCCAGCGCACAGCAAGCACCCAGCGCCCGTCAGTCCCAGTTGTTGCTAACTTAATCCTGCAGGTGCTCACTCATTCCTCATGACTCTGCCACTGCTATTCTCCTTCCCTCCATTATAGACACGAGGAAACTGAGGCCCAAAGATTCAGCAACTGCTCCGTGTCACACATTAGCAAGCGGCACAACGGTCTGCCCTCAAACGCATGTTCCTAGCGACCGCATCTGTTATCAGATAGTGACTGCACCAACAAAGGCGTGCTCACTGACTTACAGTCTCATGAGAATCAGTAAGATTTATGCTGTAAAACTGGATTTGCCACTTGTACGCTCAAATCATCTTTAAAAGGTTATCCAACGGTCCAAATTCCCTTGGACTATTGAGGAACTAAGAACATGACCTTTAGCAACTTGCCCAAAGTCACTAGGACTGAATCCAGGTCTCCAGGACCAGCGTGCCCTTGGAGGCACCTGTAAATTCAAACCATGGGCATCACCTAATGCCCTAGCAAGAAGCAAATTACACATCTCAAAGTTCCCAAGACATCAATGACGCCTAACAGATGTATTTGTCCCTTCTTAAAACCAAGCATCTTTTTCCATTGTTTTTCATTTCTGCACTGACATCTCCAGAGTTTATTTATTCCCTTAGGACTAACATAGGACATTCAGAACCAGATGCACCAAATAGAGCACATTTAGCTCAACCAAGTAAGGCCATTTCTGACTTTAACGAAGACACTGAGGTCTTAGGCTAAAATAAATTTTCTCACATCATTTAAATAATTATTTGCTTTGTTTCTTGTTACTTTAATATGAGAACTGACTAGAATTATTTTGCTTACTTTTGAAAAACATTATCCAAATGGACACAAACAAGGAGGAAAGGAGCTGGTTAAAGAGTGAAATGGCTACCCCACACTACTGGGTAACAGTCAAAGCTGTTCTTGAGTGACACAGCCATGGTTTGGAATTACAAGGCAACGGCGAGTTTGGTTGGTTTCTGGCATTGCGATGGTTTCTCTGATGTCTCAGCTCACCTAGAACCATGGGCAAACATCCACTGCCACTGCACACTTACTTCAGTCCTAAAATACAACCTGTCGGACATATGTTCACAGATAGAGCCACGCTGAAAATTTAAGGTATCTGGTATAATATTTCTATAATCTCTTTCAATTTAATATTCTTCACGCCACATAAACTCTCTAGAATAAATCTACTTCCTAATCAGTTGTGGCCCCTTTTGCTAAAATCGCTAGACCCACCAGTACAAAGTTTCCTACATGGCATACAATGGAGCACATTATTTTAACTTAGGGTTGTGCAAAAATATGAAACCTTTCCAGGTCACCTTGAAATTTTTATCTAATCGGTCTTTCAAATAAACTCTATTCTGCAATGTTGGCTTTTGCTTAATATAGTTATGATTCACTGCAGTTTACTCTGAATTTAAATAGAGATTTGTTATGCAACATCAAATCTCTTAGGTTTCCCCTACAATTAATCAATATTTTGAACATAAAATATTCTACTGTCAGCACTTTTTTATATGAATAAAATGGCTACGTTAATAAAATTTTCTACTGGAGTAAGAATATGAATCTTTATTTGGAGGTTAGAGCCGTGCTACTGGATGATGCCAGGACAGAGTGCCCAGGAGAAGGGCAGGCAATGGGCCCCTCCCTGGGGCGCCCACAGCTCCCCACGCACACAGCCCCTGGCTGGGTCCAGGTGATCCAGGGCAGCCGGGACAAAAGCCAGGCTTGATTGACCGCAGGGTCCATCTCCCTCCACTCTCACAGGCACCTGGTAAATATTTCTGAATGACAGCACTGCCCCCCCCCACCCGGCAGCTGTCACGAGGTAAATAAAAGAGAACTACCTATAAATTAAAGTATCAAAAGCACTGGGGCAGGTTTCACTAGTTTCTCAAAACTACCTCACTCTCCTCAAAAATCTCTATCCTTGAACTAGAAGGACCCATTTAAATTCGCTGCCCCTCACACCGTATTTGTCCACTTACGTGAAAACCTTGAGGAAAGAGCAGAAGGAAGGACCCAAACACAGTCCTCTACTCTTAGCAGTGTCCAACTCCCCGGAGGAGGGAGAGAGCAGAGGCATTCAACCATTCGAAAACACAGGAAGTTAGTAATGGAAAAAGGATTTCTTGGTTGAATCAGAAAATATCTGAAAACTTCCAAGGCAGTCCTACAAAGGAAAGGGTGGATGCAGCTCTGACACCCTCCTTAGAGGCAGGCTCTGGTACCCCGTCTCACTCAAGTGCAAGGAGCCGGGGACCAGGAAGACAGGGCCCTCCCAGGGCCCACCTACGGGACGGGACACAGAACTCCGGTGTGCGCGCACATGACGCGAAAACTGCAGGGAAGCACGTGGCGAAGGCATCGGTGATGCCCCTTCGTGTGGTGCAGGGAAGGCCCCCCTGGGGAGAGGGTGCTTAACCCATAAGCTGAAGGAGCAGTAGAAATTAACTATCTCTGAAACTCAGATTTACAAGTTATAAACAGGTAAATGCAATAAAAAAACTCAAGTGTTTAAAAAGTGGCTCATACTGAACATCAATTCAATATCTCATTTTATAGATTATACAGGAAAAAATCCCATTATGATTCTAGGTTATCAAACTTTCTACCATACTTCTGCTTGATTTTAGTGTGTACACATACGTATATGCAATTAGTGTACATGCATTTATATATATAATTAGTATGCAACACACACACACACACATACACTAACATATATTTAGCACAAGGATGTTAAGTACATATACACATATGATCATATGCTATATTGACAAATTAGTGATTGATAAATATTAACTGGATGAGTGGGTTGCTGGCCAGAATGTAGAAAATGTGTTTGTTAAAAAGATAGTTTTCTTCTCACACTCTTTTCCAAGCAACACACTAAATCTCCATAGCAATTTACTTCTATGCATTAAATTACATTTCAAAAATATCTTTATCTTTATTAAAGGTGATACAGGAGCTGTTTTTTAACAACTCATAACAGAAGCCTTGTTCTAAATTAATATTATAAACAGAATTTTTAGATGAGCAAATCTGAGCGTAGAAAATGAATCTGCTCTACAAGTGGAGCTGCAAGTTGTAATAAACCACACCACTCGTGATGATGAATGATGAAACCATCCAGCATTATCAGACATTTTCAAAATCCCAGGCAGAAGGAAAAGGGAAGCAATGTTCCAGGAACTGCGTGGGTTTTGACTTCAGGGTCCAAGTTAAGAATGATTCCTATACTCTGGGCAACCAACAAGAACCATGTCTAGGGTTGGAGGGAGAAGGTCACCCCAGGAAAGGGCAGTGGACAGCCCCGGGAGGCTGGACAGGAGCCCACAGACCTGGGCTCTGACACCCATCTCTGCACCCCGGAGTGGATTTCAGTGAAACAGAGGCTTGGTGGGGAGGGACTGAAGGAAACAATCTTTTGAGGTTCTAACATTGTGACAATCTATGTCTTCAATAATCTAGAATATCAAAGAGGTCCTTCTTCACAGCATAGCAACCCTGAGCCCCATCCTAGCTCCTTCTTTGCAAACTGCGCATTCCGGGACAATTTCAATGCAATAAAGGAGTCAACTCAGAAAACAGAAGTCACCTCGTTACGTAGATGTCCGATGGCTGAACACAAGCTGCAAGAGAAGCACGTAAAAGGGGTGCTTCCTCCAATCGGAGGGTCTGAGGACCTGTGCAAAATAATCCTAGTTAATGAATTTGCCTGTGAAATGCCATTCTGTAAGATTTGTAGGCAAGTGTGAAAATCTGTCATTTTTAACTGAGTATCATTTTTTGACAAGTCAGAACACTTTCCTCCTTTAATTAGAGTAATTTTTATTCTTCTAAGCCAAAGAACAATTTTAATGAGATTATATTGTTGAATTCATTTGTAGTTTATCATAAGCCTCTAATACCAGTGCTGATGCACTGACCATGAATGAGTGAACACTCTTCATCCAGACTTCAATGTGCTGAACGGTCCAAGAATATGTTGGTTTTCTCCTCCAGGGTTTTATCTCATCTAAACTTCCTGGGAAACTGAACACCTTGCTGTTGCTACGGCACTTGCTTTACAGGCCTGATTATTAGATTCTTAGGTAAGGCATCTAGGTTACACGATTCCTTATATTAAAAAAACCAGTGTCTCCCAAGACCTAAAAGTAGAAATTTTCTCCACCTGAAAGGTTACTTCTAAGAATCCTGATGCAGCTCCCTCTCGAGGGGTAATTTAATCTCACTGAAGTGGAACAGCACTGTGGCCCTGGGCTCTTCGTGCGGGGCCAAAGGGAAGACTGCATTCTCCATCTGTTCTCACCGTTGCAGATTTTCCCACACTATGCCAGGTGCCTCCTGAGCAGTGGGATCCAGGAGCTACCGGACCTGCCCAGGGGCCTTATTCCTTCTCCATCACCTCCGCCCGCCATCCCCAAACCTGTGACAGCCCTATCGCTTTCAGGGACTCCAAAGTCACTCAGGCATTTCTGACTTCCTGCCATGTACTGAGTCCGAGGGCCAACACAGAGAACCCTGCCTGCTCCCCTCCGGGAGCCCTCAGTGCAGGGTAGCAGCAGGGGCCCAGGGCTGTAAGGATGCCCCAACTGCCTGTAACCCGAGCAGGAGACAGGCAGCGCTGCATCAGGACGGAAGGCTAGGTGGGCACACAGGTGGATTCATCCACGCCGGGGCGGGCAAACTGCAGCCCAGCGTTCTGTAACTAGTTTTACAGAATACAGCCACGCCCAGTGGTTTACACATTGCCTACAATGGCAGTGACTTGGGACTGGCCCTCAAAGCCTAAAACATTTATTATCTGGCTCTTCACGGAAAAAGGGTGCTGAGCCCGGCAGAGGTGTCAGCAGTCTCTTCCTCTTCAGGCCGTGCCTTTGCTTCCGCGCAGGTCAACTTTTGCTTGTGCACGTGCAGAGATGGAACAGCGCCCAGGGGACGGCGGACAGGAGCCCAAGCTCGGTACGTGTGGTGGGGAGGGTGTGCAGGCCCACACGCATCTGAATTTGCCCCCTGCTCACTAAACACCCTTGTGTTCCATTCTCATCTGACAGGGAGGCCTGCCCAGAGATGTCCTTCCTATTTGTAGCACGGTCCCTGTCCCTCAGACACTCTCCTTACTTCTCCCTCCATGGAAACCCAGCTCAGACTCCATGAGAGCTCCCGCGCCCGGAGCAGACGTGTGAAGCACTGCAGCCAAACCCAGCTCAGCCCGCCAGGTGCCCTGCTTCACGCTCCAATCTGGACTCACGCATCAGCACGCACGGCCTGGGCGCCCACCAGGGCCTAGACCCACGGCATCACAGCTTACCATAACGCACAGTAATCCTGACCTTTAGTTTGTATTTATCCATTGAGTAAATTAGATTAAGAATCTGACTATCATTTTGAGGTGACAAAAATTGTTCCGGATGCACCACTGGGAATATACTGAAAACTACTGAACAGGGTAGAGTTTATGTTATGCAAATTATCTCAAAAAAGCTGTTATTAAATTTTTTTCTAAGGTTAATTATTTTTTAAAAACACTAATTTCTTATGCTTTTTACCTACCCCTAGCATGTCGTAAGAGGCCATACTTAACATGGGCGAATGACAACACAGGACCGCAGTAACCAGGCTTCCTAATGAACTACCCCAAAGCAGGCTGGCACAAACCACCACTTGGCACCTTCACAGCTTCTGTGGGTTGGGGGTTTGGACTGGGCACAGTGTTGACAACACATCTCCGCTCCACAGTGCCGGGGCCCCAGCTGGAAAGTGAGAGGAGCCAGAATCGCCCGCCAGGCCACTCGCTCATGTGCAGGTGGCTGTGACTGGGGCCTGGGGATGGCCGGCTGCCTGTGTGCCTCCTGCGTGGGTTAGCTGGCCTTCTTCACAGCGTGGCAGCTGGCTGTCCCAGGAGCCAGTATCCCACCAAGAGAAACCAGACCAAAACTGGACCTTCTTTTACGACCTAGCTTGGACGTCACCCGGCACCACCCCTGCCACACTCCTGGGGGAGGCAGGTCACAAACCTGGCCCAGGCTCACAGAGAAGGAACAGAGACCCCAGCTCCTGGCCAAAGCCCCCTCAAGAGAGAGCACACAGCACGGGAGATAACCATGGCGGCCATTTAGGAAAATGCAATGTTACCCCTGTGATAAAATCCCAATCTTGTTGAAGACCGGCAAATTAAAAATCTGTATTAACCGGCATATGGCCTATCAATTTGTATTTCAAGCTTTGTAAGCTGAACCTCTTGTTACTTACAATGAATTGTAACTTGTCAGCAGCACCCAGTATCACTATGTTGTTCTGCCTTAGTAAATACAGTGTTGTGACCTTGATTCAATGGCTGATGATTCAGGGTCACCCCGGTGACCACGGGGCACTGAGCTTCTCTGGAGAATGCTGCAGACAGGTGGGAGTGCAGCGGTTTGGGCAGAATTTATCCCAACACTTGGGCCCTGGTGCCCCAGGCACCACTGTCTCAGCACAGCGCACAGCCTGGGGGCAGAGAATGGGCCCTCCTCCACCCCAACCCGAGGCCTCCAGCTCCGTAAGTGATGGAAGAAAGAAGGCATTCTTAACATTATAAACTAGAGAGCTCTACTCTGCCTGTTACGGCAGGCCTCTTTTTGATACAGGAAAGCAAGACTAGTGAACTGACAGCAGACCTCTTCTGTCAGGAAAGCGATGCTTAGGAGCACAGAGAGCCAGGTCTGATCCCAGACCTGCTTCTGACCTGCTTTGGGACCTTAACCAAGTGGCATCACTTCTTTGGGCCTCAGTTTCCTCATCTGTAAAATAAAGGGGCTGAATTAGAGGAAGATTCTTAACTGAGGCCTGTAGGTGAGTCACTGCGATATGCCCACTGATGGCAGCCTGAAACTCTCCTTCAGGCTTAAGGCTTAAACTGTATGATCTGAATGCTTACTAACAAAGAGAACTGAGTCTACGTGAGGGTGAACGTTCTCCGGGAGCCTGGCCGGGCCTCCTCTTAGGAGCCGTGGCCTCAGACCTCAGGCCCCCAGGCAGCAGGCTGGCTAATGCCTTTTCCCAAACACTAACAACAGATATTTCATCCCATGCAAGCAAGATAGCAGTACAGTTTAAACACACAAGGGAAACTGGTCTTCAAACAAACTACGCTACACGTTTCCAACAAACAGCAAACACTCCTTTGGTCATGAAGGTAAGAGGCCTCTGTTTATTATTCTCACAAGTTTGACATTTTGAACATGGATCTTTCGATCTTCGGTCTCCGTCTCCAATACCAACCGTCATGATTTCCTGGAATCAGAAGCGGGCAGCGCGGCCTCCCTGGAAGTCGGGCCTGCCTGGAGCCCGGGGTGTGTTACTGGAAAGCAGCTCTTCAGATGGAGAGGACTCTGCCAGAACCACACAAGCACACGGGGCCGCAACGACGCTTTGGGGATGTCCAGGACTGCCAGCCCCAGAGGCGGGGACATGCCGGCCCACTCCACGCTGCCTGCAGGCGGAGGGGCTGGGATGCTGCCCCACGCAAGCTAGTCTCCAACCTCGAGTCAAAAACCATGTCTCAACCACAGTTGGCTGCCAGGAACGAAGAGACCAAGGCAGATGTCACCAGAGAAAACAGAGCTGAAGGGACAACTCAGGTAAAGAAAGAGCAAGGATGTGCTGCACAAGGGAAGCTGGATTTATTTACACTAATCATGGATGCAGGCTCTCAGCTGGAACATCTCACTTAAAATGCCAGAAGGTTCAGAACCCATTCATAAGCTTTTCAGAATGCATACAGTTGCCATGGTAACCCTGATTCTATTTCTTGGCATTGGACATATAAATTACCACCCATAACGCATTTAATACAGTTTGGGGCCACCAATTCATAGCAAAATAAACCCGAGTTACGACTCTCAGCCTCCCTCTTAGATAAACAAAGAGGAACAGCTGGAGGCAGTATCCAACTCACCCCAGGATAAGGACAGGCCTCCGACCACCTGAAAATGCTCATCTGAAGGCAAGTAAGAACTAAGGGAATCAGACTTCATCATCCACCACCATATGGCTGAGATTTTATAAAACAGAATGTTTCATGCCAGATTCGTGAAACTGTCACTGCTTAAGTTAAAGCAACAAATACAGAACGTCTGTATCTTCATTTCTGGAATTCAACCATGTTTAGCAAGTCAAAGAGAAAGCAGATCTCTTTAAAGAACATCTTTCATAATTTATTTAGACAGCATTTGTCAACATTAAATAAGGTAGCTGTTCAAATGTCCAAACTGTCTTTAATAAGAAATCAAAGTTTTACTTCTTAGGTTCACAAGAGATCTGCTCAATCATAATTCTCTACCTTCATTAGGGATATTAAACATTTAAAATACATACTGTGCATGGTTTTTAAAGTCCTTACCTTCTCACAATCCACCATGAACACAGAGAAGAAAACAAAATCACTGCGCACAAACTGCAAAGGCATCTTCAGTCTCACATTCCCAGGAAGCCCACTGCATCAGTAACTTAACAGAGCTGCTGCAGGACATGCCTGTGTGGCTACGGCGTCCACCAAAATCACTTCTGTTCGCATCACTAAACAGCTGGGTCCAGGGGAGTATCACCTCCATCACCTCCTCCTTTAGATGGCAGGCCACGGGCAGCAGCTGTGAAGTGGGGCACGAGACCTCGCCACCGGCTGTTTCCATATTAGCAGAGACTTTGGGAACCGCTGCATTGCAGTCTTTCTGAAAGCTACCAACCTCAGAAGCAAGAGCGCTGGAGAAAGATTCCCCAGCACAGGAAGCTGCCTTTCGAATCAGAAAATTTGTAAAGATCTTTAAAAAACATTGCAAAAAGCTGGGCAAAGGAGGGGGGATTTCTAGATTTCCGAGCTGCTTTCCAGAAGCTGGCTGGCTTGCGGTTTTTACTGGAGGGGGCTTTGACAATGTACTGTGCTGGGTGAAAATGCCAAAATTAACGACACGCGCACGAGGACACAGCGTCTGTAAGGCTCAAGCACTGCCTGTGAGTCCTGCCCGTCTCCCACTAGGCACTGGCCTCAGAGCCCCTCCTGAGGAGTCGCTGGGAGCAAACCACGACTTTCATCCCTGCCAATGCACGCACAGGAAGCACTTCCAGCTCCTCTGCAGGCAGCAATCACCTTGGACACCTGGTACCTTCGGACAGTGAAACATTATGTGGTCAGAGCACTGGAAACACTAAACCAATGACCACACAACCAACCTATTAAGAGATGCTTAAAACAGCAGCAGGCTTACTAGGTGACCTTTAATTTTCGTTCATTCATTCAGCATATTTAGTGAGCATTAACCACATGCTGTGTGTGAAAGGACAGGAGTGAGGCAGAGCTCACCGTCCTGATGGTGACAGGCACTCCATGGGGTGACAAGTGGAGAACAAGACACTCTGAGCATAAGGGCCTGTGTGACAGAGAGGCCGGCGTACAAGGGAGGCAGTACTGGACCCAGGGCAGGGCTCCACCATGAAGGGACATGTCACGGGAGCTGGAGGACGTGCGCCCGGCTGGGACAGGGGGAGACGAGGGGAGATCACCCTGGCCTGCTCCAGTGCATCCTCAGCAGAAGTGTGTGAGGGTCTGCTCTGCAGCCCACCTAACCCCCAGGGTAGCCTGGGGCAGCCACTGCCACCGCCACGACAGACACATACCCGCTAACTGGTACCGGAGGCATGCCTGCCAGGGCACATGGTGACCACGCGGAGGACCAGGTGCTGAACCGGCACCACGCTATGCCGCCACACAGCCCCTCAGTAAATAACAGCTGTCTTCCAGAGAGTCTGGGGGCCACCTCCAGACGGGGACACTGTCAGAGCAGTCCCCCTTCCACCCTGCATTTACTGCCAAGCCTGACACTGAACAGGTCCTCCGTATCAGATTAGGTGAATGAATAAACAAACTAAGGAATCCAGCAGTCACGCCCTCACTCCAGCATTACAAGATGACCCGCAGCACCCCTCCAAACACGCTGTCCTCTCTGATGACAGTCCTTTGCTCTGCCTTCCGTCTACCTGACTCCCCTTCACACCTCAGGCTCCAGAATCTTCTCCTCCAGAAGTTTTCATGGGCCCCTTCTCCCCGACCCCTAGCAGCAAGGAGCCCTCCTCTGGGTTCCCATCACCTCTAACAGTTACCCCACTATGTGGAAGTGACGTTTCTGCACCTGACCCTCAAAGGCAGTCGCTTCTGCATCTGCAGTGCCCGGCGCGACACTGCTGCAGCCGGAGTTCCCAGAGGGCCCCTGCTGGTCAGCCACCACTGCTCCACACACAGAACCCCCTGTCCTGTGAGGGCACTACCAGCATCCTCTTCATCTGAGGCACAGAGAGACTGTTAAAGTCCAGGTGGGAGAGCCAGGATTCAAACCAACCAGGCTCCCAGACTTCACCCTAACTGCCTGTTAACCGCTTTCCAGGCACCTAACCAAAGTGCATTAACACCACCTGGAGAAGACGATGCTTCCTGGGGCTTTACCCACGGGAGCACGATGGAGCACATTTATGGAAACACTGCATCCTTCCCACCGAGATCTCTTCCCAAAGAGCTGAGAGGTGAGTATTTTAGACCAAACCAGATGCACCTCATGTGTAAATCACTGACTGGCTGGAAAACCTCCCAGCATGAGGTGGAGGATCAGAAGGGAAGGCAGGAAGAGGCAGCGAGAGGAGACTTCCCTTTGCTGAGGCTGTGCTTTACAGGGACCCGCTGCAGTGGCGAGGGGCTCCATCAGATGCCTCTGGGTGTATCTGGGTGCCAGTCCGGGCATTTCCCACAGGTGTTCCCACACAACTCTGCCTTTCAAATAAGGGATCCAGGCTGGCTCTCTGTGGCGGTCCCACCCTGCTCCCCCAGCCCCAGACAGCTGCAGAGTTGTAACAGGACTCCGGATCTCGTCAGCTCAGGACCCTGAGCCTGGGCAGCCAGAGTGCTGTGCTCTGGCTTGAGTGGGTTTTCCCAGGGTCTGGAGGAGCTGGCAGGGGTCTTACAGCAAGACTCGTGTACCTCCTCAAACAAGCAATGCTAAGGGAGAGAGAGACAGACAGACAGACAGACACACGGGGCCAACAGCTGGCCCAGGGCTGAGACCCTCCCCCCAGGCCCGCCAATAAGAGCCACCTTTGGGGGAGGGCACTGGCGGGGGGAGGGCTCCCGGGCCAGTGGTGGAAGGCTGGGGTGGAGATGGTGAGGAGGAGCGTGCTACAGGGCACATGGGTCTGCCTTTCTGGTCGACCACCTGAAAACCGAGGGGGATGAGGCCATGCCCAGTGCACAGGAGACAGGGCCCCACTTGCCTGTGGGGTGGCTTCCTATCACCTCCTCTTTACACGGGAGGAGGCAGCCAGGCTCCAACAGGAGAAATGATTTTTCAAGTGCACCCCTGGGTGCTCAAGCAACGCTGCCTGTCTATTAGCTCTGGACTTGGCATAACCCTCCTGGTGAGGGCAGGGCCTGCTTCCCTAGCCCACACCACGGGCAGAGCAGAAAGGGCATGTCTTCCTCCGATGCCGATTCTGACGGTCAACCGCTTGCTCTTTCTGAATCTGGAATTTCTTGTCTGTAGGAACGGAGTAAGACTTACCCTATAAACCACAGAGTTGACTTGATTTTTAGCTGCTCTAACGCATGATGAAAGGTTCTCAAAAGTATAAGCTTCTCAAAATGTACAGCACAACTGTTAGAAATAAAGCCAGTATCCACAAAGCACTCAAGAATTGTCCCAAGCTTAACTCAGTTTAAATACGTGGTAATAGACCTACGGGGCTCCCGCGTTAACTGGAATGACCGGGCAGAACCTGCACCTTCATTAAAGAGCGGTAACGAAATTCACAGCAAACTCAGGCAATTAGTAATGCTGTTCACGCACACGCACACGAATTTGATACAAGTGATGGAAACATCCCTTTAGGTCTCATTTGGACACTTGACAAAACGTTCAGGAGTATCACTGCTATCTTAAGGTGTTTACTACTTCAAAAATAGGTAACTCGGTTACCAAAATTACCACAAAAACAGCCAAAGGAGTGAGTGGCGCACTGCCTGAAAGGAACACACAAAGCACGCGGTCACTCCTGATGCTGCTGGGGCCAAAGAGCAAAGGGGTCCCAAGAAGAAGCAGGGACAAGAACAAGAAAAAACACAGACAACTGGCTTGAATGTAGAACAGACACAACTATCTGCAAAAAAATCTAATGGGATACTTACCTATGGCTCTGTGATGACTGTAGGATGTGATCGGATCTTAGGAAAGGATACTGTAATTCTGGCTATTTCTCCAGGCAATAGGGGGTCTGGAGGCTGCAAACATGAAACACGAGCCACCAGGTCACCACTAAAGGTCACAGAAGCCCCAGTAACAAGAAGCCAAGCCTCGTCACAGTTTTAGATGGAGACCTGAACAGCAAGTCAAACCGCAGCAGCAGAAGCGGAGGCACACTCCTCCAGGTCCATACCCAGGACAAATGAAAACACCTGTCCGCACAAACACTGCGGCACCAGCATTCCCAGCTGCTCTGCTCCTAACAGCCAAGAAGGGGAAACAACACAACTGCTGACCAACGCATAAATATGCTACATGCATACAATGGAATATTATTTGGCAACAAAAAGGAACAACCTGCAACGCCAGCTACAACATGATGAATCTTGAAAACTGATGCTACGTGAAAGAAGCCAGACACAAAAGACCACATGTGGATGATCCAATTTATGTGAAATGTCCAAAACAGGCAATGGTTGCACAGCTCTGTGAATATACTAAAAACTGCTGAACTGGACTATATGGTACGTGATGAACTCAATATAGGTATCTTTAAAAAGATGGCACAATCAAGCCAAGGGCCAACCCATCTAATAGTTAACATCCTTAGTGAGATGCAGCTCCCTGTCTCAATGAAAGAAACAAACAAAATTGGGGAAATTATTACAAGGTCTTCATCATGCTCCCCAGAACACATTAATTTGGGGGTACCCCTTCCAAATAACTGTAAATAAACTTCTCAGTGTTCAAAACAACTCACAACTGTCTTTGGTAACTATTTTCTCCCCCAGATCTCAGAGTTCAACAATTTTGTAACAAAAAATTTTGATTTTAGCTTTAATGTAAGATACATACATACTAATAAATGTAGCCCTTTTAAGCAAGGGGAGAATAATCACTGGGGAAACTGTCCACCCACCACCATCACCAGGAAGCATTTGTTTGCTTAGTTCTTTCTACATGAAATAAATATGAGCACTTGGGTTTTTAAGACCAGAAATATTTACAAGACTTGAAATCGATACAGTCAAAGAAAATACAATCATTAATTGAACATAAAGCTCATAAAAACAAAAACAAGGTTACACATGAAATAAAGAGCTAACAGATTTATAGAAAGATGACATCCTCTACACCCAGCAGAAGAGCTCCCAATGCACTTCCGTCACTGTGTGTCCACCTCAGAGTTTTCAAAACTCCAACCCACAGAAGGCCACGTGGCACCCTCAGCACAATTCTGTAATTGGTTAAAATCGTCATCATGATTATGTGTGTTTCTATTTTCCGCAGGAAGAGAATCATGTCTACTCACAAACTCACAATGAGTCAACCGGCGTGTAAAATATTTTACATAATGGGAAAATTCATTGTGACCCAAAAGTTCAGTGTGTTCTCATTAAGTTACCAGAAATTACAGATGTGAAGATGCTTCTGTTAACTTAGCCAATATCGAGAAAAGAAACTACTTCAGCTATGCTCACGTTTCCAGCTCAGGAGACCGAACTCACTTCACGCTGCGTACGCCACGTTACTCAGATTGGCAAACCTTCAGTTTAAGTGCTGAATAAAGAAAATCTGCATGTTGACAACATAGGTAGTTTTAAATTGGTTTTGACACTGCGTCACTTGCTACCTAAATAGCTAAGCAATGTCAAACCTGGCAGAGGTGGCTTCAGTTTTTGTGACCGCTCTACAGTGAAATGGTTTTTCCAAAATTATGATACCATCTAATGTGTTAATGGAGCTTTCCCAGTGTGCCTCACTGTGAATAAAAACCTCTGTGGAAAATCTTACACAAACTGTTGCATCCATTTAACAATTTCTCACATGTTACATTCAGTGTTGCTTTTTGTTTTTTGGGTTTTTTCAAACAATCCCAGGGGGAAAAAAACTTAAGCAATTAAAACACAGAGAAGTTTTCTATTGTGACCTTTTAAGAAGCCCTCAGTCTTCTATGATACTCCAGAGGCTACACATGGAAACTGATATGTGTATTCATGCAAAACAGACGCAAACATGTTAAACTACATAACCTCCTGATATACACACACTCTAAGAAATCAAGTATTTCCAATTTTATAAACATAATACATCTATAGCAAAGATAATACTGGATTTTTTTTATAGGTTGGTCCCCCTAAAAGGGTAATAATTATAAAACACAAAGAGGAGTCTTTTTTAAATCCTGTTAAATAAGTTATTTGCAAATATTAACCACAAAACTCTGGGTGATTTCACCATTAATCACTCATAAAACCCCAGAATGTGTCTTGAAAGAAGTTTTTACAATACAAACTCTATTCTTAACTATCTTAAAATACATTGCAAAAGACCATTCTCATAAGGCTTTTTGAAAACTGTAGTATCTCATAAAATCTGAAAGACTGAAAGTATGCTTCTAATTCAGTGTCATGGCTCATTAAATCTTAGGTCCCAGTACCTTGGACAAAAATAGTTCTAAATCTTTTGAAAGAATAATCTTTAGTATACATGCTTGGATGACAGTTAATACATTCTACATAATTTTTCCAAGACTATAAAAAAACTTCAGAAATAATACAGTGACATCTGCTTCAGGACCAAAGTATTTCACCCTATGTCCTTTTCAAATGCTTCAAATACACACGTTTAGACATAATTTGAGTATTGGCGCCTCATCTTCTAATTAAAAAGGGCAGGCTTTTCTACAGCCTGGCAATTAAACATGTTTTCAAAATGCAAGCATCATCTCAGAAAGCAGATTAAAAGATTTCTATCAACATCAAAACTGCATCTTAAAAGCATTAAAACTATCCTCATATTTTACAAGTCAGAAAATGTATATGAGATCCACTCAGCATTGGAAGCTTTTGGCTCATGAGGGCAGGGATGAGCCTGCAGACAGGTCAGTCCCAGAGTGGGGTCTCAATGCTCCCCTCCTCTCTCACAGCCTCCAGACTTGACTCCTGACCAGTGAAGGGGACAGAGGCAGAAAGGGTCAGAAATGGAAGACAACTTGCTCTTAGTCCCTGAGCCCCGGGGCCAGGCTGGAGGGAAGAGGGCCAGGAGGACCTAGCACAGCCACTTCCTACACCCCACTTCCCGGATCGTGGCGGCGCCAGGAACCCCCCCAGCAGTGCTTTCCCCTGGGTGTGTTCCTCACCCCCACCCAGGAGGGAGGCACTACATTTGCTTCCTTCCCAGCAAGTGGGCACAAATGCCTGAAAAATGGACGTTCACTAAAATAGGTCTACAATCCCTCATCTGTGATTCTCAAACCCCAGGAGCTCTGAAAACGTGCTCATAACTCACTGGGCGCCACCCCAGTGCCAGGAGAGGCTCTCCGCAGCCTCTGTCTCACTTGCTGCGACAGTCACACACTTTGCTGCAAGAATGTCAGTGATCCATCACAAGGTGCCGCCTACGTGCTCCACAGTGGATGTTTTTGTTAATTCCATTCTAAAATCTCAAAAATTCCAAAGAACCCCGGGCCCCGAGCTGTAAAGGACTGTAGATACAACAGGACAAGCACTGGCTGAAAACAGCGACACGCGGAACCCCCTGAGGGCCAGGAGACAACAGCAATCTGGATTAAAAGTCTAGGTTTACACACACATTCACTTGCTCTGCAAACTTTCTGAGCAGGAGCCACACTCCATCCCAGACGCTGGACGTCCGGGGCGGAACACGCTGCCTGGAGCGGAGGACCAGCAAGCCGACCCACCGGGCAAACGCAGCTGCAGTCAGGGGACGCAGGTGCCAGGCAGGCACCCCAGGGGCTCTGCGCCCGCAGGCGCCCCCGTGCTGGACTGGACAGGGCGAGGGTGGGCGCGGCACCCCACGGCAAGGGTTGTCCGCGACGCTGCGGGAGAACTGGGACGCGGGGCACGAGGCCTAGCCCTGCCAGTACAGCACCAGTGGCAAACCCAGCCCCTCTAAGCCTCCGCCATCTCATCGGTCAAAGGGAAGAGGGCCCGGAACTCTGATCTTTCATGCCATGAAGTGAACCAAACTGTTCACGGTGCTTCCTACCAAGAAGGCTGAAGAACCTAAATGGTGGGGTGTGGGGGGACTTACAATCAGATAGAAAGAAAAGGCAGCAGGCAAGGCGACAAACAGGAAGGAAGATGAGTCACGTCCCACGCTGAGGACTGAGTGTGTAACGCGTGGAGGGCTGGCCGACAGCACCACGCTCAGCTCGCCCAGGCCGCCTTTCCAGAGGGAAAGGACAGGCAGGGGATCTGTCCACCGTTTAGAGAAAACAGGAGAAAGGTTCACCAAAACATCCCTGGAAGGTGTTGCACTTCAGGGCCTGCCTTCCTCACACCCTCTCTGGGGGTGGGGGGCACCGGGCACCCTCCCACCTGCCCACAGCCTCCCGAAGCCTGCTGCACCACCTCCCGGCACAGAACCCAGCGGCTTGCCAAGCCACTATTAAGACGCACGAATGGAGGGATATTTGGAGCAGCTGCAAAATCTCTATTAAGGAAAACAAAATGGTAAGTGAGTCTCTAACTCTGTAAGGTTAAACACTCACTTGGGTGAGATTTAACAACATAACAATAGAATACAATAATGAAGTGGCTTCTCAAACTTTTCCAGCAAAATACACCCAAAGGCACAGGAGAGAGAACCCCAAGGGTAAGCATTCTGAAGCAACTCAATTTATGTGAAGTCTTATGTTTCATATTAAAAATTGATGCAAATTTTACATTTAACTCCATAACAAATCCTATAACCTCCTTCCCTCCTTGTCACTCTCAGCTTTTGGAAACAGGGAATTTGAAATTTTCCCATCCTCCCACTGCTGAACGGAGGCCTGCTAGCCAACTCTGCCTTTTCTCCTGTGAACAAGGCCCACCTTCCACTTGGCCCTGGACCCCAGCCCCTGCCGTCTCTCCAGGACCACTCCCACCAGTGCACAGGGAAAGGCAGTCTGTCCCCAGTCCCCCAACCCGAACAACGATCCGTCCACTTCAGAGCAAACTCTTTCAGGGAGTTGTCAACACACACCCCACCCTCCCCTGAAAACTCGCCCGCCCGCCCCCTCCACTGCCCACCAACACCGCCCTTGCCAAGGTCCTCAAAGACCTCCAGGTTCCAAACCCAACAGCCAGCTCTCACTCAGCCTGCCTGACGTCCAAGCAGCGTCTCCTAACTCCAATAGTGTATCTCCAGCTTCATCTTCCCTGTGAGTTCCAGACTGGGATGTCTAATTACCCACTCAGCATCTCCACATGAGACCCAGAGGTATTTCTGGACTGTTGGTGCCACTCCCACCCCCCGACCACCTCTCACACCCCTGGCTCAGGAAATGGCACCACACAAGTGCCTAGGTCACAAAAGCCTTCCCCTCCTCACACGCCCCACACCTGGCCCATCAGCAAAGACGGGCAGCTCCATCTTCAAAGTGCGTCCCAACCCAATCCTTCTCAGCAAGCTCCAGCCACGCCGGCCCCTGCTGTTCCTACACTACACCAAGCGCATTCCCACTTCAGGCTCTCCATACTTCCCGACCCCTCTACCTAAAATCACCCTTCACACGGCCCCTTCCCTGCTTCTGCTTCAGTCCGACTCAGATGCGACCTGCTCACAAGGCCTTCCCTGAAGACAGGACCCACCACACCCCAGCCCGCTTGCTGCTCTGTCCTTTCTAACGTCACTCTTTAGTGTCTCCTGATAGTTGCTGGCTTGTGGACTACCCCTCTCTCCCATTAGAAGGTAAACTTCAAGACAGGCTAGATTTTGGGCTTATCACCACCGTGTTCCTGGGAACCTGACTCAAAGCGGGGGGATCAATCTCTGTCTGCAACTCTGTTAACAGCCTTATTTTGAAACATTACTTTTTTGTTAATGTGAAAACATTCATTCAATTACTCAACACTACCACACAAGAGTTTGCGTGCCCTTGACTGAGAAGCACGGCAAACACACTTCCCAAGCCCTCCTCGTGAAGGCTGTCCTGGCACCTTCGCAGGAGAGCGTGAAGACGTGGCTACAAGGCGACTCACCACAACACTGGGCAGAAGAGGGAAAACAGGAAGCAACCTAGGTGTCCAACAGCAGAGAACTGAGTCGAGAAACTCTGACACAATCCTGCAACCGTCACATAACCAGCCAAACAGTATTAATCTATTAGAAAGAACTTCCGTCTAACACGAACATGAGAATCACACAGATAATTTTCAAACTTCTAGTAGCCACACTGAAAAGGTAAAAAGAAGTAGGTAAACTTATGTAATGCATATTATTTAACCCAATATAAAGTTTTATCATTTTAATACATAATCAATATAAAAAACTATCAATGAGATACTTTGTGTTCTTTGTTACCCACACTCACTCTCTGAAATCCGTTGTCAGCTCACACAGCTCATCTCAAGCTGGACTGGCCCCATTCCACGTGCGCCCTAGCCACACGCGGCTCAGTTACAGTTAGACTGCGAGAAAGGGAAATGTTCATGATATAATAGGCGAAAGAGAGAAAGTTATATTTTGCAGAACTTGACAATTTGATCCCAAAATGCACAAGGAAATGCACGGGACTCAGAACAAACAAAACAAAGAGAACAACAAATCCGGAGGATTCATGATCCCAATTTCAAAACTTACTATGAAGCTAAGTCATCCAGACAGTACTGGCACAAGGACAGACATGCAGATCAACAGCACAGAATTAAGAGTCCAGAAACAAGCCCTTACATTTGTGGTCAATTAATTTTCCACAAGGGTAGCAAGAGCATTCAGGGAAAGAACAGCCTTTTTAACGAAGGGACAACTGGACGTCCACATGCAAAAGAATGAAACTAGACCTACTTCACACTATACACAAAAATTAACTCAAAAAGGCTCAGAGGCTAAACGTAAGAGCTAAGACTGCACAACTCTCAGAAGAACACAGGAGTAAGTCTTCCCGACCTTGGATTGGGCAACGGTTTCTTAGTTGTGACACCCAGAGCACAAGCAACCAGAGAAAACTAGATAAACTGGACGTCGTCAAAGTTAAAAACTTTTGTGCATCAAAGGACACCATCAAGAAAGTGAAAAGACGCCACACAGAATGAAGGAAATATTTAAAAATCATATATCCGATAAAGCAGTTGTGTTCAGAATATGTAAAAAACTCCAATAACTCAAAAACAAAAAGCCAACCCAACTTTAAAAATGGGCAAAGGCCATGAACAGACATTTTTCCAAGGAAGATACCTAAATGGTCAGTAAGCACAGGAGAGGATGATTAACATCATCAGTCATTAGGGAAATGCAGTCAGAACCACAAAGAGATACACACTTCATACCCACGAGGGTGTCTCAGACAAAAAAGAAGGGCAATAACAAGCATTTGGTAAAGATGTGGAGAAACTGGAACTTTCACACATTGCTAATGGGGATGTAAAATGTCCCAGCTGCTGTGAAAAACGGTCTTGCAGTTATTCAAAATGTTGAACATAGAGTTACCATATGACCCAGGTATGTTTGCAAGAGATACAAAAACTTAGGTTCTCACAAAAGCTTGTACAGGATTGTTCACAGCAGCATTATCATGAAACCCGAAAAGGCGAAACAACCCAGGTCCATCAACTGATTATAAACAAAATGTAGCCTGCCCACAGAAATGGAACGTTAGCTGCCTATAAATGGCAATTACAGTTACAATGCTACAACATGGATGAGCCTTGAAAACAGTATGCTATATGAACAAAAGTAGTTGCAAAAAGACCACATATTATATGATCCCATTTGTATGAAGTTTCCAGAAATGGCAAATCAATAGAGGCAGAAAATTAACTAATGACTGCCTAAGGTTTGGGGGAGGAGGAGAAGAATGAGAAGTGATAGTTAACAGGTACGAGGTTTCTTTTTGGGATGATGAAAATGTTCTAAAATCAGACAGTGGTGATCGTTGCAAATTCTTGAATATACTAAAAATGACTGAATTGTACACTTTAAAATGGTGAGTATTATATCTAAATTACATCTCAATAAAGGTATTATTTAAAAAAGGAAATTATAAAGTGGTATTATATATTTATAAAAAGAAAATATATGTATGCCCCAGAGATGGCTTAGAAGAGCATACACAGTAGTGATTTGAGCAAGCAGAATTATATTTATATTTTTCATTTTTTGATTTGCCTGTTGAAATAATTTTCCTGTAACTGAATGGGCACTTCTTTTTGAATAAAAAAGGGGTGTTTTTTATTTTAAAAGGGTGTTTTAAAAACTAAAAATTACTTAACTATGTTTCCTCTTTTGTAGAAATGTGTACGAGTATGCCCTCAAAGAGATGAATGATACACACCGAAATATCAACAGTGGTGAGGCAATGGGAATGCTTGCAAATCTTAAATATTCCACCACGACCACAGTGGCTCTCTTCTTAAAACAGATAAAAGACACACCCCACACACCCGCCGCGTTCAGGACACTAAACTTCCGGGAAGGAGAGAGGGAGCGTAGGCAGACGCCGGCCACCTGGGTGACCCCCTTCCGAACTGAAGCCCACAGGGGCCCGCGTGTGTCTCCCTAACACTAAGGGCCACTCTCCCAGACAAGGGGTCCTGGGCAAGGGGAGACTGAGTCGCATAGCTCCTTTGAGGGTGGAGGCTGGGTCCCAGACCACAGCAAATCCCAGGGACAAGGTGGGGAGGGAGGCTCCAGCTGGACAAGCCAAGGTAGGGTGGGGGTAGGGCCCTGACCTCCCAGGACTGGTCAGGACTCCTCAGGGATGACCCTGGTGCAAACAAGGCCTTTCTGAAGGTCTTGGTTTGGAAAAGCAACTGCTATTTGTCTGGATCAGCATCTTCTTTACAATGTTAGCCCATCAGAGCAACCGTGGATGAAGTCAAGAATCAAATCAACAGGTGTGAAGGAAGGCCTTCGTCACCTTTGGACTCTGAGACCAGGGTTCTGATTTCTGCAAAAAACGGTCCACACACCAATGGGTCTCTGCTGGTGAGGGCTGAGAACCAGTCAGGAGTACACCTCCTTGGCTCAGAAGAGAACCAGCAGAGAGAAGCAGCCAGGAGGCTCCAGAGAGAACATGGACACAGCAGTTCAGCAGCCCCCAACCCATCAGGCCACACTGCACTGCGCCGCCGGGGCAAGGTGCACAACGCACGGGACGTGACTCTCACAGGGGAGCCAGTGTGCACGCGCTGAAAAAGCCCCAAAGGCCGCACCCCCGAGCGTCAGCAGTGGAGCACGGTGAGAGATGGTATCTTCTTTACTGTCATCTTCACGCATCTTCTCCAGGTATACGCACTTGAAAGTCAGGACCCCTTTACCTAGCCTTCTCCTGGGGGAGCCCCTTCTGGAAACAGGCCTTCAGAGACAGCCGGTCACGGGGAACCCAGGGCTCTGCCCGCATCAGGGCGCCTGTTCCACTTTCCACCTCTCAGAGAACCACCACACCAAGGCGGACTGACTGCGACAGAGTACACAAAATTGAAATTCTCCACACAGAAGTTTAACACCTGAAATACAACGATTGACTTCAGCAAGAATTTTTCTACCTTTCTAGAGACTATTTCAAGTTCCTCAATTTATGGGTCCCCGAGACCTCGCAAACGCCTGCTGCTGAGCAGGAAAGTCAACGAGCAGGCAGGCACGTCCGCCGGGACCCCGGACCCGGCTGCACACCAAACCCGCAGTCAGTGGCCTGCTTAGCAATGCGATCACTTCTAAAGAGCCAGTTTACAGTTCAGGAAAGCAAGTCTTAGGGAAGAAAGGAATTTTATTTCAATTTCTCACAATTAACTTTAATTATGACATTGACAGTCTCCTACTCAAAAGCTTCTGAGGGCTCACGACTCGCTTCAGAGTTGAGGGCAAGCCTGCCAGTGCTAAGAGGAGCCACGCTCTCTGCCCTGGCCTCCCTGCCCCCAGCACACACGCAGCCCCCCACCCGGGGCCCCTCTGCAGCACCTGCCCTCCTCTTGCAGCAGCACCCCCACCCGCCCTGCTGCCCTGAAAATCAAAATGTCATTTATCCTGTAAAATGCCTGCTCAGACTGTAGTCTTTGTAAAGCATCTCCTGCCCCTTAAACCAAACTTAAAGCAAACTTTTTTCTGTAAAGGGCCAGATAATAAATACTTTACGCTTTGTGGGGCACTGATGGTCTCTGCTATATATTCTTTGCCTATTTTTTACAACCTTTCAAAAACATAAAAATTATTTTTAACCTGTAGTGTTCCAGACACCATTTTAAATACCGTTACTCGCATGTTGCACTCTGGTGCCCCATTCTGCACTGCCTCTGCCTTCATTACCACCATGATTCCTAACACTGCCCCCCATCCCACCTCCTGTACTTCTCTGCCTTGTCTAACAGGTCACACCATCTGCAGGTCTCCCCTCCTCAGACCACATGTTCTCTGAAGGCAAGAAAAATCTATTTCTATCCCCCATAGCACCTACAATATAATACATATAAACTGCTTTCTCCACGAATCTGTTAAAGTGATCACTTTTGAATAGAGCATGCTGAATTTTAAATGGCTCATTTAAGCATCTTCCATCACAAGTAGCTAAAGAACTTGTTTTGGGTAAAGCAGATTTCTTTCCTTTTTTTTTAGTGGAGGTACTGGGGACTGAACCCAGGACCTCGTGCGTGCTAAGCACGCACTCTACCACTGAGCTACACCCTCCCCCTCTGTAGCAGGTTTCTAATGCACTTCTTGAATACAGGAAGACTGCCTGGAATTAGGTGGGGTGAACGGCCTTAGTTTAGTTTCAACCAGATGAACTTACAAGCAAAACCAAGGTTTCCCTTCAAAGATCTGTTCCTGTCCACACAGGTCTTTAAAATTCTATGCTATAAAAGATCTTATTATAAACCTAAAAACAATCTTCATGTGGTATACATTGTTTCCAGGAGATATGTAAGCTTGAAAACAGAAAACAACCCTCGATCTTATCAACAAGCTCAAAACAACGACAACTGAGACCAGGACTCAAATTTTCTAGAAGCAACAACCAGTTGTTGGAGGATGCATTGTTCCCTCATTAGGAAAACATGCCTCCGGTATTTCTAGCTTATTATTTCTTGTGAAATGGCTCTGTGTCTGGGATCCACCTGCCAGGAAGATTCAGAAGTTTCTCTGTTGCCCACAAATCACCTTACATAACTTCTCAGAGGCCACCTGAGAACCCCTCTAACTGCTGGCGAGTGTGGGCCTTCTTTTAATTCATTTTCCATTTGGGGACCTGAGGGTTCTCCAGCATCAGCCTGTGGCAAGTAAGGGGAGAGGCCAAATGGACCCCTGTGCCCCGTTCCCAGTCTGCTCGCCCAAAACACCGAGCCAAACAAACCCACCGCTACCCAGTCATGAGCACCTGGGGTATGCGCGCCTTCACACCTAACGAACAAGACTTCATCACTGCAGACACGCCTCAAGGACCAGCAGAGCATGGAAGCACAGACCTCGACTTCCTTCCAGCACCCATCTGCATGCTGGAGTAATTCCGCCAAAACCGTGGCACCAGTTTTCCATTTCCTTTTTTGTGATAAGAAAGACCTGTTGCTTCACTTCAAAAGCTTTGCCAACAAACCCACACGTGGCTGTCTTTCTGTGCTCTGCGCAAACAGCATGGAATACGGTAAGCCAGCTACAGGGATCACAGAACTCCCCAGGAGGCGTGGTCACTGCCCGCCACCCCTGCCACCACACACACACACCCAACACACACACACACACACGACACACACCACACACACACGACACACACACACACAGACACACACCACACACACACGACACACACCACACACACACACACACACCACACACACCACTGCCTCGGCTCTTTTAATACTCCAAAAGGTGAGGAAAAAATAACTGACAGAAAAATCCCCTATGCAAAAACCCCAACTCTGCGGGAAGGCGGGTGGGTCCCTGTGAATCATCCTCCCCCAAGTGAGCACAGCCAGGTGAGTGACTTCTCATGTGAACACGGCCAACGCAGAGGGTACAGCATCGTCAGGACGCCTGCCAGCACCTGCAGGGAGCCGGGCGACAGGAATCCAGAGTGGAGGGCAGGAAGACGGGTTCCCAGGCCCTGGAGGAAGAGGGACCAAGACGTGGGCAGGGCTGGCAAGAGTCCAGAGGAGAGTGGACGCAGCCTCTGGTCAGGCAGGTCCTTCGGGAAGAGGCCCACGGGGAGGCAGGGTGTCTGGCTCTTGGTCAGGAGGGATGGTACACAGCCTGGTGAGGGGACACTGCATTTTCAGAGAGCAGTGGGAGGCCACTGATGGGTTTTCAGTGAAGGGCAGGCTGCAACCTATGTTTCTAAAAGACCTCTCCGGCAGCTCCAGGGAGAAGGGCCTGCAGTGACCACGGGTGAAGCAGCACTAGTCAGAGGACGTCACAGTGAGCAAGGGGACCAGGGAGGTGGGAAAAGCAGGATGGGGGACTGAACGCCATGGACCAAACAGGAGAGAAGGAGTGGGGTCAAAGAATGCTCCCTGGTCTTCTGGCTTGAGCAGCTGGCTATGGTGGGAAGGAATCAAGAGTTCTCTTGAGGGCGGGCTAAGTGATGCGCAAGTGAAACACCAGGCAGCCTCGGCTGCAATCTGGTCACCCCTCTCATGGCTCACAAACAACGTGTCTAGTTGATCAGCAGGTCCTGGTCACCCAGCTCCTCCCAGACCAGCTACGTGAGGTGCCCTGCTCTCAACCGACCCTCAGCCCCACCCATTCCACTCTGTTCTGGACCTCTCGGTCTGTCCTTGAGCCCTGCCTTACAACACAGGCTTCACAACAACAGTAGCTGCCTGCAGCGTTTCCTGCCACGTCCCTGGCACTCAGGATGGTGTCTGGCACACACCAAGACTCAGCCAGTGGTTGTTGAATAGACACACAGGGCTAAACGTAGAACTGGAAGAGAGCTATGGGTTAAACAAATAAATCTGGAGAACCTGGGAACCACAGCTGGAAAATTACTTTATTTTTCTAATGGTGCCTACTGAAAAAAAACTCCCATTCTGCTGACCAAAGTTTCAATGTAAATTATGGTATCTTAAAAAGGGTGTCTCCAGGGAGGGAGGGAATAGCTCAAGGGTAGGGCACATGACTAGCACGAAGGAGGTCCTGGGTTCAATCCCCAGTACCTCGACCTAAATAAATAAATATACAAACATAAGTACCTCCCCTCCATCAAAAAAAAAAAAGGGGGGGTTTATCCAAACTGATTTGATAGATATCTGGGCTTCTGTTCCTCTGTCAATTTTAAGAACACTTCTAGGAGAACCTCACTATATTAAAAAGATTTGTTTGGTACACCAAGGCAATATAGATAATATTTTTATAGTAACTATAAATGGAATATAACGTTTGAAAGCTGTGAATCACTATGTTGTACATCTGAAGCTTATACTGTACATCAACCGTGCCTCAATAGAATAAATAAATAATAAATTTAAAAGATTTTTTAAAATCTTAAGATCTCATTTAATGGCTATAGACTGAATTTTTGTAGAAAATATCTTACCTTACAAAAATACTAAATCTTAACAGTCATATATTTGCTGGAAATGAAGAAAAAAACGTCTTTGAACAACCTCTACACCAGGGTTTTGAACGCTACTGACATTTGGGGCCTGGTAACTCTCTGTTGCGGGGAACGTCCCGGGCACTGCAGGACGTTTAAAGCACCCCTGGCCTGCACTCACCAGACAGTAGTAGCACTCCCCTCCCACTCACACCCTACAAATTTCCAGGCATTGCCAAATGTCCCCTGGGGGACAAAACAGCCACCCCCCTCCCCCAGTTGAGAACAACTATCCTGGACCAATGGTCTTTTCATATTATTGACACAACCAAGGAGAAGGGGATAGAATTCTGTTAAGTCTGAAATGCTCACTTAAAAACAACTGGCCCAAACTACATCCTCTAGTGAAACTGAAAGCGAAACAGACACTTACACACTCACACACTTACACACACACACACCATCCTGATGAGGCTCTGAACCATGACATCAAGAAATGCTGACATTTCCTTTGGAGAGAGTCTGATGCTAAATGAGAATCGCGGGAAGGGCTGCCTCACTCCAGGTGTGGGAACTCGTCACCAAGCCTCCCGTTTCCGCAGGATGAAGACCCCCAAGTAAAATGCCCATGTTGACCAAGGCACGTGAAGACGGGCTTGTGGAGCTGTTCGCACACGTGTGCAGCTGGGTGGAACCACCGCAGTGGCTGGATGCAGGCGGCTCCCTGATCTCCATCAGCGGGGAGGAGAAGCTGACAGAAGCCTCAGGCATTTCTGACTTCCGGCCCCACACCATCCCCCAGGAGGGCTGTCTGCAGTCCAGTGGTGACTCCCTCCTCAAGGGGGCTTCCAGCATCCCAGGATCCGTGGACCAAGAGTGGTGACAATCTCACCTGGGCATTCTCTCCTACCTGTCACTGTTCTTATGCACATTGCTTTTTTTAAAAAGTTAGTAAGTCTTACACACTTTAAATCACTTGAGACATCTGTAGTATCAGATTCCCACATCAGCTTACCACAGAGTTTTTGAGGTTTTAACTTTTTCCTCCCATCTCACCAGAGCATTCACACACAAGCAGGCATCCAGTGAGCCTCTCAGCCTTCCAGACGCCCCCGATGTGGCTGGTGACGGTGGTATTCAGAGGAAAATTGTTAATAAGATCAAAACTGGCTGCCAATCACCCAAATTAGCTAAATCAAAAGGCACCAAATATACATGTACAACAAACACTCCCTGAAGGGCCAAAAGTAAAGAAAGTTGAAGACGAGTAATTAAGGGATTAAAAACGTGTCAGTCTCAATACAGACTCTGCTCTGCCCAAGGAAGGTCAGCATCTTTCCTTGTGCTTCTCAAAGCGCAGTGAGATGTAAGGGGCTGGGAATATGGCACACTTTCTTGAACTGGAGGGTCAATTCTGATAGAAAGATTTTTTAGAGGTTTCTAATATCAGAACACATATTACATAAGAAAACGCAAAATTCATATGAATTTCAGATAAAACAGACCACAAAAACCCTGTGTGGAGAACAGGCCCC
Source organism: Camelus bactrianus (assembly GCF_048773025.1). Classification (NCBI taxonomy): domain Eukaryota; kingdom Metazoa; phylum Chordata; class Mammalia; order Artiodactyla; family Camelidae; genus Camelus; species Camelus bactrianus. The sequence continues at coordinate 2,714,127 of NC_133544.1, forward strand.
CTGAAAGGGTCCAAGTCACATGTCCACTCTCCTGTCACCAGGGGGGCTCACAGAGGAAAGTCTGGGACATGCTGATACTTGTCATCTGCTACTGTGTCCCGAAAATGGCCCAATTATTGTCACAGCCTCGGTCAGTCATGGATCAGAGCAAGAATACACCGGAGAACCCATGATTTTATGTCTCCGGAGAGAAAAATCAGCAAAATGGGGAGGAGGTTGCTGTTCATAGAGGCACATTAAGTAAACATACTATTTCTCTGATTTTTTTAGCCAACTGTTTTAGCCCACTTCATAGGGTCACCTCCTCCGAGGCAAGAACTGTATCTGTGCATGTTTCTGTGGGACATGCGGAGGTCGTCAGACACATGACAAGTGACAGGACAAGTGACAGGACAGAGGCCTGGAGAGACAGGTTCGCTGGCAGCCACACGCCGGGAGCCAGCCTGCACCTCCACACAGCACTGCCCCAGGGGCCAGGTGACGCCTGCCTGCGGCAGCCCCCAAGGAGAAAAGCAAGAGGCCGCAAGCTCACACTCCAAGATTCCTTCACGCTGAAGCACAAGGGCCTCTCAGGGCCAACACAAATCCCCCTCCTCTACAAAGAGCCTGCCAGGAGGGCAGGCCAGGAGCATATGCTGCCTTTTAACACATCTCCTCTAGGCTTGAAATGTTATTAAATAGGTGCTTAAGGAAAAAAAAAAACAACTTTCCACGTTTCCTTTTTCTGGTGCTAATTTCTAAGCTCTCCGCCAGCAGGGACCATGTCCTACGCACAGCTTCACTCTCCCATGATACCAGCCCAGACACATGCACAGAGAGGATGACGGACACCCAGCTACAGATGTAATTTCTGATCTATAGAAAACACTGAATTATCTGAAGAATAAAGTCTGGCATACCAAGTATAAAGGAGCTGGGGAAACACAGGAACCAAATGGGGAAAGTAAAAACTCGTATGTGGCGGAATTGCAAAGTATCATTGGCCTTTGAGGGACGCCTGCTCACAGCCAGAGGCTTCCTACGCACACTGACATGTTAACGTGACCTAGACTGACTCGCTGTGACCACTCACAAGCTACGTCTCCACAGTGCCACGTCCCGAACCCAAAACCAAAACCAGGTGTGTTCCAGAGCCTAGGATTTGTTGGATTTTAGAAAGGAAATACTGTGTGTATGTATTATATATTACATAACATTCCCGGTGAAGTCTGGGGCAGCCACATGAGAAAACACATTAACCAACAGTCTGCAGTGGAATATAGGACTGTTCATACCAAGCAGAACAGAGATTGTGAAAAGCAACACAGAGGTTTTGGCATCAAACCCACGACAAAGCCATTCCATGTCAGAGGCTCCGGGCTTCAGACTGCTGAGGAACTGGTGCCTGCGTGACCGCCCTCACTTCACTGCGGGGCCCAAAGCTCAGGAGGTCAAGTAACACGCTCCAGTTCACACAGGCTGAGAGGAGGTGCAGGACCAGAGCCTGCCCATCACCTGGACACTCTGCTGAGGTGCACACTGGAAATCAGCAGGTCCGAGGGGGACCTGTGATCCTGTGTTTCTAAGGACCGGGAATCATCCTCCAGAGAGAAGGAAGTGTCCCCCTTCTGCGGAGCCACAGGCTCTCAGCCCTGCTGAGGGCAGCGTCAGCAAGCCCCTGGGAGCTCTGTAACAATACCCAGGAAGTCTGATGTCTGGAGTCTTAACTGACTGCAATAGTCCGCAGTGGGCCCCAGCTGTTGTGGCTCTTTCTAATCACTCTAGTGCACAGCCAGGATGCAGTCACTGACGTGAAGCCATGAAGAGAAAAGGAAGGGCCAGTAACGCCAGACGCCGACAAGGCGGCCTGCAAGCCCAGGCTGGAGCCCACCTGGAGCCTCCACACTCCAGCCAAGGAGTCCGGGGGCTCCAGCAAGGGGCAGGAGACGTCATTACAACCCTAGGGATGGGATACCCCACCATCCCAGGCTCTGTGGATCACCAGCATTCTTCCCTCCCTCGAAGCCAAGGAAACCCTAGATCCAACCATGCTAATGGCCAAGCCCCATCAGACAAGCACGCATCAACTCACAGCCGAGAAGTACTGCTGCCCGCCACCGGTCTCCTCCCCAAACCACCTCAAACCTAACCCCCAGGTTCCAAGTCAGCCATCATCTTTCACACCCAGTCTCGGGCCATTTCTGATATGACACGTACGAATTTCAGCCTGCTCACCACCCTAACATCAGTTGTCTGGAGAGGCTCATTTGCTAAAATTCCTCATGGAAACTAAACAAGAGTCCTAGTCTGATCCAAGCGTTAGCTTACTAACTGAGTGACTCACCCTGTAATGTGCCCCCTTTTGTTTTTGTTCTACTGCTTTTCAGGCCCTACAGAGACCATCACGGTGGCAGCCATCACCCAGCTTTCAACAGGACACACAGCAGCTGCCCAGTGCCTCGGGGGCACGATCCCCACCTCCAGCAGAGGTGGGACCTCCACACCAGTGAGTGCAGAAGGTGGAGCATCGACCCAAAGAGGATTATCGTCAAGTCTTAAGATCTAATGGAATTTGCCTTGCTGATCTGTGGATAAGCTTGGGACCTACGGCCACTTCCTTCTTCCCTATCCCTGGCTTTTGGAAGGGAAATATCTATCCTATGCCTGTCCCAGTACTGTATACTGGAAGCATGTAACTTACCTGGTTTCACAGATTCACAGGTAAGAGGAGTTCTGTCCCAAGATGGAACACACCTCAGCCTCACCCGCATCTTAGTTAGATGACACCTAGATGAGACCTTGGACTTCAGACTCCAGAGGTGACACTGGAGCTAAGATTCTGAGGGCTGTTGGAATGGAATGAATGTTTTGCATGTGAGAAGGACATGGATTTGGGGATCCAGAGGAGGATGCTATGGACTGAACTGTGCCCCCTCAAAATTCATAACTCCTAATGTGATTGTATTTGGAGATGGGCCTTTGGGAAACAGTTAGGGGCCTATAAAGAGGAGATACCAGGGAGCTTCTTCCAGTCTCTCCCCAAGTGAGGACACACTGTACAAGCTGGGAACAGAACCTCTACTGGGAAGCCCAAGTGGCTGGCACCTTAATCTTGGACTTTCAGCCTCTAGAACTGTGAGAAGTTAAGTTCCTGCTGCTTGAGCCACCCTGTCTCTGCTACTTTGTTACGACAGCCTGAGCTAGTACATGCTCTTTCATAAAGTGTAACGCAGCGGGCTGAAATGAGCAGTCTGAATTTCTTGAGAACACAGAGTGTCTCAGTATTCACACACACACACACACACACACACACACACACACACAACTGAGCATCTAAACTCAGCCAGGCACTCACCAGATAAATATGTGCTGAAATGGGTAACGTTTGGTGGACATACCCTCTACTTTGTCTTTCTTGGGCTGAAAAATGCAAGTTCCTTTAAACTTAAATACTTTATTTCACTCTTCTGGCGAATTCATTTTTTTTAAGGCTTACTATTTTATTTTCACAACAACCATGGCAATTCCCATCTACTGTGAGAGGAGACAGGAGTTTCAAAGGTAAAATAGGCTGCCCAAGATCACAAAGACGGGTGGGGCCTAGCTCACTGGTCCCTAGCGCCTACTTGAGTCTTGTCCCTCGAAGGCAGGACTTCTACTGGCAGGAGGCCCCACGCCCCTCGACCCCAACCTCTCCAGGCCCTGGCTCGCCAATAGATGATCTCCATGCTTTCCATCACTCCACAAAATTTAACAACTTTTATACCCGTGGTGTTAGAAGAACAGAGTCTCACAGCTTCCAGAGCCCTGTCCACCACACGCAGGCCTGGGCCCTCCACCAAGGTGCTGCACAACGTTTTCAAGTTACACTGCACATCTCATACTTCACCCCAGGAGTAGGTGACTGAAAGTCTAGACACAGTTCCCAAGGACCCTACGACTAAATAAAAGGCAAGGGTACCTATCTGAAGTTATCTTAACACCAGGGGACACCTTTTTTGTGTGAACCAGAACACACCTAGCAAAGGGCGTATCATCACCTGAGCGAACACGGCGGCCTCCTGATCCCCGCCTTCCCCGGGCTTCAGGCCTCGGTGCCCTCCCTCAGCCCCCGGGCCGCTGCCCCGGCAGGGAGAAGCCCAAGGCGAGCAGCATCAAAAGACACATCCCCCAAACCCTGCAGATGGCAGTTACTTTCTCCCTGATGACAGGCGAAGGTCAGCAGACTTCTGGAACTCATAAAAAGGACAAGAGAAGGAATGGCACTCACCTCATAACACAGAGACAGACGTATACGTATAACATGTATAATGTATGCATTACGTGCATTTGTATGCACACATAATGTGTATGTACTGTACGTATAACGACCTCACTACAAGAGACCTCAGACCATCCAGACCAAAGTCCTGACTGTGGGCATGATGTGGTTTTCTTTTCCCTTTTTCTTGGAGGGGGGAATTCAGTTTATTTATTTATTCGTTTGTTTATTTAAATGGAGGCACTGGGGACTGAACCCAGGACTTCACCCATGCTAAGCAAGCACAACACCGCTGAGCTCCACCCTCCCCCTCGGGTACGAAGGGAGGGGGTCCAGGAGCTCCCGGGACTCCCTGAAATTCTAGGCATTAGTCCGTCACTCGGGCACATCAACCACTTAAAGCGGCTGACCCTCTTCATTCACACCCACTTGGACAGAAGGTTAGATGCCCAGGAGCGATGGGTTTGGGGACTCAAGGTGCGCTAGGCTGGGGAAACAGAAGGGACCGAGGCACTGCATGAAGCAGGGCTCGCTGTGCAGGCGCAACCCAGCTCTGCTGCCCTCTCCACCCTTGTTAATCCTGACGCCTGGTGGCTCCAGCGGATTCCTTGTTTCAATATCAAAATCCACTCCCTCAGTCTCCTCTGGCCTCATCAGGTTCGCTCCCCTCAAACAGCGTTGCAACAGTGAGCTGAGACAGGCTGAGGAGGCAGGGTGTGCAGAAAATGAGATCTAGTTGGAGCCAATGCACACACACCTCCGCACACGCTGTCAGGCTAGCCCCCCTTTATACATAAACAGCTGCAACTCTACTCTAATAACTCCTTAGGGGTCTTACCAGAACGATCTAGGGTGAAGAAAAGGAAATTTAGGATATGTAGGTTTACTAATATATTCTCAACAAAACTTCAATAGAGAGAATTATAAGCTTAAACTCCACAATACTCTTCAAAATGAAAGTGAAGTTTTCAAATGATTTTTTAAATGAACTAATAGGAAGGAAGAACTTATGGATCCAAAGTTACACTTGAAAACTCCTGACAAACAGATGATCAAGGATGCCTGATTAAATAAATCATACGTTTTATACAAGCAATTAACATTTTACGAATGGTGTATTCCAAAAGTGTACTTGTGAATTCTTGGTTCAGGACACAGAATGTGTTTTTTCACAGAAAGTGGCAGTACACAACAGCTGGGGTTTCCATTTCAGCCAACCATAGCCTCTCTTAAAAAGTATATACAACGTATACACTGCTGACCATGCTGTGGAATCTAACCACCACACATATGATTGATTACAGATGGTCACAAATTCCTTGCCACTCCTCTCATCAAGAGGTAAACTCTATGCCCCCTCTCTTTGAATCTGGGATTACTCTGTGGGTTCTTCAACCAGCAGAACATTGCAAGAATAATGCTATACCATTTTGTCAGCTCCCGTTTCCTCTCCTAGAACAATCCCTCTAGGAGTCTTCAGCTGCCACGGAAGAAGTCCAACCACCCGAGTAGAGAAGCCATCTGAAGAGGCCCTGACACTACATGGGAAGCAAGGAACCACTAAGCCTGGCCTTCCAACCATCCAAGCATGTGAGTATAGCCACCCTGGACCCTCCAGACCAGACCAAAAGTCACATAAATACCAGCAACTGGCCTCAGATTAACTGGCACTTAAGAGCAGAAGGACTGCCCAGCTGAGCCCTGCCTGATCAACCCACAGAACCATAATGTCTAGTAACACATTACTGTTTTAGATCACTGATGCTTAAGGATATGGTCTGTTACTCAGCAATCACTATCTGGAACAATGTGTGACTCGTCAGGAAATGACAGAAGCTCCTGCACTGGCATCAGGAATCGAGTCCCCCCCCCCCAATTCCCCACTAGTGGACGCAGAGTTACAGTGGTAAAGTTGGTCAGGGTTTTCCTAGCTATAAGCCACTGGGGCAGCCTCATGTTGGAAAGTAAGGAGGTACATGGTATGATCATCAAAGAGTTGTCCTCTCTGCTTCAAAACCATCTTAGAATTGTCTATACACTACTGAAAACAGATTTCAAAATTCTGAAGAAATACAATGTACAGTCCAAATATGGCTGGTACCCTGAAGCCAAAGCCAGACAAAGATACAAGAAAACTAAAGACCAATATCCTTAAAGTCATAGATGCAAAAATGATCAGCAAAATAGTAGCAAGCCAAATCCAACAGCACACTAAAAGGATTGTGCACCATGACAAACTGAGATATACCCCAGAAAAACAAGGATGGTTCAACATACAAAAATCAATTAATGAAACACACCACATTCATAGAACGAAAGGGAAAAAATACACAATCATATCAAGAGAAACAGAGAGCATTTGACAAAATTCAACAATCTTTCAGAATAAAACACTCAGTAAAATAGAAATTTAAGAGAACTTTCTTAACATGATATAGGACACTTATTTTTTTTTAAGCCAATTGTAACTTCATAAGTAGACTGAAAAGCTTTCCCCTAAGATCAGGAACAAAACAAGGATGTCTGCTTTCATCACTGCTATTCAGTACTGTAGTAGAAATCCTAGCCTGAGCAATTAGGCAAGAAAAATAAATAAATAAAAGACATCCGCACTGGAAAGAAAGAAACTATCTCTATTTGCAGATAACATGATTCTATATATAGAAAATCTCATAGAACCAACCAAAAAACTACCAGAGGTAATAATTAAATTCAGCAAGGTTGCAGGGTATATGATCAACACACAAAAATTAGTTGTGCTTTTATACACCAGAGAGGAACACTCTAAAAAGAAAACTAGGAAAATAATTCCATTTATGATAGCATCCAAAAGAATAAAATATCTAGGAATAAATTTAACCAAGGAGGTGAAAGATTTATATACTGAAACTATAAAATCGTGCTGAAGAAATTAAAAGTATAAATAAATGGAAAGACATCTCATGGGTTGGAAGACTTAGTAATAACATGACTATTCTCCAAAGAAGATTCAACACAATCCCTGTCAAAATTCTAATGACCTTCCTGCAGAAAGAGAAAAACTGATCCTCAAATTAATATGGAGCTGCAAGGGGTGCCAAGTAGCCAAAGCAGTATCAAAAAAGAAAAATAAAGTTAGAAGACTCACACTTCTCAAACTTACCACCTCAAAACTTTCTACAAAGCTACAGTAATCAAAACAGTGTGCTACTGCCATAAGGACACACATATAGACCAATGGGATAGAACTGAAAATCCAGAAGTAAATTCAAACATCTATGGCCAATTTATTTCCAGCAAAGGTGCCAAGACCATCCAGCGGGGAAAGAATAATCTCTCCAAAAAAATGGTGTCAGGACAACTGGATAACTGAATGCAACAGGACTCCTACCTCACTCCATATGTAAAAATTAACTCAAAAAGGATCAAAGATCTAAATGAAAGAGCTGAAACTATAAAATATAGGGGTAAATCTTAATGACCTCAGAGTTGGCAATGGATTTTCAGGTTTGATACCAAAAGCACAAGGAACAACAACACAAAAATAAAGTGGACTTCATCAAAATTAAAAACTTTCATGCATTAAAGGACATTACCAAGAATGTGAAAAAACAACCTACAGAATGGGAAAAAAATATTTATCGATCATATACCTATTAAGGGTTTAATATCCAAAATACATAAAGACCTCTTACAACTCAAAAACAAAAAGACAAACAACCTAATTAAAACATGGGCAAAGGACCTGAATGTATGTTGTTCTAAAAAAAACATGTACAATGAAAAGATACTCAATATCATTGGTCATTAAGGAAATACAAAACCACAGTGAGGTATCACTTTACATCCACTAAAATAGCTTTAATCAAAAAAAAAAAAAGAAAAGAAACCTGTTGGTAAAGATGTGCAGAAATTGGAACCCTGGTACACTGCAGATGGGAATAAGTTAAACACAGAACTATCATATGACCCAGCAATGTCTCTCCTAGGTACATTACCCAAGACAAATAAAAACACATATCTACACAGAAACTTGTACACATTATTCATACTGGGCAAAAAATAAAAACAATCCAACTGTCCAACAGTGGAAGAATGGATAAATAAACTATGATATATACAGACAATGGAATATTACTTAGCCATTAAAAGGAACAAAATACTGATACAAGCTACAACTTGGATGTAGCTCAGAAACATTGTGCTAAGTGAAAGAAGCCAGACACAAAAGGTCACGGATTGCACGGCCCCTTCTGTGTGACATACCCAGACGAGCATATCCAGAGACGGAAAGCAGATCAGAGGTTTCCAGGGGCTAGAAGCGGGGATGGGGAATGATTACTTAATGAGTGCAGAGTTTTATACACGGTGATGAAAAGACTTTGAAGCTAGAGTGAGCTGGTGGTTCCAGAAAATTCTGAATACACTACATACCACTGAACTGTACACTTTTTAAAACAGTTAATTGTATGTTGTGTGAATTTTACCTCAATAAAAGAAAATCTGGTTGGACTATGGTTTATTGATTCATACAAATACCTGAGCATCTGCCGTACTCCAGGCACTCTCCTAATATGTGGGTTAAGATGATGGCAAAAATTTTCTGCTATGAATTTAAAAAGCAAGATTAAGAGACCAGAGTGACAGTGTGGACTATTTTAACTAAGTTGTTCAGGGAAGACCTATTAGAACAGGGTATGTCTGAACAGATTAGAATGAATTTAAGAATATTATCCTGCTAAGTAATGGAAGAAAATAATGAACTGAAATATAACTTTCAATTTGTCAAAAATCATCATATGTAAAAACTGCTTTTCTAAAAAAGTGTGGGGCTGTCTATTGGCATTGCTTTTTGTGCAAATACAGTGATTTTTAGTTTCCAGATTTATTCTTTGTTACAAATAATTTCTTTAGAGTCCAACAATGTGCTCACTTGACCACTACCTGTTCTCCAGGACCAGGCCGTGCTCCCAAGAGGGCCCACCATTCACCTTGCTAACAAGGCACGTCTTCCCTTTAGGAAACCACTCACGAAAGAAAGAGGAAAAGGAATTGGAATTACCACTCACAGTGTGGCAGGATCACACATTCACTCACATTCTCACTTTTAATCCTCACAATGACCTTTTCATAGATGACAAGGCTTAGGTTCCGAAAGGGTTAGTAATTTACTATCACAACTAGCTAAAGAAAGGACCAGAATGCAAATCAGGTCTGACTACAGACCCATTCTCCTTCCATGCAAAAACCAGTTTCATCTAAGATGGCCTAAGCACATCTTGGGCCGGACTGTGAAAATATGATGAAGTAACCCTGTCCTTAAGAAGTTTGTCATCTCAACACTAGAGACCCATCCAAGATGTACCAGAACATCCCTTACCTGGAGAAGACTGGTGCTCCAGAATCATGAGGCCCACGCCACTGCCTTGACCCCAAAAGGTCTGACTTGGTGTAAGAACAAAGAAATCCATCCTGTATCACTCTAGGAACCTGACCTTGAGGCCTCAGTGTCCAGCTGTGTCCCCTTACTCACAGTCCTCCCTGTGATGGCTGCCTGAGCAGGTATAGGTACAGATGGCTATGAGACAGGCCCCCTCACCTCAGTCCAGCCACCACTGACCCTTCCTGGTTCTACGTTCAAAACTTTACAGTGGTTCTAGCAGAACAGCCACACAAAATCTCGAAAATAGTCAACAACATCATTTCCTTGCTAACTGTGCAGAAGGCTTCTTTGCCTCTAACTTATGCTCCCATAAGCATTGGTAGTTACAATTAAATTCCAGATGAATGGGTGGAAATCTTCCTACGCTGGGCTGTAACCATGAAGCTCTCTACTGAGTGACCAGGCCTCCGGGACTTGTTCACCACTGACAAAAGCTAATGTTTGTAAAACCCTGTAATGACTAACTACTATCATTATTACTTAGACTACCGGTTTAAATGTAAATTAGAGAGAGGAAAGAAAACACATGAGTAAATCAAGTCTGGGACGGCTCCTCGGCAAGAACCACATGGGTAAAGAACGCCTTAACTGAACTTATTAGAGGATGTGGATGCAGTGCTGCTCTAAGAAATAACTCAAGACAGAGAGAAGGGATGAGGATCAGCTGGAAAAGTCAGTCAATTCAGGCGAAACAGATGTTGGAGAAAAGGAAAGACTGCATGAAAAACATACGCTGGAAAAACACACAATTTCACACTATATAGCAGTAAAACCAAAACATCTAGAATCTGAAAGCAAAACTAAAAAGTCTAGAATAAGAACAAAATCCAAAACTGGATTGTAATTCAGCTTAAACTGACCACAGAGCACAGTGATGGAAACACGAACTCCACAGTCCAGCAGGCCTGCTGCTCTTACTTCTTCTCATCTGTAAAATGGGGATGACTCTTCTCCCAGAAGTTAGGCTGGCACCCAAAGGCAGCCAGTTCCCTTTTCCCGAGCCCTCTCCCCTGTACGACAGGCGCAGGGAGCCGACCGCTGCAGGCTCACAGGCCCTCTGACCTTCGACTCTGACAGCCATGTCTCCCCCACCCCCCTACCCCACCCCCAGCTCACTGGCGCTCATCCTCCCTGGAAAACACCTCCGAGCCCTGGGTCCAAACTGCACAGCGCCCCCATGCCCCCACAGCACCTCTGCCCCGCTGTGGGGGTGGCCCACCACACTGCTCCTGCCTCACCCGTCCCACAGAAGCTCCTCGGGGATGGTGACCACACGGCACCTTACTTGGCTTTTCAGCTCTGGCAACTAGCACTGAGGAAGTCCTCAAAAAATGTGTGTTGATTAAATAATTCTCAATTATCCAAAGTTGGAATTAGAGGCCAAGCAGCTTCCCTGGGGCCAACCTTGGAAAAATGAAGACTGCAGGGGGAAGAAAAAACTCTGCTCTGGGTCAAGAGTCCCTGGTTTGACACAGAAAACAAATTTATGGTTACCAGGGAGGATGGTGGTGGGCAGGGATAAATTGGGAGTTTGGGATTTGCACTAACTGTTGCATATAAAATAGATAAACAAGTTTCTACTGTACAGCACAGGGAACTATATTCAATATCTTATAGTAACCTATAACGAAAAAGAATATGAAAAGGAATATATGTATAAATCAATCACTTTGCTGTGCACCAGAAACTGATACAAAATTTTGGACTGACTATACTTCAAAAAAAAAGATGGGGGAGGGGAGTCACTGCTTTGCCATTAACTGACTTGGGGGCCTTACCCGCACACTCTAAACCTCGGCTGTCTCCCATATAAAATGAGAGAACTCAACTTGAAAATCTCTGTCTCCACCAATGAGATCTGACATACTGTGTTTACATTCCAAGATCTTAACACTCTTGCTCTGTTACATCTCAATCCTCCATTACTGTGAAAATTGACATCAGCAGGTTGCTCCCTTGACCATTTCATTCATAAGAAGCAAGTACGCACATGGTGCTACTGGTCCCATTTTACAGATGGGGAAACAAACCCAGAGACACCCAGCAGCTTCCCCAAGGTCCCTTAGCTGGTTGCTACAGAGGGCAGGGCTGGTGCCTTCCTTGATGTCCACAGTTCTCAAGCTGGGGGGAAGGACAGTCTCAGGGACACAGGGTGGGATGCCTGGGGACCCCTCAGGGATCCTAGGGAAGCCAAGAATAAACACAATGTATCTTTTGAAGAATGAAACATACTCAAAAACTCAGGGGACAGTGTGTTTATAATTAAAAGGCCAGACATATTACTGAGTACAATGTAAAATTCCTATTAAATTTTAAGATAAAACTTAATGGGCTTGGATTCCTATTAAGGGTTTGAGACATAGTGTACTAAAACCACGCCATGCCCTTCCTCACACAGAAAAACATTCTGAAACCAGAACACTTAATTTTGCCTATAATAACATTTCAAACATCAGGCTTTATTAATCCAAAAAGACAAAATTTAATTTCTAGAATAAAGTTGTGACTTCTGGGCATTACTGGGCAAGGAAAGACTCGAGAGAACTAGTTCTCCTGTTCTTCCTTTTTAAGTCATTAAAAGCATCCAGGAAAGTTGAAATGTCAGACAAAGCCTCAGACCCCTAATGCAACAAACCAGGGGGCTGAGCACTATCAGGACCTGGGGCGGTGGGGGGGGGGGGGGGAGGCTGGGGGGAGCACAGCCAAGGGAGGCAGTGACAGGTGCACCCACCTGCAGACACACATGCCAAATCACATGGAACCACCATGTGGGCATCTGTCACATCCCTCCTCTCTCCCAAACTTGCAGATTGTGGACAGAAACATTGATGGAGGGTCAGTCTACCACGTGCCAGGACCTGAGGGGAAGAGTGGGGGACCTGAGCAGGACCTCACTGGTGATAGGCAGGAGGTTTGGGGGAGTCCATGGAGAAGGGGCTTTCTAACATTTACACCCCTCCCCTCCCCACCAACTTCTGAGGCTTTCTACCTGCCGTGAGAAACGGCAGGCACAGCAAAGCGTGGCCGCCCGGGCTGGGGCCCACCGCTCTGCCTACCCCGCCCCCCGCAGGCCGGGCCACCTCAGGGCAGAGGGCATGACCCACCTGAGCCCCAGTGACCACGGGCCTGGTAAGCGCTGGAGCACGGTGTAGGAAACCCCGGACACGGCCGGAAACCCATGGACCAGGAGCGTTCCCAGGCCCGCACCTACTGGCAAGGGGCAACAGGACAGCAACCTGTCAGATCCCATCACCAAAACAAAGCAGGGAGCAGAGAAATCCGCTTACTGCCATCCTCAGGGCCCCGCAAAGGACTCAGCCGGCCCCACCGCGCCTGCCCTCCTGATGCTGCGTCTCAGTGCCCGCTGCCCGGAAGCCTTCCCTGACCACCCTGGCCAGCCCAGACCTTTCTGTCCCTTTCCTGAATTTCCACCCTACACAGTCCACTAAATCACTTCAGCCTATATCTGATGACTTTTCTAGCTTCTTCCTAGTGGGTCTTCACTCTCCAGTTGAGCAGCCAGCTCCCTGAGGGCAGAGTGGTGAATTTTCATTTTAGCTTACCCTTCCTGCCACCAGTTGCAACCCTGGTGCTATCTCAGTCAAATACCCATTGGTGTCTGGCATCTTCCTTCACCATGCACAGGGGCCAAGATGCCCCAGACCTCGGCAGACGATGCTCTTATGGGCAGGTGTCTCACTCACCTTAGCACTATAACTAGAACATTACAGGAACTCAAGCCACATTCACTGATTACCAAATTAAATGAAAAGAAGACCCCCAAGTCCCAGTTAGTGATCTACTTATCTCAAAGAATACAGAATTCACGAAGAGATTCCAACCTGGTTTCTGGAGTTGACAGAAATCAACAACAGTCATCTGTATGTATGACCTCTCATCACCTGCCAGACTCACCACAAGGTGTCTGCACAGGGAGACAAAAAATTTAGGCCCCAAAAAGGTTTTAATGCTTAATGATAAAAACCTCACCTCCTCCTTCGTAGACTGGTCAATCCCCCACCCCACACTATATCTAGAATAGTGCTGTGCAGACAGTCAGCCCACAAAGGCCCTCTAAAATAAGAAAGCCACTTTGTAGTTTTTAGTTAATTCTGAGTAATAGGTATTACACAAACATACATAATGCTTTCTTACATTTTTTTCCTCTTCTGTTTAAAATTGCTTTCTCTTCCATTTCCATGAGCTCCTTCGGACCCAAAGCAAGGGGACCCATCCCCATTCACCTCTCTCTCCTGCATCCTGCCCACAGGCATCTGGCCCTCTCTCTCTGGCTTCATTCCTCCTGCCCAGAACACGTCTAAGCATCGTCTCCACATTTAGGCCTCGGCTGCCTCTCTCTGGTCACCTTCCAAATCCACTGGCCTCATCTCCTTCTTACTTTGTAGCTTTCCTCCCAGTTTCTCTCTGTATCTGAAGTCAATATTATGACTCTCCTCCCCCTGCAAAAAATAACAGTAATTTTTCTTCCCCTATGAACACTTGTAAAGAAATATGCAGGGGGTCCTGATGCCACAGAATTGACGCAGAGACCTCAGTCATAAGATGTCTCCTCTGCTAAGTTAACTGTTCTTAAATTGACCATTACAAGGAAACCCAGCTATTGCATAATATCTGATAGGTTAGATCACTTGCTGTTTGGAGAGTCTTGCTATACGAAGATGAGAAAACAGAGATGGGCAAATTTAACGCAATTTCCTTTGTTTGCTAGAGCTAGCTCAGGCTTGCAACACCACAGTGACAGTTTTTCTTGAAGTACAGCATTAACGTCATAAGAAAACGACTTTAAGGGAGTGATAGTCAATCTCCTTCAGCTCATCAGCATGTCTATCCTGACAACAACTCCCCACACACACCCCAGGCCCTTCTGGCTCTGCACAGCATAAAAACTAAAGGGATTCTAATAGGAGTGTTTACAGCATCAAAATCCCAAACGCAGGGGGATCAGCAAAATGCAACTCAGATGTTTCAGTTAAATGAAGGACTCTCGTAAAGGCGTGAACAAGAGTGGGAATATTTTGATGGTATCAGCAAAGACAACTGGCCACTGCTATTGCCTGTTTCCAGTGGAATGTCTTCACACCCTTCTTGACACTGAGTGAGGCCATCTTATTAATTCCAAAATGAATGCATAGCATCCAAGGAAAATAATTGGTCTTCTTTCCCCTCACAGAAAAATTCATATGAATGCCTTTAAAAAAAAAATGCTGGAATTCTCCCTGCTAGCTCTGTGCTTTCCTGGCTTCTGCATTGTGACAGCTGGAACAGATGGCGTCTGGGTGAGACACCTTACATCTTAAACCTCATCCCTGATAAGGTCTGATTTTCACTAGTGATGCTGGAATCCCAGGTCTGTCAGGGTTTCTGTCATGAGCACCCACTCACAAGATTTCCAGTCTCATGTATTTTACAGTTTTCACACTAATCAGGCTTATTCTGTTTTGGCCAGAGAATTTTCCGTCTGGGACTAATTCTCAATATGTACATTGTCACTACACGGTGAAAAAACAAATATTTCCTTTCATTTGAAGAACGAATGGCTGTACACTGTTCTGCCAGACATCCTACACATGATGCAGTCTTTTAAACAGGCTATTTTCAAAGATGTGAAAGCACCGACTAATGGTCCGCCTGGTCACTTCTTTAGATAAGGATTTTATAGACATAGAAGATTACAGAACACAACATTTTCAAAAGCTTCACCAGTGCGTACCCACAGCTAACGCTAGGGGAAAAAAAAAAGTATGGCTCCTCCTCAGTTGTATGCTCTGAATATAAATTAAGAAGCGGCAACAACGCTACTCAACATAGCCTTTATGACTCCACAAAAATAAATGAATAAATAACGCACACAAACACACACTCCTATCTCATTCTGAAAACTGACTCCGAGCTTAGTACAAAAAACGTGAAATAAAATTGCTTCCTTCAACGGACAATTATCTGAAGGCTTCTTAAATTTCAAAGCACGTCCACAACACTTCATCCATTTCCATTTTGTCGCTGTTTTCAAATTAAAGGTGAAGAATTTTCTCCCACACAGAATTCTTCCTAAAGGCCTAAATATTAAATCGGTGTCCCCAAACGGGGTGACAGTGTGGAAACGTGGCAAAGTGTGCGCGAGCAATTAACCGAAGGTGGAATGCGTGCGTTTCGCCCAAAATTGGATCCCAGTACCCGCCTGCCTTCGAGGCCACTGCAGCTCTCCGATTATGAATCAGTCAGAGGTTCATCTGCAGAGGAATGACTCAGTATAAACTTTTAAATAATGGCTTAAAAAAAAAAAAAAACCTAAGCCACCCCAGGGTGAGCACGTTCGTCTGGGCAGGCACCCGGAGCCTGCCCGCTTCTCACACCGCAGAAACACACAGCCTCGCAGGAGATGCTACCGTCTCCCACCCCGTGGTGGTGGTGGGGGGGGGGGGGTCATGTTTTAAAGAGGCCTCGCCGCCGCGTTTCCTGAAAAGCTGCGGGAAGCCGGCCGCGGGCCCGGCCCGGGCTGGAGGACAAAGTTTCCCGAAGTTGAGGCGTTCGGGGGGCGGGCGGGCCGGGGCCCGGGCGGTGGCGAGGCGGCGCCGCACCGGGCACTGGCTGCCGGGCGCCGGGCCTGCGCCGCCCGACCCCGGGCCCGCCCGCCGCAAGCCGTCGCCGCCCCGGGCGCGGGATGGAGCCGCGGGGATGGAGCAGCCCGCCGCCCGCGGGGCCCCCGCCCCAGCCCGCCGCCCGCCGGGCCCCTTACCCGCGCTCCGCCGCCGCTCGGCCGGCTCAGGGGCGCCGGGCGCGTCCTCCGCCGCCGTCCGCAGCGTCCTGCTCCCCGGGCAGCCCCATGTCGGGGGGCGGGGAAGGGCCGGCGGCCGCCGCCGCCGCCGCCGGCTGGAAAGTCCCTGCTGGGCTGCAACCCCGGCTCGCGCACGCGGCGGGCCGCGCCGCGCCGCGCTCCCTCGCGCCCTCACGCACCCTCTCGCAGGCACTTCCTCTCGCGCGCTGGAAATCCCCGCCGGCCGCCGGCGCGCGCCCCGCCGCGCGCCCGCCCCGCCCCCGCCGCCGCGCGCGCGCGTGCGTGGGAGCGGCGGGAGCCGGGAGCGCGGCCGGCCCCACGCGCCGCGGCCCGCGCGCCCCCGCCGCCCGCGCGCGCCCGCGGCCGGTTGCTAAGGCCCTCCGCTCGGCGCCCGCCCGCCGGCTTAGCAACCGCGCCGCGGCACGGGCGGGGCGGCCTCGGGCGCCACCCCTCCCCCGCTCTCCCCGCCGCCGCGCGCTCGCCGGTCCGCCCGCCCTCGCGGCCCCCTGGCTCCGCGCAGCCCCCGCCGCGGCCCCGCCCCCGCCGCCCCTCATTTCCGGGTCGAAAAGCCACGCAGGCCGCGTGGGGGCCCGAAAGGTGCAGGTCTCCTCGCGGCCGGGAGCGATGGCGTCACCCGGTGCAGCAGGGCAGCCACCTTCGCCCTCGCCCATACTCACACAGACACACTCGCCCTCGCTCACACCCAGTCTCACACTCAGCCTTTCCCACACTCACACCTCACACACTCACCCTCACCCACATGCACGCTGAGACACACACAGGCACCCACGTTCAACACATGCTCAGTCTCACACACTCTCATAGACCACACACACACATGTCCGACACACATCGTCACACGCTGTCACGCTCTGACACACATGCTCACACGACACACACGCTCTCAGACACATTCACACGGACCCTCATCCCCAGACACACTTGGGCCCAGACGATCGCACGCCCTCACACTGTGCACACATCCACACTCAGCACTCAACGCCCCCTCCTGCATTCACAGCCTTCACACACTCACACGTACACATGCGCTGCTACAAACAGTCCCTCTGGCGCACACAAGCAGGTGGTGGGGTGGAAGGAGACTCAAGCCCTCGGGGCCCCTGCTGTTTGTTGTTGAGAGGGGCTCACTAAACATCGGTTCCATGGGAGTTTCCTTCCTCCCTGAGCTCATCCCACACCCAGGAAGTTGTGTCTTGGTCAAGTGGGAAGAAGTGGGTGGCCAGTTTGCTATGAGCTCCTAGAGTTCCAGGCTGGCCCGGGTGCCTCAGGACCAGGGTTCTGCTGCCCTGTGCTCCCATCTCCTCCCTCTACCCCAGGCCTTCTGGGGCATGTGCCAGGGCACCCATTTCAACAGGGCCCTGGCCCTCTGCTCCGCCAAGTCATCAGTGATTCCCCAAGGTCCTCTAAGACCGCCGCCAGCCTGGCCAGGCCTGGCAAGACCGGGAGAGATGCATGGCCTGTATCTGGGAGGCTCCAGGCCAACCAGAGAGCAAGGCTATGTCTGCCCCAGTTTACAAGTCAGCAAGGAGGAGGCAGAGTGGACTTTTCATTTTTCTCTTCTCAGGAAGGCTCATAAAGAACCCTAGACCAGGGCGGCCGGCTTAAGCCGGTCCTCGTTCTTACATTTCTCCAATAACTCATGTTGAATAGAGGCAGGAAGCCCAGCACCTATTTCCTCCTGAGGCTTCTGCCGTGGAATGTTCCAGAACCCTGGAGGGTCTGACCAGGCTGCGGAGCCATGGCTCTGGCTTCATCCTCCCACCAGGTGCTTGTTCCCCAGCCACAGAGGTGGGGCCTTGCTGTCCAGACTCGGCCAGGCCATGGGAGCGCCCGTGCTTGGGCCACTGAGAGGGTCCAGCTCTTTGAGTTCAGACCGGAGAACCCAAGATGGCTGTGGTTTCTGAACCACGTGGGGTTTGACAGGCCAGCCTCACCAGCCCTCGCACACACAACCTGGGCTCTGGGTCCAACCTGCCTCGCCAGGTGAGCTCCCCCTTCCCTCTTGGTGGCTCCCTCTCCAGAGCCTTGGGTGTCCCTTCCTGCCTGTCAGGAGCTGTAATGGCACCACCTCAAAGGGTCAGGGTCCCGGCTGCTCCCCTCACCCCAGGCTCCATCTCCTCCCGGGTCCCCGGGCCTGCTCCAGCCACAGTCCTGGACACCGTCAGCCAGGTCCCATTCCCACCTACTGCCTCATACTATATTAGGACCTTTTTAAAACTTTGCCAGAAACAAACTTAGCCAAAAAATTATCTAGGCTGGACTACTTTGGGTTCTTTTAAAATAAGCAACAAGGTAGACGTTTCAGAGACCCGTCAGAGGGGTTTCTACAGCTTGCTCTGATCCCTACCAAAGCATCATCAAGTGATGTTCAGAATGAACAGATTCAGGTGCAGCCATGGCTGAGCCCTGTGCTGGGGGGTGAGGGCCTGCTCCTCCCCTTCTGCCCTTCCTCTCCTTCCCTCTCTTCTCTGGCTGTCTGAACAGTTCTGGATCCCCTGCTTGGGGGCACTGGTGGGGGACTCGGAGAAGTTTGCCCCACTCGGGCAAATGCTTTGGGGGCGTGCGTTCCGTCTCTGCAGTTACAGACACGAGGCAGCAGGAATGGGCAGCAAGGGGAGCCAATCACAGCTCTCCTCTGCATGTCGAAGGCAGAGCTGTCTGTTCCCTATGGCAACCTGGAACAACAAGCTGAGACCATTTCTGGACAAAGAAATCTCTCGCAGGAATTTATGTTGCGTTACATGTTCTGTTTGCTGCTTTTCTGGGAGAAGTGCACACAGATGTTAGAGTGACCCGAGTGAGTGCAGTGGGCTCAGAAGCTCTTCTTGTTTGCTTTCCAGAGAGGAGGAAGTATTCATTGCTAGTGTTAGGGTCTTCAGGCCTGTGAATGGGGTTTCATCAGTCCTCTCCCTGAGTATGACAATCAGACCCTCAAGTGACACCTCCCTGCTCAAAGGCTACCAGCCCCCGTGGGTCTAACATGGGCTGAAATGTGCCTGCAACTTCTCCTCTAAAACGTTTTAAGTGTCACCTCCGGAGGGCTCTCGACACATGATGAAATCAAAAAGTTATCCTAATTGTTCAGACAAGTGGCCTCCAAACTTTCTCAATATACTTTACAGCACAAACTGGTTGCGCATGTGTGTGCGTATCCACACACGCGTGGACAACTATACTTAATCTCAAACACGTGATGTACTCTGGTATTTTCTATTCCATTCTATTTATTTTTTTAATGCTGCTTGTGACTCTCTCAGCTTGCTGTTGGTTCATGACCTGGGGTCTGAAACTCTACCTTAGACAAAAAGAGCTTCTGAGGGTGTGGAGTGGCAGGGGGCTGGGGTGGTCCTCGTGGGGAAGCTCCGTGGAGAGTGTGCACCAAATCCGAGGACTCCAGTCCCCCCGCCCCTGCCCAGTCCTGTCCTGCTGGTAGACCCAGGCTCAGAGCAGAGGTGCACCAGCGAAGAAGCAGGCTGCCAGGGCCCTTCTCTGGACAGGGCCAGCCAAACACAGATGCAGGGAAGTGGGGCTCAGAGAAGCCCAGAAGGCCTGAGGGCAGGTGTGCAGACGCAGCCGCAGGTTTTCTGCAAGTGGTGAGACACGGGAAGGTGGGGTAGGAGGCATGGGTCAGGTTTAATTTCCTCTCATTTCTGTGGGCCCATCAGGGAAACGAAGGTATCCTCGCTTTAGGGGAGCTTGTCCTGGGACTTGTGCACACACACACACACACACACACTCACACCATCACAACACTGTTTCTGACACTTTCACCCAGCCCTCCAGTAGAGCATGAGTCCCAGGTAAGGCCTTGACTGGACCCTCATGCCCACCTTGACCTTTAACACTTTCTGAAAAGTAGATTCAACTCCACGAAGAAAAGAGGGCATTTTACTGCAGACCTCCTGTGTGACGGGGAAGCGGGTTTGCATCAAGCTCACACTGTAAACTCATGAAGCCCACTGTGAAAAGCTTATGATCCCAGAGGCTTCGCCTCTCTTTGTGACCATGGACCCTCTCCCCCAACCTGCAGGCACAGCCTCTTTGTCTCCTCAGCTGGCAGACCCCACTCAGCAAACCAGAGCCAGCTGCTGGTGGAGCAGCCCCCTCGGAGGACCCAGCGCATCCGACCCCAGTGGCATCCAAAGTGAGCTCTGCTCCTCCCTGCACATTAGCAGTGAGGACACAGGAGGTTACTGGGTCCAAATCAAGACTTGGATTAATGAAATAAGCTGTTTGAAAAGTACAAGAATTCAAAAAAAAAAAAGTACAAGAATTCTAATTCATCAAAATTGCAATAAAGGTAACTGTGGTGCCCTTCCTCATCTCTCAAGACTGATGATGACAAGACAAGCCTGAAATGTCACACGATGCGGGAGCCAAGCAGCCTTCCCACCCTCTCCTGGTTCGTTAGCTCATTTGGTCAAGGCCTGCTTGCTGAGCTGACCCCTGCCCAGCTCTGCCAGCATGAAACCAATTTAGTGCTTGCCCTTGGAGAGCTCACCTTCTGGGGGGTGTAGACTGAATAAACAAATCACCAGTGAATCCATAATGAGAGCTATAGAGCAGTGGAGGGGAAGAGGGGGGTCCAAGGGAGCGATCAGGGGTGGCAGATGAGGTAGAGGGCAGACCTAAAGGAGGAGAGGAGGGTGCCGTGTGGATATCAGTGGAAAAAGCGCCCAGGCTGAGGGAAGAGCATGGGCAAACACCCTGAGGTCAGTGAGCATTTGGGAGACCAGAGTGGCTGGAGCTAGTGAGTAGGAGAGAGTCACAGAGGATGGAGGTGAGGGTGGGGGCTGGAGGGTGCTGGAGACACAGAGCCTTGTGGGCCATCAGCGGACTTTGACTTGGCTCTGAGATGGGGCCACTGTCAAGTCTGATTGATAGCTTGTATTTTATCCAGACTAACCCTGTATGTGACCTTGCATCATTGTCCTTCAGCCAGTAGACATGTGCTCAGCACCAGGCAAATCCAGACAAGGGGACCTGATTTTGTTATGTAATGAACGAGGTCAGAGTCAATGACACAGGGCTCTGGCAAATGGGCACACAGCACGAGCCAGCAACCACAAACACAAACCTCCCGAGTGCTAAGAGGGAGGTGAGCCCTCTGACCCAGTGACCCACATTTGGAAATAATACCAAACACTAGGAAACCATTAGGTACCTCCCACCTTCAAAACCAAAGGAAGGGAATGGGTATCCCCCTTAGTCTGGTGGCCGTCAGGGTGGTGGTATAAACCCAGCAGCTGTTCCCCCAGTTGGCTGTGGATGGGGGTGAGATCCCACAGCACATGGCCTGTAGGCCACGGTTCTGGCCACAGCACCGCTGTCCCCACAGAGCAGCCTTTGTGGAGCTGCTCTCAGTGGCTGAGTGCCCGGGAGGAACCGAGGGGCCATGGTTGTCACCTCAGGTCCCTTGGCTCCCCCTTGTTCACCTGCTCCACCCACGCTGGCCTCCAGGGAGCCTCAGGGGATCCAGGCTGACCACCCCCAGGTTTTGCCCATGCTGATCCCCGACCTCGATGCTCTTCCCCCAGGTACCTATAGGCTTTACTCTCCCCTCCTTTGGGTCATAGCCAGTTGGGGGGATTCCAGATCAAAGATTCATTTCCAGGACTCACCACGGTACACTTCCAAATCCCGATGCAACACAGTGGAACGATGCCAGGGACAAGCCCCCCCACAATATCCCAGAGATGAGCTCCTTTGAAGAGGGGAATGAGAGGAATTCACTCAAGCTGGAGAATTCTAGCCCAGGAATCGAAAAAGCAGAACTCAACTCATGACTAACTGTGTGGTCTTAGGAAGGCACTTCACCTCTCTGGCCCCGGGTTTCCCCTTTTGCAGAGCGGAAATATGACTGCCTGCCCTACCCAAAGGGGCTTTGAGAAGGTGGCTGGTGCCTACGGGGACCACGCGGCCATGTCCCTGAGAGGTGGCACTGTACCCAGGAGAGAGGCACGGGGCTGCACTTCAGATGCTGTTCCTACTATTGCACGTAAAGGACCCGCCCAGCTTTCCCAGCGTGGGAGGGACTGTTCCAGTTTCAGGTGTCCATGATCAGTGACCGTGGGGGGGGGGAAATCACATTGGCCCCAGTATTTTTGGGATGTTACCCAAGCTAGTGCTTCCTCCTCACACTTTCAGGGGCGCCTGTCCTTTGTGATGTTAAATTGATGACAAACTCCATTGTTGATTCACTGAAAAACATTCTCTGAGGGCCTGGTCCTCAGACCTCCACTGTGGACATGTGGCAGCCCCCTCAACTGGGATGTGGTGTTTTTCAAACTACAGTTTGCAATCTATTAATTGGGCATAAAATCAGTTGAGTGGGTGTGATCAGCACTTTAAAAAATGGAATGAAATAGAAGAGGAAATAGTAAAATGTTTCACACCTAGTGTGGGTCAGTGTAGTTTTATGAATCTTTTATTTTAGTTCTGCGTAGGTATACATAACTAAGTTTATCTGTCTTAAGGGAAAACGTATTTCTTGCTGTGTGTTCTGCTGCAGACATTTAAAAAGCCATGGTGCTAATGGAGGCAGGAGCCAGGTGTAATTTGAATGTAGTTTGAAAGTTATCTTCCTCACATCTGCTGACACGTGTTTTGTGTGCTGTGAAAATTGGAATTTCCACCCACTCTTGAGTGAAATACTCAAAATTAGTAGAGTCTTGATTAATGAGGTTTGTTACATTCAAAAAATTAATGATGGCACAGTTCAGCTTGCATGCATCCTCCTGAAGGGTCCTGGGTGGAGGAAGCTGGACCCACTTCTCCATCCACTTCACTGCCAGAGGGTTGGGTCCGATTGGCCAGTTGCCTCACTCTCTCCAGGGCTGCTCAAGGCCTGGCATGGGTGGAAGCCCTTGTCACTGTCCCTGGTGGGAAGCCCTGGGCAGCCCTTAAAACATGTGGCTCCATGAATCCAGGCAGGAATGGATAAAGGAACGAGTGGACCATCAGCCCCAAAGCTAGAGCTTTCCGTCCACTTCATGCCCCTCCAGCTTCACTTCATCAGTGAGCAGCTGAAAACACAGGACTCTGGCCTGGGGCTGGGCTCAGGGCTGGAGCCGACTGGAATCTTCACACTGGAAAAGTTATGGGATGGTCTTCTGTCTGGAAGAGCGTCCAAGGGACTTGTCCTGAATCCTCGTCGCAATAACAAACATGATTCTTTATTTACCACGTGGATCTGGGGTAGATCCAGGGTGGCTGAAGACTCAGGGTTCTTCAGCCACCCCTTGGCCTCACCGCTGTGCACAGACACAGGAGGAACCCAAGGCCTGGCGTCTGTCCACCCGTGGCTGATCTAAAACCCGCTCTAGAATCTGCGGATTTCGTGTTCCTGGGAGTCGCCTTGACAGCCAGCTCTGACTGCTCTCTATGCCAGGCTATGTCGGGAGCAGCCCAGCTGTACTTGTGTCTCGTGAGTCTGTGATTAATAGACTTGAAGCGTGTGGACTACAATGAATAAAGTCAACTACAGCTAGAATTCCCAAACTCTGGGGCATTTTAAAGACTTGAGAGTGAGCTGAGGCCAGTGATGGGCGAGCAGGTGTGAAGGAGTACAGTCCAGCCCATCCGTCCACAGGTGGGACCCGGGCTTCCAGCCCAGAGGCCGAAAGGGCTCTAGTTCACCCTGTAGTTGCCAGATCACCTTGTGCTAGGTAGCAAGGATGAAAAATCAGCAGATTCACAAACTCAGGTTCTCCTCATATCTCTGACTAACCATTTGTTCTAAGATGTTAAATTTCTGTGAGTGATTTGCAATGTAGATTTTTTGTAACCATCAAGTTTGAATTTCCCTCTATAGTTTTTCAACATGAACCTAAATGAGCTCATTTCACAGGGGGACTGTAACAGTTACTATGTGCTGAAACCTAAAATGACAGCCTTAGGGCTTCTTTAAGTAAAGAATTATTTTCTTTGTAATTAGCAGGCTACCTAAATAACCTTGCTTGATCCGTCCAACAAGAGTTTGCTCACATCAGCTGCGTGGTACTTCCTAAAGCGGGGGAGGCAGAGCTGGAGGAAGGAGGCTCGAGGACGTGACTAAAGGGACAAGGACTGGAGTGGATGTCCACCTGGGCATTCTGCTGACCCCGGGCCCAGGGTCTTGGGCCTACTCCTGGACCTGTAAGGGGACTTTCTGTGGGATAACAGGCACCAGCCCTATTCAGTCCGTCGGGCAGGGCTCACCTGGCCACCCTGTGAGGTTGTCCACGAGGCCCCAGTGGAGGTGAGCCCCGCGGGGCAGATGGGCACTCAGGTGCTTGAGCACATGAAGCCTGGGGTGGCAGCCCCTGGTGGCTTTGTCACCGGAAATGGCCTTTCCTCCCTTGCTGTTTCTTTTTGAGTGTGAGGCAAACCAGAAAATTTCCCCACAGATGGTCAGGGAGCCAAGCTGGACCCCCTGCCTTTGATTTGGGGATTTCACTCTCCTGATGGGGCCCTTCATTCTGCAACTCCAAATGCAGAAACTGCACCGCCAGTGCCCCGGAATAAAGGCTTCTGGGCAGGCGCTTCCAGCAGAAAGGGCGCCGTCGGCCCCCAGGCCTCCCCCCGTCCCTGTCCACTCTGGGGAAGCAGCGTGGAGGGTCTGTCCGACGGTGCCTGGGGCACTGGGGAATGGGGCTTGGAGTTCTCTCCGTGCTTTGACTCAGGCAGATGGGACACCTCTTGATCCCAAAAGAAAACAGAAGCTAGAAAAGGATTAAGGAAAAGCTCCCCAGTTTGTCCACAGCCTTGATTCCACTTTTTTCCCCACCATTTTTAAGGATAAATAAGACTGATTTTGTCCCAGGATCTGTAAAAAATAGCATGCATTTATGTATCTCTGAAATAGTCATTCATTCATTCATTTATTCTCTCACTGACTCATACACTTACAATGTTCACTGCACGGCTGAGGAATGGGTCTGTCCCAAGCCTGTTCCACTTGTAAACTCCAAAAAGATGCCCTTCCTGTGAGCCCCACTAATGTTGCTGGCAACTGCCTTTGAAGGTGTCCCCCCCTCCTTTAATCTCCCTCTGCCTGGACTTCATGGCCCCTGGGATGGACTTGGAAACAGGGCAGCCATGAACCTTCCGAATTTGTTTTCAGAAGTGTGTGTTGTGATGTTTTTGTCCCAGACAAGGATCTAGCTGTCACCGTATTGTCAAAAGTCCTGAAATCCTAATGATGCAACAGAATCTCTGACATTTGCCCAGAAAAACATACAACTAAACGCACAGGTCCTAATACCTTTTGTAATCAGGCAAAATCCAGTAGCATCATTCAGCTATCCACATGGAAGTTAGGATCCTTTCAAAAATGCTGGAATTTCCCCCAAGCCATTCCATGGCACTCACAACCCCTCACCATACCCTCCTGTCACCTGCTGTCCCCTGTCCGTCCCCACCGCCCACCTCTGTCCTCCCACAATCCCCGTCCATCCCCTGCCCACCTGCCAGTCCCCACCATGCACCATTCCTTCCCCTTCATTCCTCTGCCAACCACCCTCCCCCACACTCCTCCTCCCCCCACCATCTTCAGTCTCCTGGCTGATGAAGTGGGTCACTCTCCCCTACTGCTCATTCCCCAGACCCAGCCGTTAAGGAAAGACTGAAGAGGGGACAGGATTTGTGGGCTGGGAACGGATGCCAACACCTCTAAACTGCATCTTAACCTCAAAAGCTCTAAGCCCAGGAATCACCTCTTCCCTAGCCCTTCCCCGCCCTCCTCATCCTTGAGAACTCTAGGTCCTCTTGCAGAGCTGCACTCTCAAGACTGCAGACCTGTTCCAACAGGCCAGAGGTGCACACAGCAGGCTGAGAGAAAGTCCAGACAAATTTTGGTGCCTTTGGAAACGGGCACGCCAGAGTCTCCAACAGAGAAAACCTTTAACCAACTCTCCTACCGTCTCTTCCATGGGGCAGCCAGAGAGGCACTTACTGTTCTGGAAGTTTCCCTCCTGGATCCTCTAGTGGAAGGGAAGTTAGAGGGGCAGAATGGCTTGCTGGACAACAAGGAAGATCTGTCTGGCTAAAGACATGCGGGCCCTGAGGTGCAGGGACTTTTGCTAACACTCACTGACACTGCTGTGTGCCAGGCACTGCGAGAGGGGCTGGGGGTGGGGGGACAAATGAGACTAACAGGACACACATGTACACACACACACACGGAGTTAACCTGCACGTGGGATGAGAATGGGGGACCGGCAGTTTCGACGCAGCATCCCGCATCCTCAGGAGGCCCTCCTTGTGTGTGCTCCTCAGGAGAGCAGGGAGGTGGACATCGTCTAAGATCAGCACACCAGAATTAGGCCAAAACTTAGGGACTTAGACAACAACAATTGTTTTATTATCTGCCAGGGTTCCTGGGGCCAGGAGTTTGGGGATGGGACAGCGCAGTCGGGCCCCTCCAGGTGCGGCCAGGCGATGGGAAATGTGAACGAGCTGGGGCTGCCGGGCATCACTCTCACGGGCTGGTCTGGGGTCCTCACGGCCCGGCGGCCTCCGGGCAGTCAGTCAGGCTGCCGGCTTCCAGAGTGGGTTTCCAGTCAAAAGGCAGGGCCTGTTTCACCTTTGAGAACCTTCCAGTGGAAGTCACGTATGTCACCTTTGCCATTGCACTGGCTACAAGCAAGTCAGCAGCCTGCCCAGATTCAAGGGGAGGGGGCATGGGCCCCAAGTCCCGACAGGAAGCATGTCCAGGACCTGCTGCAGAGACGTGTGACAGGAACTATCACGGGCCCTCCTGGGAAAGCACAGCCGAGTTCTCTGGAAGTGGCCCCAGGGAGGGTTTCAGGGCATGTGGTCTGTTGAGGGGCTACTTTCCAATACCCACCTAGGAGTGAGGGAGGGAGGGGAGTGGGGCAGGGGATGGGAATGAGCCCAACAACCTTGCAGGCTCGGGTGCAGTCTAGCCTTGGGCTGTGCCCGGCGGGCTCAGGAGCACAAATCACACCACAGTTGCTCCTGCCCTGAAGGAAGGGGGCCAGCCTTCTGTGCCCTCAAATCAGTCAGCTGTTGGCTGTGACCCGCCCCCCCAGGCAGAGAGGAAGATTACAAGCTGGGGTGCGTGGCTCTCAGTAGCTGAGGCTACTCTCTGGAGAAGACGGCAGCTGTGAGCTGTCAGTGCCAACACGCACAGCAGCTGTGGAGTGGGTACCCCAGCCCCATAGAGGTGGCCGGGAGGCTCTGGGGTAGACTGCAGAGTGGCCACGAGTCCCTCCTAACCCTGCATCCATGCCCCTTTGTACATGACTTTGTTACTCTTTCCATCAAGCAGTCCACTCCCCACTCCTTAAGTCTGGGCTTGGTCACGTGACTTGCTTTGGCTGATGGGTCATTAGCAAGTGTGATGCATGCAGGGGCTTGACAAGTGCTTGTGTGTTGGTTTCTGCTCTCTTGTGGCACTGGGAACCCTGAGACCAGGGGAACAAGCTCAAGCTAACCTCCAAGGGGGCGACACACTTCCAGCCAATAGCTTCCACCCGCCAGAAAGGCTTCTCAGGCCATCCCGAATCACCCAACCCCAGCTGAGCCACCTGAGTGAGCCCAGGCAAGACCAGCAGAACCACCCAGCTGAGCCCAGCCCAAATCACCAACTCGCAGAATCAAAGGCCAGTATATGCCTGTTATTTTAAGTCACTAAGTTTCTGGGTTGTCTCTCACACATCAAAGCTAACTCACACAGGTATCAGGAGTGCCCACTGCAGAATCCAGTTGCCCTAAAGGCCTGCGAACCCTCTATAATTGCATGGATGGAGAAAAGAAGGACCTTCCCCTGGGTCTGGTCCCTGCCCTCTGACACTCTGACTCTCTGACATGCTACTCCCACTGACCTGCAGAGCCATCAGCCAAGACTGACCCCTGAACAGCCAGAGTCCCTGCACCATCAACGAGACCCACGGTCCTGTGAGAGGCTCTGGGGCCCACAGGAGCCCGGGAGGCAAAGCGGAGCCGACCCTTGAGGAATCAGCAGAGCAGTGCCTGCCAGGCCGCTGCTCTTTGCCCCTGGGGCTCTGACTTTGGGTTTGGGCGAAGGTCAGGGTCACTGGGTCATCTTTCCAGTTGCCTCAGCTTCAAATTTGATCCAGGAAGACTATATCAGCAGGTTTGGGAAATGCCAAGCTGTCCCTTGCAAAACATTTTTTGGGCCTCTTGGATAAAGATTTCAAATATTAAACATTAAGATTTTGCTATGATTAAATTCTCAGTGGGCATGAGGAAAGAGCTGTAACTACATTTCAATGTAGCATTTGAAGGGATTTAGTGATTTTCCGTTAATTTTTTTTAAATGTCAAGGGTATATATCTTTCTTCGAGGACTCAGCCTATGGCAAATTTCAGATTTAAAAAGACCCAGGGATGGAATTATGAGACCAAGAAGGGGAGGTAAAAAATCTACAATTCAAAAATTATGAACCTGTGAAGATTTCAGTTAATTCAAAAATCATCTTAGTGGAAAATTTTGTAAGCTTTCCATGCATAATCAAAGAGATCTGGTTTGGAATTGCTACTGAAATGAACCCTTGTAAGAGCTTGCTTTCTGAATAAAGTGATCAACCCCAGATCAAAGGTGCTGGTGAGTGATCAGATCTCATTACAGAAAACCCAAATGAAGGAGCACGATGACGCTATAATCAGGAGACAGCTTGAACCCTGCTTCTCCTCTTTGCAGCCTGGCTCCCTCTCTCCCCCAACCCTGCATCGCCGCCAAGAAAGCATGCAGAAGGTGCCATCTTCAATTTTATGGAGCAATGAGATTTGCGGTAAATATTTATTAGCTATTTAGTAAATACAATTAAAATTCTGGCAGGGCTTTGCACGGCTATTTTATTAGAATTAGCTAAGGCTTACTTGCAAGTCTAAGTGGATACCACAGAGTAGAACACTGTAGACACTAAAGTGCACGTGAAACATTGGTGCTGATTACAGCATGAGGGCAGTGTCTTCCTGTCTCTGAGGAACAAAGGGCCTGGTCAGGGAGCCAAAGCCAGGGCAGATGCCCACATCCTGTGCTCCCGTGTCCCCAGCAGGTGAGCACCAACATTTGTCACCAGCACAGTGTCAGAGAAACCTGGGCTCCTTCCCCGGGGAGGAAGTGGGTCTGCAGGGGTCCCTCAGGGTAGGACTGGGGCATCAGGGGCATCCATGGCCCCTGTCACTGAGATCCACACAAAGTCCTACAGCCGCCAGACAGCATGGCCTGAACCACAGCCTCCTAACTCCCGCTCCAGTGCTGGGAACACTCTGACCCCACCTGCTCACTCCTCAAATATGTCTGTGCTGTCACCTGGTAAAAAGGACTTTCACCCACACTTCCACTCCTGGATATCTACCCTGGAGGAATGAAAGCATCTGTCCACACAAACACCTGCATATGAATGTCCCCAGCAGCATTAGTCACCAAAAGGTGGAAATAGCCCAGTGTCCATCAGCTGAGGACTGGATAAACACAGCCCGGTGTACCCATGCAGAGCGATATTGTTAGGCAGGAAGAGGAAGGAAGAACTGACACCTGCTACACATGGATGAACCTTGAAATCATGACACCGGGCGGAGATGCCAGACATAAAGGTCTATACACTGTGTGATTCCAGTATATAAAATGTCCAGAATTGGCAAATCTACAGACAGAAAGTAAACCAGTGGTTGCCTGGGGCTGGAGGGAGGGAAATCGGGGGTGACCGCTAAGGGTTAGGTGGTTTCTTTTCAGGGTAATGAATTTGTTCTAAAATTGATTGTGGTGATGGTTGCACAACCTTGCAAATACACCAACTACCACTGACTTGTACACTTCAAAAGAGTGAATCGTATGGGTTGCAAATTATACTCAAGATTTTTAAAAGGACTTTCGCTGGACGGGTGTGGGTGACAGTGGGAGGTCTGGGTTGGATCCTCCACTTACCAGCTGTGGAACTCCTGGTGACTTGCACAGCCTCTGCCCTCCCATCTCCCCATCTCTGAGGCTGCCATGAGGATTAAGCGAGCGACCTTGGGCGCTGCGCTTGCACCAGCACAGCTCTAGGTGACGCCAAGGAAGCTGCCCCACTGAGGGCAGGGCGGGAAGAGAGGGGTCTGGCCCAGCCTGCTCGCTCCTGAGCCATTCACGCTGGACCACCACCTCTCAGACAAGGGGTGGCCCTGGGTGGGTCACATTCAATGGTGTCCTCTGCAGAGATGACGTCTTCCAGTTTCTAGAAAGTTCTAGAAAGTAGCCTCCTCCTCCCACAGGAACCTCAGACTGACCCAGACCCTGGCAGAACACAGTGACATCTGAGGGTTTTGCCACAACAAGGCTGAAGTGGCTTTTAGGACAGAACAAACAAGGGAACTCAGGTGACAAATGGGTGGGACCCACAGCCGGTAGCTGCTCCCTCACTTGCCCACAGACCCTGATTTTGTCCTGGGGTCCAGGCCTTGCCTCCCATGCCTCAGAGGTAAACTCTGATTGGCGAAGCCGATAGTTCTCCTAGCCAATGACTGGCTTTGCACAGGGCATGTGACCTAGTCCTAGCCAATGAGATGTGAGGGGCTGGCTACTGAGGAATGCTGGGAAAGATTTCTTGGCTGATAAACCACGGAGAGGAAAGATGGCTGCCTTTCTTCTTCTGTTGGTTGGATCTGCAGGTGACACCCAGAATCGTGTCAGACACCTTGCAACCATTTGGGGACTCACCTGAGCATGGCAGGACAAAAGAGTCAGAGAATGACCCTTCAGGATGCCACTGAGGGGCGAACTGATCAGCCTGGAAAGGGTCACATGCTTTCCTCATTGTTTAATCAGTTGGATCAGGTTTCCAGGACTTGCGGAGGGAAGCGTCCTGGCGGACAGTGGGTGAGGTGCAGGGGCCCCAGCCTGTAGTGATGAGCTGGGTGCGCTGATAACAGCAGCACAGGGATGGTGGGTTTCTGACTAGGCTGCTGGAGACGCACAGGCCTCTTCCCGTGCATGCCTGTGGAGTACACACGCCTCCTCTGATTAACGCGTGCTGGGCTCTGGGACTGGGGGCTAGAGAAGAAAATGATGCTTTGCTTGTGTGGGAACTTTGCCACTCGAAGTTTTCTCTGTGTGTCTCATCCTTGACACTGAACAAGAGAGGATGTCAGAATCCACCCACCCTCTGACCCTCGGGCTCTTACCCCGAGAGGCTGGAGTTGGCTTCACATTCTTCTCCCAGGTGGGTCCTTCGGGGAGGAACTGCTGGGGAGGAGGCTCCAATGAGGCCTTGGAGGCACGTTGCCTCTAGCCTGCAGCTCGAGGTCTCTAGGAGACCGTGGTCTTGCAGGTTCTGGCCTGTCCTGGAAATCAGGAGGCTGGGACCAGTTCCACCTCCGCCTCAGTTTCTCCTTGTCCATGGAGAGGTCCACCTTCCTCCTATCACAGATGTGCTGTGATTCCACGATGACGGTGGCAGGTGACAGGAGGAACACAGGGCCACTTCTCCCTCTTTTGGGGAAGAACTCATCCTTTCATTTATTCCATGACATTAGTTGAGTTCCTTAGTTAAACTGCCTCTCAAGACCAGCTGGGGACATCCAGCTCAGGAGGAGGGCAGGGATCTTCAGACAGTGGACCTGAGATGAGCTGGGGCAGAGAGACACCAGGGTGTCATGACTCAGGACATGGACATGGAGGGGCAACAGGGACCCCCAGATGTGGTGAGGATATTGGGAGCAGGACTAGATCCTACCCGTGGGCTCCAGGCAGAGGTCACTGTAGTGGGGCAATAGGATGCTTGGATCCCTTTTAGGAAGGGAACTCCAGGCAGAGTGTGGACTGAGGTGGCCACAGCCTGCTGTGATCAACCAGGCCCAAGGATAGAGAAGCTGAGGTTCTGAGCAGAGGCCGGGCCTCCAGCTGGCGAGTGGGGGGTTGGGATTGACCTGAGGTGGGCTTAGTCTCTGTCATCTGCAGGATTTGATGACCAACTGGCCATCGGAGGAAGGAGAAGCCACAGTGGACACTGAGGCTCGAGGGCTCTGGTCCAGGTGCCCAGGGCAGGAGGCACCAGGAGAACAGGTCTGGGGAGAAAGGGCTGTGACAAGCTTGGACATGTGCTGTTTGAGGCCCCTGTCACATCCTAGGGAGACCCAAGGGAGCTGTGGGGACCTGGGGATGGTGGAACTCAGGGCCGGGGGCCTAGAGGTGAGGACAGGGGACCTGAGGAGAAGGGAACCCACCCACAGGACCCTCCCGGGCCTTCCCTGTCAGCAAGAGGCAGCGCTGTGGCCAGAGGCCTGGTGAGTCCCTCAGTCTCCGCGAGCACGAGCGCCCTGGAGGGGAGGAGAGCATGGGGGGGGGGCGGGGAGTACAGCCCCGGGGCGCGTGCAACCCGTGGACAGGCGTCGTTTACTTTGGGGAGTAGAAATGACTCGGACTCACCCTCCCCGGCGATGCTGAAAACCCCCCGTCTGAGCGGAGGGGTAACTAGCAGGAGTGAAATTAAGCAGTCTGCTTGAAGAGCCCCCAGGTCTCCCCAGACAGCCTCGTGGAGCCTGGCAGCCGGCTCCACCCCCGCCTCAGTTTCCCTGTTACCAGCTGTCCTTGTCAGAATTGCTCCCTCCCACCCTTTCCCGCAGGAAGCAGCCCTCACCCTTGAACTTGAGGCCCCAGGTGGGAAACGAGCCTCGACCACACGGGCGCCACCGCTTTCTGCTCCTCCCGCCCCAAGTTCATGGTCCTCCAAGCCCAGCCTCTTCTCTGA
Source organism: Camelus bactrianus (assembly GCF_048773025.1). Classification (NCBI taxonomy): domain Eukaryota; kingdom Metazoa; phylum Chordata; class Mammalia; order Artiodactyla; family Camelidae; genus Camelus; species Camelus bactrianus. Next base: position 2,747,302 of record NC_133544.1, read on the forward strand.
GCTTCCAGCAGAGATTTATAAAGATTTAATAGCTGAGGGCTGTAATGAGAGCTTGGATTATTAAGATCTCATTTCTCTTTGAAAATATCTCATGAAGTATTCTCTTGAATAATTAAAACTAAATTCCACCTATCAAAATAAATGAAAAGGCATGTTTGGCTCTTCTCGGGGCCACCAGCCCCCTTCTGTGTTCTGTCACCAGAGAAACTGGCTTCAAGTTCTGGGCTTTCCAAATCCACTTTCTCGTTCTCTCAGGCCAGTATTGTTCACCATGACTCTGGTCAAGTTACTGGCCTTCCCAATATACCACCGTCCTGAAGATAGACAGACAAAAAAAATCATGCCGACATCAGATGTTGACACTGATTGGCCAGTCCTGAAATAAGGATTTATATCTATTCTGAGCATGCAATGTTATCTTTGCTTAGGATGTGTGATTCAGCTTTGCTGGCTGACAGTGAGCTCATCACCTCCAAAAGCCAGAGCTTGGAGAACCCAGATCCTAATGCCTGGGGCCAGCAGTGCCCTGCCAAGTCCTGTTCTGGAAAAATCAGGGGCTGCCGCTTCTGTGTACAGATCGCTGGCCTGCGACCTCCCAGCACCCCCAGGGCCACGCAGCTCAGTCCTTCAGAAACCATCGCTGACGTGGCACCCGCTCCCCTGCCAGCTAGGGCAGGTCAAGACTCCAGCATGGATAATTAGGTGCTGACGATGGGCAGGGGGCTGTGTCTGCCACCAGGGGAGGGCATATGAGGGTGAATGAGACGTGGTCCCTATCCTCAAAGGGCTTCACTTTAGTGGGAAAGCAGCCATCGTCCACCCAGTATGGTCAATACAGGTCTGGACCCGGAGCTTGGGGCCTGGGGTCATCGTGGGGGCTCCCTGGAGCAAGGGATGCCTGAGCAGAGTCAGCCAGCTGAGGGTGTCCAGGCAGAGGGCCCAGCAAGAGCAGGGGCTGAAGGGAGTGCTGAGAGAGTGTCAGCGAGCCGGGAGAGGGTGGAGGCCCGGGTGTGGAAGGCCATGGGACCCGCAGGAGGGCAGGGACCTGGTCAGATGTATACTAACGTGCATTCTGGAAAGACTCCCTTGGTGGCTCATGTGAAGGATGGACTGGGTGGGAAGGGAGCAGAGGGTGGAAGCAGGTTCCCGAGAGGATTCGGAGGGCCTGAGCTGGGGAAGTAGGCTATGACACCAGGGCAGTGAAGCAGGCAGCATAGCCTGGGCTAGAGGATGTGATATACACGTACAATGGAATACTAGTCAGCCATGAAAAAGAATGAAATAATACCATTTGCAGCAACATGGATGGACCTAGAGATGATCATATTGAGTGAAGTCAGTCAGACAGAGAAAGACAATGTGATATCAGTTATATGGGGAATCTAAAATAAAAGACACAGATTTTATTTACAAACCAGAAATAGACTCATGGGCATAGAAAACAAACTGTGGATACCAGGGGGGAGAAGAGGGGAGGGATAGACTAGGAGTTTGGGATTAACAGATACACATTACTATATGTAAAACAGACGAACAACAAGAACCTACTGCAGAGCACTGGGAACTGTATTTGGTTTCTTAGAATGAGCTGTAATGGAAGAGCCTGAAAAAAATATGTATGTATATATATAAGCGAACTGCCTCGCTGTACACCTGAAACTAACATTATAATTCGACTACACATCAATAAAAAATAAGAATTTAAAAAGAAGAATAGGCTGGGCTGATGGGCGGGGGGCTGGGAGAGGGGACGGCAAGCCAGGTGATGCTCAGGTTTGGGGCTTGCATGGCCGGATGGATGATGGCACTGCCCGCTGAGAAGGGGGCCTGGGGGAAAAGGTCAAGGACTGTGGGAGAAGGGCCAGGCAGGAGCATGTGCTGGGAAACAGCAGAAAAGCGAGTTTCCAGAAGAGAGTGGTTAGTCGTTCAATCATTTCCCTCCTGGGGCCTCCAGGGGTCAGTCTCCCTGCAGATGGGGCCACACCAGCGTCAGTGCAGGAGTCCCTGTAGCACACACAGCTGGGAGACCTTAACTGAACTCCCCCGAGTGGAGAAGAAAGCACAAGTGGGACAGGGTTTCCTCCAGGAAAGTCCAGGGGCTGGTAAGGCTTTTCTGAGGGGAGTGTGGCTGAGCCTGGAGGAGGGGCAGTCCTGGAGAAGGGCCCAAAGACTGTGGGGAGGAATCTGGGGGTTACTTGAGGGTAATGGGGAGCCACGGAAGGAATCCCATCAGGGCACGGACATGATCCAAACTGCACTGTAAAAGGAGCACCTGCAGAAGGTGCTTCAGAGGAAGAGCAGGACGAGGACTGCAAAGTGCCTTTCCAGGGCGGCCCCGTGAGGTTGTACAGGTTGTGCATGACATGAGGTCAGACATCTAAGAAGGCACCATTCTCCGTGCAGACATCTCATTTTACCTCCATACAGTAAAGGGACGTGTTCTAACTAGTCAGTATGTGATGAGCACTTTCCATTAGGTGGAGCCAAGTGTCTTGAGGAAGGGGGCCCCTTCCTGAATCATGCCTAGGGGTCGGGAGGAGCAGCGCAACCACAGCTGCACTTGCCAAACGGGAGGTTCCAGAAAACCTTGGTCAAAATCAAGTTCCCTGGAGGGCCGAGACCAGAAACTCCAGGCAGGCAGGGCTCTCCTGGGAAGGGAGGAGGTGGGGCTGGGGCTGGAGGCAGGGCCAGGAGGTGGAGTCCAGCAGAGCAATGGGGGCCCCAGGAGGACGCAGGACCGGGCAGGGGCCTCAGGCAGGAGGGGTCTGCTTGGGGTGTGGAGGCAGTGAGGAGGCCAGGGCGCTTGGGCCCTGGTTGCCAGGTAGAGCCGGGAGGAGACGGCTCTGCTGGAAGGGAGAGGGCATCTGGGGACCCAGGCGGCCTTGACCTCCGGCCCACACAGGACCCAGGAGCCAGCGCACGCTGAGGGCCCACCAGCTGTGAGAACGTTCTAGTGATGAAGCAGGCAGGCTAGTTTTTCTGGGGAATAATCCAGAGGTGCGTATGGGGAGGACTCAGGCGCACCTCCCTTCACTGTGCAGATCCTGCGGTTGTTACAAATTGAAGGTTTGTGTCAACCCTGCATCCAGCAAAGTCTGTCAGCTCCATTTTCCCAGTGGCGTTTGTTCTCTTTGTGTCTGTGTCACGTTTTGCTGCTGTGCGTGTTGTTTCAAACTTTGCCGTCGTTACTAGATATGTTACGGCGACCTGGGGTCAGTGGTCCTGACGTTACCACTGCCGTTTGCTGAAGGCTCGGAGGGTGGTTAGCAATTTTTAGCAATAAAGAATTTTTCAATTAGGCATGCAAGCTGCTTTTTTTAGATACAGAGCTGTTGCACATTCAGACTACAGCAGACTGTGAACACAACTTCTGTGCACGGGGAATCCAGCAACTTCATGTGCCTTGCACTGCTGCGGTATTTGCTTTATTGTGTGGTCTGGGACGGAACCCGCACTGTCTCCGAGGTCTGCGTGTATAATTTCGGGCTGTGGGTCTCAACAAAGTTATTTTCATTTTGAATTGGGGAAAAACCATGAATACTCTTTTTTCCCTGTTTTGGCTCTGGGTTAAAAGAGAGCTCCTCGCTTCCAAGTCTGCACTGGCTGCTCACTCCTGCCCCCAACCCCACTGACCCCTTGGGCACCCCGACACCCCTCCCGTGTGAGCCTGTTCCCCACCCTCCAGACTGTCCATTCCCCAGATGAGGAGGGTGTGGTCCTCAGTTGCAGCTTCAGCCTGGGCCCAGCAGACCCTTCCCAGGACTCAGACCCCTGTGGGGAAGGAGGGAGGGAGGGCAGTGAGGCACCAGGAGGGGACACAGGAGCTGACTGACCACAGCCTGAGTGTGGGCCATAGGAGAAGCCCTATATGGCATCTGTCCCATCACCACTGCTAACAACAGCAACAATAATAATAACAGTGGTAGCCCCTCCCCAACTCGCTCCACCCAGGTCTCTGTGTGCACCTCATAATCATCTCACTTGATCCCCACAACCGCCCCTGGGAGGTGCCATCACCTCTGTTTTGGAGATGAGAACAATAGGTCCCAGAGAGGGGATGTAACCCACCCAGAGTCACACAGCTCCTGAGCAGTAGAGCTGAGATTTCAGTGCAGCTGCAGGAGACTGGGCCTCTCCCTCCCACATCACAAGTGACTTGATCAGCAAGCCCCGTGCTAGGACAGGCTTGCGACCTAGCAAGGACACACAGCATAAAAGCAGACACCTTCAGATGGGCTGGTCTGAGTTCTAGGCACCTGACAACCCTGTGACTTGCTCCTGGGGCCCTAGTGATTCATTCAAGAGCCCCACCCTGAGGCCTGACCCCAGGCCTGGGATTCCTCTCTCCGAGCTGGGCGCTGGTGGAGCTGCACTGGGACATCTGTCCTCCTCTGTGCAGGTCGTTTTGTGGCCACTTCTTCATTCCTGGTCATGGGAGACCTGGTCTCGGGGTCACTGAGCCCTGGGCAGGCGGCTCCCTGCAGAGCAGGAGCTTTGGGGTCTTGGAGCAACTACTGTGGCTGAAAAGCAAAGCGTTTTGTTGATCTTTAACCCTCTGGGGAGTTTTGTGGAAGCAGACACCTTTGTCATCATCACCACCTTCTTTGCCAAAGCCGTTCAGTCCGAAGCATGCAGCGAGGCCAGGCCCCAAGGCCCAGGTCAGATGTGCTCTCTGGGTGTTCCTGCCCTGTCCCCCAATTTCTGTGCAGCCAAGGTGGACGGTGCTGGACGAGGCCAGGTCCTACGTCAGGCCCACACCAGCTGAGCGGCCATTCTGGCCCCTGGGCTCATGGGTTTCTCTGAAGCCAAGGCCACCAGCCCCTCCCAGCAGAAAGTGCCAGAATGTAATCACCCCCAGGGCAACCCTCAACCAGCTGGATCAGGAGTCACTGGATAAACCTGATTGGCCACCCCCGGGGGTGTGATCCCCGCCTTCTCAGGGTCCCTGGCAGACTTGGGCGGTGGGGGGGACAAGCTCCATCCCTCTGCCTGCAGTGGCTCCATCCAGGCTCCTCCCTGCCTCCCTGGATCTGCTCTCAGATGAATTCCTTGCACCCAAGTTCATGCGTACCCCCCTGCTTTACAGGCACTTAACGGGTCCTAGGCGTCTCTGAGCCCCAACTTCCTTACCCGCCAAGGGGAACAGGCCACCTCGGGAGGTTTGGAAACTGACCTTGGTGTTGCCTGGGCTGTGACTGAGGGGATCTGGGCCCCGCAAACTCGAGGGACAGACACAAGTGAGCTGAGAAACACCAAAAAGCTGAACCTCACTCTTCATTCCTTGTGGATTCCCGGTGCATTATTATTTGTTGATTGTTGGTGTAATTTTTGTTGATTTGCTGATTATTTGTTGATTCTGGGCTTGTACAGCCACAAATATTCACATACCTCAAACCTTGCTCCCTGCTGTTTCCTGGCTAATTCAAGCAAAACCCAGAATGTTCCGCCCGTGAGCTCAGCGCAGGTATTGGACAGGGAGAGGGCCCTGCCCCCACCTGCTCTGGGCAAACAAACAGAACAATTAGCCTGAAAGAAAGTGGGAGCAGAGTGATGGGGTCCCACTCTATGCAGGCACCAAGGCACCGCCGGGGCTGTGGGGACAGCACACCTGGGCCTCCGCAGCCCCCAGGGTCCAGCCCCAGGATTAGCACCTCCGAGCTGTTGCCTGTGAAACGTGACCGCACTGAGGAGCGTATGCAGAATGAGTGACAAGCTCTGCTTCACACATCCTTGTCCTGTCTGCTCAAGCTGGGCATGACCTGGAGCAGCTGGTGGTGGCAGTGGTGGCAGCGTGGGGATGCGGGCGGCTGGCACACAGGACCCCGCTTTTTATCGCACTGAGTCCAGGTTAGGACTCAGGCACTCGCAGCCCCTCAGTGAGGCCTGGTCCAGACTCCGGCTTGGCCCTGACGCCCAGCTCTGGGGAGAAATCGCTGAATCAGGGAGCCGAGGGACGAAGGAGAAGGAGAGTTCTGCAGGAAATTTCACAGATTCTCCTCCAGGCCTCTCAGGGACACGTGACAGCCGCAGCTCTGGCTGCGCTGCCCGGGAGGGGAGGTCTCTGGGGCCGAGAGAGCCTGGGACGCGGTGTTTACAGCGGCCTTGGAGCTGAAGGCACTAAAAATAGCTGGGGCCTTGCCTCCACACCCGCTCCCCCTGGCTCCCCCAGCAGGTGCTGGGACAGGACTAGGCTCCCAGGGTGGTGGCACGGGGAGCCTCCACCTCACGGGGGTCACCCTCCAGCCTCGGCAAAGAATGAGTCCAGCAGTGGGACCCTGGGTCCTCGAGCTGAGCTGCAGGGGGAACCAGGGAGGGGCAGATCCAGCCACCCTGGGGGGTCCTCTGTCCTGCAGTATAACAAAGGGACGGGCCACCAGCTGGTGGGACAACCAGTCCCTGCAGGCCCAAAGCACTGCCCCCAGCTTCAGAGCCAGGGCAGGTTCTGGTCGCTATGTAGCTGGGGTGTTCCTTAACTCTCGGGATGCGACTTCATCACCTGCACTCAGGGCACCAAGAGCCTGACCTCGCAGGGTGATGGGGAGGAGGGGTGTCACAGGGGGTGGGCAGCCAAGCCTGGCGCGGCTCATGGGGGTCAACAGAGGACCTGGTCCCCTGTGGGCAGCATCTCCAGGGCAGGGGGACCTGAGCCACGTGTGAGCATTTCAGGCCCAGGGCACAGAGGGGACAGAGGCAGGGACCCCAGACCTGCCCCCTGGGCATGCCCTATGTCCCTGCACAGCTGATAGGAATAAGCTGCTGCCCAGTGGTTTTTCGACCCAAAACTTCTTGGCAGTGACATTTGTTCAGGCTAAAATGGTTTGGTCACCAAAATATAGCAGCTAGGCGCCAGCCGTCCCGGGTAGAGGGCTGGCCCACAATCTTTGCCATTGAGCTCATGTTTTCAAAATATCACCCCTCGTGACTGCTCCCAGGGTGCCCGAGGGCACGGGGGTTCGAGGCCAGCTTCCTTCTTGTAAGTGGAGCTGCTGGCTCCCGGGCCTGGGTCAGAGCACCACAGCCGGGAGCCTGGGAGCGAGGTGCAAAGGGCTACCAGAGCTGGGGCTGTCCCCTTGCACATCACCAGGAGGAGCAGATTTGGGGACAGGAGAATCCCATGTGCCCCTTCAAGAAGCTGATGACTTATGAGGCTAATTTGAGGTCTGAGAGTGTGACTGCAGCCCAACCCTGTCCCCAGAAAGGCTGCCAGTCTCTCTCCGGGGTGGAGGATCCACTGAGCACCCACCATGGGCACCACCTAGGGTAGCGTCCACGGGCTGGGACTGTGACACACAGCCTGTCGGACAGGAGCGCCTCGCCCCGACCAAGCTGCCCACAGGTGGAAGCACAGTCCTCACGCTGTGGCCAGCAGGCGTGGCCACTCCCAAAGCACAAAGGCCAGACCCTGGCTGGACGCAGAGGAACAGGCGGGGGAGGGGGAGGGGAGGAGGGCAGGAGAGACGGCAGCCCCCTTGCCCCTCACTGATGGCATCGTGCCAGCTGGGCGGGACCAGCTGACAGAGTCGGCTCACCTTGGTCCTGGGCAGAGTCCCCCCCTGACACACGCAGCCCTGGGGGCCTCTCTGCACAGGCCTGGCAGCGCAGGCCAAGCGAACAGACCCTCCCTGCCTTCCCTGCCCTCTGAGCAGCCCAGGGCCAGCTCTCCTCCAGGCACCACCTGCACGCTTGGGTACTGTCACGAAGCAAAGGGCTGGGGGCTGGGCAGATGACCCTTCTCTCAGGGCTCTTGGCTCCTAACTGCTGTTTCTGTTCCCTGACAACTCCCCGCCTGGCGCATATGGCTCCCCAACAGGCAGTGGGCACCCGTCTAGCTAAGCCCATCCCTGCGGCGGTCCAACCAGCCCCCAGGACCCCCGCTCTCTCTTTCCTCTGCCTGGACTTGCCCCTGGAGACTCCAGCTCTGGCAGGCAGGGCAGGGGCTCCTACCAAACGCAGAACCACCAAACGCAGAACTGCAGAGCCGTCTGGTGAGACTGCTCCCCCCTCAGGGCATCCTCTTTTTGCGGGAAACTCAAATTTGCCCTGACTTCTGGGGCGGGTGGGGTCCCCGCCGGCTCTCCCAGCACTCCTGCTTCCCTGGTGTCGATGCCAGGTGTCAGGGTAGGAGCGGGTCTGGAGCAGCACCCTGGGCGCCGCCAGCCCCTCCCGCTGAAGCCTCCCAGCCCCCGGGGCCCAGCCCCATGTGGGACACTCTCCACCTGCCCAGGACCCTGGCTGCAAATACCGACGGTCCACGCAAGACAGAGGGTCCCCGGGGTCCACAGGGCACAGCGGCCCGCCAGAGGGGGCAGAGGGCTGGAGGGGCAGCTCGGGGCTCGGCATCCGGGGCTGCCACCTGCAGCTGATGCTCAGGAGTGGACTGAGGACCAGGACTGGGATTTGCCCTTAGACTTCTCCAGGAATCCCTGTGCCCACCCCTCTGGGAGCCACCACAATGCCTTCTTGGGGATCTTGCACCCCAAGCCTGCCAGGGGGTCCTGGGAATGGGAATGGCAATGGCCCAGAAGGCACTGTGACCCCCTTCCCCACACCCTGACGTGAGGTGGGCCCTCAATCCTGCCCGGGTTGCTTCTGGCAGTTCCTGGAGCCCAGGGTCTCGAGGGGCCGGTATCCAGTGTGGGCCTCACTTCACCTCCCCTGGGAACCACCCAGGGGTCAGCTAAGGGAATGGGGTGGGGGTAGGCACATCTGTTGAAAACATGCTCAGAAGAGGGACCCTGCGCTGTCCCAGTGCTGCCTGGGCCAACGGGGAGGGTCCTTCCAGAGCTGGCCTCTCTCACCCGACACAGGCGTGGGGGTGAATGAAGTCTGATGGTCCCTCATCCTGCCAACTCCTCCTCCCAGACCTGGGGACCCAGCTGTGCTAAAAGTAGCCCTGGTGGCGCCGGACACGCAGACCCGAGTGTCAGGGCCACTATCTCCAGAGGCCTGCCCAGGCCATTGCTCCTCCACCCCCCAGACACCCTCACCTGCGACTCTGACCCGCCTCAGAGATCAGATCACAGGCCCTGCAGTAACCTGGGCCTGGCTGAAATCCTGCCCACGGCACTTCCTCGCTGCAGAATCCTCCACCCCCCTACCCCGTCTCATCAGCCAGTGGGACAAAGGATGAAGCGGGGAAATGACTTACAAGTCACTGTGCAGGCCCAGAGAATGAGCTCAGAACAGGGACCAGAAGAGGGTGGCGGGAGGAGCCAGGGGCCGTGCAGGTGAGGTGTCAGGGCCCGGGTGGCTGTGGCTCAGCGGCAGGGGTGGTCCGGCCTGCAGCATCTGTGCCCAGGAGCCAAGGCAGCGGGGTTCTTGAGGAAGTGCTTCTAGATTGCGGTCTAGGGGGCCGTTCCCAGCAGCGGGGCCTCCTGGCCTGGTTCTCACATCCTCAGAGATTCTGTGGGCATCCTAACCTTCTCCCCAGAGTCTACACCACAGACTCGTCCAGCCGTTCTATCAGTATCGAGAGGGGTGTTCAAATCTCCAGCTACAATTACAGATTTGTCTCCTCTGATCGTCAGCTTTTGCATCATTTGTTTTGAAGCTGTTATTAGGTGGGTACCCATTTCTAACTGTTGCGTCTTCCTGATGTTGACCCCTTATTATGAATTTCCCCTTTCTCTCTAATATTGTGCTTTGCCTTAAAGTCTATTTTGTGTGACATTAATATAAGCTCTGCGGCTCTCCCAGGCTGTCTGCAAGGTGCAGGCGCACCCACGTTCTCAGGCCTTGCACATCTTGCATTTTTTCACAGATTGAAGGTTTGTGGCAACCCAGCGTTGTCAGATGATGGTTAGTGTTTCGTTTTTTGGCAATAAAGCGTTTTTGAATTGAAGTATGTACCTTATTTTTTAGACAATGCTATTGCGCACTTCATGTAAACATGTAAGTTTATAGGCACTAGGAAACAAAAAAAATCATGTTGACTCTTTACTGTAATATTTGTTTTATTGTAGTTGGTCTGGAGCTGAACCCACAGTATCTCCAAGGTCTGCCTGTATCTTTTCCACACTTTTACTTACAACCTATCTGTGCCTTTGTGTGTAATGTGTGTCTCTTATGGATAGCATGGAGTTGGATCTTGCTTGTTTTTCTAGGACAATATTTACCTTGTAATTGGAGTGTTTCTTCCATCTACATAGAATTTCAGTTGCAATGAGGTTAGAGCTAGATCTGCTGTTTTGCTATTTGTCTCCTCTCTTTCGGTTCCTCTTTTCCTGCCTTCTTTTGCATTAATCCGATGTTTCTTAGAACTCCATAACTTTCCTACTGGGTTTTCACATATGTGTCCTTGCATATATTGCTTTCCTGTGGTTGCTCTAGAGACTCACACATGCGTCTCACCTTGTCCCAGCCTGTGTGGACTTAGCGCTGGGCTCCCTCAGGGAGGTGCAGCAGCAGCACACCTGCGCTCACTCTGCCCTCAGCGGCAGTGTCCCTGTCTCCATTACATCCATGCCGTGAACACAGCAATACAGGGTTATTACTTTTGCTTTAAACAGTGATGCCTTTTAAGGAAATCAGGAGAAGTAGAAGTAAATATATAGCCTGCCAGTTATCAGTTTATTGACTCTCAGCTCCAAATCTGCAGCTGGGCTGTGGAAGTATTTCTTTTGCCTGCTGCAGCGATGCTAGGTTTTACCAAGAGAGGGCACTAGAGGGCCACTGCAGGATCACAGCCAAGACACAGCTCTTCCTGGTTCCAGGGTGCTCTTCGTCCACTTATGGTGCAGCTGCCAGAGGCCCACCCTGCTCACCCTCCCAGTCTCTTGGCAAACCAGTGGGTCTCCTCCAATGAACCACTGTCAGGCAGCCCTGTTCTGTCCTGCTTCTTCACCACCGCCAGGCTGCATATCCCATGGCGGTCTGAAGTCCAGCCTGGTCGGGGCAGGCGGTCGGGGGAGTTCTTCCCCTGAGCACTAGATGCAGCGGCTGTTTTCAGCATTTGGTATTCCTGTGATCCTCCAAGTTGTCTCTTACCCCTTTTAGTAGTTAGCCATCTCTCACCAATTTATAATCCTTCAAAAAAAAAATTCCTCTGTTCAAATTACGAGTGGTTTCTGTCTTCTAACTGGACCTTGAATGACCACCTAGTTCGTTACCCATACTTACCACTTCCGTCGCCGTCCGCTCCTTCCCGTAGCTCTGCCGCGGCCTCTGAGTTCCCGTCCCTTCACCCTGAACAACTTGCTCTAGCATTTCTTATAATGGAGATCTGCCAACTTTTGTTTCTAGAAAATGTCCTTCTTTTGCCTTTACTGTGAAGATTTTGCTCTGGATGTAGAGTTCTCGTTGGACAGCTTCTCATCTTAGCACTTTGAGTATGACATCCCAAAGTTCCCTGTCCTCTGCCGTTTCTGTTGAGAAGTCAGCTGTCGGTCGCAGAATGCTCCCCTTCCATACAACCTGTTGTTTTTCTCCTGCTTTCAAGATTTTCTCATTATTTTCAGCCTCCGGCAGCAGGACTATGACACCCCTGGAAGTGGTTTCCATTTTTATCCTGCTTTAGGTTCAGTGAGATTCTTGGACCTTTAATGCTTGCCACCAAATTTGGGGTGACTTTGCCATTATTTCTTCAGATATGTCACCTGTCCCTTTCTCCATTTCCTCTCCTTCTGAGACAATTATTTATATGTTGGCTGCTTTGGATTGTCCCACATACCTAAGGCTCTGCTCATTTTTCTTCAATTTTTTCCTCTCTCTTTTTTGGGCTGTTTAATTTCTATTGATCGATCTTGAAGCTCACTAGTTCTTCCGCTCTCTCTAATCTGCTATTCAAACCATCTTAAAAAAAAACCCACGTATTTTTCATTTCAGTTTTCATACTGTTCAGCTCTAGAAATTCCATTTTTAACAGTTTTTAACCTCTCAGTACTCCCTATTCACTCATTAAAACAATTATACCTTAATTATTGATACATATTTCTAATAGGTGTTTTGAAGCCTTTGCTCAATCCAACATCGAAATCCACTTGGAGTCAATTTCTACTGACTGTTTTTCCCTAATCATGAATCATACATATCTTCCCAAACCTTTGCATGTCTCTTAATTTTTTTGTTGAAAATTGGACATTTTAGACAACATATTGTGGTGTGACTCTGGATTCTGTTGTGTTCTTGTGATGATTGTCTTGTTGGTATTTTCTTAGAGACAAGTAAACTTGCTTATAGTCAAACCACACATTCTGTCTCCCTCCTGCAGGGTGTAGCAGCTGCTATCTCTGCTCAGTCTCTTCAACTTCCAGCCAGTTTTTTTTTTTTAATTCTTATTTTTTTATTGAAGTGTAGCTAATTTACAATGTTAGTTTCATGCATACATGTTACACATGTACATACATATGTTTTTTTCAATTCTTTTCCATTACAGCTCATTACAAGAAATTGAATATAGTTCCTTGTGCTATACAGTAGGTCCTTGTTTATCTATTTTATATACAGTAATGTGTATTTATTAATCCCAAACTCCTAATCTATCCCTCCCCCAACCCCTTTCCCCCTGGTAAACAGTTTGTTTTCTACCTCCGTGAGTCTATTTCTGGTTTGTAAATAATTTTTGTTTTAAGATTCCACGTACAAGTGACATCATTTTCAGCCACAGCTTTGTTTCCTTGCTTCCCTGCGGATGCAGTCCTCCCTTCTGCCTGTACAGTTTGGCAATCGGTCAAGGATCTCAGTAAAGTTTGTGATTAGGAGCTCCTTCTCTCTGTGGTTTCCTTGCTTCTGAGAATTCCCTCCTAAATTCACAGTTTTGCCTCCAGCATCAGGTCATCTCCTCTGATACCTCAAGCCAGTAAGGCTACAGCTTTCTTCCACCCACGCTGTACACGGTTGGGGAGTGCACTCAGATTAAAAGCAGTAAACTCACAAATCTTATCTAGTGTAGCTGCCTTTCAAGAGTAGGTTCCTCTCTGGTTGTCACCGAGTCTGCAGCACGTGCTGAGGTTTGTGGTGAGCCAGGCATCAGGGCAGAGAGAGTACTAGATTTAGGGCATCACCCCTTCTGGGGCTCTCCTATTCCAGAGGTTGCCCTGGGTTTTCCGTCCCCTCTGACCTGTCCTCTACTGGGTCAAGATGACAGGGGTGTGGTGTTCTCTGCTGTTTCCCTCCGCTCTGTTGATGGGCATGGGCAGCATCCTGAGGGGGAAAAACAGAAACTCTCAATTCTTACCCTTTTTGTTGCAATTTTTCAGGAAGAATACTCCCCCAGTTTCTCTGCTTGGGGGGCTTTCCGGTACTTTTAAATAGTTGGAATGTATTTGTTTCAGCATTTGCTCAAATATCATCACTGTCATCTGCAGGTAGGGTAGCCCGACCACTTCACTTTACCTCCACTACTGGAAGCCTTCAACACTTCTGGTGGTAAAATACATGTAACATAAAATTTACCATCTTACACATCTTTTAAGTGTATAGTTCAGTGATATTAAGTACATTCACATTAATCAACCATCCAGGACTCCTCTTGCAAAAACGGAAACATTGTGCCCATGAAATAATAATGCCCACCCCACTTGCCAGCACCTGGCAGCCACCTTCCCACTTCCTCTGAATTTACCTACTCTTGCCACCTCCTGTAAGTAGAATCCCACAGTATTTGCCTTTTTGTGGCTTATTTCACTTAGCAGAATGTCCCTGATATAGACTGAATGTGTCTCCCCAAAACTCATACTTTGAAACTTAACCCCCAGTGTGATGTACTCAGAGGTGGGGACTTTGGGAGGTAATTAGGTTGTGAGGGTGGAGCCCCCATGAGTGGGACTGGTGCTCTTATAAAAGACACTTCTGAGCGGTCCCTTGCCCCTTCTGACATGTGACAACAAAAAGAAGACAGCCATCTAAAAACCAGGAAGCAGACCTTCATCAAACACCAAATCCACTGGTGCCTTGATCTTGGACTTCCCAGCTTCCAGAGCTGTGAGAAATTTCCTTTGTAAGTGACTGAGTTTCTGGTATTTTGCTACAGAGCAAGTCCAGTGGACTAAGACGGTTCTTGGGGAATAACCACATTGTAGTAGATGTCAGATTCCCTCCCTTTTGAGACTGAATGATGCCCACTGTATGAATGTGATACAGTCATCCATTCATCTGTTGATGGACATTCGGGTCATCCCCACTTTTTGGCATTGTGAATAATGCTGTTTTAAACAAGGGTCTACAAATATATCTTTAAGACCCTGCTTTCAATTCTTTTGATATATACCCAGACATGGAGTTACTTACTGGGTCATACAGTGTTCTGTTTTTAACTTTTTGAGGAACCCAATACCCTTCTAATAAGTCTATTTGCTTAAATTGGCTAGAGTTTGCTTTTGTCACCAGCAAACGTGAGTCCTGGAGGGCATATCCTCAACTCCAGCCAGTGGCACGCTCACCAGAACAAGTCAGAGGGCTGGGACTGCCAGCCTCCCTGGCAAAGAGAGCCAGAGGCAAAAAGCTCATTATCAGGACGTGCAGTGCAAGGAAGCAGAAGTGAGGAAGAACGGAAGGGACAAGAGCAAATAAAAGAGGGTGCACACCTGGACCTGCCACAGCCCAGGACAAACTGTTCAACCTCATGGCACGTTTCAGAGAGGCTGTATGGAGCTTCTGCGTCTCTGAGAGCCCAGGGTGTGAGGGAGGACTACCAGGCTGACCCCCACCTCCTACGGGAGCTCACGGAGGACGTCAACACCTGTTGCAGGGCTATGTTGCATGTCTGCGGTGCTGAGAAGATCCTGCTGTGTCTTGCACCACAGCAGCCATGGGGAAGCCCCAGGGCTGGAGGCTGCAGCACGTCTGGGTCCACGACCGTGGGAACAAACAAGCCAATGCAAGGATGTCCAGAGAGAAGGGAGTGTGGGCAGGTGTAAGGTAACGTGTAAAGTAAGTTTGCCCTGAAGCTGCAGGACTCACGTTTACTTGACTTTTCCCTCATCTTCCCTTAGTTCTTTAAGCACCTTTATGACAGCAGTTTTAAACTCTTTGTCTAGTAGGTCTGCCACCTGGGCTTTCTCAGGGAAAGCTTCTGTAGTTTTTCTTTCTCCTTTGGGCCATTTCTTTGTAAGCCTTGTGACTTTTTTGTTGTTGTTGAAAACAACATTTGAATCTAATAATATGCTAATTCTGGAAATCAGATTCTTCCCCTTACCCAGGGTTTGCTGTTTGATCGTTGAAGGTTATCTCTGCAAAGAATCATCCTGAGGTATGAACTTAAGGTTTCTCAGACTTTTTCCGAGCCTGTGCCTTTCCCTGGGCGTGCACTGTAACTTTCTAATCTTCTCTGCATATGCAGTTGCTCTTTCTTTCTTTCTTTCTTTTTTTTTTTTTTTTTGGTTAGTGGAGGTACTGGGGATTGAACCCAGGACCTTGTGCATGCTAAGCATGTGCTCTACCGCTGAGCTGTACCCTGAATGCCCTAGTCTTCAATATCTGGCTCCCAAAAGGGGAAAGGAAAATGAGAGGTGGGTGGTTAAAGAAAGATGTTGGCCCTTTAAATCCCCTGGGTTGCTTCAGTTGTGGGGAGGGGCTGGCATCAATGGCGGAGGTGGTTGGGGGGTGTGTACAATGATGACTGCCTGCCTCTGTGCTGGTCCCTACAGCCCCTCCACAATCAGAGGCAGGAGTCAAGGATCAGGGCACAGATCCCGGTATTTGGAGAACAGGGTCCCTATTCCCACACGCTGTGAGCAAGCTGGGCAAGGAGCAGGCACCTGGCTGCCTGCCACGGGGCTGGGCAGCCGCGGCTGCGCTATGAGTGGAAACTGATGGAAGTACAGTGACCCTTGAACAACATGGGTTCAAACTGCACAAGCCCACTTCTGCCCAGACACTGTTCAGTAAACACGCACTACAGCACCACACGGTATGCAGCTGGTTGACTCTGCAGACGCAGGACCGTGGATGTGGAGGGCCGACCTGAGCTTCCATGTGGATTTTCGACTGTGCCGGGGGTCGGTGCCCCTAACCCCCATGTTGTTCCAGAGGCAACTGTAATTACAACTTGTTTTCCGACTTGCCCTGGAAGTTGCAAGGCTTCAATAGACCTCAGAATGCGGAGGGATTAAGATCCTCATGTATGATCACAGTGACTCAGGGACAGAATCCAAGGCCCCGACTCCTAGCCTGGCGCAATCTGGCTTCACTGAGCTGCAAAATGCTCCAGCTGAACTCAGGTGTGGCGGGAAGGCGAGGAGAGTGTGGGAGTGAGGAGAGAGAAACACAGGGACAGGACTGCAATTCGGAAGCTCCCTGATGGAAAAAGCAGTCAGCCAGCAGTCCCAGACTTTGTAGCTTGGACGGCTGCTGAGAGCAGCTGCCCAGAAAGCCCCTAGTCCGGCCCCACTAACGTGCCCTTCTCACCCTGTGCTGAAGTCCAGGGCACTCTCGGGGTCTCAGGGGAACAGGTCCAAGGGGCTGAAGGGTCTCCCCGCAGCGAGTGTCCCACTGGGACTCCATACCGCCAGCCCCACAAGCCAGAGGCGGCGGCTGCCCCAGCCTCAGAGGCAGGCAGGGCTCCGCTCCTCTCCCCACCAGCCTGTGGCTTCCTGCAGGATGGGAGAAGGGACACGTGGTCCTGCCCCTGAGAGCCGTGGATGCAGGCAGACCCCAGGTACCAGTCTGTCCTGCAGCCTGAGCCTCTTCACCAGTTCCCGGGTCTCACTCGTCCCCAAGTCTGTTATCTGCTGCTCCGTGGAGAGTCACTCCGACACTCAGAGCCGAGACACAGCCATCATCTTCTTTGCTCTCGCTCCCCTGGGTCAGCAATCTGGCCTGAGGTCCTCTGGGCAGCGCCGTTCCCCCGGCGGCTCCACCAGGGCCGTACGGCCTTGCTTGCAGGTCTGGCGGTTTGTGCTGGTGTCACCTTGACCACCTGTCTCCAGAAGGTTCTTCACAGGGTAGCAGAGTTCCCAGCAACAAGGGAAAGCAAGCCCTACTTGCTTAGGTCCCAGGGCACAAAGCAAGTCCACGGGAGAGCCCAGGTCCCAGGCCGGCGACAGCATGAGGCAAGAATGCTGGGAGGCATGACTCCCGGGGCCACTGAGCTGATGGTCTTTCCCACAGGGGTGTCAGAGAGGGGAGACCACCAGTGCCACCTTTGCAGTCGGGGCCAGACGAGCGAACCATGAACTGGCCATGCTGTGTGGACACGGGGCTGTTGGAGGCCCAGGCCTCACGGTCCCGATGGATGGGATGCACTGGGCGCCCACGAGGTACCGGCCGAGTGTCCCAGGGCTGCAGAGGAGCCAGAGGAACCTTGGGGGAGGAAGGGACGTGCACCCAGGCAGCACGTCCACACAGGCCTGAGAAGGGACAGGAGGAAACACAGCAACAAGTCCGCTCCAAGCCGCCCAGCGCCGCGTGGCGAGGTGGGGGGACCGAGCCAGGGAGGGGGGGCCGGATGCCAGGTCGAGCCAGCCCTAGGAACCACCCGGGTCTGGGGGCAGGTGTGCTGCTACGAGCAAGGCAACCGAGCCCCTCCCACTGTGGTGGCTGTGACGAGGAAAGCAAGGCCTGCAGGCGGGATGGAGTCGGCCCTGGGGACCCACGTTCCCTCACAGGAAGAGAGCAGGCGCACAGCTGGGCACCGCGGGGCCGAGGCAGGACAGGACAGCCTGGCAGCGGCCCCGGGGCCTGGACTCACGAGTGACAGGGAAGTGAGGGGTGTGTTCCCTGCAGCCGGCGACGGGGAGGCTCAGGATGGGCCTGGCCACGAGCTGCAGCCAAACCAAAGAGGTCCCACCTCAGCCCAGCCATCAGCTGCTAGCTGGGTGACCTCTCGCAGGTCACTTCAATGCTCCGTGAGGCCAACGGTCCTGCCTCAGCTCCTCGGACAAGCTGGGGCCCATCCACTCATCACTCATCACAGAGGAGTCCCGAGCCTTGGAACAGGAGGGCGAGGGGCTTAGGCGGCGGCCCCCCCGCGGCTCTGGGAAGAGCACTGCTAGTCAGGCTTCTCTACTCCCGCACGTGGCGATTACAAGCACCGCCTGCACGGCGTGGAGCGGGAGACAACAGAAGCAAAGCCAGCGGGATGACAGCCCCAACTCGTGAGGCTGCTGCGAGCATCACACCAAGTAACGCATGTTTGGGCCTTAGGGGGCAAGGCAATCTGCAATAAATTAAGCCATTATTACTAAAAACCACAAATAACTCGCTATATGGGATTATCCGTAATAGAAGACTTAATTGTTGTTAAATTTACTTTTCAATCAAGTGCTGTGAACCACCATACGCAGAGTCACTTTCTTCACAAAGAGTCTTTGCAAGAGGACGAGGAAGCCCTTGCAGCCAAGCTTCTCCTGGGGCCGAACGCTGGTGTGAGGTTAGGGGACAGCAGCGCCTGCCCCGGCCTGAGGCCAGGGGCTCCTAACATAAACGGATGCTCCTCCGGCCTCTGCCCCTGACGGCCAACGGGGCAGCCTAGAGAAAGGGGCCCTTTGGAGCAGCTCCGCCTGCCGCGCCTGCAGGGAACATGGCTTCCCTACGGCTCTGAGCAGCAAGGAACACTCACTAGGCATTGGTCACGGGTAGAAACCAGGCTGGTGCAAGGATCACCAGAGACCCACGTGACACTCATACCTGCCAGTGGGTGATGGGGAAGCAGAGCCTGGACTTGACTGAGAGGGGCAGCTCAGCCCACGTGAACCACAGACCCCACTGGGGCAGCTGGGCTCGCTATCCTCCGGGAGGCCTCAGCAAGACGACCACCCCCTGCTGCTCGCTTAGATCTCAGTTGTAAGGTGTTTATGCAGGAGCCTGATGTTGGCTCGCATCTACTCACCACTAAAAGGCGTGGGCAGGGAGGGCCTGAAAACCAGAATCCACAGAAGACTCTTCAACCTCGTTCAAATTTACAGTCAACAGATTTTATATGAATTCATCCCCTCCCCCCAAGTACTCTGGCAATAAATAAGTAAATAGCAAACAGCTCAAGAAACAAGCAGAGAGCCCAGAAAACCCCAAATCTCAGCTCATTCGTCTCTGGAAGCCCAGGAACTGGCAGTTGCCTTCAAATCCAATTTGATCACAAGCCATAAGGGGCCTTTTATCCTCAAGCACAAGGGCCAGTGGGTGTCTCTTTCCTCCTCAGTGCACTCCACTTCCCTGTTCCTGTAACAAGCATCTACACGCCTACTACTGCCAGGGTGCGGTCCAAGAAGACAACCACAGTCCTGATCTCATGAAAAGCTTATAAAATGCATCAGGTGAAAATGTGCAACGCTCACAGTGTTGGGAGGGGCGCCGGGTACCAAGTCTCCTCATTCGCGGCAGATGGAGGGAGAACTGGCGCTGCCCTCCGGAGGGCCGTCAGGTATGTGCATCGAGTGTCAAAGTGAACAGAGTTCTGGTCCCAAAATTCCAGTTCCAGATGTTTATTCTACAACGACACTTGCATGCAGGCAAAATGACACGGGTTAGTTCCAGTCTGCTGATACTATAAATGCCACATCAGTGACCATCAACTGACGATGGCTTAAATAAATCGTCAGTCACGATTAGAGGACCGTAACTAGAACGCCAGGAGGCTGATAGGCAGGAATGAAGCAGCTTTATACACAGGTGCTGCCGCAGAGAGACCGAGACTCTGGAGTGTCAAGCCAAAGGAAAGCAGGTAGGGTCAGTACACACAGCAGGGTCAGCCCCCGAATCGGCGGATGGGGGCCGCGGCGTGGAGGCTACCCGTACCACACTTCACAAGGACGTGAGCATGCTTGGATTTTGGCATCTGTGGGGATCCTGCAACCGATCCCCCATGGACACCGAGGAACCACTGTACGCTGTTTGTATGGAAAAATGATCATGTGCACACGTGCAAGTGGGCATGCAGGATGGCAGGCTGCCTGTGGAGGGCGCTGGCCAGCTAGAGGACAC
This sequence comes from Camelus bactrianus, assembly GCF_048773025.1. Taxonomy (NCBI): domain Eukaryota; kingdom Metazoa; phylum Chordata; class Mammalia; order Artiodactyla; family Camelidae; genus Camelus; species Camelus bactrianus. The sequence goes on from NC_133544.1 coordinate 2,767,159, forward strand.
GGACAGGGAGCTTGCGTCTCACCGTTCGCCTTTTACACCAAGTGCACGGGTGACCTGCTTAGGATGAAAACCTGAAATCAGTTCTTCACAGTGTAAGTGCTACAGGTGAGAGCAGAGAGGAGCAGGCGGCAGAAGCCCTGAGGATGGCTCCCCCTGCAGGTGGAGGCCTGAGGCGCTGATCGGGACGCCACAGAGAGGGCAGCGTGTGGCTGAGCCCTGGGGGCCATGCCCGGCAGAAGGGGGCACTGCAGCAGAGAAAAGCACACAGGGCTGCCCCCGAAGCAGGAATGTAACGGCTTAAGACAGAACGAGGGGTTGTTTTTCTAGAAGGCAAGTGGAGTGCTTTAAGCAAGACAGGGCCCTGATTACGGCTGGGAGGTGAGGAAGGTGGGGGACATGATGGGTTAGGAGGCTGCAGGATCAGCTCAGGTTACTGGGAAGGGCTGGAACTGTGACTGGCAGTGGTGCCGGGGAACTGCAGAGCAGGTGATACTCATGTTTCCAGCTTGGTGAGCAAGTCCACAGCAGGGCCACACAGCAAGGAAAAGAACTGAAGAGGCAGGAGTCAGGAAGGAGGCCCTAGTCTTGGCCCTGTCACCCTGAGGTCCTGGCAGACAGGTGGGGAGCCTATCACAGGACTGAGAGCTGTCAGGCCACCGGTGTGGACAGAAGCCCCAGTCAGGAGGTGTGACAGTCTGGGAGGGAGAGGTGAAGGAGGGGTAAGGCCAGTGGCTGCTGCAAGGCCTGCACCAGTGGGCAAGTGTACCTGGCAGGCTGCCCTGGGAGACCAGCCACCCAGCCCAGGACCAGAGTAAGTCCAGATCCCCCAGGAGCTGGTCTGGCCCTTAGTGACACCCCAGGCACAACACAGCTGCAGAGAGGAACAAGCAGGGTCTCATTAAACCTGCTGGCAAGGAAGGAACGGACCTCCGGCATGGCGCACACATCTCACGCTTCTGAGAGTCGGCATCTGGCGTGGTCCTTGGAGCACAGGAGCACAGGAGCACAGGGCCAGGGGCACCAGCGTCTGCACGCAGCATTCTCAGTGCAGGCTCCCCGACAGCACCGGGACAGGGAGCCGGGAAAGGCCTGGCATTCCCACGTGGGCATGGCTGGCCAGGGCACTCAGGCTCCCCCTGCAGAAGTTACCAAGCCTGAGACAGGCTGGCGGGAACAGAGAAATTCCCACTCCTGCGTGTTGTCTTGGCCAAAATCCAACCAGAAAGTAGAGCCTGTGATGAGGGTTTGTGGGTAAAAGTTCGATTCTGAAAATGACCTCAGGGCAGAGGATGGGGGCAGGTGGTCGGGGAACAGCAGGAAAACTGTGAGGGAGCATTTCCCTGTCAGTCACCGCCGGGTCCAGGAGGCTGGGGCTGTGCTGGCGTCCGGGATGGGCTGCTGGGCTGTCCGCGGAGCCCAGAGGCCCAACGCCCCACCTGCCGTTACCCTGAGGCTCTGAGCTCTCCTGGCTTCCCTGATCTGGGACCCAGGACTGTCTCCTGTCCCCTCACCACCTCTGCTCACACACACGCCAGTCTCTGGAGCCCTTCCCCCCACGCCTCCGGAACCCCTCACCCTTAGCTTGCTGTCCTTCTAAGTCTAGAAAGACCAAGCCTTCGCTGCCCACTCGGTGCTGCCCCAGCGAAGTCCAGAAGCAGACAGCGGCCACCTGTCTGTCCCCCACCCCTGCAGACCACCTCCCGGCGAGAGAGCCCAGGGTCCAGGCTGGGGCACCTGCGCCCCCCGTTCTGTTCTAGAAGCACTTCCTTAAGGCACACGTGGAGGTCTCCCAGCCTTCAATGTCCCGTCCTGGGGGTCACCTCAGGTCCTGTCCAAGTGGGCAGGGCCTTCTCTTCAGCAACACTGGGCATGCTCTCTGGTGACAGTGCTGTAACTGAGTCCACCAGGCAAGGAACTCCGACAAAACAAGTGCCACGTACACCCCTCTACACGATGCAGTCGCACCCAGAGAGCGAACCCACCTGTGGATTTTAAAAGTGGGAGGCAGTGCCAGATTCGGAGAAGCATGATCTAACCAAACCCTACATCCCAGCTAAGGGACCACAGAGACGGACGGCACGGGCGCCCGACATGCTCTTCCTGTTACTCGGCGGTGCTGAGATTGGGGCTGTGTCCGCTCGGGGCTGACCAGAGGCAACCAGCGCGGTGGTCCTGCCGCTTCACTGCACGGTCCGGGGCTGTGCGGGGGCCAGCACCCCGGTGTCTGAGCCCGGTCGAGCTAAGAGAGAAATTAGTCATGGGGAAACATTCCTCTCACTGAACCCATCCATTTAAGCCCTCGACTACTGCAAACTCTGCAAACGCACATTATTTCAATTTGACCCCAACCATAAGACCACCATATATATTATAAGATAACAATGTAGTTCAGCTGGCGCTAAAGGCGACAGCGCCCCGGCTGCGCCCCCACCAGGTGGTTCAGACACTAAGAACCCCAAGGCCCGGTGCAAAGGGCAGGGAAATACCCACTTTATGCTGGGGTGGGGTATTGCTTTGATGGAGAATGGAGGGTCAGAAATTCTTTTGTTTCATATTTTATTACATCAATGGCTTGAAAATTTTTATTTAACTTCAGCAAATACTGGAAATAGAAAAATGAATTCTGCAGAATTTCACAAATAAATTTTTCAATCTCTACTAACAAATGTTATCATTCAATGGCTAAGCAATTATAATGCTATGAACATTCACAATGAATGTGCTGAAATAGAAAACAGGCAAAAAGAGACATTAAAATATTACTTACAACAGCATTATTACAACGTATTTTCTTTAAAATTCCAACATGGATTTTTATCACTTCAAAAGATATACAGCATTTCCATTATATTTGCAAACTTAACCTTATACATCTTTTAAAATCTTGGAAAAATTTTAAGCAGTCTAAAAAAGCACTTAGCAAAGTTGTAAGTGTACATAATGGAACCCTATCCACTCCAGCATAACCCTTAGTCTTAGCAGAAGGCGGCTGTAAACACTCCTCACCATACAACATGCATAGACAATACTGACCTTCCTTCCCAACTGTCACGTGACTGCAAATTGTGCTTTACGATAATTAGGAAAAGCCGCAGAGATCCAGGGAGTGGCAGAAAGAGTATTTGTTTTTGAGCATTGCACAACACCACTAGATTCAAATTAGCTAACTACCTTGAATCAACTTGAGGCAAAATTTCACTGGATATTAAAAGCTTGACTCCTGGGTCACTTGATTTAGAAACAGGCTAGATAAGAGAACGGAGGCTCTCACAGAGCTGGTCCATCTGTCCTTTGCTCACAGATCAGGGATCCAGTTAGTGTAATGCACGGGTTGGCTTATTTTTGGTATGCAGTTATACCAAGAGTACATCTGATATTCAGAAAGACAAAAACAGGACAGAGTTGAAATTTAAAGTGACAATGAGCACACTCAGAGTGGTGTGATATTTGAGAAAACTTTACATACACAGAAAACAACTGCTTCATTAGTCCACCACAGAAAGCTCTTAAAACTCAACTGTTTCTCTTTTTCATTTTTTGATTAGAAGTTTATGACCATCAAAGGGTCCGACAGGTTAAAAACTATCCAGAGCCATCCTGAGGAACTGGCGTCCGGGGGGCACGAACGCACCGAACGGTGCAGCCGGGGTGGGCGGGGCCGCCCCAGCACCCAGCTCGCAGCCGCCACTCGTCTCATCAGCGCGGCTGGGGCCTGGCTGCTTCCTGGTTAAAAGAGCCATCTTACAGAACCCATCACTGTTTCAGACCAGTCACCACAATATTCAAGTAACAAGGTGTTTAAATGAGTAAGTGAAAAAACCTTTTACCTGACACTTCACACATCTATATAAAATTAAATAAAACAAACTTTTAATGCATATGCAATACAATTTGTATCTTTCAGGATTTCTAAACTAAAAGTTAAACTATCATTTGCTTCAATGGTACTATATTCTGCACAATAACTTATACTTAGGAGACATTTTCCACAAAAAAATATATATAATTATGACATTCACATTGATAATTTTTAAGAAGACACTGCATCAGAAGCAGCTGTCACTGTGGACCTTACACGTCCAACACAACCTGCTGATGCACCCAAGTCTTGATATGTTAAAAAGGGTCTTCCCTTAAATAAGACCACATCACTCAGCTTCTAAAGCTAAGTGACTTCTTGCATTTATGTCATCGCAAAGACAGTGTAATGAAGCAGTTTAAAACACAGTGCTACCTTACGCATGGAACTACACCGGTGGTGGTCAGGCCGAGACAGCTCTTCTTCCCTTCTGGCCGGGGAAAACGACACGCCCCTTCCCCGTGGAGAGGAAGCCAGAACTCAGCCGCTGTGACCCCAAGTGTGCCAGCACAGTGACCCTTCGGGACTGGAGACCACTTGGTACCAGGAACCAGGGAAGGGGACAGAGCACAGCACAGGCAGAGGCCCGGCAGAGCCGGTGTGCCTGCCACGCAGCACAGGAACCGGCATCAAGCCTGCAAGCGCTGCCACACGGACTGATTCTTAAGGAAAACAGCCTGGGGGTGAAGCGGTGAACTGCCACGGCAGCAAAGTGCCTACCGCTCCCGCCAGGGGGACGGCGGTCTGGGGGAGAAGTGAGGAGATGAGCTTCAGATCAGGCCTAGGGTCCCCTTCGAGCCACGTGCAAACTTGTGCCACCTCCTCCCCAGGTTTTGCCTACCAGTGTCCAATTACGCAGCAGGCTTAGGACAAAAACAAGACCCCGAGGCGGTTACTAGTGTCGTCAAGCGGGGTGCACTGTGACTGGTGCTGCTCCTCACCTGCTCTCCCCCGCCCCGCAGGCGCCCGAGCACCGGGACAGGACAAAACTGGCCAAGTCCCAACTTATTCTTTTGAATGACCTTTCTCCAGATTTCTAAGAAAAGAAGTACAATTCCAAACAATCTAGGTTTCTTGCTGACCCTTCCTAAAGAGAAAATCAGCTAACCAAAAAAGACAAAAAAAGGAGGAAAAAAAAAAAAAAAAGCAAGGTGCTTGGGATTCAAAACACATCAAATTTAATTGCATATTTCAAATTCTTAAGAATCCTGTTTATGCCTTAAAGCATCCGCATTCTTTTTCTTTTTGGTATTAAAAGTACGAAAAATATTTAATTGATGCAAAAAACAACAACAAAAGCTCCTTTGACGTATTTAGTGCAGGCTGAACTGACTGTGGAGTGAGGACCGGGTCACGTGAGAACGCAGTGTGACAGTCTACAGCCCTCAACCCCTCAGGAAGTCCACGGTGGTCTGGCAACACAACAGAAGCGATTCTGGAAGTTTCAGAACATTTATTAGACATTTTTACTTGTTCCCAGTCCAACCCAAAGGCATTACATACCACTTTGGAGATTGTTTCTTTCCATCTTGGTCTCACTAGAACCAATAAACTGACACTTCTGTCCTGGACTGTAATGTTAGAAGAGAGGGTGGCGTTCATGTGCTCACACCAGTGTCTGAAGGACAGAGGCCAGCATGGAGTGACAGGTGGAAGGCCAGGCACACCAAGAGGATGGGGAACAAATGCACAGCTTTCATAAAACCACCACCAGCTGTTCTAACACCTTCATTACTGCGCTAACCTGACGTTTAAAATCCGTGTTCTGTCAAGAATCTGCAGCAAGTTCTCCCCTGTCTCCTAATCTCAATGATGTCATCTTTGGCAAGCAATAAACCTTAAAGAAGAAATAAGACACTAAAACAGAAAAAAGGGCTGATAACATGGTTGCCAAAAGGAGAAGGCACCAATTCCAAATGTACAAGCACCAGGTACAGTGGTACAGACCAGATCTCTTGGAGCTGGGGGTGGGGGCGGGGGGTCAGGAAAAGATGGGGTGGCGCCCATCCTGGGATGACAATGCTGAGAGCTGAAGGCAGAGTGTTGAGGTCCACGTTCCCTTTAAGCTACAGTGTCCAAGGACAGTCACTGTGGGTGAGCTTTCTACCACTCGGAGAGGGGGAAGGAAGAGATTTAAGCCAACTAAATTTATAAACCATAATTATACCTACATCTAGGGAAACGTGAGTTGTATCAGGACGTTTGGCACAACAGAGGTTATAATGCAGGATGCCAATATGCTCTGATTCCCAAAGAAGCATGACACCACTTAGGTGGATGCCTCAGAAAAGGACAAGGGGCACTCTCTAGAAGGCCAACAGGGTCAGTTACTGAAATGATACTATGCACAAAGTAGAGATTGCAGGCCATGCAGGAACGGAGTCGTGCCTTCGGAGTCGACTACCTGTTCTGAAGCTGCTGAAGGGGCCCAGGCGCTTCGACCGAGGCGGCGGTCCCCAGGTCCCCAGAGTGGCAGGAGGCTGCAGGCACGGGAGTCCCCAGCACTCAGGCAGAGTGAGTGAGAGGTGCGGCAGAGCTCTCTGGGGAGTGGCGCCAAAGTGGAGGGACGAGCAAAGAATTAAGGCAGATGGAGCACAGGACTGGAAGTGTATGCCTTTTTTGGTAATAGCTGCTTGTCCACGAAGATGTGATGCAGATGGCTAGGGGACGTCTTGTAATACCTGAATCCTGGACAGTCGTCCATACCAAGTGCTCAAAGCTACCGGAGTTTCTCATGAGGCAGATGCGTATCTGACATCAAGAACAGGAGCAACCTGAGAGGAGGAGGAGAAAACAGAATCAGAGAGCAGGTAACACGTGCAGAAAGCGGGAGGGGGTGTGGGGAGGCCCCCTCCCCGTCCTGCAAACACCTCAGGGCAGGGCCCCTGCGGGGTGGAGGCGGCTGCGCCCAGGGAGGGGCAGGAGCATGGCCTCTGCTCAGTCCTGGCCCTGCCACTTCCCAGCTGCGGGTCCTTGGATGAGTCATCATTTCTTCCTGAGCTTCAGTTTCCTTGTCAGCAGAATGTACACAGTAACGATGCCTACTTCACAGGATGAAATAAAACCCCCTGAAAGGGCACCCTGGCACCGCACCTGGCAGACAACGCTCAGGTGTGGCAGCACTGGCGGGAGGGACGCCGCACACCTGCCCCACACCTGCTGGGGAACAGGAGACACCTGGGATCACAGGGTCTTCATAGCCTTTCTTGACCCCCCTCACTTTTCAAGACTGACCCCCGGACCCAAACCTGACAGTCATCCGGCATCCCAGAGCCCACTGCTGCCCTCCGGCTGTCTCACTACCAAGGAAACAACAGCTAAGAGTCCATAGCCTGCAAACAGAACAGCTGTGTCTTCAGGTGAAATCCCACTTGCGAGAACTGCTGTTAGTCAACCCAGGAGGCTTCCTAGTACAGTCATTCTGCAGTTTCAGGTGAGAGTCTTCACCTCCCATCCAGTCATCTTCAGCATCTCACTGTGCCTTCCCGACTCCCACTGTACTCCATCCGTGGCCACCCCAGAGGACGCTGAGTCTCAAAAGCTCAACCCTCTTGGGCTACTCTCCCTCTCTGGCTCTGAAGGAAACAGGCCTTGGATGACAGACCGCTAGGTTAGCAGAACCAGGGCGCCCCCTCGGTCTGCGCTGCGTGACACAAAACCCGAGGGCAGGCGGGACGCAGCAGGCACCTCTCTGAGCTGCTGACTCCACAGGGGAAACGAGAGGAAACTACAAAGACACTGAGTCCTGAGCTCTGATGAACAGACAATTAGCCCATTCCCTTAGGCCCTTGGTGGACCAGAGAAGCAGCTGGTCCTTACAGATTAATTTCCTTCTGCAAACTAACATATGAAGAACAGAAAACCAGGGTGGTGGGGCAGGAGGGCTGGTGCTGTAAGCAGCACAGAAAGAAAGGGACAAAGAAAAGGAAACACAGGCGTGCACGTGTGTGTGCGCGCGTGCGTGAGAGACAGACAGACAAGAGTTGTTAACTGACTAAAAAAGTGAAAAAATTTTCAAGGTGATAAAAAGAGTATACATTCAAGTTAAGTTAGCTAATTCCATTCCTTCCAAAGAGAAGGCTGGGTAAACAGACACACAGGGGATGGGAAGGCCTGCTGCTCGGTGGGGGTCAGCACCCCTGCCCTGCTACCAGAGGCTGGGGAGGAAGGTACAGGGGCGCTCTGATGTGCAAGCAACATGGTAAGTGGGCCGCCAAGGATGGACCTTCTGGACTAACAAGAAAGGGGGAAACGTTAGCTCGCTTATCTCAGGCAGTAAATGAACCAGGCATAAGAAAATGCAGAAAGGTGGCTGCGAAGAGTTGGCATCATGGTGGTGATGACTCCTGGTCCTAAACATACCAGCACTGTTTCTCTCCTAACCCTGCCTGCGTGGGCTCTCATTACATCTGAAGAGAGAGGAGACCACAGTGTCCTATTATTTCTGCTTCTAGGACTTAAGTTGGAAAACACATGTTGAAGGGAGCTTTCACTCTTGCACATTCTAATGTTCCTTCCCCAGTGATCCTGTTTTTTCAAAGCTGCCTAAATTGAGTCCAAGACTTCAGGGAAGTTAATTTGTTGCTAAAGGGGCAACCAGCACTCAGACAAAACCACTGCGGAAAGAGGAAACCCCTGTGTCTTGCTAACATGCTACCACATCCCAGGGTTGCAGGCTGGGCAGGCCCTGCCCGAGTGTAACTCCGGGAACCACTGGCATAGTCAGATTTTGTACACTGACTACAAAGATTTTCTGGTAGAAGGCTCTAAAGAGTCTAATTCTAGCAAAATCAGTGTGTTTCAACACTCTTCTGACAGATGCAGGTGTCCTGAGGCCCTTTTCCAGGCTGGCACGGAGGCACTGCGCGGACTGGCGGAGCCCCGCCTGGCGGGGGGGGGGTGGGGTGTCTTCCTCACAAGGCACTCCCAGGCCCCGGTCAGCAGGGGTCTCCCTCCTGACCTGCTTCTACAGACTGGGGCTTAGAGCAAACTGACAGCACAGACAATATAAAAGAGGTGATTTCAAATCATTCCTGCCCGGTTTGGGGAGTTAATCCTTAAATCACCATGTCAATGAACAAATTCAAATGCAAAGTGAACGGCTATTAACTCTTACCTGCCCAGCCCTGTGGAGCACGCAGGCCAGGCTAGACAGGGACCTGGCCGGCAACCCTGTCACAGGAAGCAGGGAGGCAGGAGACGGGTCCCGCAGCCTCAGTCATCTCCCTCCCTAATCCGTGCTAACTGGGCTGATGAAGTCAGCGTAGCCACCCAGGAGATTCTGAGGTTCCAGCCAGCCTCAGGCCCGGCAACCCCGAGCAGCCAGCAGCAGGGCTCTGGAACTGGACAGCCGAGAGACCTGGAGCTCCCGGTGCGCCAGCTGTGAGGGCCCACCAGGAAATTCACTAACCTCACAATGAGACGACATCACATTTACAGGACTGAACTTTACTGATACTCAAGGCATTTCTAACTTTATGTTTCACGGCGGGAACTTTACTATACTTAGGAAAATACTGGTAATGTGAAATATTCAGTGGCTGGAGGAAACCAGGACGCAATTAAGAATTTGTCCAGGAATTAAAATGTGAATAATACACGTAGTGTCCCAAAACTGACTGCCGACAACACATGTTAGAGCAAACTGACAACAGGTCAAAGTCACATTACTGACACAGCTGAAACCCAGAAGTGTCCCTGCAGCTGAGAAAGGCCGTCAGGACCCGCGTGCTGACCACCAGCCTGGCAGAGAAGAGCTCACGTGGTCTCAAACTTACCTCGTCTTCCTCTTCAGGCATCTTGATGGGATTATCTGGGGACTTCACAGGTTTCTGGTTACTGGGTCCATTGGTTTCTTCTTTCCCATGTTCTGCCTCCCATTCTTGCAAAACTTCATCTATGTTGAAGCGGCGTCGATAATTTACAAAAAAGTTTTTCACCTGTACCACTGATTTGTTCCCAATGACATCTGAGATTGCCTGAAAATCTCGGCCGTATTTCCTGATGGCTAAGGATATAAGAAAGCATTTTTTTCAATACAAGAGAAAAACAATTCAAAGCCACACACACAGTTGAGACTTAATCCTTATCCAGGTAAGAAAACACAGGCTTTTAATAGCAGGCACTGTCTCAGAGCAGTGCACCAGTGGGAGGGAGAGAGCTCAGTGCCAATGACTGACCACGAGCCTGCCCCTTCTCATCACATGACCCACGGTGACTTGTCAGCCAGCTATGACCCCAGGCTGTGGACAGTCTGTATTCGCCCTTCCAGGGTCCCCAGGGCCAGAACATCTCCAATCTCACAACCCCAGCACTCAATCTGTGTTTTCTGACTACTCAGAATCCAACAAACAAACAGCTGCTAACGTGAAATACTCGCACCTCCAGACACTGAGGCTTCCAGATGAATTTTTAAATCTCGTGAGACAACAGGAAAGGAAAAAAGTTAAAGCCCAAAAGGGAATGCAGTAATTTGGCTAAAATGAGGTCCATGAGAAGAATGTAACCCTCCATGACCGTTTCAACATGGTGTCATGCTGGGAGCAGGACGGGGCTAGCTCTTCCCTAAAAGCAGCACGGGCCCGCAGCTCCTTCTAAGAGACTGTGTGCGTACCTTGCACGGCGAGAAGCTGCTCCTCCGTGGTCCACCGGGCGTTGCACTTCTGAGCGACCTGGGAGCCAAAGGAGCCGCGTTAGCACGCAGCACTGGACACCAGCGTGTCCTCAGGAGGGCTAACGGGTCTTCTCCTCGCATCAGAATTTGAACATCAACCAGATTTATAAAATTATGCCTATACTTCTCCTTCTAAGAGATGTGTATTACAGATGTATTACACAGATAGCAAATTCTTAAACACATAAAAGTGTGTGGGGTATGACTTCAAAGATGATGTTAACATAATCCTACCTCTGGAAGTCGATATGATTCTATTCCACCATCAAGTTTCTCTTTGAGGGCACTGTTCGTCTGTTTAATGTTCTGAATCTAAGAAAGAGAAGGTTTTCATTTTAAAAATGAAAAACTTGTATAAAGGTATGAAAAGAAAACAGAACTAAGAAAGCCAAAAGAAACAAAAAACCAAGAGGGAAAGGTCCCTGACGTGCAGTGGAGCCACGGTCTGAGGTCCCCACAGCACCTCCGAGAGCATCTAACTGGATGTTTAGCTGACTTGCTCAGGGCACCAGACAAGGGACGACACAACCAAGAAGGAAGGGATGGTGGTAAAACAGCCCTGTGTACACAACCCTGTTCCTCCACTTCCTACCAGGTGACGCCTAAGTGACAGAATGCATGTCTGGGGTCTGACACACAAGATAGGTGATGTCTGGCCCCCACCAGGGCCAGGCTGGGCAGGGAAGGCAGAGTGAAGACAGAAGAGGCACAGGGCTCGGGCGAGTCTCACAGAGCCTAAGCCACACACTACGGTAGGCAGCCACCCACCTTGCAGGCTTCTTTAAAGGGGAGAAAAAAGAAAGCAGTATGTCAGTTTTCCATCACCCTAATTTTGAGCACCTGTAGCGTCTTCATTTTCTCCAAATTATCTTTTCCACATTCTTGCTTTGACACAACAGACCTAATCTTTCACCACCCTGGCCTAATCAAAACAAAGACACAATCAGCACCAAGCACGCAGTCAATCCGCGGCCGCTCCCAAATTCCGTAAGGACTGGGAACAGGCCGGGTGGCTGAGGAGGACCCTTCCCGCAGGGGCGCCCCTGTGCCAAGCACTGGGGGACTCGGGCTCCGCCAGTGTTCATTTCTAGTAGTCACTTGAGCAAATAAGAAAGCAAGAGGAGGAATAGGTTCATTTTCCCAAGTCAACCATCAAAGACACTCATGAGCAGAAAGTGCCCCTGAAAGCAGAAATCTTACGAAGTGAATGAAGAAAAAGGCAGGAATTTCAGAGGTAGGGAGGGGGTGGGCGGTGAGTGGGGATGGTGGTGAAGGATACCATCATATGGACACTTTTAAACAATTCTCTGTCTTAAAAAAAAACTTTTTATAGATACACAATTCTTAAAAACTCCACTTCCAAGTATTTACATTTCACAGAATTCCAGTTGCACACATCCTTTCCTCCTATGTTTTACTTCTTCTAGAAGGTTTAAAAGGGAGGGGAGTGCATGCAGGAAAAATTTTCCATGCTATGGGACAGGTGGCCAAGTACATAAGACCAGAAACTGAGCCTGCTGGCCACTGATGAGGGCCTCAAAGCCCCCCAGAAATGCAGCCTATGCCAAGTCTTTCTGAATCGATGCCACAGCAGAACATAAAAACAGAAAAGAAAAATCTCAGACACGTGCACAAAATTTACAGTAAAACCATAAACCAGGACCCTGCTTTAGTGAAATTGTAGTTTACTTTATTTTGAAAAGGCACAAATCAGAAAATACTTGAAATTCACTCACAATAAGTTCTCAGGAAAGTAATTCCAAGCGCTCAGACCAGCATTACCTAACAGCACTCCCTCTGATGATAAAAATACTCTAAAGCTGTGCTGCTTGATACAGGAGCCACTAGCCACGTGTTGCCAAGAAGCACTTAACACGTGGTTTATTCAACTGAGGAATCAAAATTTTAAATTTTTTTATTTTAATTAATCCAAACTTAATTTAAATACCACACATGGCCGCTGGTTACCATACAGAACAGCAGCATCTTGGACTCCTCCTGCTCAGAGTTCTCAGTTACCAACAACCCATAAAATATTGCAAGGCACTCAGATTATGTTCCCTGAACTCTCCATAGGCTCAAAACTAGGCCTAGAAACTTCCAACACGGAATCAGCAAGTTCTCAGAAGTCAGGGGTCTAGAACACTACACGTCCCCAAGCATTCCTGTTACTACGTGACTATTCATTCCAGCTGGTCATTTATAACATGTGGTACAAAACAGAGTGTATACACACCCTGCATTGGGATTGTGTAAAAAGCATTTTGTCCTTTAAGTCAATGGAAGCACAGAGACTGAATGAACGGCCACAAGGCAAAACACCCGCGAATTCTGAACCAGAAGTTTGCTCTCAAGTCTCACTTACCTGCATGTCCGCTTCTAGTCATTTTCCAAATTAGAAATGTCCAAGTCTTTACTAGTCAGAACAAGAACAGGGCTCAGCGGCCAGCATCATGCCAGTGGAAAGGAAGCCAGAGTGGCAACAAGATGGGTGAGAAACAGGACACCAAGTAATCGGCATTTAAGGAAAAAAAACTAGAAAAGCAGTTGACTTGTCCTGCAGCTCACCGGGAGCGCCCTGTTGAACATGGCTTCTCTGCTCTCCTCTGCTGAGCGTCAGTGACTCCTCTGCTGTCAGGCCTTTCACTGGGTCTGCTCAGAAAGACCACTGCGGCAGGTGCGGCCTGCTGGCTGGCCCCGCAGAAACTGCTCCCAGCCCCGTCTCCCAGGCCTCCGACAGCGGCTGGGCCTCCCTCGGGGCTAGGAGGAGCCGGGCTGCTCTGGCACAGTTAGAAGCTCATGGTCAGGGGAAAGCTCTTCCTGCTAAAAGGGACAGAGGGCCAGCTCCGCCTCCGTGCCCTCCGCTCACTGCCCTGACTGCAGATGCAAAGGTGGCAGAATGGCTCCTGTGGCTTCCAACATGAGGCCACAGGCAAGGGGAAAAGCCTAGGAGCCTGGAACTAGCAGGGAAACCCTGAGGGCATCACTTGACAGACAAAGTGACACCAGCAGCCTCTCATGCTGGAATTTCTTGCTATTTGATAAAAATAAATCCTTCACTGTTTAAGCTGCTGTGGGTCAGATGGACACTTCCCTGACACACTGCCCCGCCGGGGCCCCGGAGGAAACATCCACATGTGATCAGCCGCCAGGAGCGCTGCTGGCAGCAGCCCTAAGAGGCTGCGGGAGTAACGACCTAGAAAGCCGGGCTCCAGGCCATCTCTCCTCAACAGCTACCTTCAAACAACAAATCTCTGCTCTCGACCCTGCTCTGAACACCACAGGCTCTCTACCTGCCACACTGCAGAGTCCAACCCCTCAGGGAAGAAAGCATCTCTCCCGCCACGTACCGCCCCCAGCAGCAGGCGCGGGGCATGCGCTTGGCGGGGGAGCAGAGGAGGGTGAAAAGGACCAGGCCCCAGCAGAGCGCTCCTGCCGGCAGGGCTCCCGCACGCATCCTATAAGACCAGGCAGGCGAGGATTAATCTCCTCATCTGAAAAGAGGCCCAGGAAGGTTAAGTGATTGTCCTAAGATTAGAATGCAGCTGTGCCGGCGGCCAGGACCAGAAGCCAACCGCCGAGTCCACAGGGCCTGCTGGGTCCTGGTCTGCACCGCGGCCTCCGCGGGGACAGATGGGCCTCAGTCCCCAGTTTCCCCTATCGTCCAGGAAACCACCTTTCAAGGGAACCACCAAGATCAACAAACCAAAAGCAGCAAAAATTACAAGGAAACCACCAGTCCACAATTCCCCTTGAATTTGGGAGGGGGGCGTGATGACCAGAGAAAGAACAGCACTGAGCCCCTGAGCCGACTGGTCAGTTTACACGCACTCTGCAAAATCAGGTTGCAATGATGACCCACTTCTCATACCAGGCACAAATAACTAGGAAAGGGTTAATTTTAAAAACAGTATTCTTTACAAGAGCACCAAACAAGTAGCAAACATCGAGGAATAAAGGAAGTACAAGACGTGTTTGCAGAAACAACAGAACACTGGAAGAAATTAAAGACCTCAGGGGATGTATCATGTTCATGGATCTGAAAATGTTCGTTCTCCATTTTGATCTGTTGAGTAAATACAATCCCAATCAAAATTCTAGCAGAACTGTTTTTCTGGAAATTGAGAAAGTGATTCTAAGTTTCATATGGAAATACAAAGGCCAGGAACAGCCAAGACAGCCCTGGAGGAGTTATACCATCAGCTACCTAGATTCACAGCCTAGGTGCAACTAAGCCCGCGTGGCGCTGGCGAAGAAACAGGCCAAAGGCACCCGAGGGCTCCAAACCTGACCCATACATGTAACGGACAACGGACACCAGAACTAAAGGTCCCACCTCCGCAACAGGGAAAGGCTAGTCTGTGAATAAACAGTCCCTGGTTAATGAGATATCTATATGAAAAGAAGTCTGACCCTACACGTAACCACACACAAAGGAAAACACTGCCAGGCTGACTGAAGATCAGGAGGTAAAAGGCAAAGCTACAGTTAAGTGATGTGTGAGAGCGTCGTCAGGACTTTAGGGGAGGTTCTGAACAGACTCAGAGCACAAGTGATGTGTGAGAGCATTGTCACGACTTTAGGGGAGGTTCTGAACAGACTCACAGAGCACAAACTACAAAAGGCAAGAATGAGAAACCGGACCACCTTAAAATTAAGAATTTCTCCTGAAAAGACACTTCAAAGAGTGAAAAGGAAGGAAGGCCTCAGAACGTGGAAACAGAATTTCCCCACACCCCACCCACAATTCCAGAATGGTGGGCGAAGATGCTGCTGGTGGGTAAAGGCCAGAGATGCAGCTAAACATCATACAACACACAGAACACAGTTCACCCCTCCCCACCAAACAAAGAACTATCCAGCCCCAAACGCCCACAGTGCTACAGTTAGGAAGGCCTGATGTAGCTCAACCACAACTCATCAGCTGGCAGGGCCGCTTTGGAACCCTGTCTGGCATTGTTTTCTAATGCTGGATATAGGCATGTTCTATAGCCCAGCAGTCGCACTCTCAGGTAAGTACCCCACAAAAATGCACACACCATGCACCAAGAGTCATACAGAAGAACGTTCACGTCAACACCATGTGTAACAGTCAGAAATGGGAAACAGCCTGGACGTCCAGTAAAAGTGAAACGGAGGATCTGCCGTGTATTCATACATCAACGAGAGAGAGCAAGAGCTGTGGCTCGGAATTCCATGGATGGGTCTCACGTGCCGAATAAAAGCCAGACACAAAACACACACAGACACACACATACCCTTTATTGTTATGCTTAGATAAACTCCAAAAATGGATACAAATAGTGTATGGCTTTAAAAGTCAGAACAGTGGCCACATCCTCGGAGAAGGCAGGTAAGGGACGAGAGGGGCACAAGCACGTGTGTGCGGCAATGACACACTTCTCCAGCGGAGCAGTGACCGGGGTGGGGGACACGGGCTCTATAGGCAACGCTCCACCTCCTGATCCAGACCCAGTCACCTGCGTGTGCTCACATTATGGAAACATACTGAGATGCATACACATACACACCACCTAAAGTCAGTGGGCCAGTACCTATTAAGGCCTCCCGTCCAACTCCTAAGAAACAGAATGCCCTTCTGAGATCTGTGGAACGAGAGCCCCACGTGCAGGAAGGTAAGACACGCCCAAAGTGCCAGTGAGCTCTTTCACAGGTACCTGTCGCTTGACTGAGACCAGCTCCATGTCCAGCTGTCGCAGCACTGTGGCAGCAGCAGTGGCGTTGGCAGAAACAGCCTCTACATCCTCCTGAGAAAGAAACATTCCTTTTGGAGGTTTCCTCTTTGCTCTGTTTTTGGCTTGTGTACTATGCTTCTCTTTTTTGATCTGAGGAACTGTCTCAGTAGGGGGCACCTGCACGATACACATATTTGATAAATGAGAAACTAAAACCATTAAAATGCCAAATGAACAGTACTAAGCATATTTTCTTAACACAGCTCCAAACAATCTAAGACAAACACCACACTGCACCACAGTTACCACCTACAGACTCGAATACACGGTTAACAGACAAGATCACTGGCCACTGCACTTTGCTAAATGAACCCTTTAAAGTGGATGCCATTTCCTTCCTGCAGATACATCCTGGTCCTAGAAGCCTCTGACAATAAGCACTCCCAGCTTCCTGCAGTAATACAGAAGAAAAACAATCTGTATTCCCTTCCAGTGAGCTTCATGTGTATGAATAAGGAGTTACTTTATTCTAACAGTCCCTAACAATGTAGACAGACACACGGCCACAGAAAGAAAAGAGAAACACGATTCAGCACATGTATAAAGATCCAGTTAAAGCTTTACAGACATTTATAAAAACATAAACTTCAATATGAAACCATGACTTTTTGATACACTTTATTTGATGACACAACTTTTAGGACAACTGTGTAACTTGCTTCAAGAAATATGTGCTGTCATTTTTAAATGCATGACTGCTGCTCATTTTTTTAAAGTGCTTTCTTTAAAATCAAAACCCTTGGAAATGAAATGCAATAAAATGTTGCCAAGGAAAGAGTAACCATTTTAAGAATAAGAAATTTTGGTTAATTGTTCATAATCTCATCGTGTTAGTGTATTAACATTTGCTGATAAAGCTGAAAATATGTTCAGGCTTTTTACTTCATATTTTAAAAGACTGAGGTAAAAAGACCATGCAAACTATGATGGCAGCAATAAGCTCTTGAACAAGTGGTAATGAACAACACATAAAAATATTAATAGGCAATAAACTATGCTCGATAATATTAGTGAGGACCACCTACTGACCATGTGTCTGTTTCAGTAACAATTTGATTCATAAAGAAACTAATATTCAACCATTTTCTGTTTAAATCAGATATTGTGCTATATACCTAAGAATTACAGAAATTAAAATAAATTCAAGCCTCTTCTCTTTCATTTAAAACATTCCACTGAAGAACCTAATAAGTAACAATGCATCACAACGAAGCTTACTAAACACTGCAGGTGCAATCTGATTTCCCAAACAATCTAATTTAGCTAATCCTTAAAACGGTCTTGTTATTTGGGCACTCATATGAATTATCCAGAAAGAATTACTGGCTTCCTACTTGATAAAACTGATCATACCAAAAGAAGCCTTAAAATTATATCTAGAACACTTTGACACAGTTCAACTTCCAGAAATTAATTCTAATGAAAAAAGTTAAGTGCACAAATATGTAGTTATAAGACCAGCATTTCAGCATTATTTATAACAGCAAAAGCCAAGGGGGAGAAGTCTGTAAAAACCTGTGTAAGATTAATTAACTCAGTTATGAAAGATCTGTATGATGGCATAACATACAGCTATGCATACAAATATATTTGACATAAAAATACGCTCATGGTAGAGTAAATTGATTTGTTTTGTTTTTGTTTGGTTGTTTTTTTTTTTAAGGGGGATAATTAGGTTTATTTATTTATCTTTAGAGGAGGTACTAGGGATTAAACCCAGGAACTTGTGCGTGCTAAGCATGTGCTCTACCATATCCCCCACGGTAGAGTAAATTTAAAAGGTTATAAAAATTATATATTAAGATCCCATTTAATATTTTTTAAGAGTATAGATTCAGAATTATGTATAAAGGCATATATACTTACAGAGGTCATCTGGAAAGAGTCCCCAAATGTTAACAGTGGTTACGAGAGATGATACTACAAATCATTTTATTTAGCTACATTTCCTACTTGTCTACAGAAAGCACATATTATTGGTATAATTTTAAAGTAAGGTACGTCTAGTCCTTTTTGTTTTCCATTCCTAAAATAGCTGTTCTCATACTTTAGACTCTTCTGAGATAGAGAAGCCTTTGAGATTTTACTAAAACTAAAGACTCTGCCTTTAGAAAAACGTGTGAACACAAGTCGCAGCCACGCTGGCATTCAGTGCACCAGCCTGAACTGAGGGGCTGACGGGCACTGGATAGGCTAAGGACCTCTTTCCTTCAGGTGCGATGTGTATCCATCAGGGACCTGATGCAGGCAGTTCTGTGCTGCGGGGGTTTCCCAGTGGGCCACAGAGCCCCGGCATTCCTCGGCGGTTCCGCGGGGACCCCGCATATGCTTTACCCAATGTTTGAGTGGGCACAATAATCCAAGACTACGACCCCATCTCAAAAGGCTAAGATCATCCAGACACCCCACTGCTCTCAGCAGACAGTTCATAATAAATATATGTTATAAATATACCAAAAAGATAAAAAGTCATATACACGCAGGGTTCGCAGACTCCATGAATCCAGAGACTGGAAACCTCTGGCATAATAATTTTTAAAACATGAGAGATTAAATTTTCACTGTGTGTGCGGCTCACCCTCACATGGCCTATGCTGCTGTTTCAGTGACCAGAGGACATGTCCGTCAGCCCCTGCAGCCACCTCGGACCCAGGAGTGCAGGCCCCGGCGCCCACAGCAGGAAGGAGCCCACCAGGGCCAAGAGGAGGAGCTGAGCTCGAGCCTGGCCCTCCCGGGCGGGTTTCTAACCTACAGAGTGAGCGTGAGCGGCAGGAGAGAAGGCAGTGAGCGCTGCAACCCTGGAGGTAAAGCGTGGGCACTGCCACCCCAGGCAAAGCCGCTCCTCCTGACTGCTGTTTTCCCCTTCAAGGCTTCCTTCACTTGTATTTCCTGACAAGCAAATTTGAAGTTCTGTAAAGCAAAGTCAGTGTTGTTTTAAAAGCCACACCTCAATGCCTTGTACACAGCATTTCATACATTAAGCAGAATGAGGAGTGTTTTACTTATGAAACTAGTAATAAAATTTATTTGCCTTAACAGTACTAGGGAAAAAAATACCTCCTTTTTGCTTTCCTTGTTTTGATCAATCTCAATGTCAATGGGGTTATTTCCATTTGTTTCTTCAAGTTCATCCTCACTGGAAGATAAGAACAAGTTACTGAAAGATTATTTTGTACTGGTTCTATTTAGTACACAAATACAAGCAATAAACTGACTTAATGACACATTTAACGTAAAATTAGTACATTTTCAGACTGCTGAGATAAAAACATTTTTATAATTCAAATAAAATACCAACTCCATAGTTCTTTTAGTCTAAATGATTAAAAAAGCTACTAAAATAGGTATCCAAGTCCCACCTCAGGCCTAGAACCTTTCTCTTTGTATCTGTAAAGTGTTTTCTCTCAACTCTCAACTGAAATATCAAATTTAAGACATTTACCTCATGTCTCCGTAATTATCTAGCGGAGGACCAGGGCAAGATCACCAACATAACTGAGAATAAAGACCCACTGCACTGGGGATCAATTCACCAACAAGTAAAAATTCATTTTCAAGTCTCATCTGTCTACTGACAACTATACAGGCCTGAGAACAGGACAGGCTTTTTGGTGGCCTGGATAACTGGTATTTCAAATTAAGTTAATTAAGAAAAGAACACTCATATTGATATTGCGCTTCAAATGCTTTTGTTTTTATATCCTTCCATGCGGTATTTCTAATTTTAAAGGGGGCTCTGTGGCAGGTGGGGCTCTGTGGTAGGAACACAAGAGCTCACGCAGGTCAAGCAGCCTGCCCCAGTGTGCCCACAGCTGACCAGCTAAGCACTGGGAGCAGAAAACACTCAAGTTCAAACGTCAACACCTCCTGTCTCAGGAGTGCCCCAGGGGACTCCACTCTCTGAGCGACCCCTTCTCCCCACCCACCCCAAGGACCACGGTGGTCAGAAGTTCTGGCTGAGGAAAAAGGCTGGGGTTGGGAGATCTCTCTAGTCCCTGCCCCTGCTTCCACAGGCAGGTCCGCTGGGAGGATAACAATCTCACAGGTGGCACTGCTGTGGCCAGTGTGGCCCTCCTTGGCACCCTAGAGGGAAGGATGCAAAGAAAAGCACATGGGCAGTGGGAACAGAGGCACATCAGCCGATGCTCTCGGCAGTTCACCCTCAAGGGTAACAAGCCCTCAGTTTTTTTTAAATTTAATTCTGATTTCAGCTTAGTCAACTGCACCTGTTTGTAATAACAGACTTTATAAACAGTCAACCAGACCTAACACATAATGGAAATAAAAAATTTTAATCAAGTTGCTGCAACACTAAAAACAAATTCAGCAGAGTTCGCTCCTTTGCTCTGGTTACAAAGAGCACTGGCCCATAAATAGATCCACTAGTTGCATGTGCTGCAGACCGAAACCCATGCAGAGGTGCCAAGGTCAGCACCCTCACAGAGTCTCAAAGCTGGGAAGAGCTTTGGAGATGTTCTCGGCATCACTCTCATCTCACACTTGTGCCCCAAGACTGAGCTCTCCAGAAGTCATACTCAGTTCTGAAGCTATCCCCACATGTCACCTGCTTTCATTTGAAATCATAAAATACTCTCCGGAGACAGGGCTATGGAGACCACATAGTTTATCTTTCTTCATTTTATTTTGCATTGTTAGTTTATAAAAACAATATATTATAGAAATATAATTTGTAAAAGTCATCCATATTCTCACTAACACAAAACGCACGTATTTGTGTGCTGCCTTCTGGACTTGAAGCGTCTTCGTTTTAGAGTTGAGGAAACAGACGCCTGGGTAGGAGGTGCACTGAGCCAACCTGCCTGTGAGTCTATCAGCAGACCCTCGGGCTGAGACCAGAACCCACTTCTGCGAGCGAGGTCGTGGCCACTCCCACTACCCTGTGCAAGGCTGAGGGAGCGACGGCGAGAATGAGCTACCCTTAAAACTAACCTCCTCACTAAGAAATCATAAAACAGATGTCAAGAAAGGGGACAAGGAAATCTAAACTGTACGCTCATCTTTTAACACAACAAACATGAAAACACGACAACTGAATCCTGCATGAGCACACCAGATAAATTCCAACTAGGAAACGACAGGTCCCTTCTTATTAACAGGAGACCCCCTGAAGGGGCACAAAGAACGTGTGGGGAAGCCCACCCCCTCACAGCCAAGTGCGCTGGCTGCAGGAGGAGCGCTGAGAACAGGCACATGAAGAGCATGACGCTCAAGCATTAACACAGCTCGTGAACATTTAGCTGAAGGCTGTTGTGAAGCTCTGGTTCCAGCAGGAAGGTCCTGGGGAGCCCGGTCCCCCTACCTTTCCGCCCTGCACCCACCCAGCAGCCCCCGGAAGCCCCGGGGCGCCGAGCCAACACCTGGCACGCACTGACCTCTCCTCCCGCTCCCGCTTCTGTTTCCGAGCGTGGCGGTCCATCACGCTGGTTTTGGTCCTTGTCTTCTTCCAGGAGTAGTAAAATTTCACCAGGCTCGCTATAGACTTATCAGGAAGCTAAATCAAAAATAACTGGTTTAGATTTAAAGCTAACCTTTAAAATCACACGTGTTTACAGAAGGAACACCATATATTCAGAAACATCACACGTCACAGCTATTTTCTCTGAATTCATAGAACACTCACTGATCCATTTTCAAATTACTGAAGTCTGACTGTAAGTGAAACTTAACCATGAAAGACTGCAAAGTCAGTTTAAGATGAATCAGGGTTTTCTCTGACACAACTAGAAGTTCTCACATCACTTCTAGGTTATTTTTAAAAAATTGACTTTAGCACTAATGTAACCATCAACAAGCCATCACGATAGGAGTCCAGCAAACAGCTCTGTAGAGTGTAATAAGACAGCAACCCTTCCCAGGCAGACGGGGCCGTGTGGCACTCCACCTCGCCAAGTAAGCATCTAAGAACCTTTCTATGAGAATAAGCTGGGGAGTCCAAACAAGAGGGATGGGGGGGGCAGTGCTGAGTCCCAGCTTGATAGCTGGGGGTGCTAGGACACGCTTCACTCCTGGAATCGGAAGCCTCTCATCCACCCAACAGCACGTAGTGAGCTGCTGCTTCTAAAGGGAGCTTTATTAAAGATGGGGACATTCGTGCTTCTGGATGGTAGCCCTAGTCCTCAGGGAAGGTGGGCGAGGGGAGCTGGCAGGGGAGAGCTCATCTACTTACCATTTGTTGAATTCTATGGAAAGTTTTCCCATGAAAACTAAAGGCTTGCTCAAACAAGACTTTATCTTCCACAGTCCACTCATCTGGGAAGGGGGTAAAGTTGGGCAAATCAGCCAATGATTTTTCAATATTATGCTTATGCCAAAAGAGCATCCCAAGAGCCTAGAAAAATAGTATCAGTGAGATTTTCGACCAACAACGTGAACCAAACATTAAAATGGAAGTGAGGCTGGCAGAAGAAGAGCGTGCACTCCCCACCCAGACAAACAGAAGTGGCAGACGCTGATATGTGCCCTTCTGTACACTAACTCATTTATCTCAGGCGCCAGGGGGTTAAGTTCCATTGCTCTCACTTCTCAAGCTGGAACACAGAGAGGCCCTGAGAAGGGAAGCAACTCGCCAGCAGTCACAGCACTCATAAACGGGAGCAGCAGTGAGTGTGGCTCGAGAGCCTGTTCTCATAAAGGGTCACGCTCTAGGGTCACTGTGTATGAAGGAGGGAGGAACACACAAAAGCATGCAACTGCTACTGTCTTGCCCCCAAAATTCAGATATCAAGAGTTTTTTCCCCCAGTTCAGAAAGGAAAAAACATACAAGTGGGTGAGGAATGAATTAGAAACCAGAGAGAGTTTTAGGAATACTTTCCTGAGAAAACTCTCTGTATTACAGTTTTAAAGTAGAAATGATCATAATTCTGAAGACCAAAATCCTTAAAAATTCATACAAATGTATTTAGCAATCACCCAATAATATTCACACTTTCCAAATAGAATAAAAAACTGATTTCCTGAGCAGCCTTCTGAAGCTTATGATCACGGTCTGGAGAAGGAGCAGCAAACATTTCTTCCCTGGAAACATTCTGAAGCTCCCTTACTGTTAACTGGCTTTCCCAACAGTTCTGCCAGCGTCGAACAATGAAAGGTAAGGGCAAGGCTGGAAGAAAGGGCCCAAGTCTATGCAATCTAAACAGCGGTACCCTCAGTCATTAGGCGAAGTAAGAAATTGTGGCAACTTACAGGCTGTAAAATCTAGATCAGTGCAAAGGGAAGCAGCACTAATCCAACGAATGTGATTATCTTAAAACCCGTAGTTAGAAATAAGGCTGAAGTAAGATATCATCACACTTGCGGAGAAAATTTAATTTTGCAGATTTTCCATTAATTGGCTGTAAACAACTTTTGAAAGAAAACCTTAGTCAAATTTTGTAACCTGGAACTGACTGAGAACACTGTAGGTTTGAGCTTAACAACATGACTCGGGAAAAACCACCACACAACGACAAGGATGACAAGCAAATCACATATTCAGATGAGAAAGCATCACGCCCAAGTATCCAGCTCCTAAGGGCCACTGCCGCCCTCAGCACTGCAGACTTGCAGGAACACATGGATGCCTTTCAGATCAAAGTGTCCTCCACTCCTCATCTCAAGCCGTAGAAAGGGGACCAGAGCCTTGTATAGGACTGCTAGTAACAACCAAAAAGTTGCTAATGACGAAACAACGCTACCCAATACAGAGAACAAAAAAAATTTAACAGGTTAGCTATAAAAACCCATTTTTAACCAAAAGAAAACCATGTCATTACCTGTTCCATGTTGTACCCATGCTTCTCTTTAGCAATGGCGATATATTCATCCACTGAAAAACAAGACAAGAGGCCAGTAAACAAACTGAGGTCAGGCCACAGGCACCAGGACTGATACTGAGGTGGGTACGTGTGCACACACTTCCGGCCTGCCACGCACAGGAATGAAAATGAAGAACGGAGAGCAACAGAACAGAAGTGCATAATGTGATTCCATCATGGACCGTAATGTATGTGAATCCCGCTGAGAAATGGCTGGAAATATACTCAAAAATTAACCTGTCTCTGGACGGTGAGATTATGGTTCTTTTCTTTTTTTAAAACTTGGTTCTACTTAAATGTTCTATGATAAACAAATATTACTCTGATTCTTTGAAAAATATTTAGAAATAAAAAGAAATATTAAACGAGGGCTTGATTTTAGTCTCTACTGAGGATGACAAACAAGCAACCTACTTTTATGTTAAAAAAATTTTATAGAGAAACTGTGTGAAGCAGTGCCTCCCACCTGCTCTTGGACTCCGACACCAGGTGGCAAGTGGCAGCGTCCAAGCACGAAGGAAACACCAAGGAAAACTGACAGACTCAAACTCCAGAAGCTGCCACCCCTCAAAGGCGAATCTACTTCCTTACTAAATTTTCTAGTCTTTCTTCCAGAAAAATAAGAGATTACGAATCAACAGCACTTTCTTATATTCGTGTATGACTTTTCTTTACAAATGGCAAAAATAATACAAGCTCAAAAGGGAAAAACAAATAGCACAGAACTGTATGAAGCAAACACTCAGATTCCCACTACCCGCTTTTGGCCCTTTCCCCATATCTGACCCTCCCAGGTGCAAGGACCAAACTAGAGTTGGGAAAACAGACTCAGTGCACACAGTGAGCAGAAGGAACCTAGTAGAGGTCAGACAGAGCCTCTACGTTTCAGTATGCAATTCAATTATTCACAGCCATCCGCCCTAACTGTGGTACAACTGACAACCAATCCAGGAAAAAGAAGTCAGTTTCAAAATAGAGTTCAAATTCCTTTATCAGCATATATTCTAAGACTAGGGGAAAGCTTTTTTCCACTGACAAAAGAGTCAATTTAATTCAAACAGTAACTATATATAGTTGCATTTCAATATCAAGACACTAGTTTTCTATTTCCTTTTTTTAACATCTAAAGTACTCACAAACTGGTTACTTCACTCAGAATACAGTAAAATTCCAATTTACCTGAGAGTCAGTGAATGATGAAATGAATGCCCTTAGTTTGTCACAAAAGTTGAAAAATGGGACAGGAATATTCCAAAGTGTGTGCCTTGCCTATCACTTCACAATAGGGTAGATTACACCAAATAAGAGAAAAATGCTCTAAGATTCTTCAAAAAAAAAAAAAGCTAATGAGCAGCACTGGCTGCACGCATGAGTGGCTGCTGCACACCTTTTAGCGCCTTGTGAGAGGTGGGGGGTCCCCCTGGCGGGACCTGGACGCTGACACGCACAGCAGGCCCTGGGGTCAGCCCGCAGGTCAGAGGGAAAACTGGGTAACGAGATGCGCTCAGTCACGGACGTCGGGGGGGAAGAGAGAAAACCACTTACGGTGAACTGAGGGTCAACCATGGAAGTCTGTTTTAAGGGTTCTTTCTTTCAGTAAATATTTGGTGAATGAACAATAAACGAACCTCAAACTTCTGCTCTGTAACCTCAACTCTGCAAGCACACAGGTTTCCAGGCACTATTATTATCACACGGCTGAGGACAAACGAGTGGTGTGTGCACAGCCACCAGATCTTTAACAAGTAACTGCACAGGCTCAATGAGGGAGGCGGGGGCCATCCTGCTCACAGTTCTCAGGGCAGACGTATCTGCTCAAGAACTAGAATTTGTACTCGTTGTCTCTAACCAGAGCCACCTGAAAAAATTACAAGAGCATTTTGGGGATGCTTTTTCTATTTCATCTGTTCTTTTGTTATTTAACATAAAAATTAGCTGGTGGTAGGAAATATAAAACAGACTAAAGCAGTGGATTCCAACTGCTGCAGCTCACAATGGATGTAACATCTGCTGTGTTGTAAACAGCAAGGTACTCTCACTAAGGCGGCTTTTAAAATCCCACATCCTTTAGATTTTCCTGGAGACCACCCTGAGGGCTCAAATCTGAAGTAAAGGAAGAAAGACCTCTATCATAGCTGCTACTGTCGCCTGGTATGTCCACCAGATGCCTTGAAGGTACGATGAAATAGTTAATATATGAGGAGCCCTGCAACTTGTGAAAGAATTACCATCTGATACCCACTAGCAAAAATACCATTTTTCATTCTTTTCTTTGCCTCCAATGTACAACAAAGGTTAGACAAACATTTGCTGAATGAATGCTGGGGGAGCTGTGATATGCACAACATCAACATCTTAGGTTCGTTTTCCAGCAAGTTGAAAGGCAGCACATATCAACAAAAAGTCTGTAATTAATAAATGCTGGAGGGGGTGTGGAGAAATAGGAACCCTCCTACACTGTTGGTGGGAATGGAAATCGGTGCAGACTCTATAGAAAACAGTATGCAGATTCCTTAAAAAACTAAAAATAGAGCTACCATAAAATCCAGCAATCCCACTCCTGAGCATATATCCAGAAAAGATGAAAACTCTTATTTGAAAAGACACATGCACCCCAATGTTCACGGCAGCACTATTTACAATAGCCAAAACATGGAAGCAACCCAAGTGCCCATCAACAGATGACTGGTTTAAGAACTGTTACACACACACACACACACAAACACACACAAAATGGAATACTACTCAGCCATAAAAAGAATGAAATATTGCTATTTGCAGCAACGTGGATGGACCTAGAGATGATCATACTAATTGAAATCAGAGAACAACAAATATCATATGATATCACTTATACGTGGGATCTAAAAAATAATACAAATGAATCTATATACAAAACAGAAATAGACACAGAAAACAAACTTACGGTTACCAAAGGGGAAAGGGGGGATAAATTGGGAGTATGGGATTAATAGATACACACTATTACACATAAAATAGATAAGCAGCAAGGATTTACTGTACAACACAGGGAACTATATTCATTATCTTGTAATAACATATAATGGAAAAGAATATAAAAAAAAAAACTGAATCACTTTGCCATACATCTGAAACTAACACAATATTGTAAGTCAACTACACTTCAATTAAAAAAGAAAAGAAAGGCAACACAGGTTAGGTATGGGGTAAGAAAGACGCAGATCAAATCTTGGCTCTGTCTCTTGATAAAATGAACCCATAGCTAGTGGTGTCTGCCAGGCAATAAGCACTCTATTCAAGACTGTTACCTTTAGCAATCTCCTCAACCCTTCCAGGAAGTAGCTCTCATCAGTAGATCTGGGCCATCACCTAACCTAACTGAAAACTACATCACAGTAGGAACTCCTCCTCATGGAATGTTCTGGACTAGCGCTAACTCAGAGTGCCACATGCATAAATAATGCTGCGACAGGCCTTGTCTCTTACGGCCTTCCTACTCCGTACCATCTCCAGCCCTCATTCCCTGTCATCATCAAATGGACATGGCCACCAGCACCGTCCTGGACACCCAGTGCCCTCTCCACCTCCTGCCCTGCTCCTTCACACGGCCTCCCGGAGCTGCTGGGGAGTCAGGAAGACAATGGGAAGGGCACACTTTTCAAAACCTCCCACATGGCTTCCTTAAGCAGAAATGAGCTTGCAACCCAAAAAAGCAAAACCTCCTCCCAGCTGCCCTGATAAAACCCAAGGAGGCCCAGACGCCGGAGGCAGGGGATGACCAGGAAGGGAGCTAGAGAAGCACAAGCTCAGAGGCGGCCGGCGGGGCTGGGCGGTTCCAGCACCTCGTGTGGCACAATGAGAGCCTGATCTGCTCTAGAAGCTTAAAGGTTAACCAGAGTCCATCCCAATTTGGGGCGAGGGGCCACCGTGGGCAGAGTCATTAAGTGAGCTGCGATCAGGGCAATGAGCAAAGTCCATGCAGCTTAAGGAAATGCCAGGACACGTCACGGGCCGGGCCTGGCATCAGACTCGCCAGCCTCCCTGGCACATAGGGGACAGAGCTGGGAGCAGGCTCGCTTCGGCAGCTTGGCTAACGTCCTGGTCTGTGGGTCTGAGGCAGCTGGGTCAGACACAGGGCTACATGCACTCTAGCACTGTGAAACGCAGAACCACCAGGGAGAACCACCCAGTCCTAAACTGCGATGGACACAGACAGACGCGTCATGCGGACCTGCTGAAGTGCATGGACCGTGTGCACCACTGGCTGTTTGACGAGAGCTCACCATCATGGGAAGCACAGGTGAGGGAGTTATGTTTGGGGGTAATATCACATAAAGGCAGAATGTGTGTGAGCCTCGTCAAGAAAAGTCACAAAATCCGTAAGGCCTCGTCCAACAGGTACTGAACTGCTCTTACTATGTACAGAGCACTGTGTTAAATCGCAGCCCACAATACAAAAGAAAAAAAAAGATTCCCTGCAGCAGCCTGAAAGAACACCCAGGGACAGAAGAGAACCTACGTACATGCAGTAACAGCGGAGACGTGGGACAGTCTGAGAAAGCAAAACGACCAGAGAGCAACGACAGCGACGACAATGAAGGAAGGAAAGCTCCCTAAAGACTCCACAGTTGCACGAAGTAACGGCAGTAGCCAGCACCTGAGAATTCACTACCGCGGGCATGCACGGCCTGCTAGTCCTCTCCCACCATTCTATCATCACTTCCATTTGCAAGTGAAGAAACTGAGGCTCAGAGAAGTTAGGCAATTTGGCCAGGTCACCCAGCTGGCAGGTAGCAGACAATGGACTCAAATATACTCTGAGTGTCTGAGCCCAGCACCCGGGGGTCAGACTCCGCGTGCTGCCTCATGCCTGAGTGAGGGAGACCGAGGCAGAGGGCACGTGACAGCAGCGGAGAGCTGAGCCAGGCAAAGCAGTCATTTCAGTATGAATGAAGTGAAGAAAGCAGAACTGGGGTTGATGCAGGGAGAGACGGAAACTGAGGACCACAGGCAAATGGCTGCCTCGTGCTAGGCTTCATTTGTTTCTAGATTCATGTTTTAATTCAGTGACCTAAATGCCCAGCACCTTGAGTAGGAGTCTCAAATTCAACTGCAAAACGGTCAGAAGAATGCAGATGAAAACTGCCCCAGTAACCTGAGCTCACCCTCCGCCCGCCCAGACACTGCAGAGACTCGGAAGACCTTGTGATCCTGCAGTGTATGCAGAGCAAGAGGCTGACATCCGTAAGGTAGCTTGAGGACAAAGCTACAGCCTTGGTACAGCTTTTTAAAGACGTATTTTTTTTATCATCATAAGTAGCATTAGGCACTGCAAAGGAAACATGGTACGAATTTCTCCCTCACAGCTCAAAATGAGCATGCTAAAATTTTTCAAGGATATTATAGCAAATATTGTGGCATCGCCTTTTATTACTAAAATGAGAAATGAGTTACCACTGTAAATCACTGAGAATCAAAATGAGCATAAACCATTTAGGTAAAGCAATTATGCCCCCTGGTGGGCACAGACATGACTACAGTTAACACTTAACCATCCCCTGGAGTCTCTCAGGGACAGGGGAGAGGGCACAGGAAACCAGATAAGCCACCAAGACTGCTGGAGTATAATACAATCAACCAGTCCTCCCTAGTCAGTAATAAAATACACTTCCTTTATGAAAATGCTATTTCTTAATGTAGTTTTGTTAAAATCCCACTTTACAGAAAAAGCTCCCACCACCCTCCAGCACTCCAGTTAATTCTACAAAATCCAGCCCAGTCTCAGACACAAGTGGAAATGAGAAACAGGAGCACCCTCCTAAGCTGTACGTGTTTAAATTCAGCTTCTGGCATCTACTCCTTCCTAAACTGCACCTCTATACCGCTCCCGTGTCCAGCATCAACTCATACGGCTCTGGAGAAGTTCTTCCCCTGCCTGTCTGTGCCTTAGTTTCCTTTTTCAGTGTACGAGTAGACTGACTTAAGACTTATCTTCCACGACTAACATTTCATGAGTAATATTTTAAATATTTAAATGTTAAATGTGAACTTTTTTGTGCGCTGCATTGAAGATTTTTTTCCAATAAAAAGATAAGAGCATGCCTCCTCTTTACTCCAGTGCTCACACACTTGTGTGTTCTCCAGATAGGCATAGCCTCTCCCATATTTTAAAAACTGATCATCACTAGAATGACATTTAGTTGTGACTAATCAAAGCAATAACCACCTTTCTTCTTTAAAGTGTCCCAAGTCTACAGTAAAGGGTAAGATCACGTGGTGACATGCGACCCTCCTGCGTCTTCTTCACAGCAAGTCACTTACTTGATGACTGAGGCCCACAGGGGCAACTGTGCACTCAAAGTAGTTCTGTTTGCTCTCCCTGTTTTGCTTTTATGCATACGAGCTGAAGGAAGGACCATGCTCAAAACAAGGTCTGTGTCTCCTGCAATTAAAGGCTATATCTCCTGACATTAAAGGGGGGTGGGGTAGGTGGGAAAAAGACTAACCCTCAATTCACCTATAACCTCACAGCAGAAAGAACCCCGGACCAGGAGTCAAAGTCCTTAGTTTCTATCAGGAACTTTCAGGCTAAACCCATTTGTCATCCATAAGATAGGAAGTACTTTATAAATACTTTGTATAAAAATACGTAGGTGTGTGTATATATAAATATATACATATAAATACTTCGTATACTTTGTATGAAAACACGAAGAAGTCAAAATGTGTGATTGTAAAGTATTATTAAGATTAACTCCTTCATAAACTAGAAGGAAGGGGTGCAGCAGTTTCCAACCACAGAATGAATTTACAAGAGAAACCGAACCCAGTCCCTGAGCCCCCTCAGCGCTGTGCTATGGTTCAGCGGTCCCCAGTCCTAACTGATGAGAACCATGGGGTAAATGTCTTTAAAATGCTGGCTCTTGAGCTCCAGCCTGTTCTGTATGTGTAAGTGTATACATATACACACACGTGTGCATGGATGTATGCATAAACTTTATGCATACATGTAGTTTTTACAAAATATGACATGTGTAGAGACAAGCACATACCTAAGGACACAGCAGGGTGAATTCTCACACTTAGATCAAGGGAAAAAATCTCATGCACTACTGATGTTTTTGGTTGGTTTTCACAATGCTCCCAGGTGACTGTGATGGGCCAGTTTTGAGAATCAGTGAGTTAGAGCAATGTTAATGTGTAACGAGCATTCCCCACTTAATGTGATAAAAAAAACCCCATCTGAACAAGCACAAAATTTTAAGGGTTTGGCATTAAAAAGATTATGACAATATCAGAACAATAGAAACAGGAATGTGCTTTTTATGTTACTGCTACATAAAATGAGGTTTGTGAATTCGTGAGTTGTGAATTTCAATCATGCAAAAAAATTTTCCTCTCAGTGACTAAAGAGGTTCTTATTTAAATGACCAATTTCAAGTCCACCTCCCACTGAGGGCTTATGACCAGGGAGGAAGGTCAGAAGAAGGACTTAACTGTCTGCAAATCCTAGTGACTTGCCCACAAATGTCACTTCATAGGGACATCCGTCCTTTAACACTGCCTCTTTCAACTATACATACAACTGTCTTTCCTCAGTACAATCCATTCGCGTACGAGACACAGGAGAGAGTGGTCCCCAGTGAGACCAAGAGAGGCACACAGGGAGGCAGCTACAGGAAGCCCTGCCCACAAAACTTTAGACAAACACTTCTCTGCGGGCCCCGGTTCCTCTAGCTCCAGAAATGAAAGCTAAACTACATAGTGGGACAGTGAGAATATTGGGGGGGCATGCTTGTTGGGAGGGGGCAGGTTTTCCCACTGTCAGTGCTTGAATCTTGTTGGGGGGGGGGTGTTCTTTATCCAGTAAAGATAAATTGAGCTTTCAAAGGAGGTTGCAGAAAGTGGTATTTTATCATAAACTAATATGTCTTATATTTAATTATTCTCCACTGATTTAATGTATCTTTTAGACCTACTGTGTGCCTAGTACTGCTTATATAGCCATGATTTAAAAAGAGTCTCTGCCTTCACAGAAGTCAGTCTGGCCACAGAGAAATAATCACACAAGTCATTAATTCTGTACATGCCAGAGAAAAAGAACTAGGAAAGAGTTTAAATGGGAAACCCAATTGGCTGAATTAAGGATGGCTTTCTTGTCTACTGGAAAAACATACAGTAAATTCCTGCTTACTCATGTTACTGGCAGGAGGGAAAAAGTTGGAAAAAAAGAAGTGTCCAAGAATAGGGACATGGTTAAATAAATTAAGCTATATGATATTATTCAGAACCAAAACTCAGTTTAATTTTTAATCACAGGAAAAGTTAAGTTGAAAAACTATTATATACAGTATGACCCATTTGTGCTTAAAATCAGAGGACACACAAGCACACAGAAAAGACACGAAAGCAAAATTTTAACAGTGGTTACATCCAAAGTGACAAAAGGTGAAGGAATTATAGATTATTTTTAATAATAAAAACAAGCTTGTATGTGTATGTGTAGCTACTTTTCTGAACCATTTGAGAGTGCCATACACGATGGTCCTGCACTCTTAAATACTTAGCATATATTTCTTAAGAGTAGATATATTCTCTTATATAACAACAGAACAGTAAATTTAACATTGAAACAGTACTTTACTCTGTGTCCAATCAGGCCAACTGACCCAAAATCTGCTGAAGAATTTTAAAGTAAATCTCAGTTATTTCATCCATGCATATGTGTATTTATATATATATATCATATATATGATATATATTAATATCCATCTTTTAAAAAATGTGGACATATTTTTGACAGAACCACAATGTCACTATCACTCCCAACAAAAACAGAAAAATTCCCTGGTATGAGAAACAATGCAATACTCCCTGGACAGTCTAAAATGCGTTAAGTCCAACAATAACACACACTGGAGAGAACACTGAACAATTACAGTGTGCATTTCACTCTGGAAAATGATTTGGCATCGACCTCTCAGAACCGCACATCTGTACTGTGGATGGACCTCAGAAAGCAGTCAAAGGACGTTCCCAGGAGTAATAGATGCAGTATTAAAAAACTGAAAACAAACGTCCATTGTAAACAGAAAGGCTAAATTATGGTATCTTTAAAAAATGACATTTTTTAAATTTAAAAGGATGAAGGTATGACACACTGACATGACTAAAGGGTAAAGTAATACTTGATTTTTAATGGAGGGCTTCCACTATAGTTTGTAAATTCAGCTCTGTCTCTTCTAGTAAGTTTTACACATTTTAGCTAACTCTAGAGCACTTAAGAGAATAAAAATGATTTTTAAAAAGTAGTTTTCACACCCTTAAAAACATAATTTTAATCACAAACTCCAAAACCTGATAGCCTTTTTTTTTATAAAAAGCTGAAAACTCCTCTGTTGGCATGTGGTGTCAGCATGTGGTGCCAACATTGGCTTATCCTATCCCTACACCTGCACATACTCCAGGCAAAGAACAGGTGTGAAATCTAAGTACAATTTTCCCTCTTATCAGCGCACATACAACCCACCCATCAGACTGTAAGCTGCATCCGGGCGGGGACCTGTCAGGTGGCTCACCCTTGTGTCCCTCCAGTGCCTGGCACACGCACAGTCACTCCTAATTACTGAGTAAAAGAATGGTCATCAAAAGGTAAGTGGCAAAGAAGAAAATGTTAGAGGGTTCCAGGTGACCCAAGTGTCATAGCAAATAGCCAAAAAGTCTATTTTTTGCTGGAGAGGGTGTGAGGAAAAGGGAACCCTCTTACACTGTTGGTGGAAATGTAGTTTGGTGCAGCCACCATAGGAAACTGTGTGAGATTCCTTAAAAAACTATAGCACTCCCACTCCTGGGCATAGATCTGGAGAGAACTCTAATTCAAAAAGATACATGCACCCCAGTGTTCACAGCACTATATAAAATAGCCAAGACACGGAAACTACCTAAATGTCCACCAACGGATGACTGGATAAAGAAGATGTGGTGTATTTATGCAATGGAATACTACTCAGCCATTAAAAAGAATAAAATAATGTCGTATGCAGCAACATGGATGGACCTGGAGACTGTCATACTAAGAAGTAAGCCAGAAAGAGAAAGAAAAAAACTATATGATATTACTCATATGAGGAATCTAAAAAAATGACACAAGTGAACTTATTTACAAAGCAGAAAGAGACTCACAGACATAGAAAACAAACTTATGGTTACCAAAGCGGAAAGGGGGTGGGAAGGGATAAACTGGGAGTTCAAGATCTGCAGATACTAACTACTATCTATAAAATGGATAAAACAACAAGTTTCTACTGCAGAGCACAGGGAACTATATTCAATATATTGTAGTACCCTACAATGAAAAAGAATATGAAAAGGAATGTATGTATGTATACATATGACTGAACTATTGTGCTGTATACCAGATACTGACACAACATTGTAAACTGTAGTTTAAAAAAAAAAGCCTATTTTTGCAAATCTCCATACAAAAAAGTGACAATACCCCCATCATTTTCTCACTGGACAGTACCTGACTGCACGCCCATCACACGCCGCCAGAGGAGTGGCACCAAACTAAACACACGTCCAGCTCCTCCACTCACTGGCTTTCAGAGACTAAAGTAAGTGGCGGGAGTGGGGTCAGACTGCACAGGGCCTTGTGGCAGCTATCAGGTCTTCTGACCTTCATCTATGGTGAACTGGAAAGTTTTGAATAGAGGCTCCTGACATTTACTGTATATTTCTATGAAAGTTTACACATATCTATGAATCTATATATATACACATATCTATATATCTATGAAATTTTCACACACAATATAATCTTGAAAATGTGTACTGAAGTCAAATGACAACGTAGAAACAACTTTTGCAAATGTTGTAGGTCTAATGAGGGTTCTCATTCCAAGAAAGCTAAAACTTATTTTAAAATCTCTAACTTGACTTGCTAAAAAAAAAAAATGAAGTTCAGTTTACAGTGCTGAGTTAATTTCTAGCGTACAGCAGTGATTCAGTTCTACATATACATACATATATTTCTTTACATAGTCTTTTTCATTGTAGGCTACTACAGGTATTGAACGTAGTTCCCTGTGCTCTACAGTAGGACTTTGTTGTTTATCTGACTTGCCTTTTGACACAATTTTAAATTCCATGTCTATCATGTTATATGTGCTAGTTTTTTTCTTTATAGTTAATAGCCAGCCAGCTTTTAAAAAAAAATCACCCAGCCTGGTTGTCTCAGGCACAGCTAATGATTTCCATCTTTGTCTATTTCAGTACTAGGAACAATGCTTCTGATCACTGTACCAGTTTCTCTTCATTTTTATAAAATAGAAACAAAATGCAATCCCTTGAATATCTGCAGAAACACTGATTATATAACCTACACAATACGTGATGCATAATGAGCAACACCATGGCTTTACTGGTTCCCAACAGCCAAGTTTACACTGCTACCCTCTACGCCCAAGGCAAGTTTCCTCAGGAAACCTCCACGGTGTGCATGGTGGCACCCCGCACCCCATGAGCTCCAGTGCACCTCTTTCAAGCTCTACCTTAACGAGACTCAGACAGTAAAAAGTCATCCTCAGATTATTCCCTTTCCTAACCTATCCTCTCTCCTAAAACTCCCTTCTAAGAATTCTCCCCGGCCACAGTTCTGTATTACATTTAACCATGCCTGCTTTGATAAACTTTTTTGTTTTCCTTAACACAGTAACATGAGCCAGACTGGGAATAAGATGTGGTCAAACTCCACATACACTTCAAAGATAAGACTACCTAGTAAAACAACTGTTTGAGGTTTCTTGCAATGAATGTGTCTACTTGGTTCTGGTAACCTACAAGTGCTTCTCTTCACAAAGCCCAAGCCCTGGCAGGTCCACCCAGGGAAGCGCAAGAGCCAGAGGGGACCAGGAAGAGTGCACTGTACTCACCAGGGCAGCAGCATCCCTGCAGAGAGAGGATTGCCCCAGAGCTGTTAGGGCGGGCAAGGCAGACATCTAGGAGTGAACCAAGTGGGATGAGGAGGGAGTCACCAAGGGAGGGCAGCCTGGAATAGGTGGGGAGGATGCCCACCGGTGGGAGGAGAGGAAGGCACCCACGCAGGGGCAGCTGTACACATCATAATGGCGACAGGGTGCAGAACCCACGGGGAGAGGATGTCTATCACAGAGACAAATGCCTAGCAGGTATCTTCAATAAAAATTCAACTGCACCTAGATGTAACAGTCTCCTGCTTTAAAGGCAGGTTAAAGGCCACCTGGACCACCCATCTAACCCCACACTCCTCTGATCTCCGCCTCCTTTGAGCAAGTTCAAGCACTCCTGACATTGCTGTTTTGACTCCCTTCATCTCCATCAAGCCCCCCTGTAACAGCAATGGCCCAGTAAGGGCATCACCTTCTCTCACCTGGAACTGCACCAGCACTTACCGCCTCCAGTCCCAGCTCGCCTCTAAACCACAGGGCTGTCAAGAGCTTTCTAATGTAAATATATTGCTTCTAGCTAAAAGTCCCTCAAAAATCCTCATCCCTTTAAGAAGTCTGCCTTTTCAGTTTCATTGCTGCTCACTTCCCCAAGTACAACGTGTATCACAGCCAGGAGGCAGGTCTCTATAATAAAGCACTGTTTCCTCCAGCATCTTCACACCTACGCTTTCTTCTTTCCTTTCTCTTTCCAGGTACATTTTTGTCTCTGGTCCAGGCAGCCAACTCATTCATTCCTCAAAATTCTACCCAAATGTTAACTCTTTTCAATGCTTGTTTCTACCCAGGAAGATATACTAAGACTGCATAGGAGATGCTTGATGTTAAAATAATGTAAGAATCAATTATCCTCTCCTCCAATTAGTGAACATTTTTCAGTTTCTCTTACTGTCTGCCCAACCTCCAGATTCCACCAAATGATTTAACCTCCTTTGTCCCCTAAATACCAAGTCTTTGTTTAATCATGTAATTTCCACAGTAACGTAATATAACACCATCTAAATCCTACTGTCCTCATCTACGCTACCTGGAATTGTTTACGTGTCCTCTACATGACATGTGTCTCTACAAGGCACATTTTCCAGGTGTACTCCACAAGCTTTATCTTTCTTTAAAGAAGTTTTACTTAGACACAGTGTAACTAGTGTAATATCAGTAATGTTTTATGTTATTTAATTATAGTTTATTAAATCTACACGAAGGCAAAAGTGTGTAACAAACGCAGTCTGGAGACCAGAGATCTAGCCTACCAAATTTGGCTACTAACTAGCTGAGGGACCATAAACATTTGACTTAACTTCTCTAAGCCTCCATTGTTTGCAACTATTTAAGAGGAAAAGTTGGACTAAAGCAAACACAAATTATTTGTTTACGTGTTCCTCTCCCTCCTCTTTCTCCATTAGAATATAAGCCCCCAGAATCCTTCAGTTATGATACACTACCAGGCACACAAAACTGCTCAGTAAAAATATAAATGAAACCAACTCTCACTAAATAAACTCAAATCCACTATAACCCCAATAAAGATACTTTTGGAGAGAACTTGATACAAGCCTACGATTCACCTATAATAAACATATGAGCCAAGAACACGAAAAAGAACTGAAATGGTACCAAATCAGGAACCAACAGATAGATCAATGAAACAAAATCGAGAGTCCAGATATAGACCAATGTACATAAATGAGTTTAATGTAAGTGAAGTGGGAAAGAATTCAGTAACTGCAGACATAACAATGATGTAAATAAAGAGGGAGGGGAAGGAGGGTGAACAGAAGAAACACAGATATATATGTCTGCATGACAGTATTCTAGAAGCCACAAATAAGATGGATACATTTAACTAAACATAATTAAAACAAAAAACAAAAAATAAGGCTATTTGTAGAATTAAAAGGTCAAAATACAAAGATGCTCAACCTTATTAATAATTAATGAAATCCTTTTCTATCAGTTCAGCTAAGTTGGAAAAAAAAAATACCCAATGAGATACCATTTCATATCCATTAGGATGGCTACTATCAAAGTAGAACAAAAAATAACAAGTGTTGACAAGGATGTGGAGATATTGGAACTCTCGTGCACTATTGGTGGGAATGTAAGATGATACAGCTTCTGTAGAAAACAGTATGTCAATTCTTAAAAAATTTAATAACGGGGTGGGGGAGGGTATAGCTCAAGTGGTAGAGCACATGCTTAGCATACACAAAGTCCTGGGTTCAATCCCCAGCACTTCCTCTAAAAATAAATAAATAAGTAAATCTAACCCCCCCTAACAAAATTACTTAATTAATTAATTAAAAAACAGAATTACCAAATCCAGCACAAACCCACTCCTGTGCATATACACAAAAGAACTGAAAGCAGGGTCTCAAAGAGATACCTGTGCACCGATGTTCACAGCAGCATTATTCACAAAAGCCAAAACGTGGACACAACCCAAGTGTCCATCAACAGATGAATGGATAGACAAAATATGGTCTAGTCTATCCATACAATGGAGTATTGTTCAGCCATAAAAACGAGGAAATTCCGACACACACTGCAACATGGACGAGTCTTGAGGACATTTTGCTAAGTGAAACAAACCAGTCACAAAAAGCAAATCCTCTATAACCCCACTTACACAAAGCACCTAGAGGGGTCAAACTCACTGAGTGGGAAAGCGGAATGGTGGGTGCCAGACGCTGGGGAAGGGGTGATGCAGAACTGTTCTTTAATGGGAACAGAGTTTCAGTTTTGCAAGATGAAAAGAGTTCTGGAGGCTGGTGTGAATGTAATTAATACAACTGAACTGTACACTTAAAAATGGTTAAGATGGTAAATTTTATGTTGTATTTCACCACAATAAAAAATAATTTTTTGAAAAAAATTCTTAAGAGAAAAAAATATATATACTCAAGTTCTAGGGAGGTTTTGGAAAACAGGCACACTCATACAACTCCTTAGAAGAAACACAGAAAAATCTAGGTACCATTTGACCTAGCAAATTCCCTTCAAAGAGGTTCACTGCAGCACTGTTTAGAAACGCTTTAACTATGAAACACCTATATTATACCACCATTAAAAAAAAAACACGGTAAGTTTATAAGGACTAACAGACACTCAGAAAATTAACATAATGGCGGTTAACTTGGGAGACACAGGGTATTTTTCACTATTCGCATATGCATTATTTGGCAGGGGGGAATTAAGTCTGTTTATCTATTTTCAGAGGAGGTACTGGGGATTGAACCCAGGACCTCGGGCACGCTAAGAACGCACTCTACCCCTGAGCTATACTCTCTCCGCCGTAAGAGAGCTTTAATTGTCTATATTATATATTTTCCGTATAGTTTGAAATTTCTACAAAAGCATTTATTTTTATAAACACAAATAATTCTGTAAACTTGCAGTAACCCTAAGAAGCAGAACTCTAAACTGTTACTTCAGAAGAAGGAAGCCAACACAGGAAAGGCCAGGGCTCACAGACACCGTCACATGGGAGGACATCTACTGGAAGTCTACAGGGGTCTCACATATTCTCTCTACATGACGTCAGAGCAAACGGTGGGCAACCAAGACTTCCACATTCTCTGAAAATAAATCAGAAAGGCAAATGGGAAGACTTCTCTTTTGCCTATATACTGGGAGGGAGGGAAACTGAGGGAGAAACGACAGATGGCAGAGAGAACAAACTGTGTGTTCTTGTTTGAACTGTGATTTCATTTCAAGGCCTAACTGTGATGAGACTATCAGTCACAAGTATGACTCTCAGAGCTCCACAAAAGAAACCTGACTCACATCAAGGGCTACGTTAGTATCTTCCCACCTGAGCAGTTAAGCAAATTCTCATCAACCCACAATTCCACTTCTAGGGATAAATCTTAAGAAAATACTAAAAACGTAACCAGAAAGAAAAAGAGAACAAAGCTCTGTGATTCAGTTTTTCACTACCACCTTCTTTTACAATAGCAACAAATTAGAAACAACCTAAATTTTTAATAGAATAATGATTAAATACACTGATATATACATATGATAGAATATTACATGGTTATTTCAAATGTTTGCTGCAGCACTGTTTAGTGGTCTAGCAAGGTAAGAAACGCTTAGGTCAATGTCCAGGAAGACAATGGACACCCACATATATAGAAACACCATCATCTCACTTATATAAACATGCACAGAGGGAAAAAAGGACTGGAAAAACACCCCAAATTGTTTAACAATAGCTATCTCTGGATAATGAAATATGGGTGAACTGTCTCTTGTTTATACTATTCTGTGTCTTCTGAACTTTCAGCAATATATAAATGTTACTTGTGGATTGGTTTTAAGAATATAAAGTTTTTATCTCTACTGGCAAGACTTACATGAAAACTACAAATCTATTTTAGGCAAAACCATTATTTAAAAATCTTCTAATTTTTCATATTCTGCTCTTTTCTTCTAGGTCTTGAAAACATAAAATAATACTCTGACTTGAAAGATTCCAACAGGTAACAGAATAGGAGCAAGAGGCACTAGTATAACCTTGAACTGTCGTAACAGAAGGAAAGTGACTGAAATGAAGAAAGGACGGAGACTGATGAGCTCAACCTGAGGGACACGTTGAGAGCATGCCCAGGGTGAAGAGTCAGCAAACTTGATACTGCTGGCTCCACCACTGACTGTGTTGGTTTCACAACCCTCTTTGAATTGTGGAATGCCATCTGTAAAATGGGGACAAAAACTTCCTTCAGGGTTACTGTAAAGATTGAATGACATAGAACATGGAAAGCATTTTATTACATGGTTGGCATAAAGGCTCAACAAATGCTCACTACTCTTTTTTTTAATTGAAGTATAATTGATTTACAATGTTGTATTAGTTTCTGGTGTACAGTATACTGAGATTCAGTTATACATACATATTTTTTCATATTCGTTTTCACTATAGGTAATTATAAGATACTGAATATAGTTCCCTGTGCTCTACAGTAGGACCTTGTTGTTTATCTATTTTATGTATAGTAGTTAATATCTGCAAATCCTGAACTCCTAATTTATTCCTCTACTCCCCCTGTTCCCCCTGGTAACCACAAGTGTGTTCTCTACATCTGTGAGTCTGTTTCTGTTTTGTAAATAATTCATTTGTGTCCCTTTTTTATATTCTACATATAAGTGACATTATATGGTATTTTCCTTTGTCTGACTTCACTTAGTATGATAATCTCTAGATCCATCCATGTTTCTGCAAATGGCATTATTTTATTCTTTTTTGTGGCTGAGTAGTACTCCACTGTGTGTGTACACACACACACACACACACACATATACCACATCTTCTTTATGCACTCATCTGTCAATGGACATTTAGGCTGCTTCAATGACATGGCTATTGCAAATAGTGCTGCTACAAACATTGGGGTGCATTATCTTTTCGAGTTAGAGTTTTCTCTGGATATATGCCCAGGAGTGGGACTGCTGGATCATATGGCAGCTCTATTTTTAGTTTTTTAAGGAACCTCCATACTGTTTTCCATAGTGGCTGCACCAAATTACGCTCCCACCAACAGTGTGGGAGAGGAGAGTTCCCTTTTCTCCACACCCTCTGTTCAGCATTCATTGTTTGTGGACTTTTTAATGATGGTTATTCATATCGGTGTGAGATGGTACCTAGTTGTGGTTTTGATCTGAAATGCTCACTATTAACATTCAGTTCTGGGCACCATAATTTAAGGTGGGCACTGTGACCAAATGGACCATATATCCAGGAGTGCAACAGAGATGAAAAGAGACCCAAAAATCAAACCATCTGAAAAACACTTTGGGCAATTAGGCAGATTTAACTTGGACTGGGGTCAATAAAGGAGGCAGGATGACTGAATATGTAGAAGACTCACATGGAAGCAGACTCACTTAGCAGAGCTCAGGAAAACAAAGCTTTAAAAATTACAAGAGGCAGATTCTCAGCTCTTAGTTAGAAAGAACAGCATGTTAAAAAATGGAATAGATGGCTTTTTTAAGTTACTGTAAGTGCTCAAAGGAAAGATACAAACAAAAATATAGGAAATACTTAAAAGGTTTTCCCCAGCACAGCAAAGGCATCAGAAATGCCAATAAATACACTTCCTCCTGACAGTCTGTTCTCCTAGATAAACTCATCAAGCCATAGCCCAATAGAGGCAAAATTAAGATACTCTGATAGTAAGACTGGTCTGAGATTATTCTGTTATTGCTAAATTTAGCATTACCAACAGTAGTTGAATTTTCTGTGTTCCATGGAGGTTACTGTATTTTTAAAAAGGATCCTTCTTGGTCAAAATGAAACATGTTTCTTTACCATATGAGCCCTTTGCACCTTATACATGCAAACACAGATGTTAAATACACAAGAGAATATTTAATATGCATCATCCCTAACACTTACTCGCAGCGGAAACCTGTTAGCACCTAGTTTTAATACTGAAAAACACAACTTGGGAAATCCTGATCAAAGCCTAAGTTCCAGCCTTCACTGACAATGTTAATTTCCTGTCCAGCATTTACCAATGAGGCTTTGTAAGTCCTACTATGTTTTAGAGCATCGATTCTTAACCTATTTTTGTCAAGGAGCCCTTTGAAAATCCAATCTTCTCCACAAAAACATACATACACCAAAAAAAATTTTGCACGTGACTTCTAAGTTCACAAATCCCCATAAATCCCATCTATGGACCGCCCCCACTGAAAAATTCTCAAAAAGGGGGATTTAGTTTTTCTTCTCTCATTTAAGTTATGAAGAAAACAAAAACTCTGAAAATAGTAGACTCGAGGCAACACGTCAGATATAAGTGACTCTGGTATGGCGTTGCTTGAGCAGAGGGGATAGAAAAGTTGAAAAAGTAAACTCTGGAAATATAATTAATATTACTAATAGCTAGAGGACCCTACTCCCCTAAAAGAAAACCCAAGGTAGCTGAAAATACTCATTCTAATAAAATTTTAAGCACATAAAACAAA
Organism: Camelus bactrianus; assembly: GCF_048773025.1. NCBI lineage: Eukaryota > Metazoa > Chordata > Mammalia > Artiodactyla > Camelidae > Camelus > Camelus bactrianus. The sequence continues at coordinate 2,810,194 of NC_133544.1, forward strand.
TGGCCAGTTCAAAAGTTCTACTTCCAGTGAGGCTGACCTCCTACATTATAAAACTTGTTGCCAATAACACACTTTTGCACTTTGCAATCTTTCAAATTAGAAATTTGTTAAACTCTTCATCTTTATAAATCTATAAATTCCCAGCTGAGGGAGTTATATTCTGCAGTATAAATTTCTTTCCACTCTGAACCTTTCCTTCTAGTTATTTTAGAATGTTAACTAGTACAGCACCCTGAATAAAAAGTAGATATGAAACGCAGTTGAAGAATCTTTAAACCATTATGATGGCTCACAATAAGGAACACACTTTCAAACTCTTTAGATCATTTACTTTAAAAATGTAAGAGAAATGTAACACATGTAGAGACTTTCAGCTACAAAAGTAACTTTAAAAGTGTACAGTAAATAAGAAAGGTGGAAAATAAAAGTGCTCTGAAACTTACATTTTGCTTCTGATAGGTTTTGATTAGGCGACCAGACCAGCATGCCAAGATTGTCTCGTTCTTGACTGCGTCTTGCTAGTTTGGCTTGGTAGAGAAAAAAAAAAACTCTTATTACAATTTAACAGACATAAGCAACAATTAACACCATCGCTCTGGTCTTTTTTTAAACTTCAGAATGTGATGACATCACCCACCCTTTACTGAAATCTGCCACAATGGAACCCACACTCAACATCACAGGGTAAAGGTGGGGGTGGAGGAGGCTCTGAAGGCTGCCGAAACATTTCTACTTTTAAGTCTTTTTCTACTTAACTTTTACTTATTTAATAAACAGGTGCATATGAGGTAGGTATAACTGCTATTCTCATTTGCTAGGTGGGGAAACTAAACAGATCATTCAGCGAGTAGAAGGCAGAGCCTAGACTGAGCCAAGGCAGAATGGCTACAGTGCCCAAGGGTTTAAGCACTATACCACACTCTGCTCTCAGACATGGGACATCCAAAAAGGGAGCCACATGTGGCAGGTTGCTCAAAGACTCCTTTAAAATATGAATTTTTCCCATGTGCTTCTTTGAATAACCTTACCCCTTACTGCTGGAGTAATCTTTTAGTGACTTGACACAGCAGGAATCCAAAGATTCTTTAACAGGTTTAATAAAGACCATTTTAAAAGATTTAACCTAGAAGGAAATTTCTGAATTGCATTCAAACCCTTAAGATGCTGTGATACAAAACAGCGGTCAAAAGGTTTACAAGTGCCAGGTGCTGAGTTGACACGTATAATCAGATTAACCACAAAAAGAAGTCACATATTACAAGAGATAATTAAAACGTTATCTTCAAAAGGTAGAAAAGATTCAGAAGACAAGAGGCCCACTAACCAGCCTTTATACTGGTCAGACCCAAACTCATTCATTCTAAACGCATTCTTACCTTATCTTTTTTTATTTAAATAAACTTTTCTGAAACATGATGAAAGTTATGGAATCTAGCTCCAGAAAAAAAAATTCATTAATACACACACCCAATATAAACATACTTTTAGAAAATTCATGAAGCCTGGTTCATGAATTCCTTTTATCAAATTGCCAGATCTTTAATGTTGTCTATTAATGTGTTCTAAGTTTTATGAAGAACTTCTACACTTTTGGTAAAATTTGTGGGGCATCTACTTTGAAGAAAAATGATGGAATGAGAGGAGGGAAAGACTCAAAGTATGAACATTATGAATTAAGCAAGGTTAAAGGTTGAATTTATAAGCTGTGTGGGAACAGAGTGTAGAGATGGGGAGCCAGGAATATGACAAAAGGAGGGGAGTGACTCCTTTGAGACACATCTTCTATGGCTCTGACTTTTAGAACAATGTTAAGGCTATACAATCTAAAAATAGTCAACAAATGTGTGTGTGAGGAGGGACCACAGATGGAATACAGCCTTGCTGTATTTCAAATAAAAATCTAAAAACCGAAAGTCAAGAGAGAAATAAAAGGAATCCACATTGGAATGAAATGATCACCTGTGTAGAAAACCTACAAAATCTACAAAAAGTAGCTAGGATAAATGAGTTTTAGCAAAGTTGCAGGAAACAAGATTAATAGTAAAAGAAAAAAAATCAATTCAATTTCTATATACCAGCAATTAATCAAAAATCAAAACTAAAGAATAACTCCATTTAGGGATAGATATGAGAAGACATACACACTGAAAACTGTAAAACATTTGAGAGAAACTAAACATTTCAGTAAAAGAAGCGATATACCATGTGTACGGATCAAAAGACTCAGTATCATTAAGACAGCACTCTACTCAAATTGCTCCACAGACTTAACACAATCCCAATACAAATCCTAGCGTACTTTTTTTGTACAAATTGATAAACATTCTAAAATGTATGCAAAAATGGAAAGTACCTAACATAGCCAAAAGAACTTTGACAAAAACAAAGTTGGAAGACATACTTCCTGAATCAAAACTAATTAATTATAAAGATCAAGACACTGTGGTTATTAACATATAGAGAAAGAAATAAAATCAAATTGAGTCTAAAAACAGAACCACACATATAGGATCAATTGATTTCCACAAGGGTGCAAAGACAAAATTCAACAGAGAAAAATAACCTTTTCAACAAATGATGCCAGAACAAATGGATATTCATATTTTAAAAATTACTATAGATCCATACACCTCACATCATATACAAAAATTTACTCAAGATTAATGACTGAACTAAACATAAGATCCAAAATTATTAAAGTTCTAGAAGAAAATATGAGAAAAATCTTTCTGATCTTAGCTTTAGAGAGATCTGATTAGATAGATATAACACCAAAAGCACAATCCATAAAAGAAAAAACTTCATGAACTGGACTTCATCAAAAGCAAGAACTTCTTGGGGGTGGGTATAGCTCAGTGGTAGAGAGCATGCTTAGCGCATGGGTTCAACCCCCAGTACCGCCATTAAAAAGAAAAATTAAAATAAATAAATCTAATCCCTCCCTGCAAAAAAGAAAAAAAAAAAAAAAAGTAAGAACTTCTTTTCAAATGACAGTACTAAAGTAATGAAGAGCCAAACCAGACACTGAGAAAATAATTACAAACCACTTATCTGATAAAGACTTGTGTCCAGAATATATTATGAAGACCTCTCAAAATGCAACAATAAGAAACAACCCCATTGTTAACAAATGGGCAAAAGAGTTGAATAAAGAAGAAGGTATATGGATAGCAAATAAGCACATGGATGGATATTCAAAATCAACAGTCATTAGGGAAAGGCAAATTGAAACCATGTGAGATATCACAACATACCTACTACAAAGTATAAGTTAAAAAGACCAACAATACCCACGGTTTGGTGATAATACGGAGAAAATGGAACTCTCTTAAGCTGCTGGTGGGAATGTAAAAAGGCACTATCACTTTGAGGGAGAATTCTGGCAATTTCCTAAGATTGTGGTACATCCATTCAATGGAATAAAACTCAGCAATAAAAAGGAATGAACCATTTAAGCACACAATATGAATGAATCTCAAAATAACTATGCTGAGTGAAAGAGTTACAAATACAGAAGGGGAAGGCTAGAAAGAATTCTGTAGTGCTAGACAGAAATTGACAGTAACAGTAAGAACTCATAGTTTTCGATATAAATATAGATGTGTGTATACATGTATGCATGCACACATATATTTCCCAGCTCTGTCCACTGCAAGGGTCTTGATGCAATGACAATCCAGCAAAAAATGAGCACATTTAGCTCCTAGTTCTTGGTCTCTAAATACCACTCTCCAATAAAAGAAACTAGGACTCCTTGGAAAAATGGTTGATTCTAGGGCTCGGACAGGGAAAGTACAAGACCCTGGAATATCTCGTTATGCCAGAAGGTAAGAAAGCGGTCAAAGAATGATGGAATTTATCTCCCACTAGTCAAATCTGTGACAAGTTGAGCAACAAAATAAATGATAGTAATAAAATAATAATCCATGAATCCATGATGTAATAAAACAATAATCTATGAATCAATTCATACTGACATAAATAGACAAAAAGAGACTGGAAGGCAAATGAGGCCTGGATAGCCAGGTCAAAGTTGGAAAACTTAACACACTACACTTTAGGACTTACCATGTAAAAGTACACTATTCAAGAGAGTGTGGTATTGGCAAAGGGACAGACACACCAATCACGAACAGAAGGCGGTCCAGAAATAAACCCAAATAAATACAGTCAACTGACTGGTAACGAAGATACAAAAGCAACTAAATGGAGAAAAGACACTCTTTTCAACAAAGAGTATTTGAATAACTGGCTTTCCATATTCAAAAAAAAAGTGAAGCTTGATCTGTATCTCATACCTTATAAAAATTTAATTCAAAATGGATCTTACAATATGAAAGTAAAACCTATTAACTATGTCTTTTAGGGAAAAAAGAAAAAGAAAAAATCTTCACAAACTTGGTTGAAGATTTCTCAAGTGTAACACCAAAAGTACAATCCATAAAAGTTAAAAAATGGTAAACTGAGCTCAATAAAAATTTACACCGAAAAAATACCTGCAAATTATGTATCTGACAAAGGACTTGCATGCAGATTATATAAAGAACTTTTAAAACATAACAATAAGAAAATAACCCAATTTTTAAAAAATGGGCAAAAGATTCAAACAATTTCACCAAAAATGGCATATAAGCATATGAACAGATGCTAACTATCATTAGCCATGAGGAAATGTAAATTAAAGTTATGATGAGAAGCCAAAATATACCTATTTGAACTTCTAAAATAAAAGAAATGGACAACACCAAGCACTGACAAGAATAAGGAGCAACTGAAGCACTCAAACACTGCTGGTGTAGATGCAAAACGACAGTCACAAGGGAAGTTTCACAGTTTTAATAAAAGACGTAACTGTATTTAACGAATCACTGACCCAACAATCCCACTTAGTTATATACCCTACAGAATTAACACACATTTATAACAAAACTTGAACACAATTATTTATAGCAGCTTTATTCACAATTGTCAAAAGCTGGGGAAAAACCCAAATATCCTTCAAAGAATAAAGGGTTAAAAAGACTGGTACATCCACACACTGGAATACTACACAGCATTAAAAATAAGTGAACTACTGATACATACAGCAACATGGCCATGTCTCAGAAGCATACACTCAGTGAAATACGCCAGTCTCAAACAGCCACATAGTGTATGAGTCCGTTTACATGACATTCTAGAACAGGTGAAACTAGAGGATAGGGAACAGACCGGTGGGGTGAGGAGTAGGAGGAAGGCTAAGAATTTTAGGAGGCAATTTTTTGAGGAGACGGAATTGTTTTGTGTTCCAATTGTGGTGGTGGTTATATGAAACTACACCTGCCTCAACACGCACAAATACAGATACCAAAACTAGTCCATTTTGCTGTATACCAACTGAAGAACGCAAATACAGCAAGAACAAAGCAATGGCACTCATTTCTGGACAGATGTGGGCGTCTCCAGAAGGTGCTAGTAAGTCTACAGTTGCTCCCCTTGTTCAATACAATTTTTTATTGAAGTCCTGTTAATACACATTATTATACACATCACAGGTGTACAACATGGTGCTTCACAATGCTCTCCTTGTTTAAAGTCGATTACCAGGGGTGGGTACAGCTCAAGTGGTAGAGCGCATGCTTAGCATGCACGAGGTCCTGGGTTCAAACCCCAGTACTTCCTTTAAAAATAAGTAAGTAAACCTAATTACACCCCCTGCAAAAAAATTTAAGTCGATTACCGATTGTTACAAACCTTGAAAAAAAACCCAGACTTACCTGGGAGGAAGCAGAAGCATTACAAGGAAGCTGAATTTACTGACCGTCTTCAAGGGCAGGATAAAAGAGAACCTGCACGAGCAGTGGCAGTGCACACTTGCACAGCCACTGTGGAGAACACTGGCCGTGTCTAACAAACACCTGGCGACCCAGCAACCCATTTCTAAACATAAGGCATGTATCAGCAGGAATGTCTTTCACACTGCAGGTCAGACCAATTTCAATTAATTTATTGGGTCCTAACCAGCAGTTCTTTTTTTATAAAAAGAACAAGAATAGAAGACACCAGCATATTGTTTCATCATGTGTATAAATTATTGAGGGAGATTTTTTTAAATTTGCCAAGTACCTGCCCTAGAGATTTTTTTAAGATGTACACATGGAAGGATACTGTGTTGATTAGTTTTATGTGTTGACCTGACTGGGTTACAGCACCCAGTCATTTAATTAAACACTAATCCAGGTGCTGCTGTGAATTCAGTAGTTGTGTAACCACTGTAACACCTACATCAGTTGACATTAAAAAAGATTATCCTTCATATTGTAGGTGAGTCACATCCAATCAACTGAAAGGCCTTAAGGGCAGAAGTTGAGATTTCCCAGGAGAAACTGTGCCTCAAGACTGAAGCCTCACCTCTCCCTTGCAGGAGCTGGCCTACAGATTTCATACTTGCTGGGCAGCCACAATCACATAAGACAATAGTTTAAAACAAATGTCTAAACACACAGACACACACACCACTAGTTCGGTTTCTCTGGAGAACTCTGATATGGACTTCTACTACAGCATGTTCATGGTGCTGAAATACAGAAAAGTCTTGAAAGTCCAACAGGAACTGGCTAAACTGCAGTATGGGCATCCAAAGGACTTAAATGCAGAAAATAAACCTGATCAGGTCTATAGATAACCATTTTTACTACAAAAAGCAAGTTAAAGAAAATGTATGATATCATAATGTAAGTGTTAAAAATATAAAAAGATGCAACATATTACTGGGGGTACATACATTTCAAGTATAAAATGTGCACATTTAATAGCTATATGTAATAAGGGTTTTTAAAAATCAAGTTAACAGCCACTCTAAGAGAAAGAGATCTTGCTTTATCTGTTCTCTGTAACGTTTCCTTGCTTTCCATAAGTCCGGGTGGTAGGTAGGCAAATACCATTTTCTGTAGTTTTCATTATGTTTGTAAAATTTCAAACATTTTTAAAGAGTTTTTTTTTTAAAGCCTGCACTGTATGATCTGATATTACCTAATACAGTGCTTGTGGATCCATATATCAAAATCACTATGCTGTATACCTGAAACTAACACAATATTGTAAATCAACTATATGTCAATAAGAAGTATTGTATTGTATATCTGAAAGTTCCTAAAAGAGTAAATCTTAAAAGTACTCATCACCAGAAAAAAAATTTTCATAACTACATATGGTGACAGATGTTAACCAGAGTAATTGTGGCGATCATTTTGTAATGCATACAAATATAGGATCATTATGTTGTACATCTGAAACTGATATAATGTTACATATCAATTATACCTCAAAAAAAATGTTACTAGCAGCCATATTCATAATAACCAAAAAATAAAAACAATCCAAGCGTTCATCAATAGAAGAATGGATGAACAAATAGAGGTGCAGTCACACAGAGGAATGCAACACAGAAATAAAAAGGAACAAACTGCTGTGCCCATTCCCGAGGCCAGCATCCTCTGAGGCCAAAACCAGACAAGCCACAACATGGATTAATCTCAAAACAAAAGAAAACGAAGAGCAAAAAAAATCTAGACACATACTCATAAATCAAGAGTGTGTACTGCATGAGTCTATTGTTATGAAGTCCAAGAATAGTGAAAACCTGTTGTGGGATGACAGAAATCAGAGAGTGGGTGGGAGCGAAGGAGTGGTCCCTGGAAAGTGGCACAGAACTATCTGGGGGAATAGGAACGTTCTTTACCTTGTTTGAGATGGCAGATATGTAGGTATACACAATTGTCAAATCTAAAGATCTGTGCGTTTTGAATGTTAATTATACCTTCAAAAAAGACCTTTAGCTAAGGTTGGTAAAAATTTCTAAAGCCTGGGAGAAAATTACCACCTACAAATAAATGACAGGCTGACAGTAAAATTCCCAATAGCAATAGAAGCCAGAGATACTAGAAGAATATCTTTAAAGTGCTGACCTCTCAGCACTTGGAATTTACCCTGCAAAACTCCCAGCAACATGGGCAAATAAAAATGTTTTCACATGAACAAAAACTTTGGGAGGTTTTACCTACAATGAAGAATTTGCTCAGGGAAAAAAAAAATCCTGAAAGGTTGATATGCAAAAAAAAAAAAAAAAATGATAAGTAAACAAGATTGTGTAAACACTGCTTATGAAAAAAGTAAAAATGATGTCCAATTTAAGCAGTTTTAGAAAAGAACAAAACTAAAATCCTGAACACCACCACCATGTAAGTTAGAGGTAGTGGATCACAGTTAAACTGTTCTAAAGAAGAAAGACTAATGTTAGATGTTAAGTGTGTACAGTAAAAATTTCATCAAAAGCTGCCAAAAAGTAAGTAAGTATAAACTTCTAGACCATTAGAAGGCAGAAAAATGAAAAGACTCCTTAAAAAACAAAACAGCAACTAAACAACCATTGGCTCACTTAAGAAATCAAAGAAGAAATTTTTAAAAATACCTGGTGACAAATGAAAATAAAAACACAATGAGCCCAAAATCTATGGGACACAGCAAAAACAGTTCTAAGAGGGAAGTTTATAGTGACACAAGTCCACCTCAGGACGCAGGAAAAATGTGAAATAAACAACTTAATCTTACACCTAAAAGAACTAGAAAAAGAGCAAACAAAACCAAAGTTAGTAGAAAGAAAAGAAATCATGAAGATTAGAGCAGAAACAAATGAAAAAGAAACTAAAAAAATAATAATAATGGAAAAGACCAAAGAAACTAAGAGCTGGTTCTTTGAAAAGATAAGCAAATCTGACAAAGCTTTAGACAGACTTGTTGAGATGAGGGTCCACATCACCAAACCAGGAACGAAAAGGCCAAGTCACTGCAACCAACGCCACAGACACACAAGATCACAAGAGATTACTACAATTATATGCCAATAAAATGGAGAACCTAGAAGAAATGGACAAGTATCTAGAAACGTAATCTCCCGAGACTGAACCAAGAAGAAACAGAAAATATGAACAGACTAATTACCAGTCATGAAATTAAATCAGTAATAAAAAGAACTCCCAACAAATCAAAGTCCAGGCTTCACAGGTGAATTCTATCAAACATTAAGGGAAGAGTTAAAACCTATCCTTAACCTATTCCAAAAAAGTGAAGAGGAAGAGAAGGAACATCCTAACTCATTCCATGAGGTCAGTATCCTCCTGAAACCAAAACCAGACAAAGATATCACACACACACAAAAAGGAAAATTACAGGCCAGTATCACTGATGAACCTAAATGCAAAAATTCTCAACAAAATATCAGCAAACTGAATTCAACAGATATTAAAAGGATCATACACCATGACCAACTGGGATTTACCCCAGGGGTCCAAGGATGATTCAATATCCACAAATCAATTAATGTAATACACTACTTTACAATTAATGTAACACACTACATTACAGTAACAAATTGAAGAATAAAAATTGTGATCATCTCAATAGATGCAGAAAAAGCTTTGGACAAAATTCAACATTTATGATAAAAACTCTCAACAAAGTGGGTAATAGCATAATTAGCTATGAGTCAAGTGCTACCTTCTTTCTCAAGTTCCTGATAAGAAAACTAAAGGTAAAACAATTATAATCCTGTACAGGGTGCTATAGGGTCATTATATCCACACTGATATTATATCTCCACATAAGCAAACCCCCTTAATCTCAAATTAGCTCTAAATTCTATCTCCCTATGGTTGTCAGCATCATACCCTAATACCTACATTAAAAAGCCATATGGAATCCAAATGCTGAGCACAGATTACTTATCAGTAGGAATGAAGAAAGTAGTAAAGGGATAAAGCTGTGCACATTGGCAGTTCTTACTCCTAAATATACCAATTTGCCATCCATGCTCTCACTATATCCTGAGAAGCTAAGCATCCATCAATTTAATCTTCTGGTAAATTTAGGTTAGGGACCAAATATTATTATGTGACTCCAAAATCAACTTCTGATGTTAAAATCCTTCAACAGAAATCTAAAAAAAGAACGTAAATACAAAACAGAAACAGACTCATAGACATAGAATACAAATTTGTGGTTGCCAAGGGGGAGGAGGTGGGAAGGGACAGTCTGGGAGTTCAAAATTTGTAGATACTGACAGGCATATGTAGAACAGATAAACATGATTATACTGTGTAGCACAGGGAAATATATACAAGATCTTGTGGTAGCTCACAGCGAAAAAAAATGTGGCAATGAACGTATATATGTTCATGTATAACTGAAAAACTGTGCTCTACACTGGAATTTGACACAACATTGTAAAATGACTATAACTCAATAAAAAAAGTTTAAAAAAAAAAATCCTTCCACAGAGATAGATCACAACTCTCAACTCCTTAAGTGTGGACTGCGCACAGCCACTTCTTCCTTCAAAAGAGGACAGCATGGAAGGGGTGGGGAGGGGCGATGGACTTTACAGTGGAGAACCGTGACAAGCGCCACCCCAGCCAGGTGATGGAAGTCAACAGCCATGGTGATTAAGGCATGCCCCAGTACGCACCCTTGAGGTGATGCGGTGAGAATGGCCTCTCACCACTGCGGTCTTCCTCCCAAAACTCTCAGTCTAATCATTAGAAAACATCAGGCAAACCCCACCTAAGGAACATTTCACATAATTCCTGACGAGCACTCCTCAAAGCTGCCACAGGCATCAAGAACAAGGAAAGCCTTAGAAACAGTCACAGCCGAGAGGAGCCTAGTGAGACACGGCAACCAGGTGTAATGCGGTGTCTCAGATGGGATCCTGGAACAGAAAAAGGACACTGGGTAAAACTAAGGAAATCTGAATAAATTATGAGCGTCAGGTAATAATAATGAATCAGTATTGGTTCATTAATTGTAACAAGTGCACCAGACGAAGGTGAGACAGTAACAGAGCAAACAGGGTGCGAGGTATGTGGGGTCTCTCTCTGCACCACCTCTGTAGCTTCCGTAAATCAAACTACTCTAAAATAAAAAGTTTACTTTGGAAAAAGAAATCCTTCCACAGCTTCCCCACTGTCCTCAGGATAAACCCCACGGCATTCCAAGGCCCGGTACCATCTGGTCAGGATGACTCTCTAACCCTTTGTCCATTCTCGGGTTCGCATCCCCACGTGGTCATTACACTGCCGAGCCTTTCTGCTCCCCCCGTCTTCTCTCTTACCACTTCCCTCTCACTCCAGGGTCCCTCCCTATCTTTTCCCACAGCTAATTGCTACTGACCCTTTAAGACAGCCCAAGTATCATCTTCTCCAGAAAGTCTGCTCTAAGTCTTCCAGCCCAGGTTAGCAGTCCACCCCCTCGTTACTCCTGTAGCACTGGGAACATCCTCCGTCACAGCTCAGACTCTTATTAACGGTCTGCATAAGGACACGCGCTGTCGCGCTGCTGTGGAAAGAATGATGACTTTGTAAGTAAAACTCAATTATTATTAGTAGTGATTATCATCATCAGCTTTGGGATCAGTAAGGTCTAATTATTTGTTGCTACGTGACAGAGCTAAAATACTTTATGTATCTGCATCACATAATGTACAGAACAACCCTATGAGATAAGAAGTGTTTTACTTTATGTTTGAAAAGAGGAGTTAAGTGCCTTCTGTAAAAATGGCCATTATCTGAGTTCCTATCTGAGCCTAAGCCCCATGCTGGGTCTGAGTTCCCACTTTGCCACTTTGTCACTGGGTAATGATGAATTCAGCTTCATGGACCCCTGTGGAAAACAGAGAGAATGTGCCCACCTAGTGCCCAGGTTTCTATGCAGGTCAGAGAGCACACATTAAGTACCTGGTACATACTAAATACTAAGTAACAGCAATTACTCTCCTCAGTCTCCCATTAGACTAAGTCCCATGAGACCTCTTACAGGTGTTTCATAGAAGTTGGATAAATTAATACGCACAAAGTAACAAGTCAGGTAGCCAACATATGGAAAGTTCTAGAAAAAGGGTGGTACACCATTCTATTTCCTTCCTTTCTTTCTTTCACCATGGCAGTCCAGTCCTGTCTGACAAGTGTGAGAACCCGTCAGGCTGGGATCTGCCCTTCACTTCGTGCACCTCCCTTCAAAGAGTTCCCCACCCTCCAGGGCATAAACCCTAGCCCTGTGGGTAGGATATTTCAAACACACTACACGTACAACATTCCAGGTTGACAACGCCGGGCAAGTACTTTCCCTCAGAACTGGCTGCATCACTGTCCAGTAACCTGAGTCCAATCAATGCCTGATCAATGGTCCTTTCCTGAGTCCTCAAGAAGGAATGCAGATTCTAATAAAATGCTACTGAAGTAAACTCTGTCTACACTAGAAATTGGACTTGTGTGCTCAGTTTCTTTCTAATTAAAAACATCCTATTTTTTCTCATTCTCCCTGACCTACAGGTGTCTTGGACTCAGAGTCAGACTTCTTTAAAGAAAACACAAACACTTTCCCTCCATGTTGCCAACTTAACAAGTTCATTATTTAACACCAATGTAGTATCACAAAGCATAATCCTTAAACCAAAGCAAACAGGGACAAAACGCTTCAAACACCAATTAATTTCACAGTGAAAGGTTCTACATCAGGGTCCCCCTGTTTCTCTTAACACCATTGTAACAGCAATATCACAAAAGCACACTAATCAAAATGGGCAAGACTACTGACAGTTCACCACCAAGCACTCCAAAAAGAAAGAGAAGCCTCTAGCCATAGTCCGACTAATGGTAACACATCACCCACCAAGAGAAGCACAGGGCCTGGTCTACTCTATAACACAATACTCCCAATGTCATCCCCGCTTCCCCGGGGCCTAGTGAAAGCTTCAGTTACTGAGCCACTAGTTGAGGACGTAGCTTTAATATTATACCCATGTTATTAGAGTTTCCTTATAAAGAGTTGGGTTAGGAAAATGAGAACATGGAATTCTTCCCAAAAATTTGGCAGAGCAGAATGTTAGAGATGGGTACAGAAAAACTAGTCACCAAAAACGTTGATAGAAGTGTACCATAAATCAGTTAAGGCTTTCTGAAGGGCAGTCTATGCACACATTTTAAAAAGTTGTTTCTTTTAGAAAGTACATTTAATGACATAAGGAAACAATACATAAAGTGAAACAGACTACAGGAGCACTATATATTACAGAATCATCCAACAGAACAACTCACATCCAATTAAAATTATGTTTCCATCGACACAACTACATATACACTGAAGTCCTGGTGTGGCCGACGATCTCATCTGTCCAGCCTGCGGCCCGGCCTCTGCTGAGCACACTTCTAACAAGAGTACCTCCTGCCATGGACATGCTCTCTCCCCGGTGCTTTTCCCAAGCTTAACACTTAATAAAGGATTAAACTGCTGGCTACTTTTTTCTTAATCAAATTATTTTCTTCCAACTGATGTCTTAAGAGTTTAAGAGATGCTGAGAGTATAAGGCCACTGATGCAGTTTAATGAAAGAAAAAGGAATGAATATCCAATCTTTTGGAGGAACTTTTAATAAGCAGCACTATAGGCCAGATTTTTTAAAATCTTCATAATTATTACTGACTTTTCCATAACTAAACCAGATTTGTGAGGCTTTTATTAGATTGCTACCTTTATGATCTCTCTTTACAGTGCTGTATTCCTTTGAAAAAACTTTGGACACTCTGGGTCCCATACAGCCTAAAGCAAAGCACTGCCAGAAGTACGTGGCGTGGGCGTCATCCCCGTGACTGTGACGACACTGTAATGTCAAGACGATATAATGACACTGACCTGACCGGACCCAAGAGCAGTCTAAGAGCACTCTGCACCCAAAAGGTTAAATGTCTGTGCTTAAACAACCTAGGTTCCAGAAAGCATGAAGCCAAATTAAAAGTGAGACTGTGGTTTTAAACAGGAATTAGGGAATTCCTCTCTTTAACATACAGTGGTATGCAAACAACTTAATAACAGATTTTTGGGGGGGTGGGTACCATCTCATCCCTGTAAGCAGTGATCTTACGCTGGACGTACAGTTTGAAGCTACAGTCATTACCATTCTAATTCAAATATAACATATATATGAAAATAAACCACGTTATATCCCAGAAGAGTTCAGCAGTATCACAATATTCAATTTTACTAGTTGTTTTCTTTAAAAAACAAACCTGAACCAATTTATAAGACTGCAATTTACACAAGTCACACCATATCAAGGAAACCTCTATCCTTAATATTATATTTGAAGCTGAAAATTATCAGTCTCTTCATTACCGTATTAATCTGATAATATCACACTTTTAACAATGTTGGAAAACCAGATGCCTTCAATTGCTTAATACTGGTCGCAGAAAAGGCACATCTCTTTTTTTCTTAATTTAGAATAAACTGAAAAGTTAATTTTATTATATAAGATACAAAAAGAAACATTGCGCCCAAAATGTAACCCATGCAGAACTATCCAAAATTTTCATATTTATTAAGGAAATCCCAAATCAGAAAAAATATCACTTACATTGTACATCAAATTCATACAACTATTTTACGAAAAGTCAGCAAAATGTTAACATTCACCACAACACATGAACCATACTAACTTTGGTTCACATCCACAGAGAATCCACTAAGATGAGCTGGTTAAATAGATGGGCTCGAAACGAAAACTACCATAGGTTAGAACTCCAGGTTGGTACCTACAAAGTGTAAGACGCTGGAAAAATTCCTCAGAAGGAAGCCTTTGTTTTCTCATCTGAAAAATTGATTACTCCTACTATGAAAGCCAGTGTTTGGAGTAAGACAAGCACGCAAAACACCTAAAAATAACTGAACATAACTCCCTTCATGCTTCCTGCCTACAGCTCCCTTCTCCTACATTCCAAAACACTGATCAAGGCCTTAAGTGGCGTGTTCAGGTTGCAGTAACATCCCTGCCAGACTTTCTGCCTCCTCCCCTTGCCTCCAAATCCACATCTGTTCCATAAACGGCACAAGGAACATCTGCCCAGAGCTGTCCATGTAATAGTACTTCACACTGCCTTGCAAGAATGCCTCCAAAATTCACGCAAGCTCAGAAAATAACTCACAATATTACAGCTACAAAGAGCTTCATAGACAGACTGTACCTAGTTGACAAGTGAGGAAACCACACTCGGACAAGCAGTGTCTTGCCCACGGTGACACAGCGCCAAGGCCACGTTTTTACTGCAGGCCCCCCAGCCCTATTTCAGACCAGAGTTCTCTCAACCACACTTGATCACATTCAGCCCAGACGTTTTGTGTGGAAGAAAGGAGCACAGTTCCTTGTCCTGGTATTTTGTGGCACTTCACAGGAATTTCCCGTAAAACAAGGTAATTTTTGTTGCTGTTGTCAATATTATGTTATTTGCCACCAAAATAGCCAATATAAAAATGAAAGACTTATGGGCAGTGATGATTCTGGTACCTAGCTATTTATAAATGCTGATGAAATGGAGATACATTTGTTTTGATAGTAGAGATCTCATAACTTTGTATAAATAAAACAAACCTACTTGTTCATAGGCAAACAGCTAATTTCAGTAATTTATCCAAATATTCATGGAGATTCTACGTAAAGCACTTCTTTAAAAAGTCAAATAAAAAGCCCAACAGGAAAATGGGCAAAGAAGATATTCCTAGAAAAAGTGGCTTCCCTGCAGAATTTCCAATAATTTATATAAATACTCCCTTCCTCCAGGAGAGGGAGCTTGATTCCCCACCACTGGATTGTGCAGGACTTTGAAGAACAGAGCATGAGTGGGAGTAACTTTACAGGACAGATATCTGGTCAACACTACCTTGGCCAGGTAATCAGGGGTAACATTGCATGATGCCGGCATGTACCCCTCCACCCCCCCCACACTCCAATACGATGCGATTTGAAGAGCACTTCACCCCTGCATATTCCTCCCCAAACCCATAATCCCAGTCTAGCCATAAGAAAAAGATAAGGTAAATTCAGGAATATTCTACAAAATACCTGATTAAAACTCCTCAAAACTCTCAAGATTGTGAATGACAAGGAAAAACTGGGAAACTGTCACAGACCAGAGGAGACTGAGGTGGCAGGACAATTAAATGCAATGTGGTGACCTGGACTGGATTCTGAAACAAAAAAGCGCATTAATGGGTAAATTAGTGAAATGTGAACAAGCCCATTAATAGTGACATCAGTGTAAACCAGGCTACAGCATAGTTAACAGTAATGTACTGATGCTGGCTTCTTAGTTTCCATACTGTGATACAGTGTAATGGTGATAAGAACACTAGGAAACTGAGTGAGGGGTTGGCCTGAGAAAGTTCTAAAAACTCCCAGAATTACAGCCATAAACCTAAGAAAACGGCAAAACTACAGTCTGCAGCTCATTTTTTTACAGATCACTCATCTGAAAGAAAAATCCTGCACTTGTTTCAGAGAAGCAATGCAATGGGAGACCGCCTCGTTAAAATCTTACACTGAAAAATCAGATCTTATGGGCAAACATGTAGTGTTTAAAATCCCACTAGATAAACAAACCAAATTTTCTAATATCAAAAACGATGGATAAGATTGAAAGTTTTATACTCCAGGTAGCTTTCCAGGGTGATATTAGACATTTTAACTGTACACCAATTATGAAAATTCTTCAAAAGCCAATACCTACTAATCCTCACAACACCTCTGTGTTATATCAATCTTATTCTGAAGCAAAGACAACCTTCCTAGAAAGCTTAATACAAATTAGCTCCAAGTGGAAGTAGACCAGTCCTAGACTAGGATTAAAATGCACCGAACAGAAAGCCATTATTTCTGTATGTCTTGAACATGAGGACATGAAGTCACCTAAGAGGAGTCAAGAACAATACAGGTGGAAGTCCTAAAACAGCATGGGCACTCATCAGTAGCCACCACAACGATGAGGAACATTTTGCAAAGGTATGTTCAAAATCTTTTTCAAAAGTTTCTAACCTGTATGTGTTTGGGTTTAGAGTCAAACTACTGAAACTATGTAAGGAAAAAAACCAAGACCAGACTTGAGGAATTTTTTTAAATAGCTGAGGCAAAGTGAATTCAAAGAATGAAAATAATTTATCTCTACTCAAATGAATGGCTTTACTAACAAACATTACAACTCACACAAGCCTAATTTTGGAATCCACTGCATTGTCTCGTTCACAATTTTTTTTTTGTCTTGTTTTTTGTTTTATACACACTAACACTGGGAGGGACAGAAGAAAGATGAAAGGAAGTAGCTTTTGTAGTTGACCAACTCTTATGTGCCAGGCACTTCCACAAACATTAGCTTGAAATCATCACAACTCTCTGAAAAAGACACCAAAGCCAGTTCATAAAAGTTGAAAGATCATAAAAACATAGGAAAATGTCACGATAAAGAAAAAAAGTAAATCATAAAACTTTCTGAAACAGGAAAGGTACTGAGAAGACAGAATGCCAGGGAGCTTCATGAAAGGGGAAAAACTTCTGAACGTGAGTCATCTGCTTCCGGCCGTCCTGAGGTCCCGCAGTCAGACACTCCGTGGAGGCCCATCAGCACACAGAGAAGACACGATGGAAACGGCTGTCTCCAGGGAGGGGAACGAAAGGCAGGGGACACAGCAGAACTCTCCTTGTCATCGTACATACGCGTCACATCTTTAATCCTGTACCACATGCCTACGTTACCTATCCACATATTCAATACAACTCTATTTAAGAAGGAAAAAAGTCAACTAACAAGAGGAAAAGTGTGGCCGTGACCACCAATTCCAAATCACACAGCTTCGTCTCCACCACCCTCCTCTGCCAGGGAGCACGGCGGTTCCAACAAGCATCCTTCTCTTTTCCACATCTCAGAAAGGGGGGTGTGCTGTCAGGACCCCAGAGCCAGAGTAAGGCACTCGCTACTCGATGACTAAATGACTAGCTCAAACCAGATCTAAATCCTGTCTTTACTTTCTCTTCAGCTTCATCCAAGTGCCCAACTCAAAATGCAATCCACATTTTGTTAGATAGTTATAAACATACAACATGAGCCCTTTAAGAATTATTAAGGAGTAACACTATAAAATTCAACAGCTGCTATTTTCAAATAGCTTTTTTCACACGTTCCCCTGAAATCCTGCACACACCCTTCCCATGTTATGTGTATAGTTATACATTCTAAGTGCATCCATTATTTATCAGTAGTGATATTTTTGTCAATTAGAAGACAGAAAATGTTAAAAGTAAGTGGTTGTTATGTATCTAACAAAAAAAATCTCAGCTGGGAGGCTAGCTCTAGGTTGATAAAAACAGAATATACTAGAAAGAAGAGTCGTTCGGAGAATTTTCAGCCAAATTAGGGTCTCAATGAAAAGATACAACAAAATACTTACATACAAAATGTGGGTGGATGGTACAACACTTGCAGGGAAATGTTCAGGGAGCAAGCATACAGGCAAGCTTAATATGTGTAAGAAACAAACAATATCACATCAAACACTTAGTGTGAGGACACAAGAATTAGGCAAGGGTCTGAGAAATCTGATCACTGCCAAAAGCAGAGTGGGGTGAGGGTGCCTATAATTCACTTTTCAGCATTCCTTCTTTCACCAGATAAATGAGACGCCCAAGACTCGACGTATTCACTGTCAGTCATTTTTTAAGACAGCAGTTTGGTTTAGTAAAACAGTTCTGGAATGGAATCCCAGCTCGGCCTAGATTGAAAGAGAGATGCCTTAATCTCTCTAGATCTCAGTTTTCTCTTCTATAAAAATGAAAGAAGTAATTCCTTCCTCACAGAGATTAAAATAAAGTAGCATTTTAAAACAAGCAGCAAAGATTTTACTTTGGCACATATGAGGAGACACCAAGACTAGAATTTAAGAGACCTGGTTCCAATGTTCTCATCTAAAGCTGACCTAACAAGTCCTACTTACCCCAGCCAACTCAGCATGAGGATCCTTTAGTGTAAGCTTCCTTTTACTTAAAAGGCCTAGTGATAACTCAGACAACTCTCAGCCGCAAGAAATCAGAGCTAGGTAACTAACTAAATAATTGCAGAACCTGTTTATTTTGTAAGTACTCTTACTCATGTCAACCATTTCTACTCCAATCTCTTAAACTATTTTTAATTCTGTATCCCTCATTAATGGCAATACTCAAAACTTACTGTCAAATTATTCTATCCAATCACAGTCAACAATCTGCCCTGCAAGAATGAGAATTCTATCAGCTTCTAGTAAATGAGGAGTTGACTTTAAAAATGAGAGCATTCTCATTAAGATACATGATTCTACTATGAGTCTCACCACCTAAACGGCAGTTACTAGTGAGAGACAAACTATTCACTGCAGGGCAAACCATCCAACATTCAACAACGAAGATAAAGAAATTTAAAATGAGTCCCAAATTGTTAAAATATCTCAAGAAAATCAGTTCCCAGCTCAGCTGTGAAGAACATCCACAATACCAAGGAGAAGAAATAGAGCCCCAAACCCCGGGGTTTATTCCTTCATACACAACCACCAATCTCTTCCAAAAATACAGACATTTCAGAAAGTATCTGGGACTCAGTTTCCCTAGCAGTAAAATGAGAGGCCTGGGCTTGATCTGTAGATTCCATTCAATGGACAAATGAAATGGCATAATTCTGTCCACTACACTTCAAGTCTGACCTCCCCTTCCCACATCCAAGGGAATCCTCTTTTGTTTTATTTTGGTTTGTTTTATTGAGTCGGGTAGTGAGGTTTGTAAAATTTGTCACTCACTACCGCCTATATTAACACAATGATTTTGTAATGATCTTAATCATTAAACTGATTAAGATTGCTGGGACTCTTCAAGCTCTCTCCTCTCTTCACTCCTTCACCTCCAACCTGGCCAGATCACCAATCCGCTTTATTGTAGGTCACTACTCCAAGTGCTAGTTTCTTCATCAGTCAGATTTCTTCACTGTAAGCAGACTCATTCTGGCTGGCACAAGGACTCAGGGGCTCACACCGTCTCTAGGAGGGTCGGAGAAAAGTCAGCCTTGGTGGCTACACAGCCACACGCCATCACACCACCCCAAAGCACTGCTCCAGGGCAGATCACTGCTACGGCTGTGGCACACGAGGACACTGGGCAGTGCACGCTCCTGCCAGAACCTGCCGCCCTGCAGTCCGCCCTTCAGCCATCCTGGCTACTGCACATCTCTGCTGCTCACGTGAGCAGAAGTCACATGTCTATAGCTAACTACAAAGAAGGGTGGGAGCGCATATTAATAGCTTCCCTTTTAGGACTAATAATGTGGGAAATTCCCCCAAAGATAGAGTGTTCAAAAGGTGCCGGTGCCCAAGAAGCACAACAAAACCTCTCAACTGATACCATACTAGCCGCTTACCTCTACGGCCCTTGTCTCGGCTTATTCCCTAAACTGCTCTTTAAAGGTCAGTGCCCTGGCTCTCTCCCCCTCGCGCTGCAGAGTGGAGGCATTCTCAACTCTATCAGCTGTTCCCAGTACTTCTAAACAACATACACTGCTATTGATTTCTTCCCCCAGCTTCAATACTATCTCTTTGCTACCTTACATAAAAGAAGAGCGTTTGCTGTCTCATACAACCAACCTCTTGTCTCCTCCAATCATCCTAAACATGCTTAACACACCTTGGTTAAATCAGTATTTTTCTTGTGCACGGCTATTTAAATTATTCACAGCTGAATCATGTTGCATACTATTATAGAATAGGCTTGTTTTTGTATAACTTGTTTTAAATGGAATAATTACTTTTTTTTTTTTTGCTTGCTTGGTTTTCTGTATACTTTCCACAGTCCCCCACCACCCCAACTCCCACGAGAAGTATACATCTCATCACATTGTTTCTTGAAGACATCCCCTTGGAACCCTGCCTGCACTCACGAGTCGGGACGGGTTGGCTGACGCCTGCACAGCTGTTATCCCAAGATCTCTTGTTTACCCCACTCCAGAAATTCCCTTCATCTTACCCTCTTGCTGCATTTCCCATTTCCTGGATCCCATGCCTGAGCCAAGCTTTCAGGGAGATTAAGCAAATGGGTAAACGTACTGAGAATGAGAACCAGGACTCTGTCAAAGAAGGGAGTTATAAAAAAGGAAAGGAGGAAGACCAGGACAAACCCTATGGTGCGGGATCAAATCTGGTGGCACTGGTATGAATTCACGGTTTCTAATATAAGTAAATGCACAGGTACAGAAACAGACACTAGAAGTGTGTGGTACACACAAAGATCTACTCCCTAGTTCTGCGCACTGAGAGGCCTGGAAGCAATGATACACTGGAGCAATGATCACACCCAGCCCCCAGACCTTGGTTTCTGTAACACTATTCCCTCCACTGAAAGAAACCAGGGCCCCCTGAACAAAGAGCTGACTCCAGCACGGGAGGAAAAACACAAGATGGAATATTTTTATGTACCAGCAAGCAATGAAGTGCCTAAAAGAATGATGGAGATCTGTCAAAAGGACACAGGGACTGCTTAAAGGGGCTCCTACTGGCCAAATCCAGAATAATTTGAGCACCAAATAAACAATGATAGTTTATGAACTGTAACTCTGAATAAAATGGAAAACCACGAGTCCACGCTGATCATAAATAAAGGAATGGCAGAGAATTAGAAGCCATGAACTATTTCCTCACAAAGTACTTACTCCACATTAATAGGTACACAAGTACTTATTACGTAACTTTACAGTGGAGAATCCTGGCAGACACCAGCTCAAAATCAAGAGATGAAGGGCAGTGTGACCAGTAACAGGACAAACCTCTGTCAGGCATCTCTCGCTAGGTACACGAAAGAGCAGGATCTCTTCTGTGGCACGCCTGCCCAAAATGCAAAATTTGAATCTAATCATGAGAAAACATCGGACAAACTCAATGTATTGCACATAGTTACTAGAAAGTAACTAGCTGGACTCCTCAGAAATATCAAGGTCATGAGCCAAGGAAAGACCAAAGAACAGTTCCAGACAGGAAGAAACTAAAGAGACAAGACGGCTAAATACAGCACAAAATCCATGACTGTATTCTGGACCCTTAAAGAACATTATTGGGACAAATGATGAAATTTAAATGGGTTTGTGGATCAGAGGTATTACTGGATCAATGTCCCAATCTCCTGACTTTGATATGTGGTTATAAAGGAGAACAGACTTATTTATAGGAAATACACAGCAACACATTAAAAAACAATGGAGTCTACAACCCGATAATAAAAAGACAAGTAACCCAATTAAAAAACAGAAAAGGATCTAAAGAGACATTCTTTCACAAACGCACATGAAAAGAGACTCAAGACCAACAGCCATCTGGGATGAGATACTGCTTCACACCCCTAGAATCACTGTAATTTTTTAATTGAAGTTGATTTGCAATGTGTTAGTTTCACAACCTAAAGGTGTATAGCAAAGTTATTCATTTACATATATAATCATTTTCAGATTCTTTTCCACTATAGGTTATTACAAGACACTGAATATAGTTCCCTGTGCTGTACAGGCCCTTGTTGTTTATTTTGCATACAGTAGTGTGTATCTGTTAATACCAAACTTCTAATTTATCCCTTCCCCCTTTCCCCCTGGTAACCATACATTTGTTTTCTGTCTGTGAGTCTATTTCTGTTTTGTAAATAAATTCATTTGTATCAATTTTTTAGATTAGGATAGTTCTCATCTAAAAAACAGACAATAACAAGTGTTGACAAAGATATAGAAAAACTGCACCCCTCATCCACTGCTGGTGGGAATGTGAAATGGTGCTGCCACTTTGGAATGGAAAATAGACTGGCATAGAATCCTATGTTGGAAGTAATACCCCCAGAACCCGAGGGCACTATTCCACTGTCACCTAGATTCCAGAGTCATGCAGATTCTCAATCCATTGTTGTAACTTGATTCGTTCCCTCTGGAAGATTCTGGGATCCTCTCTATTCTCAGTTTTCTGAAATCTCATTGTGATATACCAATTTACTTTTTCTTTTATACACTGTGCTGCGCACTTGGTGGATCTGTTCAATCTAGAGATTCATGGCCTTCAGTTTTGGAAATGTTTAAGTACTAATTTAATCATTGTTCACTTTCAATTTTCTTTTTCCCCCCTCTCTAGTAATTCAAATGTTGGATCTCCTGAATTGATCCATTACCTGTGGTATATTTCCCTTCAGTTTTGTTATGGTATTTATCACTATTACAATGATGCCATAATTGCTTTATCTCTTGTGCATGTCCTCTCTCTCCTGTCTCTGCACACACACAAGCACGCCCACACACGTATGCAAACACATATGCACACCCTGATAAATGCAGACATCGTAATGTCTCCTGCAGTATGCTTCTAGGAGTAAGGACAGTCTCCTACGTAACCAGTGCCAATATCACATTTAAAGAAAATTAGCATTCATTATCACCTAATATACAGCCCATATTCACATTTCTGCACTTCTTCCTCTCACCTCAAACAATATTTTTCAATCAACAATCCAGTGAAAGCTCAGGCACCGTCCATATTCTTTTTCATCCATCTCTGCCTAATTCTTTCTGGAGAATTTCTTCAGTTTCCCACTGAAATGTTTCCTGCTACCCTATTTTCCCAAGAGTTCTTTCCTGTTCTCTGAGTGGTCCCCTATTTTACACCATCCTATTTTTATGTCATGAATTTAACATCTTCTTTTAGTTCTTTCAGGCTTTTGTTTTTGAAGTCTGAACTTTCCTTCTGTAACTTACATTTTCTTTCTTCAGTTTCTTTTTATCTGTTTGTGTGAGACTGTTAGAGGCTTTTTTCATGTTTATGATGACCCTTGACTGTTGAGTCATAGTTAGAAAGGAAGCACTAACTAAAAAGTCGGTTTTAATTTCATGTGCACAGATGAGGCGCCTTGCCTGCAGGGTGATCAGACAGGGATCTATCTGTTTCACTAGGCATCACGGCAGGCTGTAATTTCTAAAGCTGCCCAGAGTTCATCTCCAATCTTCCACTGTGACCAACTGGAACTCCTGCCTTCAAGAGGTGATGTCTATGATCCCTCCTCCTTGAACTTGGACAAATTTGTGACTACAGCAGAAATGACATGATATGACTTCCAAGACTAAGTACGGTAAAGAGAGATGAAACAGATTATGCTTGTGTCTACGGAGACACATATGTTGGGTCAGTGTGCGTCCGTGTAAGCAATCTGAGTGCCTTGAAGCAGCAGCACAAGCTAATCCACAAGCAGAGACCTCAAAGAGAGGCCCTGACACTACATGCAGAGACAGGAACTCCGCCGTCCCCCCACCGCACACACAGACTCGCCTGCCTGGGCCCACTTTTCTTCCAGCTCCACCAACTGATGATAACCACAGAAGTTACCTGAGCCAGAATCACCCAGCCAAGCTCCCCCAGATTTCTGACCCACAGAAATCATGCAATTATTCTAAGTCAGTTAGTTTGGGGGATCATTTTTCAGGCAGGAAAAGTAAGTGAAACAGATTTTGGCACCTGGAAATGAGATGCTACAGCAACAAAAACCTGGAACACGTTGTACTAGCCTTGCGAAGGGTGGCAGGTGGAAACTGGAAGGCCCTGGGGAAACTGTCGGTGAAAGCCTGAAGGGCCTCCACATGGAATCTACCAGTTAAGGTGGAAAGTAAGAAAAATATTACAATACATTGGAGAAAGGGGGACCTCTGTCAGATAGTGGTGGAAAAGGTGGCCTGGAGTAACGTGGAATTCAATCACGGAAGGAGGTCAAGCACAATACTCAAAGTGCCATCCAGCTTCCTCACACTGCCTGTGACAAAATGAGAGGAGAGAGAGGTGAGCTGGGGAAACTAGACTGTTAAAAATAAAGGACTCAGGACTTGCTGGGTTCAAAAATAAAACTATTACAAGAAATAGCAAAAGATACATAGAAATTGCCAAAGATACACAGAAAATGGGACCCTAGTACATTGTTGGTAGAAATGTAAATTGGTACAGCCACTATGGAAAACAGTATGGAGGTTCCTCGAAAAATTAAAAATATAACTACCACACAATTCAGCAATTCCACTTCTGGATATTTATCCAAAGAAAAAGAAAACACAATTCAAAAAGACATATGTACCTCAATATTCAAAGCAGAATTATTTACAGTAGCCAAAATATGAAAGCAACCTAAGTGTCCATCAACAGATGGATAAGAAATGGTACATACACATACATACACACACACACAATGCAGCATTACTCAGCCACATAAACAAATAAAATTATGCCATTTGCAACAACCTAAAAAATAAGTAAGTAAATAAAATAAAACAAAACAAAACAAAACAAAACAAAACTATTGTTCATTCCCAGCCTCTCTTGAAAGCAGAATGAGTCTCAAAGTAAGAAATGGCTACAGGGGAAAGATCAAATCCAGGTCATGGTTGAAAACTTTTTTAAAAATCTCAGGAAGATTCAAGAAGTTTCCAAACTGGCATTTCAAACAGACCAAGGGTCTTCTAAAAATCTTCAGGGCTGCCTCTAAAGATCCTTTCCATTAAAACAGAAGAGCTCCTCAGCCTGTTAGGAGTGGCGAGCCTGTAGCAGGCTCACAAGGAGTTTGAGGAGGTGAAGAACTTACCGTAAAATATGGCTTCTGTCTAACTAGAGTGAATCATAAATTGACAAAGAACCTACAAAATTTTTAAAGGAATTGTACCAGTCTGGACTGAAAGGGAAAAAAGCATACAAAATGAAGGCCTTTTATAGACCTGAAGATTATCATAGTAAGTGAAGTAAATATGGTATCACTTCTATGTGGAATCTAAAGATGCACTTAATTTACAAAGCAGAAACAGACACACAGACACAGAAAACAAACTTAGGGTTACCAAAGGGGAAAGGAGAGGGAAAGAAATTAATTGGGAGTTTGAGATTAACAGATACAAACTACTGTACATAACATAGATAAACAAAAAGGACTTAATGTATAGCACGGGGAACTATAGCCAACATCTTGTAATAACCTATAACAGAAAAGAATCTGAAAAAGTTATACATATATAACTGACTCACTTTGCTGTACACCTGAAACTAACACAATATTGTAAATCAACTATACTTCAATTTTTTAAAAAGTGAAGGTCTTTTTTCCTCCCAAAATATCATGAGTTTGAAGCAGGCTGAGAAAACTTTACTCAGCTATAAAAACCAGCCATTTCCTGAAGAAAATATCTGCAAATCATAGGTCTGATAAGGGATTAATACCCAGACTATATGGAGAGCTCCTTAAACTCAACAACAACAACAAATTTTTTAATGGGCAAAAGACTTCAACAAGTATTTCTCCAAAGATAAAGAAATGGTTAAGAAGCATATGAAAAGATGTCCAATATCACTAATCATCAGGGAAATGGAAACAAAACTATGCCCATTAGGATGGCTACTATCAACAAAACAGAAAATAATAAGTATTGGTAAGGATGTGGAGAAATATGAACTCTTATGCAGTCCTGATGGGAATGCATTATGAAATGGTACAGTCGACACGGAAAATAGTTCTAAAATTTTTTTCTAAAAAAAATTTAAATTACCGTTAAGACCCAGCAATTCCACTTCTGGGTACATATCCAGAAGAACTGAAAACTGAGTCTCTGTAAGGTATCTGTACACCTACGTTCACAGCATTATTCACAACAGCTAAAACATGGAAGCAACACCCAACTGTCCAACCACGGAAGACAGATAAGCAAAATGTGGCACAGCCAGACAATGGAATACTAACCAGCCTTAAAAAGGAGAGAAATTCTGACATAGCCTGCAACATGGATAAACCTTGGGGACATTATGCTAAGTGAAAATAAGCCAGTCACAAAAACACAAATACTGTATGAGTCCACTTACATGATGTCCTTAGAGTAGTCAAAAACAGGGGCTGGGAGGAGGCAGAGTGGCAGGAATAGGGAGTTTGTTTTTAATGGGTATAGAGTTTCAATTTTATAAGATGAAAAGTATTCTGAAGGTGGAATTTTGCTAATGACTGCACAGCATTATGAATGTATTTAATACCACTGAACTGTTTACTTAAAAATGGCTAAGATGGTAAATTTTGTTATGTGTATTTTAACATACTTTTAAAAAAAGATACTTCTTATGGAAAAGGATAACTCAGAAGGCAAAACAAAACTCTCAGAGTAGAGCCAAGAGCCTTGGAGAATCACTCCCAGGTGACAGAGCTGAGTCCTAGTCAAGAACCAGTAACCGGTGCCTGGCTGGCTTCAGAGGAGCCCGGGACCAGCAACTGCTGTGGCTGCTCCCCCTTGTGCAGACAGACGTGTCTGCAGCAGTCACCCCAGGCCTGACCACCACTGCAGCTGGGGGGAATGGCAGATTACTTGTCTCTAAGCTCATGTGTGTGCAGATCTAGAAGCACACTTGAGGAAACTTATGTGGTCTCAGCTCCTGAACTTGGGGCTAATGCCGTGACTGGAAAGGACTGGGGATGTGGGGTAGGGTGTGGACATAATTTGCATGTAATTTGGATTGCAACCAAAGGGCAAACTGTGGTAAACTGTCTTTTCCAAAGATGGCAGAAGCAACGCTGTGTGACCCCTGAGGCTGGGCGGTAAGAGGCCACACAGCCCACACTTGCTTCTCCTGGGGGCGGCCCGTGCTGAGAGACCACGTGAAGGATGCTTGGCAGCCAAGCCGCTGCAGCACCCCTGCTGTTCCGGCTGCCACCACCACATGACCACAACCTAAAGAGAAACCCAAGCCAAAACTGCCCACCAGAGCTCCTCCTAAATCCCGAGCACCAGAAACTGTGAGAGGATGAAATGAAGGCTGTTGTTTTAAGGCAACACAACGACAACAGTGATGCAACAACAACAGGAATACAGGCGACAGCTATCAGAGGCTGCAGACCTACATCTGGGCCAGTTTTCTCCCAAAGGAGCATCTTCTAATCTGCAGCCCGGAGGGTAGAACCAGGCCACCAAAATTCCAGGAGGTTCTCACCATTCAATATGCAAACTCTCACTTAACCTATGTATCCACCATCCTCCCAAGTCTGGTCATCCATCCTCCCCCTCAAACCTAGTGTCCATTTGGTTCAGGCCCTAAGAGTGAACCTGTCCTCTGCTGGGACAGGGAAGAGGCAGAGGACTTCCAACAGACTTTCAGCCCTGCGGTTTAGCCAACCCCCCACCCCAAGCCACTGGAGACTCCTGGTACTCCCACTCCCCAGGCCTTTTGGAGGTTCTGCCCCAGCAATCTCCTTGCTTCTTACTTGTGTCACTACCTTCCCTCTGTTTCAGCCTTCTCACTTCTGCCAAGGTAATAACTTCATATCAACCCATCCTTCAGTTTCCAAAACATTAGTCACATCTCCAGACCACTCTGCTGTTTATAGTATCCCGTTACTCAAGGCATTTTTACCTCCCTTCCTTTCTTTCAGCCCTATATGCTTTGTTCACATCCTCTCAAACCTAATTTCATTTCCATTTCTAATACTGAGTTCAGCCTTCACCATCAACTTTAGAATACTATAAAATCTTTTAAACAGCCTTCCTGACTCTAATGTCCTGCACTCTAATCCCTCCTATGTCTCCGAATGTTTTTCTGCCCATATTACACGTAGGCACATACTAAGTGCTCAGCAAGTTTAATGATCAGTATCATCATTAAATAATCAGCCCAAGACTGTGAGGGGATTATCTCTTAAAATTAAAAGGATTATCTCTTAATCCTCATATCAACCCTGTGAGATAAATATTATCCTCACTTAAAGAAAGTAATTCAACAATTACCTATGGAAGTGAACTGTCTCTCATAGTCCTCTTGCCAAATAATCCCAATAATCCTACCCAAGCTCTGAAACTTTATTTTCTACAATTCAAAGGTAAACAGCTGGAGGCACTACATGTAACTTATACTACACACAGATTTTCAAGATCACAGACACTTGTTAATACCACATTTAACAAACGATATTATTTATTCCTCAGCTGACTCCTTCTATTCCCACTTATTCCTTCTCTTAGCTCAAGAAACTAAAAGGACACTGGATCAAGATATACTTGAGGCAGGAGTGGAGGAAAAGGGAAAAAACTAAACATATCCAAAGGAATGGAGCCACAATTAACCAAACCCTATATTATCTACCCTCATCCCCAAATACAGGACCACATGCAATCACAAGAGAGGTTCTCCCAAATGTTCCCAACATGAAATCCAGAAATATAAATTTCCTTTGATAAATATTCAGATACAATGCTACTCCAATTCTCAACATGACTTCTCTGTAAAGAGAAGTCTGAGTCATAGCTACACAAGTTCAAAGCTAATAAATGAGGATACAACCACCTTTGTAAAACCAGCCTTCACAGGACATTTGACACACTACCCAAACCCCATCGGAACTACACTAGATATAGGGGAAAAGTAAAAATGAAACATGGCCCCTCTTTCCTGTAGCATACACTCTACTGAGCAAGAAATATTAAACTTTGTGCAAGTTATTTAACTTCTCTAAGCCTTGGAGAAGACTTTCTTATCTGTAAAATGGAGTTAATAGTAACTGCTAACTAAGTTGTCTTATAATGCACTGATCACAGTGGCTGGCATAAAGAAATGCATAAATATTATCTATTATTGTTAAATAACTACTCAAATAATTATTTAAATTATAATCAGACAAGGAGTTACTGAGCGTGGTGGCCTCTGTGGGACTGTATGATTTAAGGGGATATAGGTACGAGACCAATTACATTTCACTTATATCTTTTTCAAATTTAATTGTTTTATATCAATGACACATTACCTATAAATTTTTTAATTAAAAAATTAATATTTCAACCAAAATAAGAGACAGGTATCTCAATCTCCATAAGGCCTCCTTTGTTAGTCCGCCAAGTCTTTGAAAGTTAAAAGGACTAACTAAAAAACAGCTGCCATTCTGGAACTTAATATATATATTCTAGGATGGACCAGGTATCCACATCTAGAACCCACACATCTGAATACTGGTCTTTTAAACCTAAGAGGCCAAGCTTATAGCACACAACTAACTTATTTAATTTCATACATTCAATTAATTAAAAACATGACCAGTCCTTTCCACTATAAAAGGTTCATAAAATTTCAGTTGTAATTCCAAACTATTCTGTTTAGTTACCTTCCCCCACAGAACGTAAGACATCCAAATAATATTTAATGAGGAAATTTTATTACATTCTGAGCTAGATCTGCCTAGCAACAAGTTATAAACTTATGTCATCCCACTTACGTTCCCATGGATACAGTCATGAACAGCACAGTGGCAGCTGTACAAATCAAGAAAAGAATCCCAAGAGAATCATATTTAAAACTGGGATAGAAAACAGTACTATAAAGGTAGGAATAATGTCTAGTACCCTTCCCACTAAAATTCATCTCTCCATTACATACAAGTCCCAATAGAATCCCCCTCCTTAAATCTACCTCTACCCAGTGTTTCTAAAAATAGTGGTTAATAAGAATTCAGGAACAACCTCTGCATCAGAGTTGATAATGACCTTGGGCTATCTGTATATGTGCTATTTCCAGAATTGGTACACAGTTCTTTCTGATGTAGCAAATTTGTTAAATTGACTTGAACACAAGGTAGAAACCTATTCTACATTTTAAATCTGTAATCTGGGGAAAGTTAAATGTTTTTATGATTTTCTAAACTAACATTTTTAAAGTACTAACATTTGAAGTAAAAGAAGTACATAATCCAAATCGTGAAGACAAGTATTTTAAATTTGGATATTTATTTCCAGTGTTTAAACATAAGAACTTCAAAAAAAAAAAAAAAACTAAACTAAAGTTAAATACACTGCAAATAGAGAAGATAAAGGAACACTCCTTCATAGCAACTTAGTTTGTTCAAGTAACTTTTTCCTTGGCAGGGGAGGGTATAACTCAAGTAGAGTACATGCTTAGCATGCACAAGGTTCTGACTGGGTTCAATCCCCAGGGTCACCTCTAAAACAACCTAAATAAATAACAAATAAGTAAGTATACCTAATTACCTCCCCCACAAAAAACTAATAAAGTCACCTAGAAAACATTTTAAAAAAGGTAACTTTTTCCTAAATTGTAAAATTTCTAACAGCACAAAAAAAGGCAAATACTCTCCAAACTACCTTTCTCTTCTAGCAGTCTGACAAAAACTAAAGATTAACAATCCCAGAAGTCATAAATAAAATGATAGATCTATCTACAGAAAACCGATAACTTTTTAAGAGCTAAACTATCCATACATCATCAAAATAAAAACCTATAAAATAAAAAAATTTGTATTAAAAGGCTAGTTCCTTTAATATACAAAGAGTTTACTCTTATAAATCAAAAAAGTAAAATGGGCAAAGGTAACAAATAAGCAATATACAGAAAGAAAAAACAAATGGCCCATAAATAATATGACTAGATATTTAACCTCACTAGTTAAAAAGAATGATAATTACCCTTAAAATAAGGATACTTTCAAAGTCTGCAGAGAATGAA
The DNA here is from genome assembly GCF_048773025.1 of Camelus bactrianus. Taxonomy (NCBI): domain Eukaryota; kingdom Metazoa; phylum Chordata; class Mammalia; order Artiodactyla; family Camelidae; genus Camelus; species Camelus bactrianus. Next base: position 2,841,588 of record NC_133544.1, read on the forward strand.
AAACAGCCTTTGCAGGCCATTTGGCAGTTTATATCTAAATTTCGATCCAACTGTGCCACTTCTTGGAATCTACTGTACAGAAAAGTCAACCAAAATAAGCAGAGATTGTATGTCGAAGGATGATCATGCAAAATTTGTTGTAATAGAGAATATCAGAAACAAGAAAATGTCTATCATGGGGTCAAACTGCGGTAAAATCCATACAAATACTCCACACAATCATTATGAAGAAATACAGCTGCCTTTACAGCTCTGTTCTGTATATGTATATACACTGTAATTAATATATATTGCTTTAGTATTTCTTTATAGAGGAGATTTTAGGTTTACATGGAGGAAAATTTTAAAGTTTGTGTAAGAAATACCAGGAGCAATGGGAAGGGAAAGATGACTTACATATTAGAAATAATAGAAGCACATACAAAAAAACTCCCACAGATTTGACTTTAAAAAATTAAAGTTAAATATTTAAAAGGCAAGCTATTCTGAAAATACATATTTGCATCAGATGACTAAGCGTTAATATCTCAAACTGATAAGAAAACCACAAAAACCCTATTCAATGAGAGAAGGACATAAAGACAATTCACAAAAGAACACACAGAAAATGTTCCACCCTGGAAACTGGAAAAATATTTATTAAACAAGGCGGTCTTTTACTTATCAATCTGTCTAGTGCAAGCAAGAGCATACATAGCAAAACAGACCGCACTGTTTTGCCGGTGCGCACTAGTATATGCCTTCTGGAAAGCAATCTGGTAATATGTCTAAACATCTTCAAAATATTCACACATTTGACCTAGTAATTTCACTTTGGGGAACCCACAGAAATAATCCAAAATATAGGGAACTATTTTAAATACACGGAAACTCATCTCAAACTGCTTGTAAGAAAAAAAATTTTAAGCCCAAACACTGCCAACAATAAGGGGTAGTACGTCTGGTAATAGTCTACTGCAGAGACTCTTATCCAACTGTTAAAGTTTTGAAGCCCATGCACACAAAAACTATTAATGGCATAACATTCATAGTGAACTTCTTGTCAGGCACTGTTCTAAGCACTTTATGCATATTAATTCATTTAATAATAGTGTTGGAAATTATGAGTGGCATGAAGTAGTGGTTCTTGAGGCCTTTGAGTCAGAAATCATTGAGAATTTTATAAAAGCTATTGATCCTGACATTTTCCACGAAAAAAAAAAAAAAGCACATTTTGCACACAACTTCAGAGGGTTCCTAGGTCCCAGGTTAAAAAACCCAGTATGTTCAGTATGTTTACAATGTAAGAAATAGGCATATGAAAAATATGAACACAATGCAGCCAAATGTAGCAGTTTTTCCTGTGAGTCTGGATCTGGGAATTTAGTGGAAGATAAAGTGTAGATGGTGTACAGTTGGGAAGGATTTTGTGTAAGTTACCAAGATGGGGGTGGGCGGGGGTGTGATCCATGAGAATTTTTTGTCAAACCTCAGATCAAAACCAAGTTTTGACAATGACTAACTAATGTAACACTGGGCAAGTTACTCTTCGTTCCCCCATGTGTAAAATACCAATATTCCTCACAAAATTGTTATGAATGTACATATAAAAGGTGTTCTACAAATGACAATCCTCTCCCTATGTGATTAAATAATTTAAAAAATTAACATTATTGACAACAGTCATCTAAAAAGTAAACAAACTAGCTAACATTTCCCCTGAATCTCAATATATATGAGCCTGTCAACAAATACAAAGGAAGTTCACTGGTCATCCTATTTACCAGCTGGCCTTCCTCCCTTTCCCAAGAAGTAGGCAAACAACAACATATAAAGTTAGACTTCCTTGCTACAAACACAACTTGTGTTAGAGCTATTGCATCGTTAAAAATGTAATGCGAAGCATGCTGTGGAAAAGATGTCATAAATATATGGGATATTCATCTGGTAAACACCACCTGCAATCAGTGTTAGTAGGAACCCTCTGCCCTCAGTGGCAGAGGGCACAGCGCTTCATCTGACTGTAATCACACTAGCAACGTGCAGCTCTTCAAACCTGCAGAAGGTGTGGAGAGGTTTCCTTTGTTCTGTTTTTTTATACTGTAGTCAGGGTTAATGAAGAGGCTAATACAAAGCATTCAATTCTAGAATTTCTAATGACACTCCCCCCTCACCAAATGGGGCAAGATACCAAACTGCATCAGGCAAGCATTCCATAAGAACGGCATTTACATCCTCTCCCCGCTGGACAACTTCAGGAAAGACAAGACGGGCCCATTCTACGTTCCTGAAGCACAACAGGTTTGAGTGCACAAGCAGGCAAGTGTGAGACACTAATGGGATCTGAAAGGTCATGGCTCAGAACTCACCTTCTACTGTCCGAAAAGTCGGATTTGTAATTTTAGAATTTTATTTTACAGTCAATTTTTCAAGATTTAATACTCTATGGAGAACAAATTCCATTTTGGATTGCAAACTAATGTTTCTTCAAAGTATAGAGTAAAAAGAACCATATCCCATACAGCTTTCTGGATCCCACCTGGAGCCAGATCACACATAAATTGTGAACGCCTTTATTACAGCTCTCCACGTGTCCTCTGGTTACCTGCAACCACCTCAACAAGATTAGAAGAGAGCTTCAGAGCTGGGAGAGACCTTTTGCCATCATCTGATTAACTGCAGAATGGAGCTCTATCTCATGAGGATTAGGTTCCTAGTTTTATCATGCAATGTGAAAATGGCAGATGGTCGAAATCAACCTTATAAAATACCTCAGACAAGCTCCTCTCTGGAGACCAAAACCAAAAACATCTCAAGAAGCTTAAAGCCAGCGCCACACAAAAACTACTAGAGCTGATAGAAGAACTCAGCAAGGTAGCAGGATACAAAATTAACATACAGAAATCAGTTGCATTTCTTTACACTAGCAATGAATTTACCAGAAAAGGAAAGCAAAGAAACAATCCCTTTTAAAATTACACCCCCCAAAATAAAATACTTAGGAATAAATCTGACCAAGGAGGTGAAAGACTTATACGTGGAGGACTACAAAACTGATTAAGGAAATTAAAGATGATTTAAGGAAATGGAAAGATATCCCATGCTCCTGGATTGGAAGAATTGATATTGTTAAAATGGCCATACTATCCAAAGCAATCTACAGATTCAATGAGACCCCTATCAAATTATCCAGCATTCTTCACAGAACTAGAACAGATAATCCTAAAATTTATATGGAATCACAAAGAACCCAGAATTGCCAAAGAAATACTGAAGAAAAAGGATGAAGCTGGAAGAATAATCCTCCTGGACTTCAGACAGCACTAGAGCGACAGTAATCAAAACAGCATGGTATTGGCACAAAAACAGACATATGGATCAATGGAACAGAATAGAGAGCCCAGAAATAAACCCACAGACTTGTGGTCAATGAATCTTTGACAAAGGGGGCAAGAATACACAATGGAGAAAAAAAAGCAAGTGGTGTTGGGAAGCTGGACTCACATGTAAGTCAATGAAGTTAGAACAGTCCCTTACACCATTCACAAAAATAAACTCAAAATGGCTTAAAGACTTAAACATAAGACAAGACACTATAAACCTCTTCGAAGAAAACATAGGCATATCACTACTTGACATAAATCTTAGCGATGTTCTCCTAGGGCAGTCTACCCACCCGATAGAAATAAAAGCAAAAATAAACAAATGGGACCTAATTAAGCTAAAAAGCTTTTGCACAGCAAAGGAAACCATACGCAAAACAAAAAGACAACCTACGGAATGGGAGAAAATATATGCAAAAGATGAGACTGACAAGGGCTTCATTTCCAGAATATATAAACAGCTCATACAACTTAATAAAAAAAAAAAACCCAATCCAAAAATGGGCAGAAGACCTAAACAAGCATTTCTCCAATGAAGACATACAAATGGCCAATAGGCACATGAAAAAATTCTCAGTATCACTAAGTATGAGAGAAATGCAAATCAAACTGCAGTGAGGTATCACCTCACACCAGTCAGAATGGCCACCATTTAAAAGTCTACAAATGATAAATGCTGGAGAGGATGTGAAGAATAGGGAACCTCCTACACTGTTGGTGGGAATGTAGTTTAGTGCAGCCACTATGGAAAGCAGTATGGAGATTCCTCAAAAGACCAAAAATAGACTTACCACATGATCCAGCAATCCCACTCCTGGGCATATATCCAGAGAGAACCTTAATTCAAAAAGATAAATGCACCCCAATGTTCATACAGCACTATTTACAATAGCCAAGACATGGCAACAACCTAAATGTCCATCAACAGATGGCTGGATAAAGAAGTTGTGGTATATTTATACAATGGAGTACTACTCAGCAGCAAAAAAGAATAAAATAATGCCATTTGCAGCAACATGGATGGACCTGGAGATTGTCATTCTAAGTGAAGTAAGCCAGAAAGAGAAAGAAAAATACCATATGGTATAATTATATGTGGAATCTTAAAAAAGGACAAATAAACTTTACAAAACAGAAACAGACTTAACAGACATAGAAAACAAACTTATGGTTACCAGGGGCAGAAGGGGGTGGGAAGGGATAAATTGGGAGTTTGAGATTTGCAGATACTAACTACTAAATATAAAATAGACAAAAAGTTTACACTGTATAGCACAAGGAACTACATTCAATATCTTGTAACCTATAATGAAAAAGAACATAAAAACGAATATATGTATGTATACGTATGACTGAACTATTACACTGTACATCAGAATATGAGAACAATATAAACTGACTATACTTCAATTAAAAAAAAAAAGCAGCAGCAGCTTAAAGCCAGTGTTTCCCTCCATGGTCAAAATAAGTAACTCACTGAGCACCCAAATCAAGCTGCTGGGCTGCTATTAGAAGTCATGTTTAACTTAGAACATGAGAACCATACTGAACATGGTCATACCTTCACACTGAGAGAATCACAAGAAAAGATTCAAGGTAATGCCCGTCTCTCACTTCCTCCAGGTCACAAGTATGACTACGATGACCGTATGTCCAAGTTAGTCCTAGACGGTTCCAATTTATACCTGTCAACCCAGATTAACTTTTAATAGGTCCCTGTTCACCCTCAAAAACAGTCTACTGCCGGTGAATCTGCTCCACTCTATGTGTCACAAACTCTCACAGTACATCTGGGCTGGTCCGTAACTCATGCTAACCAAGGAAACTTGTCAGGGTGATAATGTGCCAGTTCTAGGCCTACACTGTAAAAGCACTAGCATTTCTGCTTCGTCCTTCTTGGAATGCCTGATCTGGGGAGCCCTGAGCCACTATATAAGAAATTGGGGGGCGGGGGCAGGGAGGGTATAGCTCAGTGTACAGCACATGCTTAGCATGCATAAAGTCCTGGGGATTGAACCCAGGACCTCCATAAATAAATAAATACACCTAATTACCTCCTCCCTTGGGGGGGAAAAAAAAGAAAAAGAAATCTGACTATCCTGCTGGAGACAGGCCCTGAGTCTACATGGAGAAAAAAATAGGTCCAGCTGTCCCAGCATCTCAGTGAAGCCACCAGATGACACCAACCCCAGCTACGCACAGATAGCAACCACATGAAACACTCCAAGTAAACCTAACAGAACAGCAGCCAGCCTAGCAAGAATCATGAAATAACAGTTGTTTTCTTAGGCAATGAAACTTGAGTGGTTTATTATACTCTCCTATGGGGGAGAAGGGGAGTCCTATAATTCCTCATGGAACACTCCAGAAGTGGATGGAGCTGACTGACAACTTGAGCCCAAAAGGGCAAGATCTTTCATGACGGCAGGTACCACTACATTTCTAACCTTCTGGACAAGATATGTACCCCAGATCCAGGAACCTAACAGGTAGACTGACCGGAGAAGATCTAGGAAGGCTAAAGTTGAGAAAGGCTTGGGGTTCAGTTATTTTTGCACTGATCTTAAGAGAGGATTCCTAACTTTGAGTGGTCACTTTGTATGCTAAGCACCTGGAATACCTATCATTATTAAAGCTGAACTCAGTTAAATAGCCTGTGTTGTTTTGAGAATTAAGTAAGAGCATACTTGTAAAGCTCTTCAGCAGTGCTGGTTCTTACACTTACACACACACATAAACACACACACACACACACACACACACACACATGCACGGAGCTAAAAAGAAAGGAAGTGAGAAAGCTGGCAGTGTGCCTTCAGAATTACATCAGCTCATCCACAGACTATCAAAGGCATATCTAGAAAAGACCTATATAAAAGGCATCTGTAAGCCAATAAAGGTATTCACTGCTGAGAGTTCCAAACTAGAAACCTGTATTTTGTAACTTTTCTGGGAAGAGTTTCTGTGCATGTTTTTAAAGAAACAGAAAATTGTTTCTAAGAGACAAATCTGCACCATGCACTATTCTAGAAGCTTCGGGGATAAAGGGTAACAAGACTGAAAAGCCATCACCTCACAAAGTGTACCTTCTAGTTGGAGGAACCAGACAATAAACAAGATAAAGAAGGAAGTATGCTGGACTGATGAGAGTGAGTCAGGAAAAAATTAAGCAGAGAAAGGGATGCAGCTAAAACTTTTAGTTGGACTGAGCAGGAAAAGCTGCAGTGAGAATGTGACACTCCAGCGCAGAGGGAAAGAAAACAGGCCATGGGCCATACGGTTTAAATGTAAAGGGGGAGGCAGAGGAGCAAGAATCAAAATGACCGCAGAGACCTATGGTGGGAGGGTGTACACAATGGTCAAGAAACAGCAAGGAGGCACCTGTGACTGGAGTGGAGACAAGGGGAGAATCACTGGAGCTGAGGTCAGGGGTGACAGGAACCAGATCTTGTAGGGACTAAGTAGGCATCTTGTTCTAAATGTCACAGGAAGAGAGGGTTTTGTGACGGTTAATTTTGTGTCTACTTGACCAGGCCAGAGGGTGCCCAGATACTGGTCAAACATCATTCTAGGTTTGTCAGTGAGGGTGTTTTTGGATGAGATTAACATGTGATTCAGGTGGATTGAATAAAGCAGACTGCCCTTTATAACGTGGATGGCCCTCATTCCATCAGTTCAAGGCCTGAATTGAACGAGAAGGCTAAGAGAGAACTTCTCCAACCTGACGGCTTGAGCCAATTCTCAGGCCTGTGGACTCAAGCCAGAATTACAGCATCAGCTCTCCTGGGCCCCCAGCTGGCTGATGGCAGATTTTGGAACTTCTCAGCCTCCACAGTCACATGAGCCAATTTCTTATAATAAATCACACACACACACACACACACACACACACACACACACACACACACACACACACACACACACACACCCCTCCTACTGATTCTGCTTCTCTGGAGAACTATGCCTAATCAGGCTTCAAAGAGGAGTAATCCACAGGGTCCCTTGGGGTAAACTGGTCAAATGAGGTGAGGACTGCAAGCTGGCCATTGGTTTAGCAACATGGAAGTCACTAGCGACATTATGAGCAATTTTAGAGCAGCAGAGCCTAAGTGGAAAGTGTTCAAGAAAGATTAAGAGGTTAGGAAAGGAGACGGGGATACACACAATTACAGGAGGATTTTTTTTTAAACAAGGGAGAAACAAGTCTTTTATATGCTATGGAGAAGAGAAATTTGATGATGCAATAAGGGATGAATTCTGGAGTGAAGCCTTCGAGTAGGTAGAAGGCGACGGGGTCTAATGCACACACAGAGAAGGTGGTCTTAGCTGGGAACGTCAGCAGCTGGAGAAGACAGGCAGAGGGCAGGGCACTGGCGCAGGAAGGTGGCACATATGGCAGTGGGAGCCTGTGAAAGTTTTCTCCCAATTGCCTCCATTTTTCCCCCAATGAAATAAAGGAAGGATAAGGAAGAACTGAAGGTTTGAAGTTAGATATTTAAATACTGTCTGGGAGAGTAACTGGAGTAAGAAAACAGAATATAACCCATAACAGGCCTCCGTGATTTTGGTGACCACAACTTTAAAATGGGACTAGTCAGGAGGGTTCCTCCAGCCACAGTCAGCTGCATGGACACCAGCAAAGAATAAGCAAGAGGCTGAATTAAACAGACTGTAACAGGTGCAGCTCGTGCCCCTCCCCCAAATCCACTGAGACTTGACTGCTGCTCTACTTCCCAGCCCAGCAAAAGTGCACAAGCTTCCCCTGAGCACTAAGCCCACTCCCCATGTCTCTCCTCCTAACACCACTAGCTGTCCCCACCTCCCCCCAGGGGTAAGCACTGAGCTCTGGTGGGCTTCCTTCTGCCCACTGTAGCAGAAGCCACAGCAGCACCAATGCCCAAATTCAGCTGCTTCTCCAGCAGGTGCCTGAAGAGGCCAAGTAACAAACCTGAAAGCATAGAGTAGTTTAAGACTCAGTGGAGTAACTTTAATCATTAAAAGACAGGAGTCGGGGAGGAGGCAACAAGTGACTCAGCTGTACTCTCGACACATCTGACCCCTGGGTATGTTCTGAGAGGTGCCATTACTCTCTGGAGATTTCCAGCATCACTGAGAAACCAGCCAAGGTTCTTGTGAAGCTGTGGCTGGCCTGACAACACACCGTTTTGTATTTGCTTTCTCTCCTTCACGTTCTTTTCCCCCCTCACTCTAACTTCACATAAAGTAGTAGCATATAAGCTTTCTCTTATGCTCTTTTCTGGAGAATCCAGGCTAAGACATGGGTTGTGGCTCAGCCAAGACTCTAGATGAAACCAGAGGAAAACAAGGGAAAAGGAGCAGAGGATGTATTATAACAACTGACCTTAGAACCTCAGGTGAACAAAAACATGAGAGTGACCAGGGGAAGGGTGGGAGGATCAATGAACTGAAAGTCATGATGTGGTTGAAGACTGCAGGAAACAGGATACTGGAAGGTATGAGCTAAAAAGATCAGAAAGTAGTAGTCCTAGCGCTAAACTTGAAAATGAGATGAGAGAGGAGTTGCAGACAGTGGTAACTCAAGGGGATGGGTGGCCAAGGTAGGGCAGAGAACAGGACAACTGGGAGAGAGGCCAAGGAACTAAGCAGACAAGGTATTTGAAGGATCGGGGTCACAGCTGTTGAACTGTCGCTGTGGCATGGATTATCTTCAGAGATACTGAAATCACAAAAGACTACAGACACTGTACTGTACTAAGGGACAGAAAGGTAGAAACTACTGCTCCAGTAATAGACTAGAAACTCAGGCCCTCCCACTGAGGACAATTAGAGAAGCTAAACACAATACTTAAACCATCTGCTTGAAGGAATCAGATAACTGACAAGATAAGGCCAGAATGCAGTGAAGACTGAAGCTTAGAAAGGAAGTCCAGCTACCGGGGTCATCTTCCCCTCAGCAAGGATATTTGCCAATTTCAGAGGGGACCATTAAGAGACCGAGTAATGCACCTGACAGCTTTTGGAGTTAGGCAAGCTGACACTGGAAGCCACAAGTACTGCCATCAGGGAGAGGAGAAACAGACAGCAGCCAGTGGATGCCCAAAAGGCTACACCCTAGGAGCTAAGGATGAAACTGAAGTAAATAGATCCTTACAGGGACTGCAGTTCAGCTTTGAATCATTTCAGCTGGGTCATCTGAAATTGGATTAAGGTGATTCCAGACTGCTAGTATAAATAAATCCTCTCAAGAAGATATTGTCCTGGGCCTCAAAAATTTTTATAAACAATTTTGTAAGTTACAACTTTGATATAAAACACATAATTAAAAATGATTTGGCAGAAAACCAGACACATGAGAAAACAATACAACATGAACAAAAGACAGAAGAAATATAAAACAGAAACAGATCCACAAGCGTTCCACATATTAAGAGTTACCAGATTTTAAAATAACTATACTTCCAAAGTTCCAGGAGATAAAAGACAACATATACAATTTTAGTAGAGAACTAGAAACTATTAAAAAAAAAAAAATGGAAGCTCTAAAATTAAAAAAAAAAAAAAAAGGACTACAGAACTGAAACTAAGAACTCAATGGATGCGTTTAAAAGACTGACACAGGCAAAGTGAGAAAGACAAGTTAGAATAAAATGTCAAATGAAGACCAAAGATACTGAAATTTGAAAAACAAGGGTAGAGACTAAGAGACAGGGATACAGAACATATACGAAATTGAAATTCCAAGAAGAAATGAAAGAATGTAACAGAAGCAATAACTGAATAACAACTGAGAAGTTTCTAAAATTAATGAAAGTCAGCAAGCCACAGGTTCAGGAAGCCCTAAGAATCCTAAGCAGAGTAAACTTAAAAAAAAAAAAAATCGTACCTTGGAACATCACAATAAAATAGCTAAAACAAAGACAAAGAAAAATATTTAAACCACCTGAAAAAAAAAAGGCAGGTCACAATTATACTGCTTTACTAAAGAAGAAAAGAAGCCAAAACACAATGAAATATTTCTGAAGTGCTCAAAGAAAATAACTGTAGCCTAGAATTCTATACCCAGTAAAAGTAACCTTCAAGAATATACCTGAAATAAAAACATTTTCAGATAGATTGATCACTAGCAGGCTTACACTAAAAGAAGTACCACAGGATACCCTTCAAACAGAAGAAAAATAAACCCAGATAGAAAATTATGAGGTATACAAAGGAACAAAGAGCAACAAAAAGGGTAAATGTGCGACTAAATCCAAATGCAGGAACTGTGTAAGATAATTGTTTCTTACAGGAATTAAAATATATGAAACTTAAGATACAAAACAACAAAGGCATATAGGGAGCACAAGGGGGTAACTGAAATGGTCTATGGCCCTTGCATTGCCAGAGCATAAAAGCACTCAGTTTACATCAGACTGAAAAATCAAGGATGTAAATTGTAATCCCCTGGGGAAAGGATTCTGGGAAGACGATGGAGTACGAAGCACCAGGAATCAGCCTCCTCACCTACACATCAATTGCACTGGGAGAATCTGTCTGATGAAACTACTGTGGAACTCGGGAGTCTACTGAAGGCTTACAACTTCCAGAGAAAGGCTTGGATAGCAAACTGCAGGTTAATTTCAATTTCAGCTCTTAACACAGCAGCAGCTACCCAACCCCCAGACAGCTGTGCACAAGCTCCTGAAGCAGCATGGATACAGCCTACAGGAACCAGGGTACGCAGATGCTATCCTCTACTGAGAAGCTGTGCTCTGATGGCTGACTGCTGCTTCTGATCAGGGAGGTGTAGACCAGAGGCAGCTGGCCATGACTGTTATACCTCAGTCTGTAGCAAGCCCCTCCTCCTCCAGCTAAAGTGATTTCCAGAGGATTTAGCAGGCTTGACTGTCCCCCTCCTCTTCATTTTTCTCTTTTTCCCCTTTTGGTCAAGAGGCAGACATTGATAAGTAGGCTATTCAAAAGTAACTGCATATACAAGGAAAACTAGAAAGTGACTGCACATGCCCAGGGAAAAAGCAAGCTCAGAAAAGATCTGAGAAGACCTCAGGATGACCCCTGGCATAGAGACAGCCTACACCAAGCAGAAAAACAAAAATAATAACAAACAGCAAACCCCAGGGGAGGGGAAGAATCTGATTTCCAGACTTACCACATTACTAGATTTAAATGTCCTGTTTTCAACAACAACAACAAAAATCCCAAGGCATAAAAGGAAACTGGAAAGTATGGCCATTCAAAGGAAAAAACTTTCAGCAGATATTGTCCCTTTAAGAAAGACCAGATTGATGGCAGATCTACTAGACAAAAAGTTTAAAACAATGGTCTTAGAGATGTTCAAAGAACTAAAGGAAAATGTGGAGAAAATCAAGAAAACAATGTATGAATAAAATGGAAATATCCATAAAGAGAAAGACTAAAAATAAATCAAAAAGAAATTCTGGAGCTGAAAAGTGCAACAAGTGAAATGAATAATTCACTAGAGGAATTTAAAGGCAGATTTGGGCACACAGGATAAAAATCAGTGAACCTGAAGAAAGGACAATGGAAACTACTGTGTCTGAGGAAAAGAAAGAAAAAAAGATCAAAGAAAAGTGACCAGAGCCTAAAGGACCTGTGGGACGTCATCAAACGGGCCAACATAAGGATTGTGGGCATCCCAGAAGGAGAGAGAGAAAAGGACAGAGAGAATATCTGAACAAATAATGGCCAAAAAACTCCCCAAATTTGATGAAAGACATGAATATAAACATCCAAGAAACTACATGAACTCCAAGTAAGATGAATCAAAGACCTACACCATGACAATTATAATCAAACTTTGAAAGTCAAAGACAAAGATAAATTCTTGAAAGCAGGAGAGAAATGACTCATTACAGTCAATGGATCCTCAGTAAGATTATAAGCAGATTTCTCATAAGAAACTTTGGAGACCAGAGAAAGTGGTCCAATATATTCAAAGTGCTAAAAGAAAAAAAATCCACCAAAAATCCTTCATCTGGCAGAACTGTCCTTTAAATAGCCTTAAAAAGGAAGGAAATTCTGACATATTCTACAACACTGATGAATCTTGAGGACATTATGCAAAATGAATAAACCAGTCACACACACACACACACACAAAACACAAATACTGTATAATTCCACTTATATGAGGTACTTAGAGTAGTCAAACTCAGAGACGGAAGGTAGCATGGTGGTTGTCAGGGGCTGAAAGGAGGAAAGAATGGAGAGTGTTTAATGGGGACAGAGTTTCTGTTTTACAAAACGAAAAGAGTTCTGGAGATGGATGGTGGAGATGGTTGCACAATACTATGAATATCCTTCAACTGTACACTTAAAAATGGTTAAAGATGATAAATTTCATATTATGGGTATTTTACCACAATAAAAAATTTTGGAAAACAAAATAAAACTAAAAGAAAACTGTAATCTCTAGGATAACAATTATGAGAATAGTATTTCTAAAAAAGAGCATAAAAAGACCAAGCTAAGGAGAGATGTTAGAATAATAATAAACATTAAATCAATTCAAAAGATCAAAGGAACAAACAAAACACAGAACAGGTAGGTCAAATAAATAGAAAGCTTTGAATCAGTAGATCTAACTACAAATACATCAGTAAATACTTAAATGAAACTGTAAACAGTACTAAATGCTCAAGACAAAAGCAAAAATTTGCTTTTAAGATTTGGATAAAAATTTGTCAAGACATACCTATAAGAATAAAGGCTGAAAGCACAAAGATGAAAAAAGACACCACACAAACACTAACAAAAAGAAACTGGCATAACTGTATTGATATGAGATGGAGGAGCATTAAGGCAAGAAGCACTGCGAGAGATAAAGGAGACACTGCCAGAAGGAGCTCAAACTTCCATAGGGATCTTTGGAAAGAAAGGCAGCAGAAAGCAGTAGTGAGTGGTATCATCTAATGGCATCATATTCACAGTGGGGTGTTTTTAGGGAAGAGGAAAAAATGGTACAGAAGCGGCAATACAGAACAAGGAAGACATCCCGCCTCCAGGCCCAGTGATACGAGCAATGTTTGTGGGAAAAGCAAGTAGCACTTGAGAGGGCTGCAGGGAAACAGTGCCATCAGGAGACAACCAATATGCAGTAAGAACAAGAATGGAAGGGGAATTCACAAAAGAAACTGAGGATTAGGGGGTTCTGCTCATGTACCTTGAGTTTCAGAAGGTTCAGTATAAAGATTTTGAGAGAAGGTCAGGGTTGGAAGATGAGATTAGAAAAAAACATACAGAGTCTTAGAGATTAGAGTCGACAGAATGAGAAGATGGTCTAGGAATCCTGGTCTTCTCGGTGACTGATCACTAGGAAAAAAGCACATATTGAGATCAATACCAACGGCAGACAGTGACAGAGAAGCTGGCGTGCTGAGGGACGGGAGGGTGCGGGGAGGATCTCGCCAGGAACATCTGAAGTTCCGGGGCTTCCTTAGCTTCTGTCGAAGCCTCTAGGCTGGCAGAGTAGCAATCTCACTCCAGGCACAGGAGCATTTTCTAGATCCCTTGAAAAACGCTGCAACATTTAGCTTGGATTTTTAAAGAGCCAATAAATCACTGGTAGCTACCAAGAAGAGGGCTTTCTCAGAGGAAGAAGCAGAGCTGGATACACTGCCCTCCTCCAAAATCCATCTCAGGAGTTCCTAACTGCCCAAATTCCAGAAGATTTTACATTGTCTTTAATAATGTTATTAAGCACAATTATTCTAACAAAAGAAAATGTTACTTTTCTACAAACGGTAATGAGGGTAATGACAGTTTACCAGTGTGCCTTTGTATTTCATTCATTTCTTTCAAAAAGATTTTTATTTTGTGCCAATTACATGCTGAACGTTTTAGACTCTGGGGATACCACAGTAAACAAAACAAAGACCTGTGCCTTTATGGGGTTTAAATTTTAGAATCAATATTAAACAAATAGGTTCATTTATATTATGTTAGCAGGTGGTACGAAAACAGTAGTACAGCAGGGTAAGGGGACTGGAGTACAATGGAGGTTTTCATTTCAAATAGGATGGTCCAAATGTCTCCTGCAAATCACTCTTGCCAAAAATGATTTTAATTAGAAATCAGTCAATCCTCTAAATCTAACTACCAGTTTACAAAATACAAAGGGAAAAAGGACATGTTAAAACAGGACAGGGATGTCATCAGCAAATCTAGAAAGAGGGAAACTCAACCAGACCATCTAGTGGTCTTCCACAACTACATTACAAGAAAAATCAAAAAGAAAGGAGGAAATCTATGTATTAAAACTCAGTGTGTGTGCTTTCGGACAAGATGGGAGTAACAGAGATCAAATTTACCCTCCCCTTGAAAAATCCAAATAAACCAACAAACAAAATATATGAAACAATGGTCTTCCAGACAACAGACATCAGTGATCCTTGAAAGATGGGAAACAGAGAGGAGGAGCCCTGCTGCTGTCCCAGCCTCCTGCTCTGAGAGAGCTTCCAGCCATGGAGTCAGGAGACTCAAGTTAGCTTATTTCACCAAAGAAGCTATGGGGACGGCAAATATGCATATTAAAAAAAGCTCAATATCATTTGTCATGAGACGGATGTTAAGTTAAAAGCACAATACGATACTACCACAGGCATATCAGAACGTCTAAAATTAAAAAGAGCAACCACACCAAGTGTAATATTTTCAGCAAGTTGTAGAACAACTGGTCCTCTCACGGCTGGTGGAGATGCAAAACTGCAACACCACTTCGGAAAAGTCTGCAGTTTCTAAAAAAAATTAAGTATGCAACTACAATGATTTCATTCCTGAGTATTTACCCAAGAAAAAAGGAAATACATGTTCACACACAGCAGATTTACCTGTCATAGCCAAACAATGGAAAAAACTCAAATGTCCACCAAGAGGAGAATAAATAAAGAACTTCTGGTGTATCCGTACAAGGTAATACTACTCAGCAATAAAAAAGAATAATCAATTGATACACACAACAATGTGGATGAGTCTTAAAATAATAATGCTGAAAGAAGCCAGACAAGATAGTATATACTTTAAGATTCCATTTACATAAAATTCTAGAAAATGCAAACTAATCTATAGAGACAGAAAGCAGATCAGTGGTTGCCTAGGGGAACAGGGACAGGTAGGAGGAATTACAAAGAGGCGTGAAGAAACTGGGGCCAGAGGGGTGATGGATATATTCAGTATCTTGACTGTGATGAAAATTTCACAGGTGTATACATGTGTCAAAACCAATCAAATTGTACACTTTAAATATGACAGTTCACTGAACACCAATTACACCTCAATAAAGCTTTTTTTAATACAACATGTGCCTATGTTTGAATGCTGATCTAAACAAACCAACTGTTAAAAAGAGTTGACTGGGTTATACTAAGAAACAAGTAGTAATTTATTTAATTGTGAAATCCATGGTTAGGTTTTTCTGTTGTTATTTAAAGGCTGAATTTTTTTAGAGTGGGTAATAGGTTTATAGCAAAGTCGAGAGGAAGACAGATTTCCCGTATACCCTGCCCCAACACACAAAAAGCTTCCCCCTTATCAACATCCCCCACCAGAGTGGGACATATGTTACCACCAATGAACCTATATTGACACATCGTAATCGCACAAAGTTCATAGTATACTAGGGTTCACTTTTGGTGTTGTGCATTCTATGCGTTTGAACAAATGTATAATGACATGTATCCACCATTATGGTACCATACAGAGTATTTTCCCTGCCCTAAAAATCCTCTGTGCTCTGCCCAATCATCCTTCCTCCTACTCTAACCCCTGGCAACCACTCATCTTTCTACTGTCTACATAGTTTTGCTTTTTCCAGAAAATTATATAGTTGGGAGAAATAATACAGTATGAGGCTAGACTGTTTCTAAGTCCTATTTTAGAGATAACATACTTACAGATGGATAGGAGGAAGGTCAAGACAGGCCTCACTGAGAAGGTAACATTCAAGCAAAGATTCAAAAGAAGCAATGGAGGTAAAAGTCAGAAGTAATACAAGAACCAGCCTAAGCAGGACTTATAAGGCCATAGTGAGGTCTTTCACTTTTACCCTAAGTGAAATATGGGCCACTGTGAGGTTCCAAGCAACAGAAAAACACTGACTTACATTTTAGTACATGGGAGCAGAAGACTTACTAGAAGGCACCCTCAGCAATCCTAGTTACAGATGAGGATGGTCAACAGGAGGAGAGCAGCAGTGAGGCAATGAGAAGCAATGACAGTCTCCCTGCTGGCGCAGTCTGCCGGCAGGGATACAGATGACCCCTAATGATACAGGCAGTTCCCGCCCTCCCCAGCAGTGGAGAAGACATAGAAGGTGGTAACTACGTAAAGACAGAGAAGTGCTGTAACAGAGGTAAGAGACAAGGCACAACAGGAAGACAGATAAGGTGGACCCAACTTAGAGGAGAGACGGGAGGGGATTCCACGATAATCCTCAGTAAATGCTGCCTGAATTACCATGTGCGGGTGTCTCAATTCTCAAATCTGCTATATCCCCTATTAGAGGAGTGGCACACAGTCACCAAGTCACCTAAGCCAGGAACCCAGGGGTTGTTGTCACCTCCCTGTGCCCCGCATTAAATCTATCATAAAAGCCAGTCTACTGAAACAGCTCAACAGCTTTCAAACACATAAATGCATCCTCGCTTCCCTCCTGAAGATTCCTCACAGCAGCCCCTCACCAGAACTTACCTCCACACAGGCTGGATGTTCACAGTGCCTACCAAGTGTCTGGCACAGGTGCTCATTTACAAGTTTCTGGATGAATGGGTGGTCTTCTCCACTTTCTGTGAATTCATTCCCACAAGCTCTCCTCATCACAACCACCAATGGTCTTTCCAAACTACAATTACATTCACAGCACTCTCTGGCTTAAAATTCTCCAGTCTTACTCACCAAAGAACAATGATTCTTCAAGGTGGAGCAGTGTAGTTTTAAAATGCATGGTCAATATGACAGATATTATTTCATAAAAATATTACACTATTGCTTTCATAACAGAAACATTAAGGTATGTTATTTTTATGCTTTCTAAGAGAGATGAGTCATAAATGGTTATTAAAAATCATTTAATTTTGCACAGCAAAAGAAATCATTGACAAAAACAAAAGTTCAACCTACAGAACGGGAGAAAATATTTGCAAACGATGCAACCAACAAGGAGGTAACATCCAAACTACACAAACAGCTATTATAACTCACTATCAAAAAAACAAGCAACCCAATCATAAAATGGGCAGAAGACCTGGACAGACATTTTTCCAAAGAAGACATACAGATGGCTTACAGGAACATAAAAAGATGCTCAATGTCACTATTAGAGAAATGCAAATCAGAACAACAACAAGCTATCACCTCCCACCTGTCAGAATGGCCATCATCAAAAAGTCTACAAATAACAAGTGTTGGAGAGGATGTGGAGAAAAAGGAACCCTCATACACTGTTGATGGAAAAGTAAACTGGTACAGCCACTGTGGAAAACAGTATGGAGGTTCCTTAAGAACTAAAAATAGAACTACTATATGATCCAGTAATTCCATTCGTGGGTATATATTCAGAAAAAATTAAAACAGTAATTCAAAAAAATACATGAACTTCAATGTTCATAGCAGTATTATTTACAAGAGCAAGACATGGAAGCAACCCAAGTGCCCATCAATAGACAATCTAAGATGTGGGATAAGTGTGTCTATATGTATATATACATATGTGTATATACACACAGACACAGAGGAATGAGAAGAAATACTACCATTTGCAGCAACATGGATAGACCTAGAGAATATCATGCTTAGTGAAATGTCAGACAGATACTGTCTACTATCCTTACATGTGGCATCTAAAAAATAATACAAATGAATGTATATGCAAAACAGAAACAGACTCACAGGCACAGAAAACAAACTCATGGTTACCAAACGGGAGAGGAAAGAGGGAGGGAAAAATTAGGGGTATGGGATTAAAAGTTACAAACTACTATATATAAAGTAGATAAGCAACAAGGATTTACTGTAGAGCACAGTGAATGTTACCCATTATCTTGTAATATCAACTATATTTCAATGAAAACAAAATAAAATTATTTAAATAACATTTAAAATAAATTCCAAAATGGGAAATGACTGCTAGTAAGTACAGGGTTTTTGGAGGGGAAATGAAATTAGACAGTGGTAATGGTTTCACAACTCAGAACAAACTAAAAATCACCAAACTACACTTTAAGAGAGTGAGTTTTACAGTATGTGAGTTGTATCTCAACAAGACTATTATTTAAAAACAAAATAAACTCCTTAGCTTGGCACACAATGTATCCACCTCTACAGTCTCATCTTCCACCACTCCTGATCACCTCCCCAAGCTTCAATTATATATCAAACTTCCTCAAAACTGTCACACCCTCTGTAGCCACAGGATATGAACATGTGGCTCCCTCAGCCTGGACAGCTTTCCCTCAACTGCCCTTCAAGACCTACCTTAAGGGTCACCTCTGGAAAGCCTTTCCTTCCCATACTCAATTTCTTTTTTTTATTACAATTTTTTTTCAAGGTGGTAAAATACACATAACACAAAATTTACCATCTTAACTATTTGTAAGCATGCAGTTCAGTGGTGTTAAATACATTCATACTGTTGTGTACTCATCACCATCACCGGTCCCCTAACACCTTTCGTCTTGTAAAACTCATGCTCTATACCTATTAAATAACTCAACATTCTGCCTTCCCCCCAGCCCCCGGCAAACACCATTACAACTTCTGTCTTTATGATTTTGACTATTCTAAGTACCTTATATAAGTGGAATCATACAGTATTTGGCTTTTTATGACTGGTTTATTTCACTCAGCATAATGTCCTCAAGTTTCATCCATGTTGTAACATATTGTAGAATTAACTTTTCAAAGGCACAGTATTTCACTGTATGTATATACCATATGCCACATTTTGCTTATCCATTCATTAGTTGATGGATACTTGGGGTTACTTCCATGTTTTAGCTATTGGAAATAATGCTGCTATGAACATGGGTGCCACATCCAATTTCACCCACCTCCCCTCATGCCACCCTGCCCACCCCTAGGCTTTCGGAGCACAGCAGACTCCTATCACATGGCATCTTTCAAACACCAGATTAGGCATTTTATGACTACTGAATATATTAAGTATCCAATAATTAAGTCTAATATACAACTTTATTTTCCATAAGGTGGAAAAGCAAACTTACTAAACTTTAGCCAAAAAAAATTTTTTTTGCTTAAGCAAAGATGGCAAAAATCTTATAATTACTAAATCTGGTTGCTGGACATATAGGATTCATTAATCTTCTACTCTTTTCTATAAGTTCAAATTCTTCATAAGCAAGAAAGCAAACATTAAAGTTTAGGAAAACTATATAAGTGTAACAGAGAGAAGTCCAATAATAAAGAGAAAAATTAATGATCTTAGACCACCAGAAGTAGTCCATCACTTTCTCACATGAGTTCCTAAAAATACGTACAAAAGTGCAATGTGTAAAAAAGCAAGACAATAAACATCTCATGGGGAAATTACATTCCTAAAACGTAAAAACTGAAAACACCTAATTACAGGGGGAGAGTATACAGCTCAGCGGTAGAGCGCATGCTTAACATACACAAGATCCTGGGTTCAATCCCCAGTACCTCCACTAAATAAATAAATAAACCTAATTATCTCCCTCCAAAAATTTTTTAAAATCTAATTATACTTCATCTTACTTTTCCAGAGCATAATTCCAATTTCATACATGTTCTTAAACTGTTTTCCCCTCACAATTAAACAGTCAACCAATGAATGTGTCTTAGTTAAAAGCTGCATGCTTTTAGAATGCCTAATGATTATTAGCTTTGTCTCAACTACATTAAAGTTTGTAGAACTTACACTTCAAATCATTGGTATCAACACTTTCACTTTGCTACTGCTACTTGTTGTTAATAAGACAGAAAGTGTGGCTTTAAATTTTTTTCAAGCAGTGAAACTCTTCTTTAAAAATTATCTAGAAACTTAAAATGTAAAACTAAATAAAAGCTCAACTATTCCAGTTTGTACCCTGCTTTAGCAGGGTCAGGGGCCTCACCACCACCCCTCAACCTCTCTGCTCCACTAACAATGTTGTACAAAACTGGCAACACCATGGAAACTGACCTGTTGCCAAGCAAGCAGAACACCAGCAAGGACTCAAAATGATAGCTCATCAGCTTTATAAAACACTAATTCAGTTTAGAAGCATCAAAATATGGCATTTGAAAGTGCCAGATGTTCAAAAATCTAAAAGACACTGAGCTGAAAATGACTAGGAAACAACAGAAATTCTGTAAGTGCTTCAAAGGGAACACACACACACACACACACACACACACACACACACACACACACACACTCTCTCTCTCTCTCTCATTTTATTACATCCCAGCAAGATGGAAGTCCAAGACAGCCCAAGAATGAGATATTCCCTAAACTACACTTTTCTCAGAAGTACATTAATTAGAAGTAATAATTTTTAAATAATTAACTTTTTAAAGAATAGTAGTCTCAAAAAAAAAAAACTAGCTTTGGAAAATTCTGGGCTAGAATCATCAGATTTCAATGAGCAGGTAGTTAGACTGAGTACTTCATCACAAATACTGAAATGAATACTAGCTATTCAAAAACAGAAAATTTGATATTCCAGTTACTAAAAGCATTATTATATTTATAGAATGTTTCCATGAACATAAAACCCAAACTTAAAAGTTTAAAAGCCAATAACAAGCCAAAGCAATCTTCAGAAAGAACAACAAAGCTGGAGGTATCACACACTCTGATTCCAAACTACGCTACAAAGCTACAGTAATCATTATAGTATAGTAATGGCACAAAAACAGGTACAAAGATCAACGGAACAGAATAGAGAGCCCAGAAATAAACCTACATTTATATGGTCAATTAATCCATGACAAAGGATAAAAGAAAATGCAATGGGGAAAAGACAGCCTCTTCAATATATGGTGCTGGAAAAACTGGATGGCTACATCCAAAAGAATCAAACTGGACTACTTTCTGACACTATATACACAAATAAACTCAAAATGGACTAAAGACTTAAATGTAAGAAACCATACAACTCCTAGAAGAAAATACAGGCAGTACACTCTGGTTGCCAGAGGGATGGGGTGGTGGTTGGGTAAAACAGGTGACGGGGATTAAGAGGTACAAACCTCCTGTCATGGGGGTGTATTATACAGCATAAGGAAATGTTCAATAATATTGTAATAATTTTGTATGGGGACAGATAGTTACTAGATTTATCGTGGTGATCATTTCATAATGTATGCAAATGTCAAATCATTATGTAGTAACCTTGAAACTAACCCAACATTGTACATCAACTATATTTCAATTAAAAAAAAAAAAGCCATGGGGTGGGCATAGTTCAGTGGCAGAGCAAACACTAAGCATGGGCGAGGTCTTGGGTTCAATTCCCAGTACCTCCATTTAAAAAAAATAACAATAATAATTTTTTTTAAGAAACAGAAAAAAATTGGGGGAAAAAAAGCCATAGCAATTTCAAGAAGAAATGAAATAGGTTAGGGGTAAAAGACAACATATAAACACATACTAAAGTTTTCTTTTAAAAAGGGAATATAACCAATTCCTTTACTTATCTTTAAAAAAAAAAAGAATCTAGACTTTTGCTTCCAGCCAAGATAGTGTGGAATTTACCATGTCATCTTTAAAAACTAAAAACCAGACAAAAATACAAACAATTTTCAAGACACTGGCCACCAAGCAACAAAGTACAGTGATTCCCTAAGAGACAGGAAACGAATGAAGTAAATCCTACAACTGCCCCAGTTTAGTGCCTGGAGAGTTTCCAACTGGCAGCACAGGGAGGGGAACCCAGGGAGAGACTTCAGGCAGTCTCCCTGAGTCAAGGAGACATGCTGAGGTCAGGGAAGCCAAGGCTGGAGTCTGTAGGG
Source organism: Camelus bactrianus (assembly GCF_048773025.1). Classification (NCBI taxonomy): domain Eukaryota; kingdom Metazoa; phylum Chordata; class Mammalia; order Artiodactyla; family Camelidae; genus Camelus; species Camelus bactrianus. Next base: position 2,863,922 of record NC_133544.1, read on the forward strand.
CAGGACAGCAGAGAAGAGAGCTGCACAGAAAGCCGTCCGGAGATCTGCCACAGGTCCTCCCTGAGAACTCCACATAGTACTGATCAGCACATGCCTGTGAAGAAACTACTTGAGGTGTCTGGATAAAGAAACACTCAAAAGAATAAAAGGGATCGTCCATGAGGCTAACACAGGGCCAAGAAGAGAGTCTGTCCTCAACAGCCAGAGCGGAAAACCTCAGAATTAAGGTTTCAGAGGACTCAGAAGGGTTCTGGCTCAGCAGGGGGAATAATTAGCCCCAGGCTAAACGCTGCTCTGATCCTGCCTAACAAAGCTTAAAAGCAAGATCTGAAATGAACAAACTATTTCTAAGGAACTTAACTATGTTCCAGAACAAAGTTCAAGAGTATTTATAGGAATATAAAAATATCCAGCAACCAAAGTAAAATTCATAATCTCTGGCATCCAAACAAAAATTACCAAACAAGCAAAGAAGCAGGAAAAGACAACCCACGATGAGGAGAAAAATCAATCAACTGACATCAAATCAGAAATGCACAAGATGATGGGCATCAGAACAATTATAGCTGTATCTCAATGTGTTTGAGAGGAAAGACTGAGTATGTTAGGCAGAGACATGAAATACATATAAATATTTTTTAAAAGACCCAAATCAAACTTCTACATAGGAAATCTATGTCTGAGATGAAAAATACACTAGATGCAACATATTAAGAGCAGATTAGACACTGCAAAAGAAAACATCAGCAAACTTAAAGACGTAGCAATGAAAAGTAACCAAAATGAAAGAGAAAAAAAGACTGAACAGAGCATCAGTAAGCAGTGCAACCTGAAGCAGCCCAATACATGTGTAATTGTGAACATTAAATACATATAATTTTACGTCAATTTTGCCTTAATAAGGCCGCTTTAAAAACTTAATCTTTTCAAGCAAGGCTAAGCCTTCACAGTATTGATTTTTTTTTTTTTGGCAGGGGGGAGATAATTAGGTTTTAGAGGAGGTACTGGGGATTGAATCCAGGACCTTGTGTATGCTGAGCATGCACTCTACCACTTGACCTATACCTTCCCCTCGATTTTTTAAGTCTTGTATTTTATCTTCAATACAGCCATACATCTGAATCATCCTTTTGGTTTAATTAGGTACCAAACAACCACCTCAAAAAACAAAGCTCTCCTAAGCTTCAATTTCTATTTTGTTTTCAAGAAGCCTTATTTTGAATACCTCAATAGCAGTATTTTAAAGAATATTTCACAGAGGAATTCAGTACATAGCCATCATAATATCTATCAGCTGTTCCAATATCACATCTCACCATGCACCTAGATTAAGGGTCCAACACTTCTGAACTAATTATAAAAAATTAAGGGGGGAAGGTATAGCTCAGCAGTAGAGCGCATGCTTACCATGCACGAGGTCCTGGGTTCATTCCCCAATACTTCCATTGAATAAATAAATAAATAAATAAATAAATAAACAAACAAACAAACCTAATTACCCCCAACAACAAAAACAAAAATTTTTTAAAATGAAGCTTTCAATTCATCAGAACCTCCAGATCAGTGCTGTCTGACAGAACTTTCTGGGATAATGGAAATGTTCTATTCTGCACAGTCCAATATAGTAGCCAGTAGCTACACAGAACTACTGAGCATCAGAAATGTGGCTAGTGTGACAGACTGAATTTTTAATTATTTTATTTTAATAAATTTAAAGTTTTTTAAATAAAATTTAAGTTACAGATACCTAGTGGCTACATTATTGGACAGCTCAAAACAATTAAAAAGAAAATTGAGATTAAAATTTTTAAGATTAGGATTTTCAAAGTAATTTTTAAGTATTTACAGCTTACAATATTATATAATGTTGATTTTTAAGCTAAAAAACACCATCAAATCATAAATGCTGAAAAAACTGTATTTTTAAAGCTTAGGTCAAAGGATCATTTCATCTAAACATCTTCCTGGTTTCTTCAACTCCTCATCCACCACCACAATGCACCCCCCAGTGCCATCCACAAACTGCCTTCAGCAATGTGTGAGGGACGGGGGAAGTGGGAAATGGGAAGTAACTGCTTCATGGATGTGAGATGTCTCTGTGGTGATGAAAACATCTTGTAACCAGACGAAGTGGGTGGCAGCTGCACATCATTGTAAATGAACTAAATGCCACTGAATTATTCACTTTAAACTGGTTAATTTTATGTTATACAAATTTCACGTAATAAAAAAATTTTAAGAATGTATCCACGATCTCTAATTCAGACAAATTCATTATTAAAAAGGCACAGAAAACAGAGAAAAACCAGCTTTTAAATGCAATTTTAAAGCTCATTTTTCATTGAGTTTCTGTTTCTTAAATAACTGAACTTGGTGCTTAGCTATCAAACGTTCATTACAAAATGCCTATTCAAGGAAAGTCAGCCAATGCAAGCACATGTTCTTATTACACCCAGAACCGTGTTCAGCTGTGTCAAGTTAGCAGAGGATAAACTTTAAGATATTTAAACCAAACTGGTAGCTTGAAGCATGCTACCACCCTCAAAGAAAGCAGAAGCACATGACACCATGAGCTCCCAGAAGACTTCATGGTCCTTACTCAAAAGACCGGCTAGCTAAGTACTTAAGCTATTCTTCTTACTATCCGGATCTCCCTGTACCCATGCTCAGTCTGAAAGCAGAGTAAGCCCCAAGCCCAGAAGTCTCCAGGCCAGTAAAGCAGGATCTATAATCTTCAGTGAGAGTGTGTATGTGTGTACAATGGCACAAAAATACCCTAAGTTCAAGTGAATAAAGTGAAATTAACCCCCAAAATTTAATTAACCTTTTCAGACATAAATAAAGCCACCAGGTAGTATAACTTGGTTACTAGATGAAACTGCTGAAGAAGGATGAGGACCACAGCCAAACTTCAGGAGCAAGGACTCACCTAAGTTTCCTCGGTGGAAGTACTGGAGCAAGTCTTGGGGTTCTGGGCAGACAAAAATAATCCCTAGTTAAACTACACTATGATCAAACCAAACATAGCAAACCTCACATCTAAGTCAATCAGAATAAGGCTTACAATTTAAGTATACTCTGGTCTTTGAAAAACTGAACAAAATTCACTAATAACACCAACAAATATATACTTGGGTTTCTTGGGTGGGCAGGGTTAGTCTGTTTTTTGTTTTTTTGATGGGGGAGGAAGGATGGGAATAATACACAAGGGAGGAAGACCAGTTGCTGAACAATACTAACCAGATAACAGGTGAAACCAAGGGTTTTTAAAAATACTCTCTTGGATATTTTAATTTGTGTCTCATTTCATATTTTATTCAAGACACAGTTCTTAAATTCACTCCACAGCTCAAGTCCAATGTAAACCTGTAGAAAAACATACTGCGGGGGTGGATATTTAAATGTTATACTCTATCTGTTAAACTAAAGGGTAGGCAACATAACACAGTCTTTTGTAACCTTAAATTATTCAATCGCAAGAAATTGATCCCCTCAAAAAAAAATTGTATTTTAAGCTCTGAAGATGATTATTTCAACACACCTGTAGGAGTAAACCAACTCATTCCAATTTGTCCCAGTCAACCAAGCCAGATACCTCCCATTTCATTTGTGTTTTCATTGCCAGGAAGAGGAGGAATGTAACTGGACACAAAGCACGCTCTGGCAATCCTAAACATGAAAGTCCACAACACTTGGGACCACATGGAAACAACTAATCAGTTGATTTAATAAAGCACTGCTCCTAAGAGTATTTTCTTAAAGAGGATTTCTGGCTGACTCTCCCTGAAATACACTAGATTGAAATGTGACTGTAACTTACAAATAATGGTATCTTGATGTTTTTTCCTTAGTGATATATACAATAATTGTGTATCTGACAACTTACAGCATCTTAGAAAGGATTACCCTGGGCAGGTTACTATACTGAACTGTACTGTAACTGTACGGTTACTGAACTGTAACAATAAGCCTCTTGGTACCTCTGTACGGAAAATGGGAATAACAACTTTAACTATCTGATATAATTGTTGTGGTTGCTGTGCTAAATTATTAGTAAACACAAAGTGTTCAAGCAAGTTTGGCATGCAGCAAGCACTACACTAACGTGGCAATGACAGATCATTCCTTCGAAGGTTTTCCGTGAGTGATGAAAAGCTGCACCTCCCCGTCCATATGCTTGCCCTCTCCCTCACTACAGTGACAAATCCATAGACAGCTGAATTTGGTTTTAGTCCACAGCTGACCACTACAGGAACTGAGGTTGTAACTTTAACCTCTAACTAGTATGTTGTTATAACAACATGATGGACAGAAATTAAGTCAGAGGTTTACAAGTCATCTGGCACTACAGTTTAGGTCAACTGGTTAATAGTACACCAAATGAGCTGAATAAAGTTGAAACATAACTAAAAAAAAAGATGTGTCCATTCTCAGTGACATTCACGTTAGAAACCAGGAGTCCTGGTGACAAACATTACAGGAGCTATGTACCAAGGCCAGTCTTTGAGCAGAAATATACCATACCAGGGATCTATTTTTATTCCTTCCTGCTAAAAGGAACTCAGTCAACCCCCTATACTAGAGAGAAAACAAAAAACTCTATATGCAGCCCTAACAAATGATTGGTATCCAAATATATAAAGAACTCACACAAATCAATGAGAAAAAGACCAACACCCTACAGAAAAATAGTAAAAGACATATTCACAGGAGGAACCTGAGTAGCAAAAAAAAAAAAAAAAAAAAACCATAAAAACGCACTCAACCTCACCAATAATAAGAAAAATGCCAACATAAACCATAAAACGATAGCATTGAGAAGTCAGTAAATCTGACACCATACTGAAAACTGGGTCAAGAAAAGGAACTAGTGTGCTCTGTCAGTGTCAACGTACTTGCAGGAAAACATCAAAGCAAATGAATATGCACAAATAATTCCATTTACAAAAAGACTTTGACAGTAACAAAAGCCTACCGTTTATCATACTTAAGTGCAGAAACATGCTACAGAATTCTGACGGCCTTGAGAGTATGCCACTCAGACCTCCCTTCAAGGAGTGCAACTAATTAGCTGACAGGCCCAGCTGCCCAGCACCTTCGAGAGCCACTGCAGTGCTCACACCAATGCCAGGCCAGTGAGTGGACACAGCAGACACCCTAGAGTAGGGCCGTTTCTGCCCAACGTACTCCAGCCAACAGCCTGCGCTCTGGCTGAGACATCATCCAAGCTGCACTGCAATCCTAGGCTTCTGGAGCCTTCATCAATCATCCTTCCCTGTTTTCCTTCACAAGTGTCACACCTGCATCCAGGCTGAAGGCTCTGCCACCTCATCCTCCCCCTCTCCACTCTACCCTTCACAGGCATTTACCCTAATGAAACTCTTGCACACCTAGTTTCATCCTGCCATCTGCTTCTCAGAGGATGCAAACTATCTACCACAGGAATAACATAAATCAATTTTCAATTAGTGAAGGCAGGAGTGGATCGCTACACCCGAAGCAAATATGTCGTAGTATCAACAGTGTTTCATCACACTGGTGGGTATACAACTGTAGGTATTACTTCCTTTCCTACTTGAATGTCTTTTTTAAATAATCCTATCTTTACAATTCTATCCTACCTTACGATAATTTGTGAATACATTCAAATTATCCTACCTTATGATAATTTGCAAAGATATTCAAACTATCTAGTCACTTCAATTTTAGACATTTAACTCTTTCTTCTGGTTCTGAAATTATGCACACATACTACTGCTCTTCATTGTCACACCAAGTAACAAGACTCTAAAACATCTGAAATAATAGGCGTTCAAAGTTTGGCTTCATAGGCCTCAAGTCTACCTGGAAATTCTCTTAATGATTAGATACTGAAAGACAAACACAAGCCACTCTATCTTACTTTCCTCGTCTAGAACACAAAAAGGTTGAACTGGATGGACACTGCAATTTATTCTCTCATTACTTTGAGGGAGAGAAAATCCAGAAATTTCAAAGAATTATGTCTACTATGCAGTTTTTACTAAGATGCACATCTATAAGAAATTTGACTAATTTGAAAAAGATAGTTTTAGGGTTTACTCTCAACATTTCATTTAAGTGACTTTCTTTCCGCCTGTCACCACTAGTGTTTTATTGGGAATGATGGGCAGGTGGGGTCAGAGAGGGTGCTGGCTGCTGTGAAGGAGTAATAAATTACATTTTAATGTCATTTAAAAATATTTATTTCTCTCAAACATTTCAGCAAAACACTTTTTGTCACCTTACACCAACTATTTATTTATTTATTTATTTGGTATATATTTTTATTGAAGTATAGTCAGTTTACAATGTTGTATCAATTTCTGGTGTACAGAATAATGCTTCAGTCATACATGAACATACATATATTAGTTTTCACATCCTTACACAAACTTTAAAATATTCTATAAAATCAACAACAAGGAGGAGGGTGTAGCTCAGTGGTAGAGCACGTGCTCAGCATGCACAAGGTCCTGGGTTCAATCCCCAGGACCTCCACTAACAAATAAAATATTAATTTAAAAATACATAAAGAAACCTAGTTACCCCCCCAAAAAAAACCCCAAAAAATCAACAACAGGTAACATAAAACTCAACCAGAGGTTAGATTAATAAAACTTCCAGAATACAAAACAGAAGCAATTATATAATTACAACTATTACCTCTTATTTCTAAGGTCACAAATATTTTCCACAATTGCTATTTAAAGCTGTAGGTATTAACTCAGTCCAAATCACTGAATCAGCATTCAATCCCAATTCCTACCTTATTCAGACTTTTCCTGTGCTGCTACAGAAGACGCCCGCCCTTTGCAGAAAGTAAAGTTCTCTATTTTAAATATAAACACCAACTTAACACACACTCCTTAGCAAAGATTACTGTTTTCCATTAGAGCAAGGAGACAAATAGAGCCATTTTTCTTACTTTCACATTATGCACAGAACTTCTAAAGAAAGGCTAAGAAGAAAAGGAGAGCTAAATTATAAATTAATTACAACAATCTATGTAGCAGGGAGTAAAATATTAAAAGTCAAATACGCTGGAGGAGACTATAGTAACTTGGACAGAACTTTGATGTGTCATCTCCAAAGACTAGGAAGATTTTTTTCAACTAAATTGCCCCATAGAATTTTATACCACCAAGGAAAATGGCTTCCTAAGAGTAAACCTAAACTTCTTCAGTACAAATGACCTTTAACACTGCTTCTTAAAACAGCTCTGCTCTGCTCAGCCTCAACCAGCTAACCTTTGAGTCACAGTCATCATCCATGGAAGGGAATGCTGTGGCAGAAGGAAGAATCTCACACGAAAGCATTAAATCCCAAAGACAAGAACTTGAAAGTGTGGAGCAAAAAATTCCCTAACTCAGAATCCAGTTAACGTGCACTTCCCCTGGCCCAGGGATGGAGTCAAGGTCCCTTTTGTACTATCTAGAAACTTCCTAGTCAGGTTTAACTATTCTCTCTGGATCTCAAGTGTACTTTTCTGCTATATAAATGTTCTGGGCTAGTTCATTCTTCCAGGAAAGGGTATTTACCTAAATTGTAGCGGGTACATGGAACTTAAAATCAATCATCTTCAAATATCTCAGTGTATGATTCTCACTCAAATCTATGGCTTCCTCACAATCCAGTCTTCCCAGTGCACAAAGGAAGGCCATGCAGGGACCACTACTTGGCAACTTCAGTTCCACAAATGATCATTAGAATAAGATAGCAAAAAATGTTTACTTAGCACTCACCCTGTGCTGGCCATTTTACCTGTATTAGCTCAGTTCATTCCTTCTCTTGAGGGAGGAGTTGCATTGCCTCTATTTCACATAAGAAGGCAAAAATGAAGTGACGTGCCCAGGAGCAACACAGGGTAGTCAAGAGGCACTGCCAAGATCTGAAATCAGGTCTGATGATTCCCACAGCCCAAGCTCTCACTGTCTACTCTATCCTGCTTCTGAAAGAAACCTGAAATTAAAGATGACTATACCTGACATAATCACAGGCCATACGTGATGAAAAGAACCCTGATTCATGAGGGAGGAAACTGAGGCTCCTGAGATAAAATGACATGCTCTGCCCTAAATCACACCCTTCTTTTGGGGGGGGGGGGGATTAAGTTTATTTATGTATTTATTTATTTATTTATAATAGAGGGGCTGGGAATTGAACCCAAGACCTCACGCATGTTAAGCATGCACTCTACCACCTGAGCTATGCCCTCCTCCCCTTAAATTACACTCTTAATCCCAGAGACAGGGTATCAATATCCTGACAAGTTTTAGGTGTCTCCCACCACTCCACTGAACCCAGCTGACCACTCACAGGATTTACTATTATCCTGACCTCTCATTTGGGTTAGCACTGCCTCAAAGTATGTCCTAAATGACAAATCATTCCCCATAACTTAATGAATTTTAGGATACCAATAAAATTGATTTTTACAATGAAACTAAAGCATAGAAAATCATGTGTTCAGAGAGGAATACAGAACAACCAGTAAAAAGATATGAAAAGCAGGTCAAGACACCTGTTCAGGAAAACTATTCCACATTAAAGCATAACACATTTTATTAACAAAAGTCAACTCTGAAGTGACAGCTGAGCCAATGACAACCACAAATTTTCAAATCTGATTAAATATACTGGGTTCAAAGTTCCCAATAAAGGTTATCTGTTTAAAGGACCATTACCTCCAAAATATTTACCATTAACATCTCCTCTTTGACAACAGTCTTCATTTTAACCTTAGTGAACTGTGACGCTGAAAACCAACTTGGACAGAAGTTAACAATAACAAAACATGCTTCAGAAAACAAAAAACTTGAGTCAACCTTAAAATCGTGTGACTATGTTCCTCTAGCTAGAAGACAACAAAGAAAAGGACTAAACAAATGACCAACGAAATACATGGACTACAGCTTCTTCCTCCACATGCTCATTGGTAGGATCATGGAAACGTTCACATTTTTGTACAGAAAAACATTACTTGTTTCAAAATAAAGTATGCTTGGCAGGTGTAGGAAATAACTAACCAGACTGATCAGAGGTAGGCTAGAATAAGCATTCCTCCCTCTTACTTTATTCTCTGATTACTAAACTCTAAAGGAAACAGACAACACAGCGGATGCTATGCCCTTGGCTATGGAAAGACAGTCTGGACACCACACGAGGACAAAATCTAAGTTAAAGGTGGAGGACTGCATTCTGGTCTCTGCTTTGAAATCTAATTGATTGAACTGTTTCCGTCATCATAAACAGAGATGCTATTTTACCTAAAGTTGCGCCAGTCCACTGATCTAGTCTAGGTCTTAATTAGATTTTAAGAACTGAATCAGCATTTTGGGACTACAGTGCTCTATCTGCTGCACCCACTATCTGTGAGGGTGACAGAAATGAATCTTCCTTAGACAGTACAGGGAATATCAGGTGCTTCTAGTTTTAACCATTTGCTTTTAAAGCTCTACGGAGGGTCAAGCTGGTATACTCGTATTTTATGAATAAAATATGACTAAAAAAATTCAAATCAATTTCTTCCACTCATACGTCTTTACAGAGACAGTTTAAAAAAAGTGGCTTCTTGATGAGTTTCCACATTCACCTGTCTGCTCAAATTCTGGTTAAAAAAAATAAAGATGTATTCAGAACTCAGGCAAGCAGAAAGAAAAAGCAGTAACAGTCACAATCTCAGTTCCACTTTACTCCTAACTTGTGCTTATGAAAAGAACCTGTCTTAAGTCTAAAGTCTAAAAAAACTTTATTTTGCCATGAAACAAATATGGTGTATCATTTCTATTCCAAAATAGAAGTCTCCCCTTCCCTTTGATTTTAAGTTAAACGAGAACACACCTAAAAAAATAAATCAGTAGGAAACAGTAAAGTCCCACAATTTCCAGCCTTATCTAGGAATGTGTCCCCTGCTCAGATTGGCAAAACAGGGTTTGAAATTATTTCATACCAGTTAGATTCCTTTCTCGATTAAAACAAACACAAAATAGGAAATGTTAACACCAGGACCCACTCCACTGGCAGTTAAGACTATGCACAAAATATTTACAGTGTTTTACTTTTCAGAAAGGAGAGTCGCTAGCAAATTTACGCTTGCACCTATTCCATCAAAACTGCAAGGACAGCTCAAAATATGATCTTATTACATTTGCTGTTTCAAAGAGAACAACTCCAAAGAAATGAGGCTCAGTACTAACAATGCAGAGCTAGACATCAATATTTAGAAGAACGTGAGAAATCTAATTCTTGCTGTTGCCATCAAATATGCCCTTTTTCCTTAATCACGTGCAACATATTTAAATAACGCGTTCAAAACGAATACAACCAAAGTGTATCCAAAACTGACCAACTTACTAAAAGAATTTTTACAAATTGATTTTTTTCAATATATGGGGGAAACTTGGTGAGAAGGTCTGCTTTGTGTCCTGTGCTTTAAAACAAAGATGGACTTGACCTACAAAATGAAGATAGGGTCAACTGTAACCAAAAAACAGTATGCTTCCCCTGGTGGCCAACGAAGGAATGGAGAAGGCTTGCATAGAAGAGAAGAATTGCCTGGTCCATTCTGTTACTCTTACAAACGAGAAGTGACTACCAAAAAAGGAAGATGTGGGGGAAGGGGAAACTATCAAAAAAAACTAACATTAAATGTAAAGGGAACTTGGTGGTAGACAAACCTGGATGATTGACTACATATACTTTAAGAGATTTAAATCAACAGACCAAAATCTTGACTGCAAATATGGGAAAGGTCATTTATTTCCGGAGTGCCTAAGAGCTCACTCAGGGATCCCTATGTATTTTCACTTCAAAGAACACCCAGTTTCCTACTTTAATAACAGCTTAAGAGCACTTGCCCTTTTTAAGGACTAGATCCTTGCAATTTTCTGCTGTCATGTTTCCAAGAAAAGGCATTTATGCGTTTATTTTCTCAAATAAACTAGTATACAATCTACACAGAGAACCACCAGCTCTAAAGCCCTCCGACCAGGACTGTTAACTCCAGTTCTACAAGACTCTCTTTTGAATTTTATTTCTGAAATAAAACCCATGCACGTCCTCTCATTTTCCACGCCAACAATCTTTAAAGAGATTGTATAGATCTTATACAGATACAGGCTAGAATCTCACTGACGAATTCCTTTGTCTGATTGGATTTTTCTGGCACTTTAAATTTGCTTCCACACAGAATAGCAACGAGGGTAGCAAATGTTCCATTCTAGGACGTAGGAATTTCTTGGAGGTGGAAATCATTAGGCTAAACCCTCTGAAGGTTCTGTTCTTTCACAACTCCTTCCTTCAAAGGAAAAGAAAGAAAAAAGAAAAAAAAGAAAGAAAGAAAGAGATACAAGCACATTTACAAATAGGTCCTAAAACCAAACTGCCACCAGCAAGCCTCTCTTCGCCGGGCAGGGCGCCCTCTGGGAAGCACACTTCTTTTATTAACTGGTTTCGGGGGCTCGTCATTCTAACGCTCTCGGGATGGGAGGGGAGTCCGGGGCCGGCCGAGGAGGAAGGGCATGGGGGGCAACCTTCAGGAGGGGAGACGCGGGTCCGAGGACGCTCACTCTCCGGCCCGGCCACCCCGACCCCAGGCCGGCACGGCTCGTGCGGACGTGGGAACGCCGGAGCCCCGGGCCAGGTATGGCCGCACCACGCCGCGGGGCGCAGGGGCCGGGGGCGACGGGGCCTTCCCTGGAGCAATGGCACGTCTGCGGACACGCTCACGAACGAGGTGTGCGTCCTCTCCTCGCTCTCCCCGCGGACCGCAGGACCCACACACACAAAAAGAAAGTTGTCCGACGGCTCTCCGCCCCCTCGGGCCGCCGGCCGGCCGGGGCGCTACTCACCGGGGTCGAAGTCGGGCACCACCGCCTGGTACTGGGGTCCGACCCGCATGCCGCCGCCACCTGCAGGGAAGCAGAGCACGGCGGTCAGTCAGCGGGCGCGCAGGGCGGCGGGCGCGGGGGCGGCGCGGGGAGGCTGCCACCTACCGTGCTCCTCGTCGCTGGACGAGCCCGAGCTGCCTTCCTCCCAGGAGTTGCTGCTGCTATTGCCATTGGGCGCCGCCGCCGCCAAACTTTTATTCTGCCCATTATTGGGGGCGGCGGCGGCTGAGGCGGAGGCGGCGGCGGCCGAGGCGGGGGCGGCGGCCGAGGAGGCGGCGGCGGCGGAGGCGGCCGAGGCGGCGGCGGCCGAAGCGGCGGCGGCGGCGGCCGAGGCGGCCGCGCTGGCCGCGTTGTTCCTCCCTCGCCGCTTCCCTGAGACCTCGGGGCCCTTCTCCACCATGGCCGGCATCGGCGGGGGCCGGGGCCGGGCGAAAGTGGCGGGGACCCGCGGCTCCTGAGGAGGGGGCGCCGGGCCGGGGGAGGGTGTGCGGGCGGGCGCGGGGCCGGGCGGGCGCGGCCGGAGCCCGCGCGCGCGAGTTGGGGCTGGGGCGATCCTGGCGGGCGGAGCTCGGAGCCGCTTCAAGCCCCCAGCGCCGAGCCGAGCGCAACTTTCGCTCTCATCGCCGCCCGCACTTCACTGGCACTAACTACTCCGGGAGCATCGAGCGGGAGGGGAGGGGGCGGGGCCTGGGCGAGCGGGGGGAAGCCGCGCGCAGCCCAACCCGACGTGGGGTGGCTCCGCCCTCCGCGCGCTCCCATTGGCTCCTGCGGGATTTGGACGGCGAGCGGCAGCCGGGTTGGCTCCAAGCACCCGTCAGTCCGAGGGAGAGCGGGGAGGGGGAGGCTCCGGGCTTCCGTTGGTCAGGTTCGGTTGACGCGTATCGCCCGCTGTACGTGGTTTGAGGTTTGCAATCTCTCTACGCCCCATGATCCATTTCTCTAGGCAATAGCGAGGAGTTAACTGCCCTCCCCGCCCCCTCCTTCTGCCGGCCCCCCTTCACCTGCGCGCACCCCTCGCGGCCTCTGCCTCCACATTCTCCGAAGGGCTCCACTGAGAGTCCCATAGGTTTCGAAAAGAAAAATATACGCGACACGAGAACAGAAATTGAATGCGAGGTCGGGACTACTTTCCCCCTCGCGCGGAGGATTACATCTCACAGTTTGAATGGGTTCTATACAAAGAAGGGAAACTAATTGGAAGAAACTAATTGCGCCCCCACCTTTCCCAAGGGGTTTGGGGATGAATGGGCGCCAGGGGAGTCCTAGTGTAGAGGACAGGGCTCCCAGGTGACGGTCTCCCCTGGAGGGAAAGGAAGCGGTGCGGAAGCCCTGGGGTTTGGTGGGGCTTTCTGCTAATTGGGTGGGGGGAGGTTGGAAGTCACCGCAGTTGCCCGGGTTGCGGGGCGCGCCGCGCCTGCAAGGCCGGAGGGGAGGGTCCCGAGTGGCCCTTGCCCGGACGCGGAGTCGGGGCGTGAGGTCCCTGCCATCCCTGATGGCCTTTTAGAGAGCTGCGAAGGGGCCGAATTGTCCCGGGGGGAGGGGAGCACTTAAAAGATGGGAAGGAAGACTTCTAGAAATGGGCTGGGGTCCAGGAAGGGTAAAGAGGAAGACGCTATTTTCATCCTAAGCCTTTGCTAGGGGAGGAGGGTCAACTTCCTCTCAGGCAAGAGCCACTTTTCCGGATCTGTTCCCTGCCCTGCCTCCGCAACTCGACCCCAGGCACCCGATGAGGGAGAGGTCCACCCAGCCCAAGACATCCCTGCCCTGGAGAGTAACTACCCGCCGGCCCAGGGGCTGCTTTTATAGCTGTATAGGGGGATGGGAGAGTATGTGACTCCCCTGGAGGTCTGTATCTGCCCCACCCCCCAAAACTCCCCCCAAACAACGCGCTCTTCGTATGTAATTAGGAGGTGAGAGAAGGTCTATAAATGAATTTTTTTAATGCAAAGGATGGCTATTTTCCTTTTAAGTTACTTCAGACCTGAGCTTAATATGAGGACAGTTTACACCAGCTCTGGTTATAAATAGCTACAGGGAGAAATCTGGAGTTTTATGGTTTTAAAGCCTCAGTAAATAAGCAAGGTGTTCTCTACGTTTTCTGCAACATGAACCATCGTTATTACTTCAATGAAGTGACCATGCTCTCTTCTGACTACATGGCCTGTAAGAAAAAGGACTGGCAGCCCTCCCTATGGAGGAGCCCTGCCCCCACCAAGTTCAGATGTCTCAGCTCCCGGATTCCTATTAAAAAAAAAGAACACCCCTCTCCTTGGACAGCCCGGGTGGTACCAGTGTGTGGCCCTGGGATACTCCCGGACAGCTGGCCTGGGCAGGATGCAAACGGCAAAGCCACGGGTTAGAAACCAGAGGCAACATTCCCCAGGCTGAACCACCTGGTTGAGGGCCATGACTCATCTGGAGGTGAGCACTGCATGAGGAATGAGGTTAAGGGCACTCTGCCCTGCTCGCTTGGTGTCTATGAAATTATACCACCAGACTCTGGAAAGATGAGCCTACAAGGACACAAAGATGATAGAGTCATGTATTAGGGCAGCAAGGATGGCACACCACATCTGGTCACCAGCCTCACATATCAAATCCCAAGGTTAGAACTACTTCCTGGCTGTGTTATGGCTGTGGCTGCATCGCTGGACCATCCAATCATTAACTTTCTTCAACAAATATTTATTAACACCTAACATGTGCCAGGCCCAGTTCTAGTCTGACCCCAAAACCACACAGATGCAGTACTGGCCTTGACCCTCTCAGCTTCCTCATCTATAAAATACAGGTAATAGTACCTACCCTCCGGCCTGGTGGACTTTTTTTTTTTTTTTTTTTTTTTTTGATGGAGGTACTGGGGATAGAACCCAAGACCTCATGCATGTTAAGCATGCACTCTACCACTGAGCTATTACCACCCACTGGTCTGGTGGATGTTTATAGCTTCCATCTAACCCTAACCCCAGCCCCTCTCCTTCCACCACAGGGAACCCTCCAACCTAAAGGAAACCCCCCTTCCGGCCCCTACCTGTTGTTTGGAGGATAAGGGGCTCCATACACAGCCCTTCTGATTGGGAATTTGTGATCTCAAACTTCAAACTGGCACTCCGTAGTCAGCAGCCCTGTCATGTTTCTCAGTGACTCTCTACCACCCTCTGAGACTAAGATATCACACCTTCTCTCCTCTCCTTACACCTCCCACAGCCCCTTCTGCCCTCACTCCGAGCCAACCATCTCACCTCAGTCTTTGGTGAGAAAAACCAAAGCCATCAGATGGCATGTCTCTCGTCTTCCAGTCCCTAAACTGACATCTCCCTGCCTGGCACCCACCTCCCCTTCAGGCTCTCCCACTCGAATCTTGATCTCAGGCATCCACCTCCTGCCGCCTTCCCCTTGCTGCTCTCCTGTGCCATCAACCTCTCTCTTCCCCCTTGGCTAGCATTTTCCAAAAGAGACAAAGAATTCTCCTTGCTCCCAAGCCCCCTTCTGTCTCCCGCCCATTTCTCTACTCCCCCCACAGAAAACACCAAAGACATGTCTATACCTGCCTTCTCCATTCCCTCCTTCCTAGTCTCTCCTCACCCTGCCCCAGCAGGGCTGCATTCCTCCTCTTAACTATTGCTAAGGTTACTCACAGCCTCCCTGCTGCCCAATCCAGAGGTCACTTATTGGTCTCACTGAACTTCTCAGCAGCACCTTAGCCCACACTCCTCCCACAGAAATTCTCTCACTTTCTCTGGACCTTGGGATGCCATGCTCACTTGGTTCTCCTCCTGCCTCACAGACCACTCCCCCTCAGTCACCTGTGCAGCCTCCACCCCTTCCTTCCAAACTGCTGGGGTTCCTCCTGGGCCCCCTTCTCTGTGTGTCATAGGTGCTCATTAAATCTGCGGAGTGAGAAATAATGATGAGGAACACAGGCGGCCGTGGGTGCACAGAGCAGGAGCCAGTCTCAGTGAGGAGAGGCTTCCTGGCACAGGTGAGGTCTGCCTGACGTGAAATGTGCCCTATGAGTGGGGGCCTTTGGTTTTGTCAAGCCAGCATCTCCCTAGAGGCAGCACATCTGAAACATCCTCTTCCAGGTGGTTGGCTGGGGCAGTTCCACATCCCTGACCAGCACATGACCTGGGCCTGGCCAATCAGAGCACCCCAGACCTCTGACTACAGTGATTGGCTCTGCCATGGCCACATGACCTAGCCAGGCCAATCAAGGCCCTTTCTGAAACTTTCTCTGGAACTCTTAGGGCAGCACCTTCCTCTCTGCAATCAGGACTTAAGGATCTAAAGCCTGGAGCCTCCAAGGCAGGGCTGGGGCAGGCAGGACAGGTCCCCAGGGCTGGAAGCTGAAGGAGGTGTCTGCTCTCAGGCTGTGTGAAGTACAGCATGGGCTCCCCAGAGCTGGGGGCTCCCTTGCCCACCCCAGTTCAGGCCCTGTTCCAGGGAGCCCTGCCTAGCCCACCAGTCTGTGGGAAAAGGCCGGTTGAGTCCTGATGGAATCGTTTAACCTCTCCCCACTGCCCATACCCCACACCCCATAAGCCAGGCCTGAAATCCTGGCTGTTTAAATTGAGCAATTTGAGTTTCTGTTACAACCTGAAGAATCCTGAATGAGATGAATTATTAGGCATTAACCTGGAGCAGAACGAGGTAAAGGATATGCTGGCAGAGGAAATGGCACCTTCCCTTCTCCTGTGAAAGGCTTAATGATAATAGCTAATATCTTCAGGGTGTGACTGTCCCTGGTTCTGCTCTCAGTGCAGAAATCCAGAGCTCTGTCAGTCGTTCCAGTAATCCCATCCAGCAAACACGGTTATGACTGGCTCATCCACACCTTGTAGGTAAGGAAACCGAGATACTTGGAGGTGAAGTCATCCACCTGAACCACGCCACCCGACTTGCCGGCAGGTCTCAGCCACAGAGCCCTGCAGCCACGTGCCTGGCCAGAGACCTAGGAACGCTGGGAGGACAAGGGGTGAGGATGTGAGCAAAATGCCTTGTCCAGTTCCACACATAGCGTTTCTGCTTCTTCTTTTTTTTTTTTTTTTTTTGGTTTTAGTATTATTGTCAGATGGCTTTAGGAAATTCTGCTAGGGAAAGAATGGCTTCCCCAGAGCTGGAGACAGGCTGTGGGCTGGGCTGTGGAATGGCAGGAAAGCAGCCTGTCCTGGAGGGTTCCTTACCCCAAAAGGCTATAAAGAAACTGAGACTTGGGGCAGGAATTTTAGCCATCAGAGGAGTTCTTAGCCTGCAACCTGTGGATAAAGTTCAGAGGTACCATGAACCTGGGAGGGTAGTTACAGTTTTATTTAAATGAACCTTTAACTGAAATCTAGCATTTTCTTCAATTATGAATGTAGGCAGTACATTCATTGCTGGGACTCTGTCACCCATAGAAATCATGATACTGTCTCATCACAGCAGTCATTGGGAGGGATCTCAGAACAGTATGTACACTCATCTCCCCAAATCACAGAAGATACTAGACCTGCCGCCAGATCTTTTTACTTATTGTGTTAATAACCCAAGAAAAACTCAAGATGGATCATATACTTAACTGTAAGAGCTAAAACTATAACACTCTTAGGAGAAAACACAGGAGCAAATCTTCACTTTGCAAGGGGTGACCGTGAGTTAAGCAAAGGCTTCTTAAATACAATTCCAAAAGCATAAGGAACAGAAGAAATAGGTAAATTGGACTTCATCAAAATTTAAATTTTTTGTTTTTGTTTTGCAAATGATACCATCAAGAAAGTGAAAAGAATCTACTGTATAGCACAGGGAACTATATTCAAGTTGTTGTAATGAGCCATAATGGAAAAGAAACTGAAAACATACATGTATATATGTATGCATATGTGTAACTGAATCACTTTGCTGTACACCTGAATCTAACATTGTAAATCGACTACACTTCAATAAAAAATATGAATAAAAAATAAACAAAAAGAAACTAAAAAGACCATCCACACAATGGGAGACAATATTTGCAAATCATGCCTGATAAATGACTTTATCTAGAATATGTAAGAATTCTCACAACTCAAAAATAAAAGATGAATAAACCAATTTTTTAAAGGGTAAAGTATCAGAATAAACATTTCTCCAAAGAAGGTATACAAATGACTGATCAGTTTACATGAAAAGATGCTCAACATTGGCCACCAGGGAAATGAAAATCAAAACTGCAATGAGGGGGAGGGTATAGCTCAGTGATAGAGCGTGTGCTTAGCATGCATGCAGTCTTGGGTTCAATCCCCAGTACCTCCATAGAAACATAATAAATAAATAAACAAATAAACCTAATTACTTCCCCCCCTAAATAAGTAAATAAATATTTTTTAACTGCAATGAGATACCACCAGGTATCCTACCCCACTAGTGTGGCTGCAATAAAACAGAGTGGTAATAACAAGTATTGGCAAGGATGTGAAAAAGTTGAAACCCTCATACACTGCTGGTGGAAATATGAAATGATGCATCTGCTTTGAAAAATAATCTGGCAGTTCCTCAAAAGGTTAAACATAGGTTACCATATGACCCAGCAATCCCACTCTTAGATATATAACCAAAAGAATTGAAAACGTATGTCACACAGAAACTTGTGCACAAATGCTCATAGCCATGTTATTCACAAAAGCCAAAAAGTGGAAACAGCTCAACATCCATCAGTTGATGAATGGATAAACAAAATATAGTCTATCCTTAAGATGGAATATTATTCAGCCATAAAAGAGGAATGGAGTACTAACGCATGCTACCTGAAAAGCATTATGTTAAAATGAAAGAAGCCGATCACAAAAGCCCACGTAGTATCTGATTCCATTTATATAAAATGTCCAGAATCAGCAAATGTATAGAGACAGAAAGAAGACTGTTAGTAGCCAGGGGCTGGGAGAGGAGGGGACTAGGGAGTGACTGCTATGGGTATGGAGTTTCTTTTTGCGGCGATTAAATGTTCTAAAATTGATTGTAGGGGTGGTTGCCCAACTCTGTGAATAGACTACAAACCACTGAAGTGTAAATTCTAAATGGGTACATCGTGTGGCATGTGAATTTTGTTTCAATAAAGCTGTTTTCAGTAAGCCTCACACAGTCGATGCTGTGATGAAATTCTGACTCCCCTAGAAGGCCAGGGCCAGTGTGGGGACCACAGGAAGGCCACGTGAGGCTCCTGTCTCACAGGTCCCTGCTTGGTCAGGTCCCCATTGTGCGTATGTCAGCCCCATGTCGAGTCTTGCAGCCTCAACCCTCCATTACAGATGAGAGACAGGTGCCAAGCCCGAGGCCAGCATCAGGGTAGGACTTGGGAGCAGAAGTATCAGGCCCGGGCCCTTTCCTGGCCAGTTCTCCCTGCTCTTCCTTTAAGTGCCTTCAGGAACGTTTCGCTCATTATCTATGAAGCCTCCCCAAGAGAATGTGGGAGATGGTCACAGGCCTGGGATGAGTGTGGGGCCTCCCAGGGTGACTCCCTCAAGGGGCCACAGGTCTGCGGGAGGACCAACTGAGACAGTCCCCACCCCAGGCCTAAGGGTGGCCGAGGAAAGTCTCCCCGCTGGAGCCCAGCGGTCCTCTGGCCCCAGATCTGTCTCAAGACTCCCCACTTATGAGGATTTCCCTTCCTGGGGTCGTCTGGGGCTTGCTGCTCCCACCAGGCCACGTGGCCCACTCGTCCTTCCTGACTCAGCTGACAGGTCACCTCTTCCAGGGAGCCCTTCTGAACTCCCTGGCCACCTGAGGCCCCTGTCCCAGCCCAGGTTCCCCCTTCTGGCACCGACCATGATTGTAAAGATCTACATGTGGCCCTGTCTTTCTCTCCCAGTGGAAAGTAAACTCCATGAGGCCTCTCTGTGGTCCCGTGGTCGGAGAGCCTCACTCGCAGCAGAGGCTCGTTAAATCACCACAGCTGACTGTCATGGAGTCAGGCTGGGACACTTCAACAAAACCCGCGTCAGAGTGTAAACACGTGGCCGGGAAAGAAATACTGAGCACAGCACTGGCCTCCCAGTAGCCCCCGGGGTGGCAGATGCCGGCTTTCAGGCTGCAACCCTGCTGCACCCAGACATTCAGACCCTCAGAGAGCTGAGGGCTCCTCTCTCATCTAGAAACCGCCCTCCAGCCTGTGGTTTCCTGTTTGAGGACCCACCCCTTATCTGCAGGAGTGACAGTGGGAGTGACCACCTCCTCCCCACCCTACAGGACGCTGTGTCAGAAAAAGGCACACCAGCTACACTGCCCCTGAGACAGATGGATGGACAGAGGAGAAGGATGGCCCCGGCAGGTGGGGGGGTAGTGCTGAGAGCTCTTTTAACATTTAGTCCCAGGGACAGGTCACCGCCCTAGATGCCAGGCTCAGCAGAGCCACGAGGGGCCTTCTCCCGGGCAGGGCAGAGCAGGATCCCTGGGCTGTGTCTGCTCCTCTCCCGACTTGCCTGTGGGACAGCATCGCCCCTGCACAGGCCAGCAGGAGATGATCTTTGAAACCTGGACCAGATCACGCCCTTCCAGGCTTATAACCCCCAGTGCCTCCCCACTGAGGATAAAATTCAAAGCCCTCCTCAGCTAACTCCAGGCCCCCCGGGATAGGCCCCCATCTCTCTCCCAGAGCTCCATTCCCTGCCTCCCCCTCACCTCCTGTGGCCTTTGCACAGGCTGTTTCTTGGACTGAAATAACTTTCCCTCGGGCCTTCACTAGCCACCTCCACCTCATTTAGACTTAGCTCTCCTCAGGAAAGCGCCCCAGCCATCCCCCCTCCCTGCAGCCCCGTCTCAGCCTTATCTCAGCGTCAGTTATGGCTTTGTCCTCCTTAGTTATCACTCACTCGCTGGCTCCACCTTGGCACCGGGGCCTGTCTGTCTGTCCTGCTCATGGCGTGCTCAGCCCTGGCTGGTGTCAAATACAGCTCAGTGATGTTCTTGTGGTAGCCCCGTCAGGGGAGGGCTGCTGGGGTGATGCAGGGACAGGCGAGGCCTGGCAACGGCCATGTGACCGCTTGCACTGGAAGGACTCCCATGGCTCAAGGGCAGGACTCAGCCAAAGCCCCTCCTTGGCACTCCCACCCTCTCACCCGGCCTTCCTCCCCTACAGCCGGAGCATCCATCCCCCTCCTGGCCTAGAACACGTGGGCCTCAGTAAAGTTCTGGAGTTCTGTTTGGGCAGACCAGGAGGGAGGCATTCTTTTAGGTGGGGGGACAGCACGAATACCATCAGGGCCATTTTACCAAATGCCTGACTTTATCAGAGCCAGTGGAGGGACTGGGCAGACCTGGGCCAGCCCTGCTCCATCTCCTGGCAGGGGTCCTCCACGTGTTTAGGCCTCCCTGTCCCTGCTTCCCCTCTGAGGAGGGGGTGAAGCCAGTCCCCAAGGGCTGCTTCAAAAATCTCAGAGGTTCTTAGAAGGAATGGAAAGAGGGTGGGTGGAGCCAACTGATTTACCTTCAGTCCTGCCCCCAGTCCCACCAAAAAGAAAACAAAGGGATGAAAACAAGAGCAGCAAAATCTCAGAGGCCAAAAATCAGACAGGTGAGTGACCACTGACTTCACCGACTAGAGAGCGCTGGTTCCCAGTCCAGCGGTGGGGAAAGCTGAGAGGCAGTCACTGACCACGCAGACCCCCAAGGTCTCCACGCGGTGGGCACCGGGCCCCTCTGCACCATGGGAAGTGGGCTCCCTACTTCCTGGTGTATTTAAGGGTCGTCATGACAACCTGACGAAGTAGCATGGGAGACTCTGCGACTCAAGGTCGCACAACTGGCCAAGAATGGAGGGACCAAGGCAAAGAAAGGAAGGAGCTAGATACAGACACAGCTACAGCGTGGATGGACCTTGAAAATAAGACACTGCGTGAAAGAAACAGGCCCTCAAAGCTCACAGAGTGTCTGAGTCCACTTACATGAAATGTCCCGAACAGGCAAGTCCACAGAGACGGAAAGCAGACTTGGGTTGGCAGGGGCAGGGGAAGGAGGGAGGAGGAGTGACTGTTCATGGGGATGGGGTTTCCTGCCGGATCAGGGTGATAAAAAGGTTCCCCAATAGGTAATAGAGGTGATTGCACAACACTGTGACTGTAGAGTGCCACTGAGCTGTACACTTCAAAATGGCAACAACGATAACCTTTATGTTATGTGTGTTTCAACCCACACGCAAGAACAGAGGGACCAAAGCTGGAGCCCAGCCTTCGAATGCAAGGCCAGGGCTCACCTGTAGGACCAGAGAGGATGGCGGGGCAGGCAATGGGCTGGGAGGGCAGCCCTGTGTCTAGACACCTGTGGGCCCTGAACTCCGTCCTTGGCATTCCTGCCCCCAGCTCTGGTCTAAAGGACAAGCCTGGCTCCCCGGGCTATGTCTCACAGTCCCAGCGGAGGGAGAGGTCTGTGCTGGCGAGGCCTGAGTGTCGGGCATGACTGCTGTAATAGTGAAACAAACACCCTGGGCTGAGCAGCCCCCAGGCGCTCCCGGGGTGGGAGATGCTGCTATGACTGTCTGCCCTCGGCCTCCTCTCTTGCTCGCCCCATGGTGAGCTCAGGCCAGCTCATGGCTCTAAGTAACACCTCTGCTCCAGTGACTCCCAAATCTGTGTCTCCAGCTGAAACTGGCCCCTCAGCTCCAGCTGCCTGCTCCAGTCTGCCCAAGGCTGTCCAGTGGGCACCACAGGTGTCACACCACCAAGGCCCACCTGGGGGCATCACCTCTTCACCACGTGCTTACATCAAACCGTGGAGGCGCCTTCTCTGGGGTCTCTCCTCCTCAAACTCCACACCCGACGTCTGCTCTGCCTCCGGACACATGTGGCATCCAGCCTCCTCCACCCTGTGGAGCCCTGTCACCTGTCAGCTGGGTTGTTATACCTGGTCTCCCTGCTCCTGCCACTGACCTACTGGCACCAGAGAGATATGGCTAAAACGGAAACCAGATCATGTCATCCCCCAATTCTAAACCCTCTGACAGCTCCTACTCAGAACAAAAACAGAGGCTTTCTAGTGGCTTCCAAGCAGGCCCCAGTGACCTCTTGGACACTGCCTTATCATCTTGCCTTCTCTGTGTCACCACCTGGGTCTAGGCCCATTGGCCTGCCTGCTGATCCTCAAACAAACCAAGCATGTCCAGACCTCAGAGCCTTTGCAGCTGCTGTTCTCTGTGCCAGGAATGCTCTTCACCTAGAGACCTTGTCAGATCACCCCTCACCTCCTTTAGTTCTGATCGCCCTTTGGAAATAGCCACACTCGGCCTAACACACTTTTACTTTGCATCTGTCACCAGCAAGTGTATTTTATTGATTTGTCCTGTCTGGCTCTGCCTTAGGATGGCAGCCTCTTGTGCTGGTCTGTTCACTCTTGTCTCTCCAGAATCTAAGCAGTGCAAGGCACACAGTGGGCTTCCATAAAGATCTGAGAAATGAATGAACTTTTTAGGGTGAGGAAATGGGGCCCAGAGGGGCAGAGTGACACAACTGTGACCAGCATACCAGGGTGTCCTCCAGGCCTCTCTCCCGAGCTCCCAGATCCTCCCAGCTCCCAGTGCTTGGTATTTTGGTTAGTATCCACCCGGATGCAAGACGGAGTGTTCTCACAGCATCTTCTTGCTGAGAAGGCAAATATTCAAAAATACTTTGACAATGACATTCTCCACTTCCCCGAGGCTGTGTAAGATGCCAAAAATGATGTGACTAATTAGCGGCACTGACTCCCCACACATCCTGGCATCTGTGTCTCCCAGGGGAGGGCACAGTGGCCAAGACTCTCCAGGCACCACCAGGGGACCCCCAGGGGAGAGGGCAACGGGGCCTTGAGCCCGGGCCAGAACTGGCTGCACCTCTGGCTGCCTGAGGACCCTGGGCCTGTCCCTGTGCCTCTCTGGCCTCAGTTTCCCCATGTGTAAAACAAGAGGGCTCTCGCCTCAGATTCAGGCCCAGAAGTTACCTGCTGCAGGATGCGTCCACGCCAGGTCCCAGAGCGCAGGGCTGATGCACCACGTGCAGGTGCTGGTGAGGTCTAAGCAGTTCCTTCAGCACAGTCTCAGACACCTGAGCCCCTCTCACCCAAACCTGCTCCCGGCCTCCTTCACTCTCCACGTCAGCACCACACACCTTGAGCATCCCACTGCTCTGGGTGCTGGGGATACAGCGGCAGGATTCTCCACCAAGGTCAGCTCTCTCCTGGTCACAGTCCCCTTGAGCCCCGGCTTTATTTGATCCTCACAGCAACCCCAGGAGGC
Organism: Camelus bactrianus; assembly: GCF_048773025.1. Taxonomy (NCBI): domain Eukaryota; kingdom Metazoa; phylum Chordata; class Mammalia; order Artiodactyla; family Camelidae; genus Camelus; species Camelus bactrianus. Next base: position 2,888,045 of record NC_133544.1, read on the forward strand.
TTCCAGCACAGGGGTTATTGCTCCTATTTGTCACATGTGGAAAGTGAGGCCCCAGTGGAAGAAGTGACTTGTTCCAGATCCCACAAGAAGCTGGGTGGGCAGAATCAGAACTTGAACCCGGGTCCTCTGACTGCTGGCCCAGGACTTTCTTTTTTCTTTTTTAATTAAAGTACAGTCAGTTACAATGTGTCAATTTCTGGTGCACGGCACAGCGTCCCAGCCATGCATACATATACATGTATTCCTTTCCTTATTCTTTTTCATTAAAGGTTATTACAAGGTATTGACTGTAGTTCCCCATGCTACAAAGAAGAAAGTTGTTTTCTATTTTTATATACAGTGGTGAACATTTGTAAATCTCAAACACCCAAATTTATCCCTTCCCACCCTCTTTCCCCCAGTAAACATAAGATTGTTTACTATGTCTGCAAGTCTGTTTCTATTTTATAGATGCGGTCATTAGTGTCCTCTTTATTTTATTTTATTTTTGATTCCACGTATGAGTGATAACATATGGTATTTTTCTTTCTCTTTCTGGCTTACTTCATTAGAATGACGATCTCCAGGTCCATCCATGTTGCTGCGAATGGCATTATTTTATTCTTTTTCATTGATAAGTACTATTCCATTGTATAAACATACCACAACTTCTTTATCCAGTCATCTGTCGATGGACATTTAAGTTGCTTCCATGTCCTTGGCCCAGGACTTTCATCTGGACAATTCCAAGGAGCACCAAGATGGGGCCTCAAAAGCTGAGAAGGGCCCCCTTATTCTCACTCACAGACAGAGGGACCCAAGCTCAGCTCACAGACTCCACTCCCAGGGGCTGTGGAGAATGGCCAGAGGGGCTGGACCTCGCCAGGACCGAGGTGGGAGCTAGATCAACCCAAACATCAATTTCAGCAAGCCACTCCTTGGTTCCAGAACCTTCCACGGCTCCTGCTGCTGGGCTGCACCAAGCCTACTTCCCTAGCAGCACCCTGAAGCCCCACTTCTGTCCCTTGTCACCTTCCACCCAGCTGCAGCAGATGGGTCCTCAGGTCCTCCAGGTTCCAAACTCATCCTCACCTTGGCACCTTTGCCGGGGCTGGGATCCCCACGTAGACCACCCCTCACCTAGTCCTCCTTTCCTCAGCAGCCCTTACTCCACGCCATGTCTCCCTCCCTGGAGGTCAGAATTGCGGAGAACAAGGTCCCCACCCTCCAGAAGCTCATGGCCTAGATGGGGAAACAAATATGTCTATGAAAAATCAGAATACAGTGAGGTCAGGGCAACTTTAGAGAGAAGGCGCCAGCAGCAATGGCAGCTTCTGACTCTACCTGGGTCGAGAGAGGCCATAGTTTCCCAAACCGAGAAGAGCTGGAAGGACATTCCCAGCAGGGGGAACAGCCTGTGCAAATGCCCCAGGAATGAAAGAATATCACCCACCATGCCCCAGCCTGGGCTCTTTGTGGAGATGTGGTGGCAGGTGAGGCACTTCAAGCCCAGGAAGGGTCCTGAATGCCAGTCGAAGGTGTCGGGTTATCGGGAGGCGCTAACTACCAACCCTGGGCCAGGCCAGCCTGCCACTGGGTTTTGCACAGCCTGTGAGCTAAGAATGGTTTTACTCTTTTAAATGGTTGGAAAAAATCAAAAGAAAAAGACTATCCTGTTGACACAGGAGTGTTACATGAAATTCAAGTTTCAGTGTCTATAAATAACATTTGTTGGAAGAGAGACACGCCCACTTGTTTACACATCACGTGCGGCAGCTTCTGCACTGCAACAGCAGAGTTGAGTAGTTGGTTCATAGGGTCCACAAAGCCTAAAATACTTGCTATCTGGTGCTTTCCAAAAACTTTGCCCACCCCTGCTCTAGGAAGTGGCTACCAGGCAAGGCAGTGTTTTCCAAAGAGGATTCTAGGGAGATGCTCTGGGAGAAAAGAGTTCCCCAGTTGAATAAATCTGGGCTGCTCTGCCTGCTGCAACCCACTCCCTCCAGAGAGGGACAGTGAAAAATAGTACAATAAAGACACTGAGAAGTCCTGCAGGAAAGAACCTTATTTAACTGCTGTGAGTCATTAGAGGTGTTTGGACATTTGAATCCTCTCCTTCCCGGCCCACGGGAGGACTGCATATCTCCTTGGAGTTAGGCGTGCCTGGGTGACTCCCTTTGCCACTGAGATGTGAGTGGAAGTGACATGTATTCTCTCTGAGTGGAAGCTTTAAGAGCCAGTGGGTGACTCAATACTTCCTTTTCCTCTTCTCAATGCCATGGCAACCAGTGTAGCTCCATCAGCCTGGGTCTTGGAGTGAGAACACTTGGAGCAGAGACCCTGCCAGCCTTGATGGACATGAGGCAAGAGCAAGAAAATGTTCCCTGCCGTGCTGTGCCACTCACAGACGGATGGGGTGGAGGGACATACAGGAAATCTATACCTTCCACTTGATTTGGTTGTGAACCTAAAATATAAAGTCTAATTTTTAAAAAGTAGGGGAGGGTATAGCTCAGAGGTAGAGTGTGTGCTTAGGGTGCACAAGGTCCTGGGTTCAATCCTCAGTAACTCCTCTAAAAATAAATAAACTTAATTACCTCCCCCCAACAAATCAATAAATAAATGAACCTAATTATCCTTCCCCCCAAAACAGGCAGAGGATCTGAATAGACATTTCTCCACAGAAGACATGTAAATGGCCAGTAAACACATCAAAAGATGCTCACCATCATTAGCCAGGAGGGGAATGCAAATCAAAACCACAAGGAAATCCCACACCCAGAAGGATGGCTGTCATCCGAAAGACGGACAGTAACAAGTGTTGGCAAAGACTTGGAGACGCTGGAACCCTCAGACACTGCTGGTGAGAAGATAAAATAGTGTAGCCACTTCAAAAAGCATTCTGGCAGTTGCTCAAAAAGTTAAACATAGAATTACTGTAAGACCCAGAAATCACACTTCTAGGTCTACACCCAGAAATATGAAAACACATGTCCACATGAAAATTTGTATACAGATGGTCATAAAAGCATTACTTATAATAGCTACAAAGTAGAAACAACTTATTGTCCATCAACTGATGAAAGGATGAACAAGATTATGGTCTATCCATATGACGGAATATGATTTAATCATTAAAAGGAATGAAGTACACCATGGGTTAATGTGGAAAACATTATGCTAAGAGAAAGAAATTAGTCACAAAAAGCCGCATCAAAGGTTCCATTTTTACAAAATATCCAGAATAGAGAATGCTACGGAGGCAGAAAGATTACTAGTTGCCAGGAGCTGGCAGGAGGGGGTTAATGGAGACTGATTTCTAATGGGTGCCAGGTTTTTAGGAGGTGATGAAAATGTTCTAAAGTTGTTTGTGGTCATGGCTACACAGCTGAATGAATACACTAACTGAGTTGTACATTTTTAAATGGGGAATTTTATGGTATCTCAATAAACCTGATATAAAAAAATCTGTAGGCAATTAAAAAAAAAAGATCCAGGGATTGTTTGTTGTTGTCACATATCCCAGCCCATCCTGTATGACAAAACTAGAAAGAGGAGCTGACTGGCTGAGACCGCACAGCTAGTGGGCAGTAGGTGTGGCCACCCACCCCATGCCTCAATCCCTTTACAGCGGGGACACTGACCTTGGAGAGTCCCAGGCCCAGGGTGGCCCAGTGGTCTGCAAGAGCTCCTGGGTGACAGCATGACAGCCCCCCTCTAACCCACCTGTCTCACCCTGCAGGGCAGCTGTAGCTTCCTAGAGAGACTGATTGCCCGGCAGCTGCCACACAGGGGTCCCCAAATATAACTGAACCCGATGATGTCCCAGTTCTGCCAAAGACACAGAGCCACTCTTCACTCAGGCTCGGCCTGGGGCGGAGGAGTCACAGCCGTGCACAGAGCCCCTTCCCAGGCAGCTTCCCAGGGCTGCCGCACACACAGGACAGGTGGGCCCACTGCTTAGGTGGCTCCAGTCCCCTGAGTACGTGATTCATTCATTCATGCATGCATGCATTCATTCATTCATTCATCCAGGGCGTGTTCCATGCCATCCTGAGCTGGGTCCTGGGACTGGCACTGCTACACCCAACACCCCCTGGTCCTGAAGGCCTCTACACCACTCACTTAGCCTCTGCCAGACCCTCCAGTCCAGCCCCCAGGTGTGTGACCGTGCCCCAACCCAGCACCAAGCCTTGGACAACTCCTAGCCATTTCCAGGCAAAAGGGAAGCTCCTCAGCCTGGCATCTGAGCCCCTCATGGTCTGGTCGGCCTCTCCCTCACGTGAGTGCCCGGGGCTCCTGAAAAAGGAACCTGATCCCAAGTTGTTCCCAGAATGGCCCCCTGCTTGATCCCATCCCTCCTCTGGGTTCACTGCATTCCCTCGCCTGGAATGCCCTTCCCTGGCTTGTCTGGACAGTCTAAGTCCCTGCTGCTGGACGATGGGCGGGAGGGAAAAGGGGGAGCAGAGAGGCCCCTGGCTCTGCGTCCAGCTGGAGAAGGGGGGGCACAGAGGACAAGGAGATGGTAACCAAGGCTCTACTCGTCAGAGTTAACCCAGTGGAGCTCTTGCCAAGTGCCTCCATGGACTAACTCACTGATTCCCATGAAGTCATCATCCGTCATTGTCCCCTTTCTGCCCAGGAATAATCTGAAGCCCGGAGGGAGAAGTGACCTGCTCAGTGTCACTTGGGTGAGAAAATGGCAGAGACTTGAACCCAAGGAGCCAGACCCTAGTACTGCCATCTAAATCTCAGTGTCATTTTCCCCCACCTAAGGGAGCTGCCCTTGGCTGCGGCCCCAGCCCTGGCTCTATGGACAGCCTCGGGCCCCATTTACTGTTCCAGGGCCTATTTCCCCATCTGCACCACGGGGAGGATGAATCTGTCTTTTCCTACCCAGAGGATACTTCGTTCCGCAAATACGCCAGGCCCCGCTCTCCGGGTACCAGCCCAGCATGAGCACTGGGACCTAAAGGGACAGAGACATTGTCCCCAAACAGAGAGGTGTCCTCTCCCTGGCTGTTGGGGGAGACAGACCAGTAAAGGGATTGTGACAACAGGGTGGGTAGGGTGCTGTCTGGGTGAATATGGGGCTGGAGGAGGGGACATGTGAACAGAGAAGTGAAGAAAATTCGAGGTTTGCCAGGCAGACAAGGGTGGGAAGGGCATTCCAGGCATTGGGAAGAGTCTGTGCAAAGGCAGAATGGGACCCAGTGTGAGCACAGCCTCTGTGCTCGGACACCCTGCAGTGCGGGGAGGCAAGGGCAGGTGGCTGTCCTGCCCCAGCGGGAGCCAGGGCATGGCTCCAGGGCAGCATTCCCGATGGCCTGCCCCTGGCGTCCCCAGCTCCTGAGACCCAGATCAGCAGGCTCAGGTTAATCTGGGCCCAGAGAAAATAGGACACCCTGGGACCACACAGCAGGCAGGTCCCCAAGGGTGCCTAACTGGCTGTGTTCCCAGAGGCCCTCCCACAGAAACAACTTCTGCCTGAGGTTTGAGGTACAAATTCATTGGAGAGCTTCTTTCTAGGAATAAGAGCAGGTTTCCGAATTGCCTGATAAGCTCCCCTTGACCAAAAAGTGAAGTTCCTATGGCCCATTCTCATTCCCTTTATGCTTCGCCTGCCAGGAAACTCACAGCTACATTTGATGACCAATTACTGATCATTAATGCCCTGGAATAGGGAAAGTGCATGTCTCCCTACATTCTTGAATGTTCAATATTCTCTTTCTCTATTGTTATGAGTTAATTGTTCTGACTTCCTGTAGGCTACTGCTAGTTCTTTTTAGAAGACTGAGTGGTATGAATCACAGATTAAGCATAAGGAAAAGCATATGCATTTGACTCCATGAACAAATTCTGGAACCATAGGGCTGAGCAGGGAGGAGGGGCTGCTGGAGGCCCCTGCCTCTGCCACCGTCCTGCAGCCTCAGCCCTGACCGCACCCAATGAAAGGTCTCTGTTTCAGACAGATCCATCCACCTGCTGCTGCCAACAGGTCAAGGCATCTTTGCCCAAGCTGTGCCCTTCCTGCCCGTTCTAACCCATCTTGATCTCAGCTTCAGGCTTGGCTAGGGGGCACTGTTCACCACAGAGCCCTCCCTGGCCACAGCCAGGTAATCCAGGCTGTCCCCTCCATTACAGTGTGAGGTGGGGTGGGCAGGACCACATCAGGAACATTTCTTGAGTCTCCACAAAATTGATGCCAAGACGAGATCTTCATCTTTGCAGCAGGGACCAGAGCACGTAGGGATGTTAGCCCAGGTATGTGCAGGGAGACTGGCCTTAGTCGTGGGGCAGAGTTTTGCGGGGTGGGGGGATCCCAAGGCTGCCCTGATGGGGAAGGGAACCCCCCATCCAAGAGAGATTGGACTGAGGATCTCTGAACTTCAGGAAGGACTTGGCTGTAGGACACAGAGGGACCCTCCCATCCCTCCATCTGTGTGGCCTCCCTGCCTCCCCACACCCACCCCTTGCGCTGGGTAATGCTACAATTTGTTGATTGGCTGGCTGATTCCTGGCAGGGCTGCCGCCAAACCACCCCCATCTCTCCAAGTCTCCTGTTCTCAGCCAGGTAGGGGTGCTGCAGTCCATGGGGGCCCCCGAGGAATCACAGGCAGCGCCTCAGACACTCCAAGAAGGGTTTAAGGGGCCAGGGTGTGAAGGAAAAAGAGGACGGCAAGCTCAGGGCTCAGATTCGAGGAGGCCCCAGGGCTGCAGGGGGCGGGCGTTTGCAGGACAGGAGGTCACTCACCACTCTGATGCGGTTTATCCACACCATGCTGCAGTTGGCCAGGTCCGGCTTCCTAGTGAGAAAACACAGGCAGGGCTCGCCTTAGGTCACTGGGAGGGAGGGTGTCACACCTCCAGAGGGTCCTGGTGCCCTCACTGCGCCCGTCTGTCCCCTGAGGCTGGGCTAGACCAGCAGGACTGGCTGAGCCTCTTTGAAGACCCGCCAGAGTGACCTGTCACCCCTCCCTACTTCATTAGAAACGGCCTCTCCATCCATCCCCGTCCCCACTGGTCAGAGTCAGCACACACACTGAGAGGAACTGAGACTGCCTCAGAGGGCCAGGTGAGGAATGAAGCTCAGGCCCCACAGGTGCTGAGGAGCTTGCTGACCCCGCCCCTGGCCTCCTGTGCTTGGTCCTGGGTCTGTGGGCTCTGGTGGTGGGGCAGAGGCCAGGCCCAACCTTCACTGTGGCCTGGCCCCTGGCTTGGAGTCTAACCCAGGAGGCTGGGCACAGAAGGAGACCACCAGCTACCTGCAGACACTACTCAGATGAGGACAGCACACCCAGCCTGGAGGGGCCCAGGGCTCTATCACACCTCAGGCCAGCCGATGGTGACTGGAACAAGGCCTCAGAGAGCCTAGGGCTGTGAGAGGCTGGAGTCTAAAGCTCTCTCACCCCTTCTACAGATGGGGAAACTGAGGCCCAGCTTGGGGTAAAGTGGATGACCAGTGTCTCTCGGCCTGTGACTGCAGACTAACAGGGCTCTCAGGAAGGAGGCCTTGCCTACCCACCAGGAGGGCACAAGGGTCCAGGAACTGGAGTGACGGGCCTCTGCCACCAGAACAATAGTGCCTGGTCCTGCTGGGACCCTTGGGTTGCAGCAGGTGCTGAGGCAGGGCCAGGCTAAGAGAGGGGGATCACCCCTGTCACTCCCTGGCTCCCCACAGCCTGGCCCCAAGCTGGAAGGGTCTGCCCTGGGCCTCCCGTGTGCCCCGTGGACCTCCCCTCCCTGCTCCCAGGCCTTGGTCTCCTCCTCTTCTGATGGAGGAGGCTGGGCCTCCTCAGAACTTAGCACTCCCTCTCCAGGTTCCCCCTTAGAGGACCTTCCAGATTTATTTACTTTTGCCTAGGGGGGAGGTGAAAGGAAAGAAAACAGCCAAACCCAGCGAGAAGCTAGAGGAGCTCCTGGATTGGGCCCCGCGGTCCAGATAAGGAAACTGAGGCCCAGAGAGAGCGAGACTGGCCTAAGGCCACCCCGAGGCCGGAGCTCGGGCGGCAGCTGGGCCGCGGGGCCCCCGCGGGGCCGGCGCCTCCTCTGCCGCCCCTGTCGCCCGGCGGCGCCGGTTCTTTGTCTCCCGCGGTCACCATGACTACGGTTCCCGGCCGCGCCTCCTCCTCGGGCCGCCGGCGGGATTTCTCCACCGCGCGGGCGAGGACCCGGGCCCGGCGTGCGGAGAAGCTGCCGAAGGCCTTGGCGCCGCCTTCGCAGCGCAGGACGCCCCCGCTCACCCGCCCGGGGCGCACAGCGCGGGCCAGGCCCCGTCCCAGAGGACATCCGCGCCCCCGCTGCCACCTCCAGGCCGGGCCTCGGTCTCCTGACCCGGCAAATGGGCGCGCCGTTAGGGAGAAGCCCTGCGAGCCTGCCCGAAGGCGGGGACCCTGAATTTTCCCGTCTGGGGAGTGAGGGCCGGACCCGAAAGCCCCGCAGGCCTCGCCCCGCCAAGCCCAGGCGTGCCACTGGTGCACGTGGGCGCCGAGTTTCAAAACTGGGGATATTGGCGAGCATCCCCACCCCCAGGCCGGCGTCAGGCAGGCCTCGGGCAGGCCCCTCGCTTGTCTGCGCCCATTCCCGCCAGTGTCACATGGGTGAGATTCCAGGGGGGGTTGCGGGAAGGCCCGGGAGCCTTGGGACGCAGCAGCTGCCCACTATTACTCTGAATAAAACGTGGTGACTTGGATGAGTTGATTCCTTCCTCTAATGGCCTAGGAGCCCGTGTCTGGGCAGGCCCAGGCTGGGCCTGGGCGGCGGCAAGAGGACCTGACGGAAGTGGCCCCACCCTCACTGAGCAGCCAACACCCACTACCAGTTTGGTATTAAGAAGAGCTGAGCTGGGATCTGAAGATGCAGGAAACTTCTGGGAAGAGCATTTCACCCGAGGGAACAATATAGACAAAGCCCCAGACGCCGGAACAAAGCCGAAAGAAAGCCCTGTTACAGGAGGACCCCAGGGAGAGATGGGCTGGGCTGCGGCATGGGGGAAGGCCAGCCCCTTGAAATCCAACGTGTGCCATCCGGTGGGGGTCCCTGCCCAGGAGAGATGATGTTTAGTTTAATACTCAGCTGTTGCCTATTTGAAATTCTTAATTTTTGAACAGGGGCCCTGCAGTTTCATTGTACACTGGGCCCCACAAATTATGTAACTGGTCTGCCATGGGGGCACTGCAGAGCCAAGGGAGCATTTCTTGTTTAATTATTTGTAAAATGTGTGATTAAAATATACATAAAATTTACCATCTTAAAGTGTGCGGTTCAGCGGCCTTAAGTAACACATAGTATTGTGTAATCATCACCACCATCCATCCACTGAAGCCTTCTCATCTTGCAAAACTAAAACTGTGTTCATAAACCACTCCCCGTTGCCCCCTTCCCCAGCCCCTGGCAACCACAACCACCATTCTACTTTCTGTCTCTACGATTTTGACTACTTTAGGTCTCTCACATAAGAGGGATCATACAGGATTTGCCCTTTGGGACTGGCTTCCTTCACTCAGCATATTTTCTCAAGGTTCAGATATGCAGTATCATCTGTCAGAATTTCCTTCCTTTTTAAGGCTGAATATATTCCATTGGCTGGATATACCACATGTTATTTATCCATTAATTCTTCCATGGACATGGGCTTTTCCCACCTTTTGGCTACTGTGAATAATGCTGCTATGAACATGGGGACATATCTGTTCATGTCCCTGCTTTCAGTTCATTGGGGCTTATGTCTAGAAGTGGAATTGCTGGATTACATGGTGTTTCTAACCAAGAGAGGGTTGTCGGCAGAGTGCTGTGGTCAGATGGGGCCATCAGGACACCCACTGGCTGCGTAGCAAGTTGATGGGAGGAGGCTGATAGCCTGGTGATTGGAGCATGGACTGGGGCAGGGAGTCTAGGTGTGAATTCAACCCTGCCCTGTGTTTGCTGTCGACTGGGGAGTCATAACTCCATATTCTGTGTCCTCACGTGTAAATAGGGATGACTGTACTAGAACTTACGATTTTAGGGAATTAAATGAGTTCTGTGTGCCAAACCTTAGGGCAGTGCATAGCACAGGCACAATCAATGCTATTGTTATTCCTGGAGAGGGGCCTTTGGGAGAGAGAAGCTGGAGCCTTGTGGAGCTGGAAGAACAAAGAAATAAGAGCCACTGGGCAGACCTACACCTGGCATGAGGGTCGAGGCACCCCTAGGCTCCCCGGTGCAGTGTGGGCTCAGGGAGCTCTCTCTCTGGCCCATGTGGGTACCCAGTGTTCAAAACTGGGGATAACTGTGAGCACTCCCAGGCCCAGGCCAGAGTCAGGCATGAAAAGCTGATGGGGTCATGACTGATGCAAAAGTAGGTGGCAGATCGGTGGGTACAACACGGTCCCATCTTGTAGAACCAGAAAGCAAAGCTGTGGGTGCAGAGTAACAGACCTGGGGTGTGAGTGGGTGCCACACAGATAGCGGTGACTACTCACAGCTGGGCTGGTGAGTTTTATTTGCTATATTCTGCTTTCTACATATGGAGGACCTCACAGCCATTCACAATGTCCACTCCACCCAGGGTGGGATAGGGACAGGAGGAGGTAGCTGCAGAGGTGAGGGTGGGTCCCCAGCTCCAGGGTGGGTCAATCTTCATAGAACTAATCAGGAACCAAGCCTTAGCCAGTCAATGTGAGGCATTTCTGAGCACAGCAATTGGATCAGGAGAGGCATGTGACTGCCCAGAACTCATCTAGTTCAGCTGGACTTCTGCCAGGCTTGCTGAGGGGGCACTTTCTCAGTGCTCTGGGGACAAAGCCAGTGGGCTCTTGGTGGCCTTGAGTCCCTCACAGTCTCTCCAGCCCAGCCCCAGCCTCACGTGACACTACCTTCCCTTACTCCCAGCATTCATTCTTCTCTCATTCATCATTTTTTTTAAGTGAATGTCTTATTCCTCATTTAGTGAAAATCTACTATGGGTCAGGTACCGGGGGTTGCATCACAGAACAAAATAGACAAAGACCCCACCTCCGGAGCAGTCAGGCCACAAGGGCCACCAGTTCCAAGGACTTGGTGACCCTCTCACCTTGGGTTCTTCACTCCTGCAATTCCCTTGCCTGCATCCATCTCTCCAGCTTAAGTTCTCTTATGCTCCCCTTCGGAACTCCTTTCCCAAAGCAATCTCTCCAGCTCGCCAGCTTGGTCGGGCCTGCTTGTACATTTCTGTATTTCCCTGCCCCTCTTCTCCACAGATGTCAGCGCAGCCCCAGTGGTGGGCCATCGATTTATTAGTGGGCTATGCAATCAATGTATGAACAACCAGTATTTTCTTTCTTTTATGCAAAATAGTCATATGGTTCAATGTGCCCACTTTAAGTCTCGGTCTTGTAAGTTTTAGCCAATGCATGCATCAGTCATGATATAGACAATTTCCGCCGCCGCCCGATGTTCCTTTGTGCCCCTTCCCCGTCAATCCTCAGACTTCAGCAGCCACAAATCCACTTTCTGTCACCGAGATCCACTTGACCTGTTTAGACGTCACAGAAGTGGAATTAGATGGTAAGCACTTATTGTACAAGGATCCTTTTACTCACTCTTATGTCTGTGAAAGGCATCCAGGGTGCTGTGTGTATCAGCGATTTGTTCATTTTCATTGCGAAGCTGCATTCCTTTTTACAGATATACCACATTTGCTTATCCATTCACTGGCTGATGGAAAATTGGGCTGTTTCCAGTTTGGGACAATTATGAATAAAACATTTTTTAAAATTAAATAAGAGATACTTGACAGAGTACTTAGTAAGGGTAAGCTCTGTCCCACAAGCTTTTCTTTCCTTTCTGTAATTGAATATGTGTGTGCAGGGTGTTGGGTGGAATAAAGTCCTTCCTGCAGCTGCAGTGGAGCAGCCAGCTCAGGACTCCATGCTCCAGGAGGCCTGTCCCCGAAGTGGGGCAAGTGGGGGTCCGTGTTAGAACTCAGCAGACCTCACTCTGGGCAAGAGTAAGAGTGGGGAGTGTGGTCCGTGCCTGGAAAGAGAACTCCACCTGACCTGGAGCTCTGGGGCCAGGCAGTAGGACCCCAGCAGTCCCCAGACTACTGTTTGTACTCTCACGGCCCTCAGACCCCTACACTCTGGCTACTCCCCACCCTCTTTCTAGAGCCAGGGAAAGCCCAGGGGCCGGGCCACACTCTACCACTGTTTAACAACACTTCCTCTAGGGACCTGTCCCCTTGGTCAGAACTTCCTCCCCTTCCAAGTCCCAAGCCATGACTATGGGAGGTGGGGCCAGGGCCAGGGGCAGCTCTAGGAAGGAGCCCAGAAACCCCCCAGGGCCTTGGACTTGGTGACACTCCTTGTCTCTAGAAATACATCTGTGCCAAAATCAGGCTCCCCAGCAGAACAGCAGGTGGGATTTGGCCAAACTGGCCCCAGGAAGAGCAGAGGGAAACTTGGCTTGGCCCATTCCCGGGCTGCAGGGACCCTTGGTCAGGTGGTCTGGGGATGAAGCAGGGTTATCTGTTTATGACCATGTCTCTCCAAGGTGGGGCTGCCATGCCCATTATCTGATTGAGGAAAATGAGACTTGGAGGCCAGGCGAGCCAGCCCTGCCACAAGAGGGGCTGGAGCCACAGGGACAGGCACTTTAGACCAAAACTCTGACAACACACCCCTTTTGACACGCACAACCCATATAAAAGACATTGTTAAGGTCCTCCATATGTAGAAAGCGGAGTGAAGCAAGTAAAAGAAACTCGTGAGGATTTTCTTTCCTTCATGGCCTAGCCTTGTTACTCCTCTGGAAACATCCCCCAACTCCTTCCCACTGTCTTCTGCCTCCCCTCCTATGACAGATGTGCTCTTGTCATTCTCATCTTGCAGGTGAGGAAACTGAGGCCCAGAGAGGTTAAGCAAGTTGTCAAGGCCACATTAAAGTACATGCAGGAGGAAGTGGTGAAGCCATATGAAGCCACTATGCTCTGGGGAGGGAGTGTCTCAGCCAGTCCCCAGCCCCACACAGCCAGTGGGCCACCCAGCTGTGGCTCTGTGCCCTGAGTGGTTGCCAGACACCCCCAGATTCCATCTCTCTCCCATTCCTCCCTTCACCACTGTTCCTTTCCTCCCACCTCCTTCACACCAGACCCTCCTCAGATGTTCAGGCCACACTGCTGTGAGGCCCTGGGACTCCGGCCCATGACAGGTGCTCCCAGCCAAGCTCAGACTCCCAGGCAATGGGCCAAAAGAAAGCCTGGCAGGGGTGCAGGGGTGTCCCATCGGCAGCTGAGTTAATAAGAGCAAGATCCTACACCTGACCTGAACACCTAGCACTTGGGGACTTGGTGCCCAAGTCAGGGGGCTGCTGGCACAGGGACCCGGGAAAGGAAGAAGACAGCTCTCTCTGGGGGTCTTGTGGGAAGTGCACCTGTCTACTGGCAGCTAAATGAATAAAGTGGGGGTAAAGACCATGGTTGTGGAAGGAGAGACCCCTGTGCATGAGGGAGAGAGATTGACATCAACAGGAAATGTTTGGAGGTGATAGCTCAGTGGTAGAGTGTATGCTTTGCATGCATAGCATAGGGTCCTGGGTTCAATCCCCAGCACCTCCTCTAAAAATAAATTAAACCAAATTACCCCTCCCCCCAACAAAAAACCAAACAGGAACCGGAAGGACGCTTGGGAACCCAGATAGCCTGACAGTGGTCATCACTGCTGGGCAGTTCTTTTCCAAGACATCTTGTGCTTCCCAGTGTTTTTACTAGAAGCATTTACGACTTAGATAAAAACAAATTATACAAAATCTACTGAATTGAAAACAAAACAAAACCTCACCAGAGCCTCCAGGGTTTTCCCGAGAAATGTCTAGGGAGAAGGGGACTATCGGGTGGGGGCATCTCACGCTGCGCCTAATGCTTAAGCCCCTCCCCACCCGCCCCCAGGAGAGGGGTCCTGATTCTGGCCTCACCACTACCTTCCCATACCTTCCCAGCCACGCGGTTTCCCAGTCCCCAGGCAGTTACCGTATTTTCCCTGTGGAACCTCCGGTTACCGTATTCTCTCTTGTATGCGTCAGTAAAGGGCTCTCAGGGGCTTCCATTCCCTGGATCCATGGAGCCCCTTCCTCCAGGGTAAGAAGATTGTTCAGGATGCCTGGGGACTTCCCTGTTCACTCTTGAGGATGTTTCTCCTCCCCCCTATCTCTTTCTCTATTAATTAATGTGTATTTTTATCGAAGTAATGCCATAGTTTAAAGTATATGCACATGACAAGCACAGAATTTTAAAAGATAAATAAGCCTGTAAGGAAAAGCAGCAGCCCCTCCCGAACTGCCCCACCCCCAGTCCTCCCCAGAAACAACCACAGGCAACTCTTTTGGCTTCTTCGTCTGGATTTTATCTCCGTGTTTATAAATAACAAACTCGTGCTGCTGTTACTTGATTTACCAATTTGAGCCGTTATCTATCGACTTCCTCTGACAGAAGACAAGGTTTCCGCTTTCTCACAGCCCTCCCTGAAACGCACCCACACAACACGCTCTCCCTGGGTCGCTTCTTATTACCAACACGTAACAATTTTTCCTTAAACCAATATTCAGCTGTTTCATCATAATGATTATAGAAACATTGTTTGCTACTGAGTCAAGCACTGTGGTTGTGTCCTTTCTGATTTAACTTCTAGCTGTTCATGAAGTTAATAATTAGCTTTGTTTAGGCTTCAAAAATGGCTCCTAGCGGGGAGGGTAGCTCAGTGGTAGAGCACATGCTTGGCAAGCACGAGGTCCTGGGTTCAATCCCCAGTGCCTCCATGAAAAAATAAATTAATGGAGGGAGGGTAAGCTTAGTGGTAGAGCGCATGCTTAGCATGCAGGAGGTCATGGGTTTGATCCCCACTGCCTCCAGTTAAATTTTAAAATAAATAAACAAATAAACCTAATTACTTTGCTGCCCCCCCAAAAACAACAACAACAAAAATAAACAAAAACAGCTCCCAAAGATCCCCACCACCTGGTGCTCACACCCTTTTGTAGATGTCCTGTCCTTGAGTGCAGGCACGACCTGTGACTCACTCTAACCAATGGAACGTGGTAAAGGAAATGGGCTGTATGTGATTATGTGATGTAAGATTGCAGTGCCCATCATGCGAGCATCTCTTATGCTCTTATTGGCTTGGAAGAAGTAGGCTGCCATGTTGTGTAGCCGCGGCCAGGAACTGTATGTGGCCTCTAAGCGCTGAGGTCAGCTTCTGGTCAATAGTAGCAAGAAACTGAAGCCCTCAGTCCTATGCAGCAAGGAACTGAATTCCAGCAACAACTTCAGTGAGCTTGGAAGTAGATCCTTCCCCAGGTGAGCCTCAGATGGGCCTGCAGTCCCAGCAAGCACCTTGAGTGTAGCCTTGTGAAGCCCTGAGCAGAGGACCCAGTTAAGTCATGCCCAGACTTCCATTGTAACAGTAAGATACATTTGTGGCAATTTGTTATGCAGCAACTGATAACTGATAGCTTCCTTTGTATCCATCCCCAAGTATTCCCAATGCTCCAACAATCTCTTGATACTATTTACTATCACAGATTCTGTCCTCACCCGTGCCCCACAGCTTGCCTCCCAGAAGATCCCTCCTCAATAAGCCTTGCTAGCTGTTCTCTGAGCTTGCAGCACAGCTACTGTTGACCTGGGATTCTCCTTTGCCTCTCCCTTGGGTTGGGTCCCTGTTTCCCAGATCCCATGTCTTCCTCTTTCTTGTTCCCTTGTTTTTCTGGAGAACATCCTCCAGCAGCTTTCTGAGAAAAGGTGCATAAAAGGTTGATTAGTAAAATCCTTGCACATCTGAAAAGGTCTTCATCTAACCTCATGCTTGGTGATAGCTCAGCTAGGTATAGAATTTCAAGTTTAAAAACATTTCGAAGACATTTCTCCATTGCCGTCTTAGCTCCTAGTGCTGCCATTGAGAAACCCATAGCCTCTCCAACCCTCAGTCCTTTCCACGAGACTTGTTTTTCCTCTCTGGGACTGTTTAGGATCTTTGTGAGACTGTCGTACAGGGCCGGGGCAGTGGGCCTCAGCACTCTGGGGACCTGTATACTGCAGGGCTCTCCTTCTGGAATTCCTGTTCTTGGAATTAGCACTCCTGGGCTCATCCTCTAACTTTGTTGTTTTATCTTTGCCTTTTTTCTATTTCTTTGTCATTTAGGGTCTGCTTTTTAGGGGGTTTCCTTAACATTTTCTCCCACCCTTTATTTTGACTATTGTCTTTTAAACTTCTACAAGCTCTTTGCTCCATTAAAACAGGTAACATCATTCTAGTTTCATGTCTTCTCTGAGGAATTAGGATTTATTTTGACACTTTCTTCTGCTCCCTGAATCCTCTCTTTTCATCCTACTTCCTTTTCTCTCTTTGTTTTGGTCTCTGTCCTTCTTATTGGAGGTTTTTCTCTAGTGCCCAGCAATCCTGGGCTGCCACTCACACCAGGGTGGAGCTTGGACAAGCCAATTGGAATCTCTCTGTGTGGAAGGAGTCCCTGCTGGGTTTTCATGTATCCAGACAGCTTTCTTGGGTGTACCAGTCAGCTTTGCTAAGTTATGCTGCGGTAACAAACATCCCCCCCAATCTCAGGGACACACTACAGCAAAGGTTTATTTCTTCTTCATGTTATGTTGTGTCTGTAGGTTGCTGCAGCTCTGCTCTGTGTGTCCTTTTCATTCTGGGACCTAGGCTGAAGGAGCTGCTTCCATCCAGGACACACTTTTCTGTGGCAGAGGGAAAAGAGCAATAGTGAGACCACAGGAAAGTGCAACGTGTCACTTCCACTCTTTTCATCACCATAACGGGTCACATGGCCTTTACAACAAGAGGCAGTGAGTGATCAGGAATCTCCCAGTGGTGGCACAGATGACCCCTCCAATCTTCTGCCTAGGGACACATGCTTGGTTACTGGCATCCCAGGAGCAAGACAGGGAAGGATGGGAAAGCTGTGGTATACTCAAGAACCTTTTTCAGCCCCATACTCATTCCTGCCTCTGCCATGCCTGATGCCCTGATTTAGGAATCTCTCTCCAGAGATTATGCATCTTATTTCCTGCTGGGATAGGGTGGAACCTGGGAAGTGGACCTATACAACTGAGCAGCTGTGGGAGAACTTGGGAGTGTATCAGTTTCCTATGCTGTGCAACAAATGACCACAGACTTAAAACAACACACACATAGTCTTTTTTTTTAATTAAAAAAAAAATTGGGGGAGGAGGCAATTAGGTTTTTTTTTTTTTTTTATGTATTGTTTAATGGAGGTACTGGGGATTAAACTCAGGACCTTGTGCATGCTAAGCACACACTCTAACACTGAGCTGGACCCTCCCTCCCAACACACATGTATTCTTTCACAGTTCCCAGGGGTTGGAGGCCTAGCTGAGCTGGTCCTCTGCTCAGGGTCTCACATGGCTGCAATCAAGGTGCCACCCACTGTGTGTTCATCTGGAGGGTCAGCTGGGGGAAAAAATCTGCTTCCAAGCTCATTTGGTTGGTTGCTGGCAGGATTTCTGTCCTTGTGGCTGTGTGACTGAGTACTCTGCCTTCTTGCTGGCTGGCAGCTGGCAGCCACATGCAGTCCCTTGCCTCTCAGGCTTCCTCTACAGGCTGCTTATCTCATCCTGCCCACAAGGAGAGTCTCTCCCTGCAGTATTCTGAGATGGAGGTGTGACATCCCATCACCCATGCCATAGTCTATTGGTTAGAAGCAAGTCATAGGTCCTGCTTGCACTCAAGGGGAAGGGATTACACAGGGCTGTGAAATCAGAGGCCAGGGGATCATAAGGGTCACATCAGGGTCTGTCCACCACAATGGTTGTCATCAGACCCGTCCTTACCTTCTGCAGTGTGTAGACCTGGCCTCACCAGTTTCTGCTGGTTTATGGGTGCTTTTCTTGGGCACTCCAGGAAGGCAAGCAGGTGGCTGCTTCCCCTTCTCTGCTGAGTCCTGCCAGTTTCTATCTTCCTAAAATGTGTTGGACCTCTCATTGGCAGTTGTCTCATTTCTTGTGTTTATATCTTTTTAAATTCTTTGCCATCATTTTCATAAACCTTCCAGAGGAAGTGCAGATAAGCACAAGGTTTATTCTCCATGTTTAACCTCCCGCCTCTATCCACCAGCTAACCCTCCCCCATCTGACAGCCTTGGCTTTCATGTGGTCTCCCCTGCCTCCTCTGCCCATCCTCCACCACCCACCTCCTGCAAGCACCAGCCCACCCAATGCAGAGGCCTCTCGCTGCTCCTTGCCTGCACCTTCGCAGCCTCAGAGACACTGACACATGTGCAGACACACTCCAATTCCTCACACTCAAATGCTGATTCAGGGGTTTCCCAGGTACACTGTGTTCCCTCCTGCCTCTGTGCCTTTGCACATGCTGTTCCCTCTCTGGTACTCCTCTACCCCTACTATCCCTCTCAGCACATTTTCTTGTGATTTCTATTCATCTGCAGCTGGGGGCCCTCTCCTGGGAAGCCTTCTCTAAGTGGTCCAGCCCATCCACAGTCAGGATCTTACTGCATCTACAAACATCTGCAAAACGGGCATCCCACCTGTCTCCTTCCTCCTGCCACAAAGCTGACCAGGGCAAGGAGGCCTCGTGGCAGTACTGCATAATTAAGCAAGGAATTCTTTTCTTCCCAAGGTGGCAGAGCCCTGGGAAGCCACCAAGGCCAGAGGGACCTAAGAAAACCCTAACTGGCTGCACTACACGCCTGCTTACAATCCATGCCTGGCTCCTCTGTGCTGCTGGGCTAGAATCCAGACAGCCCACAATGCTCTGCGGGGCCCTCTCTGCTCCCCCCCCCCCCTTGCTGTTCTTTCAAGGGAGACTGGGAGCCCTCACCAGTCTCAGGGCCAACAGCTTGGGGCACTTTCTATCCCTCCACCTCCAGCCCCTTCACTAGTCATTTCCAAACTCATCCTGCACGTCTCTTGGTGTCTCCTCCTCAGGGAATGTCCGGGCCCGGGACCCTGTGACATCCCCCTCCCCAAGGCACAGATCACCTGGTCACATTCCCAGGCCATAAGCCCTGTGGGGCAGGGCTGAGTCTTGGTCACTCAGGATGCACCCTGAGGCTATCTCAGAGAGCAGGTGTTGAATGCAGGAATATGGAACATGGGACAGCAATAACCACTTTGCAGCTTCGAGCAAACAGATCACCAAGTCTAGAGGGCACTCAGAGTCATGAGGGGACTTGAAGATTCTAAGCAGCCTGAGGCCAAAAAGCCAAGCAGACATATTCAACGGGGACCCAGCCTCAAACTCAACCCAGGGCTCTGTGACACCAGGACTACCTCTCTGCCCACCCCCACCCCCACATCGCCCTTAAGTTTTCACCCCCTTAGATGAGGTCCCTGTTGGCAGTAGCTCTGGCAGCACCAGGTCACCAGCCCCTTCCCCACCTGTAGGGCTGAGTGCCTTTCTCCAAGCCATGGGGCAGAATGCTGATTGCCAGGCCAAGAGCTAGGAGGGTGGGGGCCACCCTGCATAACATATGCCTGCAGGTGGCTGGGCAGGGTCCCCCCTAGAAAACCAGGGTGCTCTTATCTGAAGAAGAAGGCTTTGGAAGCTGGGCAGACACCTCAGGATGAACTCAGGTTAGTGGGAACAGCGCTCAGGCACCAGGAGATTCAGTCCCAGAGCGCTGTCACAGGTCACTGAGTCTGGTGTCTGGAGTGCAGGTGGAGAAATGGAGGCTGCAGGATGGCCTTGTCCCAGGCCCCACAGTGGTCCAGCCCAGACAGCAGAGTTTAGGAGTCGGAGAAAGAAGCTGTCATGTGTGTGCCCTCCCGAACCCGGCCCAGGGCCCTGAGCAAAGGATCCACTCCCGGGTGGTGAGTCACTAAGCAGAGAGAAGGCTTCCGGGATAAAGTGGGCCTCCGGAGCTGGGACTCCAAAGTGGGAGGAGGGTGGGGGTGTCCAGGAAAGGGCACTGGAAGACTCAGGTCCCTGGCCAAGGCACTGCCTATCCCATTTGCCGCCCGTAAAATGGATCAAAGATCCCCCCCACCCCCCACAAGGCCAGCGGGCTATGGAGGAAAAGAGGGCGGGCAGCCCGGGACGCGGGGGGAGTGGGGCGCCGGGGCTGGCTAGGGTTTTAAAACAATCGGATTAATCCTCCCCATCAGGGCGTGGGGACAGGGTTCAAAGTTCCCCTTAATCTCCTCGGGTGGGAGGCGGAGGGGCGCACGCGCGTTGGGGAGGGGGCAGATGTACACCTGCGGGTCACCAGGGGCCCGGAGCCTCAAGTCCACCCACTACGCGTCTGTCCACACACGACACCCGCAAGCCCTGAGGGAGTTGAAACGGGCTGTGCGCGGGTGCCGTCCGAGCTGGGACAAGTGATGCGTCCTCATGGAGGGCATGGCATAGCCCTTGATAGGCCTGGAGGCCTGGGGGCGGGGGGCGCTGAACGAGGACCCTCAGGTCTGCGTTCAAATTTAGACTACACCCCACCCTCCTGAGATCTAGGAGGCCACTGAGCCCCTCTGTGTCTCCCTCTCCTCACCCGAAACCTGGGGTCATAATAATACCTGCCTCACGAGGTCACGCTCCCCTTCTGGCTCCTGGCAGCTGCGAGGGCATTTCTGGGGGTGGAGTCCAGGTCACAGAAATCATTGGGGGCGGGGAGCTATTTTCTGAGTTTCTTCCTCCAGTGATTGAGTTACTGTTGGTCTTGGACAATAAATCGTCCTCCAAGAGACTCGCAGTAGGGGCACAGATGGAGGCGGTGCCATCGCCCCGTTTTACAGACGCAAAAGCCGAGGAGCCAAGGGGGAGGGGAAGGCGGGGGGCGGGGCGGGGTCCTCCCGAAGCCAGACGCCGCGGGGGCCGGGACGGCCAGCGCTGGGCGATCAGAATCAGTACCCACCCGTCCAAGCCCCGGGTCAGGCTCCGCGCCTCTTCTCCGCGTGCCCCCTGCGGGTGTGGCTCGGCGGGGAAGGGAGCCCCGAGCTCTCAGATTTCATCCCGCCGCCTGTTCCCAGCAGCCCCTCACAGATGTTCTCCCGCTGGGCCTCCTGGGCCGCGTTTTAGGGGCCCTTCACTGGCTCTTGGGGAGTGGGGATGGGCGGCCCGTGGCTTCGTCAGCACCTGGGAAGGCTTAGCGAGCACCTGGCCTGGATGAGGAGCGCAGCAAGCTGGGCGGATAGGCCCAGAGACCACGAAACTCAGGGTCCCACCAGTGCGCCAGGCCCCCTACTGGCCGAGCTTTCTTCCCTCCTCCCAGGTCCCCGGCAAGGGAGGAACCGATTTGCTTCCTGTTAATGCCGGGAAAACTGAGAAGTTGGGTCGCTTTTCCAAGCTCAGCAAGCAAGCTTTGAGCTGAGCCTTGAAGGATGGGAGAGATCTGGACATTTGGAGACTAGAGGGTTGTATGTCAGGCAGGGGAACAGCTTGGGCAAAGACATGGAGGTGGGCTGGGATGCAGGGTCTACAAAGGGGGCTGGCAGCCAGCAGTGAGCAACATCGGGCCAGATGGTGAGGGCCCAGCCCTGGACTGCATCTGCCCCAAGGTCAGTGAGGCTTAGCTGGGCATCTGGGGGAGTGGGCCGTCAGACGGAATCAGGGAAGAAGCAAGGAGGTTGTCCAGGGTTTGCTGGAGAGATTTTGCGTCTGGTTAAGAGTGGGGGCAGGGAAGGAGGACAGGCCTTGCAGGACCCGTAGCACCTGGTGAGTGCTGGGAAGCTGGTTCTGGGGAGAAGTCAAATATCCGCATTTGTTGTGCTCTGTCTGCACAAATCCCTCATCTGCCCCCTCAAAAGGTCTGGGAATGGTTAGGAGGCCTGGTAGGCTTCCTGGAGGAGGAGGTATCTGGCCTTGTGACAGCCTGGTCTGAGGTGGTGGGTCGCTCCATGAAAGAGGTAGCTCCCAGGATAGTAACGGCGGCAGAGGGCAGAGGACAGCCAACAGGGCGAACGAGCTGGATCAGCCAGGAAGGGGGCACAGCCTCTGGGTGGAGCAACCATGACACACTCCTGCCTGAGGGCTGCTGACTTGGGAGGCCACTTCCGGGGTGTTAGTATGGGCGGGGTCTGGGGCAGCACCGCCCTGTAGAGAGAGCAGAGGGTGTGGCCACAGCCAGGACCCGCCCTCCTCCCCCGTCACAGCTCCAACGAGGCAGAGGCTACGGCAGCGCCCACCTCCCTTGGATGCCTTGGGACACAGAGCCCACTTCTGTCCTGTCTGTACTTACTCTTCCCGGGGGTGAGCGCCTTTCCCTGGGATTCATCTCCCCTTCCCCTCCGGGCTGAGGACGCCCTCAAAGCCAGTTCCAACCTGCCTCTTCCGGAACTTCAGTCCCAAATATCAGCTCCCCTGGGGGGACTTAGTGCCCACGTCTTGCAGGCTCTTCAGCCACACCATGTCCAATTCAGCTTCCTCTTTGGGGTCAAACCCGTGCGTATTTGAATTCCAGCCAACTGCGGCTCTTATGGGCTGTGGGATTTGAGAACAAGCGCCTTCCCTCTCTGTGCCCCACAAAATAAGGATAATAATAGTTTTGACCTCCTACAGCGGTGGCGAGGGGTCGGCGTAAAGTTCTCGGAGCAGCGCCTGGCACAGGAAGTGTTCGATTCTCAGAAGAGGACCCCTTATCCAACTCAGTAGGGACGCCTTCACTGGGAGATAGGTTGGCACCAACAGAGGGCCCTACGTGACCCCGCCTCCCACGTTCTCGCCCTGGCAGGATCCCCGCCCCTGAGTGTGAGCCGAGGAGGTACTGACTGATTTCAGTGACTAGAAAAGAGCAGACATGATGCGATCATCACTTCTGGGATTAGGTGCTCACTCTCCCTCGTGCTGGGGGTGGGTGGGGGGTGTGGTTCGCTGAACAGCCCGTAGAGAGATCTGGGGCAGGACCTGAAGCCACCGGCCTCTGGTTGGGGAGCTTGGAAGCAGATCAGTGCTCACCACCCTTTCAAGATTTTACATTTTCCCTGGTCTTCACAATTGTCTCATCTATACTGAGTTCAATAGCAATTTTAAAAATTAAGTTACTTTTAGCCAGTCTTTTGAAATTGTCAACTTAGTTTTCATAGACACAGTGACTGCCTTTGTGCACTTAGATTTCAGCAGTTTGTGTATTATTCAATTAAAGGACTCACATTAGCGTGTTGGAGGGTATAAAGAGGGTGGGGAACGAGGCGGTGGCGCTCAATGAATAGAGAAGCTTGGTGCAGGCATCGAACAGTCCCTCCAGGGGTTCCTAACCTGGGGTAGAGTGGGGTGCGAGGATGGCTTAAAGGTTCCAGGAGCTCCTTGAAAGTGTATCCACTGAATTGTCATGGATGACTGTGTGTGGGTTTTGGAAAAGGTCAGTAGCAAACACTAGCTTTTTGCCCACGTGCTTTACAGAGGGTGTGGAGTGGCTCCATGCAGTTAGCTAGTTAAGTGCAGCTGGGTTAAGCAAGCTTCTGCTGCATTGTTGTTTAATTACCTACAGCGCTATGGTGTTTCCAGCTTCTGGGATTTCTAAGTGCTTAAATCTAAGGAACATCTCTGTCAACATTTATCTTTACCTCTGTATCCCATCAGTCACCAAGGCTCTGGGATTGTGCCTTCCAGCTATCTCCCTGGTCCCCCTTTCCCCCTCCCAGTAACCCCACCATCCCCCTCAGTTCAGCTCCTTCCAGGAGGCTGCAGTGGGCTCTTCCTGCTCCCACGGGCTGCCAGGAGGTATCGCTCCCTCCCCTGCTTTTGTCCCCCAACCTTTCCCTTTCAGCCATCCTGCTGTCCCACCTACCTAGCCCTCCTTTCGCTGCTCCCACTCCTGCCCTTTGAATGCCAACCTTCCCACCTCATCCAGGTATGTTTCTAAGCCAGGCCCCTCCTTGCCACCTGCTCACCCAGACTGCAGAGAGAGGATGTGCAAAGAGCCCACCATCTGGGACCACTTCACTGTCCTGTGTCCTAGTTGTCCCAGCTGTAAAATAGAAGTAACAACAACAACAACAAAAAGTAACAATGGCTGTCCTCCCTCTTCCCTAGACTGTTGAAGGAATCAGATAACAGAGATGAAAGAGCTTGAAAAATGTCAAGGGCTTTGTGAAGAGCTATTATTAGCAATAGTATTATCATCATTGTTGTTACAAGCGTTCAGAAACAAGATATTCACCCAATCCAAAAGTGGGCAGAAGACCTAAACAAGCCACTCCCCAATAGAGACATACAAATGGCCAACAGGCACATGAAAAAATGCTCAATATTGCTAATTATCAGAGAAATGCAAATCAAAACTACAAGGAGGTACCACCTCACACCAGTCAGAATGGCCATCATTCAAAAATCCACAAAGGAAAAGTGCTGGAGAGGCTGTGGAGAAAAGGGAAACTCCTACACTGTTGGTGGGAATGTAGTTTAGTGCAGCCACTATGGAAAACAGTATGGAGATTCCTCAAAAGACTAAAAATAGACTTATCATATGATCCAGCAATCCCACTCCTGGGCATATATCAGAGGGAACCTTAATTCAAAGAGATACACACACACCAATGTTCACAGCAGCACTATTTGCAATAGCCAAGACATGGAAACAACCTAAATGTCCATTGACAGATGACTGGATAAAGAAGTTGTGGTATATTTATAAAATGGAATACTATTCAGCCATAAAAAATAATAAAATATTTGCAGCAACATGGATGGACCTAGAGATTGTCATTCTAAATTAAGTAAGCTAGAAAGGGAAAGAAAAATACCATATGCTATCACTTATTTGTGGAATCTACCAAAAAAAAAAAAAGATTTACAAATTTACAAAACAGAAACAGACTCACAAACATAGAAAACAAACTTATGGTTACCAGGGGGAGAAGAGGGTAGGAAGGGATAAATTGGGAGTTCAAATTTTGCAGATACTAATATATATAAAATAAGCAGCAAGTTTATAGTGTGTAGAACAAGGAACTATATTCAATACCTTATAGCAACTTGTGGTGAAAAGGATATGAAAACGAATATATGTATGATTGAAGTGTTATGCTGTACACCAGAAAAATGGAAAAAAGGAAAAAAAGAAAAGAAAGAAAAAAGAAATGCCAAAAAGTAGCAAAAATTCACCCGGTCCTTCCCCAGAGCGGCTGGGTGGGGGCAGGGGGTGGGGTCGGGCGAGGTGGAGGTGTAGAAGACCCAGGTTCAAGGCCCCATCAGTCAGCTTCCAATGGGAGGAAACTGCCAGGTCAGCCGCCTCCTGAGACCCAGCGACACAGCACCTAGGGCCACAGCACTTTTAGGGGCCCATGAAATATTTCAATTTCAGTTAAAATCAGAAAGGAAAAAAGAGGAACTTCTAGAGTGAGGAAAACATTTTAATACATATTATTTATATATTCTTCTTTACCCTAATGCAGTCATAAAAAGAACTTTCATATTGTTTATGGAGGAAGGAGCCCAGGACAAGACCAAGTCCTTCAGCTATCTTAAAAGAGTCAGATGTGGCCCTGGGCCCTGGGCCAGGTTTTCACATTGTGAGCCTCGGTTTTCTGGCCTCCAGTGTGTGTGTGGTTGTAGGAGCCACGTGGGAATGAGTGAGCAATGCAGGCTGGGTGCTGGGCTTAGGGCTCCTCTGTCCATCTGTCTGGCGGGGTCTCTGATCACTGCTCAGGCACTTGGGACACGGTGTAAGAGAGCTGGAGGGGGGTGGGTATAGCTCAGTGGTAGGGCACATCCTTAGCAAGCACGAGGTTCTGGATTCAAGCCCCAGTACATCCATCAAAAAAAAAGAGAGAGAGAGAGAGGCTGACAAGGTCTGGACCTCGTGAGGCTTAAAGGGGTTAAAATTCTAAGAAAGTGTAAAAGGAAAGAAAGCAAATGAGAGCAGAACCAGACCCAAGGAAACCTTCAGAGAGGACAAACCCTTTCCTCCTCCAGCTGGTATCACAGGCATGGGGCTGGAGCCGGCTGGACAGAGCTCTGCCACCATTGCTGGGGTGCCCCTCTCAAAGAAGAAGCAGAGCAGGGTGAGACAGGAGCCCCCGCACCACATCCACAGCCCCAGGGTCCCGGGCCAGCCCGCTGAGCGCCTCTCATGCAGCAGCCAGCGTGAGGTGGAAGCAGGCAACTTGCCTGCCTTCCAGGTGAGGAAGCTGCCACTCAGAGCAGGTTAAGCTGTGGACGCGGGGGCTGTTTTCCAGCTCACATGTGGCCCCTCCAACTTAGGGAACGCGTGCTCTGCTCAGAATATGCTCAGGAGGGATTTCAGACAAGTTGATGCAGGGGCAGGGGCATGTTTAGGACAGGAAGTCTGCCCTGGGTACCCCAACACCTCAATGTGTGTGTGACAGATTTATCACTGAGGGGAACGTCCCAGCCCACAGCTCCCACAACATACACACTGACATGTCCCTATTCTGTTGTCATCCAGCGTGCTCAACTCACATGCAGGTGTAACTTCAACCCTGCGAGGTGACACACACGACTCCTGAGCCAGTCCCTAGCAGGCAGGACAAAATGCTCCACCCCTCTCATTTTTGGCCTCCTTCATTCTGAATTCAGACTCCACCCAGCAGAGCATCCTGGGACAAAGCCACTGGGGCAATGCTTACCCTTCCTAGAGGCTGGCCTGGCCAGCCACCCCAGCCCCGAGTCTCCTTGGGGTCCTCCCCTGTGCAGCCTGGGAGTGTGTGTGGTGGAGAGGACCTCCAAGGGTGGCCTCAGGGCCCCTCCTAGCTTGCTGGGCAGCCTGTTGGGAGAATCATGGGTATGGATCAGGACTGAGTAGTGGGGTGAGGGGGGCGTCAGGAGGGGTGCTGGTCTCTCTCCCAGCCCATCCTCCCGCTATGACCCCTGCCAACACCTTCTTGCACGCCCCTCCCCTGCCATGGCTACAGGCCCAGCAGCCTCCCCTTCACCATCTCATGTTTGAGAAGAGTAGGGCGGGGAGACCCCACGAAAGAACAGCCTCCAAAGTGTGTCTGGAAAGTCCTGCAGAATCTCAGGGGTCTGGGGGCCCCTGAATCCCCCTGGGCCTCAACTTCTCCCACGAAGACCCTTGAGGATGGGGTCTTGCACGTGTGTGCTCTGCCACCCAGCCTGGCAGGCTGTGGGCATTCTTGGCAGGAGCCTGCCAGTCCCTGGCTCCGGAGGAGGAGACCAGGTGGGGGTGGGAAGCTGCCAACTCTGAGGCAAGCAGCAGCGCAGCCTCTGGGCTCCGAGGAAGGGCCTCCATCCTCCCCACCAGGGACACCTGAGCCAAAGGGCCATGGCCTCCTGCTGATGGAGAAGGGAGGGGTTTGTCTTGGATCATTGATTGCTGACCCCCCTAGACCCCTGGCCATCTCCAAAGACCCAGGCCCCAGTCTCCACTTCTATAAAATGAGGTGCTTTTGATTCAGCTGCCTGGGTAGGGCCAGGCTCTGAGCATCTGGACCCCCTGGACTTTGGGGACTGCCCTCTCCACCCCACTACTTCACCTCCTTCCCAGGTCGCTAGAGGGGCTGTGAACCCCTGATGCTAGAGCCTAGGACCTCAAAACCCAGTTCCTGGGATCCCAGACTCCAGAACCCCAGAGCAGGGAACCCTGGGCCAAGATCATCCTCCAGAGACTGGGCTGTTGGGGGTCGGGCAAAATCCTCTGTCCTTCGGGCCGCTATAGCGCTTTTCGTTGAGTCTTCCAGGCCCGAGGCCACAGGAGCAAGGTCGGCCAGAACGGAGCTCTTCCTGCGGCATCTTGGGCTCTTTCTCCGGAATCTCTCAGTCTCTGACCCCAGGTGAGCGAGTCCCGCGCCCCTAGGGCTGAACCTTATCCTGGAGGCCCCTTTCATTGCCCTGCAGGGTCACCCGGAGGGCGCGATGTACCCCCATCTGGGAATGAGGAAAGCAGGGCCCCAGGGAGACCACCCACCAACCCAGCCATCCTCAGAACCGGACTGCAGCCTCCCGGAGGGCACCTGGCGGGTCCTGGCCGCAGCGGCCGCCCCGGGCAGGGCTTCCGGAGCCTCACGTGTCTCCAGTTCCCGGTGTGCTCTCTGCTCCGGGCCCCTCAGGCTCAGTGGCTGCGGGGGCTGCCGTCCGGGGACATTCCGCCTCCATCACTAGGGGCAGCGCCGCCAGGGACCCTGTACACCCCTGCTTGGGCAGCCGGGGAGCCGGCACGCGCCCAGCCTCCGGCGCACCAGGGTCGTGGGCAGCAGAGCATGCCCAGAGCCCACCTGAGGGTGGGGTGGGGGCTGCACCCCGAGTGTCTCTGGAGGCCGTGGGAGGAGCTTCTGTGACTATAGCATCAAGGGATGTTCTAACTGGATCCCAGACCTCCAGAGGCTCAGTGAGCCCCAAATTGTGGCTGGGGCCAGGCCTAGGGGAGGGGGTCTAAGCAAAGCTCTGGCATTTCACACTTCCCAGGTCTCAGTTTGCAGTCTTCAGTGGGAACATCTCCTCCAGGGCTCTTGTGAGAACCGGGTAACACCGGGGATGTGCCAGGCTGGTGTGTGACTTGCCCCCTGCCAGGCTGCTGGGCCCTCCAAGGCCTCGTGGCCTTGAGAATGTGGTGCCAAGAACTTCAAAGGCTCAGGGCTAGAGTCTGGCGTTTAAACATCTGGAACCTTCTACAAGGTCCAGGTCCACTGTGGGGGCTGGGTTTGGGGGCCCAGCCCTCCCACTCCCTGCCCTGGAAGGCCGGGAGGGCAGTGCAGGCCCCAGGAAGATGGTGGCGGGGCTCCCGCAGGTTCCGCCTGTGGCCTGCTTTTCCCTAGGGACCCTGGGGGGATCGCCTGGAGGGCCCCTCAACCCCGCCTACTGCGTGGCCCACCCCCTCCCCACAGCTCATCCCTACAGATGGAAACCCCCCCCCCCCCCCGCCCGGGCCGCTCCTGCTTCCCGCACTCGTCCTGCTCGCTGCTTAGCCCGCTAGCCCTAAGTGTTCTCACCTCAGGCCTTTGACAGGCCGTGTCCCCTGCCAGCAAGGCTCTGCCTTCCCTCCCATCTGCCATCTTTCAGATGGTTCCTTCCACACCCCCTCAGTCAGAACTGACTTCCCCTCTCCCACGTGAGCATAGCGCCTGCTATTTACATCAGCAAGAGCAGTGGGCCCTGGCCGCCTGTTTGCCTGCCATCTCCCCGCTGAAGCTGGCACCCGAGGACAGGCGCCTCTGGGAGCCAAGGACACAGCACCCAGGGTTGCTGAGCAAGTGTGTGTGGAAAGTAGGAAAGTCTGAATGACAGAAACATGCCAATCAGCAGAGGCTATTCACAGCCTCACAATAATCCCACACTATTCCTGTTTTACTGATGAGGTGGGCTCAGAGAGGTTAAGTGACTTGCCTGGAGCTACACAGCCTGGAAGTGGCAGAGCTGATTTGAAGCCAGGTCAGTGAGCCTGGGGCACTGGGCCTCTAGGGCGCTGACAAGGTGCAGGTGGAGACACTGAGGTCCTCACAGTCAGTCTGACAGATTTGGAGCAGAGAGACTCCAGGTCTTGCCCAGAGAGGAGGGGGAGCTGGTCCTACTTCCTCTCCTGCTTGAAGAAGGAAGTTGTCCACATCAGGGACCCATGGAGAGAGGGGCTCAGATACCAAGAGAGCTGGTTTGCCCCCTGGCCTGGGGCAGCTGAGAGCATGCGGGCCCCGGAGGGCCTTGGTCAGGGGGCTGGGCTCGGGGCAGGAGCAGGCAGCTGGTCCCAGGCCTTGCAGGCACAGGGGGAGGGCTGTGTTGACATCCCTGGTCTTCATGCTCCCACCACCCTCACTGGTGGTGGAGGTGCCCACTGTTTACTCCAGCCCCCCTTGGAGGTCAGCTCTCCATAGCACTTGAGGTTTGAGCCCAGGGCCCTCTGCCAGCCTGGTTGCCCTCAGAGTTTGTGTGTGGGAACTGTTACAATGGAGGGTCCAGATGGGGTTGTGGGAGTCAGGAAGGCTGGCCTCCGCCTTCTAAATTAGCCTCACCTCCACACCCTCCCCTGTCTCTGCGTCACCAGGAGAAGCAGGTAGGCCAGTCTGCACTTGGCTTGTCTGCAAGGCTGGCGCCCTCAGCTCTCCCCAGGGGCAGGTCGGGGGCCTCCAACAGTAAGCCCTTTCATTTCCCACCATTGTCACTGGCCACACTCATCATACTATTAGCTTTCACTCAGCATTTACATAGGCTGCTCTGAGGGCTGCTGTAGAAGACCTCGCTTAACCTCCCCCCTCCTCATTTGGCAGATGAGAAAAGTAAGGCACAGAGAGGCTATGTAACTTGTCCAGGATCACACAGCCAGTGTCTGTAGGGCTTGGGATTAGAACCCGGGTCATCTGGCCCAGAGCCCTGCTCTTAACCACCTAGGTTACATGTCTTTTGTATTAAACAGCTTGAGCAGGGGCATGGTACAGCTCAGTGGTAGAGCACGTGCTTAGCATGCGTGAGGTCCTGGGTTCAATCCCCAGTACCTTCGTTAAACAAAAACTAAAATATAAATAAACCTAATTACCCCCCAAAATAAATAAAACAATAAAACACATCAAAAAATAAGTAAAGTTAGGTAATGAACCTCCATCCTGGAACAGGGAGAATGTCCTTTTTGTCCCCTGGGGCCCCATCGCCCCATCCCACAGGAAGTGCAGGCATTGCTGGGCGCTGCTGGGCCTTTCTTGGGGCCCAGAGAAAGACTAGGAAACCTGCTCTGTCTCAGGGACATGCTTCCGGCCGTCAGCTGGGGCCACTCCACAGAGGTGGGAGTCAAGGGACAGGGAGGGAGGAGGGAGGGGCTGCTCCAAGTGCCTGGCTGCCTGAAATTGCCTATTGGTTGCACACACCTCACACGCCACGCCCAGGCCCGCGTCATAGCGGATCCCCTGCAGCACCCCAAGGCCCCTGCCCCGTCCTGCCTGGCCCGTGCCCCCCAGCCCCTCAGAGGCCTAAGACCAGAAGTGGGGTGTCCTGGAGCCTCGGCTCTCTTCACTCCACGGCGGCACATGCAGCTCCTAGATGACTTTTCCTTACTTCAATTTTTTTCCCAGCTCTCAATATTTGTTTTCACAGCGATACAAGGGATGAGGTTAGGAGGAAAAAAGCCAAGGAAGGGCTTGGGAGAAAAGGAAATCCATGGTCTCTTTCCTCCTGCCGCCTCCAGAGAGCCATCTCAGCTCCTGGTGGTGACCGCCTGCCTCCCCACCATCCCTTTTCACCAGCCTCCGAGCCCCCTGCCCTCCCCACAGGGGCTCGCATCCCCAGTTTCGGTCCTCTCTTCCCCAGCCACCTCTGTGACCCTAAGAGAGACAATGCTCAGCCGTCCTCCGTCCCCTCAGCCCCCTCCTGTCTCAGGAGGCCCTGGGCCACCTTCCCTGCCCTGGTCCCCCTTCCTCCTCCCCGACACCCCCTGCCATCTGTCTTCAGAATTGTTACTTTCCTTGTTGGGTAGGTTCCAGGCCCAGTCCTCCCTGTTCCCCACCCCACAACGGTCTCGCAGGCTGTGTTAATCAGTTTGCAAGTTGAGTAATCAAAAATCAAGTTGTACGCCCTTGCAAATCTATAAACCTTGGAACAGGCAACTTTTAATCAGGAGCTGTTTCTATCTTTGGCTTCGGCCTCCCTGGGCTCTTTGCTGCAGGGTCACAAAATGTCAAGGAAGGGAAGGGCCTTGGAGACAGTCTTTCTACACCCTCATTTCACAGAGACAGACAGGAGCTCAGAGAGGTGAAGGGGCTTGCCCAAGGGCACACAGCATGTCAGTGGTTGCGGCAGGGGCAGAGACCTTTCACCATTCCTGAGGTTCCTGTCCCCACCCCATCACCTTCAGTGTCCAAGCCCCTCTTACACCTAGATGTGGCCCTGTGACGAAGTTTTGGCCTAGATGTAAACAGAGTATTAATTTCAGGAAAGGTCCTTAAAGGACAAGGCACATCCTGCTCCCCTTTTTCCTTTCTGCTGCCTGTAATGCAGATAGAATGGCAGGAGCTTCAGCAGCCATGTTGGACTGCAAGGTGATTTTTTGAAGGAACACTGTACATGGCAGCAGAGCCACAGGATAGAAGGACCCCAGGTTCCTAACACTGCCCTGGCCACCTCTAAACATCTTGAGTTAAAGAAAACTAAACTTCCATCTTTTCGAAACCACTGGTATCTTGGTTTTCCGGCTAGGTCTGTTTGACTCGGTCCAGAACTCTTCCTCCTCTCCCAGGGTGTCTTCATTAAGGAGGCCCCACAAGGAACCAGGTCTTGGTGCAGAGGAGACCCAGGGATTCATGGCTCAACACCTCATGAGAATGCAGGGACCCCAAATGTTTTCCAGTAGCTTAAGCCCCGAGTAAGGAAATCTGACTCAGACGCCCAATGACAACAACAACAGAATCCCTTTTTAAAGTTGAGAAGCTTCAGTTGAAAGGAAGGGGGTGGGAGCCCTCCTGCTCAGCCTCCCCTCATGGGTCCCAAATCCTGTGAGCCCACCCAGCATCCACCAGGGCTCTGTTCTCAGAAGCATCTACATGTGCCCCCTCACCCTGGCTCTCTGGGTGTCAGACAGACAGACTGATGGGAGACTGCAGTGCCTCAGCCTGGAAGGTGCACACAACCATCACCCCCTGGGGCCAGAGTGGTGGCTCCGTCACTCCTGGGCACCTAGGCTGCAGGGACTCAGGGTGCAGCCACACCCCTCCCAGAGCCCTCATCACCCTGGTGGGGCAAGGGAGAGAAGCAGCGGGTATCCCCTCCCTGGGCAGCTGGAATCAGGGTCAAGGCCAGAAAAGCACAAGAGGACCTGGGGCCACAGCCCTCCTGCCAGACCCCTTCCCCGCGTCTCCATCTCTCCTGTGCTGTGCAGGCCCCTGGCCTCTCTGGGCGTCAGTTCTACTTTCTGTCAAGTGGGGACATGGCGCCCTGCCCTGCCTGCCTCCCTCCCACTCTGCTCTGTGCCTCAGAGAGAACAGATGAGCAGGACCCTGGGGTGGGGGGCTGAGGAGGCGGCCACAAATGACACCCTAGCTGACCCTTGCATTCTGGGGGACCCATCCTCCCGTTTGATGAGTCATCACGAAGCATGTCATGAGACAGGGTGGCGCTTTCTCCCCAAAGTGGCAGATGGGACACAACCTTCTCGAACTTCTCCACCAACATTTCCTTAATTGTGGAGGCCAATGAACTCAGATGACAGGCCCTGCTGCTAGCACAGAATCCTCGGTTTCTGGAAAAATTCGTGCGGGTGTTATGTGCGGCCCCTTTCATGCGGACTGCCGAGTAACAGGAGCTAGGTTTTATGCACTCACTGAATTCCCCACCTCTCCTCACAAGTGCCTGAGCGACCCTGAAGCTCTGGAAGCCGATCTGTGTCTGTCCCATGGCTACTCCCCACCCCAGCCCACCCCCATACACCCGCCCCCCATACACACTCCTAGTGGAGAAGCAATGTTTTCGGAGAGAGTGAGTTTGGCAGTCAGTGGCTGGTTTCCAGCTGTGGCTCTGATGCTATCCACTGTGTGAACCTGGACACGCCCCCTAACCTCTCTGAGCCTCCATTTTTCTCTCTGCTTTCACTCCCCGGTGTCGGGGCGGAGGTGGCTGGGGTGGTAGTCGGGACACTGCTTCCTTTTCTGGCACAGAGCAGGCCCCCAAGCGCTGTAAAGAAGTTCTGTTGGAGGGCCTCACCTGCACTGGGAGACCATGACCTTCAGAAGCTGTCCTGCGCAGACGCGGGAGACTGGGTTCACAGTTACTGAGGCTGCTGGGAGCAGTGCCCATCCTCCACTCACCACTTCCAGGAAGAGGAGCTTCATGAGGGTTTCCAGCCCTGTTGTGAGGCTTCTTCCAGAGGGCCATGCAGAGCAGATCTAGCTGGCCCCCGTGACCTTCAGGTCCTCTCCTCACCTCCTGTGGCCTTGACTCCGGGCTCCTAAGTCAACTTAGGACTGATGGGCCAGTAGGAGAGCCTGCCCAGCCACTCAGATCCCAAGTTTTCCTGGCAACTGTGATGCCTCCTCGCAGATTTCACTCATCAGTCTCAAGGCCTGGCTGGGTGAGTCCGTTGGGCTTGCCTCCTCTGCCCTGGCCTCAGCAAGCCCGCTCAGGAGACCGACGCTTCTGCACAGCATGGAGGCCCTCCAGGTTCACTCAGTGCGCGGATCTGTGGGCAGGATGAAGTTTCGGGTCCACGGAGGAATTTCGTTTTTAAACATTGTGATACAATACACATTGCATACAATTTACCATCTTAATCATTTTTAAGTGTAGAGTTCCGTGGGATTGAATCTATTCACATTGTCGTGCAACCATCACCATCATCCATCCCCAGAACTTTTTTCACCTTGCAAAATTGAAACACCGTCCCTGTTAAACAAGAAGTGCTCTCTCCCCGGCGCTCCAGCCCCTGGCAACCATCTCCTACTTTCTCACTCTGTGGTTTTTACTCTTGGTATCTCGTGTAAGTGGGGTCATGCAACGTTTGTCCTTTAGTGACTCTGCACAACATCCTCGGGGTTCATCCATGTGGTAGCATGTGCCAGAATTTCCTTCCTTTCTGTGGGTGGATAATAGAACTTCACTGGATGCATAGACCCATTTTGTTTATTCACTCATCCATCCATGAGTTTTTTCCACCTTTTGGTTCTGTGAGTAACACAGCTCTGAACATGGGTGTGAAAATGAGGAACATGATTTTGTTGGTGGTAAATTCACTTTAACGCATATTGTTGCAAACAGCGACTACAGCACACTTCACAGACATGAACGCTTAGGACGCAGCTGAAGGGACGCGGCTGAAGTGATGTGGGTGATTTAAGGATAAACAACCAAGAATGACGGTGGAGGGATGAAAGGTACCAGATGCTGTGGGTACCACTTGGTTTTGAGAAAGTCCCAGCAGGGTCAAGTGGAGGCTGAACCCAGACTTCTCTTCCTGCAGTTCCCTCTCCAAGGCCCTCAGCCTCCCGCTCTGCTCACCCTCCTCTTCCTTCTCAGCTTAACCCAGATCAAGTGCTGCCAGAGGCCACCCATGGCCCCACCTGTCCCTCTGGGTCTGTTTTGGTGCCAAGTCCCAGGGAGGCATCTGATTGGCTGTGTTTTCGCCAGGCCACCCTGATAGGTCACTGGTCAGCCTATGGATGGGCTCTCCTAGGTCAGGTGCCCTGCCCGGTCCAATCAGTGGTGGGGGGAGCAGCCTCACCTGGGACCACCTGAGGGCCTGGGGTTCTCCCAGTGGTCCTCACTGCCCTCACAATCCCAGTTCCTGTGGTGCCTCCAGGATGGGGCCTGGGCTTCTGCGGGTTTAACAATGCTCTGCCGTGGTCTGATGGGGGCTACAGGGAGGGGGCCTGGAGGACCCCAGGCAGGCCAGAAGGCGAAGGTCAGGGTTGGAGCTGGCTGCCCTCTGGACCCTGAGCTTGACAATAACCAAGGGAGGTGTGGTAGGGAGTCCTGCCCTGGGGTGAGGCCCGCCGGCGCCCTTTTTCCTAACGAGGCACCTGAGTCTTGGTGTTTGGGGACTTGGTTGGTGCAGGGTGGGCTGTGGAGAGGGACCCTAGGGGCTCCTCAGACGCTGCTCTGCTCTCCTGGGTAGCTCTGCCCTCCCGCCAACACCCCTTTTCTTACTCAGGGAGCCCGACAGGGAGGACTTCAGCTCCTGTGGTTTTCCAGACCTTGGCTAGGTCAGAGAAACCCAGGTTCTAGGTTGTCCTGTTTGGAGTCAGGGGTCCTCTGCACCAGGCCTTCAGCGAGTATATGAGCACAGGGGTCTGTGGGTACCCCTGCCCTTTGGTTCCAGGCTCAAGTCATACAACCCCTGCCACCACTGGGCACGGGGGGAGGGGTGGTGTGTCTGTGTTGCTCTCCCTGCCAGGCACACACACGCTGTCTACTTCTCCCAGCAGATCTCCCCTCCCTGAAGTGTCTGCCACGGGGCCAGGGCCCCCACCCCAACAGAGGAGCACACCCACGTGCCCTGTGCTAATGGCCACTTCCCCTGTGCAGCTGGGCGGGGCCTCCCCTGGGCCTGGAGCTTTTTATTGGGAAGAAACTGATTTCCCCAGATTGAGAGAATTCAGACTGGGGTGGGGGTGACTTCTGGTTTGTAGCATTTATCATTCAGAACAGGCCTCATTCCCTCATGGAGGGTACCCCACATCATCTGGGCTCCTACACAGCGGGGCTCCGGGCCTCAGGGACAAGGGGTGGCATCCCAGGGCACCGCAACACTACACAGGCCCCCAGGGGTTTGGGATCTGAACCTGGAAGGCTCAGGGCTGCCTCCAGCCCTAGTGGGCTCTCAGCAGAACTTCAGCCCACTCTGAAGGCCTAGCCCCAGCTCCTTTCTTGTTCTTTTAAGAGTTTTAATGATATTACTTAGATGCCATGAAATTCCCCCAGTTGAAAGGACACAGCTCAACGATTTTTAGTAATTTATAGAATTGTGCAAGCATCACAACAATCCGGTTTTAAATCCTTTCCATCCCCCCACAAAGCTCCCTGTGCCTCTTTGCAGACAATCCCTGCTCCCACCCCCAGCCTCAGGCAAGCGCCCACCTGTTCCTGTATGTGTGTATTTGCCTTTTCTGTACACTTCATGAAAATGGAATCATACAATATGCGGTCTTTGGTGTTTGGTTTCTTCTTTTTTTAAGTTATGTTTTATTGTGATAAGATCGGCCCTCCAAACACAATTTTAAGTGTACAATACATTCTTGCTGCCCATCAGTGAGTTTGATTTCTTTTACTTAGTGTCATGTTTCTGAGGTTCCTCTTTGTGGCATATGTCAGAGTTTGTTCCTTCTTACTGCTGAACAATCTCCCGTTGCATGGCTGTGCCACAATTTATTTATTTATTTTCATTTTATTGGGGGAGGAGGTGTTAGGTTTATTTATTTTCATTTATTTTTTAACAGAGGCACTGGGAATCGAACCCAGTTCCTTGTGCGTGCTAAGCATGCGCTCTAACACTGAGATGAGCCATCCGTCCCCAGACCACAATTCATTGATCTGCTCACCAGTTAAGGACACGTGGACATGCACTTCCAGTTTTTGGCTATTATGAACAATGCTGCTATAAATGTTCGTGTACCAGTCTTTGTGGGGACATATGTTTTCATTTCTCTTGGGTAGATACCTGGGGGTGGGATTGCTGGCTCATGTGGTAAATTTAAGAAACTGCCAAACTGTTTTCCAAAGTGGCTGCACTATTTTAGATTCCCACTCCCAATGGATGAGAGTCTCAGTTGCTTCATATCCTTGTCAACAGTTGATATGGTCCATCTTTTTAATTTTAGACACTCTAATAGACACTTCCCTAATGACTAATGATGATAAACATGTTTTTCATATGCTCATTGGCCATCCGTCTATCTTCTTTGGTAAAGTGTCTGTTCAGATCTTTTGCTTCTTTAAAAAACTGGGTTGTCTTATTTTTATTTGTGTTTTTTTGTGTGGGTTTTTTTTTGGGGGGGAGGGGTAACTAGGTTTATTTATAAGTTTATTTATTTATTTCTAAAATGGAGGTGCTGGGAATTGAACCCAGGACCTTGTGCACGCTAAGTGTACGGTCTACCACTGAGCTATATTCTTCCTGTCTTGTCTCTTATTTTTCATTAAGGAATTCTTGATACAGTCTGGATACATGATTTGCAAATACTTTATCTCAGTCTGTGGCTTATCTTGTCTTTTTATCGATGGTATCTTTTGAAGTGCAAATGTTTTAAATTTTGATAAAGTCCAATTGATCAATTTTTTTATCTTAAGACAAAAAAAGCTAAGACCTCTTTGTCTAACCCAAGGTCATGGAGATGATCTCCCAAGCTCCTTCTTGAATTTCCCTTCTTGTTCCTCACCCCCTCAACCCCGTAGGCTTGACAGTTCCACCTCCTCAGTTTTCTCTCCCCCAACTCAAACACCCCACTTTTCCTCAGTGTTTTTTTTAAAAAAAACCCAGATCAAACCACACTCCACAGGGGCAAGAATGTTCCTGTTTTCTTCACCGATGAGTCCCAAGCATCCGGGACAGCGCCTGTACCGGGTCACACTGTCCCTCAGGAGGTTCTGCATTGCACTTGGAGAAAATGGCCAGGTCTACAAGGCCCAGCAGAACCTGACCCTGTGCACCCTGCCACCTTGGTCTTACCTCTAACCCTCACAGTGTCAAGCTCGTTCCCGTCGCGGGGCCTTTGCTTTAGCTGTTCCCTCTGCCTGTAATTCACTCTCCCCTGCACTCCCCAAATCTGGCTCCTTCTGTGGGCTGGAGCTCAGTCCGAATGCCACCCCCTCTGAGGAGCCTTCCCTCACCTTCGCATCTGAAGCAGCTGCCCTTCCCCCGTATCACACTACCCTGCTTTCATTGTCCACAGAGCACTTAGCTCCAGACGTTTTCCCGGTTTATACCTTTACTTAGTGGTTGGTTGTCCCCCAACCTCCCTGGGCTGCAGGACAGAAGCAGGGAGGAGAGCAGAACTCCCAGACCCCCTTGAGCCAAGCCCTTCCCCCTTCAGGAGGCTTCCTTGGTTATTCCTGCCCCTGAAGCTCTCCTGTCTCCTGTCTGTCTTCATTCCTCTCCCACTGAGGAACGCTGTAATGTTGGTAACCCCCAGTGAACCATGCTTCCTGGAATTCGTGCCTTGGGGAGGTCTCATTTCACATGGACTCTGGGCTTGGCCACATCACCTGTTCTGGCCAATGAGATATTAGCAAAGGTGATGGAAGTAGAGGTTTGATGAGTTCTTGCACAATGAGGCTTGTTCTCAGTGGAACTTAGCTGCCATGCTGTGGAGAAGCCCCAGTTAGCCCTGTGTAGAGGCCATGTAGAGGAGAACTAAAACTACAGTCATCCCTTGGTATCCACAGGGGATTGGTTCCAGGACCCCCACAAATACTAATACCCAAGAATGCTCAAGCCCCTTACACAAAATGGCAGTCTTTGCATATGACCTACACACATCCTCCTGTATACTTTCTTTTTTTTTAAAACATTTTTTTATTGAGTTATAGTCATTCTACAATGTTGTGTCAAATTCCAGTGCAGAGCACAATTTTTCAGTTATACATGAACATACATATATTCATTGTCACATTTTTTTTCGCTGTGAGCTACTATAAGATCTTGTATATATTTCCCTGTGCTATACAGTATAATCTTGTTTATCTATTCTACATTTTGAAATCCCAGTCTGTTCCTTCCCA
This sequence comes from Camelus bactrianus, assembly GCF_048773025.1. Lineage (NCBI taxonomy): Eukaryota > Metazoa > Chordata > Mammalia > Artiodactyla > Camelidae > Camelus > Camelus bactrianus. The sequence continues at coordinate 2,927,062 of NC_133544.1, forward strand.
CCCCCAACCCCTTGGCAACCACAAGTTTGTATTCTATGTCTGTGAGTCTGTTTCTGTTTTGTATTTACGCTTTGTTTTTGTTTCTTTGTTTGTTTTTTTAGATTCCACATATGAGCAATCTCATACGGTATTTTTCTTTCTCCTTCTGGCTTACTTCACTTAGAATGACAATCTCCAGGAACAACCATGTTGCTGCAAATGGCATTCTGTTGTCAGTTTTTATGGCTGAATAGTATTCCATTGTATAAATATACCACATCTTCTTTATCCAGTCATCTGTTGATGGACTCCCATATACTTTCAATCATTACTTATTAGATTACTTATAATACCTAATACAATGTAAATACTATGTAAAAAGTTGCTGGCACCAGGCAAATTCAAGTTTGGCCTTTTGGAACTTTCTGGAATTTTTTTCCCCCAAATATTTTTGATCCTTGGTTGGTTAAATCCAGGGATATGGAAACTGTGGCTATAGAGGGCCACCATACCTGAGATGATAGCCCACACTGGCAGCCAGCTGAGTTTCCAAGGTGACAGTTAATGTCAACTGCAGCCATGTGGGTGAAGCAACCTTAGACATTTCACCCCAGTTGAGCCCCCAGCTAACTGCAGCTGTATAAATGATCTCAGCAGACAAAACATGAAGCAGAAGAACTGTTTGGTCAACCCAGAGAATGGTGAGAAATAAGGAATCATTGTGGTTTCAAGTCACTGTTGTAGGGTTGTTTGTTACACAGCAGTAGACAACTGACACACCTGTGGAAGTCTAATTTGTCTCTCAGGGCTCATTGGCATAATAACTGCAGCCAATCCACCTGTCCAACTCTCCTTCCCCCTTCCTGTCCATTGCTTCTGAAGGTGGGGTTTGCCCCATCCTCCCCTTCCTTGGGGTCAGGAAGCCCCACCCAGGCCTTACTCGCCTGTCACCTCACCTCCAAGGGGGCATCAGGAAAGCTTAGGGCCTTAATAACACCTATCAAGGCCCTCACTGCCCCTCCTGGGCCTCAGCTCCGCATTAAACAAAGGTCGGCAGGGTGAGGGGACCAATCCCCGGGGATGGTACTGGACCCTCAGTGGGCTTTGCCAGGCATGTCCTGGGGGTCCCTGGAGTGGGAGTAGAGGTCAGGCTTGGGATGCAGTGACACTGTGGTGGGGGGAGCCAGCAGTGGATCACAAATGACAGCTAAGTTAATGCCAGCCACCTCCCAGCTGAGCATCCTGTGGCCAGCTTCTCAGAACGCTGTGGTCTCAGTGTCAACAGTCTGTAAAATGGGCCTGGATACGTTGAACAACCTCCCCGCGCCCCGCCCCGCCCCAGGAGGCGCAGCTAGGACGCTTGCATGAACAGGCCAGGTGCACCGCATTCCAGGTGGAGGAACAGCTAGGGGAAAAGAAGTTCTGCTCCCTGGGAGAGAGGTAGGGCTGTACAAAGCGCTCGGGCGGGTCCCTGGGGGCCACTGTGGCTGCAGGCCGCGGCAGGCGCGGGAGGGCAGAGCCCGGGTTGGGGGCCTTGTGGCTGTCTCCCAGCTGGGAGCAGAGGAGGCAGCTCACGTCCCCACCTCGAGGACCGGAAACCGAAGCGCCCCTCGACCTCTTCTGCTCGGGGAGAGCTTCCTTCCCTACCCTGCACCCCGCCGGGGTCCCGGGACTCCCAGGAAGGGGGGCACCCCACGACGGGGAGGTGCGGGAAGGAGGGAACCCGGGGCGGAACCCCGGGGCGGGACCCCGGGGCGGGACCCCAGGGCGGGACCCCACCCCACCCCCAGCTCCTCACGCCCTCCGCCTCTGGCAGCACGCCCCCTGCCACGCCCCCGGGCTCCTGATGGGCCTATGGGGCAGCGGCAGGCCCGCGGCCCGCCCACGAGGAAAGGAGGAGCTGCTCGTCCTGTGGGACCCCGCCTGGGAGAGGAAAGCCAGCTCGGTGGAGCCCGAGGGCGCGGCCGAGTGGTCAGGGGCGTGGGGGTGGGCACGACTGTGGCCATTCCACGGCGAAGACTGAGACGCAGAGTGAGAAGGGCCCTGCGGCGGCCAGATGGCAAGCGGAGAGCTGGTTGGGCTGTCCGTGGGTGGAGACCTAAGCCAGCGAACACCGCCCCGGGGGCCGGGCGCTCAGCTGTCTCCTGTCCCCTGGTGACCCGGCGTCCTGGCCCCGCACCCTCGCTGGGCCCCGTGACTGTATGCAGGCTGTGGTGACACAACCGGCCGCCAGGGGGCGGTGTCGACCCGCGCTGGGCGGTGGGGGCCGGTTGCAGCCAGACCTGACACCTCTTACAGTTCTGGCCCGAGGGAAACTGAGGCGGGGCCCAGAGAGGCTCCGACCAGTGCCTCGCCCTCTCCTGCCTGGGGTTGCACGGCGGAGCCCAATAAAGGGACCTCCCTCCCAAGCCCTGGACATGATGAGTCCCACAAGCTTGGTCGGTGTCCCTAGCCCTCCGTTGCCGAGTGGCTCCGCCTCCCTGGACCTCAGTGTCCCTTTGCATCACCTGAAAGTGGCTGTGAGAACGCGGCGATCCAGGCCCAGACTGCTCGGGGGTCTTGGGAGGGTGAGTTTCCTGGGCGCTGCTGGCACGCAGAGGCCACTTCTGTCATCAGGGATCCTCTTGTTACCGAGCCACACTCGTTCTGCTCACCCCACGACAGGCCAGTAAATCGGGAGACGGGGTGTTGGGGCAAAGAATAGCGACTCTATTCGGAAAGCCAGCAGACGGAGATAAGGGCAGACTCATGTCTTGGAGACCCATCCTCCCCTAGTCAAACTACAGGCTCCTTTTATACAAAAAAACACGGGGGGGGGGTGCTCGATTGTTGCAAACTTGGTGTAGGAATTCTTTGTTTTCCAGCTGTCCAGGTTGCCAGCTCATGGTGCTCCTGCAAACCTCCAGCAAAACAAATGTTCTCCTCCATTCTGCAGCTTGTTATCTTTACATGAGTGCAGAGTTAGCAAGACTAAGCCTAGAACACAGGGCACAGGGTTAAAGCCAAAGGAACAGACCTAATACAGAGTCAGATTTGTTCTTTTCTATTACACTCCGTGAACAGGGTCCGGCCTTCCCTCCAACCTTAGTTTCCTTTTCTGACTCACTTCACTGCAAACCATGGCTGTTTACAGAAGGCGACAGTGGAACGCAAAGCGTGAGGTGCAGACGCAGTTTGGGCTATGTCCTGGGCCCGGCCCACCTGGGCTGTGCGCACCCCTCTGGCCCTGAGTGTTCGTCGTCCAGTGAGAGGGTAGCGGCCCTTTCCCAGGGCGGCCAGAGGCCTGGCCGAGGAGGGGCTTCCCTCTCTGGAGCCCCGTGGGATGTTTACCAGGCCTCATGGGGCAGGGATGCGCTCAAGGTCACAAAGCCAGGCAGGAATCCAGCCCCATCGTGCTGGGAAGGTCAGGGAGAGGGCAAGGGCGCTCCTGCCTGAGCTGGTTTCCACCCCTCCAGGTGGAGCCAGCTCTGAATCCTGCAGGCTCCTGCGCTGCCCTGGCCAGGATGTGGGCTGGGCCACTGCTGAGTGCCCTCTTGTGCTCCAGGCTCCCTGGTGCCTGGGACTCTGGCGCAACAGGGATGAATCATGTACTTCCTGCTCCCAGCCCTGCGGGGGTGCTGCGGGCGTCAGGACTGGCCCTGACTCTCTGTGCGGTGACCAGGCCTGCTGGGCCTCCACCCATGCCTGCTCCCCACTTCCCAGCTCGCCCTGACCCCACCCACCCAGCCTGATCAACTCCTTCTCCACTTAGTCATCAGCATTTATGGGGCACCTACTATCCTCCCTCAGGGACAGGCAGGCCCCACCCTGCGGGCTGACAGAGGAGAACCCCCAGGAGTGCAGGAGGCTGTGGTGGGGGCCTGGAGAGACTGGGCAAGGCAAGCTCCTTTAGCCAGGAGACACCTGAAATGAGTCAGTGCGGACTTCTGGGGACCGGCAGTCCAGGCAGAGGGAACAGCATGAGCCACGGCCCTGAGGCCTGAAGGCCAAGGTTCCCAGTGGAATATGAAGGCTTCTGGCCTTGAGGCAGAGCAGGGTTTTTGACTTAGATGGGGAGCACCTTTGAACAGGGAGGACTCTGAGCAGAAGAGGGGCTGAGCTGACTTGGTTTTGATAGGATCCCCCTCAGGCTGCAACAGGCTGAGGCTGAAGCTGGAGCCTGGAGGGTCAGTCCGGGGCAGCCTGGACCTGGGAGGTGAGCTGGAGCGGTGAGAAGGGGTGGGCCCAGGGGCTTTGGACACAGACCCCTTGGGGCGATATGAGGGGTGCAGGTGGCTCCTCCTTCAGGAAGCCTCTCCTGTCCGCTCACCTCTTGTCCTCAGAGCAGGCCCCAGGGGCTTGTTTGCTGAGTGACTCTGCTCAGCAGGGCTGGCTGGCCATCTGACCCCAGCCCACCGTCCGGACCCAGCGTGGAGCGCGCCCCCTCCGGCCAGCGGGAGAGAGGCCTCGCAGGGCTGTTGTCAGCTGTCACAGAGGAGCCTGGCACGCGGAGTTTGGCGCTCCTGAAACCAAAGCCTTCCCTTCCTAGGCTGGGATGAAGCTTAGAGGCCCCAACCCTGTGGGCAAAGCCCTGCCTCTTCATAGAGCTCCAGCCTCCCTCCCTGTAAGAGTGGGCTGACAATTCGACTGACCTCAGCGGGCAAGTCCGTGGGATGGTGGCTGTGAGGAGGCATTTTGCAGGGGGACCTGCCTCTTTAAAACTTACCTTAGTTACACAGAGTATTTGAACATGTGCTCCTCGTGAAAGACCCAAAGCATACAGAACTTACAGAGAAGGAACTATGTGCTCCTTCCCCCTCCCCCTCCCAGGTGACACTGTCCCCAGGGGGCCCTGCCCCCCACGGGTCAGTGTGTGGCTTCTGGTGTTTTTAAAACAATACGTCTGTTTTTTCTTCTAACATTGTTCTGTTGAAATGTTGAAAATGAATCCTAGGAGCTCAGGTATTGAGGGCAGCTCTGTGCAAGGGACAGCTGTGTCCTGCAGGAACTCAGTGACTTCTCAGGGTGGCTTTCTGTGGCCAACTCTTATCTCCACTTGGCAGATGAGGAAACTCTGCTCTTGATTCTTGCCTGTGGCTATGTGATACCTCCTGGTGTGTGCTTTAGTCATGTGGGTGGCAGCCGTAGTATGATTTACCTCCTGAACCAGGACCAGTTGAGAGTGAAGGGGACACTGTTATAATTACACTGGCGGGGACTGTTCCCAGCAAATACTCTGAGTCAGGACTTTTTCAAGTGATAAACCCATCTCTAGCTGACCTAAGCCAAAAAGAGAATTAACAGACTCATTTAACGAGAAAGCCTGAGTCTTCAGATATGGCTGGTTCCAGGGATCCTACCTGGACTTAGAGATGCCACTGAGATGGTCTCGTTGGGTGGAGGATGGAGAGGAGCACGGTCCTGGCCTGTGAGGGAGATGCTCCCCTGGTTCCAGGCCTACATAGGGTCCTCTCCACCAGCCAGAAAAGGAAGGCTGCAAAAATCACAGCTGGGAAGGCTGCATCATGATTCTTTTTGGTGTTCCCCTTTGGATGGTCACCTAGCTGGTTTCCCGGTTTTCATTATTAAAAACGCTGCAGTGACCCTACCTCCTTAATACGTGGTAGTTAACCTGTATTCTCTTCAAAGGAGTAACTATGAAATAGTTAGAAATAAAATATGCAGGCAGTGGGGGGAGTATAGGTCAAGTGGCAGAGCGCATGCTTAGCATGCTGGAGGTCCTGGCTTCAATCCTCAGTAGTTCCTCTAAAAATAAGTAAATAAGTAAACCTAATTATGTCCCCCCAAAGCAAACACACAAAAAGAATGTGCTACCTATTCCAAAAGTAAGTAAACAAAAGATATCTTTTAAACAAACAGGCAGACTTCACTTTACTGCACTTTGATTTATTGTGCTTCACAGATCTTGGCATTTTTCTCAAATTGAAGTTTTGTGGCGACCCTGCGTCAAGCAAGTCTATCGGCACCATTTTCCAACAGCATTTGCTCACTTCATGTCTCTGTGTCACATTCTGGTCATTCTTGTAATATTTCCAGATTTTTCATTGTTGTAATATTTGTTATGATGATCTGGGACCAGTGACCTTTGATGTTACCACTACCACTAGCTGAAGGTTCAGATGATACTTGGAATTTTTTAGCAACAAAATATTTTTTACCTAAGGTACATACATTTTTTCAGACATATACTATTGCACACTTAATAGACTACAGTAGAGTGTAAATATAACATTCATATGCACTGGGAAACAAAAAAAGTTCGTGTGACACTTTATTGTGTTATTTGCTTTATTGTGGTGGTCTGGAGCGGAACCTGCAATCTCTCTGAGGTCTGCCTGTAAAATTAAGGTTGAATTCTTTCATAAAACTTTAAAGAATTAAGCAAGTGAACAAAAATCATAGCAGTGAGCACCAGACATGGAGCTTGGCACTTGGGTCAGTAAGTACCTGGGATGAGACACCTGCGGAAGAAACTGCCGGATTCAAGAGCAGAAGCATTTTCCCTGCTGGTGGGGCCTTCGGTGGCCTCCCCTCCTCTGTGTGACAGCGAGGGCCTGACCCCTACCCTTGCCATCACAGGTTGTTTTCAGTCTCCTTGGTTTATGCCAGTAGGCAAAACGCAAGGTTGTACATTGGCTGCTTTCTTACAAAGCTGAGTATCTTCACGTGTGTTTTGGCTAACATGTGAATTGCCTATTCATACTCCTTGCCTGTTTTCCTGGGTTCATCTTTCTAACTGGTTGTAAGAGCCCCTTATGCATTCTGAATGTCACTCCTTTGCTACTGGGCAAGGCCAGTACAGGAAGTGGCCAGGACCAGGTAAGAGGGTGAGGACATCCCCCGGCCGGCTCCCACCTCACCTGGGTCCTGCCCTTCCAACACCTGGCTGTGCCAGGCCAAACCCACCTGGCCTCCAAGGCTCTGCACCACGGGCTTGCTCCTCCGCACTCCAGCCCCCCACCCCTTCCTGGAGGGCTGGGCTTGTCCCCACCTCTGCGGTTGGGCTCAAGCTCTCCCACTAAGCTCTCCATCCCATCCAACCCATCTTTCAAAGCTCAGTTTGAGATGCCAGCACAGATCAAAACTAGGTGAAGACAAATGACATCTTGGGAGCCAGAGCCCAGTCCTGCCCCCTGGAACACCCTCCTTTTGAGATCCTCTTTTGAATCCACCTGACTCATTTCACAGATAAGAGACTGGAGCTCAGAAAGGTGGAGTTACTCCCCAAAGCCCCACAGCTGGTGAGTAGCTGATTAGAATCCAGCATGTTTGGCGCCAGCCTCCTCCCCTAGGAAGCTCCCTGCCCTCCTCTCTACCTGCAGTGCATACCCAGAGCTGTGCTCCCAGGCCCCAGCCGTCTGCCACGTCCTTCCCTGCTCTGAGGACAAGCTCATATGATGGGCCTGGCTGGGGGCCGCTGGGGCTCAGATCAGGGAGGATCTCCCTGTGGTCAATGAATCCCTCTCCTCAAGCCTTGTCCTCCACCCCGTCTCACTCTCAGTGGATGACCTTGAAAATAGAAGCCTTCAGAGTTGACCTCTCAGGCTCACCTTTACTTGAGCTCTCACCCTGCCCAACACTCTGCCCCCTAATAAGAACTCCCCTTCATGTGTGGCGGGCCACAAGGTCAGGGCTTCACAGGTCTTTCCTGCATCAGTGTTTTGGTCCATTGGTGCACTGCACACATGCACACGCGTGTAAGATGCAGCACACGGTGCATGGACACACGTGCACACACCCACATACACAGCACGCTGCACAGGCACGCATGCACACATGCTCCCATGTGTGTAATTTCCCCTCTTTCATTCTTTAACCCCACTAATCTCCAGCCCCCCTTCCTCTGCTCCCCGATGCAGCTGTCTCTAGTCCCTTGCCCCGGCTCTCCTCTCCAACAGGCTCCTCCTGCTGTCCCATGACCTTTCCTAAAGGGCACCATGACCTATATGCAGCCAAATCCTCCTGACCCGCTGGTGGCACGTGTGCTGGCCGACCACTCCCTTCTCCTGGGACCCCTTGGCTTCCGGGAGCCCTGTGCCCTCTCAATCTCCAGGGGCCTCTCCCCACCTCCTACCCTGTCCTCCTCTCCCCACCCCTACGTGCCCCGCCTCTATGACTTCACTCCTCTGTCTCCCTGGTGTCCTGCTTTCAATGTCTTTTCTTTCCCATGACCCCTAGCTGTTATCACCAGCCCAGGCTTCTCCCTCGACCTCCCGTTGCCATGGACACCCCAACGTGGCTGACATGCATCTTCACGGATGCCCCGCCACCTGCTCCTCCCCATTCTTCCACGTGCTCAGTCCAACCTGGGAGGCATTCTAAACTGTTCCTTCCCTCTCACTCCCACTCCATTGATCAGAATCCACACAGAATCCAGCTGCTTCTCTCCAGTGACCTCCATGCCGCTCCTCGGCTCCACCACCCCTTCCCAGGCCAGTTGGCTACTGGTGGGCTTCCACCTTCTCCCTGTGCGGTTTGTTCCCAGCAGCCAGGGGGAGCCTGAGAAAACCGGAGCCAGCCTTTGTGCAGAGCCATGCGCAGAGCCGAGTCCTCCCACTGACCTGTGGGGTCCTTCTGTATCTGCAGCCCCCGCCCCCTACATCTCTCTGGCCTCACCAACTACACCCCTACCTGGGCGCACACAGATGCCTGCTGTGGTGGGACCAGCTCTCCCAGGAGAGAGGGGAGTGTGTCTTGGAACAGATCTCAGTGGGAATATGATGGGTCAAAGGTCAAAGCCTTAGACCTTAGAAGGCTGTGCTGGTGCGCACCCCCTGCGCTGGTGGCGTCAGGACCTGAACAGGGCAGTCCCTCTACCCCCAGGCTGCTGTAGTCTCTCTGGGAATTGAGCCGCCCTCCTCCACCCAATCCCCCACACTGCCCCGCATCCCTTCACATCCCACCCAAGTCCATCCTCCCTCCAGGAGGAAACTGCCCCTTCACAATCTATTCACAGCCTCGCAGGGCAGCCACCTGGCATATGACGCTGCTTCATTTGGGGCCCCTGACCCCACCATAGCCCCAAGGAGACATGCGCAGGGTGGTTGCAGCAGCCTGGGAGACCACACGTGTGTCGGGCACAGGGGACAGATTTCACCAGAAGAAGACTCCCCAGGAGAGATGACGCGTGAACCAGAGCAGCATGTACCCTAGAGGGTGAGTCTACAAGTGACCTTGCGAGAAAAAGGCAGGCTGCTGAGAGTGACAGAGGACAGTGCCTCGATGCAGTGTTACAGTGTGAGCCACCACCGTGGGAAAGTGGCTGGGGGCCAGGACAGGCACGTTGGCCTACAGATTTCTCCTCGTAGGCTCCCAGACATTGTAAATTTTTATTGTTGTTGTTTTTATTATTATTTTGTATGCCTGAAATTATTTACTAACTTCCAAACTCCCTCTATCCCCACCTCCAGGTCCTGGGGACAGTCCCAAGCTCCTTGTCCTGGCATTCAAGACCCCATGCTTCCCAGCCCCTCCCGACTGACCTCTGCAGCCTCCTTCTGTCACTTCCAGACCTTTGCTCCAGCTGTGTCCGGCCCAGGAATGCCTTTCCTCTGCCCCACCTGGTCTTTCTGGCTAAATCTGTTTCCATGGGAAGCTTCTAAGCAATGGAGAAACAGGGTCAGACTTGATTCTGAGAGAGGCCTTCGGGAAACCCAGTGAGGAGTGAGGAGGGCAAGTCGAAGGGGGAAGCAGAGGGGACTAAGGTGGAGAGAGACCCGCCCCGAGGCCAGCTGCGCCCCACAGCCCGGGCCCTGTCACCTCATTCTGCTGGTAGCCATGGAGATGGTGTGAGGTCTCAACCACAGCCCTTGAAGAGTACAGTGGGGACATGGGGGAAAGGTGGCAGAGTCTTGAGCCACAGGTAGTTCACCTGGGACACTACCTCCCACCCCAGGTTGTCTCCCAGGGTCTGGGGGCTCCAAAGGCCAAGTGTCAACCCCAGGATTTCCATTCGCGTTGCCCCCACCCCCATCATACTCAGGACATCCAGAACTGGAAAGGTGGGAGAAACTGTAGGGAAACTGAGGACTAAAGCATGGAGGGGACCAAAGCTGAGGCAATGCAGAGGTGGAGCCTGGATTCCTAGCCCAGGGCTCCCTGTACCCCAACCCTGGCCGATGACTGATTTCTGTAGATCTGCTGGTGGACCCCCTGAGCCGTACGGTAGGGGCTGCAAGGCCACCTTGCTTTGAAGCGGACAGCACTTTGGGTGCCGGTATTTGGTGGTCTCAGCATGTGTGTGCTCCACAGTTGGCCCCTTTGTGGGGAGGCTGGGGTGGCTGAGGTCCCATCCACTACAAAGGTCTGAAGAAAAGAAAGAAAAGCCTGCAGCCTCGGTCCTGGCCACTCCTCACTTGGGGGTCACTTCCTTGTGAGCCCCAGTTTTCTGGCCGGTGAATTGGGGGTCATAATTCCTACCCTACCGGTTGTGAAGATGCAGTGAGATCAAGCATGTTTAGCAGAGACTGGCACACAGCAGGCACTCACAAATGGCTATCTGCAGCCATTTATCCATAATTCCCTGGGAAAGTCAGCTTGGAGTAGGGGCTGGAGATGCCTGGACCCTGGCTGGGGAGAACGCAGCCGAGGCCCTTAGGGGTCACAGCTCCTACCCCTTGACCCCTCCAGCTACAGTCTCAGAAACAGCCCCTGAGGACGTCTTCCCCAAGGTCACAGATGGTCAGTGCAAAGGTGACCTGGACTATGACTCATGCGGCGACGAGCAAATTCACGCTTGGCGGGGCCCGGGCGTCTACTCGCGCGCCCAGACTCCCACTGGGCGGCGGCACCGCAGGCTGGGCCCCGGGGCCCTTCCCAGAGCCGGTCGCCGGCTGCTGGGACCGGGAGCCTTTCCTGGTCCGCAGCTCGGGTTTCCGGGAGCCCCGCCCCGCTGGCTCCAATCCCGGCCCCACCCCCTCGCGCCCTCAAGTTTCTCCCAACTTTTCCGCGGGTCCCGCCGGGCGCCCCGCCCGCCGGCAGGTGACGTAACAATGGTGCAGAGCAACGGCCAATGGGCGGCGGCGGGGGCCGGCAGCGCGGGCCAATGGTGGCAGCGGGCGGCCCCGCGGTCCTGCCCGGCCGGGGCCGCACTGCGCCGCCCGCCGCCCGCCCGCCCGCCCGCCCGCCGCCGGCGCCGGCACCGCCGCGCAGCGATCGGGCCGCGGCGGCTCAGAGCGCGGCTGCGGCGGGCGCGGGCGGCGGCGGCTCCCTCCCTCCCGTCCGTCCTGGGATCTTCGCCTGCGCGCCTACCTGCGAGGGGACAGCACGCGCTCTGGCCCGCAGCGGGGGCGGGGACGCCAGGCCCGCGGCCCCGCCAACCCCAAGGTGAGTCCCCCTTCCTCCGTCGGCTTGGCTTGCAGCCCCAGCCCCGGGCGCTGCTTCCCTGGCCGCCGCACCTCTCATCCCCCTTGGACACACGCGCACGCAGGTGCAGCTCTCGCTGGCCGCCACCCTCCCGCAGATCCCGTGGCCTTGCACCCGCGGCCGCCCGAGGTACGGCCGTGCCGCCGGGAAGGGACGGGGTGGAGGTGGCGGGATGCCCTGGGCGCCCAACCCCCCATTCAGGGAGCCGCGACCGTGACTCGCTGCCCAGTGACGTGGGACGGCCCAACTTTACGTAACCTTGTGTGGACACAGGGTACACCCGGGGCACAGAGGCCCAGGCTTGGGGGGCTGTTCCAGTCACAGTGTCCCCAAAAGGGGCACTGTGGCTCCAGTCCACCCCCACCCTGCCCCTCTCTGTAACTTAGTTACCCAGTGTGTGTGGACGCAGTCTGTCCGCTAACCCAGGCCCCTGTGACCAAGGGTTTAACCCTTGAAAAAAAGACAGTAGGAAGCTTGGGCCGGCGCTTGGAGTTGGAGGCCAGGCTCAGTTTGGGGCAGGGGACTCAGAAGGCAAGGTTAGGCTCAAGCTGGGTTCCCTGTGTGTTTGGGGGCCCCTCAGGTTCTGGAATGAGCCCGAAATAGGAGGTAGGAGATCTGGGTTCTGGAACTGGCTCTAACATGACTTGCTAACTGACCTTGGACAAGTTTGACCCTTGCTGGAAAATGGGATGACAGTACCTGCTTCTAGTAGTTGGGAAGATTAAGAGAGGTAGCAGACCTGGAGGGGATTTGCAGACTGTGAAGTGGTGTACACACCAGTCTCTAGGTGGACCTTATCTTCCTGCCTCCTCCCAGGAGCTTGGCGTGGGGACCTCCAGTAAACATATTTGGGTGGAAGGCTAGAGGCCCCCCTCCCTGCTGTGGCTCACAGCCTGCATTTCCCCCTTTCTTACTCAGATGAGGAAGCTGAGGCTCAGAAAAGGAAAGTGATAAACTACCTACACAAAACTAGGTGATCGCGGTGCACTAAACAGGTAGGTCTGAGTCTACAGCTCTGCCTCTGCCTGGCCTGGGGGTCAGAGGACAGGGTCAAGTTTAGGTGGGGTTGGGGACAGGGAGCCTGGGCTACGAAAAGGATTTGGCTCAGCTTGAGATGTGGGATGCAGCTTTTCTAGCCCCTTACCTGGCCTTTCCTTACTTGGGTTTGGATGCACCTTGCCCAGGTGGGAGCAGGAACTCTTCGGTGGGCTCCTGGGCTGGAGGGAGGGCGATGTGGGGTTTCAGTGTGGCCTTGACGGTAGGTGGGGCTGTGAGGGCAGGGGCAGGGAAGGGCATTTTTAGCAGAATACCAGAGAACAGGTTCAGGGAGGGAGATCAGGTGCAGCTAGATCAAGGATGTGGGAGGTGGTTCTGGGCCTCTCTCCCTTCTGAGAGAAGGGAGCTGTGAGGAGTGACTGGAAGGCCGGGTCGGAGGCTGGAGGCAGGCACGAGAGGCCCGGATGGGTAGGGCTGAGTGAGGGTTGGACGGGAGGCCCTGGACCCTCACTTTGATTCCCCTCCGCCCGCAGGTGGTCGGCCCCAGGCCCATGCCGTGAGGCCGAGAGGCCCTCGCTGCCAGCATGCCGTGGGACGCGCGGCGGCCCGGGAGCGGCGCGGACGGCGGGCCCGAGGGCGCGGGCGCAGCGCGCTCGCGGGCGCAGAAGCAGTGCCGCAAGTCGTCGTTCGCCTTCTACCAGGCAGTGCGCGACCTGCTGCCGGTGTGGCTGCTGGAGGACATGCGCGCCAGCGAGGCCTTCCACTGGGACGAGCGCGGGCGCGCCGCCGCCTACTCGCCGTCCGAGGCGCTGCTCTATGCGCTCGTGCACGACCACCAGGCGTACGCGCACTACCTGCTGGCCACGTTCCCGCGGCGCGCGCTGGCTCCGCCCAGCGCCGGCTTCCGCTGCTGCGCCGCGCCCGGGCCGCACGTGGCGCTGGCCGTGCGCTACAACCGCGTGGGCATCCTGCGCCGCATCCTGCGCACCGTGCGCGACTTCCCGGCTGAGGAGCGCACGCGCTTGCTCGACCGGCGCGGCTGCAGCCGCGTGGAGGGAGGCGGCACGTCGCTTCATGTGGCCTGCGAGCTGGCACGCCCCGAGTGCCTCTTCCTGCTGCTCGGTCACGGCGCTTCGCCCAGCCTGCGCGACGGCGGTGGCCTCACGCCACTGGAGCTGCTGCTGCGCCAGCTGGGCCGCGACGCCGGGGCCACCCCTGCCGCCGGGGCACCTGCGCCCGGGGAGCCTCGCCAGCGCCGCCTGCTGCTGCTCGACCTGCTGGCGCTGTACACGCCTGCCGATGCCGCCGGCCCGGCCCGCCGCGAACTGCTGGGCGACCGGCCGCGCTGGCAGCGGCTCCTGGGCGAGGACAAGTTCCAGTGGCTGGCGGGCCTGGCGCCGCCGTCGCTCTTCGCTCGCGCCATGCAGGTGCTGGTCACCGCCATCTCCCCCGGCCGCTTCCCCGAGGCCCTGGACGAGCTGCCGCTGCCACCCTTCCTGCAGCCACTGGACCTCACGGGCAAGGGCTAGACCACGGGGCCACCCTGGGCACTGGATTTTTGGAGAATACTATTTTTCAGAGCATTGTACCCGGCACTTTACATATATGGTTCTCTGTACAGCAGAATCTCTGCTTCGTCTGTTGCATGCATGGGGTGGGCCAGGCCAGGAGGGGAAGGTGGGCCCCCAGCTGCAGTTTTCTGATTCCAGCGGGGCTCAGCTCCCCATCTCCGCCCTGTGGAGCAGGGTTGTTGGATCTTGGGATTCTTGAGAGCCAGGCGCTGCCCTGAGCTCACTGCCCAGACCCTGATGGGGGTGAGGACCCGCCTCCCATCTTGATTAAGAGCCTTTGGGAAGATGTCCCGGAGGAAGTGACTGCTGAGCTGTGTAGGAATTGGGCAGGTGCAGGGGGGTGGACTGCCGTGTCAAAGCTGGAGGACAGCTTGTGCAAAGGCCTGGAGGCTAAGAGAAGTGTCCTGTAGGTGTTAGGTGGAGGTCCTCTGCCCAGTCAGCATGTAGGGCCTTGTAAACTCCCCTGTGGGGCTTGAACTCAGGTCCTGAGACCATGGCAGGCAGCAAGGCCTGCCTTGCTGTAGTAGGGGAGGCAGGACCCAGGCTGTGCCTCCTTGTCATTCCCCCCCCACCCCCACCTTCCGTCCCAGATTGGCCACCTGCTCCTCCTTGGGTATCACTGGGACTCCCTCCACCCAAACCAGCCCAGGCCTGGACTTGTCCCTGTGGCCCCTTTTGCTCTCCCTGGTCGACTAGGGTTCCTGCTGCCTTAGGCTCCTGGGCCCAGCTCCAACCTTTCCTCAGGTGGAATTAGATGTGTCTTCCTCCAGGCCCACCCTGTCTAGCCCAGCCCCTGACAGGTGGAAAGTTGTGTCTGTGGGTGACTGGGTGGCCGCATCACCCTGTGGGCAAGCCCTCTTGCCTCAGCCAGTACATCTGGTTTCTGCAGGAAGTTTTTGAAGATGGAGACTTGTTACCGGATGCACCATGATCCTTTAGGACAAAGGGCTGGCTGAAAAGCTGGGTCTGTGCCCTGAGGAGCCTTCGGATCAGGGAGGATGGCCAGGCAGGCCTGCCTGGGGATTCTGCTGGGCTGTGAAATTCAACCCACGCCGGCATGGGCCGGAGGGCCATGATGTTCTGCCAGGAGCAGAGGGCTAAAGATCTGCCTGGTGAAGAGTGACTGCCTGGCTGGGGGCACCCGCTGCCCACCCTGCCCCCAGTGTCTGTGACAGGAGCGTGCCTGGGGATGTAGAGGCTTTGGGTGGCCAAGGCAGAGTCCGGGGTGGTGGGCCATAAGTGGGACGGTATGGAAGGGGCCTGGGCAGCAGGAATGTCTTGCCAGGGGGGCCTGGTTCTGGTCTGCACCTGCCACCCACTCTCAGGATGCCTTAGGTTTCAGTGTCGCCATGTTTTTAAAGAGTTTTAGACCATCTCCAAGCTCCCTGCCTGCCTTGAAAAGGATGTGACCTCTGTTCCTGGGAATTGTGTGTGGGTGCACAGAGTGGGGAGGAGGGGGTGGGGGAGGGGTGTACAGCCCAGTGGCTGGCCCTAGATACCAAGTGAGAATCAGGGTGCCTCCCTTCCTGCTGTGTGTCCTGGCCCAGTTAAATAGCCTCTTTGAGCCTTGACACTTGGGGACAGTGGATACTGCCATCTCTTAGAGCTTAAAACTTTGGGCATCAGGAGTTTCTGGGTCCTCGGAAGTGGGGGGGGGGTCCCAGGTCCTCATACAGGCATGCACTGTTAGGGGAGGGCACATTTCCTTTGGAGATGAGAAGTGGAGACTGGGGTGGCCTGGAGCAGCAGGTTGCAGTGGCTCCTGGGGTTTGGGCAGGGGGAGGTGTGGGGAACCCTTGGTGCCCTCATGCTCCAGCAGCTTCTGTCTAGAAAGAGCCTGGGCACCTGACAGGCACCTGATGGGAGACCTGGGCATGCAGACTTCTCCCTAGTCCTAGCTCGATCCTCTTTGGGGTCAGCCTTCCTGGCCCAAGGCCCAGGGCTTCCCTTCACTTCTCTTCTGGACCTATAGCTGCCCCTTTGGTGACAACCTCTTTTGAGCCCCCTGGGCTGGGGATGGGGTGATGCAGGGATAGGGGAGCTCCCCAACAGGCCCTGGGAACACTGTTGGGCAAGCAGGAAGCTGCACCTGGGCTGCTCCTGGAGTGCGGGGCATGATCCTGGCAGGAGGGATTGTGGGCACCAGAGCAGGGAGGCCCAGCCAGAGCACAGGTCCAGGGGCCCCTATACCTTGGAGGGGTAGGAGGGCAGCTGGGGCATCAGCCCCTGGTGTCCTGTGGCTGGACGGGGTGGGGGAAGGCAGCGGCAGCCCTGTGGCAGCTGAGCGGGGCCTGATTCTGGGCACGGCTCCCACTGAATCTCACTGGGAACGCCTGGCTTGGGCACCCCAGGCGTCAAGGAGAGCAGAGAACTGAGGGCCACAGTGCAGGGAGGAGAAGCCTCGGGGTTATCTGGTGGCTGCTGCTGGCCTGGGGTGGGGTGGGGTGGGGCGGGGCCAGGCCTCAGCTTATCACCCCCTGGGCCGTCCAGCCCCAGAGGATGTTGGGGCCACCCCATCAGCAAGGTAACCCTGGCAATGAGCAGGAGGCCTGGGGAGAGCCGCAGCCAGCCAGGCGACTCAGCTCTTAGCTGTTGTTGGCAGGTGGCCTTGATGGCTTCTCAGAGGCAATGGCTCTGCCCGGAACAAGGCCCACGTCTTTGGGACGAAGCTTGTTAGTTGGTTTGTTCGTTCATCCCACCAACCTTGCTAAGGAAAACCTGTGGCCACTATTGCCCTCCTCATGCCCACCCAGGGGCCTGGTAACCCACTGTTGGGGAGGGCTCAGGGGCCAGGATCTCTGCATCCCAGACCCATAGAGAACGGGGGCGCTCCTCCCCAAGGTATGGTGACCTTGTGCCTGTGCTGTCCAGGGGGCCGGGGGAGGCGCCAGGAGGGCAAGGGGCCCTGCTCTGCCAGCTTTGGCCGTGGTGACATGACCCTGTGCCGGGGCCTCGCTGCACCTCTTCTGTACTACCTCGATTCTCCCGCTGAATTCCTTTCTTCTCAGTTTCTTCAACTTTAAAATTTTGTACTGAGACCACTTTCCTAAGTTACCCCCAACCCTGTTCAGAACAAGAATGTTTCCTGGGAGTCGAAGGAGGGAAACCAGCACGGTCGGGGAGGAGGGGCAGGACCAAGCCTGTTTCGGGAGGAGTGAGGCTGAGGAAGCCCTGCCCCGCAGCGGCTGGGTCTGTCCTGCCGGGTTTGACAGTTAAGCTGTAGCTGACAAGACGCATAGTAAATGCACAAGCTTTAAGTGTGTGGCTTGAGGAGTTATGACCAATGTCATCACAAGTGCAGCCACCACCCCACTCAAGATAGAGACGAAGATAACAGATTTCTATCTCTGTGATTTTCCTGCTTACAGAGTTCCCGCTCGTGGTCGCGCACACAGACTGCAGAGAAACCCAGGTCAGGGTGTGGCAGGGCCCCTGCTCGCCCCAGCGTGTGGCTCCCAAAGGAAGGGGCTGGCTCCCTGCCGGCACCCGGCACCCAGACAGGCACTGCTAGCGTTTTGGTGTATTTTCTTCCAGTTTTTTCTGTGCATATTTTCTACATACGTGCCATCAGATCAGATTTAGAGTTAAAAACTTCCTGTAGCATAAGCATTTCCGTATATTGTAAAACACTCTGTAAATATGATTTTTAAGAAGCCTTTGTGTTAGTGATGCTTGATGCAGCTAGTGTTGATGAGACAGAGTTACTGTTAGAGAGGACTGAGCCTTTAAACTGGGAATTTTATTTCTGGAATAAATAACACGTTTACATGGCTCAAATTCAAAAGCTACAAAAAGGTATACATTACAGGCAGACACAGTGACCAGCTGCCTGTGTAGTGTCTTTCTGCCCCTCCTGTGCCCCTGGAATTATGAAGAACGTCGACCTCACCAGAAGTGGTTAGAGCAGAGTAAGTGCCTCTGCAGTGTCTCCCTCTAGATGACCTGCTGCAAAACCACACCCGAGGGATTAATGCTAATAAGACAAAATTACGTCACAGACTGCCCCGAACACATCTCCTCCAGGAGGACACAGGCTTTTTAACAGCTGCACGCTGTTTCACTGGAGAGATGCTCCCAAATGCCGGCTGGTCTTAGGGTTTCACAATTATAAATGACGCTGCGCTGTGCAACTAGGGTTTGCTCTTGAGGACAGGTTTCTGGAAGTAGGGGTTCGTGGGGGGACGGCTGAAAGGCCGCTGCAGGCCGATGGTGATTCTCCCGGAAGGGATGTGCCGGGGTGGCTCCTGACCTGCTCCGTCTGCCTGGTGTTCATGGAGCAGCGACCGTCCCCTCCTCCGTCCACACACATCTTAGGTGTTCCTCCTACTCACTGTGGTTATTTATACTTTAAATTTTATGTGGAGTTTTTAATTTACAGCATCTTTATATTTTTGAAGAAATCAAATCTATATACCATTTTCTGGCTTTCCCCGTCACTTCTGAGTTTAGGAAACTGCTTGCCTTCCAGAAATCAGATACTGTTTTTTGCCCCTCATTTTAAGATCCTTTAATCCAGTGAATATTTTCTCTAGATGACTCAGGAGTGGTCCACATCAGTTGTGAAGTTGCCCTCCTGTCCCCTCACCGCAGTGCTGGCTCCCCGTGGGCCTCGCTGGGCGGCCCGATGTCACTGGCCCGTCCATCCACGCCATCCTTCATTCGCTGGCCAGCTATCACTCTTGGCAATTCTTATGTTTCTCCTTCCCCAGACAGTGAGGTGGCAGCGGACAGCCTACCTACCCAGCTGGGCTCCCCAATGCACTCCCGGTGTTGCCTTGAGCAAGTCACTTAACTTCTCTGAGTCTCACTGGGGAAACAGTACTTATGCCTCGGGCCCTGCGAGGATGTGGCTGCATGCGTGAGCCCCTTGGAGCACGTCTGGTGCAGTCAAGGGGGTGTCTGTGGCACGAACATGGTTTCAGGGGTCCCTGCCTGCCTCCCCTAACAAAACAAATCCCAGTGAGGATTTTGACAAACTGAGTGAAACCCACCTACTCCCTCGGAAAGGACTGACGTCCCTGCGCAGTGGACAGGGTCTCCCGCCAGGAACGTCGAGCGTGCCCTTCTGACGCGTGCTTTCTCGGAAGTCTTCTGTAAAGCTTGGCCACCTCTTGACTTGGGTCTTGACATTTCTTGTCCAGGTCATTTCCTGTTCTGGGATGTCCTGCGGCTTCACAAATGTGATCTTTTCCCGCAAGTTTGTTTCAGGAGGCACTTCTGGAATCTGGTTCTGTGTCATGGGCGGAGACAGGCCCAGGTCTTGGGCCCCTAAAGTGACCTCCATGGGCCTCCGGGAGGACACTGCCCTGTGCTCCGCCTCACCTCAAGGTGTCCTTCCCAGGGGCCGCCAGGTGCGTCTACCTCTGGAGTGACTTTCTCCCAGGAAGCCCCCTGGGCAAGCTGATCACGAAGTCATATCCACCCGCCCCTCTTGACAGGGGGGCTGGGCTGGCAGACGCGACCAGCAGGCTCTCCCCGGCACAGGTGGGAACGCCAGTCTTCGTCGCTCAGACAGCAGGCTCAGCTAGGCTTGGAAAAGTCTAGTTTATTGCACTGTCTCAAAGCACAATTAGAAATGAGAACCAGAAAGCAAACGGCACAAAGCACTGAAGCTACAATGGTTTACAAGTGTCAGACTCGGCTTGGGTTTAATCGCACTAGGTCCCGCGGGTGTGGGAGAGCGCGGCATCGGGCAGGCGCCGGGCAAGGCACGATGTCCGCAGAAGAGGCGCCACCGCGGCCTGCGGTGGCCTCTGCTGTCACCAAACTTTTTAAAAAAGGATTCTATAAAAGTGAAGTGTGAAGTAAGACCTTGTCCTCATTTAGACCTGGAAAACCTCCATCTTCGTGGCTGCTGGGTCCTGTCAGAGAACATATTTTATCACTCTTCACCTGTGGCCTGGGGGCTCCGGGATACGCTCTCTCAGTAGAAAACAGGCATCGAGTGACTGGGCCCAGGGCCGCGGGCCGCTAAAAAAAGCAGCTAGGCTGGCATCCTGCCGCGGGGCTGCCTCCGGGAGGGAGGGGAGGTGGGCTCAGGGTGGGACACGGGCTGGGCGTGGACTCCGACAGCTCAGATGCCAGTGAGGGGCGGGCACTGCAGGCCAAGCCCCAGGATGGACTGGTGTCTAACGTGGCCACAGCAACCAACCAAGACAGGCGCCCGTTTCAACCTTGCATCAACCCAGCAGCCGGCCGACAGGGCCTGGCTCCCTCTCGGAGCCAGCAGGCAGGCCCCACGACTGCCCTGCGTGCCAAGGACACGCGGAGCGGGTGCCCACCCTCCCCGAAGCTGCAGCTGAGAACAGTGCGGGCTCAGGATCGACAGCGGGAAGCAGTGAAAGGCCTTCCACTCATTTTGGAAAATACATTTCTCTCCTAAATTGGTAAGATTTGATTTCAAATGAGGTATCGTATGTAGGTTTGTAATACAACAAACAAAAAAGGCAATAATCAGTAGATTCATCCTCAGAGGGCGCTTCTGGATTCTATGACGCCCACCAGCAGCACTGGCTGAGAAACCACGCTGAAGACATCCCTCAGCCACCGCCTGGCCGGGGCCCCGGGCCCGACCACACCGCCCTGCGACGGCCCTGCCTCGGACACGTGCGCACACTCTGGTTCCGTCCATCCACTGGCCTTTGTCGTTTTGGCTGAGGTGTGTTCTCAGGGAGGCGAGCACGGCCCACGCGTGAGTGGGCAGGGAGGGCGTGTGGCACGTGTGTGGGAGTTGTGAGTGTGTGTTCTCTGTCCTGGCACAGCCAGCACCCCACCTCTCAAACACAGCCTTGGTTTCCCATCTGGCATGTCCAGCGTGGAATGCGTGCTGGGACCTGCTACTCAGAGAGGAGGTGGAGGGACCCTGCACAGAGACAAAGCCATCGTTAGCACAGTCAGCGGGTGGACAGCACTGACCTTCGGTTCCGTACGCCTTGGAGCTACTAACATGGCTGCCTGTCGTGGCTCCCAGGGTGGCCCCTGAGCCAGCTCTGATGTGTCCCACCTGTGGTGGGACCTGGAGTAGTCAGCGAGGAGGGGTGGCTGCGGCACATGGGCAGCAGCCACTGTTCCCATGGGGACAACCTCAGCAAGAGCACAGGGGCCTTGCGGCTCCGGGCCACTCAGCTGAGGCCGTGGGTGCTGGAACGAGACGGAAACGAACAAGGATGAGAGCAAGCGTGAGGCGGCCGACCTGGCTGGACGTGTCCAGACGAGAGCTGATGAGGTGTGTCCAAGAGAGAGCAACTCAGAGCCGACCGTGTCCACCATCCGAGGCTCGGGTCCCTCCCGAGAGCTCCTTCAAATTACCTCCCACTCGTCCTCTAGGTCGTCGGGGTGGGAGGTGGTGGTGTGGCTGCTCGGGGCACCGTGGGAGTGGCTGAAAGTCCTTGTCAGCCGCTGGAGGAGGTAGCCGGGGGGGCCCACTGCCCACAGCTCATCTGATGAGGTCACTGCGGGGACAAGAGCCAGCCACATGCTCATGGATCACCCAGCCCGGGAAGAGAGCAGAGGTGGTCAGGGGCCTGAGCTCCATGTCTGGACGTGGCACTTTCTAGCTGTGGGGCCCTGGACATGCCACCCCCAGTCTGTGCCTCAGTTTCCTCAGCTTTAAAGTGGGTGGCCTGGCACCCTGTCCTCCTCCTGGGAGACCCTGGCTGTCTGGGTGCTGGGTCCCCCCCCCAAAGCTGTGACCCCAGAGGAGGCCTTGCCCTGGGCTCCTGTTTGGGAGCAAGCCCAGCAGAAGCAGCCCCCCAGGAGCCCCCCAACATGGCCCAGGGAGTCCCAAGTGCACAGGGCCCAGCACCTGCCTGTGAAGCATGTTGCACTGCCAGGGACTTTCTTCCAGTAGTCTCCAGCAGGGTTCTTGTCGGTGACACCATACCGCCGCGCGAGGTCCCCGTTGGGGCAGCGGGCCCACACGGTCCTGGTGCTCAGGGCCAGCTGGCAGGCCTGCAAGCCTGCAGACAAGCAGGGCAATCACCTGTCCTCAGACCCGGCTGCAGAAGGGATGGTCCAGCCCTCCCTGCCAGCCTGTGCACCTGTCAACCAGAGTCCCCAAGGGGACAGTGCCCTGCTCCGGGCTGGCTTGAAGTGGGAGCTGAGGGCAAGGCTGCCGAGAGCCCAAGACCGGGGTGGGGAGGTCCAGGTGGACCAGAGATGATCATCCCCCCCCCCCAGGACATGGGGCTGGGTCCCTACACTGGGAACAACGAGACAGACACTTGCTGTCACCTGCCTCAGCAGAGCCTGAGAGACTAGTCCAGCCATGGCTGTGGCCGCGGTGGCAGCTGCATGGCCCCTGAGCCCAGCTGGCCTGCTGTCCCTACCTGGCACGTGCTCCCAGCCGGTCCCCACAGGCATCTCCTCAGTGATCCCGGTGCGGACGTGCACGTTCCACCTGCTGTCCAGGGCCCACAGCATCTGGTCGTTGGGGCTGGAGTGGACGCTGACCAAGGTGACCCCGGCGGGCTGGCAGCAGGAAGAAGGCGGAGACACATTATTTTTGGAGAGGGCAAGGCTGGAGGTGTGGGGAGTCCACGTCAGCCTGGTGCAGGGCGGAGGCACAGCAAGAATGGCAGGGGCCCAGGCCTGTCCCCAGCGCAGCCTTGCAGGGACAGAGACGCCTGGCAGACCCAGAGCGGGAGCCTCCCACCAAACAGGCAGCCCCAAGTCTTCGGTGGCCACAGGTCTGGGGGGACACAGGTGGAGATGGGCCAGATGTCAAAAGGTAGGGACATGGGGAGCGGACCCGCGGGGTCCTGGGCCAGGAGGGCAGCTGCGTATGGGCGGTGACGGTTGGTGACAGCAGGAGGGGTGGCAGGGGAAGGAAAGGCGGGGAAACACTCCTGAAGGATCCGGGGTGGGGGAAAGGGGCCTGGCCTCCGAGGGTCCTCACAGCTTCAGGCTCAGAGAGAAAGCACACGTGGCCAAGTGCTAGCAGTGGGTGACTCTGGGTGAAGGGTCTACGGGAGTTTCTTGAAATCTGCCTGTAAGTTTTCTGTCGGTCTGAAGTTTTCCAAAATGAAAGTTTAATTTTAAAAATTATAAAAATAAAAACCACGAAAAAATGTTGTTGGTGTTGCGAGTGTAGTGGCAAGGGGTCCACAAGGAGAAGGTGTGTGGACTGGCCGGAGGGCTGTATGACGGGTGGGTGGGCAGCCCGGGCCGGGGTTGAGGTGGGTGTCTGGCGTGGCGGGCGTCCCCACCCACGCTCCGAGCACCTCCCCTGCTCTGCTCCGTCCACAGAAGGGGAGCAGGCCGAGGGCCCAGTCGGCCGCGCGGGGCTGCTGTGAGCATCTTGGGAAACGGGGGCAGGCGAGGAGGCGGCTCCCGGATGGGAGATGACGCCCTTCCACCCGGGCCTCTTCAAGTGCACACCAGAACCTGGGGTCAAGAGCCGGGCACGGGTCTGGCCCGCGGTGGCCTCATGAGTGACATCAGGTGCTGAGAACAGGGTGTCATTTAAGTCCTGCTGTCTCCTGCGGTGTCCTCATCCCTCTGCCAGCCCCATGCTGTGAAGGGCCCATCCGGAGGTGCCCGCCTGGTCTGGCCCAAGCCCACCCCCAGGCCCTGACACACAATGGGAGGACTCTTGGCTCAGCCACCTGCCCGTTCATTCACCCATCACCCACCTGTCCTCACTCATCCCAACCGTCATCATCCACCCATCACCCACCCGCACATCATCCACCTACCCACCCACCAGATGTTTCCTGGGGCATCGACCTCGTGCCAGGCACTGTGCTGGGCGCTGGGGACCCATTTTCCTGACTCCTGGATTTTAAAGTCTGGTGAGAGGCATGCCGTGGCTCAGAGAGTCACACAAGGATCCGTAAGACTGCAGCAGGTAAGAGGAGCTACAGGTGAAGAACGAGGTGACCTGGGAGCATCTGATGAGCATGAGACCAGGGGGTCAGGGAGGGCTGCCCAAGGGGGTGTCGGCTGGAGTGAGGCTGAGGGGTGAACAGAATGAACCAGGAGCAGAAGGCAGGGGAGGCACCGGGGAGTGAAGTAGCCAGAGAGGCTGAACCTGGGCGGTACCACGCACAGTCTGTCTCCTCAGTGGATGACAGGGCGGTCTGCTGGGATCCAGGCTCTGAGATCAGAGGTGTTCAGAGAGAGAGTTCTGGAGATGTATCCAAGGACAGGTGGTAAAAAAACAAGATGCAATGAACAAAAGGAGCTCCCAGCCAAAGTGGGGACTCAGTGGAGGTCAGATGGGCACAGCACCCGGCCTCTGGGAGAAAAGGGATTGAGCAGAGGCAGGATGGAAAAGACAGGTAACTGCCTGGGGTGACAAGGTGTCCACAGATGTCAGCCACCCCTGGGAGCTCCTGAACACGGCCCAAGAAATGCTGCTTCACAAAGGTTGCCTGGAACAAGTCCCAGTGACCTGACAGGTCGGCCAGAAGGACAGAGAGGTTGGACAGGAAGCAGTTGTGCAGAGTACCCTCCACACCAACTGGCCACCTTCAGACTAGGAAGCCTGCTCTGGCTGATCCCAAGTCCCCTCCAGAGGGACGAGGGGAAGACTGGAGGGCCAGTGGTTCTCACACCTCAGAGTCCCTGGGACTCGTGGGGGGACCTTGTTAAAATGGAACATTCCTGGGCTCGGGGCCAGACTGTCCACATGAGACTCTGTGGCTGGAGCCCAGAAACGACCTTTTAAACAAACTCTTCAGGTGATTCTGACTCAGCCGGTCTGTGGGCCACTTTCTGTGGAAGTGCTCTGCACCACGGTCAGGAAGCAGGCGACGCCACCCAAACCATCTACAGATTTCAATGCACCCCTAGCAAAAGCCCACCTGGCAACTTTACAGAAATGGAGAAGCTGATCCTCTATTTCATATGGAACTGTAAGGAGCCTCAAACAGCCAAAACAATTTTGAGAAAGAACACAGTTGGAAGACTCATGCTTCCTGAGTTCAAAACTACTATAAAGCTGCAATAACCAAACAGGACGGCACTGGCAGAGGGAGAGACATGTAAATGGAGTAGAACTGAAAGCTGAAAAATAAATCCCTATAGTCAAGTGATTTTTGACAAGGTTGCCAAGGTCACTCAATGAGAAAAGAATAGTCTTTTCAACAAATGGTGCTGGTACAACTGGGCAGCACACGTGTAAAAGAAGGAGGCTGGGCCCTCACCTCACACATACACAAAATTAACTTGAAAAGGATCAAAAATAAATATAAGAGCTAAATCTGGCAACGGTTTCTTGTCTATAGCACCAAAAGTACAAGCAATAACAAGAAAAAAGCTAAATTGGACTTCACGGAAATTAGAAGCTTTTGTACATCAAAGGACACTGTAAAGAAAGCGAAAAGATAACCCAAGTCGTATATAAGGGTCTAGTATCCAGATCAAAGAATTTTTTTTTAAGACTTTTGCCTAATTATTTTTTATTTTTGTTTTTTTGGGGGGAGGAGATAATCAGGTTTGTTTGTTTGTTTGTTTGTTTAATGGAGGTCCTGGGGATTGAACCCAGTGCTTTTACTAAGCACGCGCTCTACCCCTGAGCTATACCCTCCCCTCTTAGCATAAAGAGAACTATTAAAACTTACAACAAAAAGACAAACTGAACTAAAAAAAAGGGCAAAGGACTTGAATAGACAATTCTTCAAAGACATACAAATGGCCAACAAGCACATGGAGGACACTCTACATCATTAGTCACCCAGGAAATGCAAACCCCAACCACAGCGAGATACCACATCACACCCACGAGGGAGGCTAGAAAAAAGAAAATGGAAAGTAAGTGTTGGTAAATCTGTGGAGGAACAGGAACTCTCATATAGTGTCGCTGGGGCTGTGAAATGCTGCAGCAGCTGTGGAAAACAGTCTGCCAGTTCCCGAAGGGTTAAACACAGAATGATTGTGTGACCCAGAAATTCTACTCCTAGATGTTTACCAAAACAATGGGAACAGAGGTTCAAACAGCAGCTACGTGAACGTTCAGAGCAGCGTTCTTCACAACAGCCAGAAAGTGGGAACAACCCAAACGACCACCAGCTGATGCCTGGATAAACACAACGTGGTCTGTCCATACAACGGAGTATCACTCAGCAATAAAAACGGACGAAGTAGTGATGCTGACACCACGTGGATGAACCTCAAAAACATGATGCTAAGCACTATTTACAGTAGCCAAGACATGGGAACAGCCTAAATGTCCATCAACAGATGACTGAATAAAGAAGATGTGGTATATTTATACAATGGAATACTACTCAGCCACAAAAACTGACAACATAATGCCATTTGCAGCAACGTGGATGCTCCTGGAGAATGTCATTCTAAGTGAAGCGAGCCAGAAAGAGAAAGAAAAATACCATATGAGATCCCTCATATGTGGAATCTGAAAAAAAAAAAACAAAACATAAACACAAAACAGAAACAGATTCAGACACAGAATACAAACTTGTGGTTGCCAAGGGGGAGGGGGTGGGAAGGGACAGACTGGGAGTTTAAAATTTGTAGATACTGACAGGCATATGTAGAATAGATAAACATGATTATACTGTGTAGCACAGGGAAATATATACAAGATCTTGCTGTAGCTCACAGTGAAAAAAAATGTGACAATGAATATATGTATGTTCATATATAACTGAAAAACTGTGCTCTACACTGGAATTTGACACAACATTGTAAAATAACTATAACTCAATAAAAAAGTGTTAAAAAAACAACATGATGCTAAGTGAGAGGCCAACCATAAAAGGCCACGTACTGTATGACTCCGATTACAGGAACTGTCCCAGAGAGGAAAATCCACACAGAGAGAAAGCAGACGAGCAGCTGCCGGGGCAGGGCAGGGAGGCATGCGGAGCAACTGCTGCTGGCTACAGGGTTTCCTCAGGGGATGGTGAAAATGTTCCGGAGCTAGACAGTGACGAAGGCCGCACAGCACTGCCGACATCCTACATGCCGCTGATGGTAAATTTTATGTATGTGATTTCACCACAATTAAAAAAACCCCAAAAAGCAGACGACTTGGTTGTGACCGTGTACTGTTGTTTTGCAAGACATCATCACTGGGGAGACCGGGTAAAAGGCACACAGACCTCTATTCTTACCAATGTATGCGAGTCTGCAGTGATCTCCATACAAATCTCAATTAAGAAAAAAGAAGCAGGCAGCCTAAAATTTTGGTCCTTTCATATTCAAAATTTCACAAAAATGAAAAAAAGAAAGGAAAAATGGTGCAATTTTAAAAATGGAGTAAATAAGGAATTTACGATTTAAAAAATCATTTGGAAATGACAAAAAAAATTATGTATTGTCTTGGTGTGCTTCCGAAGACTGAGACAGTGTGTGTGTGCAAGCATGTGTGAGTGGGTGTGTGTGTGGGTGTGTGTGTGCACCCACTCCTGCTTAAGTGTCCTTTCAAGATGAACTGCAGGGCCAGTGATGGGGCGGGAACCACTCCCCTCTTCTGGAAGCACCTGCTGATTTAGTTACAGCCACCAACATGTTTTGATATTTGCAAATCAAAGGGGCTGCTCATGACTGTTAAGTTCTCTCAAACAAGGCCTTATGGCGGTGGTGGGGGAACCCCAAGCTGCTAGCCTACGTTTTCAAAAGATAAACACTCATTACTAATTATTATGAACAAGGAACAGCACGTTTTACGTATTCCAAGTCACCAGCATTACAGATAAAGGTCTTTCCCATTACTCAAGAGACTCTCCAGAATTTATTTCATACATTGAGATCTTGACTAGATGTGAAGTTCAAGTTAAGGGACGAGGTTTTCACGTGGTGGGCTGTTCCCAAACTGTGACTGCAAGGGCCCCGGTGCTGCACACACCGGCTGGGGGCCAGTGCGACTGTTCTCAGGTCAAAGGATTCATCTGAGCTGCTGGGTGCAGTGAAGATACCACTGAGCTCAGACAACATGAACGAGAAATGAGACAGGTTCTGTTTCCTGGAATCAAGACAAGCTTGTCTGAGTTTGATACAGTACTTAACTCTGCCTCCAAGCTTCCCACCTAGAACATTCCTCCGAGAATTCCGCTACAGCTGCTAAGTCAGCTGTGACAAGACCACACACTCCTAGGATAAATGATTCTGGTTAACTACAGACAATGGTTAAGAGGCAGCTGCTGGCTCTGGTGGCCCGTCACCCGCCCCTCCGCGGGTGGCAGCTGCAGGCAGGAAGCGTGCAACCCAGAAGCCGTCCACCCATCACTCAGTGACCTTCATTGAAGTTGGTTTTCTACTCAACTTTACGAGCCTGCAGGCTTGGCCCCTTGTGGCGTGTGGCCTCAGCTGTCAGGGGGCTCCTAACTGGTCTCCCCACAGCAAACCGCCTTGCCCAGGGCTGCAGGATAATCTGCACTGGGCACATGACTGCCTTGCCCCGTGGCCACAGTGCCTGCGCCTGCAGGGTGACCCCCGCCCCTGTGGCCCTGCACCCCCCACCAGCAACACCTCCTTTCTGGCCTCATGGTTGGCCGGGTCCCACAGCACTGGCCTTTGGCTCTTATCAGACCTTCTGGATTTCCCCTTGCAAGTGCGCTGTTAAAACCCTCCCTGCCCTGCAAGGCCCAGCCCACAGACTGCCCACTTCATCAGCCTCCTGAAGGGCCCCCTGCCCCCATCTACCAGCCAGAAGGGGCCCCATCCACGCTCATCCCACCAGGCCTTCCCCCCTCACTCACGCCCCTCCAGCTTCAGGATCCGTTACCTTTTCCATGTTCAGAACCCTCACAGCTCCAGGCGGGGCTGGTTTCACTGAGCCTCTGCTCAAGACACGCTCATGAAATGGACCTAACGGGGCAGCAAGGCCCAGTGGCCGCACACAACGTGGAGAGGAGGGCGGTACACCCAACTCCAGGCTCATGAGAAAACAACGCTTCTTAACAAAGAGAAATCTAGTTTTTCTGATTAAAAGGACTCACCAAAAATGACTGTGGGCTGGAAGGGACCAGGAGATCAGCTAAGCCCAACTTCCTTATATTCTGGGTGAGAAAACTGACAAAAGTGATGTGGAGGAGTGAGGGGGCCTGCCCGTGGCCAGAGCCGAGTCTCGAGCTCTCCAAACTTCTAGCAGACTGAGCCTCTGTCCTAAGGAACACACAGACACACACAGACACACTTCCCTCAGCCAGAATGTGAATAAATCCAGGCTAAAAGAAAAAAAAATTGAAAATTCCACAGCCAAAGGAAATGTTTATCTAGACAGATCATTTTGGTGTGGACCTTACGTGAACCTGGGTAAAATTCAGCAGGAACGTTTCAGGAACACTGACGAGGGTTACTCAGAAGCTGCAAAGCAGCAGCACGAATCACACTGGGCAAGACGCCTCCTGGAGACACACCGCCCACCACGGTGGCCAGCTGTGCTTTCTAGACCCCTCCCTCTGCTCCAGGTTGTCCCCTCCTCCCCACTCTGCTCAAACTAACCTCGAGTCCACCCAGCACCTGTGCCACATGGCGAACTGCATTTCCCTCCAGCCTGCGGGGTCTGTACCGGCTGCGGTCGGAAGCTCTCAGCCCCTGAAGCGTGGGGTTTGTTCGGTCCTTGGGCACGTGGCCCCATGGCTGTTGCACTTTCTGGGTTCCGTTCACTTTAATTCCTTTGTGTTTTCCCCTGAAGCAGATCCTCGTCCTGCTTCTGGTCTATCCCTTCTAATTTCACATAAGCCTGAAACCTGGATACCAGTGGTGACAAGCTCTCGGGGTGAACGACTCGGTGCTGTCTTTGGCTTCCAAGTCAGTGTGTGACCTGAGGCAGATCCCCTCCCCGGGCTCCATGTCCTCAGCAGGAGAATGAGCTGGGTGGCCAGGGAGGCTCCTCTGATGGGGCTTTCACGGAGCCCCAGCTCTGCGAGCTGCCCTGGGCCCCTGCAGGAGGCACTGGGGCAGTTTCACGGGATCAGCTCTCTGCTAGTATTTGTTGAACACATTTGGCTTAGGTACAGGATTTTATTTGAAGAATGAGTTGCTAAAGCTGCTTGAAAACTGCTGACCTGGCTGAGTAAGGCCACCAGATGCCGGGGTGTGGACGGGAGCAAAGTCCCTGCTGCTTTCCTCTCAGCCAACATGAAGCCAGAGGTCCTCTTTCTTCCCCGGTGACGCCTGCACTGCTTCCAGCACTTTCCTCGGCCCCCATCTGGTCTGAAGTGTGACTTCAGGATCCATCAAGGCACTGCGTCTGCTCACTGCCGGGGGGTGCGCTAAAGAAACCACTCAGAAACAGGCTTCCGGGGCAGCCGTCACGTTCCGTTCCTCCCGTGCAAGGGCTGGTGAGGCTGCCCACCGCGCCGAGCAGACCTCAGCCTGCGTGACGGGGCTGTGGTCAGCATCAGGGCTCCAGCGCTGCGCTGACATGACAGGGCCGCAGAGACTATCCCAGGGCCCCGGCCCCGGCTGTCCTGGCAGCTGCTGGACCGGGCCGGCGCTGCGGGCCTGCTGCTGCCTGCCGCCCACGCAGACCCAGGACTGGCCGTCCCCAGGAGGGACGCCCGGAAGGGAAAGACACCTGGAGGCGCCCTCTGGTTCGCTCCCCTGGCATCAACGTAGGCCCTTCCTGGTGCTCACATGTGCATATCAGCTGGGATGGGGTCCCGGGTCTTTGCTTTAAACTCTGGGTCACCTGATGTTAGGGGACCAATGCAGGGCAAGGGCAGCCAATCCCTACCTGGGGGGTCCCTGACTGGGAATCCTGGCCGCCCAGAACGAGAGAAAAGGCCTAGAGCCAAATATCCCAGAGAAGGCGAAAGTTTCTGAGAAGGGGAGTTCGAGGAGATGAAAGCTTGAAAACAACAGGTGTTTAGACGGAACCATGGGGCAAAAGGCAACGTGGGGGAAAAATACAGTAAGTGGCAAAAAAATTTAATTTTCCTCAAAATGGGGCTGTTCCGTCCAACAGCACTCGACTGCATTCTTGGAGGTCCCATCTCCTCACTTGCAGGCGGCACCCCTGCTCATCAAACAATTTAATATGCAACAGGGAGCACCACCGCCACCGAGACCCCACTCAGATGCTCAGAGGAGCAGAGGGAGACAGACAGGTGGCCGGGGTGTCTCTGAGGAGCTGCAGCCCCACCAGTGTGGGTGGGAAGGGGTGACCTCAACCCACGGTTCTCAGCACTGGGTGTGATCACCTGCGAGGCTTTGGAACCCAGAGCCCTGGGCAATGATGGCAGAACACACCTGTCCTCTTAGTCCCTTCGGAAAGAAACAACACTACACGGAGACTGGGAGTCAAAAACAAACAAAAAAGGTTCAAACCTCACAAGGACATGGACAATGAGAGGAGAATACAGCCACACGACTCGGGAGCTGGGAAGGAGCAGGTGAGGGGAAAGGGCTCAGCGGGGCCCAGCGGGCTGAAGGCAGCAGAGCGCAGGGACCGCCAGCAAACAGCCAGGGCCAGGCCGTCGCGCACAGACCACGCTCAGCGAGCCTCACGCACGCTCAGGGCCCCCCCTTATAACCACGATCACCACATCTAAGGAAAGCCTCTGCGTGGAAAAGAGAGGAGAGAAGAAAGCAGGCACCTCGGGGACCATGGGGGCCTCACAGGGGAGGAAGCTTCAGAGACACCCTTGGGGGCAGGAGAAGCCCTGACAAGCGCGGAACAGCGACAGCCATGCCTGAAATAAAACACAACCACAGGAGCAAGCCGTGGGGCGCTGCAGGGTGAGGAGCAGGACGAGAGCACACAGGGCAGGACGCAGAAGCAAAGGTGAGGGAGTAGAGGCCAGTTTGGGAAGAAACCAGGGCACAAAAGCAGGACTCAGAAACAGCGGACAGGAGCAGGGCGGGCAGAGGCGGGCAGAGGCCCAGAGCCCGGGCCACGCCGCCGGCCTCAGGGCCCCCAACACGGAGGCCACAACAGGCCCCGGGCGCACGCCACCACCTGTGCTCAGGACGCCGCAGAGATGCCCGACAAACCTCCAGAGAGAGAAAAACAGCTCAGAGGCCAAGGATCAGGTATCAGAACAGCTTCAGACTTCTCAACAGCAACACTGGGTGCCAGGAGATGACGGAAGAAAAGAGTCTAAGGGAAGAGGACTTCCAGCCTAGACGGCTGTGCCCGAGAGGTCAAGGGTGAGTCCCCACGGCCAAAGCCCCTCAGACAGGCGGTGTCTCTGGAAGTCACCCCCACAGAGCCTGGAGGGCAAACTCCACCAGTACAGAGGCAGAAAGAGGAGGACGGGGGCCCGGGGGGGGGGGGCCGCACGTGCGCAGGCCGAGGGCGACTCCGGAAGGGGGCAGCCGGGCCCACATGCAGCCGCCAGCCCCCAGGGAGATGCTCCAACGTGAGCTGCACAGACCCGACATGTCCGCCCAACGGAGGGAAACTGAGGCAGCTGGCAGGGAGGGCTTGGGGTTGAATATGTAAAACCACACAGAAAACGAGATGGAAATACAAGAAATAGCTCCCCACAAAGTTATTCAGGGTAAGAAGCTAAAGGAAAGTAGTTCTCTGGAGAGGGGAAACTGGATGGGGAGACCTGTTTCCTGCAGCCCACATCGCGCAGAGCAGGCTGACGTGGAACCTATGGGCTCACACGTGGGCTCTGACGAAAAGGAAAGCCAGCCAGACGTCTGAGCCCCACTCATGCCGAGTCTCCCTCCGGGAAGGGAGCCAGGCCCGGGCATTTTGGACACGTGCCTCAGACGGTCCTCAGGTGGACGCGGCTCTTCTCTTTACTGGTCAGGAGGTGAAGGGCCAGTGAGTTTGAGCAACTTTCCCAAGGTCACTTGATCTCATATGGAAGAAAGTAAGTTTTAGTTCAGGTTCTTTTGATGTCAAGCAGTAGTCTCTGACACTGGAGGGGGCAGTCCTGGCTGGCAGGGCTCCAGCAGCCGCTGCTTCCCCGAGCACTGTACCCCACCTCCGATGGGGAAGGCCCTGAAGGCCCCTGGGAGGTGTCCACATACCTTCCCGCTGCGTCTGTCCGAGGTGCCTGTGCGCAGACCAGCTGGGAATGCAGCCTCTCTTTTATTAATTGAAGTAGAGTTCATTTACAATGTTGTTTTACTTTTAGGTGTACAGCAAAATGATTCAGTCATGTGTGTGTGTGTGTGTATATATATATATATATGTGTGTGTGTGTGTGTGTGTATACATACACACACATTTATAACAAGATATTGAATATAGTTTCCTGTGCTATACAGTAGGACCTTGTTTATTTTGTATATAGCAGTTAGGATCTGCAAATCCCAAACTCCTAATTTATCCCTCCCCCACTTCCCCTCTGGCACCTGTAAGTTTGTTTTCTATGTCTGTGAGTCTGTTTTTGTTTTGTAACTAAGTTCTCTTGTATCATACTTTCAGATTCCACATATATGTGATATCATTTGATGTCTTTCTCCGTCTGACTTACTTGACTTAGTATGATCATCTCTAGGTCCATCCGTGTTGCAGCATACGGCAATATTTCATTGTTTTTTATGGCCAAGTAGTATTCCATTGTGCGTGTGTGTGTGTGTGTGTGTGTGTGTGTGTCTCTCTCTCTCTCTCTCTCTCTCTATATATATACACACACCATATCTTCTTTATCCAGTCATCTATTGATGAACATTTAGGTTGTCTCCATGTCTCAGCTACTATAAACAGTGCTGCTATGGACACTGGGGTGCAGGGTATGAAGTCTCTTGCAGCTTCGTGGACACAAGCAATGCTGGCTTGGCGAGACCAGGGTTAGCAACAGTGCTAGCAGGCACACACAGGGGCAGCTAGTCTGGTCACCGAGAGAAGGTCTGGACCCAATGTAGACTGGCTTCCTTTGCCCCAAAACATCCTGTGTCAGTGTCCCCACTACCGTAATACTTTCTGTACTTGCTTTTTGCTTTTTCTGTCTGTGTGTCCATCCACCCATCCGTCTATCTTATTTTTGAATGTTCCTCTAAGTAAGTTGCAGACATCAGTAGCTTCCCCTAAACACTTCAACGTGTAAATCATTGACCAGAG
Source organism: Camelus bactrianus (assembly GCF_048773025.1). NCBI lineage: Eukaryota > Metazoa > Chordata > Mammalia > Artiodactyla > Camelidae > Camelus > Camelus bactrianus. The sequence goes on from NC_133544.1 coordinate 2,960,908, forward strand.
CTCACTATTTGCTTCCAGTTTTATCCTGAGGTGAAGTTTACCTACAGTAAGCGTACAGACTGGAGGCATGTCATTCCGTGAGTTTTGACAAATCATAACCCACGACGAAGCAGCTTCAAGCCCCCTGCCAGTCACCTCCCCCTACCCCACCCAGGCAACCATGGATATGATTTTTGTCCCCAAAGGTTCGTTCTGTTGGACCTGTTCTGGAACGTCATGGAACCAGGGTAGTTGCTTCACTCAGGATGATGGCTGCGGGATGCTCTGTGGTGCTGCGTCAGCCACGTCAGTTACCTCATTTCCTCTTTTCTGTACTGAGCTGTGGTAGCCATCACCATCCCTACCGCCCAGAGCTGGAGACACAGGTCCCCATGGTCTTCAGGGTGGTACCGGCCTGTGTGTTCCCCAACCCCCCCTTTTATTCAAAAGCAGGGACAGTCAGATGTGACCACGTCCCACGCTTGGCACACGAAGCTTCGTGCTCCCGCCCAGGAGACGGGCACTCCCGCTGCTTCAGGGCGCACGTGGTGTCTGGAGAGCAGGCCGCTCACTAGCATGTGAGGAGGGATTTAACGCACAGGGGCCCACGTGAGGTGAGCAGGACCTGCTTTGATCACCTGCCAGGCCCCGTTTCTGTCGGGGGGACACGAGCTGTCAGAACTCCCCAAACTCTCAGAAGCAGGCACTTGGATATGCCCACAGGGCATGGCTTCGGAGTGTGGGGCTCCCCTCTTACTGCCATCTCTGTCCCCTGTGTGAGTGACCAGGTGGTGGGCGCCCGCGGAAGGTGGAGGGGGCAGGGGCTCAGCACCGCCCCAGTGGGAGCAGCGAGGAAGAAGCCCCTTCCCTGCCCCCCCAGGGGCCTCCCCTCTGATGCATCACCAGCGCCCAGCTCAGGCCGGTCCTCCCTGATCCTCACAGTCCTCCCGCCAAAGCCGTCCCGTCCTCGCTGTGAGCATCTCCAGAGACCTTGATGTGTCGCGTTTCATCAAGTTCCGTCCCCAGCAGCACATGTGAGCATGGCTTTCTCACTGGATCACCTATTATCCTGCTTGTATATTTATTTTGCCTTTTTTGTTGTTGTTGTTCCAGACAGAGGGGAGCAAACGGGACCGCAAAGAAGCTCCATCGAGGGAAGATGGGGGGGGGGGGCTCTGGGGCGGGGGTGGCAGGACAAGCCTCTTCTTCCACTGGGGCACACAGTGCCTACAGAACCGTGAAACCACATCACCAAGTGTGTTTGCTTCAGAGGCATCTCTCACACGGACAGAAAACTCTAACCGAAGCAGCAAACTCCAAAGAAAAAGATGCTAAACACAACTATAAATATTTTCTCCAAATCCTTCTAAATGTTAGCAAGTCTGAAAACTGAGTCATTTGTTTTGAGCACTTTGTTAAAACTTCACTCCAAAACTACTACAGGAAGGAGGTTTCACCAGAGAAGAGAGCAGGATACAGAAATAGAGAAACTGCTGTGAATTCCAGAGGGTCCCTGTGGCTTCACTTCTTTGCCCTCAGCATCTCCTACTGCTTCCACGTGTCTCAGCAGCAAACACATCCTTACCTGCAGACCAGGAAAGAACCTCACGACCAAGGAGTAAAATGAAGTGGAAAGAGGTTGATTACGATCAAAACAAGGAAACCCCATTTACATCCTAACACTTGGATTCCACCGAACTGTCCTGACTTTCTAAATCTTTTAATGAGGCCTCATTTCCCTCCCCTCCCACTGCCGGACTCATCTTCTCAGGACCCTCTGCAATTTTAAGATTAATTTAAAATTCCATTTAAACGTAAGCTTTCTCCTAAAACACAGGCTCCAGCAGTTAGTGTCCCAGCCCAGGCCTTGGTGCCCAGCAAAGCTTGGAAAAGCGTAGCACAAAGGCCTGTGCAAATGGAAAGGCTGATTTTTCTTCCCTCAGGAACCAATTGTGTACCTAGAAATCGCACACCAACTGCATTTCTTCTATAGCACACTGAAAGCCACTGAATGAGAAAATGTGGTCCCCATTCAGCGAAACTGCTTGAAATAGTTAATGTTTAACAGCCTATTTAGCAATCACTACTTTATTCAGAGCACAGCTTTGAGGCCCTTTCATGTGAATTTGTTCTATTTTGGCCATTTTCCTGGGCAAAGCTGTTGATCACCACAGTCAACAGAGCACTCCAAGTAAAGCTTTCTTCACCCAATTTTAGCTCTGCTTCCTAGAGGTTATTCTAGAATACAAATGGAGAAAAGGAAGAGGAATTTGCAGTTTCACGCGGTCCTTGATGTAACCCTCTGGCTGGGCCGCAACTCAGCCAGAGACCCGAGTGCCCACGGCTGCAGACAGGTGCACAGAAGAGTCCAGCTGGTTGGGCCCCCGCCGCCCGCGGCTCCCTGCCCGGCTCCACTCCCCTCATCCTGGCCTTTGGCTTGACAGGAAGAGGCTGGGGCAGAGCACACGTGCTCCAACCTGCTCAATAGTCCTTCACCACCACCCATCCTGCAGACCTTGCTCTTCCACCAGGCAGCCCTTCACTGGCCCTGGAGTGGCTCTGTGCTGGGACCAAAGGACCGATATAGTCCAAGATTCCTCTAGGTCTTCCACAGGAGTGTGATGAATGTGACAAACACTGCTTAGAGCTCTCAGAGGAGTCTCCCTGGCAAGCAAAGCACTGTGCACAAGACGGTGCGGAAAAGCAAAGACTGGAGAGGAAACAGATGAACCAGAGGACAGAGAGAGAGAATAATCAACAAAACCAAAAGATAGTTTTTGAAAAGATCCACAAAATTGACAAACTTTTAGCTAAATTAACTAAGAAAAAAGAGATTCCCCCCCCAAAAAAGAAAAAAGAGACAACACTCAAATTACCAAAATCAGAAACAGAAAAGGGGACATAACTACCAACCTTCTAAAAATTAAAAGGATTACAAGGGAATATTATAAACAACTGGATGTCAATAAATTAGATAACACAGATGAACAAATTTCTAAAAAGATATATAAAAACTACTCAAATTGAATCAAAAGGAAATAGAAAATTCTGAATCAACCTATAACAAGTAAAGAGACTGAATCAGTAACCAAAAAACACCCCCCAAAGAAAACCTGAGGCCTACACTGATGGACTCTAACAAACGCTTAAAGAATAATTAATACCAATCCTCCAGAAACTCTTCTAAAAAATATGAGAAGGAAACACTTCTCAACTCATAAAAGGTGAGCATTACCCTGATACCAAAACCAGACAAACACACGCCAAGAAAAGAAAACCAAAGACCAACTTCCCTTATGAATAGGGACCCAAAATTCCTCAACAAAATACTAGCAATCAAATCCAGCAATACAGACAATCTGAAAAAGGCATCTACAGAAACACACAGCTAACACTGTTACTTAATGGTGAAAGACTGGATGCTTTCTCCCAAGATCAGGAACAAGACAAGGCTATCCATTCTCACCACTTCTATTCAGCATTGTACAGGGGATTCTACCCAGGACAATCAGGCAAGACAACAAAATAAAAGGCATCCAGGTAGGAAAGAAAGAAGTAAAGTTATCTCTATTTGTAGAAATGATCTTGTATTTAGGAAATCCTAAAGAATCTACTAAAAAGTTATTAGAACCAATAAACAAGTTTACCAAGGTTTCCAGATACAAGAGCAGTATATAAAAATATACTAGCAATGAACAAACTGAAAACAGAACTAAGAAAAGAGTTCCATTTACAATATAATCAGAAAGAATAAAAGACAGAAATAAATTTAACAAAAGGAGCATAAAATGTATACTCTGAAAACTATACATCCATTTAAAGAAATTAAAGAAAACCTAAAAAATACAAAGACATCCCATGTTCATGAATTGGAAGGCTTAATACTATTAAGATGGCAGTACTTCCTCAACTGATCTACAGATTCAGCCCAATTCTTATCAAAATCCCAGTTTACATTTATTGCAGAAATTGACAAACTGATCCTAAAATTCATATGGATATATGAAGGACACACAAGTAGCCAAAACAATCTTAAAAAAGAAAAATCACTTCCTGAGTTCAAAATTTGATAAAGCCACGTAATCAGGACGGTGTGGTACTGATGACACAGTGACAGACATGCAGATCACTGGAACAGAGTTTAGAGTCCTTACATTAATGACCAACTGATTTTGACAAGGCTGTCAGGACAATTTAATGGGGAAAGACAGTCTTTTCAATAAGTGGTGCTGGTATAACTGAGTATCTACACATAAAGTAAAAGAAGGAATATGGACACCTTCACACCATATACAAAAATTAACTCAAAATGAATCAAGCATCTAAATGTAGGAGTTAAAACTATAAAACTTCTAGGAGGAAACACAGGTATAAATCTTCCTGACATTGGCTTAGGCAGTAGTTCTTAGACAGGACACTGAAAGCACAAGCGATGAAGGGAAAACACATAAAAGGGACGTCATCAAAATAAAAAAACTTTTGTGCATCAAAGGACACCACAAAAAAAGTAAAAAGATAATGCAGAAAATGAGAGAAAATATTTGTAAATCATAATTCTTATAAAAGGGTCTAGTATCCAGAATACATAGAGAAGTCTTACAATTCTACAATAAAAGGACAATACAATTAAAAATAAGCAAAATATTTGAATAGACACTTCTCCAAAGAAGATGTACGAATGATCAACCAGCACATGAAAGGTTGCTCAGTATCACTAGTCACTAGGGAAATGCAAATCAAAGCCACAGGGACATGGGGGTGTAATGTACAATTTGAAAGCTGCTAAGAGAACAGATCTTAAAAGTTCTCATCCCAAGAGAAAAATTGTAACTATGCATCATGACAGATGGTAACCAGACTTACTTCACAATATACACAAATACTGAATGGTGATGATGTTGTACAACTGAAACTAATATGTTATATGGCAATTATCTCTTAATTTAAAAAAACCCAATTGAATTATAACAAAAAGTGCCAATTTGGATCAGATCACTTTCTTTATGGGACTATTCTAATATAAATCATAACATTCAGTAACTCACACAATATACAAATTAATCTTTCCCTATTTCAATAAAGTTTTTACCCTGTTTAAAAAAAAAACCCACAGCAAGATGCCATTTTATACCCAAGATGGCTAGAATTAAAAAACTGGGCAAGAAAATTTTTCAGTGAGGATGTAGAGAAATTGGAACCCTCATACACTGCTGGTAGAACATAAAATGGTGGAGCCACTGTGGACTACACTCTGGCAGTTCCTTAAAAAGTTAAGCATACAATTACCATATGACCCTGGAATTCCACTTAAAGTTACATACACAATAGGATTGAAAACATATGTCCACAAGTCTTGTACACGAAAGTTCAGAGCAGCATTATTCATGCAGCTAAAAAGTAGGAACAACCCAAATGTCCATCAACTAATGAATGGATAAACAAAATGTGGTCTATCTACACAATGGAATATTATTTGGTCATAAAAAGGAGCGCAGTACTGACACACACTACAACCTGGACGAACTCTGAAAATACGACGCTCAGAGGAAGACAGCAGACATACTGTATGATTACATTTATATGAAATAGGAACATCCAGAGAAGGCAAATGTAGAGAAATAGTAGATTAGTGGCTGCCAGGGCCTGAGGGGGTGGGGGTTCTGGGAGGAAAGGGAGTGACTACTAATGGTAAGGGGGTTTCTTTTTGGGGTGATGAGAAAGTTCTAGATTTGGACAGCAGAGACGGCTGCACAACTTTGTGAATATTCTAACCACCACTGAGTAGACTGTAAAAGGGTGAATTGTAACTCTTTAAAGAAATAACATAAAGCTGTTAGAAAAAAACAAAGAAAGAAGGGGTTGACAATGGCATACCAAAGGAGCCAGGCAACAAGGTGTCTTGCCGAAAGAGAATCTGAGGACAGCACTGAAACCAACTACAAGCCGGCTTGCTTTCGTAATCACTGAGCACCGGCAGCGCTCAGCCATGCCAGGGACAAAACTCCGCCCTCTGCGGGGAGGCCTGTGCCCACCATGCCACTGTGTGCAGAGGAAGATGGAGCACTCACTGTCACCTCATGTGTGCACGGCGCTTTCTAACTCAGGAAGTGTCATCACAGACAGGATTCAACTCACCCCCCACAACCCTGTGAGGACTAGGAGCGACACGGAGCCTCCCCGAGGCCATGACCACTAACCCGTGGGGTGAAAGAACTTGGGACCTAAGTCCTGTCCAACTGTAGGGTTTCCCGGCACACAGCGCGTGTCTGATGGGCTGGCCTGGTGGTCCTCACGGCCAGCCCTGCATCTTGTCCCTTGACCTCTGCTGCCCCATCTCTGAGGGTTCGTGATGCCCAAAACGCAGTCATGAACACAGGCATTCACCTAAACACTCAATTTCCTTCCTGTCTCCATTTAAACATTTTCTGTGCAAGGACTAACCACTCCTGCCATGCCACCACCTCCTCACATGGCAACTGCATGTTCTTCCCAACAAAGTCACAAAGTGAGGACTAGCAGGAGTTAGATCAAGTGACTCTCATTAAATCACAGTTCCCTAATCATAAATTTTAGCAGAAATATACTTAGCACAGAAACCAGGCCCATTAGATATTTAAGGGTAACTGAACAGTACACTAAAGCCACACTTCTGCTGCTTATTTGAGTGGCAGAACAGTCAAAAGACGGGGGAGGGTGTAGCTCAGTGACAGAGTGTGTGCAGAGCATGCATGAGGTCCTGGGTTCAATCCCCAGGGCCTCCATTAAAAAAAAAATCAACCTACTTACCTCACCCCCCCAAAAAAATAATAATCAAGAGAAAAAGAAGAACATTTAGAATACATGGTAAACAAACACAGCAGGGGCGGGGGCAGGGATGGGGCTCACCAGAGAAGGAATTTCTTCCACAAACCAGGAAAGGCACTCCCAAAATGCTGGCTATTGATGATCTCCATGACAAGATTTTTAAGTGACTTTTACTTTCTTCTCTACACTTTTGGGTACTGTTTACGATTTTTTTTTAAATAATGCTCATTTTTATAAAAAGTTAAAAACAAAATATTTTTATTTTGAGAAACAAAAAACTTAGCAGTGGCTCAGATAATCTTTAACAATCTGTTAAACTTCACAAATACCAATTTCTAAGTCTGGGATGCCAATGAAGAGTGTGTGTTGACCTGGGGCACGCCTGGGTCCCCAGACTCCCAGACACAAGGCTCTGCCCCCACCTGCTGGGAGGCCCACACAAGCATGGTCCTTTCCCAACACCAGCATCCGAACAGCTCCCTGAGGAGCAAGTTGGCATCAGTTAACTTTTGCTTACCTGGACGGGTGGCTCAATCATTATCCAGGCAGGAAGCATCAGACTGGGATTCAGAGGCTGGGTTCCAACGCGGAAGTAGACTCCTCCCCTGGAATCACAGGCCCAGATGTGCTGGTTTCCACAGGCCAAGCTCGTCAGTTTTACAGCTCCTGAAGACAAATAAAGGAAAAGTACACGCACTTACGACTTTTGTAAAATGACTGACCCTTCACTTAGTCTGTGAGCGCTGATGTCACACTCCACAGGAACAGACGGGGCTGCACTTGCAGCTGAACCGCAGCTGGAGAAACTATAGCACAGGAGCGTCACCAAGGCCTCTGGCTGCCCTGCCACCTGCCAGGTGCCACGGCGAAACAGTCAGGACGCCATCAGCACAGTGCCCTCAGCCACCAAGCACGGAGCTTAATTTCTCAATGGGGGCCCCATCATTAGCTTCAACAGATACAGAACTGTCACCTGCAAATTCTGGATCTGGGGAGAGAGAATTCACCTCTGTAGGTAACCTTGATCCTAATTAGAATTACGATTAACTAATTAAGCCTCTGAGAATCTTCACTTTTCTTTTTACACTTTTCCTTGTTGATTAAACCAATTTTAAGAGGAAAGGAAGCGGGAGGAGCCTTTAGAGAGAAATTACACAGATTATCGTCTTTCTGGCAAAGAGAGCAACAGTCAAGCTACAAACCTCCCGACAATGACGCGTGGCTATTATCCCCCCAGTCCCCACGCGAAGCCAGACATGCAGAGATCTGCTCGAGTTCCCAGGGCGGGAAGGTGGCTAAGCCAGGAGACAAAGGTGGACTCAGGCTCGAACCCAGGCCAGCCGGACCGCTCCCCATCAGCTCCCTCTGGCCTCTGGGACTCCACATCCAGGGCGTGCACAGACCTTACACGCTCAGTTCAGTCAGCTCTGACAAATGAATGTGCCCAGGTAACCCACATCTTATCAAGTTACGGGACATTTTTATCACCCCAGAAAGTTCCCTCAGGCCCCTTCTGGGCAACCCCTTCTGCCCCCAGGCAACCACCCTTCTCATCTCTACCACCTTGGATCAGTTCAGTCCAGTCTAGATGTCACGTGAACAGAACCACACATATGCACTCCCCAGAATTGGCTTCTTCCACTCCATGTGATGCACTGTACACGAGATTCATCCACAGTCACACCTTTTTCTCACTGAGTTTATTCCACTGCATGTAAACACCACAGTTGGCTTATCCTGTGGGCATTTGAGCCATTTCCACGTTTTGCTATCAGAAGTAAAGCTGATGTATATAATCATTCCTGCAGGAGACTTTTTTTTTGTGAACATGAGCTGTTTTTCCTGAATAACACCTAGGCGTGGAACTCCGGGCCACAGGGCAGAGGTATGTTCACCTCTTAAGCGCGCGCCAGTTCCCCACACCTACCCACCCGCAGTGCACTCGGGGGCCCACAGCACCCACTTCTGGCGCCGTTTCCACATCCGCTATTCTAATGAGTGTGAAGCGGCATCTTGTCATTGCTAGAATTTGCATTTCCCTGGTAACTAATGATGCTGAGACCCTTTTAATGTGCTCACAGGGCATCTGCGTATCTTCTTCTGTGAAGTGTCTGGCAAGTCTTTTGCCTGTTTCTCAAGTAGAATGGTTTGTCTTCTGATGACTCGTTAGAGGGTGAGTCATTTTGACTTTAAAGCAGGGGGAAAAGGGTGCAGCTACATCCAGCTGGCAGTGCTGTTCTGGGATACCTCACACAGCTGTCACTGGCATCAGATGACAGCCCGTGTGTCTGCACCAAAGCACTGAGGCACAGATCCTGCCATGTGAAAACCTCATCGTGTGTATTTAGTTTAAAAGTATTAACCTACTACTAATAAAAAAATGCTCCTTCGTACATTTCCTAAAGATGACGATTTCTCTTTACTGATATTAACTGTATCTTTTTCCTTCCTTAATCTTTCATGGAATGTCTTACCAGTGAGTCAAAATAGATAGCCTTGAGCCCTAACACTACATAAAAGATTTGTAACGATCAAAGTATTTTCAGCACTAAATTTCAGAAACAGCTGAGAAACAAATTCTAATTTAAAGATGCTAATTAAAAAATAATTTTATGCTGGAGTCTTCAATCTGCCCTAATGGGAACTACAGATGGTAGCTGCTCACGTGAACAGAATCACACGGTGACAAAAACACATGGGGTCAGCCTCTCAGAATCAGCAGTGAATGGCACTACTGCCGGTGAAACATGGGGTTCACGTTACAAGGCAAACTTTCTCTTAGAACAAACCTAAAAGGCTGCTAGGATATAGTCTTCAGTGTATAAATCAGCTTATTCGGAATTGAAGAGACAGGCCAAAGAAGAAAACATTTAATCAAGGACTTTGCTGTAGTTTATGGCCTCAGAGTCTCCCAGGCTGCCTGGATGCAGGTTTATGAGGTTGGGACAGCGGGCAGAGACTACCCGCCACTAAACACTCCCTGGTTCCCCGCAGACCTTAGGGTCAAGCAGGGCTCCATCTAGTTCTGGATGATGGGCTGTGAGCAGAAGTGTCTGTCACTTCTGAATTGAAGCCTAAAAGAGGTGGCATTGGGCTCTCAGTTGTCCCCTGCTGCAGTGACCAAGATGGCAGAGCCACAAAGTACCACGCAGGACCAGCTGCTGCCACCCGGGAGCCGGCCACCTGAAAAGACTGACAGGTCGAGAGCCAACTTTGTGGAAGCAGAAAGCAGAGTTTACTGCGTTAAGTTGCTGACGATGGGGCTCGTTACAACACTGCTCATCTGACTGACACAGACACCCTGCAATTTCCTGCCTCCCCGTTCTGTTCTTCCCTCCCACTTAAAAAAAAGTTTTAATTACTTTCTCCAACAGATCAGACATTTTCCCTTTAGGAGTGCTTTTAAAACATATGTTTTAGAACAAACAGTGGCATTTATTTGGCGCTTTACTATTTATAAAACACTTTTCTGCATAAATGGCTACAAAATATAATCCTGTGTGTTAGCTACAAGCATGAACTGACGCTGAATACTTCTTCATTAAATGCTGTGACCAGATGAATTAAATTACAAACTACATTAGTTTGCTAAAACCTCTCATCGCCTGACATGTGCGTATTTATGTGTCCTGGGAAATGAAATGTTATGAGCACCTTAAATATCTGCTAAATGATGTAAATTTTCTTCCCAAAACTAGGACTACCATAAATCACAAAATTCCATATTCAATCTCTACAACTGCGGTCAGTAGCCAGACATTTAATTGAAGAATTCTCTTAATTTAATCTCAAAGCAGCAATTGACTAGGTAATTTGCATAGGGGCAGAAAAGAGAGATGCATACAAAAGAAATTAAAGGTAGAAATCATGTTCATGACTGGATGCTTTGCTAAAGTCATGCGGGCAAGGTGAAGACTGGTGACATCCAGGCCTGACAAGCACCTGGTGCTGCCCAAGGCTGACGCTGGCCTGGGGTAGTCCACATCCGGTGTCAGCTAGGAGGAGGGCTCTCTTTGTTGTATGTTTCAGCGTCAGAACTCTTGTCAAGAAGGGGTGGGGACTGAAGAGAAGAACCAGGCGAGCCACACCCCTGAGCAGCGTTTATAAGCCCAGCCCGTCCCCTCATGGCCCGGGCAGGCTGACGGCAACTGGAGCTGGACTAAAGAATTACAGGTGATGGCACCCTGCTCCTGCATGTTTTATTTGTGATTATCAGCAACAAGGAATCAAAGCTCATACCCCAGAATTCCTTAGAGATGGAGGTACGAATAATGACAACTTTCCTGACGGTTGAATTTCCTGCTGTGCATAGGTGTGGCCAAGCACGAGGTCCCTGCCCACAGAGCCCCTCCACTCGCCTCGCGGAAACACCTCATGGGTCAGACTGAAATGGCTGTAGGGACCGAGCAGGAGCAGGATGCCAGGGGACATACTGTGACGGGGATGCGGACTGAAGACAGGAAGCTAGGCCACGGGGAGAGAGGGAAACCCCAGGCATGACGGGGCTGGGCCCACGGGGAAGAGCAGCGGCACGAGGCCCCGGAAAGGCGGGGCCAGGCTGCGGGGTTCTGGGTGCCACCCCAAAGACTGGAACTTGACTCTAGGAGCATGTGGAGCCGTTTAAACGTTGAGGGTACAGCCTCGGAGCTGAGTTTTTGGAAGACAGCTCTGGCAGTAGCGGTAGGAGTGGGCACGCCTGGAGCCATGGGGTGGTTACGGTTACTGCAGTGGTGCAGGTATGGCAGGAGGAGCTCCGACCCCTGCGGTGGTGGGCAGGGAGCAGAGGAAAAGACAGCCCAGGAGACCGTCTGGGGCAGCTGGAAGGAGCACTGTGGGCCACGCTGGCCAGGAGAGAAGCACAGGGCCAGAGAGAATTCTGCCCTCTCCAGCAGAATTCAGTGCGGGCAGGGCAGTGAAGTCAGCAAGAGGAGTACATTTTGGACCGTCAACAAAACGAAAGACAATTTACTGAATGAGAGGACATATTTGCAAATGATGTATCCACTACACAGTTAACATCCAAACTATATAAAAAACTCATATAACTGAACATCAAAAAACCCCAAACATTAGCAAAAAACAACAACAAAATCAAACAATCTGATTGAAAAATGGGCAGAGGGCCCGAAGAGGCACTTTTCCAAAGAAGATGTACAGATGGCCAGCAGGCAGGTGAAAAGACGCTCAGCGTCACTGATCACCAGGGCAATGCAAGCCCAGACGAGATAACAGCTCACACCTGTCAGGACGGCCACTGTGAAAAAGATAACAGATAACAAGGGTTGACAAGGACGCAGAGAAAAGGAAACTCTAGTCGAGTGTTGATGAGAATTTAAACTGGTGCAGCCACTATGGAGGACAGTACGGAGGTTCCTCAAAAGTTAAAAATAGAACTATTGTATAAACCAGCAATTCCACTCCCGAGTATTTGTCTGAAAAAAACCAAAAACACTAATTTGGAAAGACATATGCACCCCATAATGCTGTTCACTGTAGCATTATTTCCAGTTGCCAAGATATGGAAGACACCTAAGTGTCCTCTGACAGACGAATGGGAAAAGAAGATGTGATACATGTATACAATGGGATACTACTCAGCCATAAAAAAGAATGAAACCTTGCCATCTGCAACAACATGAATGGATCTGAAGGGTGTTAAATTTAGTGAAGTACGCCAGACAGAGAAAGACGAACACTGTATGCTTCACTAACATGTGGAATCTAAAAAGCGAAACAAATGGACAAATACAATGAGGCAGAAATAGACCCACAGATACAGAGAGCAAACTGGTTACCAGAGCAGAGTGGGTGGGGGAGGGGAGAAGTAGGTGAAGTGGTTTAAGAGGTGCAAACTACCAGTTATGAAATAAATTAATTACAGAATGTAACGTACAGCATGGGAATACAGTCAACATTTTATAATAACTTTCCATGGTATGTAATCTATAAAAGTATCAAATCACTACATCATATACCTGAAACAAATATAGTACTGTAATCAACTGCCCTTCAAAAAAGAAAAAAAAAGAGTGCACTTGGGAAAGAGAAGTTTGCAGGTAAGCAAGCAAGGCAGCGCTGACGCCAACTGCACTGCAACACCTGCTCGCTGCCACGTGCCGCATGCCGCGTGGTGGCAGCCCACCACGGACACTCACATGGGGGTTCAGGGAAGGGAGCAGGCACCTGCGCTCAAAATCTGTATCCCCTAATAGAAAGAATAATTAAAAACCCCCTTGATTCACCTGTTTTATCAGACCATCCCCGGGGACAGACAAACAACAGAGCAGCCGGTGGCTGACCTGCCTGTCGCTGCCCACCTCCTGCTGCACCCTGCACACCTCCCCTGCCTACCAACTCTGGACTTGTGCTCTCCCAGGAAGTTCAGAAAGTGGTGACAGCAGTCTTTATCCATGCATCGTCTCAGTATCAGCCAATAAGCTGGGTAGGTAAAATCAAGAGCTCAGAGCTCAGAGCAGGACAAAGACTAAGAAAGGCAGAACCCCCCGTGACTGTCCCCCACCACGCACAGCATTACACCCAGGTGAGCACTCCCCCAACAGCCTGAGGATGTCACACCTGCCTGAGACGGCTGACACTTACGCAGGACGCTTATCTGCACCATCTCTCTGGGCAGGGATTGCTGCTACCATTAGGAAGGTGAGAGTTGAGGTTTCCCAGTAACCTGGCAGCTCCCGCTCCTCTACCCGACCACCGCGCACCCGCTGTCAGAGTGACCCACTGGAGGCCTGGCTGTTCCTCTGCTCTGCACCCAGGCCCTCAGCCAAAGCACACCCTGAGCTTAGGATGGCCTTGTTCCGGCTTCCTTCCACTCTGTAACTGAGACCCATTCCCACCAAAGCTGTTTATCCCCTCAAAAAAATGGCCACCAACCACAGTGAAACCCAAATGGGCACCTCAGAGACCGGTAACCCTCTAGCCAGCTAGCCAGTGCCAGGAGGGCCTGACTGAACTGGGAGGGAGGCAAGAGCCCCAGGCGGAGCAGCTCCAGCAGGGTGGAGCCCGGCCAGCACCGAGCAGTCTGCACCCACTGCACCGGCCTCCTCCCAGGGGGTGGTGCCAGGGAACGAGCTCTGCTTCGGACCCAGGCGGTGCCAAGAGCAGCGTCAGCAGCGGGGAGGACGCGGACCACGCCCTGGCCTTTCTACCTCCAGAAACTCCCAAACTGGCAGCAGCGTCAGTAGCGGGGAGGACGCGGACCACGCCCTGGCCTTTCTACCTCCAGAAACTCCCAAACTGGCACCTCCCAAACAGGTCTGGTTGGAGGCTGCCAGAGAAAGGTTCAGGCCAGTAGGACCTCTGAACGAAGGAAAGGCTCTCTGGTCAGGCATTGTCAGTAACGGTGACAGGCAAATGCGCTCACGAGTGGGAAGTGACCGGCCCTGGTGCTGAGATTAGGTTCAAAACACAGGGTGTGAGGTCAAAGGTGTAAGTAATCAAAATGACCCTGGGAAATTCCTAGCTTTGAAACCAACCTGCTTCTTCAGCTAAGCGGGCTAAAGTCCAGGGGCTTGGTGGACACGAGAACAATGATGTCTCTGCAGGATGGGATGCTGGGGGTCCCCGTCAGCTGAAGATGCAGCCAGGCTGCTGGGGAGGGAGGCAGACAAGTCCTCCCTTCTTTCTTTGTCCTCCTCCTTTTTTTTCCTCAGTGAGTGCTTGTGGTTGAATTCTCAAACATTAAATGCCTGTATAATTCACTTCTATCACCTAACAAACAAGATACTGGATGTCAGCTTATCATAGTGGGAGCCCGGGGCAGGGAGGCATTCCTCAGGCTCAGGTGGACTCTGTGGAGTCCCTCGGGGCAGCCTCCGCCGTCAGAAGTCACACCTGAGACTCTGCCCAGAGAACGACCTAATGTGGTGGCTCCTTCTGTCAGTTTATGTCTTGGAGCAGGAACGGACTACTCACAGAGGGCGTCATGTTACTTAGCCTGCTTGCTCTGCAGCCCTCGAGTGGGGATCGGTGGGAGATGCACGCCAGCCCTTCTGTCTGGTGGAGCAGAGTGGATGCTCGCCCTCTGGGCAGCAATCCTCCCAGCTGCAGAGGAGTCGGGGAAACGGGCCACTGACCCTGGTTCCCCCAGAGTTAAAGGGCACAAAGCCACGGCCATTTTCAGACAGGCCAGCGGCTGCATCAACCGTATCACTGCATGCAGGTCTTAGTGGCATATTTTTCTGAGTACATGCTCCTCCCAGGCTCTGAAAACCCTGCCGCCTGTAAAGGGTGGGGAAGTAAAGTCCTTACAAAACTGAGGCCCATTTAACCTGCAAGGGCGGCTAATCAACCTCCGGAAACCCGGCAACTTACAAAGTGTCACACAAGAAATCACACAAGTTGAACACAGGGGCCCCGGGGGTTCAGTGACATCCCACTCCGATGTTGCTTCAAGGAGCGCTCACCAGGCGGCATACCTAGCTGGGAAAGGTCCAGGCGCGTCCAGTGCATGCCCGTGGGGCAGCTCTTGGAGAGCGTCCTGATAAACACCTGGCCCAGGCTGTCCAAGGCCCACAGGGCGTCTTGGCAGGCGGCGTAGGCCCTCATCTCGGCATCGGGAGGCAGCTGCACGGTGGACGGGCGCGACTGGGCGTCCTGGGCGCTGACACGGCACAGGTCCTTGCTGCTCTGGCACAGCCACAGGGAGCTTCCTGCGGGAGAGGTCACAGCTGTCAACGGTGAAGCGCTGTGGCTCCTCCGCCCATGCTGGATTCTATCTAGGTCAGGACCCAGCGGGAAGCACCTTGACCAGCCAGTTAATGGGAAGCAAGCCCAAGACACTTTACAGACGTGAGAGCAAGTAGGCTCATGAGATTTCAGGAAGGCAACACTGCTGGCTTAGTGGCCAGGCCCTGGACACTCTGTCATGGACGGGGAGGTCTCTGACTGGGTGTTCAGTCATTGCCCTAGAGGGGGAAGGTCAGCACCAGGGTGCTTCCTCTTTCTGGAAATGAGAGGAGGGGCGGGCTGGTGGGCGGGGAGGCTGCTGGGGAGGGCCCGGAAAGTGGGAAAGCCTTTTCTTCCCATCCTCACCTCAAAAGTACATGCTTTCATTCTCTCCACCATTTTTAGAGTCTTTTTGGTTTAATTCAGCTCAAAATGCAAACCACTCTTGGGGAAGTTAAAATCTCAGTTACAACATACTATCTGAAGAGTCCCTAAAACTTGTGGCCAGACATGGTCTGTAATTCAACAGTACATTGGATGCTGACAACCACAGGTACTGCCATATACTGAAGTAACAGCCCTGGGAGCCAGGCAGCACCCCCCAGTGGGAGGCACGAACATTCCCACAACAAAACGTGTCACAGTCATAATCAGCAGGACAAACTGACTAGAAGGAGCCTCCCATCAGTTCAGGTCAGGTTTTGCTGCCAAATGAATCTGTGCCAAACTCAGGAAATAACCTATAGTTTTCAGAGCCTACTCATCTCAGAACCACAGTCAGAGTGGTCTGGCGAGAAAGCATTTTATCGTACTGAGCAAGTTACCTTCGTGCCAGAGGGACTAATGGCTCGAACTAACCAACAGCTTCCTCTGAACCACAGACTCATGGCGTCCTCTCAACGGACCCTCAGTTCAGTCTTGGGGGGAGGCACTGGCTGCTCCCCAGAGGGACCACCTGACTGCCAGGCGCCCAAGCTGCCAGAGGGGCTGTGC
Source organism: Camelus bactrianus (assembly GCF_048773025.1). Lineage (NCBI taxonomy): Eukaryota > Metazoa > Chordata > Mammalia > Artiodactyla > Camelidae > Camelus > Camelus bactrianus. The sequence continues at coordinate 2,977,369 of NC_133544.1, forward strand.
ACTCTGCCCGGAGCCAGGAGGTCTGTGCCTGCAGGGAAGGTCTGCCCTAATAGGGGCATAACCCTGGGACGCAGGCTGACTAGAGGCTGTAAACAAGACAACAATCACAAGGGGAAGGGGCAAGGCGCCCAGAGAAGCCTGGTACATACTGGCCCTGAGACATGTCACTGGGTACCACTGGCTGCTGGCCCTAGTGGCCACACTGTATGTTCCCCTCCTGCAGAAGGACACCTGGCCTTCAAACTCACTCCAAGTCACCACACCAGACCCTCCTTCTTGAGGGGCCCTTGGCTCAGCTAACCAGGGCTGCTCGCCTGCAACACCACCACACCTAGTCTCTGAGGTCCATACAGCCCCGCCCCACCCCAACTAGGCCACAGTCAGACCATGGCTTTCACTACTCAACTGCCAACCTGTGCACCACACTTCCCAACCAACCTTCCTTTGTGGGAGCACTGGAAGCCAACACAAAGGCCCACTTGGTTGCAGACGCTGTCCCACGGGGAACAACATTGTTCCAGTAAGTGCCTAGAAAAAATAATGGGAAGAGCGTGGTAAAGAAAGAAAAAAATGCAGACTGTAGAACTTTGGTTTTAGACTACAACTGGTCTTCACAGCCTCTTATAGCTGGTTCTGAAGTGTCCTTAGAGTCAGAGACCCAAGCCAGCACCGCGAGGGCCAGCCCCCCCTTCTCTGGACCCGGACAAGCAGAGCCACAGTAGTGCCCAGGGTCGGGGGAGGCCATGCAGCAGGGTGCAGGCAGCTGGAGAAAATTCACAAAGTCAGGTTCATTCGCAGAAACGAAGCCCCAGGTGGTAAATGTGGATTTATTCCTACGTTCACAGATCTGGCCAGAGCCTTGCATTTCCAATGGTGCAGTAATTCTCCCTCCAGGAAATGGACTGTTCTGTCTTACTAGGCTCGTTAGGTATGGGAGAACCCTTTCATTTAAATGTGAAATTATTAACGTAAAAATGAGCTCCACATGCTCTTCTTGTATCATAATAGGTTCCTAGTGGAAACTGATCACACACCCTCCAGACACTGGTATCCAGGCTGCAGGAACGACCGACTGAAAAAAGGAAGCTGATTCAAAGCACAAAGAATGCCTCTCTCACAAACCTGTCATACCACTGGCACCAAATTACCTGCTCAAGTTGAGACCTTAAAGCTTTTCTCTAAATGTTGGCTTTTAAGGAAAGCTGCCCATCAAGCCAACGTGAAAATGAAGCAGTTCACCCACCAACGAGACTTCCTTTAGCGACGTGGAATTCATTCTTGCCCGAGGAGATCCAGACGCCGCTGCCGTTGACCCCGAGGAGGCTCGGCTGGCACTGAAGCTGCTGAGACCAGAACGCCATGCGCAGTTTGTCCGCCACCTTCTCAACAGGCACTTGGGCTGCTGTGGCCACCGAGTGTGTGGCGTGGATTATGGTCTGGAACAGGCTGCACTGGTCGAACACCACGTAGTCTGTGATGCTCACCTGGAGGGGGACACGGGCAGACACCCCGTCAGCGCAGGCACGCGTGCCTTCTGCACGCTCGCTGCCCGAGAGGTGAGGCCCTGGCCAGCCCATCAGACACCCAGACACGCCCAGACACGCAGCGTGAACGTGCGTATTTGTGTGAGGGCCGAGAAGTGTGGCAGGGTGCCCCAAGCTGCCGGCCGTAGTTACTTCTGAGGGCTGGACTCAGAGAAGTGGAAGACCATGTTCACTTTCTAGCCTACACACCTTCATGATGCATGGCTCCGTCACAACAGGCAAGTATTTATATGACTACACATCATCCCTCACACCCCCACGGTCTTTTTATTCTAATCAGTGAGAAAGGATGATTTGGTTTTAAAGTTGGGTACTTCCAATGGACAACAGTGTACAATACTTGGAATCATAATGTGGGTTTAAAAAGGTAGTGTAAGTAGGGTGATGGGGCAATTTACGACCTAAACTGGGACTGTTAATTAACTTAACCAGAACAACAGCACAGACTGGACTCCCCCTGGATGTGTGGAACTCATCCTGGCTCACATTCGAGAAAAATGCCTCTCACGTTCCTGAGAGGTGCTTCTCCAGGGCACCGCCCTCTGAGGAGAACCCCTCCCCGGCTGGTTGGTAGGAAGTTCTCAGACAGGCCAGATCTGACTCTGTGTGACTTTCCGTGTATCTCTGCCCTGTCGGGTTTGACTACACAGAACATCACAGCCCTTCACCTGGTCCAGGCCACGTTCCAGGGTCACGCACAAAGAAATGTGGAGTGGAAGTGACAGCATTCATGGTGGGCAACTTAGTGTATTAACAAACAAAACAAAACGGAAACTTTTAAAAATCAGTACTGTATTATGTGTACAAATACTGCCCTTTCTTATCTGTAAAAGGACTCACACTGTGAGCTGCTGCCTTAGCTGAAGTTTAAGCAAATGGTGTTACCATGCCAGGACCCCCAAGGCCCCGTCTCGAAAGCGCCGCCCACCTGGCTGGGTGGATCCCATCAGAGCCCTCGGAAGGCTGGGCAGGGAGCCGGGGGACCGCCACGCACACTGCTGGGTGGTGGCTGCTCTCCCCTGGGGTGTACAACATCCGGCCACACAGAAAGTCTGTGACAGACTCAGTCCTAGCACCCAAGACTTGCAGATAATCAGGATGCAAATGTAAAAAAAGAAAAGAAAGGTTTGACAGTTTCCAAACGTAATGCTGGCTCTAGGAAGAAATCAATCTTACAGTAATTAAAGTAACTCCTTCCACATATCGCAGAGATGATTCTGTCAGGTTATTTTCTCTACAGATAATTTTCTTAATGCTATGATAAAGATGACACCTAGTTTTCTGTAGGCTACTTAAAGACAGAGTTTATATAGTAAATGTAGAAACCTGAGTGTATGCACGTGTGTGTGTGTATAAAGCCATATAATATGGTCACAAATACAGAGAGAGCATTTTTAAATCATGTGTATAACTTTTCACATAGCACCTGGCACATCAAATTAGAGATGCACGTGTTCATCAAAGAGCAAACACAACTGACTTTTCCACACCTTCAGCTGAAAGACCAAAAACCTCAGAGAAGCCGATGGAAGGCCTGCCTTCAACAAGGCAAGTCTGAGGCAGCAACCAGACCTGAACCAATGGGGACGGAACACTGAGACTGCGTTTTACAGCGGCTAGGTGTTGGTGCGACCTTACCGACCACGGCGGGGATGTGGGGGCTACGTTCACACTGAATGGTGCCAAAGGCGGGGAACAGCTAGCTTCACTGTGCCCCCCTGCCTCTCAGAGTGTTTACTTTTCTGGGAACGTGCAGGAAGAGCCCCTTTCTTTGCTGACATGTCTACTGAGAGGACTTCTGCACAAGCAGAGAGACTTAGTGTTGCCTGTGGGTTGGGTTTTTCACACCTATTGTCTAATCTCTTTTCTTAGCACATTTGCTCAGAATTAAAGTTACTACCTAAGTCTTCTAATGGACGCCACTGGGTTTATTCAGCATATGATGATAAATTTCTAAATAACACTAAAATCGAAAATAAACAAAGCCTGCGTATTTAAGCACAGAGGCCTTTACACGTGACCTCCTGCGATGAAGGGCCTCGATGTTTCTAATGTGCTGGAACACGGCCAGTAAATTAACACTGTTAATTTACTCCAACCCCTGACCTCTTTCAGGAAAATGGCAGGGGCTGTAAAAGGGAGGGCAGAACCCCCACTAAGGGAGCTACCCTGGTGTGCAGCCCTGGAGCTGAACACCTACTTGCCACCAATGGTCGTCATCCCCTTGGGGCTTCTTGGAAACGACACCAGTTCTGAACCACAGGTTTCCTCGGATGTCCAGGGCCCACAGAGTCTGCTGGTCCCCAAGAGTGATACAGACGGGTTCCAAAGCCTGCCTTTCACTGAAAACGAGGAAGAGCGCACGGAGTCAGCACCCACATTCGAAGCACCAAGCGCGGCCAGGACTGCCAGCACAAGTTGTCTCTGGAGAGCTCGGTGTGGGACAGGGACGGGCTCTACCACCTGTTCCGAGGGGGGAGGCTTGAGTTCTGAGTTAAATTACTGTGCAACAGATACCGTTCAGGCATGCGGTAGGTCTGAAAGACACACTGAAGGCCCAGAACTACAGGGAAAGCTCTCAAGACAAAATAACCGAGGGGAAAAAGTGAGCAGAAACATAAGGAACGCAAGGCCCCTATAGTTCATCTCTGCTCTGTCCTTCACCAGTCAAGCGAGGGGACACCCCCCAGCGAGTGCTGCCCTCCCCCTCCCACCCATCTGCTGACAGCCCTACCAGCTTCAGGGCTCAGCTGCAGGTCCACCCTGCGCAGTGCCTTCCCGACCTTGGCAGAGGGAGCAGAGGCACCTCAGGGCTGTGTGCCCTTCTCCAGCTGAGGGCCACCCCCACTAACTGGCATCGCTCAGCTCACGTGGCTCCCTGAGACCGGCTGCGGCTTGGTCACGTTCATACACCCAGCCAGCACCACCCTGGCTCCACCTGAATTTGCTGGATTGCTAAATGCAAACCAAGAATATCCTAATCTAATTTTCTAACAACTATTAATAATTTCACACCAGTGAAATGATTTGACAGTAATTCTGTCATTAAAATTTTGACTGGCATAAAGTAACCAAACAAACTACACGTCAGAGACCAATTTCAATGATTAGGATGACAATAAAGAAAAATATTTGGCCCTAAGTCATCTTAGATTCTAAACAGAAACCATCTGACACTGGGCAGTTCTGAATAAAGACCTTCACAAGAGACTCGCTACTGTATGGTGCTTGAGGTCACACCTGAGGGAAGCAGCATTTTAAAAACTCAGCTGTGTACTTCAATTAAAAAAAAAATTTTTTTAAATTTTAAATTAAAAAGTAAAAAAAATTAAAACCGTGCTCTGACCCAGCCTCCAGTCTGCTGGTCAGAGGGAGGCCCAGAGGTCTCCAGGGTCAGGCTGCCGAAGTTGGCACTGATGACCCCGGAGAACACTGTGACCCTGGACACCATCAGGGGCGCAGCTCTGCCCAGGAAAGGTCATGCGGGTGCCTTCAGGGAAGTCAAGCTGACAAGGAACGGAGGGACACACAGGAGGCTGACAAGGCATCCGCGCCCCACCCACGCTGGTACCTGACGATGTCACACTTCCAGTGCTCCCCCTCGGGGCAGAAGCTGCTCACACCCTCCCGGTACAGGAGGGCTCTCTGCTCTGTCAGTGCCCACACCACACTGTTTCGGGCTGTGACCTGGGACAGCGGGTAGGGACAGTCGACCTTCACGGCTCTGGCACAGGGGCGATCCACGCTGAGACCTGCCAGGGAGAGAGACAGGGGGCCCCCACAGACACAATCAGGACTTCGCACCTCATTTTTATTCTGCTGCTTGCTTATTTTTCTCTTCTGGTATTTTGCTATATCCTTTTGTAATAAGTGCTTTTTCTCTTTCTAAGGTCTAGTCAATAGAAAATGGTTAAATTGTGCTTAAATAGAACATCTACATGAAGTGTTTTCAGACGCTCTTTGAAAACTGGAGGAATAACAATTCAGAATCCTCTGGTGGCCCCAAGTAGCCAAAAACATTCTGCAAGAGCATGAAAGCCCAGTGCAGGAGAGCAGCCAGACCCCGGGCCAGAGGGCCCAGGCCGAAGGAGCCGGCGCTCAGGCCTGCCCTTCCACACGCTGCGGCCACGGCCCTTGGGGCCTCAGCTGCCGCTGGAGCTACAGGGACCTGAGGCCCCCAGGCATCCTCTGCAGAGCACCTCTGACAGAGTGGGTCCCCTCTCCCTGCTTTGCACGTGGAATGTGGGGTTCCACTGCTAAAATGGAACCCCCCAATTTCCTAGCTGGAAGGTGCGGGCCAGAGCCCAGGGTCCCTGAGCCCCATCCAGGGCTCTTCCCCCACCTCCATGCGACCTCTGCCTAGCGAGTTTAAAGGCCACTCCGAGGGGAGCTGGCAGAAGAGCTGTCACCTAAACCCATATTCTCAGCCTCAGCCTGCAGTTAGGTCCTGGCACTCACTGAGCTCCCTGACTGACTAGAGAGCACCCCATGGTGTCACAGTCCTTGCACTGTGTTTCCTCGAACTCAACCAGGGTTAGGGCCTTCTCACACTGCAAACCCTTGCACCAACCCCGAAGACTCTAACCCAGGAAGGGTGGGTGGGTTTGGGCTTGTCTGAAACCACGGCCCCAGTGACTCCTCATGCCCAGGCCAGAGCACGCTGCTTCCCCACCGGGAGCAAGACACAGACGGCCCTGCACGTGGGTGTGCACATGTCTTTCCAGTGATTTTTCACTCTTGAGGGAGACACAGAAACCCGGCTGGAGACGGTCCAGCACATGGCCCAGAAGCTGGCACGGCCGCCACGGGCTCAGGCAGGAACTTCCAGGACGCATGGCTCCCACATCTGGGAGCAAACCAGATGTGCAAGGGCTTCCAATCTCAGAGAACTGTCCCTGGCTGACAGTTCCTAACAGAGATTAAACATCCTCCCAGAATCAGCAATATTAAATGGTTAAAAGTTTGATCTTTAGATAAATCCAATATGATCTCCTGACAACCAAAAAAGAGCTCCTGCCCCATAACCCTTTCCAGACACTGATAAATCACGTTGCCTTTGGAAACTCATACCCCATTTTGCTGACCGCACATAAACACCAACTCTCATTACAGCTTATTTTTAATGAACAAGTCCCACTGTGTCTCCTCCAGCAGCCAAAGGTTCCCCTCAGGACAGTTTCCTAGGACAAGATAAACCGCTATTTAGTGGAAACTATTTCCGTCTTTTCTTGACCCATGTGTAAGCAAGTGTAACGCAGCAGGGCTTTGACCTGGCTGAAAAAATCCAGCCACAAGCTAAAGGGAAAAATGATTCTGTCATTTCTCTGTTATTCTTTCCCTTAAGATTTGATATTGCAGGGTAGGTGATATGCAATGGTTAGCCGTAAGGAGAGTAAGACTGCTTCTGTACCTCACTAAATAACTCCAGTAACTCCTGCCCTAAATTTGTCCAGGAGTGAATTTGCGTCAATGCAGAAAACTGCTAATATATTCCAAAAGCAAATACTCTCTTCCCAGAAGTGTTTTAATTTAAATTGATTTCTAGCCTCTTGGTCACGGTCTCTAGGCATGTCCCTCACAAAGCAGGAGAAGCGGCAGGCAGTTACCTGTCTGCAGGTACAGGTCTCCGTTGGTCCTTATGATCCAGGCTGTGTCATCGCTCAGGGCCACAAACACCGCCTGGGGCAGAGCTTCGTACCAGTGCCGCTTCCCCCTGATGGTCACTTTTCCACAAGCAAAGGCTCGGTTAGATTTCTGTTCAATCTTCCAGAGAAGGGCTCCTGTGGAAATAAAAATTCTACTCACTGTCCAATAAAGATTGAGAATTATCGGGTGGAGAGCATGTAGCTCAAGTGGTAGAGCACATGCTCAGGATGCAGGAGGTCCTGGGTTCAATCCCCAGTCCCTCCTCTAAAAATAGATAAATTAATCAAATTACCTCCTCCTTCTAGAAAATAAAATTAAAAAACTGAAAAAAAAAAAAGATTAAGAATTATTGACCCCCAAACCTCCATTCTGGGTCTGCGGGGTGAGAGATTTCTGCCACCATCCCACTGGGGAAAGAGCCCACCGCGCCCAGGCTTGTGCCCTTGGCCACCACCTCTCACTGTGTGGCTCTGCCCATCATGTCACCTAACGTCTCCAAGCCTCATCACCTCCTCTGTGAAGTGGGGGTCACCTCTACCGTACAGGTGTCAGAAGGACAGGAGGTGAGAACGTGTCAGTGACCCAGCACACGGAGCAGGTCTGCCAGGGGCACTCATCACATGGGAGAGGAGCAGGGCCACCACGGCCAGCTTTGCAGAGAGGAGTCCCCAAACTAACATCACGAGGCACAATTCGTGCCCCGAGAAAGGCCGAGAGTCCTGTGGGGACCCCAAGGGAGGGGCCTTTCTGGACCAGCTCAATGGGTGAGATGCAGGAAAGGGAGGCATCTGCACTGGGCTGTCCTCTTCTCGCTTAGAAAGGGGTTCTATAAACATGAAGAAGGGGCGGGTAACGAGCAGGGGCCGACGGGAAGGCTCGCTGTGCAGATGGAGCCGAAGTAAGCATGGGGACTGAGGCAGGCACCAAGCCCGCAGCGCCCCCGGGTGCCACCCAAGACGGGCCTGCAGGACAGCTCAGCAGCGACATGAGCCGGCGGGAAGAGTTCTCACAGAGTAACGCGGGACTGAATGATTTGCAAACCAAAGTAATTAACACGATAGGGGAAGAGCCAACGTTTATAAATATCTGGGGAGAGGAACCCAAAGGTAAACGACAGGAAGAGAGTTAAAACGCACAATTACATAATGCCTGCTAGCCAAGCAGGCTATTATCTTAGTCTCCAAGGGAAAATACTTTCCAAACAGGCAAAGAGACAAGACAAAATAACCCTGAACAAACTAGTACTTTAAATACTGGCAAAGACGAGGAGGGTTAGGGGCAGTCCATCTCAAAGCTGAGGTCACAGACTCAGTTTGTCTGACTTCCAGTCCAACGTCCTAACAATAAACCAGCTACTATAAGACAAACACACAGACAGACTTCAGTTCTGCCTACCCACCTCCCACCCCCAAACAGGTAAAGCAGCCGACATTATGACAAAACGAACAAGCAAATGATTCTGCACAGATCAGGGAGGTGGAACGCCATCCAGGAAACGTCTGCCCCAATTCACTAAAAATGACCCAACCACAGTGCAAAAGAATGCACTTTCTTCTTACAGTCAGAGAGCATATATGTAGCTCATTCAAAAATAATTTCCAAAAAGGAAACCAAGTAATCTGAACATATCCAGTACATCTGTGGGCCTGTCTTCGTTAGTTCAGTTGCTTTAAAGTAACACTAAGAAATAAAAACATTCATTTTTATAAGGAGTTTGTACGTTAATATCTCCAAAAGAAGAAAAAAAAACCCAAACCCATTAAATTTCAAGCTATTTGTATAGCTTATAAAAATATGTGCACATGTTACTGCTGCAATTAATAAAAAACCAAAAATGGAACTGCATTTATACTACTTTTAGTTGATGCCAAACGAAGCAGCTTTCGTTCTTTGGAGAAAACCCCTCAGATCTGCGGGAAAAGGCAAGTCTGCCAGGGACAGGACCCCTGTGTGCGGTGAGGCCCGCACCGGGGCAGGGGGTAGGGGGCTGGGAGGCGAACCTGAGGGTGACACTGCCACCTGCTGGACGGCATCTTCAAACTTCTGCCAGCGCAGCCCGGCACCTGGCAACGCGCTGCAGAACAGGCCGCCTTTGTAGTCCAGGCACCAAATGTACTTCTCAGAGACCGCCAAGCTGAGGATGCCGTAACCGGGGCCCGAGTAGCCCATCCAGCTCTCTGCAAACTGACAAGGACAGAGCCTCTGAGTTCCATGGCAGGCAACACAGCTGCGTCTGCCGTGCTGCTGTCAGTGAGAGAAGTGTGCAGGACATGAGGAAAGTCACAGAGCTGAAAGGACCCTTCTGTGTGTGTGAGAGAGAAAGGACCTTTGAGGAGCCAGGCAGAGACCCGCCCCTGCTACCCTGGACCATGCTCTAATAGAAACACCCTGAAACAGGAGCTGCTGTCCCCCTACAAAGACCACAGACGTCCCTGCACGACACTTGGTCACAGATGCTGCATCTTTCCCAAAACCTGAAAGGACCAGGTTTTATTCTGCAGGTATATCCCACTTCACTCTGGCATGCACTGAGATTTTTGTACGTCTAATCATCAGAGAGGTGCCAGGAGAAACAGCACCACAGCTTTGTGTCTTCACTGTATTTTCCAAGTGCCATGCAGTCATTGGCCACATGGCACATCACGTGGCTGATGGCGACCTGGCCAAGACACCCTGCCTGAGTGAATTTTGTAGACTAAGGGTAGTTGTTAGGATTCTTTTAAGAATCAAAGCTAAATAAAGTGCGTACTTTAACAGCTTTCTAAAACTGTGAAAGCACTCAATGGACTTGGAGTTACCCACACGTGAAGGTAACTGCTTCAGAGAGAATGGTGCCCAGCCCTCCTCCGTCCGGCCCTGCGAACCATGACAAAACCCAAGGGAATGTGGCTTTCCAGCTATCTGGAGGGGGCGAGGCAGAACAGTGAAGAAGGGGGGGTCCTCAAAGTGCCAGGTGCCCCCTCACCTAGGACTTTTCTAAAGCCCTGGCCTAGAATCCCAAAGGTCCAGCCCACAGGCTAATGCTGCCGCTGAGTAGGTGCCCTGCGGTGTCGTCCCCAGGTCGCACCGCCATCGCCGAGGCCCACTCAACAGGGAGGACGGGCACACGTGTCTGGCCCCTCCCGGCTCTGAGACCCACAACTGCCTGTTGTGTCCCTGTGGCATCCCCAGCACCAGACACGGCGCCTGGCAGTCAAGGGCCCTGGAGGAAGGTTGAATGTGGGGAACACGGAGAGAAGGGGCCAGCCTTCTGACATGCTGCCTTCAAACAAGGAGGCAGCACGTCTCCCTTTCGAGGCAGGATGGCACAGGTCTGAGGGAGGGCCTTGGGCCAGCCCTGCCCTTCCCCTGCTACGCGCCCCGTGCGAGCCATTCAGCTGTCCGAGTCTCAATCTCCTCTTGTGACACGAGGACCACACCAGCACCTATTTCATGGTTTTTGGTTTCAGAGAAGTAAATGAGTTAAACTTGTAAAGTGCTGGGCACGGCGCCTGGCACCTGGTGAGAGCAGTCCCCACGTCACATGTCATCAGCGCTGAGAGAACCCAGTGGCAATTTGGAGGAAACGCACATGGCTGTAGGTTCACACTCAATCCACACCTCACGTCTACTCAGCAGGAAAAGTCACAATACAGTTAGTTCTGAAATCAAATATAGCTAATGACAATTACTTGCTATGGAAGGTTAAGTACTTTCAAAAATCACTTCTGTTACATAAAACGACCAAGAAGAGTCTCTTAATTGCATGGACTGGGTGGACCGACAGGAAACCAGACACCCAAAACCTGTTTTCTGCACAGCCTGCAGGGGAGCCCTGGTGCCACCGTTTGGAGGTCAAGGAGACAGGAGTCTGAACATGGCGGGTTCCTTGAGATGCTGTCTGCAGAGAAGGGGAGGAGAGCCCCTACCTCCTCCCTGCTCAGCGCCTTCTCCTCCACAAGTGGATGGGCCTCTGCCTACTGGCTTTCTGGAGTGGCCCCCACGCCACTTCAGCGTCCTCTGCAACAACCGACCCCAGGCGCCTGTGCTGGGCTGGCTGGCCTCGCGGGGTCAGCATCAACAGGAGTGGTTGCTTGTGTCAGGAGAGCAGGTTGCCCAGTGGGATGGCAGGTCAGCAGGAGATCAGGCCATCCAAGGTCCCTGCGCCGGAAATTCCCCCAAATCCAGACTCCAAAGCATCTGCCTGACGGTTTTACAGTAGGAACGTTTAAATTTCTGTGAAGAAAAATCATCAGTTTGCCAATGACTTCCTGTAAGAAAGGCGCCCACATACCTGATCTGACTTGAGCAGCCCGGGATCATCTGTGCCCGGCTGGCTGAGGTCCTGCGCAGAGCGGCTACCTCCCAGCTCTGTCACGCTTGTCTCCGATGACGAAGAGGGCAGCCCGTGGGCATAGATGTCCTCCTCGTCGCTGGACGTCAGTCCCTGATCCCGTGAAGGCTGCCCCAGGTGAGGCTCCTGGGCGCTGGCCACCAGGGCAGAGGCCTGGGGAGCCAGTTGTCCTCCTGCACCCGCCGGGTCACACTCTGAAGCAGCCACTGCTTTCTGGCCTGTGTCTTTGTCAGTGGCAGCGTGCCAGGGACTTGAGTCAAGGTGGTCAGGGGGCCCCGCACGCGTCAGGAAGCCCTGCTCTTTGCTGGGCTCCTCAACCCCACCTCTGTCAGCTCTGGTCCCCGGAAGCCACCACTCAGCACTGGGGGCCCAGCTTAGGCTGGACGGCACCGGGGGCACATCCAGGAGGGGGGCTTCAGAAAACGTGCTCTGGAGGTTGTCAGGCTCCTTGCCCCCCACCTCCTGGGCCTCAGCAGACCTGCCACCCTGTTCTTGGCAGGTGGACTGTCTGCCATTCAGCCCATCGTCTGCAGGACAGGGCTCCTCTCTGGGTTCTGGGACGTCGCCACTCCAGTCCACGTCCTCCCTGGAAAGCCAGGGCAAACTCAGCCCTCCACTGTGCGGCCCCACCTCGCCTGCATGGCCACTTCGTGGGAGCTCCATTGTACTGTCACGTCCCTCCTTCAGTGAGTCAGGGGTGGGGCCAGGCACCTCCAGGACACTAAATGCTTCAGGGTCGCTGTACTCTGGCAGCATGCCGCTCGCCTCGCCGCTGAGGGTGCTCTCCTGGTCGGGAGACCCTGTGCTGGACCGATCCATGGTGCTGCCCAAACTCGAGGTCATGGACAGCAGGTCTGCGTTCAAGGACTGGGGGCTACCTCTGGGACACTCGCCACAGGGGGTCGACTCGAGGGAACTGTGGCAGGCACTCCTGCTTCCGCCGTCTAATTTAAAAGAACATTTGAAATTAGATGACTCTATGTAAAGAGTAAGACACTAATTAAAAAACAAAATTTTGGCTTAAGAAAGAAACATTTTAAATGAAGGATAATAAATGGTGAGGAATAAATCTCTTAAGCACAAACTATCCCAGTGTTTTAAATGGATGCAAATACTGTACATACTGATGGCTCTGAGCCTCCTTTAAGAAATGTTAACTAAGAAAAACAAAGGAACAGATCACAGACCAACTTGTAAAATTTTAAAAAATTATTAAAATGCTAAGGAATCTGATAACATTTTCCTTCAAAAATGCAGTGATCTTTAGCTAGAGAGGCTTAATAGTCACCAAAGAATAAAAAATTAAAAAAAAAATTCACTGTTGAATCCCTTAAATTAGGGGATTCAATGTTAAATCTCCTATCTAAGGACATGCTCAACACTAAACAGAAACTGGTCCATCCAAAGAGTTCCATGACTTTCCATCCAGGTTCACAGACTCTCTGGTCTAATAAGGATATACAGGAACAGACCAAAATTTTCATTTAAATATTAAAAAGTATAAAACCCAGAACTGTGAAGCAAGTTGGCATGGTCTATCGTTACTTAAACCAGAGATGCTTCACCTGGGGTACAATGTGCAAAATATTTCAAGTAAAACTCCTCTGGGGAAGAAACACGTTCGCCCTCAGAGGTCTTCTGTGCCTTTGGGTGAAGGGCAAGCACCCACGCGGGGAAGCCGCACCCCCCCACCCCCGACAGCGCGGTAAAGCGCCCCAAGTGTGCGGGGGGCTCCGCGCGGGCCTTGCTGCAGGCTGTACCTGTCTTCTTCTTTCTCTTCTTCTTCACTTTGAGAGGCTTCACAACAAGCTCCTGATCGAAGTCTTCCGAGCTAATAGCGCTGAACCTCTTGGTGCTGAGCTGGCTGCCCCTGCCCAGCTCGGGGGCTGCCTGGAGCCCGGAGCCACTGTCGGTGGAGTTGAGTGAGCCGCTCCTGCTCCTGGGCTCACTGGCCACGGAGCTGCCCACAGAAGCGCCTCTGAGCCTGGTCTCGGGAAGCGTGGCCCCCAGAGGCCTCTCAGCGCGCTGCCCGTGGACTTGGTCTGTGCATCCCGGTGCCTCCAGACCATCCCGTGCTGGGAGAGGAGAGTTCGGTTTTAAAATGGGTCCTCGGAGAGAAAGACGGCGTGCTCTTACTAAGGTCTGCCAGCCCTAAATACCAGCCTGCTAAACCCAGAGAAGCCAGCAAAACCAAAAGAACTGCACAAAAGACTTCAATGGTTTTTGTTCTCTAGCAAGTCCCTGTATCAAAATCAGCAAAACTCACCACAGCTGTCTTCTGTAAAGAACTCAAAGGGAAAGACAAGTATAGAGCATTTCTCACTTCAATTCACAAATAATTTATGAAAGAGATGCCTGTCTATTGAAAAAGGGCTTAGTGACATCTCATTTTAACCCTATACCTTGAATATACTTTAATACTAGTCAAAGGGCGGTTGAAAAACACATGTATCTATAATAAAATTTCCTGAATTTCAAGGAAGGAAAGGTAATTTTCCACTGGTGCAACTTCAAACAGAAGTCCAAGAAGGTGTCAGTGTCTGATGCCAGCAGAACTTGAGTCCCGGCGCTCTGTTCCCATGACAGGGGCCGGCAAGCTCCCCTCCGTGGACTCATCCTCCTCCCAACATGACACCGGCATGCTCCGGCCACAGAACCCCCAAGTCAGGACCGTGGCCCATTTTGATCCATTTGGCTGTCCTTTTGTTACTGAGTATCGACTGTATGCTGGACATGTTCCAGGGGCTGGGATACACCCTCACCCACGCAGACGGGCACTCCTGCCCTCCCGGGGGCCGCAGGGGCAGCCTGCAGGCTCGGGAGCGCACTCCGGCGACAAGCAGGGCAGGGAAGTTACTCGCAGGAAGGAGATCACGCAAGCTAACGCAGACTTCGGCCGAGAGCTGTGCGGTCCAAAGCAGTGGCCACCAGCCACGTGGCCATTCAAATTCAGATTAATTAAAACCTGACAACATTTAAAACGCGGTCCCTCAGTCACACTCACCACATGGCCAGTACTCAGCGGCCACGTGTGGACAGAGGCCACCACCGACAGTGCACACACAGAGCACTTCCATGACCGCAGGAAGTTCTCCTGGCCTCCGGGCTCCACGCCACTTCCCCTCTGTGGGCTGCCCTGCCCCCTGGTGACACTGTTAAGGCCCATCTCACAGACTCAGGAGTCAGACCTTATTTCCTCCTCATGAAAGTGACAGCTCTGGAACGATGTTCATCCTGCCTGCCCTCCGTGATCTGAGGTAGTAATTCACTCCCTTTCATCTCTGAAAAGATTATAAATGTAGGACCAGGATAGCTCATAATTTCATTTTCACCTTTTTGAGGATAGTATCTGGCTAACGTGAAAATGGTTTTTTTTTGGGGGGGGGAGGTAATTAGTTTTATTTATTTTATTTTACTTTCAGGGGAGGTACTGGGGATTGAACCCAGGACCTCGTGCGTGGGAGGCGTGCGCGCTACCACGTGAGCTATCCCCTCCCCCAAGAGTGTTTTTTTATACTCTCCTAGCAGCTACACTGTGAACTCCAACACTGTAAATAAAGACAAAAGGCTGCAGCAATGCCTCGTGCCGGCTGCGGATCGCATGGGGCCGGGCCCGGCAGGCTGCTGCCCCTCCTATGCTGGAGGGCAGGGCACCCCACTTCCTGTCCAGGGTCCCCGCTCCCTCTCCTGCACTTACTCAGACATTAGCTGATGCTGATCAGAGTAGACACAACAGTGAGGATGGCCCTGCGGCCAAGGGACCCCAGGAAACCGGCGGCGCACCCACAACTGTGTACAGGGCTGACCCTGGTGAGGCAGGAGAAACAGCGGCTGCAGCAGAAATCTGAAAGGTGACCTGGGGCTTGTCACTCACTCCCCCAAGCCTCAGTTTTCTAATCTGCAAACTGAGGACACCATTTGCTAACACATCATACTAGGCTCTTCCACAAGCCCTGTGCTGTGTTAGGGCCACAAAGGTGAGTCACAAGATCCTTGCAACCAAAAATCTATTTTTCTGTGAGGGTAAGTGGTAGGTCAATGACTGAGGTCAAAGAGCAGCAGGAAAAGGGTCCCAGGAACTCAGCGAAGAGGAGAGACTGACTCAACTAAGTCACTTAGGGGAAGTATCAGAGATGTAGTGATACCTGGACAGGTCTTGAGCCACGAGGGCGGTGCGGAGAGCAGAGAGGCGTGGTGGGCAGAGGGCACCGCCCCCCAGGGCAAGCCACCCCTGGGAGCGCCCACCCTCTGCCGGGACACTGCAAGCGCCCCAGGGCGGGCGCCTGCGGCAGGACTGGAGGTGCCCTGCATGCCCGTCAGCAGGGCCCCGGGAGCACAGCGAGCAAGGCAGGGCGAGGCCACTCCAGCCCCTGGGGGAAGGGGCCTGGTCAGGGAAAGGCGGGGGCTCATGTGTCACATCAGTGGTGGTGACTCTGGGCAGGCACCCCGCTCACCTAGAGACTGAGAACCTCCCACGTGGGTGGCTGAGGACTGCGTAAGGTCACGAGTGTTAGGTGCTTAGCAGAGTCTCTGGAACCTGGCGAGGATGACACAGGGGTGATGGGGACGGGCGCCCCACAGCTGCTGCTACTGCCAGGGACACATACGTGAAGCAGTGGGGACGTGTGCGCAACAGCACACGGTAAGACTCTTTAGAATCTGGGCTTATATATGAATTACAAAAAAAGAAGTCAAAACAGAATAATCAAGACACAAGGAAGAACTGTGTTAAAGGTAAAAAGTATGCCCCAGATGGCAGATTTAAACATTCTGACGCCTCATGCATTAGTCTCACAGGTTGTCTCAGAGCATCGGAGATCAGTCAAGTGGGGCTGGGTTTTCCTTCCTGCTCACCCGACCGCCCCATCTTCCAAGCCCACAGAAGCAACGCTACCCAACGTGAGACCCTGGCTGACGTAAGCCTGAGAGTAGGTAACCTTCAAGAAAAGTATCACAAACCGTATTTTAAGAGTCAAAGGAAACCCACTGAATACCTCCTTGTTCAGATAAAGCTACGACCATTTAACGAGCAAATGGTAAGTTTTATACATTATTAACGGCAATTACATACACACGGTACATTTTATAACAAATACAAACCTATTGATGCTAGCCCTTCAGGCCTGCTGGAAATTCTTATAATGTTCCTGTCTCCCTTTAAGAAAAATATTTCATTTTCTGTGCAGGAAACAGACACGATATCGCCTGATCCTTCCAAACCAGCAATTGTGGCCTGTCAAAAAAAAAAAAAAAAAAAAATCACAAAACCAGGCAATCCTAATAGTTCAAGTCATACAAGCATGTGAAGGAATCCAGATAACTGCCCTTTGTTATGATGACTTTCTGGAACTTCTCTGTTGTCTCCTGACAAGCTCGCCCTCCTTGGCAACCCAGGACTTGTCCCAGCTCACAGCGCTGTAACCAGCCCCCGCCTGGCACACCCCTCCTGGGCTGGACCAGGGGCTGGCAGGTCTAGGTCCCCCACTGTGTACTCCTGTGGGAGAGACTAGTGCGCACTGCAATCCGTGGTTCTGGATGAATGAATGAGAGAGGGATGGTTCTCCTAACGTCTGATAGTAGGCAGCAAGCAAAACACAGGACATCCCTGAGCCCACACTGAGTTAAAAAGCTTCTCAGTCAACACTGCAAATAAGAGACTAGTTCACTGTAGAAGAGAAATGGGGCTGAGTTCTTGTTCATTCTTAAATAACCCTGATGAACAGCTTTAGACTGACATCAGTTTGAAAGCTTCCAATCCTGGTGCCACGTTCAGACTGTCTGCCCATGAGCAGCCCCTGTGCCTCCGTTTCTCCACCTATAACATGAAGGGGATTGTGCCTGTTACAGAGAGTGCCGGGTGAGTGCTCAGGAGGGAGGAACTGATTGTAATCACAGTGTATCTTGACCCCACTAATTAATAAGTGTGCATGACATTCAAAGAGGACCCAAAGAAAGGAGAAGTTATATTCTCTATAACCAGGAAGAATACAAAAATGCCTTTCAAAATGTTCTTTAAGAAACAAACTCAGGGCTAAAGGGCACCTTGGTGACCCTTAACCCAGCTCACCCGCTCCCTCCCCATGCTCCGGGTACAGAAGCCCAGCCGGGAGATGAGAGATGCCTAGTTGTAGGCAGAACCAAACCAGGATCTTCCAGGAGAAGAAGAGGTCCCTTTTCTTTCTACTGACCCAGCAGTAGCAGGCATGGCTAATAACAGTAATTAAGAAGCCTTCAGATGATGAATTTCGGTTTCTGTTGGCACACCAATTAAGAAGCCCCTTTGATTTCTATAGTGAAGCTCTGCTTATAAAGCAGACTGTCTGTCAGAGGCCTACAGGCTTCAGGAAGGAAGAACCGAGAAGGATGGGGGGGGCTGAGGTGGGGAGGTTATTTACAAAACAGCAAAAGCTCTGCCCTCAAGGAGGACCTGACACTAAACTTTTTTTAAATTCTTAAATCTGTCTCTCTTGGCCATAATCTATTATTATCCTGATTTAAACAGAAAGTGTCTCCTACTGTGATTTGATGATGCTGGAAAGTTGTCCAAGATACAACATTAAAAGAAAAAAGAAAAGGCAAAACAATGTGGCTCCTGCTGGACAGGAAAAACAGAGGAAACAGAGGTAAAAGAACAGGGTGGAAAGAAAAACAGAGACAGGGCCCCCATCCTGTGCCCTCAGTGTTACCTGGGGGTGTCGAGGGAGAGTCTCTGCCTTACTGTTTCTGTCCCGTCTAAGTTTTCATTTACCGTGCTCATAGTCATTTGGTAGTCGGAAAACAAAAGATTCAAACAGGTTATAAAGAACAAGTTTTGTTTTTTGCTTAAATTAAACACACACACACACATAATTTCTCAACAGGGGACAGGACTATGAATATCTAAACCAAATGTTTTTTCAAATCTACAAAAATAACCAAACTTTCATTTGATTTCCTCGCCTGGCCCAACAGAAAAAGCAAAGCATTAGAATCAGTACAGCTCCTTCCGTCATCTGAGAAATGAAGCAGAAATGTCCATAAACATTCTCTTGCCTCTAGTCACCAAGGATATGGCACGATCGCTCCATGTACCTGGTTGATGGTGTCTAGAAGGTAAATGCTGTATTCATTCCAACTCAACACCCAGCCTTCTTGGAAGAAGCAGGAAACGAGCCCCAGGTGCTTCTCGGGTGAGCTGCAACTCCCCTTGTCGGGGGACTCCAGGCGCGGGTACAGCTCAAAAGGCTTGACTCCTCCGGCAAAGACATCTTTTAAGATAAATGTGGCCTGAACGGTCCCGTGGATGTCAGCCTTCCACAGCCGGAGCCCAGGCCGCGATGCGTACAAGGTTAGATCGCTTTGCTTACAAAGTCCTGGTATAAAACAGGCACCAAATTTCCCGGTGCTGAAATTACAGGAGCAGAAGAAGGAAAGAGAGAGACATGGACTGATTTAAAGTGATAGTTCTCAACCCCTGATATTAACTAAAACAAAGATTTTTGGATTAAGCCAAAACAAAATTGATTATTTTTCAAGCCCTTTTCTATTTTTCATATCCTTTTCTGCAGTGTTTTCTGTTAACGGAATCGCACTGCCGTCTCCAGACCCTCAGAGGGCAAGTCTCCGCCCTGCACTCCCCACAGCCCCATCAGAAGCGTGCAGCCCGAGCACCGCACCCCGGCTTTAACTCCACTCTCTGGTTTAATCCTCACAGCGACCCTGCGACTGCCGCTCTAGGGAAGCAGAAGCTGAGGCAGAAGGTGACAAACCCAGGACCCACCACCCTCCCCTGCTCTGAAACTGTTCCCCTAGCGTCTGCCTGCTGAGCTCACACCAGCACCACAGCTTTATGTCCAGAACCGCAGCAGCCCTCTCAGGACCCCCTTAAACCCACCAGAGGGACCGACCCCCTTCTAATCCGCAGGCTTGGTATTTTCTTCTGGTTTTCAAATTATGAAACATCTGACACAGACAGAAAGCACTTCATGAAGCCCAGCAGTGAAAGGCGCGCCCAGGAGCCCGCCCTCAGCTCTGGAAATAAGGCATTAGCGACACCGCTGACGGCCTTGTGCTCTGAAGTGCCCGCTCTGTCCCCAGGGGAGACACCTACACTGAACTCTGTGTTTATTGTTCCCTTGCTTTTATTGACAGTTTGAGCACAGATCTAGGGACTCCTGAACACTACATAACTTAGTCTTGTTTGTCTTTCATTTGCATGAAAAACAGTATGATGCTATTTGCATCCTTTTGCAACTTGCTTTTAACTTAATATTTCTAGGATTTATCCTTGCTTAATAAAAAAGCTGTAGCTCATTCTCTTCCACTGCTATAAAGTATTTCCCAATTTATTTATTCACCCTCTCATTGATGGTATTTGAATTAGCTCCAGTTTTTCACTCTGAACAGTGCTATGAGCATTTCTGCAGAGCCTCCTAGTACACAGGCCTCAGAGTTTGTCAGGGATATTTCAGGAGTGGGACTGTCGGGTTGCTGGGTAACTAACTGTTGGTTAGATAAGAGCAAATTCAAGTCCGGAAGACAATTTCAAACTTTTCCCATTGTGTTTACACCGACCCAGACTCCCATCAGCAAACTGTGAGTTCTCACTGCTCCACATCTTTGCCAAAGCTCAGACTTCCACCAGAGTTCAAATACTAAGAGTTTCAGTTGAACCCCAAGTCCCCCTGATTCTCTCTCCAAAAGGGTTCTCTGATTTTGAACTGGCTTTAGATTGACACCTGGGCTCAATTTCCAGCCCTGACATTTAACAACGAAGCAGTGTGGGTCTCAGTTTCCTAGTCTGTAAACCAGGGATAACAACTCCCACCTCAAAGGCTGGTGTGAGGACTGGGTGACAATCGATGAAGACACGGAAAGCAACGCTGTGACCCTGTGAGTCCCCACAAGCGCTCAACTGCTCTGACCCCACCTACATCTCCAGCACGTGTGCGTGCTCACCACGTGCTCCCGCCTCGCCTCGCTGCACCAGCAGCTCCCCGACCCCGCGCAGCCACACATAGCCAGTCATCTAGGGCTTCCTCCATACTACACCATCTCCCTATGTCCCTCTGGCACCTCAGTAACTAAAGCCCTCTGGGCGGGGTCCAAGGAGGGCATCCAATGCCAAGCTCAGCTTTGAAACAAAGATCGTCAGACTAACCAAGTGTCAACACCGTAGATCGATCGTGGACAGCTCTCTAATCCACACTGCATCTGATTCCTGTCCGCGGGATGCATTCTGCAGAGGTTCTCTAGAAACACTCAAAGGAATTTTAGAAGGGCAGCCCGTAACCTCCTCCTCCTGCCTTTCCTATCAAGTCAGTTTCTATTTGATGATCCAAGTTTTAAATCTATTTTCCTTCTATGCAAAGGTCCTCTTAAAAATCTCTTGTCACTTCCATTTTGATTTGCGCACCTTAGGTACCTAAAGCATTCACTTTAATATTTAGTGAGTTCCTGCATTATGTAAGTGACTGTGCAGGGCTGCAGGCAACTTGAAAGGCAGTTAAGAAGGATGTGGCACTATCCTACGATGTGCGCACGAACAGTTACAACAGCATCCAGGCGGTGCTGTACCTGAGGCTCGGAGAGCTGACCGAGGAGCACACACAAAGGGGACATGTTTCACCAGGACCTTGGACACTGAGCGGACCACGAACAGGCTGAGGAAAGGGGAGCAGGCACTCTGGGGATGGACACTCAGAGGAGGGTCCTGGCAGGTGGCTGGCTCTAAGGAACTGCTGAGTCGTGTGGGGAGCGGGTCGGGATGAGGCAGTGAAGCCAGGGCTACTAGCTACAAGCCAGGCGCAAACCGTCCTCACCCCGACTCGGCCACCGCCCCCAGCCGTGAGGCTCCACAGCGCTTCCTCGTGTCATTCTGAGTTGGACACTCAAACTCCAACTTTTAAGGTCTAATCAGGGCAGGATTCTAAAATCATGAATAAACTAACCTAGTTTCTTAATTTTGGTGGGGACAATTTCCAGAAAAATCACTGATGACTTTAAAAGAATACCTGAATTCTCTTTATGAGCCACACTGATACGGAAAAAGGTTTTCTGGTTATCAAATGCTAACCATAAAATAGTGTTTTCTAATTTTTGTGTAATTCATGGTGCCACAGACCCAAAGCGCTGAGCGCAGAGAGCCTGATACGAGAGAACCAGCCAGAGCCCTGACAGCGATCTCGACAGCCAGACGCCCGAGGCCACCACACAGGCACGGCGCTCAGGCGCTCAGGCTGCTCCAGAATCCGCCGTGGCTCTGACTGGGGTGCAGAGGCTCCACACGCACACCCGGCACCAGCTGCAGCGGGCAGGTGCTGCCGAAGCAGGACCGCAGGGCACATGCACACGGCCAGGGGAGGGCGCCACATAACGCAGAGGGGGACCAAGATATAACCCGTTGGGTGGGGGATGTGTCTGGGGAAGGCTGGAGATTTCCCGGGAGAAACACAGACGTGGTTTTGTCCAGTCTGAGGAGGTTCATGCCCTTGATCAGAAGGGGATGCCTGCATCCTCCACCACCGAGTGCCCCTGCCTGCACTGGACCCGAGCTCTGCTTTCCCACTGACAGGGCATCCCTGGCCCTATTTGGGCCTACCCCATCCATCCCACATGCTGTCACGCAATCCCTCCAAACTCTCGCCAGACCACACGTTCCCCTCGAGGCACACCCTAGATCTGTGTCCCGTCTACAAAAGCAAAGGCCTCCAAAAACCTGCCTCTCCTCCATCAGCCCCTCCAACCCCCTGGCTCCATGGTCACACGGGGCCATCACGTGGCAGGATCCAAAGGTCCAGCCCAGCCCCCTTCTCGGGGCCAATCAGTAGCTCTGACACAGCTGATTCTGAAGGCGCTCCCTCCCCCGACAGGTAAACAACAGAATGCCCAGAACACGAGGCCTCCCCCACTTTCTTAGTTACATTCCCTCCCTGGGTGAGCTCATTGTCCCAGAGCTTTAAATACCGTCTAAATGCTAAGGGCTCCCAAATGCCCAGCTCACCCTCCACCCGCCACTCCACCTCTCGACTGGGAGGAGGAGCACGCTTCCTGGTCCCCGCCTTCTCTCCACCAGGCTTCTCTGGGCCAATAACCCACATCCCCACTTACCCAACTGCTCAGGCCACAAGTCTCTGCCTAACCTCCTCTCACACCCCAGAGCCCACAGACCCATCGGCTCTGCCTCTAAAGCCTTCCCGGCACCCCACCCCGGCTGAGCCCCCCCCACCTCCCACCGGAATCACCCGGGAGCCCCCGGCTACCCACGCCCGCTGCCGCTCTCGCCCTCTCGACAGCAGCAAGAGTGACCTCCCCTGGCCAGAGCCTCTCGGGACTCTCAAGGGCACTGGAGTAAAGCAGCCCCTGTGCAGGGCCCACCCCCAGCCCCCAGCCCCCATCTGCTCTGCACACACTTGGTCCAGCTGCTCCTCAGACCCTCAGTGCTTCTGCCTCCAGGGCTTCCCTCCAGCCCCTCCATCCTGCCTCAGGAATGTGCTCAGGTCCCTGGCGGGGCCAATCAGTAGCTTCCCTTCCTGCCTACCCAAAACAGACACCATGCCCTCTGCTCTCTCCCCGCTAGCTCCACACCGATTTACTACCCTACATTCTAGAACATGTTTATTGAACATCTGTCACGCCGGGGCACCCGGCCCACTCCTCCACAGCCACCCAGCCTCCTCCCAGCTCCTTGAACCTCCAGGCCCCAGCCCAGTGCAGGGCCCCGGCACCTGCTGTTCCCTGAGACCCCTTTCCACACCTCAGCTTCAGTTCAAACACGCGCCCCGCCACAGCAGCCTCTCCTGACCTTCCGCCTCTTCTCCCCGATGCTTCCTGTCCAGCATCACCGCAGCCCAGACGTTCATCTGGCTTGCAGGCAGCGATCTGTCCCCTTGCCCATGCTGTCACGTGTGGGCCACCCAGTGGGCCACCTGCTGAATGAAGCACCACTCCCAGGAGGCAGGCGTGGCCCTCGCTAACGACAGTCTAATCCAGCACATGGCAGAGACAAGCCTTCAGGACTCAAAGGTTAAGACGTTTCCACTCCTTCTGCGTTACTTCTCTAATATACCTTCCCTAAGAGAAAGGGGGCACGTTTATATACTTCTGCTTGGCAAGAGGACGCTTTTATCCAAAGCTGCCAAAACACCTGACTACACAAACGCAGCAGGAGAGGCTCACGCAAAGCAGCTTAGGTGCCCACACGAGAGGTTAGCAGGCCAGGTTTTAAAAGAAAGACCGCTGGGTCTGTGATCCCCATGGGAAGAATCGGCTTTTATAGTCCACCCTCCTGAATGACACAGTCTGCGAGGCACTGACAGACGAGCTGGCACAAGGCGTCCGGCTGAGAAGTGGGATCCTGGCAGAGGGAAAGTCAGGACCAAGTTCTGCAGAACCACTAAGCCCAAGCTGCACATGCCACTGAGTTTCCAGGGCCCAACAAGGAGATAATTGCTATAAAAAGACCAAATTGTTGACGGAATTAAGGAGGGTATTCAGCGTGGAAAGCAGGAACCATTGGGGAGGCTCACGGTGTCTTTTAACAGCCATGGGCCACGACATAGAAAAGAGAATAAACTTCCACTGTGTAGCTGCAGACAGGACACAGAATAAGGGATGCTGAGATGCCAGAGGCTGGCTCTGCCCAGCGGACCTTCCCTGACCTTCTCACGGAGCCGATGGCACCACCAGCCTCAGCCGGCCCTCATCCACCACGCCGGCACACCCTGCCGTGCTCCCCACTCCCCGCAAGGCCACCCAAGCCCCCTCAGCGTTCCCCCAGCCCACGAGCCACCGGTTCTCAGCAGGCAGCGCTGCCGCCTCACCGGAATTCCTCCAACTCCCGCCGTCCTCTCCCTCTTCTCCCACAGCCCAAGTCCCTGCGCCCCAGCCCTCTTCTCTTCCCCTCCTCCACTCCATCTATCCCCCTCTCCACCCCCTCCACCCCACCCCATGCAAACCACGAGCAAAACCGAGCCACAGAGCTCTACAAGAGTGTCACTGTGCGCTTTGATGCCTTTCCCCACCCGGCTGCCAGGCAGGGGGACTTGGACCGACCCTTCCCTCACTGTTCTACCTCCTGGGACCAGGCAAAGGGGGAACACTGTCTCGGCCTGGAGCCCTGAATCCTTCCAGACCCTCCCTTCCTCTCCAGACTAGGTGATAGCCCGTGGGAACTCCACCGGCAGTGACACAGCCAGGGACACTTCTGCTGCTGAGTTCACTAAGGTTCTCCGAGGGCCTGGCACGTGGTAGGCTGACCCGACTCCAGGCCCCTAGACCTGGCCCTCAAGGTGCAGCAGCCACACGTGCCTCCTGTCCATGCCTAGACCAGACGTCCTGTGGGCAGGCGGGCTGGGGACCCACCTGGGCCGGCCCACGTGGGACACTCACCTTTTCCTTGGCTGTGTTCCGATCTGCTTGACGGACTGCTCTTCGGTGTAGAAAAGCAGACTTCTCTGCAGTGTGGAGACGAGCAGCACTTTCTGGCTGTAGTCCAGCTGCACGATGGAGGCCGGCTCTTCCAGCACCAGGTGGGAGTTACAGACGCCCTGCGGACAGAGTGCAGGACCGCTCTGCTGTGACTGGGATGGAACGCGGCCGGATGGAACGCGGCCTTCCCAGTGACTGCATTTAGGTCAACGCAGCCCTTAAAACGTATGCTTTGATTCTCATCAGGTTCAGTACTGACTGAATGGAAGAGTCCTCACTAGTGAGAAAACGGTGTTAGTGTCATCAGCTACATCAAGTTTGCCAAGAAACATTTAAACACTCTGTACAATTTCTTTTAAAATGTTCTCAGTAGATGGTTCAAAGAAGAATCCATAAAGACCTAAGCAGAAATACGTTGCATCATGTGTATCATTTATTCCAAGAGAACACAATGGGACCTTCTACAAAATTCCTGTGACAACAAAAGTCCGTATTCCAGTCTTCCCCCACAAAGAGTTCAGAGCAATTCTGGGGACATTATACCCTTGCCCACTGAAAGGGTCAGAGGCAATAGGCTAGAGAGAAATTAAAGTCGCACTAAATATATTAAGAAATACATTAAAATTCTAGAAGGTATTTTACTGCTAACACAAACTGTATTTCTTGGACTCAAATATCTGCTCCTGTAAGTCATTCTTCTCCAGAACCTGTGTCTTTAATTGTTCAGGAAATACTGATGCAACGTCACAGACCTTTGAGGGGAAAGAAGGAGCAGCAATCAGATGTACAGGTAAAATCTACATACAGTAAAATACACCCTTTTTAGATATAAAATTCTATGAATTTTGACAAATGCACACAGTTGTGTAACCACCAACATAATCAAGATAGAGAAACTCTCATTCCTCATGAAACAGCAAGGACTTTTAAGCCAGATTTCCCGCCTACCTGTGCAGTTATGCAGACGTGGCTTTTCAATTTTTGACTTAGCTTGTAATGGAATTAAATGTATTGTACTGTATTTTGCAAAAACACACATCTTCCCTTGTCTTTTTTGCAAGTCTCATGGAATACCTGTGTCTTTTAAAAAAATTATCAGAACCTCAATAGGCTGGGAAAAAACGATCAGTGTGCTCAGGACAATGGATTCTGCACATGATTTTCTCTCTGTTTCTGGAAACGGTGCCTGAGCAGTGCTCCCTTGGGGCCGCCCACAGGCTGGGGAGTGGCAGCAGGAAAGCACAAATACAGGGGACCCGTTCACATCTTGACAAAACACTTTCCTGTGGAGTACAGTTCTCAAAGTGTAGTCCACGGTCCCCGAGGGTCCCTGTGACCCGTCGAGGTCAAAACCACTGTCATTAAAAAACTGGATTTTTTTACCTGCCCTTTCGCTGAGCTGACATCTGTGCTGACGGTACAGACCCACAGTGGGAGAGCTACTGGAACCTCAAGGGGGCCCAAGCTGAGCAGGGCACCAAATGACAGGCTCAGCTAACCCTTGACGCTCGCAGCCAAAACATACTATTTCACTTCCGAATGTCTTTATGCAAGAAAACGACAATTTCATCAAATCATGACCCTTGCACACACCTTTGTGTCTGTGTGACAAAAGGGGGCGTGCACACAGCGCGCCTGCTGACACGAAGCCTCTGGTTCTCTCGGAGAAGCACCTGTGCACTGCATGAGCTGTGAGCCCAGGCAATCGCTTCCTTGTCACAGAACGCCATTCTTAATTGAAATACTGTAATTATTCACATTTGGGTATTTGGCAGGCATTTCCTCAGAACGAACAAAGCGAGCCTGTCGCTTCAAGGTAAACAAGTGATAGTATTTGCTGTTAATAATAAAATTCAAGTTTACAAGCGAAGATTAGAATTTGAAAACTTGTATCCACCCCTGCGAACTTGGCAGACTTCCAATGGTTAAAGACTTTTTTCATTAGAATGATGGTGGCATTAACAAGGGTGATTTCTTTGATATTACATAATTAAGGGTGTTAACATTTCTAAGATCTGCATCTCAGTGGGTCAATATTTTCCAAGTGACCATTGCATGCTACAAAATCACATATGGGTTAAGGAGCCATTCAAAGTGTAAGGTAGACCAATGGATTTCACTGTAACAGAGCACGAAAAACTCACCCACGTGACTTCAGATTTCATGTTGTGACCAACCTTTAAAGAAACTACTACTGATCTGGGGATATGATTAAAGAAGAACATCCACAGTTCCCTATAAAGGAAGGGCAACTAAAACACTCCTCCCATTTCCAGCTGCGGTCTGGCAGACCGTCTTCACGCACTCCAGCCAAAACAATGCATTGTGGCAGGTTAAATGTAGAATCCAGCTGTCTTCTATTAAGCCAGAATTAAAGGAATCTGCAAAAATGTAAAGCAATGCCACTCTCCTCACTTGTTTTGAAAAGAGTTATTTTCACAAATATGTTATTTATGTTAACACATAATGAGTTTATTAGTTCAAAATAAAGTTAATAAATCTTTTTTAATTTCTAACCTAGTGCACTCAGTAGATATAAACTTATACAAACAAAAGCTCTTTGGGGTCCTCTTTTTAAAAATGTGAAGGGATCTTGAGATCAGAAAGTCTGAGAACTCAGTACCACCTCCAAAGAATAAATAACTAAACCCAATTACCTTCTCTCCAAAAAAAACCAAAAAAAGTCTGAGAACTACTGCTAGAGAATATTTGCAGTCAGTCTTGGAGCAGAAGGGCCTGGCTAGTAATTGCTGAATTCCTAGACGCACTAGGAATGATGACTACAAGTGAGAAAACGAATGGACTGTGTCTCCAAGGGGCCCACTCTAGCTGGGCAGACACACGGCACAGTGAGTAAAGCCCAGGCGGCCATAAAGCCACGTTCGCAGTGGGAAAGGCATGGTTTGGGAGCAGACCCTCAGTCTGAGGTTGAGCTGTCAGGCTTGCGCCCCCGGACCAGTGGCAAGTCCCCACCTGAGGATTTCCACACCTAGCTCAGGGTGCTGCTGTGAGGCATAAACAAAATAACCAATAAGAGGGTGAGGCTGGGCCCCCTGCTGCCACCAAACCCCCCTGCTCCTCTGCCATCAGTCTCTCCCACACAACCAAGGTTTGGCCGGGCCAGTGCTCCAGCCACTGAAAGCGCTGATTTTCATTTACAGTGTGGACAAAGAACGCTGCCTGCCATATCAGTAAGCATTTAAGGCTGCTGGAAACCTGAGGCCATCAGCCACGGCAGCCAATGGGCACCCTGAGGGAACTTAGGATGGAAGGAACAGGATGTTGTCCCTAGAGTGTTAAGGTGCATCTCGAAGGGATGATTTCAATGAGCCCAGACTCTTGCATCTTCCCAAACATAGGAAAGTGCTGAAGTCATTAATTTGAGATGTTTGTTTTTTCTTTGATTAGCAGAAACCCTTTGATGTTCAACTACCTGGTTTGTTTTGGCACAGCTCCTCTCTGTCCTGGCTCCTCCCTGACCTCTCCGGAGCCGTCCCTCAGAGCTACCTGAGAGCCTGTCTGCCCTGCTCAAGTCCTCAGTAAGCCCACTGAATAAAACATTCTCAGCTTTCAGGTTGTTCCTTTTTTTTTTTTTTTTTTTTCAGTTAACAATAATTATGACTGTGAGATGCTTCACGCCCTCCTACAAACCTTTCAAGGAATCAGGATTGATAGTGGCTCTTTTCTAAGAAGTAGCAATAAACAGCAGGAGAATGGAGAAATAAATGTTCCAGTAGAAACAAAGGCCAATTCTTTAGACACAGAAGTAGCTTATAAAGCATTAGAAAAGTCCTTGAAAGAAAATGTTACAAATAACAATTGAGATTAGAAAGGGACAGCGATCAAGAATACAAACTGACCAACTAAAGATACAATTACGAATATAATTTCTTCAAATGGAAGGCCAACAACATTTCTGAAAATAATTTTACCTGGTCTAGATCCAGAGAAGAATAGACAATTTTCCCTTTGTCATCTCCGGAGAACAACTTCATTCCATTGGGGCTCCAAGCCAAAGCTGTTATGCTATTTTTGTGAATACCAGTGACATCAAATCTCCGAAGCTACAAATAAATGACAAAAACACACACAAGAAGAGAAAAGGATGAGCACTGTGAGAGGGAGCTGCACGGACGAGCTGGGACGCACTCCCTGCTGTTTGTGGAAGAGCCGGTGCTCCCAGCCCGGCTTCCACGCTGAGCCCGGCACAGGGGCCCATCCATCTATTCACCTTTGAAGCTGACAAGAGAAGAGCCAGAGAACATTAAGCAAAATTTAAATTAGCCACGTGTGCTTTCTGCCGAGTGTCCTACCAGGAGCAAAGATGTTACCAGATTATAAAGAGCACAGTGCTAGGCTTTTCTGAGCACATATTTTCTCAGCAGATGAGAGTTTCTCATTTAAAATACATGAGGAATTTGTCAAAAAGTTAAGGGATGCTAAAATGATCAGCACGTACCTGTTTATTTCTCCCGGGCAAGGAGGACACAAGTTGAAAAACGGCAACCCTCCCGGAGGCTGTCCCTGCGGCCACAAGGTCATCAAAGCAGCTCAGCAGCTTCACCACTGTGATGGACTCCGTCCTCCCCTGAAAGAGGACACGTTCAGCAACAAAGGGCCAGGCCAGCTTTCAGAACGGAAGCCATCGCCCGGCAGCAGAACGGAACGCTCACTGGACTGCGGCCTGCGCCTCCCTGAGTGAAAACGTGCACAACCCAGAAAGGCAAGTAAACCCCTTCAAACCTTATTCTTTCCAGGTTGTTCGTCTTTGAGATGACATTTAAAACTGCATTTCTGAGGCAGGAAATGCTGGCCGACCAGGTGCAAATACACTGAGCTCTTATCCAGGGAGTTGTAAGGAGCTCGGGCAAGGGGGTAGTTCGCCCTCCGAACCGGAGTCTGGAGTCAGAAGAGCTGCCCTAGACCGAAGCTCTGCCCTCTCACCTCTCAACGTGGACAAGCTGTTCACCGGCTGCTGTCCACGGTGACTGCGACAGTCTTGCCGTGAGGATCAGTAAGACAGCGCGTTACAAACTGATTCCTGGCATGTCTGGGTTCTTGATCAATAGTCATACGAAATGACATTAACTCAAGCTTTATACTTTGGTTTATTAAAAAGCACATGTCAAGCACTGCACACAGATATTCAGGCTTCCAGCCCACCAAGTGATCATTTTTCACTTTGAAACCATTTACTCAGAAAAATTACACAACCACTTTGACCTTGCTAAGACATTCGGCAAGACCTCCAATAAACCATTCTGATCCCTGATGCAGTCATTTAGACGGCAGTTAACCCGTCCGACAGGCAGCTCTCCCTCCACATCCGGGTGCGGAGCTGGGCCGCTCGGTCACGCACAGCAGGGCACGGTCCCGCTCTCACACTGGGCTGCGGCACCCAGACAAGCGCACGAAGGGCCGCCGCCTGCGGTGACCCAGCTGTCTCTCACCTGGTGCTTTACAGCTTGCAGGCTATTTTCATGAGCTCTAAATGTATCTGGCGCCAGATCATGCCAGAGGGTCAGGGATCTGGGTGTCTTAAGCTACAGGAAGGAAGGAGGAGCCCTGGAAACTCCTGATTTTGCAGGTGTATCAGTCAGAGGTGTGTCTGGTAATCCCAGGTGGGAACAGGACGGAAGGAGGAGGGAAAAGGTGCTCCTCTTTGAGAGAAGTGGCAAGTGAACAGGCACGAAGGCAGTAAACCCTGACGAAGACACTTTCAAGACCTGGTTAGAACGCGCGTCCGTGGTGAAAACAGCACAGCGACCCTCCTTGTGAGCGTCTCCCTTCCCTGCTCCCCAGGCTACTGTCTGGCACTTCACGTGCATTATGCCCTGGAATCCTCAGACCGCCAACAGGGGAGTGCTGTCCTTAGCCTCACTTTACAAAGGTTGAGTGGTGTGCCCGCGGTCACACAGCTGGAGAGACCCATGTTAGGACCCACACTGGGTGTGACTCTCCAGGGCCCGCTCCGCCTCGCTGCTCTGCCCTGTCTCTGAGCGAGCCCACGGGCCCTGCAGACAGACAGCCTGGTCGGCCGTGGAGGAGAATGAGAGGACCCCACACCTGGAGTGTGGGGACAGGAGTGACGGTTCCATCACTGCTCTGAGGAAGAAAGTGACCACATGCTTCAGGTAGGTACCACCTTGACGTGGCAGCAGAAGCTCAAAGTGAATTTTTCCCCAGGAATTTGTAATTATAAAAACTGCTACTGCATCTGGAATCAGAATCATTTACTGGAGAGCATGCCATGTGGCAGCAAAAATCAAACAACTGTGTGATTTTCTGAATGAATGGTTTCAATACAAAAATCATTGCTCAGATGGGCTGGAAGCCTGAATATCTACACACAGTGCATGTCCACATGCTTTTTGATAAACCAACGTATTAAACTCAACTTAGTGTTACTTAATATGATTATTAACGCTACGGTTCTTGACTTAAGACCAAACCGTCCCGAGCATCGGATTACCAGTACTTAACTATACTTCAGATAGAGACAAAATATGACGTTTCAACACCTGACAGTAAAATACTGTAGCTATGCTGGAAATCATTCCTCTCCGAACACCCAGAAATGCCGAGTGAGACACCTAGAACGCTCTTCTAAATGCACAGCGGATCTCGAGAAAGTATAGGATCCACAAGAGCCCAAAACAAGAAGAAAATTGTCAAACTGGAACAGAAGCCGGCCCTGGAGCTGCAGGCCACCCCGGGGCTACCTGGCCAACACTTGGACCCGAGGCTTTCTGAGGTGAGCAGGGGTAACGGGGACAAGGCTTCAGGCCAGACTGGAGGGTGGGGGAGCTGGAACTGATCTCCCCTGCAAAACCCAGAACCCCTGAAGACCTAACTCTCAGGGAAAGTGGACATAGGGAAAAGTCAATTTGCTGGCAAATCGAGCTGACAAGGAATTGTCTTATCTCAGGCATTGACTGAAGTGAATAAAAAAGAACAGTTCCCCAGAATCTGTAATCGCAAACCTGCCCTACCCAGCACCAGAGTCTGAATTTATTCTTCCTTCCCTAAGAAGCTCCGTGCCAGGCAGTCTGGCGTGCTTCCGAGGTCGGTAGCACTCCAAGGTGCCTGCAGAGTGAACAAAAGCCCAGCTGTGGAACAGTCTCGACCCAAGTCCCTCGGCATCTGCACATGTGAGGATCAGCCCCGAAGCTCACAAATAGAAATTACCATAGGGAAACAGGCCCCATAAAGAAGAATCAGCTAAAAAAAGCAGTCACAGAATTGGACAACCCCTCACCCCGACTCAAGTATTTCACTTAGAAGGAAGAGATCCAGAACATAAAAGAAACATGCTTAACATTTTGAAAGAAATATAAAAGGAAACTGAAACATAAGAGCAAGCCATTATTATAAATAATCAAGTAGGGGGAGGGATGCATTGGGAGTATGAGATTAACAGACGCCCAGTACCATATATAAAACACATAAACAATACGGACTTACTGTATAGCACAGGGAACTATATTCAGTATCTTATAATAAATTAAAATGAAAAAGAATTGAAAAAAGAATATAGATACACACACATGTGTAACTGAATCACTTTGCTGTACACCTGAAACTAACACAATATTGTGTATCAACTATATTTCAACTTAAAAAATTACTTTAAAAATCAGGTAGAAATGAAAACTAATCAAAAGAGGTTCATGGTGGGCTAAATAACAGATGAGTCACAGCTGAAAGATTACTGCACTAGATGGCAGATCGGTGTAGAAAAGAAAGAAAAGATAAAAAACGTAAAGAAGTGAAGAGTCACAGAGGACAGAACACGACGGTCCCACCTGCGTCTAACTGGGACTCTCTGAAGGCGGGAAAAGAGCAAGAGAAGGTGGTGTCCTCAGAGATGCGCTGAACGCCACCCAGAACTGATGAAAGGGCTGTGCCCGCAGGAGCACAAGCCTTGAACAAGACTCATGGAAAGGAACACACACGCACATCGTGTAGTGAAACGGTCAAACCTCAAATGCAATGAGAAGGTATTAATATGTCAGAGAAAAAGGGAAAACGACTAAATATGAGTAATTTTTAGAAAGGACTTCTCAACAATTGAGTCCAGAAGACAGTGGAACATTATCCTCAAAGTGCTAAGAGAAAAACTTGGCCTTGGATAGAACACCTCTCTAGACAATTCAAAGACAGAGAGACATTTAGACAAACAAAAAGTCAAGAGTACTTACCACCAAAAGATTTCAACGTGAGAACTGCTAAAGGCTGTGCTCCAGTAAGAAGGGAAACAGTTGCAAATGGAACAACTGAGATGTAACAAGGAATGGCGAGTGAAGACGACGAAAATGTAAGAGTCTCTACACAGTGACTCTAAAATATAATAATAATAATAAGTCCAATTTGAGTAGTTACAAACAGAAACAAAAAGCTAGACAGTTACATGTATAATGAAGAAGGCCAGAGACATTATAAGAAAACTACAGGCCAACATTCCTCACGAATACAAACACAAAAAAATCTGAATAACATATTGCTAAAATGAATATAGCAAGACTTTCTAAAAAGGATAATATATCATAACAGAATGGGGCTTAAAACAGTAATGCAGAGTTAGAATAATAACCAAAACTCAATTCATGTAACATATTAATAAGGAAATCATATCATCACAACAGATTCAGGATAAATATTTGACAAACTTCAATACTCATTCATGATAAAAATTCTCAGATAGCTAGGAATAGACATAGAAGCATCTGTCAGGAATGTACAGCTAATGTAACGGTGAAGACTAAGGCTAAGACAGAGACGTTCACTCCACTGCCAGCGTTACACTGGGGGCCCAAAGCACAATAAGTCAAGTTAAAAATTAAAGGCACACAGACTGGAAAAGATGAAGTAAAACTCTTCATAGGCAAACACAATCATCAATGTAGAAAACCCTAAGAAATCTACAAAACAGAATATAAGTGAAATATACAATTGATTTTTGTATTTCTATATACCAACAACAAAAAATCTGAAAGTGAAATAAAACTGTTGCATAATTTTTATATTATCTGTGAAGTGACATACTATTACTTGAGGGTAGACTGAGGTAAGTTAAAGGATACTTACTATAAACCCTAGAAGAACTACTAAAAAAATAAACCAAATAGGGCCTAATAAGCCGTAGTGCACGTAAAACAGAAGTATGAAAACATGATTAATCCAAAGAGCAGTAGGAGTCTGTGTCTGTTTTGTACATAAGTTCACTTGTGTCACTACACTTCAATAGAAATTAATAAATGAAAATGAATAAATAAAACAAAGAGCAGTAGGAAAAGAACACAAAAAAATAAGGTATAAAGAACAGGTGGGGTAACTAGAAAACAATTACCAAGTTGGTAAACTTAACTAATAGTTCTCCACTGGGGCAATTTTGTCCCTCCCCTCCCCCATCCCACAGGACATTTAACAATATCTGGGGGCTGCTACAACTTGGGAGATATTATTGGCATCTAGTAGGCAGAAACCAGGGGTGCAGCTAAACATCCTACAATACACAGGACAGCGCCCCCAAACCAAAATGTAAGCAGTGTCAGGTTGAGAAACCGTGACTTAAATCCAACCATTTCAACAATTACATTAAATACAAATGGCCTAAATATGCCAACTAGAAGGCAGAGATCATCAAACTGGGTTAAAAAGATCCAACTTTACACTATCTACAAGAAATGCACTTAAGATATAAAGGCATAGACAAGCTGAAGCTAAGAACAGAGGAAGATACACCATGCAAAGCTTAATTATAAGAAAGCAAGAGTTTAACTATAAGAAAGTGGTGGTATTAATACAAGACAAAGTAGACAAGGAATGTTATCAGAGATGAAAAGAGACATTTTATAGTGATAAAAGGATCAGTTCAAAAAGAAGACACAACCCTAAATGTACAGGTGCCTAACAACAAAGCTTTAAAATGCATGAAGCGACACAACAATGTGAATGTACTTAATGCCACTGAACTATACACTTAAAAATGGTTAAAATGGTAAATTTTACATTATGTTTATTTTGCCACAATTTAAAAAATAAATGAAGCAAAAACTGATAGAACTGAAATGAGAAAAGTAAATGCACGATTTCAGTTGGAGATTTCAACACCTCACAGTAACTGACAGACATGTAGATGTCTTGAAAGTCTGAACTATACTATTGCATTAGTTTGTGTCCATTGAAAAGCAAGTCCTAAAGATGGAATTACACATGCAAGGTACTCGTCTGGGGAAAAACCTGTGAGGGAAAGGGGGAAACAGTTGGAGGACACAGTAAGAACTGTCAGATCACAATGCAGGTCTGCAACCTGGAAGGGAAAGAAAGGGAAGAGAGGAGAGTGGGACAGGTAACTCTCAGTCTGCAGTGCAGTTTTAGAAAGTTCTGATCAACAGGGACACCCCACGCCAAAGTCTCTGGTCAGAGGAGTCATCTGTTTCACAGGAATGAGCCAGCCTTAGCGCCCTGGCTGCACTCAGTAATTGGCTGGGAGCAGGTAGTAAAAAGTGTGGCTTTGGAATGAGCACAATGGTGGATTCAGAGTTTTTGCTAATTACGGTCCCCACAGCAGGAGAGGGTAATTGAGATTAGGTTATAATCAAGTGACATACGGAGTAAAAAGACACTGACAACAATTCTACCTTATTGAAAAAGATAAAATATTTCAGGGTTATATTTTATAGCCAAATCAGGATATTCAAAACTTTTTAGGATACTTAAAGACTTGAGGCTCAAATCCACTATTAATATTTTTCTGCAGTATATCTATTTCATAAAACCAATCATTTAGCACATTATTTAGAAATGGGATTTTTACTGCACTAACTGCATTAAAGTACCAATCTAGTATTGTTTTCATACAAGTCTGCAAATGGAGATAGGACTTAATAATATCAAGTATTTAAAAGACTTGCTAGTTTAAAATGAGACAGACATTGAAGTAGGGTTAAGCAGTTAAGTGCTTAGTGACAGCTTCACTGTGCTTGTTGTGGGGGACACAAAGCTGCTGCTTTTGGGTCTCACGGTCCCATCAACAAACACAGGGACAAGCCCTGTCCACACTGATGCACACATATAGGTGGGTCACAGGAAGGACGCCGTCTGCTCTGACAGGCGCACGAGAGGCAGGGGCAGGCAAGGTTGCTGCCTTTAGGGTGACAGCTGGCTGATCGCCAAGGGCCTCCTGGCATAGTATTGTTTTCATTATTTTAAATAATGAAATATGATCATGTCTACAATGCTATACACAACGTGACTATATAAACAGCTTAAAGAGTTGTCACAAAACAAGCCTGTGGAGTCCCGTGCAGCTTGGGCAGGGGAACATGAAGAGTACCTTTCTTCCCCCAAACTGTGCACTTTTAATACCTAGTTCTTGTTCCAAACAGTAAACATTACAGACTTATCTCCATATTCATCCTTTTCTTTCAAACTGAGTTTGAAAAGAAAATTCTCTTCTTTACAAGCTAGAAAGTGTCCTTTGCACAATGAAGACTCAGATGGTATCTTATCACGTCCTGGAACTCTCCTCTGAAAGAACATGACACGACGCCATCTCTTTCATCATCAGCACCACCAGAGGACTCACTTCCACCACTTTCAGCTGCAAAGTGCATTGTCAATAAATGCCACGTCCACAAAGCTGATGCCATTGTCTTCCACTGGCTCAGCAGCCATCTTCATTCCTGGCTCAACAGTTTCCGAGGAGAGGAAGTGATCTGGAAGGTCTGACATCCTTCTTTTTTCCTGGTAGAAGGCGGCAGCCCCTTCAGCAGGTGAAGCAAACAGCCAGGAAGGCAGAAAGCACTGGAAAACACGACTCCTGGCTGCTAGTTCGGATCCAGCAGCCGCCTCTATCAAGAGCACTTTGAGGCCCTCTGTGCCCGTCCCCTGACTGCACACCCCACCCACCACGCCAGGGCCCTGAACCTGGGACACTGCACTCTCTGGCTCTTACTCACAGCTGTGCACGTGTGCACGTGTCCTCACACACTAAAGGGTATGGCTATGCCCCCACCACAGCTCCGCACTCGTGGGTCAGCATGTAAGGATCCGGCCGTCAAACTTCCTGACCCAGATTTTCAATCTGTTTAGTGTCCTGCTGTTGATCAGCCCGGGGAGGTGGTCTTGTGATCATGTGACTCACAAGAAGTCGAAGTCCCAGAGCCAACTCCTTATTTTACAATGAATGAACCGTCTCACAAACCAGAACGCACATGGAGATTCCACCGGCACATTCTTCCCCCGCTGGCTGACACGCATGGCCAGCAAGTTCTAGTCCATAAGCTGTCTGGCAAGCATGGAGCAACTTCTGATCAAACCTCCATCAGCCAGTCAGGCCACGAGGATCACAGCTCTCCAGGGGACCGCCAGCTGCAGAGCCTGACTCAGTCGGATTCTGAGTCCCCCCCAGTCACACGGCAGACTGCTCACTCTCTCCCAACACGTAACTCTTTTCTTTTGCTGTGAGGACAGTTCTGTCTTATTCAGGCATGGGAGCCACTTCTGTCTCCTGCTGTCCAGCTCAGATCCCATCTATTGTGTGTTTAACTCATATTTCCCTCATTTCTAGCTTCCTAGGACACACTTCCTATTGCCTTGTTGTGGCAACTTAACTTCCTCAAACAGAAATTCAACATTGGCTTAAGGAAAAAAAGTTTGATTTGAAAGCAGCCCGCAACGGATTTCCAGAGGAACTCTTCACCGTTAGGACAGCATTCAGCCAACTTTCTTAGACTTCTTGGCAGGCAGTTTCCCCTTTATACCCAAGACAAAACACATCAGGGGAAAAGTGTTCTTTGTGGGCAAGTTCATGGGAACTGTGAAGTCTGACAAGGCTTTCTTTGTGAGCTGCTTTTGATGCCAGAGCTCAGCCTTTGGTAGAAACTGCTAGCGTATCAAATAACCAACAGATCCGAAATATTCAAGAAGACTCAAATAAGATATGAATTCATTAAGTTCATACAAATTATTTCACTATTCTCCTTCTTTTACTAACAAAGAACCAAAGTTGAAAGCTTGAATGGTTACACAACTTTTTAATGATCTAAAAGCTACACAAAGGCACCTGGTTTTCTGGAACTTCCTTATCTCCAAGAGCAAACTGGAGAAGGGAATGTCCACGAGACTCGAAAGAACTCCCTAGAGCCTAGGACCCTTTCCCTAGAGGAGACCTTAAAGAGAGGGACAGAAGGCAGACTGCCTGTAAGGAGAATACCCAGACACCGGGCAGAAGTCTCAGCAGTCAAAGCGCTAAGACAAAGTCACCACACGCAGTGGGGCGGGGACCGAGTTTCATTTCCCCCTATATTCACGTCCAACTCCATACACCACTTCCCAGAAAATTTCTGTATTATCACCTTTGCAACAACCCGAGTGTTCACATACATGTGGGTTTTCTGGCTTCCCTGCTCTGCTCCAATGACCTATCTATCTATTCTTGTGCTAACACCACGTTGTCTTAATTATCGGAGCTTTACAGCCTTGCTACTCAGTAGAGCAACTTCTTCATCTTGTTCTTTTTCCAAGAGTGTCTTGACTCTTCCTGACCCATTACAATTTCAAATACATTTTTAAGTCACCCTGTTAATTGCCATTAAAAAAAACTGCTATTGAACTGAACTTTGGTCACTTAAGGCAGAATGGATGTCCAATAAAATACGAGTCACTGGAAAACAAATGTGAGAGCTAGTAAGTTCCTCGCAGCTACTGAATTGTGGCTCTCAATGCTGAGGACACCAGTGAAACCTACCTCATAATGCTACTGACATACACGAATTTAGACCACAGGGTCCTAACCTGCAGATCTAAGGGTTACTTCCGGAGGGGATCGATGGGGGAGGCGTTAGGCAAATGCACCTCTGGCTGATGTGGTGAGACCAAAACTCATTTCTGCGCCACTCTGCAAACCATGACAGGCGTAAGTCAATGAAACAGGCATGAGCTTTCTAACTGGAAGACACCCAGCCGTGCTGCCACGTCCAGGCCTCTCCTTCCCTCCACCTGGAATACTCCACCAGACACAGCAGCCTGGTGTGACCTTCCTAACTTCCTGTTTACCCGTGGCCACCCACCCTGCTGCTGCTCATCCTCCCCTGGCCCCTCTCCTGCTAGTCTGTGTTTCTGTGTTTTTCTGGTTCTCCCCCATCAGACTCCATACTCCTTGAGGCTGGGATCTGCCTGCTGTGTTCTCCACTGTGGCTCCGGGACCTAAAATGGGCCTGGCACAGAACAGGCACCCAGTACGTACTTGTGAGTAAATTCATCCGAGATCAGTGTGGAAAAGCTGCAGAAACGAGCCCTAGTGTCACTGTGGT
Source organism: Camelus bactrianus (assembly GCF_048773025.1). Classification (NCBI taxonomy): domain Eukaryota; kingdom Metazoa; phylum Chordata; class Mammalia; order Artiodactyla; family Camelidae; genus Camelus; species Camelus bactrianus. The sequence continues at coordinate 3,016,617 of NC_133544.1, forward strand.
TGGTGCAGAGACAGTTCTGAAGGCAAATCCAGGAAATTTCCACCACGTGCTAAATGCTAAAGAGCTCACACGTTTAGTTTCAAAGCAGAAAATCAGAAACATACGTCATCTTTCTGGTCTAGACTTACATACGACACACCCATAGATTTAACAAGTTTGCAACATTTTTGCCCTTGTTATTAGCTCCTTACAGAGTTTTCCTCATGTTTTTGGCACTCAACTAGGAAGAATTTCTTGTGTCTCCATTTGCCCTCTCCCACTAACTTGTGCAGGAAAAATAAAGGTTTCCAAAAGCATTATTCTCGAAAACACATCAGGTTCTATTTACCACATAAAAGGTCCACTTTCTTCTTTGGAACACAACTTTATTTAGACATAATCTTTCACCCATTCCAAACATGGATTTATTAGGAGGTAAACTAACTTTCATTTTTATTTACCTTCCCATAAAATCTTAGATTTTCCCTAAATTAAACAAGTTGATGCAATCTTTCAATTTCCACTTGGAAATTCCAAAGAAACTCCAAATCTGGTTTCAACTGTCCTCTATAACCAGACTTCCATGGGAGCCCTGCCTGCTCACACAGGAAGACAGCACAATGGTTAGGCAACAGCGCTGTGGCTGGAGCAGGAATCTTACCGTTTCTTTACCTGTAAAACACAGGGCTTGTACCGAACGATGCTAAGACTCAGCCAGCTCTAAAGATGAAAATCACGGTAACAATGATACAAATATTTAATTCATCTCCAGGCTCACACAGCTAATGAATGACAAAATTCAAAACAAATCTTTGTGTTGTTGTGTTTGTACAAGTAACATATGAAAACACACTTATCAGCAAACACTTCTAACAGGAGGGAGGGTGTAGCTCAGGGGCAGAGCACACGCTTAGCATGCACGAGGCTGTGGACTCAATCCCCAGTATCGCCATTAAAAAAGAACTCTGATAATTCCACAGATTTAAAGTGAAAAAATAAGAAGTACTTCCCTTTCCTTCACACCCCCACCCCATTCTCAGCCCCTGCTAGAGTTAGAGAATCATGGTGAACAGTTTGGGGGTGTTTCTCTAAATCTTTTCTTATGTGCTTTACAAGCAGATATTTAACTTTGTTTTCAAGTTAAATACCTAACCTAACAGTCTAACTCCAAATTCTGTGTTCTTTCCAAAGAAGAATTTTTATTTTCTACTTCCTTTCTGATTCTCCACAATTATGTTTATATTCTATACCTTACGGGTGTTCCAAAAATGATTTTGATATTTAGAGCTGTCAAGTGTGGATTCTGGCCCCAGTAGAATACATTTTTCATGGTCCCTCAGTAAGGGAAAGCCAGGTAGAAGAGTACACATGGCATCTTCCCCCAGACTTTCCTTCTACTCTGCTGGGCCCAGTAATTTGTGGCAGATTCCCCCAAGCTCCACTCCTCCCCGCAGAAGCTGTCCTAGCACACACACCACACCCCTCCAAAGCTCACAGCGCTCACCCTGTGATGAATAAAAAACTAGTTCTAGGAAAACTAGAAAATTTGTAGTTTCATTCTGGGGACCACTAAATTCTTGTTTCCTTAAGCTTTTCCGATTTGGTGGCTGAAAATTTAAACATAGGTGCAGGTGTGCCCCATTTTATTGCACTTCACAGACACTGTGTTTTTTTTACACATTGAGGGTTTGTGGTTTTATGTGAAGTCTGCCCTGACTTAAATTTGTTTAGGTGTGTTTTATGACCAAGAGCCTGGTCTATCTTAGTGAACGTTCCGTGTTCCCTTGTAAAGAATGTATATTCAGCTGCTGGTAGGTGGAGCGTTCTGTAAACATCGATTAGATCATGATGGTCATGGGGCTGTTCAGTTTTATAACTTAGTTAATTTTCTGTCTGCTACTTCCATTACTGAGAGAGGGGTGCTGAAGTCTCCAAAACTACTGGTATGTTTTGATTTAGGTCTACCATTTTATTTGCTTTGTGTTTGTTCCTTCTGTTTTTCCTTCTTCTGTTTTCCCCTTCTTACTTTCCCGTGAGTTGTCTGAATATTTTTAAAAATTCCCTTTTGCTACATCTGTAGTGACTTGTACTAGTCCACGTTGTACAGGGTTTTTAATGGTTGCTCTAAGGATTACCATAACAGGCATGATGCACACTCTTCAAAACCTGTTTAGACTCAATATCTCACCTCTTCAAGTAGAGAGCAGAAACCTTTCCACCATACAGGTCCCTTCCTCTTTCCTCTTGTCTTACAGCTGTCTTACATATTACCACATCTGTACACACTGAAAACTCGATCAATGTTAATAATTTTTGCTAACTGCCAAATATATCTTGAAGAACTCAAGAGAAGAGAAACAGTCTATTGTACTTCCTATCATTCTCCCTTCATGACTGATATTCCAAGTTTCCTGCTGGTATCATTTCTCTTTTGTCTAAAGAACTTACTGAAGCAATCATTTTAGAGCAGGTCTGCCTTCAACAAATCCCCTTAGCTTCCTTCATCTGAGGATATTTTTATTTCACCTTCCTTCCTGATAGATATTTTTGCTGGGTAAAAATTCTGAGTTGACGGTTCTTTTCTCTCAGCACTTTAGACCTGCTGTACCACTGTCTTCTGGCCTCTACAGTTTCTGATGAGAAGCGTGCAGTCATTCGAATTGCTGTCCCCAACAGGCGCTGCATCAGTCTTCTCTGGTTACTTTTAAGATGTTTCTTTGTCTGTAGTTTTCAGCAGTTTGATTATGATGTGTCTGGGCATGGTTTCTTTCGTTTATCCTGTTAGGGGTTCACTGCTGGAGATAAGTTCTCCTTGCTAAGTGTTGACATATTTGAGAGATTTCAGATATATTAATTTACAACCATAATTTTAAAGATTAGCTACATAATGGTCTTAAATGTTTGGAAAACTTGATCAGTCATATCCATGAGCTATTAATCAAAGAAAACAAACAGCAATAGTTTGATGAACAGTTTGGGGGTGTTTCTCTAAATCTTTTCTCATGTGCTTTACATGCAGATGTTTAACTTTGTTTTCAAGTTAAATATCTAACCTAATAGTCTAACTCCAAATTGTAGAGCCAAAAATTAAAAAATAAAACAACTCTAGAGCTAATCTCCCCAAGCTCAGACGATGGTGGCACCATTTCCTAACTGCCTCTGGCAGGTCACGTAACCTCTCTGTGCCTCAGCTGTCTCCCTGGTAAAACAGGGATGATAATGACATCTACCTGGTAGAGTTTCTGTGACGATGAAATGAGTTAATATGTGTAAAGGTCTAGAATAATGCCTGGCACACAGTTAAGTGCTATGCGCATGCTAACCATTTTTGTTATTTTAAATTGAGTATAAAGGCTTCAGAAAAACTAACTTTTAATTAAACGTCAATAATTTGAATATCCACTAAGATGTAAACATTTGTAAACATTTCTCTTAAACACAAAAGCCTGTCTTAGTCTGTAAAGGCCCAGTAACCACACACAGAGCAGAGCCCACAGGGCCATGAGGCAGGAGCCACAACCCAGTCACCTTTGAGTCTCTCCCAAAAGCCATGTACTCAACAAATCACAGATATTAACTAAACGGGCGAATTCAAAGATAGTCCATCAATACTCGGTGTCAACCAACACCTACCATACACAGAGATGCCTGAGTCAACCAACACAGAACACAGTCGGTCAGGATCCCAGGGGTGGTGTCCTACAGAAGTGACCTCATTTAAGATGCACGCGTTTTTGGCAGCTAGCTGATACTGATCCTAATCCTTTTTTCATAATTTCAACAGAACAACTAGAGATTTTTCAAGTAAAGTGGTCAAGGTCCTTTGAGAAACGAAACACTCAGAAAAAAATACCTACCTCTAAAGTTTTCTATTAAGTGCTAAACACTGTCATGTTCTCTCTTAACGTAATGCTAGATTTTTGGAGGCAGGAAAAAAAGAGTTAAAAGCATCAACGTTTTTAGTGATGCTGGACCTCAACTAGAGATAGTTTTAAAGCACTGTGTGGTTAAGGCACTAAGGCCACGTTCCAGCAGATCAGAGGTAAACTGTCCCATGTCACACGCAGGTGAACATGGCCAGGGCTCACCTGTGCTTACGAGTAAGGGAAGCACTCACCTCAAAGTTGTACTTTTTCATCTGGTTGAGGTGCCGGCAGTACAGGTAGAGCATGCCGATGCTGCTGCCCACGGCGATGTAGTCCCCGCTGGTGTCCAGGGCCGTGAGGTAGACCACGATGGAGCGGAAGCCCTTCTGGATCTTGGTGGGAATGGCGTTGAGGAGATAGTACAAGGGGCAGAACTCTCTGAATGTGACCGGCTCTGACAGGGAGGCCATGGCCAAGGTTTCCAAGGATGATCTTCAGGCAGGAAAGGGAATCTTAACTGGCATCTAGGGAAACCTGGGGGCTGAAGAACAGGGCGTGACAACTCTTCCAACGTCTAGTCCTACAAAGGGAAGTCAGGTTTAGGGGCAGGAACAAGGAACTCTCAAATGGGTATGAATTATAGCTGGAGCTTAAACAGACAGAATAAGTAAACCAAGTGTCATCAGGATCACTGTTGGGCATTTTAACTTAAAATGCACTTCACTGTGTACTGGTCCCTGTAATTTATACCGTGATAAATGCTACGAAGGGGGAGGGGTGGGAAGAATACGGGAAATAGTTCCCACTCTCGAGTAGCTTATGATATAGTGAGGGAGGCGAAAGAAACTGAGACACAAAATCAGATGTGATCAGGTCATCTTGACTCTGAAGCCTGCCGGGAAAGACAGAATGTGGGAGGAGAAGCGGTGAAGGCACCGAGCTGCAGCTGTAAGCCAGGCACAGGCATCGCTCTGGGCGGTGGGGGAGAGCAGGCCCCTGGCCAGATGCCCACAGCCTCCTTTCTCAGCTCAGAACCTCAGCCACTCGGCCCCTCTTTTCTGTTCCACGCCGAAAACCACATCTCTGAAAATCTGGACTCAAGTCTCCCCTCAATAAAGATACTCAATTGCACGCAGCACGTTATAATTTACCAAGTGCGCACCACTCATTTAGTCTTTACCCTACCCAACTTTTCGATGAAGCTACGGAGGGTCAGAGGGTCACAAGACGCCCAAGGTCACACAGGCAAGGCCTGAGTGTAGGTCTTTGCCCTTCAAGTCCTGACCCTCTGCCACCGTCGCAGCTCTAACACACTTGGCAGCTCTAGGTGGGCGCTCTGTACCTGACCAGAGTGGAGGGTCTTCCGGCCCTAAATTTAGGTCCATGGAGACTCTCCCCAGTCCCTCGATTAGAAATGTCTTGGGAAGCTGGATTTACAGTCTATTTGAAGTGCAGGTCTTCTATTTCTACAGAGTTGACTGGCAGACTTCCAGGTCCCTTCTGTGAAACCCACCCCACTCCTTCTCACCCAGGGCTCTCGCACTGGCTATTCCTGAGGCCTGGAATGCTCTTTCTCCAGATGTCCCTCAGCTTTTGCTTCTTTTCAACATGTAGGTCTCTGCTGGAATGTCACCTCCTTCAAGAGGCCTCACCTGACTGCCTCCTAAAGGGGCCTCCCTCCCTGCTGAGTGCAGTCCCTCCCTCTGCCTGACTTCCTCCACACATCCTTTCTCTTCTGTTGACTGGCCATTTCTGCCTGACCCCCTCTACCACTGGTCGGTAAGCCCCACAACAGCTAAGCCCTCATCTGCCTCCCTTGCCCCTCTGGCCCGGCACCTAGAAAAGGGTCCAGAACATCGGAGGCAATCACCAAGTATTTACTGAATCAATGAATAAGTTATGAAAAAGGAAAATCTGCAAGGAAGGAATGAGTGACAAGAATGGAAGACAAGTAGGGGGGAGGATATAGCTCAGTGCACATAGAGCACATGCTTAGCACACACGAGGTCCTGGGTTCAATCCCCAGTGCCTCCATTAAAAAACAAGCAAGCAAGCAAGCAAACAAATAAAAACTTATTACCTCCCCCCACGAAAATTTAAAAAAAATTTTTTTAATTAAAAAAAAGAATGGAAGAGAAGCAAGTACTTCAGAGAGGTGGCAAGATCCACATGACCCGGAAACCAAATGAAAATGAAATGGCTATCAGGCAAACTCAAGTGAGGATGGTCACGATCAGACACCTTGTGAAAGCATGTAGATCATTTTAAGGACATGGGACACTAAAGTCAAAATAAAAATTAAAGTAGCAATAATGATAATAGCAAGGTTGCAAGATACAAGATTAACATTCAAAAGTCAATCACTTTCCTAAATACCAGCTACGGAAAAGTGGAATTTTAAATTAAAAACACAGTATCATTTATATTCACATTCCCCAAAATGAAATACTTAGGTATAAATCTAACAAAATGTGTACAAGAGCTATACAAAGAAAACTACAAAACTCATATGAATAAAATCAAAGAATGAAATAAACGGAGAGCAATAACAGGTTCATAGATAAGATTCAATACTGTCAAAACGTCAGTTCTTCCCAACTTGATCTACAGTTTGAATGCAATTCCAATAAGTTATTTTGTGGATATCAACAAAATGATGCTAAAGTTTATATGGCGATACAAAGGACTCAGAACAGCCAACAGAATACTGAAGGAGAAAAACGAAGTTAGAGGACTGATACTACCCTACTGCAAAACTTACTGTAAAGCATCAGTTATCAAGATAGTGTGGTACTGGCGACAGAAAAGACAAATACATCAACAGAACAGAAGAGAAAGCCTGCATACAGAGCCACATAAATACAGTCAACTGATCTTTGACAAAGGAGCAAAGGCAATACAGTGCACCAAAGACAGTCTTTTCAACAAATGGCACTGCAACAACTGGACATCCACATGTAAAAAGTGAATCTACACACAGACTTTACATCCTTCACAAAAACTAACTCAAAATGGATCACACACCTAAATACAAAACACAAAACTGTAAAACTTCTATAAGATAACAGAGGAGAAAACCTAGATGGCCTTGGGTAAGGTGGTAACATTTAAGGTAATACCAGAGGCATGATCCACAGAAGTAACTGATAAGCTAGACTTCATTAAAATTAAAAACTTCTGCTCTACAAAAACAATGTCAAGGGAATGAGAAAACAAGTCACAGACTGGGAGAAAAACATCTGCAAACACCTATCTGACAAAGGGCTATTATCCAAAATATACAAAGAACTATTAAAACTCAACAATAAGAAAACAAACAATCCCATTAAAATATGGGCCAAAGATCTAAATAGACATCTCACCAAAGGAGATATACAAATGCCAAACAAGTCTGTGAAAAGATGTCCCACATCATATGTCATCAGGAAAATGCAAATTACAACAGTGAGATGCCACTACACACCTAGGATAACGGCCCAAACCCAGAAGACTGACAACACCAAACGCTGCTGAGAATGTGGAGCAACAGGGTGGGAATGCAAAATGGTACAGCCATTTGGAAGATAATTTGAAGGTTTCTTACAAAATTAAACATAATCTTACCATACAATCCAGCAATTGAAGTCCCTGGTACTTATCTAAAGGAGTTCAAAACTTATGTCCACACAAAAACCTTCATCACGTTTACAGCACCTTTGTTCATAACTATAAAACTACAGAAGCAACCAAGATGTCCTTTAGTAAGTGAATGGATAAATTCTGGAACATCCGAAAGTGGGATATCATTCATCACTAAAAAGAAATGAGCTAGTAAACCATGAAAAGCCATTGGGGGGACCTGAAGTGCATGTCACTGAATGAAACAAGGCTATCTGAAAAGGCTGTGTGCTGTATGATTCTACATTCAGAACCATGTAACAGTCTGGAAAAGGTAAAGTTGTGGAGGCAGTAAAAAGCTCAGTGGTTGCCAGGGCTTGGGCTGGGGAGGGAAAAGGATGACTAGGGAGGACACAGGATATTTAGGGCAGTAAAAATACTCTGACACCATAATGATGGCTACATGTCATTCCATGTTTGTCCAAACCTACATAGTGTACACCAACAAAGGTGAACCTAAGGTAAACTATGACTCTGGGTGATCATGCTGTATCACGGCAGGTTTACCAGTGGCAACAAATGTCCCGCTCTGGTGAGGGATGCTGATGACGCAGGAGGCTCTGCGTGTGGAGGGGGAGGGGGTATATGGGAAATCTCTGTAGCTCCTTCTCCTCAGCTTTGCTGTGAACCTAAGACTGCTTTAGAAAAAAGTGTTAAAGAAAAAGCTCTTTGAAAGAGAAATGGATGGATTTCACACTACCAACCCTACTCAAAATTCTTCAGTGGTTCCCCAGGTGCTCTGAGAACAACCGAATACCTTTCTTTGGCCTACAAGGCCTGTGTGCTCTGACCCCTTCCTGCCCCACCACCACATCTCTACCTCTCTTGTCATCCAAGCTCTAGCTCCACTGGCCCACTGTCCCTCCTGGGGCTTCACAGCCGACTCTTCCCTCTGCTCCCTACAGTCTTCCACCTCACCCCACACACCTGGCTTCAGGATGGCCTCCCTCACAGATCACTCACAGGGTCCATCAGTTCCCCCTTCCCTCCAACACATCATCTTGCTTATGTCCTTCATAATTCTCATCACAAGCTGTAACTACTTTATTTGATAAACAGTTCAATGATCATCTCTCTCATAAGAATATAAACAACACAAATTCTCTCTTGTTTACCAGTGAAAGGCCTAGTACCTAACGATATGTTTGGGATGGGGGAGAAGTTCAATAAAGATTTGTTGAATGAATAAATAAAATGTTAACTTTAGATGTTACTGCAAAAGAACATTCTCAATCCAATCTTTAAAATCAATAGTGCTTCTCTGGCTATGAATATTTCCATTAAAAATATAAAACATCACAACATTCTTCCTCGAGTCAGGACAAATCCCTCCCCTACTGGTACCACAACCCCGTACGTCTGGAAGGTGACAGTGATCTTCATGCTGACAGCTGGCACCCAGATGCCTGATGGGCAGTTTTTCAAAACTGAACCTAGGACTGATAATACACGGTCTGAACCCTAAGCCTTCGGAGCCCCCAGACAACTCTAACGCCTTAAGGGGTCTCTCCAAAATCTCTAGGAAGCGATAACTAGTATCCCTGTTGCAGAATCTATTTTTCAAGCCTGGCCACAACATCTATGGCTTTTAAGTGTTAAAATCTTACAGCTGAACATAATGAGGTTGAGGTATTTCTCTTCCTGATGAAATCCTGCCACCTCCCGGACCCCAAGCCTTCTGGCGAGCTGGTGTTCCCAGACTATAAAGCCTGACGACAACCTTCCCACCAGCAGCTTCACCTCAGGTCGCTCCTCCTGCCACGTACTCCCCGCTGCAGTCACGGCGCGCCCTGCACCATGTCCCTGCACGTTCCACCAACTGTGTGTCTCTGCAAAGTCCCGTTCCTTCTTTCCCCATCTCTTAAGAACTAGTTCTCTGCCAGGACGCCTTCACAGACCCCCTCTGACACTCAGTTGGTCTTGCTTCAAAAGACTAAGGGAGAGTGTGGTATAATCAATGCCCAACAAGTATTTGTTGAAACAATTTCTCTCAAAACACTGTGCCAGATTCCCCAAATATGATAGAACAAAATATAAAACCTCTCTACCTCAGTTATATCCATCATTATGCAAAAATTCACTGGTCTCATACATCCAGGTTCAAAGAATTGACTCATTTAAAACTGGCAGGGAGGGTATAGCTCAGTGGCAGAGGGTGTGCTCAGCATGCACAAGGTCCTGGCTTCAATCCCCAGCACCCCCATTAAAAAAATAAAAGTAACTGATTAATTAACCAATTACCCCCCCCCGAAAAAAACCCAGAAAAACTTTAAAAAAGAATAAAGCAACCTAAAAAATACCGAACACACACTGAATCATAATCACGTCTACCTCAGCAGTTCACAGATCTATCAACTACTCACTCCTGATTCTACCAAACTCTTGGTCTAGAAATCTCTCCACACTTGACTTCAAAGCCTGTTTTCATTATGTGTATAACTGACTCCTGGTCTGTTCACTTTTCTAAGCCTAAACTGCTCTGCCTGATGCCTGTTTCCTTCCCTTTTCCCCCACTAAGTTCCAGTAGCCATTTTGTTCAAACTACACACAAGTAAATATGAAATGAGATCTTCCTGGGACTTGAAGTGCAGTTTCTCTAAGAGAAAACTGAAAACAAATGCAGTAGGAGTCAATCTTCTACAGAAAAAGACAATCTGGCTACAAAATAACTCAACCCTAATGAAAGCTACTTACTAGTCACTCCTTCAGAAGAGGACTATCCTTATCCCACCACCAGTCTCCAGGCCCATCCCCAAATCCAAGTAGAGCGCCCCCTGTACCATGCCGGCTGCTTCTCAAGTCTGAAAGTCCCCTGAGGGCAGGGACTGGGTTTGTCCGGTCCACCACAACATCCCTAGAGGCTGGTACTATGGCTGACAGATAAGGGACCCCAAATACCTACCTGCTGAATGAACAAACAAGAAATGTTAAGAGTCAGGTAGAAGAAAAAAAAAAAAAAAAAAAAGAAGAGGAGGGGGAGGGGGAGGGGGAGGGGGAGGAGGAGGAGGAGAAGCAGCAGCAGCCAGTCCAGAGCTTTACCAAGGTGCACTGGAGTTGGGTGAGAGAAAGTACTAAGAGCCTTGCAGCTTAGAAGATGGGGAGTCACTGGTCATCTCAGGGCTGCAGCGGCTTTATTCCCAGATTCTGTTCATGTTGGGATCTGGGTTTGGGGATTTTCAGAACTCCTCTCCTTAAAGTTTTCAAGACTATAAGGAGGCTATAAGGAGGAAGCCGACTTCACGACAACTGATCATTCCAGCAGATAAAGGAAGGGTGCACCCAGGTCCGAACGGCGCACTCTGCCAACAAATCTAATAAAGCAATAGAACAGAATACAATTCCTGAGTCTCAGCCAGAAAGTGAGGAAGAACAAAGGGCAGGGAAGAGAAATGGAGGTAGAGTATGTGGATAAGGAGGGCAGAGGCCAGGCTTTATTGAAATGTACCGCGTGTCAGGCACCGTGCTTAGCAATTCACATGCACTGACCTATTTAATCCTCCCACCAAGCCAGAGGTCGAAAAGTATTATCATCCCCATTTGACTGATGATGAAACTGAAGCGTAGTGAGATACCACCTGGCCCCAGCACAGAGCTAGGAAGGGGCAGCGCTGGGACCGGTCTGACTCCAGTCTACCCCACTCTTGTAAGCTGCACTAACTATTCAGCTCTGAGGCCTTAAAGCAGGACCGAGAGGAGGGCGTTCATTTACCCAAATAACGAACACTTACTGAGCACCTACTGGGTACGTGTGTCAGGCGCTGGTGGGCGGATGAAGGGCCGAGGACTAAGGGGTCGGGGGACAGAACGCAACGTCAACCCCGAGACTACGGAGCCCGGAGCCTCGGCGCCCGTGGGGCAGAAGGGATGCTAGGGTGCGGCAGAGGAAGGGAAGGGAAGGCGCGGAGTGGGAGGAGCGAGCGGAGCCGGGGCGCGCGAGGCACAGGGCCCGCGGAGCCCAGGAGTGGTGGGCGGCTACTGCTCCCCCGCGGACCGCCGGCACCCGCCAGGCAGCCAGCCTGGCGCTTCGTGTGCCAAGGCATCCGGCCTCGGCCGCCGGCGCGGGCGAGACGGAGGCCGGGAAGGGGGCGAGAGGGGCAGCGCGACCCTGAGGTGCGGGAAGGATGGCCCGGGGGAGGCGAGAGCGGCGGCGGGAGGCCGAGGGCGGGGCGGGGGCGGGCGGCTTCGCGGGACTCACCTCCCACGGCGGCCCCTCCGGACTCGTCAGCCTGGCCGGGGGGATGGACTCCGGGCCGCGGGGACTGCCGGGACCCCGTTCCCTGGGCAACGGAGCCGGCACCGCCGAGCGGCAGCTGACTCCGCCGCCGGCTAGAGCGGCAAAGCCTCAAGCGGCGGCTAGCGGGTCGGAAGTGACGTAGCCGCACTTCCGGCGCATGTGGGCGGAGCTTCGGGTCTCTTTCCTGGGATATCTGCGGGCCGCATGGAAGGTGCGTGAGAAGCGCGCGTTTCTCCGGGCTGGGAGGGTGTAAGTGTTACGGTGTGAGCTTCGGGCTGGGCCTGAGACTCCCGCATTGAATCTGGGCCCCCCCGGATTGAACGGCGGTCCGTGCCTTGCCCCAGCCCAGTCCGCCCGCCCCGCGCAGGCTCTGCGGTCGGCTCGAACTCAGTTGTGCCGAGCCTCCGTTTTTTCTCGTGTGGAACGAGATGATGTGTGCAAAGGAGTGTCAGCAGATCCTGACACTCAGATTGTCATTGTCGTGGTAGATTAGTATCAGCAGCGCGCTTTCCCCGAACTCCCCTCAGTCAGAATTCCCGTCCACAGCTCTCTGCTTGTAATAAAAGCTGTCGTTCAGCGAGTGCTCTCTGTGTGCTGGGTCGTGTTCTGAGTACTTGATCTGTATCAGCTCATTTGATCCTCACGGCTATTCCCACGAAGTAAAGTCAGCAGGTGGGGAGTGGAGGCTCGGAGGGGATGAGTAACGTAGCCACTGTGCCACTGTCCTGTACTGAAACTGATACCTGATCTCTCTTTCCCAGCTAGATTGTAAAGTCAGTTTTTTTTTTTCATTTCTTGAAACCTAATTTCTTGAAATCAGGACATTGTTTTTGGTTCCTAAATATGTACTGGGTATGGGGCAGACAGACGATGAATCACATGTGGCTCTGGCCCTGAAGGAGCCCCTACTAGGGGAGAGACACCCTTAGAAGATTATAGTGCAGGTGCTAAGAGCTGTTTCTCCATTTAACACGTTTTACTATGCCCTGAGGTTATGAGAGGGAACAAGATAGTCTTGTCCCTACTCTGGTGGAACTCACAGTCTAGGGAGGAATATACTAGACATTAAACAAGCAGACACACTACACTGCTGAGGGGCATGATGGCTGAATGAAGTACAGGGTGTTCCAGATATACGGTGCAGTGACTCCTAACCCAACCTGGGGATCCAGAAAGACTTCTTTGTGGAAGTGACTTTCTATAAACCTAAATCAGATCATGTCATTTCTCTACTCAAAACTTATTGGTTGCTTTCCATTGACTTGGAATAAACCCAGACTTCTTATCTTGGCCTGTAAGGTTCTCGCTGCCTGGCCGCCTCCCCAACTCTCTGTTTCATTCTAGCCTCACAGGTGTTTTTCTTTTTTTCATACTCACCAAGCTCATTCTCATATTAAGGCCCATGCTGTTGACTTCTCATCATTCAGGTTTCAGCCAAAATGACAACTTCTAAGGGGTTCACTCTAACACAAGACCCTCTTTTATTTTGTGGCACTTATGATCTAAACTGATGACAACCACTTAGTTGTCTGTTACCCACCTCCTCTTAGTTTCGTTTGTTTGTTTGTTTGCTTTGTGTTTTTTTTAAATTTCTGGGGCCAAATAGCTTTCTTTATTTTTTAATTTTTATTGAAGTATAGTTGATTTACAATGTTGTGTTATTTTCAGGTGTACAACAAAGTGATTGAATTACATATATACATACTCTTTTTCAGATTCTTTTCCATTTTAGGTTATTATAAGACATTGAATATCATTCCCTATGCTATACAGTAGGTCTTTGTTGTTTATCTATTTTATATACAGTAGTATGTATCTGTTAATCCAAATTTAATTCCTAATTTATCTCCCCCTCATCCACCTCTTCTGTGGAAAGTAAATTCTGTGAAAATGGTCCTGGTCTATCTAGTTCCATCACTTCATCACCCATGCCTGACATAATGTAGGCAAGCAGCAAATATTGGCTAGTTGTATAAAGAATGAATGAAAGGGCAATTCTATATTTAAAAGTAGAGCCCCTAGGTAACCAAAAGATGGGGGCTGGTTCTCAGGAAACCAACTATGTGGTTAGAGAGTTGGAACTTTCAGTTCTCACCACCCCCTAACCCCCATCTCAAGCAAGGAAAGAGAAGCTGGAGGTTGAATCGGTTATAAATGGTCCATCATTTAATAATCAATCCTTCCTATGTAATGAAGCCTCCATAAAAACCCAAAAACAAAGGATGCTAAGAGCTTCCAGCTTGATGAACATGTGGAGATGCAGGGAGAGGGCTTGGAAGCACTGTACCTGTTCCCACATACCTCCCCCATGCGTCTCTTCCATCTAGCCGTCCCCAGTAATCTAGTAAGTAAAATGTTTTGCTGAGTTCCCAGTGGGCCACTCTAGCAAAGTAATCCAACCCTGGGGAACCTCTGACTAAAGCTGGTAGGTCAAGCACAGGTGACAACCTGGACTTGAGACTGGCGTCTGAAGAGGAGGGGAGGGAGGAGTCCTACAGGACGAGACACTAACTTGTGGGATCTGATTCCATCTCCTGTAGGTAGCATCAGAAATGAGTTCTCTGCTTGGCACTGGTGGAAAAAGCACCCTTGTGATAACACGTACTATGTTGGATGCTTGCGATGTGTCAGGCCCTCACAACCTGACATGTTATCCAATCTTCACATCAACTCTATGTAGTAGATCTATTTTATTCTCATTTTACAGATGGGAACTTTGAGGTTCTTAGAGTTTACCTAACTTATCTAAGGTTGCACAGCTGGCATGGCAGAGCTGGGATTAAGACCCAGTCAGTACGGTCTTCAGAGTCTAGACTCCAAACTGTACTGCCAATGTGTGTTCTGGATTCCTTAAGGGGCCTCAGAATTTGGATCTTATCCTGTGGGCTGTGAGACGCCTTTGAAGGATCCTCAGTAGAAAAGAGAGGGCACGGGAGGACTAGGATGGCCCAGACAGCTGAGTTGGCTTATGCTGGTCTGGGAGTTGCTTCCTACAGGAGCTGGGATCTGGGGGATTCCTGGGGTGCAGGCAGCATTAGCCCAAGGAAGGAAAGAGCTTTCTAGAAGAGAGAACTGCACATGCAAAGGGCTTTTCCAGAGTTGGCAGTGGTGGATATTAGCTAGAGAGTGAGGGGGTTCGTGGTAGGGTTTGAGATGAGTATGGAGGCAGAGAGGGAGCCAGGTCCGGAAGGAGTTTGGGCGTCCTCCGGTGTTCTGAGCATGGAGGTCATCACTGCATCTCTAGGGTCCAGCCTTGTCTGTGTGTTGGAGTGTCAAGGGCTGCTGGTCCACAAAGCCCTGAACAAATGTAAGGCATCAGAGTGTCTGAGACTGGATCTTGGGTCATCCAAGAGCTTTAGCAGAAAGTCATGACTTTCCCTCCTTTCCAACCTTTGAAAGTGGTCAGCATGCTTCGGATAAAACTTTGTGGTGCCATTCAGCTTCGAAAGGATTCAGCTATTATCTAGTGAGTCTTAAAATGTAAAAACAATTCAAAAATAAAAATAAAAACAATTCTATCTTGTCTTGTTTCAGGAACTTTCACATTCATCCAGGTTTCTTCATTTCCAAGACATGATTTGTCCAGTTCGTGTGGTGTTTCAGATAGTTCTAAGGTTGCAGTTATAAGGACATTTCCCCACAACTATAATCATGAATTTCATGACAGTTATGTTTCTTTTACTCCCTATTAGCCAAGACTCTTGGAAGTACAACGCCCAAAAAACCTGTCTTATCTGTCAGTGCAAGGAAAATTAAGGATAATGCGGCCGATTGGCATAATTTAATCCTGAAATGGGAAAGCCTCAATGATGGAGGTTTTGCTACCGCCAATAATATTGCCAACATGAAAATCAGTTTATTGTAAGTACATATGGAGTATGTTCTGTGCGCTTCACCCATAATGAGTGAGCAGAAGTTTCCTGGGAGTCTTTTTAGGGTGGGAAGGGTCCTCTCTAGCAGCATAGATAGATTAAATTATATAAAGTGAAAAGGCAAGTGGTGAAATGCTGCATGCAAGTAAGAACTGTGTACATTTTTTTTTAAATGTTTATTTCTATTGTTAGGGTTTTTTTGTTGTTTTGAGGGAGGTAATTACGTTTGTTTATTATTTATTTTAATGGTGGTACTGGGGATTGAACCCAGGACCTAGTCATGCTAAGCATATACTCTACCACTGAGCTATACCCTCCCCCTGTACATTTTTTTCACACCCTTATTGTGGTATAATTTCTGTACAGTAGACTACTCATACTTCAGATGTACAATTTGATGAATTTTAATAGATGTGTATGTATACTTTAAATGCAGAATTATACTACAAATTGTGGTTACATCTGTGTATAAAATTATAAAAATGAATTGAAAGAATACAGACTCAATTCATGACACTGGCATCCTCTAGGAAGAAAGAGTTTGGGATAGTAGGGAAATAGCACTCCATCTTTGTAATGCTGCATTTTATTTCTGTACTGTTGTGATTTATAATAAATATATATTTGGTCTTTGTCCCTGTTCCTGGCACACAGCGCCTTATGGTTTCCTTGGGGATAAGAGCAATGGGAGAATCTTTTGTTATAATATTTGTTCTTTTGTCCCTGGTTCCTGAAGTATCTGTTCTTTTGTCCTCTAGAATGATAAAGGTGAGAGGGGTATCTGGTTATAACAAGCCCCTTTCAGTCACACTTGAGTTCGTTTGCTGAGGGTACTTCTGGAAAGCCCATAAGGATGGAGGCACCAACCACGTGATTAGAGTTGGCACTTTCAGCCCTACCCCCCACCCCACCTCAGGGGAGAAGAGAGGGGCTAGAGGTTGAATTAACCAGCAACAGCCAGTCATTTAATCAGTCATGCCTTCATCATGAAGCCTCCATAAAATACCAAAAGGACGGGGGTTTGAAGAGCTTCCTGGTTGGGAGCAAGAGCACTTCCATGTGCCAGAAGGGTAGTGCCCCCCAGATTCCACAGGAACCGAAGCCCCTGTGCTCCACACCCTTCCAGACTTTGCCCTGTGTCCCTCTTCATACAGCTGTCCTTTCATATCCTTTGTAATAAACCAGTCAATCATCTAGAAAGTACACTGTGTCTTCCTGGAGTCTGCAAACTGCTCTAGCAAATTAATTGAACCCAAGGAGGGGGTCGTGGGAACCTCCAACTGACAGCTGGTTTGTCAGAAGCACAGGTAACAACCTGAACTTGTAATTGGCGTCTGAAGTTGAGCCTGGGCAGTCTTGTGAGACAGAGTCCTTAACCTGTGGGACCTGATGCTATCCCCGGTAGGCAGTGTCAGAACTGAGCTATGTGGTAGGATGCCCAGCTGGTGTCCAGGGAACCTGAGAATTGCTTGGTGTGGAGAGCCCCGCTTTACCTTTGGGGACCAGGTGTCAGAGGTGGAGTAGGGTATTCAAAGCAGAGGAAGACCCGGGAGTGTGTTTCCCCTTAGCAATTTCTTTTAAAAAGACAAAGGAATTAAGAAAACAAACTCTTGGCAGTTGCCAGTTCTAATGGGAAGATTTGCTTTATTAGTCTTTGCACTTTCCTGTTTATACATATTTTTAATTTCTCAAAGTTATAATTATACATTTGGTATCTTTGTCTGCCAGCCAGATTCTAGAGTCTTACCTTCCTGGCCTTGGCCCCTGGCTCTCACCAGTTCCCTCAAACACATCATGTTCTGTGATCCTCTGCTGCCTTTTCCTGCTCAGCAAGTCCATGAAGCAGTTCTTACCCTTATCACATAGGATGCACTCTGATATTTCCTATTCCGTTTTAATGTTTGATTTTTTCCTTTAATGTTGATCGTGGCCCCACTAGATTAATTTCACGTGCTGTGGGTCACAGCCTTTTCACCTTACAAAACACATTCCTAGCTGATGAACTCTGAACGTATGACCGGGTCTTACTCCCTGAGGATGCCACCAGGCTGGATGGAATTGACTTACTCTAGTGCAAATTTGATTAAAAGATGGACATATTGATTGTATATGTAAATAACACTTAAACACGATGACAGGAAGCATGATGACATAATTATGTGGATACTGAGTTTTCTGGGGTTTATCATAACAAAATGAGATGGGCTTATGGAGTGTATTTGTTCTCACTCTTTTTCATTTCATCCAGGAGCAAAGACAAGATAGAATTAGAGACCAGCAGCCTGGTTTCTGATGAAAATGCGGGAAAGATATGCCCAGAATATAACAGGGAACTGGAGATGCTGTGTGAGGAGCTGCAGGTCACCCTGGACAGTTTGGTAAGAAGCAGAGACCCACCGCCTGTGTGCCCAGTCGCTGGATCCGGGCATTGGGTTTGCTCAGGTGCCTGGCAGCCTTCCACGCGCTGGGCTGTGCGTTCCTTCTCCCGGCTTTTGTCTTTCCCTCCTTGCCTTCCCTGTTGGTCCCTCTGCTTCGACAGGCCCCATAAATCTTGTTCCCCAAGGTGCTGTCCTCCCCCTGGCTCTTTCCTTCTTGTGTGTTGTCCGGGGCGATTTCACCCGCTCCCAGGGCCCCACGGTGAGAATTTTAGGCCTTGTGGGCAGCAGGCCGTCACTGCTGCTCGGGCACAGCACGTGGGCCAGGGGGTTCTGGCTGTGGTATTTACGGATGCTGAAATTCAAATTTTGTCTGATTTTCATGCGTCACAAAATATTCTTCTTTTGATTTTTTTTCAACCGCTTAAAAATGTAAAACCCATTCTTAGCTTGAGGGCCACACAAAAATAGGCTTTGGGCCGGATTTGGCCTATGAGCCCTGATCTAGCACAAAAGGGATACTCTGAAATGTTTGTTTAATGAATTAAAGGCTGGATGTCAGTACCCACCATACTGGCCACCACAGTGGACATGATACCTCATCTCTTTGCCAGACACAGGCATCAGGTTTTGTACATCTTTGAACTGAGATAACTAAAACTTTCCCACAAGTACATGAAGTCTGTTTATATTTGGAGGGTAGGGAGAGAGATAATTAGGTTTGTTTATTTATTTATTTACTTTTTTTTTTTTAATGGAGGGACTGGGGATTGAATCTGGGACCTCGTGCATATTAAGCACTCGCTCTACCACTGAGCTGTACCCCTCCCCCAATCTGTATATTATTGTAAGGCAGACTATAGGTTTAAAGGAGTTTTTCAGGAAACACTGTCCTTTTAAATATCACATTGAGGGGAGAAGTGGTAGAGCACATGCCTAGCATGCATGAGGTCCTGGGTTCAAAATAAACGTAAACCTGATTACCTCCTCCTGCAAAAAATAAAAATCATAAATAAATATCACATTGATTGTAAGATGTAATGGTTTCTGAAACATTAAAATGAATGGTGCATTGAGAACCATTTGGTGATTTAGCGTTTTCTTTATGATTGAAATGCAGTACTGTCTTTGGGATGTTTTGATATGTATGGGGCCGTTTGTCTCCTCTACATAAACAATTAGGTTTTGTACTTGTCCTGTCTGTTTTGTGATTCTGCCTTCGGGTTGTGCCATGATAATCACTTGGTCCGCCGCCCAGCCCCCTCCACCTGGTGCTCAAGCAGGTCACAGGACAGGCCTGTGTCTTCCTCAACTTCATTTTAAGGCCCACTCACGGTAAGGCTGGAGTCTAAGGTGTGTGGGCCTCGTGGGATCTGCTTTCTTTGTTTTATCTCTACATTCACAGCTATGTCTCCAGCAGTTGGGTTCTAGACCTAGACTTGCAGACGAGCAGGGAATTAACACAGGCAAAATAATCCATCGAAATTTGCAGATAATCAATTGAAAACTGACCACATGTATTTTGCTTGTTCCTTTGTTTGTTTTCCCAAATTAACCCATTTGATTATGGCACAAAATGCAGGTACACACACTGCCTGAAAGAGAAGAAACTGGCTGGCTAAGCTCCTGCACCGAAACACTTCAGCCAGCAGAGCCGCGCGGCCTGGCCTGGCCGGCTGGCATGAGCGCTGGCAGCCTCGTCCTCGGCTGTTTGGACGAGGCGACGCTCCCGCCAGAACCTCTTCGTCCCTGACCTGCCGTGTTCCTTCCTGGCATAAAGCATTTCACAGAACCCCCAAAACTGTGTTCGAATGAGAAACACTTTGCCACTTACTAATGTGCCTTTTATAAAGTGTAAAAACCCTGGGAAGGAGTTTGTCTCTGAATGCCACTTGGCTCTTTTTTTGGCTCATACGTCCTCACTTGTGACTGTGCATGTGCACACCGCCTTAGGGAAAAGTGTCTCGGGGAGGGCGGGGGGAGGAGGTGGTCCAGAGGGACAGATTGGTTTTTCTCCTCCGTCCTTGGTTCTCCTTGTAAGTGACTGGACCACAGGACCCCCTTCCTCAGCCCCGCTGACCCGCACAGAGGAGAGAGGGCCAGGGAGGATATGAGGAGGTGGAGTCAAGGTCCAGGAAATCCAGCCAGTGGCTCAGGGGGCTGAGCAGTAGCAGATGAGCACGGGGCCACTGCCTTGTCCCTCCACCCACAGCTCAGGTCCAGGGTGAGGGGGAGTGGCCTGGTGGGCCAGCTGACAGTGGTCGCTGGGTTAGGTGACTGCATGCTCGTGGGGACCCGAGTTCCCAAGCTCTTTGGATAAAGCCTGGGCTGTGTCAGTGAGAGCCGAGGACATAGCAGCCCCACGAGTTATGTGGTCAGAGACAGCTGGGTGCTTCCAGAGGGAGAGGGAGAGGCCAGGTCTGAGAGAAGGAACTGGAAGAGCTGGGGTTTTAGCCCCAGGTCGGGGGACCAGAAGACCTAAGAGCTGCCGTCACAGCCGAAAGGCTGTCCTGAGAAAAGGAACTGGCAGTCTGGTTTAGGAAGCCTCAAAGGGGGAGGAGACAGTGGTGTGGCCCATGCTGGGAAACCTGTCCCCAAGGACTGGACAGTTCCTCAGCAGGTTAATTACACAGATGGTTGAGGAAGCAGTTCCTGGGCAGAACTGGATCAGTTCTTCCTTCTTATCCTACCTCACAACTTGTTATCACATCCCATATGCTTTTTTTTTAATTACTTTATATTTTTCTATAATACAATTAAAATCATATTATAAAAAATGTTAGCTGAATACTTCTTCCCTATCAGGGTCTGAGCCTGGGGCTTACTCCCTCTTTCCTAACAGAAGTATCATTTCTTAAAAAGGCAAGCATTAGTGAGATGAGAGGCACACCGGTGGCCAAAGCGGGAAGGTAAGATCCAGGCAGAAGCAGCCTCGCTCCAGGGCTCGGGGTCACTGGCGGGGTGGCTGGTGCCACTGGACGCTGCTCCCCTCCCACTCCCGTGCATCCTGCATTTCGGGAAAAGGTGGGCCCCTTGGTCTCTGCTGTGTCCCTAACCCACAGGTTCCTGCTTCAGTGAATTTATGCATTTTTTAAATTAGTAGAATATATATTTTTAGGACAATTTTAGATTTACAGAAAGGTTGAGCAAATGGTGCAGAGGGTTCCCATAAAATATCCCCACTCGAACCCAGTTCATACATTAGTGTTTCATACAGGACAGTAGAAATTTCATGTCATTCGGCAGGTGTTACCAGTAATGACCCAACACTGATACACTGTTATTAACTGAAGTATAGTTTATTCAGATTTCATTTTTGCCTAATATCCTCTCTCTGTCCCAAGAGCCGGTCCAGGACAGTGCAGTGAGTTTAGTCTTCATGTCTCCTTAGGCTCCTCTTGGCTGTGACAGTTTCTCCAATTTTTCTTGTTTTTTATGACTTTGAGGAGGCATTTTGTAGATTGGCTGTCAGTTGGGATTTATTTGATGTTTTTCTTGTGATTCGAGGGGTTGTGGGTTTCAGAAGAAGACCCAAGGAAGGTGCACCTCTTGCCACATCATAGACATCGCACTGTCAACATGACGTGTTGCTGTGGGTATTCACCCTGATCACCTGGCTGGGGAGTGTGTCCGCTGCCCCCTCTGTAAAGTGACTCTCTGCCCACTTTCCACACTGTAGGAAGTCACCCTGCAGCCCACAGGGTGCTGTGTTCTTCCTCTCGGAGGTGGAGCAGCTGCGTCCGTTACTTATTAATTGTTCAGTCAGTGATTCCTAGCAGTACAGGCTCTCAGTTATTCACCTCACACGCTTTGAGCTATAATCTGGGTGTGCTTTATGCTGTTCCTCAGGTTGTTCCTGCTTTGGCTCCCATGTCCCTCTGAGGTTTTGTTTTGGTTCTTTTGAACCCTTTCTGGCATCCTAAGATGCTCTAGGCTCATCTTGTATATTTCTTGCTTCAATCCTAGAATCAGCCATTTCTCCAAGGAGCCTTGGTTCCTTCTTTTGGCGAATCCTATTAGAAACCAAGATCTGGGTGCTAGTTGTCAGACACCAAAGTTCTCTGCTTCAATTTATTCCTTTTTAAAGTGGTTTGGAAATTAATTCACAGCCTTATGTTCAAAACCAGAATTTGATGTTGTAAGAATAATTGATACCTTTTTTCTATTTTCCTCTAGTCTTCAGAGAGAATAGTTTCCCAGACTTGGCTTTAAATGTCTTTTTTTTCTTTTTTTAATGTTTTAACTTCCTCCTGTTTTTTATTTACTTTTTTTAGTTGAAGTACAGTCAGTTCATAATGTATTAATTTCTGATGTCCAGCATAATGATTCAGTTATACATATATGTATTCCTTTTCATATTCTTTTTCATTATAGGCAAGGTATTGAATACAGTTTCCTGTGCTATACAGTAGGACCTTGTTGTTTATCTATTTTACATATAGTAGTGTGTTATCTACAAATCTCAAACTCCCAATTTATCCTTCCCCTCCCCTTTCCCCCTTGGTAACCATAAGTTTGTTTTCTATGCCTGTGAGCCTATTTCTGTTCTGTAAATAAGTTCATTTATGTCATTTTTTTAAGGTTCCACATACAAATGATGTCATATGGAATTTTTCTTTCTTTTTCTGGCTTATTTCACTTAGTATGATAATGTCCAATCCATCCATGTTGCTGCAAATGGCATTATATTATTCTTTTTATGGTTGAGTAGTATTCCATTACACACACACACATCCACACACACACACACACACACACACACACACACACACACACACACCCCTCATTTTCTTTATCCAGTCATCTGTCGATGGACATTTAGGTTGTTGGCTTTAAGTGTCTCTAAGGAGTCTAACCTCAGTTGGGAGGGGGAGGCACCTTTTTTGCTGAGCTGGACAAACGTTTCACAGCGTGGCCTCTTGGCTGTGGGAGGAGACGTGTGACAGTGCAGCGCTGAGAGCATGCTCACCTGCCATCACTTCAGGGCTGACGTGTGACTGAGAGATGGTCATTGCTGAGTGAGCCCCAGAACGGAGCTGGAACCATGGCCTGGTGACAAGCCTCTGGGCCTTTTGTTGCTCTTCTGATCTGTACTGGCCTTTCTTAGCATCAGGTGGCGTCGGGGAGCTGCTGCAGATGCAGAGGAGAAAGCCTAGGACTGGGTTTCAAGAGACCTGGGGCCAGAAAGCCTGGTTTCAAGTCCTGGCCTCGTCCTGCTTCAAGCCTGACCGCCTTGAGAGTCTTTGCAGCTGGAACATGGACATGCTGTGTCCTGCCTCCTGGGCTTGGGCCAAGTGAGAAATCGAACCTGAAAAGATTTGGGAAAAAGTACAGTCCTTTAAAAATTTATGTTAGCTAAATTTAGTGCGTGCTGCTTCAGACAGAACTGGAGGGTGGTTAAAGGACCAAGTACAAGGAATTAAGATTCTGACGATTGATACATAAAGCAAACTCTGTACTTTAGGACTTAGAATTGTGCTCTTGGTAGACCTACGCTACTTAAATCTGAAATCTTAGTTACTTCGCCCATTTTGGGGAGGGGTTGGGGGGTAATTAGATATATTTATTTAGATTTATTTGTTTGTTTATTTTTGATGGAGGTCCTGGGGATTGAATCCAGGACCTTGTGCATGCTAAGCATGTGCCCTACCACTGAGCTATACTCTCCCACCCCCACCCATTTGTTTTCTTTAACAAACTCATACATAACTCCAGCAGGTGCTTCACAAATACTACCTTGGTCCCCCGGCTCCCGGGGGAAGCAGGCACTTTGTCAGACCATCTGTGCCAGCAGCACAGAGCCCAGCGTCTGTGCAGGCACCATCAGTGTCACGTTCTCACCACTTCCTTCCCATGTGAAGTGTGCAGGGCTGCCTTTCATTATTACCATTTTATAAACAGGGAAACCAACCCTCAAAGAGGTTTCTGTAAACCCCAGGGTGGCTCATACAAGAGTCAGAAGTGAGCTCATTTAGTGCCTCTTCTCCCATCTTTTATCCCATAAATGCAAGAGCCTGCCTCGTGATGCCTCCAGGTCTTTGGTGCTACAAAATTAGTGATGCTCGGAAATCTTAAAAAAGTGGGACTCATTGAGCTTTCTCCCTCCACACTGGAAATCTGGGATTTATTACCGAACTCATCCAAATTAATGAACTCATAGCAACTCTCTGCCTGTATCTCCCTGGAAATTTGCTGCACATGGAGTTAATCGTGTTGAATTATTAGACTTACAGTCTCAACAAATTTGCATTTCTTAGCTTGAAAATCTTCGAGTTATTGAATCTAAGATAGGAGCAGATTTCAAATCATAAAGTCTCATGTTCTAAATTATTATCTTTTCAGACCAAAATACAGATGAAAATGGAAAAGCTGTCTTCAACTACCAAGGGAGTTTGTGAACTAGAAAATTACCATTACGGGGAGGAGAGGAAGCGGCCCCTGCTGTTCCACACATGGCCCACAGCCCGTTTCTGTAAGTAGTTCTTTCTGCATTGATTTTCAGGGGGAGGTTATGAGAGCATTTGGTATCATTTAGATCTGGCCCTCTGAAAAGCTGACAGGCTTTGCAATTCAATTAAAGAGGCTCCACTGAGAGGGAAGGAGATGGGGACATCCTAAAATGAGCATTTCTTCTTGGCTTTAATTACCTAATAATCAGCAAAGAATATTAAAACGTAATTAGAGACCCATGTGTAAGTCGCCTTTGTTGGCCCTGTAAAGCCAAGGGGCAGGATGAATTTGCCTCCTCGGCAGAAGCAGAAACCTCATTTGGGGTTTTTTTTTTTTTTTTTTTAATGGGTTTTTGCTTTTTGTTTTGTTTTAATTAAAAAGTAAATGGTGGTCACTTAAGCCCACGCCCCCAGAAGACTGCTGAGAAAACAGACTCCATGAGTTAAATAAGCTCTGTGAGGCAAGGGCTATTTTTAGCTTTATTAGTTCAAAAGAAGGACTAAGATATTTGATGCTGATCTGAGACCTGACTTTTAAATAAGGGAGAAAAGGGTAAAGTCACCTAGTGTAATGTGTTTATTGAATATTGTCAGTTTGAGGTGAATCTGTTTATAATGATTACAGATACTTAAGAGTTGAGAAAAGTTTTCAGGTACTTTTTTTTTTCCCCAATTGAAGTAGAGTTGATTTACAATGTTGTGTTAACTTCTGGTGCACAGCATGGTGATTCAGTAATACATATATATATTCTTTTTCATTATAGGTGTTACAAGGTATTGAATAGTCTCCTGTGCTATACAGTAAAACCTTATTGTTTATTTTATATATAGTAGTTTGTATATGCTAATCCCAAACTCCTAATTTATCCCTCCCTGCTTCCCCTTTGGTAACTATAAGTTTGTTTTCGTTGTCTGTGAATCTTTTTCTGTTTTGTAAATAAGTTCATTTGTGTCGCATTTCAGATTCCACATATAAGTGATACAGGATATTTGTCTTTCTCTGTCTGACTTACTTCACTTAATATGATCATCTCTATGTCATATTGCTGCAAATGGCACTATTTCATTTTTTATGGCTGAGTAATATTCCATTGTGAATATATACACCACATCTTCTGTATCCAGTCAGCTGTCAGTGGACATTTAGGTTGCTTCTATGTCATGGCTATTGGAAATAGTGCTACTGTGAACATTGGGGTGCATGTATCTTTTTGAATTAGAGTTTCCTTTGCATATATGCCCAGGAGTGGCATTGCTGGATCATAGGGTGACTCTATTTTTAGTTTTTTAAGGAACTTCCATAGTGACTGTACCAATTTACTTTCCCACCAACAGTTTCTCCAAACTCTCTCCAGCATTTATCATTTGTAGAGCTTTTAATGGTGGCCATCCTGGCCAGTGTGAGGAGAAACAGGTACTTCTTAATGTCATGATACTTACCCTGTTATCTGATGCTAATCTGCACCAGCTTGAGTCCTCCTTCTGTCAGTGCTGTTGCTCATTCTGGCTTTTGACAAGGAGCTTTTCAAGGTGGCAGTCGTCCCCAGTCAAGGGCGCTTCCTTGAATTACTCTTGTTAAAGGGGGACTTACATGTGTTTCAGACGAGGTTTCCTGCCAGCTCTCCAACATGTACCGGCGGGAGCTCCGTCTGAAGCGCACCATCGTGGAAGAGCTCGCACACTGCACGGACCGCGACCTCACCCTGAGCTACCTGTCCATGTGGCTGCACCAGCCCTACCTGGAGAGCCACAGCAGGCTGCTTCTGGAGAGCATGCTGCTGGAAACCGGGCACCGAGCACTGTGACCCCCAACACAGCTTCACATGAGAGCCTCCAGGTTCTGGACACGGCTCCTGTAGCTCCTACGGTGGCACTCATCAGACCTGGGATGACTCCCCGTGCCTACCCGGCGCCAGACCCTGGGCTCTGGCGCGGACACCTGCTGATCTTTTTCAGGTCTTCCCATGCTGCCTGCCACTCCGCGTTACCTGCCCATTGTGAATCTGTCACCTGTTAAGACCTCTGCGTGAAGTCACTTGATCCTGTGTTGGTAAATCAGGTGTATTTTACATAGATTACATTTATATAAACAATCCCTGGTTTAATATGTATATTTTAAATCTATCTGTATGATTTATTTTATTTTTTATTTTGGGGGAGGAGGTAATTAAGTTGTGTGTGATTTTTTTTTTTTTTCTTAGTGGAGGTGCTAGCGATTGAACCCAGGACCTTGTGCATGTTCCCCTCTGTATTGTTTAAATTGTTGTGGGACTGTCTTAGTTTTGTAATTACAAGTCATGTTTTAAATACCGTAGAGTTAACTGAGTAACTCAGACTGGCACCATGGAGGTGAAAACTACGTACCAAAAATTGTCTCTATTTTAGTTCTGAGGATGTGGCAGGCCAAGTGAAGTGTCCTCCATGTTATTCTTCTGGCATAAAAACAAATATCAGGGGTCAGTCCTACCATTGCTCCCCAGAAACAAATCTAAGAAACTTCATGCTGTGTGATGTGGGATGCAGCCTCATGAAGCTGAAGTCCTAGCACCCCAGGAACAAGTGCTTCCCAGGGAAGGAATGAAAATATTCCCAAAATACAAGACTTTCTGACAGAATGTATTTTGAGGGAACAGATATCTCACTGTGTAACCTGACATATCAAAAGCATTTAAAGGCAACATTTCTTAGAATTTCTCTTTCCTCTCCTTTGCCGTATTTATTAGAATCTAGCCATCATACGAGTAGTCCATCAGATGTCCTGCAGTCCGGAAACCACCTGGTTAGCATTTGGTGGAAGTGGCATCCTGCCCCAAGGTCCCTGCTGTCTGAGCTGTGGTCCCAGACGGATGGGACAGGCCCCCAGAGGCACAAGGTCCGTTAGCAGTTTTATAACACTTTTTTTCTATAACTTTTTTTTTAACGGCAGTCCTGGGGATTGAACCTGGGACCTTGTGCATGCCGAGCCCGTGCTCTACCACTGAGGTAACCCACCCCTGTTAGCAGTTTTATTTTGGAGTCTCTGGAGGGGGTGGTACTTAAAGGATAAATGTTCTTCAGAGGAGACACTGGAGGATTTCTAGGCCTTTCTAGGACATTTCCTATGTTCTTGATGCCTCATCTCCAGACAGCCAGGTTGCCCGGGAGAACTAATGGAAAGGATCGATACTGCTAAGTTTACAAACAAGTAAAAGAGCCAAGTTTCCAGTGGCATTAGCCCAGGGATCCCTCATGAAACAGAAGAGGCATCAAACTGATGGAAGAGCTCTTGGCTATTGAGTTTGCTGAGTTCCAAAGTCATTACACAACCGAAGGACAGTTTCTATCTGAAAGGAACAATGAAGTCTTCAGAGAACCCGCGTGGGGCTTCTCAACACAGTGGATTGATCACCAGGTGTCTTCTCTGCCTCTGGAAACCTTGCCAAATAGTAAAAGAATGTTAACAGGTGGAATCCACAAAAACACAGAATGGGACTGGTGTCGGGCTGCACCAGGCAGGCCTGTGAGCCCTGTGCTTGCCTAGACTCGGGATCTGAGAGTCAGTCCAAGTCACAGACCTGAATGGTTTAATGGGTGCAGGACCTTACACGTTTGAAAGAAGGTCCCGGAGCAACACCCCACCTTGTATAGCTGCCAG
Organism: Camelus bactrianus; assembly: GCF_048773025.1. Taxonomy (NCBI): domain Eukaryota; kingdom Metazoa; phylum Chordata; class Mammalia; order Artiodactyla; family Camelidae; genus Camelus; species Camelus bactrianus. The sequence goes on from NC_133544.1 coordinate 3,044,683, forward strand.
TGGCAGGACACAGTGGCAGTCTTGACCCTCAGGGGACGGGGAGGTTACCAGTTATTGGGGGAACTGGCCCATTGGTTACCAGGGAAGCCAGCAGGGGAACAGGCCCCTCACCTCTTTGATAAACTATCTTGGTGGAGATTCTGATCTAAAGATTAAAACAGTCACTAGTTGGGGTGGAGTAGGTAGGCGTTTACTGACTAGACTGTGATTAAGAGGGAAGGCCAGTCAGGTGATTAGGCTGTGGGTGAGCAGGGACCGGTCTAGCAGGAGACATACAGAGAGCAAGAGAACAGCCATCTTGGGTGGCCTGACCACACAACTGGGGGAGGGTTTCGAGATGCACTCGTAAGTACATTTAATTAACAAATACATACATGTGTCTCCAGGAGACGGAAGTTTAGACAGAAGCATGAAAAGAACCACTCACAGCTCAGCCTGAAGAACACTCGCACGTCATGGGTGAGAACATGCCGACAGTTGATCAGCCATCACGCTCTTCATCGAGTGTTCCCAGAGCCCTGCCTTCCTGGCCCATGGAAAGTTGCACTAACAATCCCTTGCAGTTGGGTGGGGCCACATGGCTACTTCTGGCCCCTGAAGTGCATCTCATGGTGGGTTTAGCCTCTCCTGGCACTCGCCCCCTCCGGTGGGGCCACCAGCAGTGTTTGAGACATGGCTGCCCTGCTGGGTCCCCCGCCTGGCCGTGATGAGACAGAGCCCTCCCACCAACCTATGAGTGACAGGTCTTGTGGGCAGGAAACACATACCCCGTTGTTTCTTAAGCTGCTGAGGTTCTGGAGCTGTTGCTACTGCCGCTGCAGACTGGCCCACGGCAACCTGGACCACCCTGGGGGTGGGGGGCTTGGGCTGGTTGTCCTTCAGTGTTGATTCTCCATTGAAGTGTCAGCTGGTGCATGGCTACCTGCTTAGAACTAGGTTTCAGAACCTTAGCAGCCAAGTGTGGCCACGTGACTAATGAGATGTGCACAGAGGCCACATGTGCAACGTCCAGATCACGCCCCTTAAGTTTCGGGTGCTCCTCCTGCTCCTCCTCACGTCCCGGAGGACGGAGCAGACACACAAGGGCGGGGAGCCTTCTGAGACCTCTGGGAAGAGGGCCGCCCAAGGTGAGGAATCAGCCTGGGTCTGGACCACCTCTGGAGTGAAGCCACTCGACTTCTGAATGCCCAGCAGCTCAGTTTTACTTGAGAGGTGCCATGGTCCCCACAAAGTCATGTGTCACAATCCTAACCCCCACACTCCAGGATCCAGGGATGGGACTCAGGCTGGTTTCGTGGGCCTGTGGACTCCTGAGGGCACCCCACGGCCTGAGCCGCCAGCCCAGTGCTCCTGGGCAGCTGTGGCTTGCTCCTTCAGTCCTAGGTTGCCTGCCCTTCTGTTCCCGTCGGACCTGCTTTGAGATCATGTGAAAGGACAGAAAAATGCCGTCACTGGGAGGGCTGTAGGAAATGCAGGCCCCAAGGATAAGCTCCCCTGGAAGGAGCACCGAGCCAGGGCGGGGTGCAGCCCCCGACCCCCAGCTCTGCCAGTGAGGGGAGAGGACCGCTGTGCCTTTTTGATGCTACCACCTGAGTGTGGGCAAATGGCCCCCCTATTCTCTCCTATAAGAGAGCCACGGAAAACGTGGGAAAAAAAGGCCTTGTTAAGTGACTTCACAAGTGGGACATCCAAGGACTGGGGCTCCTGTCTTTACACCTCGATTTCCTCACCCATAAGAAGTAAGTAGACACTTTCCTTTCTACTTCCCAATAAAATGCTGCCCAAATGGCAAGCTTACTTATTGACTTTTTATTGAACCCAGAAGCAGCTTGTAGTGTGGACCAAGTCTGGTGAGAAACCAGTATACCACCAAGGGGAAAGGGGACATAGTTTTGGGGGACTGGAGAGCAGGGGGACAGTCAGGTAATAGTGCAGTGGTATTAACTATAGTGGCGTCAGAGGCTCTTAAGAGTGAGACGTGTCAGAGGAATTCGTGATCAGGTAGCACATCTGCCATCATCGCGATGAGCAAGATGTAGCAGAGGGTCGGCGGCGGGGTAGAAAGACACTTCTTTATAAATAAGATTCATTTGCATCAGCATTCACTTTAGAAAAATATACATTACTTGAAACAGACCTTCTCTGGATAAAATACATGTAACTCTAGGACGGCAGGACTGACTCCACTTCACTGTGAAGGCTTGCCTCCCCAGAATCTGGAAGAACCCCTTCCGGGGGGCCAGTCTGCAGGGCAGGCCCCTCTGCGTTGGTCACTATGACAATGTCCCCCTCCGCAGACACTACGGGACCTGGGTGGGACAAGATAAGTCCATCGGGAGTCTGAATAAATATCCGCTCCTGTCCATGGCACCCGTTGGTAACTTCAAAAGCCACAGCTGCAACGTGCTCCAGCTCCCCCTGGTCGGTGTGTGTCTCAGTCCCACAGGGCAACTGGTCCAAGTCCCCCACATGGCCTCCAAGACCCCCTTCCGGACATAGCTGAGGCCCGGGCTCGGACACAGAGCCGTAGGCATGGTCAGCGGGCCCGATGTCCAAGGACAACACTTTGTCCAGCGGAGGGGCCGCAGCCTGGGCAAGCAGGACCTCGCCGGGGCCGGTCACGGGGGAGTCGCGCACCTCACAGAGGTTCCCTGCCTCTGCACTTCCAGACCCGCCGGGCAGCAGGGACCCCACTCCGCCGGCGGATGTCGAGCTGCTGCAGAGACGCCAGCTCCTCAGGCTGTCCCCGGTGGCAGCGTCTGTCCAGTGTTCCTGGGTGTTCTCGGGGACTGCTGCCACCCACCCCAGGGCCAGTGCCCCCAGCCCACTCACATCCCGGCACCAGGGAGCAGGGTCTGCAGACCCACTCCCAGCTGCTAAGTCAGCGAACGCTTTCAGCCGCTGGCCGGCGTGTGCGGTGCTTCCATCCCTCTCGGAAGCCGGCCTCGGGGGGCTGTCGTCAGCCAGGTGAGAGGTGCACCCGTTTACTCCAGGGCCAAAACCTAAACAGTTCGGAAAAACAGGTAATCACAGCTGGTTCACTGCATTCACTATCCCAAACAAGCTAGTCCAAAGTGATTTTCTTGCCCCAAAAAAAGAAAGCATGAACCTCCTTGCTACTTGGGCTTGGTCGTTTCCAAGGACGGATGAAACTCAAAGAGGAAGCCGACCAGTCGGCCGAGGGGAGCTGCATTCCAACTGAGGGCAGTCTTTCCTGTTCTCACTGAACAGACCTGCCCTCCACGACGGCAGAACTCAGCAGTAAGTTCTGAAGTGGAGAATGCCTCTTCAAATTGGAGACCTTAGGATGAGGCAAGGCATCAGGAGGCCCTGGTAAGAGTTTAGGAAGTTAGAGAGCGATTCTCAGTTTGCCTGCCATGTGTTCAAAGTGGCTAATTGATTGATTCTGGCTAGAGCCAAAATAAAAGCCAGAATGTCTTCTTTTCAAATGTTAAATCTCAGCTGACACTTAGAGCCAGTCTCAGGAAGGCGAAGCCACGGACTCAGTGTGTCCTGTGTACCTGTCCCTGCTCTCAGGTCTGCTCAACTTCTTGGGACCCTCTCAGGTGCAACCCACTCACCACAAGGCAGCTCTTTATTTCAATAAATGACCCAAGTAAACCTCAAATACCTCAAGACCCAGAGGGAATGAACATGGAACGACAGAATAGTGGGAGGTGGAGGTAAAACTCTTGAGAAGATTCTCTGACGTGGCCGCAGGGGCACCCACCCCTGAGAAGCAGGCCCGAGCCCTGGGGTGCGTACCACAAAGAGCGTTTTACCCTCACTGGCAGCTGAGACCCACAGGGCTGGCCTCTGCTGGCCTCCGATGTTGGCAGAAGGCTCGGTGTCCTGGGGCAGAGTTTCTCTCCTGGTCCTTTTCACTGAAGCCAGCCCCTCTTCTGTGGTCTGTGAAGAGAGGGGCCGATCAGCCAAGACTAGGAAGAAACCTCTTCTTCCTGGGAACCATGCTGTGAGTTGAAGAGGTGTAACTACAATAATCCAGCCCTGAACGGACAGTAGCCGGCACCCCCTCAACGCCATGCCCACCTGGTTGCCCCTCTTCCGTCGGCCGGCTTCCCCCGGCCCCTCCCTGTCCATCTCTTGGCTGGTGCACTTGGGTGGAACGCAATCTGTGCATGTTTCTCTTTTCTTCAGGAATTCTTCCGTGATTCCCAAGGACTCAGCAACCTGAGAAGAAAGGGGCCACAGAGATGCTTCACCCAAAACACACAAGATCCAGAAGCACGTCAGCACAGAAGAATCGAAGGGCTGAGTTTAAATCTGTGAAGCCCTTTTGTACAGCCAGGCGCCATCTAACGGGAAAGTGAAGATAAACTGTCACCACAAGCTGAAGAATGTGAGTCTGACACCACGGTAACTTCTATGCCCAGTATGCCTCCTTTCCTGAATTCTCACTGGTACCTTCAGAAAAATAATCCCGCCTATGCTGGAACCAGATCTCCTTTCCCAGCTGGTGGGAAGGATGCGGGTTTGAGAGTCTGAGCTGGATCCCAGCTTCTCTGCATGGAGCCTGGGTGACCCTGGCAGCTACATCTCTGAGTCCTTATCTGAGGGAAACTGCAGACCACAGCTGCCCTGAGGGATTTTGTAAGGATTAGATTCCACCTGCAAAACCTACGTAAAACAGCAGATGTAAAGGTACCTGGTTTACACACAGCCAGCACAGAGAGTGCACCGCAGGGGACAGGAGGGGTGGGCAGGAGGGGCAGCAGTTCCAGGTCAGGGTAGAGAACAGGGGTCAGCAAGCTTAGCAGCTACCAACCTGATAGTGTCCCCTGCAAACTGAGCCACTGCCTTTGCTCCAAAGAGGCTGTGAGTGGGGAGGGTACAGCTCAGCAGTACAGCACATGCTTAGCATGCACGAGGTCCTGAGTTCAATCCCCAGCACCTCTGTTAAATAAATATAAATAAATAAATAAATAAATAGGCTGTGGCACAGCCTGAACTGCCTGCAAAGATGGGTCCGGTGGGCGTGCACAGCGTCCCTGCACGTCCTGTCTGGTTCATAACAGGTGGTACCCATGCCTGCTTCACCTACAGTTTAAAGAACAGATGGTTGACAACTGCTAACCGGGGCATCTATATGAGGCTCAGTAAAAATCCATTATATTTTTCTAATATACAATTTGAGAAAATGAAACAAAAAAAAGTTTATTAAGTTATAGTAAATACTGAATTTGTATAAAGCTAATGATGACAGCCTCTGATCACAGATAGGCAGGTCCTTCATCAGTTTAACAAAATATGAAGAGCAGTTAAAGTCAGCGTGGCCCAAGGATTTGTCACTGTTGGACAAACACTTTTTCAAATACACCAGACACTACTTATTTATTTGTTTGTTTGTTTGTGATACTCAGTGGTTTGTTTTATGCTTTAGATTCCACATGTAAGTGATATCATATGGTATCTGTCTTCCTCTGACTTACCTCACTCAGCATAATATCCTCCAAGTCCATCCATGTTGTTGTAAAACCAGACACTGTTTTAAACTCATGACCTTGTGAGAGCAGGAAAAGACCACGAACTCAGTGCCATACTTTCATGGGGCGGCGGGGAGCAGGGGCAGGGACTTTGTGAGGGTCAGGGGATGCTCTGTGCTGGACACAGTGAGAGGCCCCTGCATGGCCTGACCACGGGGCGTGTGCTATGCCCAGCAAAAGGTTTTATCCAAAACAAGTAAAACCACATCTCTTCCCAATGTGCTTTTGTCAAGGACCCGACAGAGCTAAAGGCAGTCTGATGAAGACAGTGACACTGAAACGAGAATTTCGTCAGAGCAACCACAAACTAAAACTATTGGTCTCATCCCTTTGCAAAAACCTACATAATGAAGAAACAACACAACCTGTGGCCTGTGACCTGCGTCCCTCAGTGAGAGGGGGGCTACGGTGTTGACAATTTTCTTTTAGCTTATCTGCATTTCTAAGTTTTCTGAAAAAAGTACGGATTGCTTTTATGTTAAGACAAAAAACCTTCACTTCATGGAAAAAAGCACCAAAAAGAAGTTGACTATGAAGACATCTCTGCTGAAATAGTCTCCTTTTTAAGGGACAGACTCCTTTTGGCCCTAAGAGCGACGCGTCCTCCCCTGCGAGCTTGTTACCTTGTTGTTGTTTATTTCCAGGGGCTCCTGAAGACAGGGACCAGAACTGTGCAGGTAATCTTGACACATTTTCTTAACCATTTTGTGCAACTCTTCAAATTCCTTGTATACAGCTGGGAAGAAAGGTTTTGCTAGATGACCTCTTTCAACCTTAGTGAAGACAAAGATGACAGAACATGTTTCAGCCTGAGGCAGTGGTATGGAAAAGACAGAGAGACCCAAAGGAGGGCAGGACACCAGCTCCCGAGCCCTCGGCGCCCATCCGTGCAGCGCTGCCTCCGCTCCCCGGGGAGGGCCTCCGTGTGCCCAGCTCTCGGCTTGGCAGGGACGCCAGGAAGGGCCTGGGAGAAGCTGCCCAGGAAGGAAGCCACCCCAGGGTGAGGGCGGCCAGAGGCCAGAGGCCAGGGGAGCCAGACAGGGAGGCAGTAAGGCCCGGACCGCGGGCCTGCCGGGGCCCGCAGGCAGGTTGAGGCTGGCGGGGTGGGTGGGCGCCGGGGAGAAAGCTGACTTCGGCTCCTCCCGCACAAAGTTAGAACAGTCAAGGGAGTTCGGAGCGGCCTGCCTGGCGGTGCAGCCACCTGCCCCCCCGCCGGCCACGGGCTCGCTTCTGCTCTGTCCTGGGGGGAGCGACTCCCAGGGGCTGGCTGTGTCTGCTGTGAATGTGAAGGCCGCCTTTCCAAACAGCTTCAAATCAGCCCTCAGTCACTCAGAAACACTAAGAACACTCACCTTCATCAGAAGGAATTCATACACGGTCACGACCCGAGCCAGCTGAGGCAGAGCCAACTCCACTAGATCCTCCTGGTCACACTGGTGGAGAAACTACCAGAAGAAAGTGTTTGGCATCTTTGAAAGCACAGAAAGAATCTCCCAGCGGCCAATAAATTGGTGCAGCAAAGAACATAAAAGCAAGTTTCCTAAAATCTTAGTGATTACGTAACTCTCAGCTATAAACACTCTGCCTTATTAAATATCTCACGTGCTCACCTATTAACAAAGTCCTCTGATGGATTCTGGATTTAGAGTTTGACTTCCCCATGAGAGCACGGAGCGAGTAGTGGGTACCAGACCAATGGGGAAATGCGCTCCCTGCTCCCCAGGGCTCGCCAACCAATGCCAGGGATGAAAATGCAAGCAAAATCCAGAGGCAGCCCACGTCAGGAGACCACCACCAAAGCACCCAACAAGAACCCGGGGATGACGACGCAGGGAGGGGTGAGCCAAGAAGGGGTCCTGGGCGCCTCTGGGGCCCCAGCTGGGCCCTCGCAGACCCCTGACAAGGAAGAGTAGGCCCTGCTGGGATGTGCAGGGTGGAGGGGTCTACAGGACACCCACGTAGGAAAGCCTGCGATCAGCTCTGAAGCTCGGGAGAGATCTGATCAGAAATACAGATGTAGAGTCAGCAGACAGAAGATGTTCTGAGAAACCAGGGGGAATGGGTGAGATCCCCCAGGGAGGCAAGAACATGAGGGGAAGCTGAGAAGTCCTAGAAACAGAAAGGCTTATGAGGCTCAGGGAGGTCACAAGCTCAGGGTTTGGGAAGAGAGATCAATTAGAAGCTGCAAGGGACTGGAAGGGGTTCAGAGGAAGCCACAGGGTCAGAAAAGCAAAAGGAAAACCTTTTCATTTGCAAGTTAAAGATGTTTAATTATGACTCTCAAAAGCCCTTAGAGAAAGATGACCAGCTGGCTCCCAACACCCTGGAGGTGTGAGGAGGTCGGAACACGGGGCCTTATCCCCCGTGACGTTCAAGCATCACAATGGCAGGAGGCCATCTCCTCAGTTCTCTGCTCCACACCCTGCCCACCTGACAGTGCTGTTGCTGACCGCCCTGGCTGTCATCTTTCCCCCGGAGCAGGGCCCCTGCCTCTGTGATGCACAGTGTCCCCCACACCCAGGACAGGGCCTGATACTAGCTGGACACCCGGTTGGTGTGCAAAGCAGCGCCCACTTCTGGGGAGATTCCCTTCTATAATAAGAAGGAGAGGGCCCTGTTCAGAGCAGTCCTTGACTCTGGCCGACAGATGGGGCCTATCAGGCAGGCTGATAGGTCAGGGTCGCTGATGCACACGGCAGGCCAGGCCTCACTGATCTCAGGTGCTACCACACGCTCCTACTTAGTAGAGACCACACACCCTCGATTCAAATTCCGGGTCTGCCCCCTGCCTGCGGAGTAACCTTATGTGAGTTAATAGCCTGAGTTTCAGGATGGAACCTAGCTCGGCGCACAGCAGTCAGCGTGGCTGAGCTGCCCAGTGGAAAGTGCCAGAAGACGATGGCTATTTTGCATGTTAATAAATGAATCGAGTCAGAGAATATCTCCCCCCCCACTCCCCAAAATTAGTCATCCAGGATTCATTAACAAGCCCCACGGGGAGAAAAGCGAATTCACCAGGGTTTAAGCTTCCTGCTAGAACACATAACCTCGTGAAGCTTTCTAGGAAACCCACTTCCTTTCTGAAAACCACGTCTTCCCCTGTGTGCAGGAGTTTGGAGGCCCTGGGCCTGACAGCCACTCCTTCTGGGGCCAGCTGTCTCACTAACGTATCTCGAGCCATCTCACGCGATTTTTCACCTCTTTTAAGATCCTCATCTGGTCGTTAGCAGACAAGCGAGTACATCCTGGCCAAAGACCACCTGCGCGAGCTTAGGGTTCTACTTTCCTAAGCCAATTCAACTAAACTCAATAAAGCTACTTTCCAGGGGCTGGAATAGAGGAATGGAGAGTCTAGAACTTAAAACCTGAAATATGCTTTTATACCTTGAAACTTTTTACAAAAAATAGGAAAACATTATGTTGTTCTCTAAACTGCTTCCATGAAAGCACAGGTTATAATTATTCCAAAAGTCAGAGGCAAGCAGCTCTTGCTATACCTAAGGCCCTCTGGCCAACCCCGGAGTTCTCTCAGATAATGCTATTATGAATTTATTATGTCCTTCATCCAATTACACATCAGGTGAACTGTTTAGTTGATCTGGGTATTTTACTTTAAAATTCAGAAACCTAATAGTGAATTGCCACATACCATGCCAAAGAAATGGGTTTCAAGAACAGGGTTCTAAGAGCGACGCACCTCCTGGAGCCGGGCTCTGCTCCTCGCTGGGCTCCGCGCCCCGGCCGTGCCAGCACCCACGTGCGGTCCGCTCTGCTCCAGGACGGCTGCGCTGGGCTCTGCAGGGGCCGTGGAGCAGACACTTCTAGGTCCTGGGTGTCTCTTTGATCCCGAAAGGGCTGAACAACTTCCATTTTCTGGTTCAGACACCAACGCCTCATCACCTTGTACTGACTGACTATTCTAGATAAGTGGTGCAACCCAAAATGAAAATAAAATAATTATGCTTTACACACCATAATGAAAACCTTAAAGCAGAAAAATGTCAAGTCAAAAGCAAAGAACTTGCTAGGTTATTCTTCTTTGCATTATTAAGAACTATAATCAATGCATCTTGAAGTATTTCTTTAAGCTACCAGATGAACATTAACCAGCCAGTAAGTCTGGTCTGACAAACCATAACCCTGAGGTGTTGCCCAAAATGAAACAAGAAACTCTTCCGATGTCACTGTCATCTTAAAAACTGATATGAATTTTGTTAATTCATAATTTACCTATGACTTTTAAATTTTATTATTTTTTACTGGATATACTTCAAACACCATAAAATTCATCCTTTGGAAATATACAATTAAGTTGGTTTTAGTATATTCACAAGGCTGTGTAACCATCGCCGTGATCTAATCGCAGAACATTTTCATCATCACAAAAAGAAACCCTGGGCACGCAGCATCACGCATCCCCCCCCCCGGCCCCGCCCCAGGCGGGGCAGCCACTTGCGTGCTCTGTCGCCGTGCATTTGCATAGCTTTAGGAAGAGAATCTGGACCTGACACTATTTCCTCATTCTGGGCCAATTCCCTCCCCTGAAAAGAGGAGTAGTACACCTACACCTCCCAAGACTACAGGAAGGTTAAACAAACGCAAGGAAAGCCAGCACCAAGTACATCCTCCCAGACAGTTTTCCTCCCAAGTCCACGACAGTGGCGCCTCAGGAGGAGTGCCAGGTCTGTTTGTGGCTTTAAGTATCAAGTGGCCCTCCACAGCAGGCTCAGGAAAGGACACAGATATGATGTCTCTCTGGTTGGAGGGAGCCAGCTCCAGGACCCCATGGCCTCCAAGCAATCTGGAGCAAGGCCACGTGCCTATATTCAGGAATTCCAATATCCAGAAGTTGCTTTTTCAGTGGTGTAGGATTTCGTTATTGAAGGAAAAAGAAAGTGCCAGTCAGCCTGGCCGTCCAGTTTGTCTGAGACAGTCCTGGGTGTCCCCTGGAATCACCCCTTTCATTCTCAAAATGTCCTGGTTTGGGTGATAAACCACATGGTCACCCTGGTCCTACTACAACTTAAGAGAAGTAAGAGGTCTCACAAAAGTTGGGCTTTTTCCAGCTGCAAGAGGCACAGAACCTTCTACCAGAGGCAGGCGGGCCTAGAGCATGGGCTGCAAAGTCAGAAGACCGGGTCTAAACTCCCCCCGGGACAGACTCCTAGACGTGTCTCGACAGGGATGCCCACCACCCTCTCTGAGACCCAGGTGCCTCGTCGCAGGCAGGAACCCTTGCACCTGCCGTCAGGGCTCTCCCAGGATTGAGAAAATGCACGTGCACCTCCTGCCCAAGGTAGGCCTGCAGTAACGGCACTGTTACTACTGTCACTACTGAGGCTGATGCTACAGAGCGAGGTAGCACCTTGGAATCCTAACACCAGGCTGTCCCATGGTTTTACCGCTGTTAAAATAATCGACTTCCTGCGAACCGCACACAAGCGCTCACCACACACGTTGGGTAAGTTAAAATTTCAGTAAATACACGTTGATGTAGTGATGCAAACTCACAGTGACGTGTATCTGCTTTGTCTGATCGTGTCAGAAGGGGCAAAGCAGGGCGAGGACACAGGGACTGGGCAGGCAGCGGGTTACTGCAGACGCCCCAGGAAGCAGCCCGGAGACCGGTGCCCCCACTAGGGCCTTTCCCAAGGCCGCGGGCAGGTCAGTTCCGGCCAAGGGTGCTCTGCGATTAGTTCAGTGACCAGACCTAAAGGACCGGCGGCTACACTGCCCTCAGACGTGCTCAGTAAACCACGCTGCACCAGGCAGAAGACACACTTCTCCCTGATTACCCAGCGGCAGTGCAGACAATGTGCAGCTAATTTAAGGACGGGCAGGAATAAGGACACTCCCACCAGAGAGAAACGTTACCTGCAGGCCACCCCCTGCTGACCGGGCCCCATCCTCACTTAGAAGAGCCAGTGGGGGTGGCTCCGGGGATGCCAGGCTGACAGGCCTGCCCTCCGTGGGGCCCTGGATCACGCTCCCGTTGGCCTTCTCCGACAGCGACATCTCAGGCTCCACGTGGCTGTGGCCTGGATTAAGCTTAAAGTGCCGGGCCAGACCCCCCTTTCCTATGTATGACTTTTCACACGTCTGACACTTAAACATTTTGGGCCTCAGGATGCAGCTCGACAGGTCAAAGAGTGCCTGCTTCCCCCTCTGGTCCTCATCTTCTTCCACACTCAGTTCTGAATAATCGTCAGAATCTGACGGGTGTCCATCGGCCAAATCCTCTGTTTTTATGAATTTATAATCTTTAGCTTTATACTTGGGAGGTCGAGATATCCGTCCAGAACGTGTTTTTACTTTTAAAGATTTTTTTAGTTTCTCAGTGTGTTTTGTGTGTGAGTTGGAAATAAATAAATTTGCTGAACTGGATGAAACAGATGTCACTGCTGGCTGGTCGGAGGCCGACGAAGGGGCCAACGTGGCTCCCTGCCCACTTGGAGCCTCAGGAGCCAAGCCTGTCTTCGCAGGGACTGGTCGGAGGGCGGGCAGTGGCCTCTGTACTAACACCTGAGCAAGAGGCTGAGGCGAGGTACTCAGGAAGCACGGCTGTGGCCCGGTGCTCAGGCGGGGCTTTGCCCTGAGCAGCTGCGAGCTGGCGATGCTGAGCCCCAGCACACTGCAGTGCCTTTGGGGAGGTGGGCCCGGCCCGGCCGCCTGGGGCTGGATGGTGGCCAGTGTGGGCATCGGCTTCTCCTGGCCTTTCAAGTCTCTGGATGTTACCTTCACATAAATGGCTTCCAGTTGCTTAAATACAGAAAGAGAAAAGAAGCATTATGCTTATCAACATTTCTGCAATTTTGCTCTCATCTTAAACCTATTAAATTTTTTCTAACTTATACATCTTACATATAAAAAGTCTGTATGATGTATCTGTACTGTTTGCAGTGTTTCTTATTCATCCTGCCCCCCAGGCCACAGTGGTCTAGCTTCTGTCACCTCCATCATGAGTGCAGAAGCATTTGTATATATAAACAAAATAAAGTCTGTGAAACTTCCTACCATTCCTGCCTTCTGATAGTATCTGCTCTACATCACTTTTTAAAAAACACTTGTCATACACCTGCACCCCAATGTTCATACCAGCACTATTTACAGTAGCCAAACGTGGAGAAGAGCCTAAATGTCCATCAACAGATGACTGGATAAAGAAGCTATGGTATATTTATACAATAGAATACTACTCAGCCATAAAAACCAACAACATAACGCCATTTGCAGCAGCATGGATGTTCCTGGAGAATGTCATTCTAAGTGAAGTAAGCCAGAAAGAGAAAGAAAAATACCATATGAGATCACTCATATGCGGAATCTAAAAAAAAAAAAAAAAAAAAGAAACAGAAATACAAAACAGAAACAGACTCATAGACATAGAATACAAACTTGTGGTTGCCAGGGGGACAGGGTGTGGGAAGGGACAGACTGGGATTTCAAAATGTAGAATAGATAAATAAGATTGTACTGTGTAGCACAGGGAAATATATACAGGATCTTGTGGTGGCTCACAGTGAAAGAGAATGTGACAATGAATGTATGCATGTTCATGTATAACTGAAAAATTGTGCTCTACACTGGAATTTGACACAACATTGTAAAATGACTATAACTCAATAAAAAAAAAAGTTTAAAAAAAAACACTTGTCATAATTCACTAAGCTGACTTCATGAACTATTTAAAAATCCTTTATAGTTTTACCATATGTGTATTTATTCACTTGGAGTTCTTAGTATTTCTAAATCGAACTCAATTCAATTAGTGGCCTCATTCTTTAAAGTTTTCAATGAAATCTAGGAAATCAAAAAAGCCATAAAGAACAGTATAACCCAAGTCCCCACCACCCACCTCACAACATGCGACCCTGTCACCACAGGGAGACAGTCTGCACACCTCCTTCTCCACCCTATCCTGAATATGCTGGTTGTCGTTCTCATGCACTCTTTACATTACATACGTAGACATCCCTAAAAATGTATAATTTAGTTTTGATGTGCTTTTTAATTTTATTCTTTATTGAAGTATAGTTGATTTACAATGTTAGTTTCAGGTGTACAGCAAAGCGATTCAGTTATACACATACATGTAAATATATATATGTACTTTCAGATTCTTTTCCATTATATATTAATACAAGAAATTAAACATAGTTTCCTGTGCTATACAGTAGGACCTGGTTGTTTCTCTATTTTATATATAGTAATGTGTCTCTGTTAATCCCAAACTCCTAATTTATCCCTCCCTGGCCCTTTATGTGTTTTTAAACTTTATAAAAAGTGAATATCATCTCCTGCAACTTGTTGGGGCCTTTTCAGGCTTTTTCCTCCCTATCTTGCTTATGAAATTCATCCACATTCCATAACTCTGAGCGTTCATTTTCTCTGCAGTATGAGAACAGCATCTCCTGCTGAAGGGCAGATGGTCCCCTACCCTGTGCTCTGTGGTCTGCTCCACATGGTCACAGACGTGTGTACACACATGTGAGTTTCTCCAGGGCACACACCTAGGAGTGGGGCTGCATTTCTTCAACAACTTTTTTTTTCTAACATCTAACAAAATTTTAAATGCACGTGCTTTCTGACCCAGCAGTCCCGTTTCCTGGATCCCATAAGAAACCTGGCATGGGCACAAAGATGCATGTGTAGGAGGTTCAAGGACAGCACTGTCTGTAACAGTAAAGAGCCCGCCAAAGGGCAGGGCTGCTGTCAACAAGGTTCTCCAAATAGTTACTGAGCAGTGCCCATGGGCCAGAGACATCACAGGTGTTAGGGATATGGCTGTCATAGGCTCGGAGGAGGGACAGCAAAACCTCTCCCTTCTCCAAACACATTTAGTTCTTTATCTTTATTTCTAGCTTTCTGACCCTGATTAGAAGTTAAGTGAGTTATGTTTTATCTCCTTGATGAGATCATACCCTCCCTGGGGGCAAGGTACACATCTGACTTGTCTTTGTGGCCTCCATGGCACAGCTGGGGCACAAGACTATTAGACCGCAAAATTACATTATTGTGAATGCATGCAGAATTCATATCACCCCAATTAGATTAGCTACAGAATAAAATCATGCTACCTAACTCTGATTAGGTTTGTTTCCGTTTTATGGAAAATGTAATTTTTAGACTCTTTCCTAAGTTGCCACACCAAACCCAAAAAGCTGTGGTCACATTCAACAGGCCCTGGAGTGCAGCCATACCTGGGGAACCCTAGGCAGTCACTCCACCTCTCTTGACTTTGTTCCTCATCTGTAAAAGGCTGATACAAACACTTCTGTGTGGCTGCTGAGAACCAAGTGGTCAAGCACAGTGCTGGACGTGGAGCAGAGGCCTGCGAACACAGCCACCATCACCCTTCTGACTCCACAGACCAGCGGTGCAGGGCTTACATGGTAGGTGTGGGGCCAAATGACATCCTTCCAAGTCCAACGACCCCCATTCGTGGGCTCTCAGATGTCTGCCTGTGATGAACAGTACAATCTTTACTGGGTGTGTTCGCCCTAATAGCCCTAGGTAATGCCTAATCTCACAATAGCCCAGGCTGGCTTGTTTCAGCCCACCTCATCCTTATCAGTCATAAACCCCACCACCCTTCAGGGACCCTAAACTTCTTGCCTCACCTACAACCAATCAGAGCCTTGTGCACAAGCAGATCAGGCACCTTGTGACCCGACCTTATAGAAGACCCGAACAACTGGCCCCCAGGGGTCACACAGGCACCTCCCGTCTGTGTGGCCCGCTGCTGTCTGTGACAGTGCACCCTAATAAACTCCTTTCCTATTCTCATACTTTATCGCTGGTAAATTCTTTTACCACCCACGACATCCGCCCACCACGCTGGGTCCCACAACAGGAGGTATTTGTTTCTCGACCAGAATGTGGGCTAGAAAGCACATCCAGCGAGCCAAACCTCCTGCAAGTAAGGAGACCAAAGCCCAGAGTGGTTCAGTTACCCAAGATCACACCTCTCAGAAGTGTGGTGTTTGGGCAGAATTGTACTTGTCTTCTCAAACTTTAACAAGGCAGCTTCCCTGTCTTGGTGACCATCTGGGTATAAATCTTAAGCAGCCAAAAACCAAAACCAAAAAAACAGCAAAGATCGCTGATCCTATTCTCTACCTATTTCTTCTAGTGAAAGAAGAATCCCTGTGGCAATTCTGGAGTGAGAAGCATTGTGTTACTTACAACCCCAGTGCTAAAAGGGGGTGATTTTACAGGTGATGGGAAGGACTTCCAGTCTCAGGGGCTACACCAGACCCTCTGGACTTGGAAGACCACGGTCCAGTTCGACTTCCCTAGCAGCCAAAAGCTGTGTGACCCAAGAAATGCCACTGAGAAAGAATGTTTGGTAGTATACAGAGTGCTTTCACATTTCATTCATTAACCGAATGCCAGGCACCAACTGGGTCATTTGTAACTGCGGTTACGAACCCAGGCACTATCCCTGAGGGTGGTAAGTCCTGCATGAAGCTACTGGAAGGCACTTAATTCTGTCTCAAGTCTGGGCCTCGGAGTACCCTCCACCTGAAAAATTCTCGATTTTGCTTCCTCTTAATCCATTCAGGTCTCTGCTCCACTGTCAGGCCTAAGGACTACTCACTCTAAAGCAGCCCCCTTGTCACTCCCAGAACGTGCCTTACGTTCTTCATGCACAGTGTTCAAAGCTGCACCTCGGGCAGTGCTGGAACACAGTGAGTGCTCAATAAATACGGAATGAATGGACACAAGCCGGGAAGAGGAGCTAAGCGGCACGCGGGAGCGCCGAGCGGGGCTGTGAGAGCAGAGACGGTAGGCAGGCGTCCCAGGCAGACGGCCAGCTTGGGCAAAGGCTCCTGGAGGGAGGCCGGATGGAGGAGCTGAAAGCGCCGGAGCAGTGACAGGTGGGGGTGGCCTGCCGCCCTACGGACCTTAGTATGGGGACGCCCTGATACTGCCGCGGGCGGACACCGGCCTCTCCGGCAGCGCAGCTCTAAGGCCTTAGAGGTGAAGCGGCGGCGCAGACTTCGGCCTGCCCGCCGTGAGGCCTCGCCCCCTCCGGGCCTCGGTTTCCCCACGTCCTTCCCGGGGCCTCACCTGCGGCGGCAGCAGGCGCGGCGGGCGCGGGGGCTCGGCGCCGGGGCCCCGTTGCAGGGCTGCCTGCTGGGCCGCATCCCGCAGCCGCCGCGCCGCGTCCTGCAGCACGAAAGGCGGCGGCGGCGGCTCAGCGGGCGGCTGCGCCTTCGTCACCTGCTCCAGGACCCGCCGCAGCTGCTCGGGGCCCAGCGGGGCCACGCGCGCCACGCTGCCGCTCTGGCAGGGGGCAGCCCGACCGCCGCCGCCATCCTCGCTGCCATCCTCCGCCTCCGGCTCCGCGTCCGCCATGACGGCCGACGCGAGTACTCGAACCTGAGTCGCCGAGCGACGGCGGCTCAAATGTGCGTCACCGGGGAAAGGGGGCAGCTACGAGTGCCCCGCGGGCCAAGAGACCTCGGAAGGCGACCGCACCTGTCGGAGTGGGTCGGCGGGCGGGCCTGAGCTCGCCCCGCCCCGCCGCCGCTTCAGGGACAGGATTGGACCAAATTATCTTATTGCTTCCTTGTTATGGACGTACTTATCTTTCAGATGTCACCTCCTCCAGGAGTTGTCCAGGATCTCTCAGGCAGAAGTCTTCGAGGTTCCAGAGCCCCTGGCCTAACATCGCACTATCCAAATGTTCTTAATGTCAGTGCGTCAGAGTCACCTGAAGATCCTGTCTGGACAGGTAGACTCCTGGGCCCCACCTCCAGACATTCCGATTTAATACAACTGAGACGGGGTTCAAAGTGTGCATTTTTAACAAGTGGGCTCCCCAACCCCCAAATTGTTTCCAGGTCGGCCCACTCCTTACTCTCTCAACCCATACTGGGTGCACCTTGAGGGCCAAGGTGATATTTCACTCATTCAATGCCCAGCAGTGCACACTCAGGGCGGATGGGTGGATGGGTGGATGACAATGAAGGAAGGAAGGAAGGAATAAGGGAATGAATCTCCCCGTCCCTCTTCGCACCTCAGTCCGCAGCTCTATGCCCGCTCTTCTTAGGCTCACCCTTCCCCCACCCCCCTCCTCTTTACTCTCCTGGCTTCGTTTGTCTTACAGCTGCTAGTGTGTGCACCTCTCTCGGTGGGGACAGTAGGGCTGTTGGTTGACAAACATTAATTAAGCGCTTGTTGGGTGAGTTATCATCCCTGCCCTTGGAACTGTCCTGCCCTCTGTATCTGGTCTAGGCTGGAAAAAGGAGGAGGAAACTGGCATTTGCAGCATAATACAAGGAATGCCGCGATGCTCATAGTGGGGGGGGGCTGGGGGCCAGGCTGGTGTCTGAGAAGGTTCCAGTAAACGTCCCGATTATTTTTCTCTCCACAGGAACATCATCATCATCGTCTTCATCCTCAGTACTCTTGCATTCACTATGCTCCCTGCAGTGTCGTAACTTAATTCATCAGTAGCCTCGTAAGGATTGGCCAGAGGGAGATCAGATTTGTGGAATTTGTTTCAAATCCTTAATTCTGTCCTTTTTTTTTTTTTTTAACTTTTGAAAGAAAGACCTTCTCATCCTTTGATGTCAGAAAGGTCCCCGCTGACCTCTAAAACAATAACTGCCCCCTCACCTAGAACATAGTATCTCCTTTAACCATCTTTTTTGAGCCTGTTGAGCAGGAAAAAAATTTTTCTCTATCCTCTTATGTTCAGTCTCAAGAGCCTGTGAATTAAACAGGAAAAGATAGATTAACAAGAGAAAATGCACATTTTAATAATGTATTTTTATTAATGTACCTATAGGAATTCACAGAAAAATGTGTCTCAAATAGGCAGTTAGAGTGTGGGGCTTATAGATTAACTTCACAGGGGAAAGGATGGGGGAGAGGGTGCTTACCGGAAAACAAATGACTTAGGAAAGATAAATAAGCTCTTAGGGAGTAAATGGAAGCTGTGATAGTCTTGTGACAATGCCTGTTTAGGTATGATGCCAACTTGTCTCCAGTGATAAGAGTCAGTCTTCCCTGATTGCTCACCGGGAAGGGATTTATGACAACCTAGGTCTTTTGGAAGGCTCTGCTCTAGGCAGATGAGACTTTTCAAGAACTCAAATGGCTGCTACTCAAAATAATTTTTATGCCACAGAAGTGTATTCTGAACCCCTTCAAGCCCTTGTTTAGGAAAATGTGGGCTCTGAGGGCAGCAATCTTAGCTGGGTCCTCCTCTGCAGGGTCCCTGCCTCTAACAAGGTGCCTGAAACACACATCCAAGGTGTGACATGCGACCCGTGTACAGGTGTCTATTCTAGGCATCAGCAGCCCCAGATTCTCCTTCTAACCAACTGTTCATACTGGCAACATCCCATTGCTGGCATTTAGTGAGCACTTTTACTCCACGCTGAGCACTTGGGCTCAGCCTTGGGCTTTATGTGTGTGGTCCATGGACTTGAGCTGTTACTGATTTAAGTCAGGGCTTACAACATATTTGAGAAAAGAATGGGTGATTTAGTTGATGTTCTCACTGGAGATCTTTCAAACATGTCTGGACCCCTATATGATATGGCATTGACCCTAAAAAGCTAGCCTGTGTTAAACTAAAAATACCTGACTTGAACTATGAGTGAGAAATTCATGCAGCTGCCCTCTGGCTGCAAACTGCAAAACCAAGAGGGAGAAATGTGAAGTCTACGATCTCTCTGAAAAGCAAAAAAATAGCAAAAAGTTTCCGGATGCTTTTGTTACCCAAAACTGAGTCCACCTCTTGGTAGGTGTCGAGCCAAAAAGATAACCAAGCCCAGGAGAAGGAAGGGTTTATTACCTGCAGCAAGTAAGGAGAACACCGGGGATCTTTCCCAAGGCAGTGTCTCTCCAAACAGCAAAACTGGGGAAGTTTTAAGCTAAGTGTACATGCATATTCATGAAGGGGCTATAGAATTGGGGTAGAGGTTGGCAGAGTTCAAGCTTTGGTTGATTGAAGTCACCAAAAGGTCAACGTCATCACCCCTTAGGTTCCGGTTGATCTTGAGGTTGAGTGCTGGGGGGTGGTTTAAATTCTGCAAAACAGCTCAAGAAAGTGCTTCAGGCTAATCTTTAGCACTGAAACAGAACTGGGAATCTTTACAACTGATTTATTACCTTTGCTATTGTTACTTGTCTCACCGGATAACAGAACTTTTGTTCCCTTAAGATCATTATTACTGAGACCTCCTCAAGGGTAAGCCTTGTGGCCAGGCTTAGATCCCAAAATGACTTAGGCCTCAAAGGGCTTCTTTTATGTCAAGAAATCCACACCTGGTTTGCTTTCTCTGGGGACCGCCCACCCCTACCCTATCTGCTTACACTTCCACAACCAGAACACCTCCCCTCGTATGGCAGTCATGGGTTAATTACCGGCTCAATGGTGTTGGGATTTGTGTCTCTCATTTACTGCTTTGCTCCCTGCCTAGACTAGGGTGCCAGGCATGCAATAGGCTGTCCATGAACAAGTGTGGAATGAATGAATTCCAAGCCTGAATTTTCAACTCTAAGAACTCGAGAAAACTGAGGGCTGCGCCAAGGGCTCTCAGAAGTTCTGCATTAGGAAGCAGCAGGCAGTGGCATCTGAGAGCATCCTATAAAAAGACCCTAAGGGGCTGCAGCACGCGACGCGCGGGGACTTGGGGTAAACACAGTCCGAGCATGCGCGGGATGCTCTCCTCTTTGCCTGCCAGCAGCCTGAGACAACTTTCGGAGCCAGGTGCAGAATGATTCCGAGACGCGCTTCTGTTTGCACGAGGCTCACAGCTCTCCAGAAGCACATTTTTCTTAAAAAGTTGTAAAACCTTTAAAAAATTGAGAGGGAGGAAAACAGAACATGTGGCCCGTACGGGGATCGAACCCGCGACCTTGGCGTTATTAGCACCACGCTCTAACCAACTGAGCTAACCGGCCACTTGACAGTCGTGGCCCGCATACGCACCTACGAGATTTCTACGCCTGCGCTGTGCCGCTAGTGGGCCAAGCGCCTCTAGGTGGAGTCCGCCGCGCTGACTCCCATCCGGTTCCTGCGAAGGCTGGTGTCATCCGCATAGTCATCCCCCTTGGCGAGATGAAAAAACTGAGACCCTGGGGCCTTTAAGGAGAAAAGAGGTGGCTCCATAACAGTGAATCGGAGGCTTTCACAGGAAAACTACAAAGTGCTCTTGAAACTGCTCAGGAGTAGAATTTTCAAATACTGCAACTCAGCGCTATTTTTATTTATCTCTGAGAATCCTTGCAGCGTGGAATCTGTGTATCAAGAGCTTTTGGCATGGCTAAATAAAGCTTGGAAAATGCAGATAACCTGATAAAGGGCAAAAGAACTTGAATTTCCCACCGCCCCGAAACAACGGCTGCTCGGGTCTTGGCGTCCTACTTGCCAATCTTTTTTCACTGTACAGGTGTATTAAAAATATATATACATGCATGAGATTTAATGCAACCTTGTTAAAAAGAAAAGAACTTTTTATCTTGCTTTGTGTACTTAATATTCTATTCTAAGAATATCCCTAAGTAATTGCAAATGTCGTTTTAAATGGCTCCTCCGTGTTTCTTTAAGTACTTTAGGTAAAGGGACTACCAGCTTTTCACCTTGTCTGCTCCTCTGGTCTGACTACGTCAAAAAACTGCCCCCACGGTAGATGCATCAAGACTCCCTCTTGTGAGCAGCAGAAGCCATGTCTAGCTAATCTTAACAGAACAAATTTAATTGAAATGATGTTAGGTAGCTTACCCCACCACCATGAAGGCTGGAGAAGCAGCTTTGGACAAATGGCCACTCAGACAAAACGTACTCATTAAGCCTGGCAGTGCCCTAGCCCCCAGGAATCAGCTGTGAGCAAAACAGACCTAATCCTTTCCTCACGGAGCTCACAGTTTGGCAAAGAAAGTTGTTAAAGTGAGTGGAGATGCTCAGGTGTTGTGCTGAGTGTATGTAAACCACACTGGCGGTGGGAGGCTGGGACACCTGACTGTGTTCCGAAGGACAAGGACAGATAAATGTAAGCCCAAAAGGGTAGAGCTCCCTGGGTAGAGTGAACTGCCAATGATGGCAGGCATCTGGTCCATTTTGCTTACAGCTGAGTGCCCAGAGCCTAGCACACTGTCTGGAGTAACATGTGTTTAATAAAAAGAGGTCAGGTGGATAAATGAGCAAATTCCAAAATTAATTACACTTTAAAACAAAGTCCCATAAAGTCATTTCTCTCAGTTCAAACTCTCCTCTACTGGCCCCGCCCTGATAGAGTTGCGTGATTTAGCAAATAATTTCGTATTTACTTATTTCGGACATAATTATACTAAATCAGTATTAGCTGTTGATCTGGAATTCAACTGGACATCCTGTACTGTATCCGGCTATCCCACAGCCCGAGTAACAGCCATTTGAAGACCCCACCTAACCTGTTCCCTTCCCCTCCCTGTTCCCTGGGCCACACAGCCCCACACCCTCCTTCCTGGTTCTTGTCCACCAGGCCATGCTCCTGCCCTGAAAGTTCTGTGTTCTCTCTTCCTGGCCCTTCTCCCCCCAAGACACATCCATTTCTCCCTCCTTCATCTCCTCTAGGTCTTTGCTTATATGTCACGTATTCTGCGAGGCTTCACTGAAACCCTGTTTACAATCTCAGCCCTCACCTAGAATCCCTGCCGTCCCCTGCTTTGTTTCCTTCATAGCTTGCTTATTTCGTTTATTGTCTGTCTCCCATCCCTAGACCGTGAACTCCCGGAGGGCAGTAATCCCTATTTTGCAACACCAGCACCTAGAACAGTGACTACCACATGATAGGTGGCCGATCAAGGTTTGTCGAATGAAGCTAAATTGACAGGTCGTCCCTTAGAGGTCTAGCCCGGGGTCCAAGCCCCGTTTCCCGAGTGGGAGGGGCGCTCCTGGCCAAGGCAGTCTGGAGGCCAGGACCCGCGGCCGGGGAGACGCAGTGACGAAATACAGACGGTAGGGGGCACCCGAAACCTACATAGTCGGCTCCCACCACGGCGGCAGGGCTCCCAGGAGACTGGTCCTGATGCAGCGCTGGGCTGGGGCTTGCACAGCGCTGCTCTCCAAATGCCTCTGACCTCCTGCGGCCAATTCTCACCCCATTTTACAGGGCTTCCAAGACAAACAAGTGCTGATTTTCATTCTTTGTTTTAGGAAAACGCAAATATCCGTACATGATCAGAATGAAATGGTACAGAGTATTTTTACTTGGATTTTTAAATGTCCAGTAGCGGGGGTTTGGTGCAGGTGGCTGCCTTGGATTTTAAATAGTCCATTTGCTTTCAACTCGACTTAAAAAATGTGTCATTCTGTTTATAAATTGGAAACTTTGGTTTGAAAATAAAAGAGACACTGTACCAGTTTCCTGGAGCTGCCCTAATAAAATCCCACAAACTGGGTGACTTACACAACAGAACTATTCTTCTATGGGTTTGGAGGCCATAAGTCCAAGTTGGAGGTGTCCTCAGGTTTGGTTCCTTGGGACGTTTCTGAGGAAGAACCTGTTCCACGCCCCTTCCCCAGCCTCTCGTGGTTTGCTGGCCACCTTTGGTGCCCCTTGGATTGTGTAAGGATCACATAGATCTCTGCCTGCATCCTCAGTCAAGGATCCCAAGTTCCCAGAACAGAGCCTGACGCGTCGTAGGTGTTCCATAAATACTTGCCGAACAAACGTTAAATTCGTTGTGCTAAGTGTCCTTCCGTCCTGACAACATTTCTTTCTTTTTTCGCTGTTTGTTTGTTTTGAGGGGTAGGCAATTCGACTTATTTATCTTTAGTGGAGGTCTGGGGATTGAACCCAGGACAGCACGCATGCTGGGCATGCGCACTATCACTGAGCTAAACCCTCCCCCTCCAACAGCATTTCTGATGAAGAGTGTTTCTGAAGGAGATTTAACAGTCTCTTCCACTCTATATTCTCTCTTCTTTTTCTGGAACATCATTCTTCAGAGGTCAGACCTTCTGGGTTGGTTCTCTAATTTCTTTCTCTCCTTGACGTTCCAGGCCTCTCTCTTTCGTCTGTCTCCTGGACAATTTCCTTGACTTTCCTCCTACCTTCTTTGTACATTCTAAAATTTGACTAGGGGCCCTGGTGTGTACAGACAAAGAGCGAAACACTTTCAATATTGAAGTGGAAATCTTGCTAGTCGAGTCTGGAAAAAAAAAAAAGAGGGGAGAAAAAAACAGAAATGAAATGCTTCATTGTACAATACGTGCTATGTCAAAGCTGTTACACAACACAAAGGAAAAACAGACAAACAGAAGGGTTTTTCAGATGCTGCGCCTCGTTTACTACAACAGAGCTGTTGGTTCCAGAGGCTTAAAAAATGGACTTCCTTAGAGTGCGTACATTAATTGCAAAGCTTTTACAAAGTTCTCCTTTAGAGATAAGAGGCAGCCATAGAAGCACAGGGAGCTGAAGACTCGGTCGGAGGCCAGGGTGGCCACCAGTGAGTGGTGATCTTGGCAAAGCCCTTCCCCTCTCTGGGTCCCCAACAACAGGCCACATGGCTTCTACAACCTGTGAATCTGCCTGTTTAATTCCTCCCTATTAAAGGTTAATGTTTCTTCTAGGTGCTCAATATTCATTGATAATCAGGTTACCCCTTGTCATAGAGGAGTGACAGGGCAGTTGATGATGTTTGTTTGTTTTTTTTTTTTAATGGAGGTACAGAGCGCTGAACCTAGGACCCTATGTATGCTAAGCATGCGCTCTACCACTGAGCTAGCCTCCACCCTCCAATGATGGTTTTTGATTGGTCAACAACATTTATGAACGAACATCTACTCTGTGCCAGGCCTATGTTAGACTATAGGCAAAAATCAAACAGTATTGTACAGTTCACCATGGACATCGCACTGAATCTTCATCACCATTTGGAGAGGATATGTTTATTCCCATTCTACAGGAATGAGGAAACAGGGGTCCTGTAACCTGGTTGGGCTCACCCAGTATGATCCTCTCTCCTCTGCCACTTCAAGAAATTTTCATCCTCCTTGTAGGAAAACCTCTCTTACACTTGAAAAAAAAAAAAAAGCTACTGTTCCAAGTGCCATTTTGTCAGAGAAGTGCATGGACTTCTCTCTGGTCTGAGGTTTACCTGTTTCTGCAGCCACATTAGACCTTGTTTTCAATGCTCGGTTAACCACCATTCTGCATGCTAATTTGATTGGCTAATGTTCTTGCTCTTCCTTCTCTCATATTTCTGCTCAAGCTTTGTTTCCTCTGATACGCTTATTATTTTCTAAAAAAAATCTAATTTCTAATATCTGTAGGTAGATGGAGATTTGCATGTTGCCACCTTACCAAGGTTAGTGTGTCTGAAATTTCTCTCCTTCCTAATTTTTCTTTCTACCTTCTGACCATTTCCTGGTTTGAACATTACTTAAGATGCTCAGCAGAAGGAAACAGACTGTCTGCTTAACATAGCCCAGTGGCTGAATCTCCTGACACTGGAAATTAGGGAAGAGCTAATGCTAGTACACCGGGTGCACTGTCTGAGGAACAGTTTTAGAATGAGTCAAAAGGCTCCAGGGGCTATAATTAGGCCGTGTTCATGCAGAGTTTTAAAAGCGGAGCTCCTAGGATACAGGCTGGTTCCATTTCACAAGCATCTCTTGAGCAGATAAATTACATGCCTGGTTGCTAGCACTGTGCATGCTGGGAGGGGTGAGAGGTGAGGGGTGGGGCCCTCCCTGGAAGAGCTCACAGTGTAGTTTCTTTTCTTTTTCTTTTTCTTTTAAAATTGAAGTATAGTCAGTTTACAAAGAGTCAATTATTTCTGGTGTACGAGATAATGTTTCAGTCATACATACACATACATATATTTGTTTTCATATTCTTTCTCACTATAGGTTACTACAAGATATTGAATATAATTATTTGTGCTGTACAGAAGAAACTTGTTGTTTACCTATTTTATATATAGTAGTTTGGATCTGCTAATCCCAAACTCCCAATTTATTCCTTCCCACCTCTTTCCCCACCTGGTAACCATAAATTTGTTTACTATGTTTGTGAGTCTGTTTCTGTTTCATAGATAAGTTCATTAGTGTCTTCTTTCTTTTTTTATATTCCACGTATGAATGATATTTTCCTTTCTCTTTCTGGCTTACTTCACTTAGAATGACGATCTCCAAGTCAATCCATGTTGCTACAAGTGGCATTATTTTATTCTTTTTCATGGCAGAGTGGTATTCCATTGTATAAATATACCACAACTTCTTTATCCAGTCATCTGTCTACAGACATTTAGATTGCTTCCATGTCTTGGCTACTGGATATAGTCCTGCTACGAACATTGGGGTGCATGTATCTTTTTGAATTAGAGTTCCCTCTGGATATATGCCCAGGGGTGGGATTGCCAGGATCATATGATAAGTCTATTTTTAGTTTGGTTTTATTGCATTGTTTTGCAATTTCTCCTATGGGCACAATGAACAGATAGGAAATGATGTATATTCAGGGCTGGTCACTGTAGCAGTGTTTGAAAGATCAGACCATTAGAAACAACCTAGATGTCCATCAGTAGGGGGCCAGCGAAATATGGGTTGGTGCAACCATGAAATAGAATAGCCATTAAATCTAAAGAAGCTCTTTGTATATCAGTGCAGGGAAATCTCCAAGTTAAAGTGTTAAGTAAAAAATACAAAATACAGAGCAGAGTCTATACTATGGCACCATCTGTATAAGGAGAAGGAGAAAAAGAATAAAAGACCGCTTATAACATGGGTTGCCTAACCTATGGGGAGAGGAACTGGGGGCAGAGGGGTGTGAGTGAGGATTTCAGCTCTGTTCTATTTTTATTATTTTTGAATCTTGAATCTTGTGAATGCATTATCTATTTAAAAAATATCCCTATATATATATCTACACACACATACATACATATATATGGTGCTCCCCTCACCTCTGTCTCTATATATAAGGTTATTTGAGGAAGAAAATAATCTAAACTAAACCCAGTTTGGGCACAAAGTGTGAAAGGAGGGGATGGCAGGAAGATGGGGTGGGTGAGGGGTTAGAGCCTGAAGATTTCAGGCGAAGGGAGAGTGTACATGGTGTGAGAAGTCTGGATTTATCCTGTGACTGACAGCTGTTTGTGGAGACCTGGTCCCCATGAAGCTGGAAGGAGGAGGCTCAGACCAGCGAGAAGTAAGGTGGGTAGAAAAAGGAGGAGGGATCCGTAGGAAACTGAGGGATCTGCCGAGAATGAGGGAGAAAGGGAGGGGGGAAGTGTTGGGGGTGGGGGGACTGGGAAGATGGTTTTGACCTTGGTTGACATGGGCTCAGAGGATGGTAGGTTGGGGTAAAAGATGTTAAGGCCAGCTTTGGAAGTGTCAAGGGCTCACCTGTAGGGGTGAGGCCTACGCTGGGCTTAGAGAGGAGAAAGTTTCCAGCAAGAGGAAGAGAGATGAATCATATCCTGGAGGGAGAGAAAGAGAGAGGGCTGGGAACCATAATGAAGTGAAAAATTTCATGTTGTTATGTTTCAATCTTTTCCCAGGTGGCTTCTTAATCTTAGTAGGTAATAGCCAGTGTCCATGCAAGAATGGGGAGAAGAGAATTCATATACAGATCTCTTGTATGCATTGGTACAGTGTTTTTGGAGGGTGATTTAATATCAGTCCACATTTAAATTATAGATTCCTTGTAACCTATTAATTCTTACAGAAATAGTCACTTGTGTGCTCAAAGCACACAACGATATTTTCTGAAGTATTTGACATAGCAAAAATGGGAAATATTAATAGGGAAATGGTTTTTAAAAGTGAGAGTAAATTCATCCTATGGAATACTATGCAGCAGAGAACAACAGCTCTATATGTGCTCATATTAAAAGATGACTACGATTTAGCAAGCGAAAAAAGCAAGTTATAGGAGAATAACTATGATTTTCAATTATGGGGGAAATCTGTCCAAATTCATACCCAGAAATTCTGAACATTCGCCACCCAACTGTTGCCAGTGGGCAACTCTGGGGAGGATGAGGAGTGAGAAGGATGAACGTGCTTTGAAGGGATTACTTCAATTTCACTCTGTATACTTCTGTACTTTTTTTTTAAACAACAGATATTTTACTTTTTAAATTTCAAACATTAATGGGGAAGAAAAAACAGGGATACCGAATCTTATGAAGTAGTTGTGGGGATGAAATAAGCTTCATAAAATTCCCTACCAATGTACAGAGGTCGTTATTTTTATTGCATAGTCAGTTCCTTGGGGACTAGGCTGCTGTCTTGCTCAGTTATCATATTTGCACGTATCATATTTTCATATGTTCATTCTTTCAACTTTCTGGTAGAATATAAGTTTCAAGAAGTCAGCGACCTTGTCCACACTGTTTTCCTTTAATCCCCAAGGGCCGCAGGAGCGCTTGGCGCTCAATAAACGTCTGTTTAATTAAAAAGAAAAACTTAAAAATGTACCGCTATGCACCAGACTAGTTAGTGGATGTTCAGCTGTAGAATAAGACTGCAAAGAACAGGTGTCCATTGACAATTATTTAGTGTGTCCCCAGTCCAGGTAAAGCTCAAGGCTGTCGTCCGGACATTAGGTCCCAACTCGCTAAATTCTCAGGGCGGCTGGGAACAGCGATTCCGGCAAAGGACTCCTCTCGAAGGCTGGGAATTTCGTACTTAAAGCGGCGAGGGGGGTTGCTTAGCAACTGGACGGCGGAGGCGGGCCGCAGTACGCACGCGTATGAGTAGGGCCGACGCACGAGGGCCGGTCGTTTCGCGCACGCGCGGGCGGCGGTTTCGGGGCGCTTAGGGCCTGACGGTTGCTAGGGTGACAAGGATACAACATGGCGGCCGGATCCTAACGCTCTCTTCATCGAGGGACCACCGCGGAGGTCCTACTTTGGGACCCTGCCTCGGAGGAGTGAAAGCCAGAGGGCCACCCTTTCTGTCCCTTTATTCTCTATCCGGCATCGGCAGAGGGCTGTCGCCGACTCCCGCATCCAGGATGAAGAGTTGAGTGGGGGCGGGGAGGGGCGGGCGGCGCGGGCGGGTCGGCCCTCGGCGGGCGTGGGAGGCGCCGAGAGGGGGGAACCCCGGACCTCCTGCGCGGTCCGGAGCCGCGCCCCCGAACACACCGAGGGGCCGCGGCGGCTCTGCGGGCAATGGGGACCTCACAGCGCCGACCCGAGCCCCGCGAGGCTTATTTTGGTGCGAGGTTATGTTAGAGTTTTGAGAGTTGAGTGAAAAAAAATGTTTTTTTGAATGCTGTCTTGAACCTGAGATTCTTTTCTTGAACATTCGGCAGTAATTGTAATGAGCGGTTACCGTGTGGCTTCCTGCCTTTTAATGACATAGGTTTAGTAAACAGTTGAGAAGAAAGCTGGCTGTGTATTTTATTTTATTATTATTTTTCGGATCAGACAGTAGTGTTTTTATCGGAACTCTCTTATAGGAATTTTGAAACAACCTTTTAGTGAAATGAAAGAGTGTTACTGGAAAGTTGGGAAATGAAATAGTCATCCTTGAAAATGTAACGGGTAAGAACATTTACCTGTGCTTCCATTTGTGGATTATGGGCAATACAAGTGCAACCAAGTAGAATGGGCTTTTTTTTTGTTTTGTTTTACATTACTGTAGAGATATAATTGTCAGTTATGCTTGTGAGCCAGAGATGCAGAAAAATTCCAACGTCTTTTGCTGTGAAAAGATTAAATTATGTTAGGTGTAGTTGTAATGTTAAATTTGCATTGTATTGCTAATTGTCAATTGGTAAGTTATATATGGCATAAAGTGTGTAATAGAGATGTTTAAAACAATTAATTCATCTCATCCTTTACAAGGCCTTCCTATTTGTTAGATGTTGTTCACATGTTTAGCTTTTTCATTAATGCACCCAAAGCGGTAGTTAGAATACAAGGTCTACAAACGGCTTTACGCTTCTACTCATTGTGTGAATTTATGTACACATTTTTGTTTTACTGTATTCTTTTTTCCTTCCCAGTTATTTATTTTGAAAAATTTCAAATTTACAGAAAAGTTACGAGAAGAGTGCCCTGAATGTCTGTAAACCTCTCCTCCAGGGCACCATTCTGCCTTGTCTGTGTGCTTCCTCAGTTGTGCTCTGGTATTTTCTCTTTCTCTAAATTATGTGTTTATTTTTGCTGAGCCTTTTAGGAGTCAACTGTAGACATCATTACATTTCACCACTAATAATTCGGCAGGTGTCTGCTAAGAACAAGAACATTCTCCTACATAATCACAGCACGAATAACATGGTACGATACTGTTATGTAATATGCAGTCTGTATGTCACAATTTCCCAGTTATCCCAATAATATCCATTACAGGTGCTTTTTATTTTTTCCAGAATCCCAGTCAAAAATCACAAATTGCATTTTTTCTCTAATTTTCTTGTTTAGTATGATTGCTATTTCCATGTATCAGAACCTGACTATGACATGTAATAACCATTTACAGTTGGAGCTTGTGAGAGAGGTCAGCTCTGTCGTCTGGTGCTGATGGAAAGGGGTGGGGGTGGAGGGTCTTCGGCTATTTATGACTTGGAGGTTTGGGGGAGAAAATTCCATACAGATTCTGTTCCTTAAAGGAAATCTTAGAACACATCATGATTTTGACATACCGAATGGTTTTTGAGGGGATAGATAAGTGTTTTGCAGTAAGAAAATGGCAGAAAATAGAAGCTAAAATTAATCTGTCAGTCGCTAGATAGCAACTGATTCAAGTTCGAAACCCCAAAGAATCAGCTCGGCCACTGTTAGGTTCGCAAACTGCATTTTGTTGTAATATCTCTTTGGTCTCCTTTAATCTGACAGTGTCTTGCCTTTCATGTCTTTGATGATGACATTTTTTGAGAACGCAGGCCACGTGTTTTGTCTGTTTCCTCATCAATAGCTTTAGCTTAAATATTTTTGTCAGGGACACGTCATAGGTGAAATTGTGTCCTTGTCAGTGTGTCCCATCTAGAGTGCCCAAGGTCAGCATGGCGCAGTTCTGTTGAAGCTTGGTTTGATCATTTGATCATTCCATTTGGTCACCTTGGCCTCTTACACCCTTCATGCCCCTCTTCCTAGAGTCAACCACTCGTAACAATTTCTTTTGTGTCTGTATATATATGTGTATGTATATATGCAGAAATAAACGTGTATCTATCCCCCTTTCTAAAAACACTAATCTTAGCATCTATATATATGCATCTATGCACATTGTTATATGTTAGCATTTGCATTTTATGATTTATATGCTTTAAACTTCTAGGTTTTTAAAGACTATATCAAGTATTGTTTAATATGTTCTTTTAGATGGCCATTTTGGTGGTTTTAATCACTTGGTTTAACGGTACATCTTTATTCTCCTTTCCTTTACCTTAAAATCCAGTCAGAGAACTGGTGTAACCGATGGTCCTTCAGATTTGTCCTGATCATTAATTAAATGCTTAACAAATAGTTAACAGTGGAGAGAATATTCCAGAACAGGAAGTCACAGAGGATCATTTCAAAGTTAAATGAGATAATCTTTGTAAAGCTTTTACCATAGTGTCTGGTAAGTGGTAAAATGTGACTGAGTTAGTATTTGCTATCCCAGTGGATGGAAGGCAGGGATGGAAAAGAGAAAGAATGACAAATAACAGTCAGATATTTGAAAAAATGTACCCTTACCTAACCTAGTGGGAGTACTGATTTTTTTCCTGCCTGAACTTTTTAGTGGCTTACTCAAAACATACCTATAAAAAGAGAAAAAACTACAGGTTGTGGAGATAGTAACAGTTTGCTATTATATCACAGAATTTTAAAAATTATCTGTTGTAATTGCAGTGAGGTTTAAGCTTTCTGTCCCACATAAATGCCAGTATTTTTATAGAATGAAAGTTGTGAATTACCTCAGATAACCTTGCTCCGTGCTCTCCTTCCTCGTGTGCACATCAACTTCTTCTTTTATAAATAGATGCATCAACTAGCAACTTTTTCTTTTTAAATAAAATCAGGTAAAAGTAGTGTAGGCTTGTGATAAATTCAAACCATGAAAGGTGAAATTAGCCTCAGGATCCTTCCCTACGTGGCAGAGTCAGTCCTGGTTAACATTTCCTTAGATGTATTTCCATAAATTTTCTGGGCATATTGTGTGTGTGTGAATATGTATTTGTTCTAAAACTAGATATGATTATATTAACTGTGTTGTACTATAACTTGTTAGGGTGATGCTTCAGTGAGGATGTTTGAACGTAGATCTTTGAGTAGTGCTTCATGTTTATCAATGGCATACATTCCTAGCAGTGGACTTAAATGGGTTAAAGGGTGCAATCGAAATTTAGAAATTTTATAAGTATTTTTTTGAAGTGCAATTGACCCACAACACTGTGTTAGTTCCAGGTGCACAGCATAGTGATTCAGTATTTCTATACATTAAAAAAATGATCAGCATTTTTTATGAGTTTATAAATAATTTTATATCCTTTTGTGTTTTCATGTTTGGTAATTCAGGTCACAGTTTTCCTCACTACACCAAGTACTTAATTCCGTACAGCCATTTTTACTGAAGGTTCCTGACTTTGTTTTAGTAATTTGGTTTGAATTACATGATCTGTCAACGAGAGTGGAATTTAGAAGCTGAATCCTCTTCCTTTAAACTCTAATCGAGAGTTGTATTCAGTAGTTAACCCCCTCTTATTCTTTTCACCCCTCTGCTGGTGAAGCCCCCTAGTTCTTGATGCTTATCACCTACCTTGATTAAGACCTTTAGAAGCAGTGCTTGAGTACAAATGTTTGGATTTGGGTGTGACGAGTTTTGAATTTCACAAAAAGTGAATTTGATCTCCACTGTCGCATGTTAATAATTTTATTTATTTATTTTTGTGGGGAGAGGGAAGTAATTAGGTTTATTTACTTATTTATTTTTTTTTTTAAGAGGAGGTACTGGGTCCACTGTCACACTTTAAAGATGGCTTAAATTCCACTGAAACAAGCCTTGGTTTGGTAAAAGTGAATAGAACCTTAATGAATGTGAACAGACTTACTTGTCCTCCTGTCTACCCTTTTCATACATATGTTCTTAAACTTTTCTCTGTCCTTGAGTCTGGGTGGTTTTTGGGTTTGTTTGTTTTTGAGTGGCTGCTTCCTCTGTTCCCAGCAATGTGGGGCTGGATTTTTTTTTTTTTTCACTAGCATAGCTTTGTGTTGTTCTCTGTGATCCTCTTGTTTCTCATCTAATTAGGGTCTGTGAAGATATGGCAGATCCTATTGGAGAGAATAGGAAGACACCTTCCCTAAGCGTTTTCCCTGGGATGCTTCTCTTTTTCTCTTAGCTGTCTTTCATCCTGGTTTTATACCCAGACCTTCTGTCTGTTGGACGAGCCACAGAGGAAGAAGCAACTCTATCTACCGCAGCCGCATCTGGGGCTGTGGATCCCACCATTGCTTGCTGGTCATGTGACCTGGAGCCAGCCTAGTGTGTTGGCGCACACTTGGAGTTTGTAACCACTTTAAAATTCAGAGTTGATTGTTTTTAAGTGAGTCTGCTTAACTTATCTGTGATGAAACAAAAATTGGAATTTGTTGTGTAAAATTCATCCCTCCTCTCTTCTCAGATCTGAATTCTCAGTCCACCACCCGCCTTTCAGTGACTGGGCTTCTTCCCTGCTGGGAACGTCACGTCTGTCTCCCTTTAAACCGCTCTTGTAGTGTTAAGAGAGTTGATTTTAAACTCGTTGATTTTAAAGCATATTGTTTTTAATGGCTCCATAATATTTCAGCTTGTGGCTATTCCATAATTGATAGATCATTTTCTTGACATTGAATATTTAAGTTTTTAGCATCCTTGCTGTTGTAGGACTGTGACGAACATCTTTGTCTCTAACTGTTGTTTGTGTCTGATGATATCCTTGGGATAGAAACCAAAGGATGTGGACTCTTTCTAACATGTTTTTTCCTACTTGAACAAGTAATTCTTGTTTATTGTAGAATATTCATACAATACAGAAATGATAGGCGGAAAATGAGAGTCTGTGACACTCCCCTTTCCCCGCGAGGTGCACCTCCACAGGGGAGGTGATGTCTTCAGTGGTCTTGTGCTACGTTGAAAATGTTGGTTTCGCAGTTAGTTGTGCTGTGTCATGTGGCCACCACCTCACCACAGTCTTGTTCCTGTGTTGAACACACATGTTGCAAACTTCTGCCAATTTGATAGATGGAAGAGTCTCATTTTTTTAAAAAAGCAATTATTTTAAACTACGTATTCCTTTGAATACTAGGAGTTTTTCTTACTGGCCATTTTTATCTCCTGAGTAAATCATCTTGTGCCCTTTTGTCCATTTTGTCTTTGAGAGATATTAGTATTTCACTTACTTATTTGTAAATGGTTTTTATAATTAAATATATTAGCTATTTTCATATTGGTTGCAAACATTTTCTGAGATTGTAGTTTGCCTTTACATTTTGTTTGTGAAGCTTTTGCTATAAACACCTTAAAATGTGTGGCTGGGCTCACTTCTGGGTCTTCCTTCTTTGTGGCTTCACTGAACTTTGTTAAAAGGTCATCTCCATCTGATTGGCTGGTAAATATATGAGTGCATTTTCTTTTAGTTTGATTTTTACATTCAGCTTTTTAACCACTATTTACCAATATTTAAGTGTATTGTGGAATAAGGATCTAATTTGGATTTTTTAATGTGAAATCTCCCAGTTTTATCAGCTTTGTTGAGGTATAATTTGCACACAGTAAGATTCACGTATTTTAAGAGTACAGTCTGTTGAGTTTTGGCAAATATTGGCAGTAGTGTCTTCACCTCCACCATCAAGATACAGAACCTCTTGCGGGGGAGGGTATATAGCTCAGTGGTAGAGTGCGTGCTTAACATGCATGAGGTCCCGGGTTCAATCCCCAGCATCTCCATTAAAAATAAATAAATAAATAAATAACCCTAATTACCTCCCTGCAAAAGAACCTTTCTGTCATTCCCCAAAAATTCTCTTGGGCCCCTTTGCAATCACTCCCCTCCCCTTACCCCTGGCTTCAGGGATCATTGATTTGCTTTCCATTGCTAAAGTGTTGCCTTTTCTAGAATTTTATATAAATGAAATGTAGTAAATGTGTATATAAATGTATGTGGGTTTTTTGAATCTGGCTTCTTCCATGAAGCATGTTTTTGAGCTTCCCGCATGCGGTGCCATGTCAGTGGTTTGGTCCTCTTTATCACTGAGTGGAATTCCAGCCTATGCATATGCTGCAATTTGTTTATTCACTTACCAGTTAGTGAACATTCAGGTGTTTCCAGTTTTTGGCTATTGTGAATAATGCTGCTGTGATCCTTCGTGTACAAGTCTTTGTGTGAACATGTGTTTTCATTTCTCTGGGGTAGATGCCTAGGAGTGGAATTGCTGGATTGGGTTGGAAGTGTATATTTACCTTTGCAAGAAGCTTCCTCACTGCTTTCTCAAGTGGCTATACCATTTTTCAATCCATTATCCACGTATGAGAGATCCTTTCACTCCACATCTTCACCAACAGTTGGTATTTTCAGTCTTTTAAATTTTTGACATTCTAGTGGATGTGTTTTAACCGGAGTTTTAAGAACCAGTTGTTCCCACTTTGTTTGTTAAGCGACTGTCTACTGTTATAAAAGGCCCGCTGTTACCGCTCAGTGTAGACATTGTCAGGGAGTGTTGAGTGACTAGATTGCCTGATGGACTGACTGTGTCACAAGGTTTGAAAGTTACAGATAAGGAAAGACCAAGCATGGCTGTGGTGGTTGTCATGAAGGTTGCACCAGTCACAGCTGGAGTCTGTGCTTTCACTGTCCCTCACACTGCAGACCGTGTCCCTCCACTACTGGCAGGGGGGTTCCCAAATCCTGCCTTTCTCATGGACCGTGTCAGCTGAACTGGTTATTTTGGAAAGTGTCAGTTACTGTGGGCACTGCCCTTGGAAGTACATTTGTGGGGCTTCGTCTGCATCTCCTCGGCAGTGTCCTGCTCGTGGGAGACAGCCCTGGCTGTGTGGTTGGGACGTGACTTCTGGAGGCAGATTCCCTGTGTTGAAAGCCCTGCCCTCGTGCTCACTGACGTGACCTTGGCCGGCTGCTTAACCTCCCAGTGCCTCATTTGTAAGATAGGCTAACAGGTCCTTGTTGCGTGGGGTTATTCAGGTCATGAAGTGAAAAGTGGAGCCTCACACCTAGAGTTTAACAAATGTCGTTCTCCAGTAAAAGGAACCAGGGCTCCTTGGAGAAGTGACTGATCCTAGGACTGAAACAGGAAATACACAAGATTTTGTAGTGCCAGAAAGTGGAGACTACTCCAGCCAACCAGCCAGCACACCCCTTGTTGATGGGGGCATGTCTAAGGGACACAGGGGCCAACTGAAAGTTCTCCAAAGGCCAGAGCCTGAACCATTTGAAGCGACACGATGAAGTAGTACTGGCTTATCACAGAGTATGGAACAGCCATCCCCGGGCGCACGCGGGTGCAGGTGACTGGGTAAGTAGATGGCGAGACGGACAGGCTTCCCTTGTAGAACAGTTCTGAGCATTTGTGTAGCTCCTCCGCCCTCAAAGAGGGGAACATTCTTGCTCATTCTTTAAGTGTGGAACATGACTTCTCCCAGAGCGGATGGTGTGGAAGAGGGGTCAAGAGAGAGTCACTGCAGTGGAGAAACCCGACGGACACTGCCTCAGCCTGAGGTGACAAGTCACATTGCTGGTGTGTGCGTCCTTGCCGTGATGCAATGGCACTTCAGCTCCCTACCCGCAGCCCATCTTTAATCAGGACAAATTCCAGTCGAGGGACATCTTACAACTCACGTGACCAGCATTCCTGAAAATTGTCAGTGTTACGAAACCAGGAAACTGGGAAACAGTCACAGCCAAGAGGAGCCAGAGGAGGCACAACAGCTGGATGTAATCTGGTGTCCACATGGGATCCTGAGTCAGAAAGAGGTGTTTGGTACAAACTAAGGCAATCTGAATAAAGGGTGGACTTTGGTTAATAGCCATGTATCAGATAGTTCACTAACTTGTATAATCTGGGACAAATGTATCATACTATTTAAGATGTTCATAATAGGGAAAACTGGGTGTAGCATATATGAGAATTCTCTATCCTGTCTTCACAATTTTTCTGCAAGTCTAAAACTCTTCTAAAATTTAAATTTATTTTAAAAAATGGTGCCAGACTTATGGTAAGTGCACAACAGTGTCAGCTGTGATCGTCCAGCTTGGCTTTGTTTTTATGTTTCCTGGGGCCTAGTCGGCCGAATTCACCTCGTGCATAATTTCTTGGCATGTAATTAGGAAAAACATATTCTAAAATACAGTTTAATTGGAGGACTATGAAACTTTTAGAAGGTAATTTTAGAAGGATTCCAGCCATTTTATCCTTCTTACCCTTTTAATCTCACTATTGTGTTTATAGGGATGGTCTGACCTGGGAAAGGAAGTTACCTAAGGGACAACAGCTCGCTCTCGCCCTCCGTCTTTCTCTCTCTCTCTCTCTCTCTCTCTCTCTCTCTCTCTCTCTCTCTCTCGTTGTGGTCGGAAATACCCCACATACAAAGACAAAGATGAATAAAAAAGGATTGGTTGCCAATTAGTCAACAGTAATAATTTCGTGATTCAGCTGTTAGTGAAGTTCCGTTCCCCCTGTAATACTAGATTATTGGACATGTGACCTGGTATTTCCTCTTTGAGTCATTTGTTGAGTATGTACAGGGCACGAAAGAGAACAGTTCGTGGACTTTGCCTTTAAGAGGCTTATGGCCTCATGGAGAGAAGGTGCACGTGGACCAGGAGCAGGTCTGGGACAGAGGACAGGGGCGTGTTCAGAAGGAGGAAAGACATCCTCTTTAAGGCCCCCCTACCAAGTTGGTCCTGGGAGACTAGAATCTAAGTACCATGTACTCCGTTTTATACTCTGTCTACTCCTTAATTTGGCCTTTAATATTATCTAAACACAAGCATGGCTCTCTCTCCTGGCCTCTCTTTTTAAGTAAAGGACCTAAAATTGGGGGCGTGGGGACACACTCTGAGTCCTCAAGGCCAGGGATTGTGCCTCATTGATCTTTGTCTGCCGTGCCTGGCACAGTGCCTGGTGCATAGCTGGTGCTAATAAATCTTTACTGACACCCACAGTGATGCAGTCAGACTACTGGGGATAGTTAATTCATTTAGACTGAAGAATAGTATGAATTGGGTTGAGGGGCAGGTCCCAAGGCCGCCCCTCGGT
Source organism: Camelus bactrianus (assembly GCF_048773025.1). Taxonomy (NCBI): domain Eukaryota; kingdom Metazoa; phylum Chordata; class Mammalia; order Artiodactyla; family Camelidae; genus Camelus; species Camelus bactrianus. The sequence goes on from NC_133544.1 coordinate 3,082,383, forward strand.
TGCTTGATTTGCTAGGATACCCAGGACTCAGGCTATATTTGTGACTTATACAGTGAGAGGGCACAGAGGAAAATTAGCAAAGGGAAAAGGGACATGGGACCAAGTCTAGGGGAAATGAGACAAGCTTCCAAGAGTTCTCTTCTGGGGGAGGTGGAGTCACACAGGACAGGCTTAATTCTTCCAGCAACACACTGTCACAGCACGTCTGAAACGTTTTCTATTAGGGAAGTTCGTCAGAGACCCAGTGCTGGGATATTTTTTGGGAGCTGGTGACAAAGGAACCCTCTTCCGGAACTTACCGAAATCCTGGGCGCCCACAAGGAAAGCAGGTTCAGCATAAGCCATGTTGCTTGCACGAACAGCTTGGGGACAGTGAGTCACGCTTACCATTTAGGGAATGGTGGGAACCCGCCCAAATCCAGGCTCCCAGACGGCAGCCGAAGGACAGCCTTGCCAGCAGACCTTTCTAAGGAGAGCTGTCTTAGGCCTGCCCTGTGAACTCTTCTGCACAATGAATAGACTGTGTCTCCTTTTAGGGAAATTTCCAGGCGTTCCAGTCTAGTTCATCCAAGAGAGGGGAAAGGTTCGGTGTTGTGTTGAGAGCAGCAGCTGTCCCTGGGCTGTGCCCCGAGTGGTGGGAGTGGGGTTCAGTGGGTCGGGGTTGGGGGTCTGCCTGAGGGCAGAAGGATTTATTACCCAGTAAAAAGGCCAGGCTGTTGAATTTTCCTACTAAGTTTCAAGTTGGGAGGCTCCTTATGAAATATGTCAAAATCGTTTTATAAGGTTACAAACTGGACAAATCAGTGGTAAGCCACAGGGCCTGTGCTTTGGTCAGTTTATTTTGAAGAAGTTTCTCGGGAGAGACACCCAAGAATCTGACTTGTCTGGTTCCCGGACTTACTGGGATGGTTACCGGTTCTAGAGAGGCTCTGGGATTTAGCTTAAGCTGTGGTTGTCAAGCAAGTTACAGCTTCTGGTTTTTGTCCCAAGGGTTCTGACACGTCTGTCCTGAAGACTCCACTGGGCTGACCCCTGCCTTACTTGCGCCAGCTTCTCTTAGAGGGCGAGTAGGGAGAGCCATAACACTGGCCAAAAGGCTTTGAAACCCTGCCTCGCGGGAGCTGGGTCAGTCGGTTGTTTATTCAGGGAAGACTTGGCTAAGAGGGTTCTGATAGCTCAGTTGGAAGGTCTTCCATTTGGGGGTCTGGAGCAGTCACAGGGTGTTACTGGTGTGCTTCAGAGACAGGCCTGGTTGTGCACCCCAGGCTCCTCCATGCCCTGGAGATGCCGCATGTTCAGGGAGAGGCGCAGAGGAATTCCTTAGTCAAACATGTTTCTCTTTATTTAACTGTGCATTTCCTTGCTCACGGAACCCTCTTTTTTGGACTGCCCATTAGTGTCTGAGGGGCACTAGTGTTCTGTGGGACTCAGTTTGGAAAATGCTAGTCTGGAGATTCAGCAGCCTCAGGCAGCTTTCCCTGCCACCCCTGTGCGGGTTGGCCCTCCGGGTCTGCTGGTCCACCCTCTCCCAACTCGTGACACAGTCCAGCCTCCAGGCTTGGCTTCTGTTGAGGTCTGGCCTGAAGACTTTTGGTGTACTGATTTCCTCATGTAGGAATGGAATGGTCTTAATAGTAAAATAATATTTCCTCGCCCCAAGCAGTCTTTGTTTTGGCTGTTGTTTTTTATGTTTCTTTGTCTCAGTGTCTTGTATTTTACCTCCAACTCTTGTAGGTTGCCAGGACCAAGCAATATTACTGTTGGGGCTGGCAGTCCTCCCCAGAGGGTTTTCGTTTGGGACAAAGAGGCCGTCTGGGAAATAGATGGAGACGTGTTTCAGGACCAAAAGAGGCTCTGAGCAAGCACGGCGGGGCAGCTAGTCTCCTGTGAGGGGCCTGTTGAGGAATGTGAGTGGCCCTTGAGCTTTGTTCTCATTCATGAGATTGTTTTAGTCGGCTTCAGGTGTGAGGGCCAGTAAGTGTCACCACGCTTCACAGTATGGCGCTGTGTTGTAACAGTCAGTTGAGGACGGGCTTAGAGCAGGAAGATCTGGCTCTCCTCGGAACCAGAACCACAGGGAAAGCGGCTCTGGGGCTCGGCGGACATGAGTGTACTGACATTCACACGGTTTCGCAGGCTGTTTGCCTTTCTCTGAATGCACTCTTTAGTGTATATCCCTTTTGTTCCTCATACTCTCTGCTTATTCCTAACTTTGGCTTACTTTTTTTCTTCTAATTTTTAATATTGGAGTATAGCATACAGACAGAAAACTGCACAAATTGTAAGTACGGGTTGTTTACTTTTCAGAAAGTGAACATGCCCACATAACCTGCTCCAAGATCGAGAAGCAGAGCATCCCCAGTATCCTGGAAGTCCCCTCGGCCCGTCCCAATCACGCCACCTCCAAGGGTGCCACTGTTCTCACTTCTGACACCTCAGATTTATTTGTCTGTTTCAGCAGCTTTACTGAGGTGTAATTTACCTACTATTAGGTTCCCTTGGTTAAAGTATGCAAATCAATGATTTTAGGTATTTATGCTGAGTGGTGCAACCATCATCATAATCTGTTAAAACACTTTCATCATCCCCCAGAGAAACCTGTGTCAATTAGCAGTAATTCCCCATTTCCCCCACACTCCACCAGCCCTAGGCAACCACTAATCCGCTCGTTCTGTCTGCGGATTTGCTTTTTCTGGACATTTCATATAAATGGCCTTTTGTGCTTGGCTTCTTTTACTTAGCATGATGTTTTCAAGGTTCAGCCACGTTGTAGCTTGTTTCTGTGGCTGAATAATTTTCCATTGTATGGATAGACCATGTTTTGTTTGTCCATTCATTAGTCGATGGCCATTTGGGTTGTTTCCACCTTTGGCTATTACAAATAACGCTTCTGTGAACATTTGTGTACACGTTATTGTTTGGACATATGTTTTCATTTTTTTCGAGTGTACACCTAGGAGAGGAGTTCTGGGTCACATGGGACTCTGTTTAATGTTTTGAAGAACTGCTAAACTGTTTTTCACTGTGGCTGCACCATTTTGCATTTCCACCAGCGACATATGAGAGTTCCCACTTACCCACATCCTTGCCAACACTTGTTATTATCTGTCTTTTTGAATCTAGCCATTCTAGTAGGTGTGAAGTGATACCTTATGTCTTTTTACTTTTAATTTTTTGTGATTTATTTTATTTCATGGATCACCATTTTCTTTAAAATGATATATAAAAATAAATATACTTAGTGTTTAATCTCATAATCTATTTTTCTTACAGGAATCATGAAGAAAATCTCTCTCATCCGTTAAACTGTTTTTAATTTCTTTAAAAAAATTATTATGTATATGAAGTATAATATAAAAAAAGCACAGGTGGACATAGAGTGAAAAGTGAGTCTCCCTTTTGTTTCCAGCCCCCAGCCATCTGGACTCCTTCCCTCAGTAACCACTGTTGGCACTTTCTTGTGTTCCTTCCAGTTCTTTCTGTGTGTAGATGAGCATAACTGTGAGTGTGTGTGTTTTTTACAGCTGCTATAACAAATTGTCACAAACTCAGTGGCTTAAAACAACACAACTTAAGTGCGTTTCTCTGGACTGGGATCCTTCTGCTGGCTGGGCTGGCTGCTTCTGGTGACTCCAGGGAAGGGTCTGCTTCCTGGTCTTTTCCAGCTTCTAGAGGCTCCTGCACTCCTTGACCTGTAGCCCCTTCCTCCCTCCTCAGCCCCAACGGTGTCACCTCTTCCAGTCTCTGTTTCCTCTGCCTCGTGTGAGTGCCTGTGACTGAGCACATGGCCCCTCCAGTGAACCAAGATCATCTCCTCCTTTTCAGGTCGGCTCTTCAGCACCCTTAGCGGTTACCTCCCTTCTGCCCTGCAGCCTGGCGCTCATGGGTTCCAGGGACTAGGACACGGACATTGTTCCGCCTGACACAGTGTGTGAACTTTTTGAAAGAAATGTTAACAGTTTACATGCTGCCCTTTAATGTATCCTTCTCATTTAATAATTTATCTTAAAAGGTGATTCCCTGTCAGAAGCTAAAGAGCTGCCTTATTCCTTTTTATCTGCCATATAGTACTCCTTTGTGTGGCTTTTTCAAAATTTATTTAACATTTTTAAGGTGTTTCTTGAGGTGCTAGAGTTTTAAATTTTTACGTAGTCAAATAAATCAGCCTTTTCTGAGTGACTTCTTACATTATTATGCTCAGGAAGTCTTTTTCCTTTAATGAAAAAAATTAATGAGTGTTTTCCTTAAATTTAAAAAAAAAATCAGTTACATTCGACGTTAAGTTCTTAGGGCTCCCACAGCAAGTTGCCACAAATCTGATGGCTTTAATAGAACAGAAATGGATTCTCTCCTAGTCCTGGAGGCCCACTGTCTGGGATCACGGTGTCAGCAGGCCTGCGCTCCTGAGGGCTCTGGGGGACTTTTCCTCGCCTCCTCCAGCTTCTGGGGGCACCTGGTGGTCCTGGGCTTGTGGTTACATCCCTCCCTCCAGCCCCTGCCTCTGTGTTCACATGGCCTCCTCGTCTGTGTCTGTGTGTGTATCTCTTTCTTTTATTGTGGTACAAAACATATAACGAGATCTACCCTCTCAATAAAATTTTAAATGTGCAGTATTGTCAGTTGTATGCACATCGCTGTACAGCAGATCTCTAGAACTTTTTTATCTTGCACAACTTAAACTCTGCCCGCTCAGTTCAGCTCCCTTTCCCCCTCCCTCCAGCCTGTGGCAGCCAACCACCACTCTGCTTGTTCCATGTGTCTCCCATAAGGACACTTGTTGGATTCCAGGCCCACACAGGTAACCAGGGTGTACTCATTTCACTCACCTTAACTTAATAACACCTGCAGAGACTGTGCTTCCAGGTAAGGTCACAGTCACAGGTTTGGGGGCTCAGGATGAGCTGGGCAATTGGCCCTTGGTCCCTCCTGTAAAGCAGTCCATGGCATGTGCAGGTGTCATCCGGGCCCATCTTGTCGCCCTGCGGGACGTCAGGGTATGGGGAACCAGCGCAGGTACTCTGATGCTCGCATGCCTTGTGGTACCATGAGTAATAAAGCCCCCTGTGAGCCCAGAGGCTGTGTCTTCTGCCAGCATCCAGGGGACAGTGGTGGCTGCTGTAGTAATTCACAAGTGGGGTAAAACCTCAAACATAAACATGCGTCCAGAGAAATTCTATGTAGCTTGAATTTTTGTAAGTAAAGTCGCTGAATGTTTATGAAAAGCTGACTTTTCATGTGAAATCCTGCAAATACAGATTCTCAAAGCTTATCATTCTGTTTGTTTTATAAATTATGATATCTGTGTCTCAGACAGTGGTGGCTGCTGTAGTAATTCACAAGTGGGGTAAAACCTCAGACAAACATAAACATGCGTCCAGAGAAATTCTATGTAGCTTGAATTTTTGTAAGTGAAGTTGCTGAATGTTTATGAAAAGCTGACTTTTCATGTGAAATCCTGCAAATACAGATTCTCAAAGCTTATCATTCTGTTTGTTTTATAAATTATGATATCTGTGTCTCAGGCACATTGGGACAGTGCTTACTGGATGCCGTAACGGATGAGCCCCGAGTCGTGGGCTTTGCACAAGACAGGTGCTTTTCCTGCTCCTGTAAGTGTCTTCCGCGGCTGCTCCTGGCTGGGAGTCCTTCCTGGTGGTTTTTGACCATGTTCATCTCACGGCTCCCAGGGTCTCCTGAAAGTCATTTCTGTTCTGGCGAGTCAGAAGGTGGCATGGACCTAGAGGATCACCTGGAGGAGGTTTTGGTTTTGCTGTTTTGGCTTCACTTTTTTATGGAAAATGTTAAGCATGCCAGAAGTAGAGAAAATAATGGAGTGAATGTTCATGTGTATCTATCACCGAGTTTCAACAGTGATCAACATTTTGCCATTTCACCCCTACCGCCTTTTTCCCCTGGAGTCTTTATTTTCTATTGTTGCTTTTAAATAAAATAGTAATGTCACTACAGAATATATCTAATGTGGATAGTGAGAGACCTGTAACCTTATCCCTCAGAGAGAGCCACTGATTGTGCTCTGTGTGTGTGTTGTCTTTAAGGACTCTATTTGTAAGGGTCTGTCTATCTGTGTCCTCCTTCCAGATGTATTCAGTATATTCCGTTATATGGATAGACCATATGTAATTTATCCAGTTCCCTGTTTGGGAACTGGATTTTTTTCCCCTATTAAGGAATGTTGCACTAACATCCTCATATATATACTTGAGCAAGTGTTTTTTGCAGGATAAGTTCTAGAATTGGAATTGCTGGGTCAAAAAGGCATACACATCTTCAATATTTAATAGATACAGTCAAATTGCCCTCCAAAATGATTATAAAAGCAGAATTATATGGGAACGTATAGGAGTATTTTAAAGCAAATCTGAACATCATATCATTCACCTGGAAATACTTAAGTATTTCTTGCTAACAGATAAGGACCTTTAAATTTTTTAAACATATCATTTCTAAAAAATATTATTACTTCTAAAAAAGATTGTGCCTTTTTACTGTTGGCTTGTCCAAATCAGAATTCATACAGGTATTAAAAATGCCCTCTTTATAAAAGAGGTGTTGAAGGGGAGGCCCTCCTTGGGAGCGGTACAGCTTTTTAAAAAATTATTTTTGGAGGGGTACAGTTTTAAAAGCCTGCCCTGTGTTAATGTGGGTTTGGGACCCGAAGGTGGTGGGCTCTTTTCGGTCCAGGTTTGTTTAATAGGTTTCTGATCTATTTGTATCTGGTCAGTTCCACACTCAAAGTTCTTTTCTAAACAGAGTTCTCAGTCCTGTCTTGTTTCTCTTTGGCCTTGATCTCATCCTTCTGTCTCAGTCTAGGGGAGCTTCCTTGGGGCTCTTGGAGACAAGTCCCTGGGTAAGGTGGGGAGTGACAGCCTTCCTGTGATTTTGGGGCAAGGCCTTGTTTAACTGTCAGGCCTCACAGACTGCTTTCTGTCAAGATGTTTTTTGGTTTTATCCTCCTGTTATTTGGGCTGCAGAAGCTTTTACAAAACCCATGAGACTTTTGCTTTCTGGGCTTTACTCCTTCCTTCCTTTTCTGCTTGGGAAGTAGCAGTTCTCTCTTGAGCTGAGTTTTGTCTTGAAATACCTTGTTAAGGCAGTCAGTGGTGTTTAGCACACTCCATCATTCCGACCCTTCCCACCGCTTTCCCTGGGCCAGCAGGCTCAGTGGGCACTTGGTCTGCTAACGGCAGCAGTTACTGTCATCAGTCTTTCATCACCGGCAGTATTTTGTCACGATCTACCAGGCTCTCTGGCAGCCACCCCACTGGCTGCCACCTTGCTGCACTTTTCAGGTTTTTGTTGTCAGCAGCATCTCACTTCAAGGTACTCATTTCTGTATCTGTCAAGGTTCAGACAGGAAAACAGAAACTACTGTAGGCATTTCAAGCAGGAAGGGATTTGACATAGTGATTTAGAGGCTTCCAAAACCACGATCTGTGCTGGGGTGATGGTGGTGGTGGCTGCAAAGCCAGGGAAATCTGTCAGCTTTCAGAAAATCAGGAAACACAAGAATTCCAGGAACCTGCCGCAGATCAGCTGGGCCTTCTGTAGGGCCATGGAGGGTGATTTTCAGAAGAATGTTCCCCAGCAGCTGGTGCACTGTCACACTTGCCAAATGCCAAAGCCCTGGCTCCCTGCTCCTGTGACAGTGACTGACCCACCTCCTCATGTCTGCTTTCCAAATCTTGTAGGGGAGCTGAGCCTTTCTCCACTGGCCAGGATTCAGGTCGTGTGGTTCCCTGTTACATATGCCAATACACAATCCAGCTTCTCTTCAAATGAGGGAAATGCTCCCTTAAAAAACTAAAAATAGACTTACCCTATGATCCAGCAATCCCATGCCTGGGCATATATCAGAGGAAACTCTAATTTGAAAAGATATGTGCACCCCAGTGTTAACAGCAGCACTGTTTACAATAGCCAAGACATGGAAGCAACCTAAATTTCCATCAGCAGATGACTGGATAAAGAAGTTGTGGTATATTTATACAATGGAATACTACTCAGCCATAAAAAAGAATGAATTATAGCGACAGGGATGGACCTAAAGATTATCATACTAAATGAAGTAAGTCAGACAGAGAAAGACAAACATCATATGATGTCACTTATTTGTGGAATCTTAAAAAAAATGATACAAATGAACTTATTTACAAAACAGAAATCAACTCACAGACATAGAAAACAAACTTAAGGTTACCAGCTGGGAAGAGGGGGAGGGATAAATTGAGAGTTCATGATTTGCAGATACTAACTACTATATATAAAATAGATAAACAACAAGGTCCTACCATATAGCACAGGGAACTATATTCAATATCTTGTAGTAACCTATAATGAAAAGGAATCTATGTACAGATGTATAGCTGAATCACTATGCTGTACACCAGAAACTAGCACAACATTGTAAATCAATTAGACTTCAATTTTAAAAATGAGGGGAACACTGAACTTTAGAAAACATTGGTGAACAGTCCTCAAGATACTGCTTTTCAGGTTTTTGTTGTTGGCAGCACCTCACTTCAGGAACTCATTTCTGTATCTGTCAAGGTTCGGTCAGGAAAACAGAAACTACTGTGGGTATTTCAAGCAGGAATGGATTTGACATAGTGATTATCTTAGAGATAAAGAAGTCTGCTGTCTGGAAGTGAGTGTAAAACGAATGCATACATAAAATTTCATTTTTTTAATTGTTTTTACTTATAGACTATAAAGCAATCGGCAAGATAGGAGAGGGAACATTTTCTGAGGTGATGAAGATGCAGAGCCTGAGAGACGGAAACTGCTACGCATGTAAACAGATGAAACAGCACTTTGACAGGTAGGCAGTCACATGTTCCAGACTGGACACAGGTGCAGGTGAAGTCAGTAAGGGCAGCTTTATATTAATGGGAAAGTTGTATTCATGTAATAGTATGTAAGACACAATCAGATTCCTCTGGGCAGTGAGGGTTATGGGCTGATTTTTTGTTTATCATACTAGAGTTTTCTCATTTCCATATTTACTGTAATATCAGTGATTAATGATCACAAAAAATTTAAGTTGTGAAAGTATGCCTCAGTTTAAATAGTCTGTACGTTCCAAGGAGTTGTGTGTATGTTGGATTTTTATAAATGAAAACTTAGATCAAAGATTTTAGAGGTCCCTGTCGTTTAATTAGTTGTGAATCAGTTACTATATTGAAAAATGATTTCGCCTAGGATTAGAGAAATGTATTTCCTGGGAGTGACGGGTTGTCATTTGTGGAGAGGGGAGCTCTGGTTCTGGACTCGTTCTGTGGGGGCCACAGAGCAGTCTCTTAAAGTCCTTGAGTTCACACCTTCTTAACATGTATCGCATTAATGAGTCAAAAACCAGATATGGTTAGGAAACTCAGATTATTGAAGTAAATGATGGCTTTAGTGCAACTGTTAAACTTTTCAATAAAGACGTTTGGAATGCAGCTTTTTTTTTTTTAAATATCAAAAAATTGAAGTCTCAAAATATCTGTTACACATTTAAAAAAAACAGTAATTCCCCCACATTGATATAGAGCCTTCTGCAGTGTTTGGGGTATAGATCTTGATTTCAAACTCTTAGTATGAAAAATAATTTCTCAGATCGGAAAGGAGCGTACAACAGTTGTGTCAGAGTATGGAGAGCAGTGATTCCACCCTCGTGACATCCCTGCGGGGTAGTCGTAACCATCTCTGCTTTGCGCGGGAGGACAGGCGGTGAGAAGTGTGAAGTGACTTGACAGATGTCACTCCAAGTCACGAGGCAGGCAGAGCCAGACCAAAGCATGCGGTGTTTACCTACGGCTGCCCAGACTCTGAGTCTGTTTCCCTCTGTTCTGTCGTTTCTTCCTCTGTGTGTTCTGAATTCTTTGTGTGTGTTTGTCTTCCCCGTCTTCACCTTTAAACTACATGTGGCAGGGAATTTGGTGCACAGTGTACTGACGGTCCCACATCAGAGAGCAGACTGCCTTAAGCAGCCACCTTTGGGAAAGGCAGCACAAACCTGGCAGAGCCGAGAGGCCTTGGAGCAGCGCGGGCGCTGGCTTGCACGCTGGGGAGGCCCGGAGACCCCGCCGGCCGCCCGGCAGCGCGGGGGGCAGCTGCACTCGCAGCTACAGCAGGACTTGCCAGCTGTTGTTTTGGTGACGAGACAGATGCAGAAGGCGGACCGGACAAACAGCCCACAGCCTTCACGCTCTTCTGAGACTTGCTGTGTCCGAATAACGCACAGTCAGGTTCGCTCTGTTGAACCAGCCATCAAGGAGCGGTCACACTTGGTCCCAGATGTGCCTTCAGGAAGGTGGAGATACCTGGAACACGTTTTAGAAACGTTTCCATCCAAGGTTAGACACTTTAAGGAGCAGTCCTTTGGTGGGGGGACGGGCAACGCTCAATTTGTCTGGAAAAGTGCCTTCATGTAACCTTGGTCCCCGAGGAGAACGTGGAGTTACTGGAGGGACGTGGCTTCCTAGCAGGCAAGGGTGTCCTGGATCCCCCGGGTCCCCGACACTGAAAGGGCCCTGGCTTCCATGTTGTGCGGTGCTTAAAGACTAACCAAGGGAATGACTGGAAAGCAGCTGGCGAGGTGGGCGGGGTACGGGCCAGTGGGTGGAGGGGAGCCTTCACTGCTGGGTGTGCCATCGTTTGTCCTGTTTCAGAAACAGTTCATGCTCCTTGCCTGAACTTTAAAGGTGATTGATTAGAACACATATTTTTCTTTTAAAAACCTATAATAAGTAAAGGTTTTTAATAAATACCACTGAATCAGTGATACTTTGCCTTTTTTTTTTAAGTTTGTGTACGTGGGGGATTACTGGCTTTACTTAAATGGAAGTACACTTCGAGCTCGTGGCATTTTGTGGCTCTCTGATGTACGGAATCGGTGATAGGGTCTCGAGCTTAGTTTTGCTAGGTGTCTGCTAGCCTGTGCAATCCAGACCCAAGGGGAATTGGATTTGGGGTTTTTTCTTGTGGTTATTTGCTCTTGATGTATATGTTCAAAACTATAGGAGATGATGATCCAGTGCTGTTGTTATGTATTTGGTCATAGTTCCAGCTAAAGCTGAGCCGGCTCTGGCAATGGGGAGCATTTTCACGTTGGCTCCTGTTTTTTTTTTGACACCCCCCATCCTTTTTCATTTTCTTTTTCTTTTTCTTTTTTTTTTAACACTTTTTTACTTTTTGGTACTCCGAGATTCTCTAAGCTCATCTTGTATTTCTCCGGCCCCTAGAATCTTCCATTTCTCGAAGGAGTTTTGGTTCCTTTTACTGGAGAAAGGTATTTAGAAAACAAGACTTTGGCACCAAGCACGCTCGTTGCTACTGGAATGTCAGTGCCTCTAGGTCCTCTCAGCAGCAGAGCCAGTATGCGGGTGTCCTGACCCATGTACACCCTCCTCATTAAATAACCATGAGTGTAAACTGATGAAAACATACGACTGAGTGAATAAATAAATTGGGATGAGGGGAAAATTCTTCCTGATAGAAGAATTCCAATTCATAAATATAGAAGGAATGAGGGAAATAGAAAGTCTTCATCAGAATACCACAGTGGTAATTTCTGTAGGTGAGATAAACCGATGAATGCTAAAATTAGTAGGTGAAACTTCAAAGGGAGCAGAATTTCTGCACAGCTGCAAATGATCTCCCCCCAAATATTTATTAATTCCTGTGGTGGTTTTAACTTATGTCCACAAATTGTCTGATAGTCCTTCCTCCAGAAGGTGGGGCTTGGTTGCCTTCCTTTTCAGTGTGGGCTGGACTTGGTGATTTGCTTATACAGGGTAGAAGGTAGAAAGGGAAAGACAGGAACTTTACAGTGAGATAGCTGGTAGCCGCTGCCCTAACTGAATGATTAAGAGTAACATCATCAGTAATGAGACATGTGCCCTCTGATAAAATGGGGCAGGAAGAGCTTATCGCCCCCACGCTGTTCTTTCCCGGAGATCCACAGTCTCAGCTGATTTATGAGAATATGTCAGAAGGGCCCAGATTGAGGGGCATTCTGCAAAATGCCTGCCCAGTGCTCCTCAAAACTATGAAGGTAATGAAAAACAAAGTGTGGAGGTGACTGAGGGGACATGACAGCTTAATTGCAGTGTGATACCTGGATCCTGTAAGAGAAAAAGACATACATTGGTGGACAAGGGGAGGAAATCCAAATAGTCTAGTAGAGCTGACAGAGTTGTATCAGTGCTAGTTTTTGGGTTTGACGGATGTTATGTAAGATGTTAACATTAGGGGAGCCGGGTGAAGGGGATTTCAGTACTAGCGATGCAACTCTTCTGTTAAATCTAAAATAATCTCAAAATAAAAGGTAAAAAACAACTCGGAACAAACAGAAAATGACCATAGGAGATCTGGAATGAGTCATATTGCACATTGTTTCTTTCATGAAAAAGATGTTATTATTTCTGATTTACAGGAAAAAATGACTATATTTCTAGAAGAAAGACAACTGCCTTTGGTGTCATTTATAGGAATATTGTTGCTGATAATTTATTGGATGTTTCAGTGTCACTGTCACTTGATCCACAAGTTTTATGCTGGTCTTTGGTTTTATTTTTGCTTTTCAGCCATGAAAATTCTGTTTCTAGCTTTTAGAGCTCTGGAGTGTCTGTCATCATTACTAAACAATTTGATCTTATCACTTGGGGAATAATTTCTGGTCCCTCTAGAATTCACGTCTGCCCCCCTCATCGTCACCTAGACGAGCCCTCAGCGTCCCCTTGTGTGGCTGCGGGCGGCAGGACAAGCTGAGAGCCGCCAGCAGGCTGACCTCCACCTCCTCCAAGCTTTACTTCTACTCCTTTCTTTCTGCTCTTACTGAAATAGAAATGGATGGGTTTTGCAATAATCATTGCTAGTATGAAGTCCAGGTAAAGTAAAATAAACCAGCTTGTTTGCGTCGGGAAGGGTACTTCAGCTCCTGAGGCCTGTTTTCCTCGGAGCCGCTCACAGCCGTGGTTTGGGGATAACGAGGTCAGTTACTTGAGCAAGGGCTGCAGCATGACCGTGCCCTTTGATAACTTTTTTGGTATGTCTTCAGAATCTCCACTTGGACTCACCAGGAGTACACAGTTATTAAGAGGGCTCTTTCTGCTGCGATTGTATTCGGTATTCTTCCTATAGAAATATTATAAAGAAACAGAATGAGTCATTCAAAAAAATCCCTAGTCTCGTATTTAGGATCTCTGTGTCCTGAAGCAGCAAGATGAACAGGTGCAGATCCTGGTCACAGGTTACCAGCTCAGACCCTGAAGGCAGAACTGGCAGCTCTTCCTCTCTTAGTTGTGTGACCTTAGACAATTCATCCATCTCCCTGGGCCTCAGTTTCTTTCTTTATGCAGTGGAGATCAGCACAGTATCCACCTCATAGGGTCATTGTGAGAGTTAAATAACCAAGTAGTGGATCAACTTGTCACGTGACAGATGGTGAGGGTTAGTTGGCAGAGTGGTTTGAAGGCTGTGTGGAAATTTGAAGTGCGATAATAGCAGTGATAAAGATGGAGATTACAGCAGTTGTTCCCTGAACATCTGGTGCCCAGCGATGTGTGAACTATGGACACATCTTTTAATCCTCAGCGCAGCCCTGGGAGAGAGTCTTCCTTCGGATTAGGGACCAACCCACAGTGAGAGATGAGTCCCTCACGTGCCTGGTGTCGGCCAGCTGGTGAGGGGTGCAGCCCAGTGTGGGCCCCAGGTCTGTGCAGGTCCAGAGCCCATGTCCTCTCCAGTGCCCCTCCGTGCTGCAGGAGGTAATGCCGCCTTCTGCCCTTGACTTGGAACACAATTTTTCTCAAGTCACATCACTAAATGGTCTTCAAATTACTTTTACAAAAATGAAAAGTCTTCTTTGTAAGGTCTTAAATAAAAACAAAGGTAAGAAATTCATGAGTCACTCTAAAAGCTCTTTTACTTAAAAAGAATATAATTGTAAAAAATTTCAAATATATACAAAGTAAGTGGACTAGTATGAAGAACCCCAGATACCTGGCAGCCACTATGAACAACCCTGTAGTTTTCTGTTGTTGTTGTTAATCCTGTAATTTTTATTTAACCTATAGCTCCACCCAGTCTCTTTCCCTACTTGGTTATGATTATGCAATTTTTTAAAGGCAAAATTTGCATACATTGAAATGCACATTTTTAAACTATAATTTTGGCAAATAGATATCCCTATGTAATCAAGACATAGACTATTTCTGTCACCCTAGAAAGTTCCTTTATGTCCCTTTACAGTCAATCCTCCACCCCCATCCCAAGTAGCACTATTCTGGGGTTTGTTTTCTTTTCCTTTATCCTATTCTAGAAATCCGTATTAAATGGAATCTCACAGTATGTGCTCTTGTGTCCAGCTCCTTTAGCTCAGCATTGAAGTCTTTGAGACTCACCCACACTGTCATATCGGTAGTTTAGACCTTTTTCCTGATAAGTAGTATTCATTCCAGTCTGTAGCTGCAACACAACTTATCCAGTCCCCTGTTGATGGAGTTTTGGGTTTTGTTCCTGGTTTTGGGGCTGCTATGAATAAAGCTGCTACAAAACTTGTTGTGGTTATATGTTTTCATTTTTCTTAGGTAGTTACTAATTACCTAGAAATAGCATTGCTGGGTCAAAGGGTAGGTGTATGTTTAACTTCATAAGAAACTGCCAAGCTTTTTTCCAAAGTGATTGCTTGTGCCTTTGTATATTCCCACCAGTGGAGAATGAGAGTTCCCATTGCTCCATATCTTCAGCATTTGGTGGTGTCAGTCTTTAAAATTTTAGCCATTCTGGTGAGTGTGTGTTGTTAACTTCACTGTGGTTTTTGTTTCCGCCTCCCTGATGACTAATGATGAATACTTATTCTTGTGCTTGTTGGCCATTCTCGTATCTTCTTTTGTGAGATGTGTAAAAGTATTTCCTTCTTAAATGTCTGAAGTATTTCACCAGTGAAATCATGGTGGTAACAAACTGGAAACGAAAGGAAGTGGTGGAATGTGTGATGACACCGTGGTGGATCGGCACCATGGAATAGTAAATAACCAAATGGAACTATGCCAGATAATTTGGGTTTTCATACATTTTTAAGGCTTTATTGAGAGATAATTTACATGTGATAAAATCCACCCGTGGTGAGTGAGTTTTAGGAGATCTGTGTAGTGGTGCAGCTCTCACCATGACGTCATTTTAGAACAGTTCTGTCACTTGTGAGGAGGCTTTTCTTTGATAAACATAGGGCTGTTCTGATTTTCAGCTTTATTTTGGGTCAGATCTGGTAATTACGGTTTTCGAGGGATTTGTCCACCTAGTCTAAATCGTTGTATTTATTGGCATATGTTTCTGTGATGCTCCCTTGCGGCCTCTTCAGCATCTGACTGTCATGTCCCCTCTCCCGTTCCTGGTGCTAGTGTTTTACGTCTTTCTTCCCCCCTTGGGTCTTGCCAGGAGTTTGTTGGTTTTACTTACCTTTTCAAAGAACCAGTTCTGGGCTTTGTTGATTCTCTCTGTTGTTTCTGGTTCATTGATTTCTGCCTTTTCTTTATTATTGCTTTTCTTCTACTTACTTTGGGTTCAATTTTCTCTTCTTGTACTTTCTTAAGGTGAAAACTTAGATAATTGATTTTAACCGTTTCTTCCTAACATAGGCGTTTGATGTCATAAATGTTCTTTTAAGCATTGTTTTACTTGCATCCTATGAGTTTTCATATGTTTTGCTTTATTACTTGGTTTGAAATGTTCTCTGATTTCCCTTGTGATTCCTTCTTTACCCAGGGGTTATTTACAAGGTTGTTATTTAATTTGCAAATATTTAGGAATTTTCTAGATTGCTCACTGTTGGTGGTTTCTAATTTAATTCCATTGTGGTCAGAGAACACGTTCTGTAAGTATTCAGTATTTCGAAATTTATTGAGACTTATCTTTTGGTCCAGCATCTTGTTCATCTGCATGAGCGTTCCACATACACTTGAAAAGCGTATTTTGTCTGTAGGTGTTGAATACACTGTTAGGTGAATGTCATTTAGGCACAGGTGGTTAGCATTGCTGTTAGGGTCTCTGTATCTTTACTGGTTTTTTCCATGATTGTTGTACCACCTATGGTGGAGGGGTGTGGACGTCTCCAACTCTTTCTTCCTTTAGTTTTGTCAGTTTTTACTTCATGTATGTTGAAGCTCTGTTATTTAGCAATACACATTTGTAATTGTCGTGTCTTCCTCACGTACTGACCCTTCTATCATCATGAGATCATAAATAGTAGCAATCTTTATTTTGAAATCTATTTTGTCTAATGGGAATATAACCACTTCCTTTACCCTTTTACCACTTGAGGACTTTCTTCCTACAGGTTGAATTGGTTAGAAAAACTTATTTTCCATAAAATCCTTCCAATGAAATGAAATGTTGAAATTTCATAATTAACTAAAAAAACTTTTTAAAGACTTAGTCCTAGTAATATAATCTTTTCCAGTTGTAGGAAAAGGCCATTATGGTAGGTATCATCTGGTTCTTTTTGAAGCAGAGGCTGCCTAAATTCCTGTATCATGATAGTTTGTTTCCAGCAGAACAGTTTGAAAAATAAACTGAATGCCACTTGACCACAAAAGGCAAAGAAAAGTGGTTACTTGCGGATTTTTAGATTTTTTCCTCATGACTTTTAAAAGAGGGAGCAGAGTCGATCTGCATTTTAGTGAGGCCTGCTGCTGAGATGGAGGCAAGCAGTGCCGCGGTGGGCGTGCCTCTCTGCTGTTCGTGTGAGTTCCTTACTTCTGAGTGAGAGCCTGGCGAGGCGTAGGACGCTTCTGTCTGCAGTGAGTGAGATACGTTTCAGGGTATTGTAGCTGGTTTTCATACTAAAGATGAGAAAAGGGAGTATTTGTTTGTCTGAATGACAGCTGTTTGACTACCTGGTTCTAAAATTTTTTTCAGATAGGGTCTTCAGAAGCTAGAACTGTTGCTTCCTGCATTGGTTTCTTGCTCTTTCCACCTAAAGAAGAGCTTCTCACCCTCGGCATTACTGACATCTGGGCGTAGATTATTCTTTGTTGTAGGGCCTGCCCTATGCGATGTAGGATATTTAGCATCATCCAGGAGCTTGGGAAATGTTGGTTTAAATAAAGGTAAAGTGGTTTCTTTATTTTGCAGGATTTTTGAAGGCTCTTAACATCAACTGTAAATTGTCAGTCTCCAAAAGGAACTAGAGTGGGCCTGTCTCAAGCCTTTTGAACATGAAATTTATTCACAAAGCATTTTCCAGAGAAATAAAATTTGGTGGGACACATTTTGGGAAGTGCTGTTCTAAAGGCATTCAGGGGAGGCCAGGGTGCCGGTGAGGAGCAGGTGGTGGGCGGTTACCAAGCTGATAATGATGAACTGACAAGGTCGTGATCTGGTCCCTGTACACACCAACCAGTGTGGCTGCCTGTAATGGGTATTAGAATAGTGAAAGGCTCACGTACTGGAGGGTAAATAGCTGCTATCTTGAGCCTCTCGAGTGCTACCCCCACCCCCACGCACTGTGCTTGGCCCCTTGCCCAGCACTCCCCAGTCCTCTCCTCTCTCCAGCAACTGAAGGGGTATGGTATCTGATTCACAGGGACCCCACCCCCTCTTTTAGAATCCTGTGCCAGCATTGCGGGCTGTGTCTTTCCTGGTTGGCCGGTGACCGTTGTGTGCAAGTTGCTAGTATTTTGAATATCATCCTGGATGTGAGGGAGGGAATCCGGGAGGACAGTGTGAAAGGGGTGTAGAGCTTTTAGTCAAAGACGCCCTTACACACAGACAGCTCAGGTTCTTAGATACCAGGCTCCCGTCTGTTGGCTAGAAGGAGAGAGGCTTAAAATGTTCGGCCATGCTGACTTAAAAAGATAATAATATACTATTGGATATAACTGCCCTTTGAAGAACCAGACCAAATGCTGAGCTTTACACTGTATGGCAAAAGTTGGTGGAACAGAGTTCTGCTCAAAGAAAGGATATTTCCAGAGTTAGTTCCTTCCAGGGCCTGTGAGACAGGCCTCTGGCGGGCCGAGTCGTTCCATTGGGTAGGCCCCATGGGGAGCAGCGTCTCTTGTAAGAGCCTGTCTGGAGGGTAGTGACAGTCAGCTTCTGACTGCTGGCCTCTGTCACTTGTATTGTTGTGCTTTGGGATGTGAACACTGTGGCAGGCAGAGCAGTCTTCATCAAGAAAAGCCTGCAGCAAGACACACCTGCTGTGAGAACACCTGTCACCAGGTGAATGACATTGAAAAAATGCACAGCTTTCATTAAAGGTATGGAGAACGTTTTGGAGGTTCCTTAAAAAACTAAAAATAGAGTTACTGTATGATCTAGCAATCCCACTCCTAGGCACAGATCCAGAGAAAACTCTAATTCAAAAAGACACATGAGGGGGGAGAGTATAGTTCAAGCGGTTGAGTGCATGCTTAGCTTGCAGGAGGTCCTGGGTTCAATCCCCAGTATCTCCTCTAAAAATAAATAAACCAACCTAATTACTTCCTCCCACCCTCCAAGAAAAAAAAAAACAAAAAGACACATGCACCCCAATGTTAACAGCAGCACTATTTACAATAGCCAAGACACAAAAGCAACCTATCTGTCTGTGACAGATAATTGGATAAAGAAGTTGTGGTATATGTTCACAATGGAATATTACTCAGCCATAAAAAAGAATGAAATAATGCCATTTGCAACAACATGGATAGACCTAGAGATAATCATACTAAGTGATGTAAGTCAGACAGAGAAAGACAAATATCATATGATATTACTTATATGTGGAATCTGAAAAAATGATACAAATGAACTTGTTTATGAAACAGAAATCACCTCACAGACATATAGAGAACAAATTTATGGATACCAGTGGGGAAAGTGGGCAGAGAAGGGCAGGGATAAATTAGGAGTTTGGGATTAACATATACACACTACATATATAAAATAGACAACAAGGACTTACTGTACAGCACAAGGAACTATGTTTAATATCTTGTAATAACCTATAATGGAAAAGAATCTGAAAAAGAATATATATATGTATATATAATTGAATCACTTTGCTATACACCTGAAACTAACACAACATTGTAAATTAACTACACTTCAATTAAAAAAATTTAAAAAAAAAAGGAAGGCTGAGTATGAATCTGAAATGGTTATTTTCAGATGGTAAAGTTGCTCATTGCTCAGTTGGTTTAGTTCCCATAAACTGATTAATAGGAAATTTTAGTATGTTTCTGTATTTATTAATATTTGTTTGGGAAACCACCAAGATATTCTTTCAAAAGCTTAGATGGGAAAAGTTTGAATATATGTCCAAAGCTATAGGAGCCTTGATTTTTATAAGATAATGTAGAGACAAAATATGCATAAGTTCAACTAAAGAAAATCTGATTAACTTGCTTGATGTATTTGTGAGCTTTTCAGTTGTGATTATGGTTAATAAATAATGGCTTAATAACCGTGACTTTAAAGTTGGCCTGAATTGTGAGGTTATCTGTTTTTACCTACACAATAGTGTCGAGCAAGTGAACAATCTCCGGGAGATACAAGCTCTGAGGCGTCTGAATCCACACCCGAACATTCTTACGTTGCATGAAGTGCTTTTGTAAGTATATTCGGGGCTTTAAAAACTGCCTACATTGGATGATAATTATTAAGTCTCTCTCTAAGAAAGAAAGGCATGGTAGACATTTTTGATATTTGCTTTGTGGTAGCTCAGAGAGTAATAATTTTGTTTTATCTTAAGTCACTCACTTATTTGGGCAGATGTGCGCTGTATGTGATTCCTAACGTGGAAGTGCCTTCATTTAGGGGACCCCAGGTCATAAAAGCATAAGTAATTCAAACGGTTCCTCTCCTGTAGTGCAACTGGGCCTCCCTGCAGACGGTGGAGGCGCCGGGTGTCTGAGTCGTGACCTCCTGGGAAGCCTTGCTGTTGTGTGTCAGGGATTGAGCTTGCTGTAGCCCTGCCATTGCCATCTCTGTACAGTCTCTTGTAGCCTTTCTTAGCCTAATTGACATCATTCCAGGGGGTTTTCATTTCTGTTCAAATTACAGACAGGTTTACCAGTTGATCAAGAAGGCGGGGTGCTGGCAGCTCCCCATGGGGCTTCTGGCCCCTGGGCTGGGGACAGGGCTGGGGTTCCAGGGCCTGGCTCCCTGTGGGTGGGGTTCCGAGAGGTTCCCGCCCCAGAGCCTGGCCTTTGCACCCGGCCCGGAAACAACAGGCACGGACAGTCACAGTGCAGGAGGTTTTAATCAGAGGGCTGAGCAGTGCTAAACTTAGGCTGCAGTGTCTTGTCCTGGCTGGGTGTACTCCTGGCTGGCGTGTGCTGAGCGCTTAGCCTGGGCCAGGCCGGAGCCCACAGTCCGTGTGCGAGGCGCAGCCACCGGTGCAGGGGATGCGCCCGTTCACCACCACCTGTGGGCCTCTTCTCGGCCCGCGGGGCAGCGGGGACCCTGTCCAGCCTCCCGGAGGTGCCCCGGGGTGACTCAGGCCCCGCTGTCCGGGGCCTAGACATCATGCTGGGGTGACGTGACTCATCTTTCTCCTCTTTGCCCCTGATTGGATTTTGGGTTTCTCTCCCCGCACTGTCAGGTGTCCCAATTATAGGGAAGTAATTTAGGTAAATTAAAACTAAATTTGCAGCCATAGAGCAAGAATTAAAGCTTACTTTATTTAATTGTTTTGCTTGGCCAACTCCTCAACCTCTTCTTTCTGCTCGTAGTTACTTTTATGTTTTTAAGACCCTTCTCTTTAAAAGTTGGAGGAGGGTAGCTTTTAGAGGTTTTTGGTTTTTTTTTTTTTGCCTAAAGTGGATTTTCACTATTTTAAATTATTTTTACCTGAAATACTGTTTGAAAATCAAAACTTCTACTGTTTCAGCCATTACCCGTTGGTCTGTGTCTGATGTGGTAGTGCTTTGTGTTTATCAGAAATGTTTACAAGTGACTTACATGTTTATTTCTGATTAAGACAAGAAAAAAATGTAAAACCTACTTTCTTCTTCAGTGACAGAAAATCTGGTTCTCTTGCACTAATATGTGAACTTATGGACATGAACATTTATGAGCTAATACAAGGTACGTAGAGTAATTTGAAAACTAATCTAAGCTCTTTTAAAGACTGTAGTTCGCATATACTTTGGTTTTAGTTCTCAAAATCGTTAGTCAGCCTCATGCCGTAGTTCTGTATAAAAATACAGTGGTCAGGGGAGGTGTTTTTTCTAGAGTCTTGTCTACTCAGAACACGGCTGCAGATGAGAAGTAAAGCCACAAGGCCCTGCGGCTGGCTGGGTGATGTGGGTGAGGGGCGCACAGGGCAGCAGACAGCTCAGGCCTTCCTCACTGCCGGGCCCTGCGGGAGACTGCACACCCAAGCCTGTCCCCTTTGAGGGTCTCTTCCTGGCTCTGCGGTTGCTTGATGTTCTAGCCTGTGCTTCAATGTGAGGCAGGGCTCTCTTCCCCAGACCGTCCCTCTGAGAGGGAGCCTCCTGTTCGGGTCCTTACAGAGCCCCCGGGGGTAGGGGGCGCTCCTTCACTTCCTCTCTTTTGAACAATGCCGCCCTGTTTAGGAAAGCTCGTTTCCCTGATGAGGTCGCGGCTGGTTTTGGAAGCTTAGGGAGGTCACCTGAGGGAAGAGGAGAAAAGGAGGGAGATACCCTGCAGTCTGACCTCTCGGTGGCGTTAGACGCCAGGACAGATGAGCCTGCGTCACTGGGAAAGCTGTTCAGGAGGTGCTGTGCTGTGCTGTGCGGGCCACGTTACACGTCTCCAACAGAGGGAGAGCGGCTGCCTTCTGCACGTGAGGGGCCACCTACAGTGGAAACGGTCTTAGTGACGGCGGCATAGAAGATTTAAAACCTGCTGTATAATGCTCTCAGACAATTTCGGCCCAACTTGAAGGTGACGTGCTGGGGAAGACAGATTGAGGGGCTGTTCTTGTGATGAGAAAGATACTGATGTTGAAGATGCATGTGAAGAGTTCAAATAAAATTATTTTAATGAAGTGAGAGAGTGGAACAAAGCATTGTATCAAATTAATTTATCTTACCTGTGATTTCGAATGTGTTTTAGTAAATTACTAATAAAATAAATATTGTAGGTAGGTAAGTTTTTCTATATCTGTAAAAGTTGATGTAAAACTTTTGGATCCAAAAACTTTTTTTGCATCTTTTGGAGAAAATAGAAGATTGCCTTATATCTGGGAATATACGGTATTTCTTGTAAGTTACAAGCCTTGTGTATTTTATTCATAGGTAAGCCCCTCACTCAGTTATCTGTTTAATCTTGTTTTAAGTACAGTTCTCAATAAACTTAGTCATCTGGTTTCTTGGCCTAAAATCCGTTAAAAATAGAGCTCTTAGGAGGAGGTTCTCTAACTTGGCATGCCAACAGAAAGTGACAGGTGACAATCCGATAATGGGGGAGGGGACTGAAAATACAAAACATGTACCTGAGGCCAAAGAAGAAACAAAACAAAACCGAGAGTGGTCTGGGCAAATAGCTGGAAGTTGCCAGAGTCCCCAGGACAGGTCAGAGAAAGTGCAACCATGGAATGGGTGTGGTGCTAGCCCTAGTACTGCTTCTGTAAATGGTGATGGGAAAGGTGGGAAAGTGAATGAATTGTTTTTAAAAGATTTCCATTTAAAATGATTAGTGTAGAAGAGGGTTTTATGTTCAAGGAGTAAATCTCATTTATCTGGAAATTCCACGTAAGGTCTTACTCCAAACAGCCTGGATAAACAGGTGTTACCCTACGACTGCGTTTTCAGATACATGCTATCTGACATAGAGTCTTCACTCTGATTCTCTCTGTGTGTATACATACATAACAGAGTATCAGGAGAGGGTATCAGACTGAACCAAGAGAAGACAACCACTGAACTTTGCAGTAATTTACGATAATCTTATTACCAGGAAGCCAACATTTTGCATCTTAATGAATCTACACAATCACATCCTTTGTTTAGTAACAATTTTCTTGTTGTTAGGTGTATGTCTTTTATTAGAATTTTGATTGTTGCTTCCTAGACTGTGGTATTTTAAAACTCAAGGAGAGGGAATAATTTCTGGCAAGTTTCTGTGTGTTTAGATTTGAGAAAGCTTTGTTTAGAAATAAATGTCTTTAATTTCCCAGTTGTAGGGGAATTGTATAATTGGAGAAATTGAATTCATTTCTTTTAGTATCTGTCTACAGAGAGAAATTGCAGAAAACAAACTCTTGTATTATAGCTCAGCGGACACTCGTTCATTACGTGAACACCAAGTGTCTACTACAGAACCCAAGATGCGCCAGTGGTAAGGAGCATCTGAATTTCAGAGATGTTAAAATGTGGGACAAACAGCTCACAGTGACTGTGAGATACTGCATATTGAAATACGCATCCTGATTTCAGAGTTTTTAAAATGTGGGAGAAAAAAAAGTCTGCCTTAGAATTGAGGAAATACAGTCGTCCCTCAGAATCTGCAGGGTATTGGTTCTAGGGTCTCCCCCCCCACGCTCAGATACCCAAATCCGTGGATTCTCAAGTCCCTCATGTAAAGTGGCCCTCCTTTCCACCAATTCCACAGCCACGGATTCAGCCCACCATGGGAACCTCATATGCAGAACCCGTGGATGTAGAAACCACGGACACGGGGTGCTGGCCACAGTGACGGTGATGATGATATGTAGCAGGTCCTGGGTGCTAACCACGTGCCAGGCGCTGTTCTGAGCCCTCGATGGGAATTAGCTCATTTTACCAGGCAGATATTCGTGGTCCCCCTTTAAAGGTGATAAAAAGGAGGAGAGAGATGAGTAACCTGTCCAAGGTCAGTTACCTAATTAGAGACAGAGCTGGGGGTAGGATGCGGGCAGTCTGGTTCCAGAGTCTTGTCTTAACCACCACGCACACTGCCTCTTGACAGCCCATCGTGGAACCAGGAAAGCCCTGGTTGCTCAGGCCACTGCTGGCCGCTTTAGGGCCACGTAGCCTCCTGCCTCGGCTTCTCTCTTGACAGACTTGGCCACCCAGACCCAGAGACTCTCCCCTGGCGGCATGTGGCCCAGAAGTCCTCGTCACCAGCCACCTTCTGGAGCATAGGTTGTTGTAGGTCCACTGGGCTGGCCTTGTCACCTTGGGGTTATACCTTTTAGAGTCTGTGAGTGGGCCAGGTGTCCTAAAATAAATCCGCGATACTGGGGGGTGAACCAGGAAGGGAGAAGCAAAACAAGCTTGGTTTGACTGGAAGCAAACGTGACAGTTCAGTCCCAGGACGGTTTAGGGCAGGGTGCCTTATCACCGTGCAGCCTAATGATTTTGCATGACAGTACTGTGTCAGATTAATTCAATCTTGTTTTTATAGGTTATCAGATCCGACTCACTGATTGTAAGATGCTCTATTTTTTTAAGTACCAACAAAAAGGAAGAAAACATTAACAATTCTGCTCTGACACTTAGCTTTCTTATCACTTAGCAACTTTAGTTCTGTCCTTATTAAAAGAGCTTTTTGAGAACTACTTAGAGTTTCCTCCCATGTCACCGTCCCGTCATGCATGTATGAGGAAAGTGGAGGTGACGTCAGTCTGTCACGGCCTTCCTGACACTCCCTCAGACATTTGACACAGTGGTCGGTGTCTTCGTTTTCACGGTGTCGGTCTCTGTGCCATTCAGAGTGAGTGACCCAGCCTTTTTGCCACGGGGATTTTCTTCCAAGCCGATGGCGCTGTCCTGTTAGTTTTAAAGCTGCTGCTTCTGGGAAGTGCTGTTCCCGTGTGGCCATGTTGACGCAGCGTGGATCACCCGTATCGCAGAACCACTCTCCGGGTCCAGCACTCACAGTGCCGGGTGTATGTAGTGATGGGAGGCGGTCACGCTCCATGAGCCTTTGTTCTTGTCTGTGCAGTGGGGATGGTCATTGTGTCTGCCTCTCAGGGGTGCTGTGAGGAGTAAACCAAGTAGCACGTGTGGAGTGTTTAGAGCAGTGCCTGGCTGGCGAGGTCACTGCCGTTATCGTGGGAACAGTTTGTCACAGGCTTGCTCTGTGTTACTGTGTTTCATCTTCCCAGTTCTATGAGCTCCACTCCATTTGGAGGGAAGGAAATTGAATGTCAGAAGTTACAGCACTTGCCTAAGATGAGCCAGCTTCAAAGAGCGGAAGCGGAAGGACCCCATCCTTGAATCTGTCTTGGTTGATGAGAGAGGGGCCCTGGTGACGTCCGGCTCCACGCTGATCCTGACGTCCCACCTGCTGGCTCTGCCTGTGAAGACCTCTTCCCTCTCTCAGAGCAGTGTGGCCTAGTGCACAGCTCTCCTGTGGAAAATACCGCCAGCAAACGTGCTTACTGGGTACCGTGGGGCAGAGCCCCTGGGCCCAGGCGCCTTTGGCTGTGCCCTGGTGGAGCCAGCAGACACCCCCAGGCCTGACCAGGAAAGCCAGGCCCAGACCTGGGGCCAGAGCCTTGTGGGAAGGGGGGTGTGCTGGACGTGGTGCGCAGCGCCGGCTACCCTGGCAGTCATGTTCAGTCAGTGCTGACAGCCGATGTCACAGTTAACCGTTGTTAGTGTTTTCACATTGCTGGATTGTATGTGACATTCTTTAGAATCTTCTTAAAGAGAATATTTGGTAAAAATTAACTTGCTAAAGTGAATTTGGTCGGGAGAGCCACAACAGACCAGGGAGATGCTGTTTGCAGTCTGCTGGCATTCAGTAATTTCATATGAGGAACTTAAGAGTAGTTTATTAATTATACTCTATTTATTTGTTTCAAGATGTTTATAACAAAAATCTGGTGGGAACCAGATGCAGCCTTGGGCCTGGAAAGTTAGGATCTTGTTTTGGAAAAACTGTTGTGAAGAGTTGATAGTCTTTCCTCTCCTTGTTGAGGGTGTGGACTCCGATGGTCCAGACCAGTATCCCGCATGGTCCATGCGGTTCCCTCGCTCCACTGTAGCCCCTTATGCAGGCAGGGATTCCTACGGAGGGGCCAGGGAGAGAGTCGTGTCCTTGCTCCCGGGGCTACAAAGGGGTCGAGGTGGGTGAGGTGGGGGATCAGACTCAGGAAGAGAAGAAGGGTAGGCACCTGAAAATGCCCTCACACCAGGGGCTGGAGGCAGCTGGAAACACAGGCTCCTGGCCCACCTGCCTAGATTTGTGGTTCGCTAGGTCTGGGTTTGGGCCTTGGAATCTACCTTTTAAAAGCTCCCAAGGTGATTATGAAGATTGGATGGATTGGACTTTTCCTAAAAGAGCCCACCTGTCTGGAGTTCAAGTTCAGTTGACTATAGTGACAATATTATGCCACAAGTAAGGTGTGGACATGGCTGGGAGGGGTGCTTCCAGGAGCAGAAAGCATGAGTACAACTGTTCACATGTGCAGCAACGTCCACAGATGGGTGGGACTGGAGCATTCGGGGAAACAAGAGGGTGTGGTAGGCGTGGTCCCCAAAGGGAGGACTGGGCCCAGGAGCCGGTTCTGAGAATGTGTTGGAAAGGCAGCTTTGGGGGCCGCACAGCAGACTTACTGAGCCAGAAATGCCTGGGGGTGAGGGCGGGGAGCACTCTGGGTCTTCACAAGTTCCTGTATCCTGAGAGCCCATGTACCAGCGGGGATCTGCAGACAGGGGTCTGGGGAGTCAGGCTGTTTAGGGGGCAGTGAGAGCCCTCTCAGAGGAGTGCCGAACTTCATGAAGCTTCATCCAGCCTCCTGTGTAAAGTTTTCTTTCTTCTCACCTTTATGTAGATAATTAATAAAATTACAGGATTCCTTAAGCTAGGGAAAGCTGACAGTTTTAGTTTTAATTCTTTTAATTAAATTTTGGAAAACATGATAAATTAAGTGAAATGGGATAAAAAGATTATAGTATGACATGGAAAAAGTTCATTTCACTTAGACATTTTATAATTTAAGTTACATTCTATTGTTAACATGAACATTCTTGTTACGCAGAAAAAAGAATGTGTTTATTTTTTTCAACAGAAATTGCAAATTTAGGACCAAAAATGTCAAGTGGGACATATGCTCATGGAGAGAAAAGTGGTTTTCTGAATGGTTGAGAGTGGATACTTTGCTGATTTAAAACTTAATAACCGAAAAACATAGACCTTTGAAATTAAAATCAAGTGAAGTGTGACATCGTCCAGCATGAGGGTAGCTAGGATGCTGGAGTGTAGTGTTGGGAGTTTTAGAGCATCCTGAACACGGCAGGAGGGGAGGAAGGTGTGGAGAGCAGGGCGAGGGACGGCGCCCCCAGGCGCAGGTGCCCGCAGTGCGGTCAGGATCGCTGCCTCTGTGAGAGGAGCCCGCGGGCTGTGAAAGCTAAAGCCAGCGTTGGTCTTGTCGGATTAAGAAAACGTACTCTTCTGAGCTGTGTGGTGCCACCCTTAGAAATGGAACCCTCCGTTTAGACGGGAAGCTGGGGAAACACTGGATTTGCACGTGCCTCCGGACAGCTCCCAATCCCGCATCCTGCGTTAGAAGGCGCGTCCTGGGGCCGCCTGAGGCCGTGTTGTCCTGCTGAGCTGCCCTGTGATTGCCGCTCTGCAGTCAGAGAGGCATGGCGCTGGGATTTTAAGTGAAATCGTGCCAGTCTCTCGAATTTTAACTGGCATATTTTGTAGATAGACTCCGTATTTCCTAGAACTACTTCAGGTGGTTTTTCACTGAGAAAGTCAGATTTTTGCACTGTTAATAAAAATGGATTCTATTTTGGTTTCAGTAAAGGGGGTGTGGACCATTGGTAACCATATTTGGCTGCTTCCTTGATCACACAGGGAGAAGACACCCATTGTCAGAAAAAAAAATTGCGCACTATATGTACCAGCTGTGTACATCTCTCGACCATATGCACAGGTACGCACTTGGGGACTTGGCGGCTTTCAAGTTTAAAAAATGTATTAACATTTATTAAAAATACAGCATACAAGATTTTGAATGAATGCAGTACCATTAATTCTATCCTCCGTTTTATGTTGCATGCAGAAATGGAATATTTCACAGAGACGTAAAACCAGAAAATATATTGATAAAGGTAAGAATCTTTAAATGAAGAATTGGTATCAGAATAGAGGTAGAATATAAACTTTTCCATCAGATGTGCTTTCAGTCCCTGATAGCTGGATACCATGTCTATTTTAATTTTTTTTCTTCCAGTTTGGAAAAACAGTTTATTTAATAAATGCCATCAATGTAAGTGGACATCTGGAAAAAAGTTATCTTAGGTATCCTTCTAATACTATATGCAAAAATAAACTCCAGTCAAACTATCTTTGTAAAGTGGAAGAAGCAGGAACCGAGTTCAGATCTGTCTCACTCGAAACCCCTGAAACTATACATACGTGAGGTGCGCAGTTCGATGCATTTGGGTGTAACGTACAGCATCCCAGTCAGGTCAGCAGGCAAGTCCATCGCTCCCAGAAGTTTCCTCTTGCCCCTTGGTGACCCCTCCCTCCTCATCTCTTGTCCCCAAGCGAAGACTGGCTGACTTTCTGTCATTACAGAATTAGTGTGTATTTTCTGAAATGTTCTATAAGTGGAATCTGATGGTATGTACTCTTGTTTGTGCCGGCTCCTTGCAGTCAGCGTCATTTTGAGAGCCGGCCACGTTACAGGTGTGCCGCACCTTGCGGAGCCGCCCCACGGCTCTTGTGTGCTCGGTCCTGTTTCTGCCGGTCTTCTGCTGTTTTGCGTCTCAGTTTGGGGAATCTCTCTAGGCGGGTCTTCAGGCCCCCTGGTTCTTTCCTTGGCTGTGTTTAGGCTATTGCTGAGCCTATCAGTCATTTTAAAATTTTTGTTAAAGTGTTTTTTTTTTATTTCTAGTGTTTCCTTTTGGTTCTTTCTTAGGGTTTCCATCTCTCTGCTTATGTTTTCCACCTGAACTTGCATGCTCTTTACTTTTTCCATTAGAGCCTTTGACAAATTAATTATAGTTATTTTAAATTTCCTGTCTGGTAATTCTAAAATTCTAAAACCTGTGCTGTATTTGAGCCCAGTTTTGATGCGTGCTTTGTCTCTTCAGACTGTGTTTTTTCTTGCCCCTTAACATGCCTGGTAATTTGTGTTGAATGTATCGGGAATGGGAACAGAGGTAAAAGGCGAGCAGAGTAGGTTTCCTGCGAGTCTGGTGAGGAATAGTGCTGTGCAGTGTTCGCTGTGGCTGTAGGTGCCAGAGGCTTCAAATGTATTGACAGCATGCGTTTTATTACTTGAATGTGAGGGGTAAAGAAGGTGGAAGAAATGCCTTGACACCTGTTTCCCTGGGCTGTCTGTCCTGCCCCGGCCCAGCCACCCCCGAGTGGGAACCACGCTCCCAGAAGTGCTGGACAGAATGGGGGGTTTGAGGCGTAACAGGGGATGTGACCAGCGTGTGCAGCTCGTTTGTAGACTTGCACTGGGACTTCAGAGTTTCTGAAGCCAGTAGACATTTTGAAATATCTGTAAAACGTAGCCAGAATATTTGTAGATGTGTTCCACTGAATAGAAACACCACTTCCTCTTCTGTTAGAGGCAGTTTCAGGTGCTTACAAAGCCAGTAGTTTATATTTTACAAGCTAGTTTAGATGTCAGAAATTTTCCCATTAGTGTGTAAATATTTGAAATGGTTGGTGTTACAAGAGCTACTTGACAAGGTGTTATTTGTCCCTGCTCCCCTCCTCGCAGCAGGATGTCCTGAAATTAGGGGACTTTGGGTCCTGCCGGAGTGTGTACTCGAAGCAGCCGTACACAGAGTACATCTCCACCCGCTGGTACCGGGCCCCCGAGTGTCTCCTCACCGACGGCTTCTACACCTACAAGATGGACATGTGGAGTGCCGGCTGCGTGCTCTACGAGGTGGCCAGGTAGCGCTGAGCCGGCCGCACGCGGGGCACCCCGCCTGCCGCTGGACCTCTGCGTCGGTGTCCTGAGGCAGCTTGCGCAATGGGGCTCGGCCGGTCCAGGGGCTCTGGGCCAGCCCCTTCCTTTGCTGCACAGGTTTTACTGTCATTCTTCTGTCGTGGCTGTTTTCTAACGATGGAAACTGTGTTGGGCTTTCCTTTTCCTTTTTGTCAAGTACTTTTCCTTGTTTGCTTGTCATGGAGAAGACGACTGTCAGTTACCTGTTTCCTGCCAGCCCGCCCGGCCCGGGGTCTGTGGGCCTTTTCATTTGGTTTCATCAGTGACACAGCTGATTACCAGATTCAGGAGCAGAGTAGAAGCGTGCTCACTGCCACTCGTGGGGCCTGCCGTGGGGAGGTGTGAGCGGTGGGTCCCCAGGTCTGCCCTCAGCGGCGCAGCCCTCCCAGGTGTGAGGACGGGCTGGAGTCCAGCGAGTCCCAACCCTGAGTGTCCTCCCCTGCAGCCTCTGGATGGAGCAGAGGCTGGGGGAGGGGAGGAGGGCCTGCTCTTCTCCCAGGCGGAGGGTACTGGGTTGGAGAAACCCAAGGAGGAAGTGGATCATGAAGAGGTGGGTGAATTTAATGCCAGGGTGACGCGCAGCAGAACGCAGAGCCCAGCACAGGCAGCACCCAGGCCGCCTGCTCCTGCCTGCTCGGCTGACCCCTTATCCTTCAGGGCCCACCTTCTGATTCTGTGTCGTTCGTACTGATAGGTGAAAGGGGAGTGACGCTTTCACTGCCGCTGAAGTACCAGCATACAGTCTCTCCTCGTGCTGAAGTCCTGGGAGTCAGTCGAGGGTGTTAAAGGGCTTAAGCGTTAAGTGCGCAACGACCAGCGGCGTCTGGTCTGAGTCTAGCTGCCAGCGGTGACCCCATGGCCTCCGCCACTGGGATCTGGTACTTGCTCGCCTGTGTTTTCTCTTCTTCCCCGAGAGCCGTGAGATGCTGCTGTTCTCTTGGCTAGAAGCTAGTCTTACTGCCAGAGCCAGATTTTTAAACCCTCCTTTGTGGCGTGTAGTATGTTACAGGTCTGAAGTCTTTCATCCACAATTCCACAATCCTTGAAAAACTCCAAACCCAAAATGTTCCTTGGAACTCAGTTGGTAGCAAAACTTGACCTGGCCCAGCCTGAGTTTTTGTCAGTGAAACTCTCCTGGGCTGTGGGAAGACCCTTGGTGGTTACATCTCGCAGCCGGCAGAGACCCGGGCTGTGCGGGCAGAGGGCTCTGTCTGTCTGGGACAGGAGATGGAGGAAGACCTATGCCCCAGGGGGATGGAAGTCACCATGCGGGGAGGGCTGGCACCCCGGGTTCCACCTGGGCTGCTGCCCTGACCACAGCCCCCGGTTGCACCTGCCCAGCCTGCAGCCCCTCTTCCCTGGAGCCAATGAGCTGGACCAGATCTCCAGAATCCACGACATCATCGGCACGCCTACTGAGAACACCCTTGCCAAGTTCAAGCAGTAAGTGCACCTGCTCCCAGGAGTCCCCCGGGACTCACCCTGCCAGGCCAGGGTACCTCACCCCACAGCCTCCCCTGCGCCTGCTGGGCACCACTGGCCCCAGCACGGCTGCCCAGGCAGAGCCTCCTCACAGCCCCCCTGAGGGCTGGACAGTCAGGTCTTGTCCCCTGAACATTTGCTAGGATATAGAGGCCTCTGGGTGAGAAAGGTCGTCAAGCATGGGCTGCACGCATGGGCTGCACGCAAGGGCCCAGTGTAGCTGCCACCCAGCCTGCTGTGGCCACTCCGTCACCTGGACGGGGACTCGGGCTGGGGGCTTCCAAGGGAGGGCCCTGTGAGGGGAGTAAAGAGATGACAACTATTTTGGACTCTTTTTCTTTTTTAAACTTTATTTTATGCTTCTCTGGTGGGAGTGAGAGATTAGTCTTTTTGAAGAAAAGTATTTTTCTTACATTTTATAGCATAACAGATTTCATGATCTCCCCCACCTTTTTTTAAAAATAGACTTCATTTTTTAGAGCAGCTTGAGGTTCACAGAACACCTGAGTGGAAGGTATAGAAGTCTCGCGTGTGCCGCCTGGCCTCCCTCACGGCGCGCGGCCTCCCTGCCGTCAGCGCGGGCCCTGGGGCACATCTGCTGGGGTCCAGCCTGCACTGGCACGTCACTGTGACCCAGAGCCCACAGTGTCCGTGTCGGTCCACTCTTGTATTCTCTGGATTTGGACCGCTGTCCAGTCCCCCTCCCTTTTGTGACCGTTAACCATTACCTTAAGTGCAGGCCCCACAGAGTCGCGATGACGGACCTGCCATGTGCTCCAGTGATGGTGTGATCGTTTATTATCGTTGGGCTTTTAATACAGGTCGAGAGCTATGAGTTTTGATTTTCCTTTTAAAAAGGGATCAGGAATACCTCTCCTGACAGCCAGTTTGTCTCCACAATGCCTCTCCCTCCTGCACGCCATGGTGGCCTATGACCCAGACGAGAGAATCACTGCCCACCAGGCCCTGCAGCACCCCTACTTCCACCAGCAGAGGTGGGCACGCTGGCGGGGCCCCGCGGGGCCCGCGGTGGGGCAGGTGGGTTCCAGGAGCTGTGCCAGTACCTCAGGGAACCCCCAGCCTGCCCCTTCTGGTATAGTCTCCCGAAAGGAGGCTGTCAGCGGCTGCGCAGGGGGCAGAAGGAGGGCTCTGTAGCTGCTTTCCCGTTGATGCCAAGGCTCAGTTGTTTATAGACTCGCGAGTCATCTTGTGCATGTCCGGGTAAATGGGGTGAACGCGCCGTGAGGTCTGAGGGCACCTGGGCGGCATCTGGCACCGGAGGGCATGCGAGTCCACACCCGTGTCCACTGGGGTACGTGTGACGAGGGGGTTCATCTTCCCCAAACCTCGAGTGTCTGGGGGGGTGGACCCCTCCACTCCCGGCCCAGAGACAGGCAGAAGCAGGAGAGGGAAAGGGCTCCTCGGGCAGCGCACGCTGGGGAGGGGAGGCAGCGACAAGGCGCTCACCGATTTGGAGACAAAGAAGGCAGACAGGCTACAGGCTGGTGGGTTCTGAGGGTAGGCGCCCCCTCCTCTCTACCCTCCCTGCAGGGCCACCGAGAAGCAGGCTCTGGCCAGCCACTGGAGGAAAGCCACAACTTTCTTTCCAAAGCACCCTGTGGCCCCGGAACTACTCAGCAGCACCTGGCAAACTCCCAAGGAGGGCCAAAAGCAGGTACTGAGAGCGTCGGTGAGCTGAGCCCGGGCCGGGTGCCCTCGAGCCTGTGTCTCTCAGGCCAACACCACCTGTGGAGGGCATGGCTGGCTGGGCTGCCGCGTCTGTCAGGGACCTGCCACCCCGCCAGACAGCGTCTCCCTGTGCTGGGACACGGGCAGCCCGGCTGCAACTGTGCCAGCCCTTCCTGCCACTCTAGCTGAGATTGACCGCATCCCCAGGTGGGGCTCTGCACACAGGGCCAGGGTCTGAGCCAAAGCAGTGCACATGTCCCCTCCTTGTGCCCTCAGACCGGCCCAAGGAGGGCCACAGAGAGTCTAACTCTGGCCTAGGTGACCATTCCCACTTGGCCACTGAGCCCCTGTGAGAGCAGCAGGCTCCAGAGGGGCACGCTGACCATCACAGAGGTCATTTTGCACACTTCTGGTTTAGAAACCAGAGTGTTCTTTTCAGATACTGTGTGGCCCCCATTTGCTCAGTTCCCCCAGTTTTCCAGGTGTGAGCTGGCTCCAGACTGGCAGCTGTGCCCTTCCATCAGTTATCACTCAGCCTGACGCTGAGCGGCTGTGGCTCTGGGCTGAGGGCTGAGGGCCCAGATGCACTTGCAGTCAGGTTGTTTTGCAGAAACCCAGGCCCCCCGTGTCCAGCCCGCTGCTTTCCAGCTCTGTTTGGGAGTCCAGGAGGCAAACGTGTTCAAACCCAGGCTCCGCTCCCCCCGAACCTGCTTTTCTCCCTGTGCTGCTGTCTGTCCTTCAGCTGCTCAGGGCCCTGAACCCTGGACGGACCCCACCCCACCTCTGGCCCGAGCCTCGCCCATCTTGCCCCGACTGCCGCCCCTGCGGGGCCTCCCCTTCCTCCTGGGCAGGTGCCTGGTCAGGTGTTTGACGGTCTCTCCTGCTTCCATCCACTAAAGGCGCCCCCTGCAGGTGGAGACGAGGCCCAGGCTGGTCTGTGAGGCCCACTTGGCCGAGGTTTAGGCCTTGCAGGCCCAAGTCTCTGTCTCAACTGACCACTTGTTTTGGCTTGTGGTGCCGTGGACGATATGTAAACAAATGGTGGGGGTGGATTTCAGTAAAACTGTGGGCCCTAAAATTTGAATTTCATGTAGTTTTCACATGCCAGGAAAATTTCCCAACTATTGAAAGGTGTGAAATCCATCCTTAACTCACTGGCCACAGAGAAGCGGCCACAGCCGCTCTGGCCACCCTCCAGGAATTAGAGTAGGTGGCGTCACCGTGGCCTCGGCCCTTGCAGAGCTGCACGCACGGCGCAGCTCGGCCTCCCCCGATGTTAGTCCAGGCCCTGGCCTAGTGAGTGACCGCCTCACTTGTGGGTGGCTGGGACCTGGTGTGTGTGTTCCAGTCACCTTGTGGTCACACCTCACGGTCAGGAAATTGTGTTGGCAAAGGTACTACGAAAGAGCTGCTCTTGTTTTTCCTAATTCCCATGAGCAGGGAATCATCTTCTTTTCAACTGGCCTTTGTTTTGTTTCAAGAAACAGCCCCTAAAGCAAGAGAAGGACCATCCTAGGAGACCAGGACCGGCCTACCTGATGGAACTGCCCAAACTTAAGCTGGCGGGAGTGACCAAACTGTCCTCATACTCCAGCCTGGCGCTGCAGTCAGTGCTGGCCCCAGGGGCAAATGGCAGAGTCCCATTGCTGAGACCCCTGAAGTGTGTTGGTGCAAACCAGAAGGTAGGCTTCCCCCCCCCCCG
Organism: Camelus bactrianus; assembly: GCF_048773025.1. NCBI lineage: Eukaryota > Metazoa > Chordata > Mammalia > Artiodactyla > Camelidae > Camelus > Camelus bactrianus. The sequence goes on from NC_133544.1 coordinate 3,117,125, forward strand.
GCTTCCCCTGGCCGCTCCAGCACCCATCCTGGCCCTGCTGAGTGCCTGTCACTTTCTTTAACAGACAGACGCACAGAAGGACATCAAGCCGACCCTGAAACAGCGTCGCCTGCCCACGGTAGACCGGAGGGGCGGAGGCTGCTGACCAGCACGCGTGCGTACCTGCCCCGAGGGCGGGTCCAGGTGTGGCCCCGCCCAACTGCAGGGAGGGGCCTGGCACCTGGAGAGCCCGCCTGCTGGCCAGCGCCGCCCACTCAGCTTGGAGCCGGCTGCCGGCATCCTGAAGGCAGCTGTACCGCACGTCCGAGTCTAATACAGTGTATAACCACCTCATTTTAGGGTTTTATTTCGTTTTCGTAACATAAGAATTTGGGGCAGGGACTACTTTGTAATTTTTTGTATTAATCAAAACAGAAATTATACTTTATTATGTATTATTTAGGCTCGGTTTCACCGCGGGCGCCGTGGGCCTTCTTCAGCACACCACCAGTAGTGCTGAGAAGGCTTCAGCTCACGCGCTGTACCCTTAAAGACCCCTGATTCTTATTAAAAAATAAGCTATCCTTACAGTATTTCATTTTAATATTTTCTGAGTTACATATGTCCTGACTATCCATTCCTTTAATTTTACTTTTGTGAGCTTAGCAGGGAAATTGATTTTGTTAGGAAGACTTTGGTGTGGCTTCATTCTGTGTTGCTTGCAAAACCGCTGAGGAAGGAGCACAGGCTTGGGCTTGGTGCCCTCAGGGCTCAGTGCCTCCTGGGCGGGGAGGATGGAGCCAGGTGCCTCCTCCCGTGAGTAGAGAGCCCTGCTCCCTGCTGGCCTGTGGGTGCGCCCGTTTGGGTTCAGGGGTGCCAATGACAAGGGGGGTGAGGGGACGGGGCAGAGGGGCGGCCAGGCAGAGGGGACAGCCATCGAAGCCCCCATTTGTCTGGGAATGTAAGCTGGTAAGTGGATGTTCCTTCTCATCTTCGCAAACTTATGAATCTCCCAGGTGAGTTTTTGCCTTCCTGTTCCCTTTGTAAGGCAGATCTGTGGGGTGGGTGGTGCAGCTCAGTGGTAGAGCGTGTGCTTGGCATGCACCAGGGCCTGGGTTCAATCCTCAGGCCTCTGTTAGGCACAAACAAAAAAGAAATACAACTACTAAAAAAACAAAAAACAACAAAGATCTGTGCCACCCTTCCATACACTGTCCGGTGACCGCCGCCTCGGGCCCACCTGACAGCCAGGGAGAACCAGGAGTGAGGGGAGGGCGGCACTGAGAGAAGGACGGGCCCCCCCAGGCGGGGCGGCTGCAGCATCTCAGTGGTACGGGGAGCGGGGTTCTGGGCATGTGGGCCCTGTGGGGGCAGAGTGGCCCAGGCAGGGCAGATTCAGGACCAGAAATAAGGCGGACGGGAAGGGGGATGGGCCTGTCGGAGCTGGGTGCCCCCTGGAGAGGAGTGGGAAACAGCTTCCTGTGAAGCCCATCCGAGCCCCTGGGGGGGTTTTCAGGGCTGCCTCTGTGTGGCAGTGGCAATGGGGCGGGACGGTGCCCATCCACCTCCGCAGAGGGCCCGGGAGCCCACCATGCGAGCGCTAAGCGGGATCACTTAGAGAAATGTGTTCTAGGCACTTCGTGGTTTAGTCACACCATAAAAAGGTCTTCACAGGGGCCAGCTGTATATCTTTTAAACTAAGTTCCTCTGCCTGGCAGCAGCTACACACAGATCCTAGTAACTTGTGGGCGTCTACCAGGAGGTGTGGGCGAGACCCCTGCTCCGAGCTGGTTTCAACCACATAAAAGCCCCTTGTGATGTTGCCGTGCAGCTAGCAAAGCTTGTTCGTACTCACCCCAGAGGTACATGTGATCCCAGGATTTCCATGACAAAAGACGGCCTCGTGGACTTGAAGCCACAGGGAGACGGCTGGCTGACACTGGGTCTGTGCACACGGAGCAGCTGCCACAGAGGCCCAAGATGGGGGAGGCCGCATGGAGGGTCTGGAGAACCAGAGAACTCTCCCCATGAGCCCATCTCAAATCGGGCTGACCGATGGAGAGGGCTGTGAGGGGCATGGCGTTAAACATTCAGTTCAGCAAAAAACGTGAAAAACTGAGCCAATTTAACAGAAGATAAGCAAATGGTATATTCAAGATAGTTTTAATATTTTTTGTGAATTAGAAATACCACTTTTAGATGATGAAAATTACCACCGAAGTGACCATTTCCCCTATCGCAGAATGACATTGTATACATATAATACACAGGTGACTGCATTGGAACAACAGTATTAAAATAAATGGTAACAGATTTAAAGGGCACCTTCACTCCACACCTTGGAGGTCCATTAACCCAAGTTCAAAGAAACTTTTTAACATTAAACTAGTTTAAGTGCAAACAGTTTTTTAAAAATCTATGATTGCAGCATTGGTCTTCCTGAATCACATGTTTAAGCCAGAAAGTAACAACTTTCTCTATGAGTGCATTTCAGGTTGTCTTCCGACCACCTAAGGTATTAAAAAGATCAGTGCAAAAACAGAGTGAAGTGCTGTTGATAATAGTTGGATTTAAGGGGATTTCTTGTCCAAGAAACATTTTATTTTACACTATGTATATATGTATATATTTATATATATATATATGAGGTTTTAATTACATTGACTTTTAGAGTAAAAAGCAAGAAAATCTCATTTCTTATTTTTTACTGCAGCCCCAAAAGAATGATTTAAAAATGAAACATCTTTGGGTGAACTGAAAGGCCCCTGCCCCGCGCTTCTCTCCCACTCTCGCTCCTGCGACGTCTGCTCCCTCCGGCCGCGACTGCCTCCCACGCCGCCGGACGCCAGGCTGAGGTGGGCTCTGGACTCCGATGTCCGCGTCGCTCCCTCAGGACCCAGTCGGGCGAGAATTTTCCAGCAGGAGTGGGCTTGCTACACTACAGTCCCACCTGGAGAACTGGCCTGGTTTGGGGATGACAGTAAACCCTGCAAACAAAGCAGTTTACATTAACCCAGCAAAACACGGGGCAACGAAGAAAAGTCACAGTCACTCTTACTCTTTTCCAGGAGTTTCACATGGTCACGGTTAGATTTCTGATGGTTTGGAAGCCAAGGTTTTAACAACCCCTCCATTTCCATCTACTTGATTCCTAACTCATCGGAATCCTCTGAGCTCGGCATCTACTGAGCTCGGCCTCCTGCTTGGGTGCAAGGCTTGGGGCAGGGCTGGCCTAGGGGAGGTCTCAGGGCCGAGATTCTTTGCAGCATCACTGGCCCAAAGGTGAGGGGCACCCCGTAGGGGGCTGTTCACTGCCGCCTCCAACGGCTGTGCGCCCAGTCCCCTGGAGCCAGGGTAGGCCTCCAAGGAGGGAGTCTCTTGGCACTTCCTAAAGGCATGGCTTTCTCTGATGGTGCTGTGCTGGTGGGGCCCCTCTGGCTGTAGCGCCGGCATACAGGGCCCAACAGGTAAAGCAAGGAGGACCTGGGACAAAGCCCAGTCCTGCCACTTGGCCTGGTGGACTTGGGGACTCTCTGCACCAGTAAGAGGTGGTGTCTGTCCCTTCAGGGTGGCTCCTACTGAGAGGCCACAGGCTCTCACTGATTTCTTGCAATATAGGCGTGAGCTTAAGATAAACCTCTTACACAGCAAAGAGCACTAGGTTTCTTTGCATTTACTGGGATGCCATCAGAATTTGGCCTCATTCATTTACTAAGAATTTTAAGGTTACAATAGTGCAACACTGCAGCTATAGATTTTCAGTTTTGACACAAGCATCCTTAGCTGTCCTGAAACACGCTGCACTTGGTTGGCGCTATGTAAGCAAGGTGGCCACCTGCTCACATAGCGGAATCGCGCCGACACAGATGAGGGTGACCACCTGAAACTGACCTTCAGCTTCGCCCACACCTCGCTGGAGAGGAGCTGGGAAACACGTGGTCCTGCTGCAAGTCATTTTATCTCCAGTTTCTCACGTCAAACCTGAAATCTGTTCATCTGGACAAGGTCAGGAAGCAAAGAGCTGATGGAATTTAGCAACCTGCCCCCGCTCAGAATTGACAGAAGCTCATCTCTGGGTTCCAGGACCCACTCCTGGAGGGGACACAGCCCTGTCCGACCTCACGGCGAGGGCAGCTCCGCGCTTCTCACTCAGACCCTTCAACACAGCCGGGTGAAGTCCAGACAGCGGAGGGAAAGCTCTGGCCCACCCAACCCGGGGAGACTGCCCACCTCGGCCCGGCGCACAGAGGGAAGGACAGCTGTCTTACTGCCTCAGTGATGGGGGCAGCCTTTGGCCAAGTGAGGAGAAACGCTCCTCAGGGGCTGCAGAGAGAGGCCGCGAGGGCCAGCTCCCTGTCCCTGGTGGGCAGTCTGGAGTGGAGTCACCTGTGTCACAGATAAACCTCCTCAGGGTCTAAGGCAATTCAGAGTCAGGAAAGTGGATTCCGGGAGCCACAGGATGTCCAGGAACTGTCAAATGTACCCAAGGCAGAGGTCCCCATTCTCCCCAAACTGCTCCTCCCTGCAAAGGGGGACAGAGATGCAGAGGCCCCCACCCCAGGCCTCTCAACCCACAGGGCCTGAGCCCCCTTTCCCAGCCCCCGCCAATTGTGGGTGATGTTCGTGCTGAGGACACCCGTCCCACTGGGGCAGGTGGTATCTCCAGACCAGCGTTGCTAGCACAAGGATACGCCAGCCACACATGAAATTTAAAACTAGTGGCACATCTAACAATTAAAAACTGGTCAAATGAATTTAAATATTTAACCCAACATATCCCATATTATCATTTCAACATGTAATCAATGTGAGAATTACTAATGATATAAGAAGCCTTGGAGGTTGGTTGGGACCAGCCCCCTGTCCAGTGTCCAGGGGCCCCAGGTGGCAGCGGGGTCTGGCCACCCTGGCCCAGCCCCTCCCCGGCCTTAGGCTTTGTCCAGTTCTGAGTGTGAGGGGCTGGAGGCCTAGGCGCCTTTCTGTGCAGTTCCGAGGGAGGAAGGGAGCTGAGGTACAGAGGGGCAGGGCACCGGCTTCCTGGGTCCTGAGGTCAGTGGGGACACCACTGGAAAGCCACCCTGCCTTCAGGGGCTGCAGGAGGCTCTCCTAGCCAGAGTGAAAGCACTCAGTCTCCAGGTCTCGCTGGTCTAAAGCCCTAATCCAGCTGTGGCGGCCGCGGGGAGCTGACAGCAGTCCGCCAGGATGTTTGAAAGAGACCCTGATGGTCATCTCAGCGAGCAGCTGCCCTCAAACCCTCCAGCTCCTGCGGTCCACACCCACCTAAACCACCAACTGGACAGGGTGAACAGGCCAGCCCTTTTGATGCCAACCCCGAGGGACAATGACTTTAGAAAGGACACTGTGCAGCATTACGCCTGGGGTCCTGCCCCTCAGGCCCTGAGCCAGAAGCAGTCGTGGGTGAAAACCGCAAGAGGACCCCAGGCACCCCGTCCAGGAGCCCCCCCTGCCAGAGCGGGGAGAGAAGTGTGGTGTGGGGGCAAGGCCAGGGGCTGGGCCTCCAGGCCCCTGGTGGGCACCAGGTGTGGGTGCAGATTTGGGATGCTCCTGGGGTGGGGGGCGGGTGAGGCAGAGTCTGAAACAAGAGGACTGGGGGAGGGGAGGGCCCCTCAGGACTAAACAGGGAATGGCCGCAGGCAGGGGGTCTGCACGCGGGCCGGGAGCCTGTCCGGCCTTGGTATGTTGGAGAGGGAGACCTGACACCTGTCTGCTTCTTGGAGATGGAACTGTTTGCTGGACAGAATGGACAGTGGAGACATCAGAGGAAGCATCACTGTTCAAAAGAAAATTAAATGTAAAAAGTAACCTTATTTCTATAAGCCTGTGCTTTAGTTGAAAGGTTCCTGGGTGATGACAAGAGAGATGGAAAACGCACACTTAACAGGCCTCCATCGAAGACTCAGACTCCTCTCGAGGGAGGCCCAGCCTGACACATTAATGGAGGGTCACGGTTTGGGGCACGCTTTTCAGAGTGGGGGACCTGCTCCCCGACCCGCCATCCACGGCCCACATGGCGACCCTCTGCCCCTCCGCCTGCACCCTCCTTTCCCCCGGCAGGATCAAGGGAGCGGGGCAGCGCCTGGCCTTGGAGACCTTGCTGGTGTCCAGCGGTCTGGGCAGCGTGGCAACTGCCGGTCTGTCCACCTGACACCAGACAGCTGGCAATTAAGAGCTTTGCAAGCATCACTGCATTTCTCCAGCCAAGAGTCGGCATAAGGTCCTAACAGCCCCCTAGGAAGGCAGCCTGTTACAGGAACAGTGGTGACTCCTGGGTCTAACATTTCATAGCTGGTCTGTTCTCACCGGAGTTGCCATTTCATTCCTGCTGGAGATCTCATATGGAAACTGATAAAATTCTCCAGCTCTTAGTTTGGGTTTGATCCTAATTTACAATACTAAGCTAACAGAATTAAACATTGTTTCACAAGAATGCATAGGGAAAAGCAATACTTCGGCTACAATTTACAACCAAGGAACGTGTCTTTGTGCACGGCTGTTGCCAAGATTGCAGACCCTGAAAGCAAGAAAAGACATGGGGGTCACAGAGGCCCCCATCAGACAGAAGCCTTGTCCTGAAGCTCTGCTGGGCCCCTAGCGGGCTCCCATCTGACCCCAGTTATCTTGGACTCACCCATAAACCTTTGAGACCTCAGAACCTCGAGGGGGCAGCTGTGGGATGAGGTCGGAAGAGGTCGGCGGGTTCGGGCTGCATGTGGATCACCAAGTCATCCCAGCACTGCTCAAAGCCTGGTCAATTGATTCTCTCAAAGTCACCCTCACCCCACACAAAAGTGACATGCGTGTTGGCCTCGGGACAGGTCCTGAGACCTTGTAGAAAGTGAAGGAAAGAGCCACGAGAGGAGCTGAGCACGACCGTGCACAGATAGGTCACGGGAAGGTGCCCTGCACCCAGAGCGCGGATCCCCGAGGCTATGCTTCTAGGCACCTGCCAGGAAGGCTCCCCCGAATGACCTCTCTGAGAGACTAAGAGGGAAAGATTCGTAAAGTGATGCCTTTTTCTAGAGATGGTGTGCAAACATGATGAGAAACATCACCAGGCTAACTCCCTCCAGGGCCGTTGTTTCTAGCTATGCATACATTTTCTGTAGCCCGTCCCCAAGGATCCCAGTACTCACGCCACCCAGACCACTGTACAGAAGAACCAAGAACAGCCGGACAGAGTAGCTACCATTTCATTCTAAGGCACGTGAGGCCAGAGTCCCTGGACTCACTGAGTCAGACTTAGGAAGTAGATGTGGGGCTAGGAGAGGGACGTGCTCCCTCCCCTAGCACATCCTTTGGGCCATTCCCTGAGCATCTGCACCCCTCCCTGTCCCAGACCCACTGTTAGCTATAGGCCTGGGAACTTGGCTCCACTGGGCAGCTGCCCCTTTGCTGTCCTTAACCTGCCCAACAATGGGTCACACTGATGGTGGCACATTGCTCCAAAGAGACCACTCTACCCAGAAAAAGTGATCATGCTCTTTTCAGACATCTGGGGAAAAGGCAAGGGCTCCTGGGAGAACCGTGGTTGGGAAGAGACCCTTCCATCGCCTGCGGGCCCTCGGACTCCTGGGTGACCCACTGTGGCTCTGAAATCCTCCCTGCTCTGTGGGGCAGGGGGAGGGGCCTCACTATGTCCTCCTAAAGCCTAGCCTGAGTCGCTTCAGGGGCACTCCCTGTGCCGGCCCCATGGAAGGCTGCTCAGAGGCTCCGGTCTTACAGGCGGTAGGCTGAGTGCCTCTACATTTTGTTCCTTCCAAGACACCCAGTGGCCCAGATGCAACTATTTCAACAGGCTGGACTTACAATATTTTTTCAAGGTACAAACTAGTTATTCTTAAAAGATCAAAATTGTGCATGTGTCTCTAAACTTGCTGTCAACCTAGTAGTGTTCAGGGCTTAAAATCTACTCAGTGCTAAGGAAAAACATACAGCTCCTATGGCAGTGATCCCGGCGGGCCACTTGGAGGGCGGAGCATGTGACCATCCCCTCCACTCTGGTATCTGGGAGCTTCGGGCCAAAGGCAAGAGCCCAAGCCCTTCAGCACTGGAGGCTCGGGAGGGCAGCACGGCTGGGAAGGCGCCAGCGTGCACCCCTGGAGATCGCTGAGGCAGGCGGCCCGCCTGCAGGCTGGGCAGCTGGGAGGGAGCTTCCAGAGGCCTTGCCAGCCCCAAGCTCCAGGCCCGGACTCCAGGCTCACGGCCGTTTGCGGGGAGCAGCAGGGCCTGACGAGGGTGCCGGGGAGGGGGGCCTGCACATCTATTGAAGCTTTTGGGGATGGAGGTAGCAGGTGCTGCTCAGAGGGAGGGCGTGGCCCACACAGCGCGAGCCCACACATCACATACCACTGCCCCCCGGAGCATGGACCACCCCGCTGCCCTGCTGCCTCCAGGCCTGCTGTGTGGGCAGGATGACCCCAACAGCGACAACAGAGCCTCAAGCAAACTGTCCAGGATTCTGAGTAGGAAAACAACAACATCTCCCCAGGAAAAGGGCTGCTAAGGAAGAAAGCCTGGAGCCGCCTCTCCACCCTCCCGGCAGCTGGCTGTGGAGCTGGAGAGACCGCCGCCCGCCCAGCCCCGGCAACTTGAGCGTCGGCATGCGCGTTAGACAGAACCTTCACCAGCTCGGCTGAAGAGTCAGTCCACCGTCCCCCCAAGACTGGGCTTGGCTTAGATGAAGGTCGCAGAAGACAGCACCTTCCATACTCAGAGCAAACATTTAACTTAGTAAGTTTCTAATTATGAGAAACTCAGAATCAGTAATAAGAGGTAGCAGTTTCTGGGGCTATCTGTTCCGTAAACATTAACAAGGCCCTTAATTTTACAGCATTTAAAAGCTTTTCTTTTGTGGTTCATTGAGATTTTGTTTAAAGCTTAGATGTGAAAATGACTATTGAAAATTATCTGCATTTACAATTCATTCACACGTGTTTATTTAAGGTCAGTATACAGAGGACAACCCCAAAGTTCTTCGGAATATCAAGTATGTAGTAAGTCTCTAGCCGTGACAGTGACAAGGGAACAGCTAAAAACCAAGGCAGTGAAACAAACACACGATTTTCTTAAAGTATAAAGTAACAATACTGATATTAAAGCTTCATTAATTATTGCAACAGTTAAGAACTTAATTTACCAACATATCATGTTAGGAAGACTCTTTATGAAATTTATTCAAGTTTTCAAGAAATTAGGTGAAAATGTAAAAAAGGAAATACATATGAATTTTACTTTTGATTTTCACTAAAGGTAAATATTCATACAATTTTATACAGTGTCACCTAACATAGTAACCTTTAATAAACTTAGGTATACAGAAATAAAAAATGCAGAAAACCTTTCTTTTACATTTCTAAATGGAGAGACAACGATTTAACCAAGACACGGAGTTCATGTAACAGACACAGCAATGAACAGAGTCAGTACCAGTGGGACAGCTTCCCCCTCCCAGCCCAGAGGGGCTTTTCTGCACAGGTTTGAACTTGGCTCTGAGCTTCAAAGAGAACAGCTGAACACAAGCGCTTTCCCAGCTGAGCCCTGGCCACCCTTTCCCAGCCCAGACGCTCTCTCTGGCCGGCTCCGGGGCCATGGAGCCGAGCCCCCGACGGCCTCACGCACAGCACGGGGTGCTGTGCTCGGTGCATCTGTCCCAGGAAATCCACAGTCGAACTCTGCTTGCAGGGCTTCCTCCGACAGTCAGATACACAAAACGTGGCATCTGGGTTTTCCAAAGGATTCCTTCTCCAGTGCTCCCCGACCCTTTCGCCCCCTCACACCTTGAGCTTCCTCAAGAGAGCAAAGATCTCCCTCCCAAGCAAGAGGTCATGAGGACCCTGTCCACCAGTGCAGACAGCTGATACGACAGCTTCACCAGCTTCAGCACAAACTCAACACCTGACAGGTTCTTAAAAGTTCAAGATGTACCACCGGCAGTGGCGGACTCAGGGAGAAGTGGCCGCTGGGCTACCTGCCAGCTAGGACTTGGCCGCTAAGCCAGACAGCGGAGCAGAATACTGAGTCCCATCTAGGACATGTCTACACGCCGTACAGACTGATAACGTTTCATAGCCTTTGGTTTCTCGTGGTTCCCAAATGTCTGAGACAACGATCCCTGTTAGAGCTTACTTCTGCATCTCCACTCCTCCACTGTTCTACCGTAAGGCATTTGTCCTTAGCCCCAAGTCAATGGCTCACAGGAGAATACTTCAAAAACGCTAGGAGGTTCAATCACCACAAAAGACAAAATTAAGATTCTCCACCATTATTTAAGTAAATTTAGAATCCAAAGCTACTGGTTATTTTTAAAGAGTCTGCCTACTCTCTCTTACATGTTTGCTTTTAAAAGAAAGGAAAGTTTTCCAAAGGCTTCCTTCCCCAGCCCCCCAGGAGAGGAGCGGCTCAGGGAAGGGCCGGGGCTGGGGCAGCCAGTGGGCTCAGAAGCCCGCATCAGCAGTCAGCACAAGCCTCGCTCCTGGAGCTCCCAGAAGGCTAAAGGAGGCGAGCCAGAGACGAGTGGAGAGCCACTGCCTGGCCTGTGCCCTCGGAGGGACAAGAGCTTCTGTCCTGTGGGCAGGCTGAGTTACCTCCTGCTGGGAGGGAGCAGGGTTCGAGTGCCACTCTGAGCACTTTATTTCTGGTCTCTTCATCGACGTGTTTCAGTGCTCAATAGAAAAGTTGTGCTGACAGAGTAGTAACAGCCTCTTCTTGCCAAAAGCTGTTTTATTCCAGAGGTTTGGTTAGAAAAGAGATTCTCGCTCAGGATAATATTTAAGCTGAAAAACTTAAATTTCAATGAGGAAGCTCAAAGTTTGGTGAGAAAACACCGAAAATACTCCCCAGATCTCTCTTAGTGGCCGCTGTGCCCCACACACCTGCGATTGGGACCTCTCGTAGCTCCCCCTGCCCCCTGCTCCGCCCTGGGTCTGCAGGAGCCGCTGTGCAGAAGCAAACCCGGGCCAGGAAGGGAAGAGCCCACCCGCCCTCTCCAGGGCCCTCTTCTCAAGCTGCCGGCAGCTCTAGTCCTGGTCTTGGAGAACACCTTGCATCCTGCCCTCCTGACTGCAGGAGAAGGGCTCTGCTGGCTGTCAAAGAAAGGGGGCAGGCATCAGAGCGGCTAAGCCGACGAAGCAGCAGCGCCTGCAGCGTCCAGAACCAGCCCGGGCCAAGCCACACAGCCCCTCCCCAGCACAGGGACCCAGACCAGGTGCCAGAGACACATCCAGGAAACACCAACAGAAACCGGAACAACAAGACTGACCAAGCCCCAAATCCAGACTGTGTGGTGACCGTGGTTTTTAAAACTGGAGGTGGGGTAAAGGTGGGGGCAGATGGGGGAGATGGTCACACAGGCTTCTGCGGACACATTTAACAGCTTATTTTTTAGGGGACCACTAACATCCTCCTCTTGCCTCTCACACCTCTGCTTCCATCAACAGACTGCCCCTGGGCAGGTTATCCGTCACCTGAGGACGCTGAAGGGCGGAAGGAACCAGAAGAAGCCCAGTCAGTGACACAGGCCACACGCACAGCTTTTCTGCCACAGTGCGAGGAGCCAAGTGCTCAGAACTGAAAGGCTGTGCAGGACACACTCCCCCATAAAGGCCACTTACCTGGGATTAGCCACTCTTTGCTTAGGCCACATACAAAGTCTTGAATTTTGAAACTGCATACTCAATGCCTCAGAAGCATTTGAAACTGAATTTCTAAAACTAGGTAGGTACATAAAATTGCACATGGAGTGTTGGTTCCTAATCTCTCCACCTGACAGCCCAATTTATTAGCCTCCAAATTTCAAACAGTCCACAAGAATGGCTGTCTTTGCTACCTTACATTAGTTAACATTTAGGAACAAAGGACCGCATCTTACAGGCAGATAGGACATTAACATTCCCATGGACCGTGATGCATAAGCGACAAGCACCTGGAAGGCCACCGTGGTTCTCAAGTGGAAGAACACTGCTATAGAGGTAACAGAAGCCACCGTGGGAAGGACACAGAGTGAAGCATGCAGCCAGGACACGTGTGGGGCGGGCGGCGGGCTGGGAGCAGCCTGGCCATCCTGCGAGGGCTGCTTTAAGAGTACCCGGAGCTGCTGCTCACCTGCCAGTATCACACCACAGAGGAACGAGTGTCTCCAGGTCAGCACTTCGCTGACTCCCATTCCCTACTCAGACCAGCATAAATAATCAGTATCTCTGTGTTTACTTAACAAAGGTGTGCACAACAGAAAAATCAACCTAAGTGACCAAAATAAGTTAGCAAATAAGATCATCTTCACCTTGACATAAAAGACACAGCTCAAACGGCCATGCTGTCCGTAGTGAGAACAGAAATCTGGAAAGAAACTCCTCCCACAGCTGGTGAGGCTCAGAAGGAGTGGGAGTCCACCACTGGGAGGGACGGGCTGTGAGCCCTGAGGACAGGGGACCCGCCACCACCAGCCAACAAGGAGCGGAGCGGCCTGCACGCGCCCTCCCTCTGCCGGGACACAAAACCCAAGTCTTCACAGAGAAAGCTGAGGGCTCTGCCTAGGGCCTACGGTCATGTGCCTTTCTAGACCGGGGGGGGGGGGGGGGGGGGGCGGGGGGGGGCAGGGAGAGACAAAAAAACAAAATGGGAAAAAAGAAAAAAGGAAAAAAAAATCCTCCCAACCCCCACCAAAAACAAAAGAAAACAAAACCTCCTTCCCCTTGGGAAAAACGTAAGCAAATGCACGGGACATAAAAGACCTTGGCTTCTGTGGCAAGAGGCACTTCTGACAAGGCTGCTGGCGCCCTCAGCCGCGGGCCACGGTCACTATCCAGGCTCTGAGAAACGTGGGTTTTTATTTAGTGCACAGAATCTCAATCAAAGTGCTACAAACTGCTTCTTTGAAAAAAGATGTTTATTAAACAATTTTAATTGTCATAAAATGACTAAAATGGGTTTTAAAAATTAAGGCTCTTCTCTTTCTGTGGATTGCCAGAACAATGTAAAAATAATATCAATCAACCCTGCTGAATGCTTTGTTCCTAAAGTTAAATTTCATAGATTCCTAAACATTTTATGATTAAGATAAAAAATTGGACTATAAATGACAATTAATGGCCGTCCGTATTGAATACACACTCTGATCAGGTGTACAATATTCTAATTGAGTAGTTAAGCAAAAATTTTCCAGTTAAAGCAGAAATTTTAATTTTAGCATTTTAAAGTCATAGCTTCCCCACACTGTCATGATTTCCCTAAAATCGAAATAGGCTAATACAGGAACGCTAACCTTGGGACTCTATATACTCCCAGGAGGGTGACTGACTCGGCTGGCAATTAGTTTGATTATATTCTTTTAAACGTTCTAAGGTGAATTATCAAATGATTCAGAATTACATGGCATGCAGTATCCAAAATTATGGCTCTGATGCATTTAAGATTTACATTAAGAATAAGGAGTGTCATTCACATTCATTGTACACCCCACCCCTCCCGCGAGGAAAAATCACTACCTATTCAAGTTCTCAATCTGGTGCAGCATCAAGGATTAAAACTTACCACTTTACCAGGCCTTCCCCACGTGCACACAAAGCCCTCCTGACAAGCAGTGACTACACAGTCTTCAAGGAAAACCAGCACAGTCAGCCTCTCGTGAGCTATCTTTTTGCAGACGAGCGGCTCCAGCAGGGGGACGTCCTCCATTCGGGGACACAGAGGCGTCCCCAGAGTTTTGGCCGGGTCCGTTCTGGCTTTGGTGACCAGGTTCAGCTTGTCGCTGCTCTTGCTAGAAATGTGCCCCATGCTGTGGTTGCGCTTGTGGTCCTTCTCGTGGTGCCTGTCCTTCCGGTCATGCAGTGAGAGCGTTGCGAACTTGCTGACCCCGGAAGCGACAGCCCCGTCCGCCACGCCACCCTTGCCGCCGGCGCCGGAGCCCGCCGAGTGCGGGAGGCTGTTGGAGCGCGGCAGCGGTGGCGGCGCCGCGTTGCCGGCCGTCGGGACGCTGTTCCCGGTGCTTCCGGCAGGAGGGCTCGTGGCGTTCATGACGTTCGTGTGTGTCCTTGCTCTCGAGAGGGGCTGGTGAGGGAAAAGGATGTCCTCCGTAAGGTCCCATAAGCAGAGCTGTGTGTCCTGGCCCACGGAGCCAAACCGATACGTAACGCTGACGGGGCGGCTCTCCGTAGAGTTCCGTTTGGACAGCCGGGACTGGGTACTATTTGCTCGATCTCTTCCAAAATGAAGAAGGTCCTGGAAGTCCTCGTCACTGCCACTGAACTCCATAGGGTCGCTTTCCTCTACGCTAGTGGTATAGGGGTCAAATGCCACGACGCTGACCCAGGATTTGTGCCCGTGGCCTCGAGCTATCACTCGGCAGTCTACAAAAGACCAGACTGTCACCAGGTCGTCCTCGCCCCCAGTCACGATGTACTTGCCGTCCGGGCTCCAGCACACACACAGCAAGCCGCCAAAGTAGCTTTTCATCGTGCCGTGCAGCTCCACCGAGTCAAAGTTGAACACCCGCAGGAAGCCGTCCTGGCTCACGCACGCCAAGAACTTGCCATCTGGGGAGAAAGCAAACTCGTTGAGGGCCCCCTCGCCCACCGTCCACTTAAGGAGAGGGTTCCTCGTGGATTTGCTCTTGCAAGTGTGCACGGCAAAGCTCTCTCCCTGCTTCAGGAGCTGGTAGTGGGGGGCTGTGGTGCCACAAGCGTGCTCCACATTATACAAGTACGTGCTCCCACTCGAATGGGCTACTAGGAAAAGGCTTTCCGAACCAGGAACCCATCTGACACAGGTTACTCGTGACTTGTCTATTAGTCTCTGTGAAGACAAAGGAGAACAAGTTATCACAACGGAGAAGTTGGAAAGGTCTACTTTTCCAGCAAGAATACTCGTCCGCTTGGCGGTGAGAGGAGCCGCATCCTTCCAGGCCCTCCACGTCCTACCCGAGGGCAGCCAGGCCAGCGGAGAGCAAGTTGGCCCCTTGGAGAATTACTTTCTAGAACTGCACCTGTGTGTCAGGCCAGTGGCTTTCGCTGAGCGAGTCAGTCATTCAACAAACCCTGTTGACAGCCTGGTATGTGCCCAGCCGACCCGCTCCATACCAGGCGCCGGGACACACTGGTGAGGGGCTGCCTGCGGGCGCCTCTCAGGTCTTACGCCAGGAGCGGCTGGGTCTGCGCCCTGCTGAGCCTACAGAGCGTCCTCTCTCCGAGGCCCCCAGGGACTCTCGGGCCTCACAGCAGAGGAAGCTAGGCCTCCCGCGTTCTCTGCACTGTACTGTCACCGCACGTCCCATGATGCCTACACCTGCCCCGCTGGCTGCTCCGGGTGGGGAGTGAACGTGCAGCCAGCGGTATCCAGGGCTGCCACACGCACTTCCTGGGCTCTCCCTCAGCCCTGATGCACTGCAACTTCCTCACTCACATCACGGTCCTGTGTGCATCTTTATAAGCAATTCCTCCAAATCTTCTTTGGAACCACGTGGTGTTTAAAAAAAATAAACAGATGATTAAAACTCAGGAGTATGCGCCTCATCACTGCCACTCTGCTCCAGGATGCTCTGGTCCACTGACCAACTGTTTCGTTAACAGGCACAGACTGGGAGTCTTGTCTTTAAAACCAAAAGAACAGAAGGCAAAAGCAGAAGCCTCCCCGAAGGCACGACCAGCCAGCCTCCCTGCTTGCAGACCAAGCTGTGGGGCTCCCCGGCACAGCGCTTCCGCGCGGTGCCTGGTCCCATAATCACATCACCAGAAGCCATCCGGGAGTTCCCAGCAAGTCCGGCTGCTAGACATGCCCTGCGGCCGCCCCCAAGGGCAAGCTGCCTCAGGGGCCAGCAGGCTCGGGCTGAGTTCAGTGCTCTCCTTCCCCTTCCTGGTTGGGATTCCCCACCTCACACCTCAGAGGGGCCCTGGGGCACAAAGATGCGAAGCCCGTGGGGACACAGGGCCCTCTGCCTGGTCGGCACTGCACTGTGTGCCTGCTGTATGGGCTGCATCTTTACAGAAAATCATAGAAAATGAAAACACTTGGTTTTTTCAAAGAAGAGATTAATGAACCTTGCAAGCTATTGCAGAAAATTAGGCCCCTGAAGGCAGGTGGCCAACCAATGACCCCAGCCAGGGAGGAGTGAGGAGGCCTGACCCTGCACAGCACGAGGGCCCGAAGCTCAGGGACAGCAGGTCCAGCAAGGGTTACTGAGCGGCAAGTGTCACTGCAGTCATTCTGCAGTGTCTCAGCCACAGGGCAGCACGCTGGCCCTCTTAAATTAGCAGAGATGCTGCAAGCCGACCTCAGGCACACAGCTACATTGTCACTGCCTCCTCCTTCCTCTCCTGCCTGGTGACCTGCCCATACGTGGCACCCGACCTACACCAACACCAACACCCTGAAAGCCCAGGGCTGCTCCGGCAGGGCTTCCACGAGACCTTCGCCGTTTCTTCCCTGGGAGGTTAGAGGTGACTTACAGGGACAGATCGGGAATTTTGCTTGTGGGGGTGACCTACCCCTCCCCACCAGACCTTGCTGGACCGCCGGGTCCAGGCTGCCTCAGCGCTCCTGAGCCTTTAAACTGTGACCAGCCTAATGTCCAAGCATGGTGCCAGCTCAGCCCCGACCTGCGGCCTCGTCAGGCGGCTACAGAAGGTAACTCCAGCTGGGGAGCCAGGCTGCTGTCCTTGTCCTGGCACTGAGGCTCTCCACTCCCAAACCTGACATCCCCCACAACCAAACCTAACCTCAATTCTTCCAAGATCTCGCCACTGTTACTGTATCATGTGTGGAAAATTTTAAGGATGAGCATAAAAACTTCTAGCACCACGGTTATGAGAAAATTTTGCTCTTGATTTAAAAAGACACAGCAGAAGTAATTCTCTTAGAACTCAAAACTGCAATGCTGTCAAGTAAACCAGTATCACCCTGCAAATGTGAGGCGAGGAGAGAAATAACTGTAGCACCATTATTAAAACACGCATTACTAGGATGACGAAGCTCATTTAAAAACAGTATTCCATATAAAAAGGTGCACCAAGACTGCTCTAAGTAGGCACGTGGATGTGACTTCCAGACAAAACCTGAGCCCGCCTTCTGCGTCCCCCCAGGACACCCAAGTAGGAGACGCTACGGTCGCGCCTCGGCACGTGGGTATCAGGGACAGCCATTTAACAAACCGCAGACCAGAAAAATAAACGCACCACAGATGCAACTGTGGTGCGAAAGGGGCTCTCCCTTGCTCTGCATCATCGCTTTTCCCTACCAGACTGTGTGCTCCAGCGTAGGGAAAAGGCCTGCTGCATCTCGGGGTACCCAGCCCCACCCGTGTCTGGGGCGCGTGACAGGCTCTGAGGAAGAGGCTCTGCACATGTGCCCTCTGATCCTCAAAACCACCCTGCGATGTAAGCGCTTGTTTTTAACAGGTAACACGTGCACACTCACACACAGAGATGTGCAGGAGAAAGGCCGCGCTCGCACCTGCCCTCCGCTCCAGAACCCCGTCCCGAGTTGCTGTGCTTGGCGTCTTGCTTCTCTCTCCGGAGTGTCTTCCTGGCGGACAAGGCAAACACGGACCCTCTTCACACCGAAGGGCAGACCACGCACGTCTGCACCTCCGCTTTCTCATTCAGCCACACACTGTGTGCATCCGTCTGTGCTGCTACAAAGACAGGTTCCTCACTCTCTTCTACAGCTGCAGAGTAGTCAGTCATATGGACGTACTAGTTTATTTCAAAAGTCCCCCACTGAGGGACATGTATGCAGCGAAGGGTAGCCTCGTACACACAGCAGGTCCCACATGCACAATTACACCTGCAGGACAAATTCCCAATGGAACAGCTGGGTCAAAAGACACACACATGCATAATTTGTATAGGTATCACCAAATCACCTCCCACGGAGAAGGGGACAATTAAACTCCATCCGCGATGTAGGCAGGAGGGCCTGTCCCCATATGAAGGCAGGTACTGTCGTCTCACCCACCAGGGAACAGGCAGTGCACGCACTCACTCACTCCTCCTTTCCCTGTTCATTGAGCACACACTGTGTTGGGCACTGATACAGCACTGGCAGACAGACACCCCTTCCCACATGGAATTTACGTTCAAGTGGGATGAAAAGATAGTCAAACCGGCACACTCTGATGGTAAGGAGTGTTGTGGAGCAAAACAAAGACAAAGGGTAGGGGGATTATAGTGATTTCAATCCCAAACAAGAGGGCCTGGAAAGGCTCTACCTCTGGCAGTGAGGGCTCGCTGAGCAGAGTTAAAGGGCAGCAGACAACAGGCTGAGGGATGCTGGGAAGAGCAGCCTCACAGAGGGAACCACTCTAAGGGCACTGATGGCAGGCGAGCGGGGGGGACCAAGCACGAGACATCCTGGAGACACAGAAGGAGTGGGTGCAGGCAGCACAGACCAGGCAAGATGACACACCAACGCAGGGCGTCACACCCCTAAGTGGGGCTGCCGTCTGTCTTCTGTGCCACCAACAAAGGCCAGCGAAGGCCAGGGCCACTGCACACAGGTTCTCAGGCACAGGGCACAAGCCTACTTCAGACCCTGAGCAGGGCGGACATGACTCTCAGGCTAGCCAGGAGTCACTGAATTTAAATTGCTCTGGGTTCTTATTTGGTTTAGGTTTAACCAAAAAGGAAGAGAACAGAAAGCATTTTACACTGCCTTTCAAATTAAAAAACAAATACCTAGAACATGTTATTCAATAAATATAAAGAATGAAGCCCAGTTTCTGCACCATGAGGGTATCTTTTGGTTCCAGAAAATGTCTAGCACAGAAAGTAAAGAATCTTACTCAGTTTTCAATGTTAAGTAATGGGATTTCCCTGCTGGGCTCAAGTTTTCCAGTATCAATGCAGCCTTGACCTGAAGAGTGTACGTTTGAGTGTGTAGAGAAGCCACCCTTGGCAAAACCCCAGGGCCCTCTGGGGAGCTCCTGAGTAGAGGTGAGGCAGGAGGTTGAGAGAGGCAGGGGCCCAAGCTGGCGCGGGGCAGCCCGACAAAGGCGCAGCACGGTGCTGGGGGATGTGGGGATGTGGGGATATGGGGGTGTGTGTGTGTGTGCGCGCGTGCGTGCGTGTGTGTGTGTGTGTGTGTGTGTGTGTGTGTTTTGGCTGGAGCACTTGAGCAGGGCAGGAAATCGCGTCTGGAGCTGTGAACTGGGACTCACAGAGACGAAGTCCCAGGCTGGGGGGCTGGGCTGTGACCCCGAGGCCTGGTGCTGCCCAATCCCACAGCCCAAGCGCCTGCAGTGTGTCCAAAGTGAGACGTGCTGGATTCTCAAGACTGGAAAAATTATGGGAACTACCTCATTCATGATTTTATACTGATTGTATGTTGAAATAATATTTGGATATATTAGATGAAATATCTTAATTTCACCTTTTTTTTTTTTACTTAATTTTAAGTTACTTAGAAAATTTTAAGTTGTATTTGTGGCTCACACTGTGTTTACCGGCAGTGCTGCTGCAGACAGCGGGGACCATGAAGGCTTCTGAACAGGGAGGTGACAGAACAACGTGAAAACCCTGTCAGCAGGCAGAGAAGAGCACCTACAATTCCACTACTAATATTAGGTCGGGGGGGTGGAGACAGGTTAGGGGACTATGACAACTGTCTGTGGACAAAAAAGTCTTAAACATGACCAGTGGCAGCATGGCAGGTGGGCTGTTTACAATGATCAGCTGGGTGGCGAAGGGCGGTGAGGTGAGGCATGGGAAAATGCCTAGGTTTTGAGCTTGAGTGACTGGGAAAGTGGTGACACCAAGAGTGGAGGGTGGCTAAGCTGGGGAGAAGTCCACATGTCCCCATCCAGTAGGCAGCTGATGAGAGTGGCCAGGGGAGACAAGGAGACCGGCTGTGAACACGGGAGCCAGACCTCCAAGGCAGCAGGTGCGGCAAGAGAAGGAGGAGACTATGAAGCTTTGCAAAAAGCCAGCTTACAGGGAGCAGGACAAAACTCAGGGAGGCAGAAGGAAAAGTGGAGAGAATAACCCAGGAGTCCCCCCAGGAGAGGAGAGGATGTCCCCTGCACCATCACTTCCCTCCACCACAGCCCTGCCCGGAGAGAGGCAGAGCCACAGGCGGGGCACAGCCGCCCTCGAGAGCACAGGGAAGCCAGCCTGAGGCTGGGGAGCGAGGGGAGGACGCCCGAGGAGAGAGCCACCTGCCGGGCTGGAGAGGAGAGGCTGGGGGAGGGCGCTCCAAGGAGGACGCACATCCCACTCCCAGCAAGCACGGAGAGGGAGGGAAGCAAGGCAGGTCTCAGGGAGGGGCGAAGGCAGAGTCAGCAGCTGAGACCATCTTTTCAGTTGCCTGGGGCAGCCACTGGGCTTTCCATTAAAAAGTCAAATTCCAAAATGCTCCAAGGCCTACTTTTATAGTCACTTTCATAAAAACCAAAACCAAAGCCAAAATCTGGGTGTTAATACACCGTTTCTGTTTGTCAAAACCCCGACCCAGGAGGTGGGCTCCCCCAGCCACTTCTCTTCCTGATCATCACCTGCCGCCCCCACAGTCCTCATCCTGTTCACAGAATATTAGTCTCATTTCTAATATTGATCCAGTGAAAATCAAACACCAAAACTGCCATCATTAACGGCATTAACATACAAGATTTTCAAACTATACTAAACTAGTTAAAAGGAAGCAAGAATAAAAATAAACCTGTAACCACACTAAAGCACCACCGCTAAAACGAAGCTTTTCTAAAGCACATACTTTTTTCCTTTTTTTCACTATCAACATGACAAGCAGGAAAACATTGCTGGGGAGGGGAAGGGTATTCTGCCTTTTACAATGCAGATATTAATTTATAACAAAAATACTGAAACAATTCAAAAACCACAGCAGCTGCTGGAAAAGCCATAATGTAGCCACAGCAAAAGTGGCAACTAAGGGCTCTGATTATGCACCGCATCAGCAACGGCTGCTTCCCACAGGGAGCATTAGGAAAGGGCATTTCAGAGCTCTGTGAGAGAGGATCAGGTGTCATTTTTCTCAAAGTCAAGACTTTACGGAGTAGATCATTATGTGCTCATTTCCTTCCTTTGATTAAAAAAAAGCAACAACGAAAACAAAACTAACAGAATGCCCAGCGCCACCTTTTTGCTAGAGAGCTAGACAGAATATCGCAAAACCAACCCCCTCCCACTCCCGGGGTGCTGGGATGGAAGAGCAGGTGCAGCCCTGGGCAGCATCAGGGCCACGAGTCAGGGCCACTCCTCAGCGCCCTGCTGTGGGACTGATCTAAAGACGACAAGGACACAGGAGCCTCCCCAGCGTGCGGCCCTGGCCTCACGACCTGTGAGAGAGGAGAAAGTCAACGACACAGGGTCTCATTATATGCCAGTGATGAAAGAAGCCAAGACAACAAGTTCTTTTCAGGTTTTACATCTTTCCCAGAAATCAAAACACACTTGAAAATCCTCTGAAGTTACTGTTTTATGGATATAACCCAGATATAATCAGAATTTTTACGAAGATGAACTAGGCAGAGCTCATTACCACGCAGAAACTGTCCCTCGGTGATCCCTCCTCCCCAGTACATCATCACCTGAGCAACGGAAAGTGAACCCCTCACCCCTTCGGGGTGCTCCCCGCAGGGCTGAATTCTGAGCGGGGGCTCTGCTTCCCAGGTAGCTCTCACCGGGAAGCACAAAGCTGGGCTCACCGTCTGGGAGCTTCTCTCTGTGCCAAGATGCTCTCAACAGAGACCCACTAGCTACTTTCAAGGGCATAAAACAAACACAATACTACAAACAGAAACCTCCAAACTACTCTAGGAGACTGGAGACTCAGGGGATCTGAGGCCATCACTCCCCCAGGGAGGCTAGGAAGGACCAGGCCCTCCCCTCCCTCCTGGGCTGGACAGGCATGGCCAACAGGGCCACCACGTGACTGGGACGGCCTGGGAGCAGGGCTCGCCTCTGCTGACTGAAATGAGCTGAACAGATAAGGGCCCGCCTGGGAGGTGGAGGCTGCCAGCACCTCTAATGGAGGGAGAGAATCTTCCAGTCTCGCCTCATTAAAAAATAAAAAATTACAAAGACGTGTGTGCATGTGCGTAACAGTCTATCAGGCGAGACAGACAAGCACTGCACAGTCATGACAAACAGCCCCTGTCACCTGCCTCACATGTGCTGATTCTCCGTCCGGGTTGCCCCTCTCTTACCTTCTTGTCCTGGAGAATTATCTGTGCTCCTCCTTCAGAGCTGCTGCTGTCACTCCTCCCAGGACGCCCTTCATCCCAGCCCTGGGTGAAAGGGGCCTCTGGGCCCCTGTGCCCGAGCGGTGACCGAGCACTCACTGGGACTGTCCTCCAGGCCCTCTGCTAACACCTCGCCTCGCCTCGCCTCACGGTGCTGCTGTCCTTACCCATCTTCCAGCTGAGGAGGAGAGGGGAGCAACAGACCCCCATCCTGCAGGCAGTGCGTGGCAGAGCTGGCGTCTGAAGCCTGGGCATTCAAGTTCAAGGGTCTGTGCGTCCTTAGCCATTGGGCTGTGAGTACTTCAGGGCAATAAACCGACTGTTCTAAGTGCTCCTCTGGAGGCAACATGGGAAGAGCATAAACAGGGCTCAGGCCTCGGCACTCTTCTTTGCTCTCACTCTGCTTTCTCCACAGACCTGTCGTCTAATCTCAGGGACATGATTACTATTTATACACTGACAACTCCCAAATCTTCACCCCTAGTTTTGAGCTCTAAGACCACGTATCTAACCACCTACTAGCCTCTCAAGCTTACCAAGCGCAGAATGGAACTCTGCTCTCTCCCTCTGGTCCCGGGACCTGCTCCTTCCCCAGTCCCGCCCAGCCCGGGAAGTGACAGCCAGAAGCGGGAAGTGACAGCCAGAAGCGCAAGGCGTGCTCACGCCTCTCTCCAATTCAGTCTCCAAGAAGCAACCAGGGCAATTTTCAAAAACACCACTCTGACCACAGCCTGCTCCTGCTCCTTCTGTGAGACCCCACCATCTCAGGCAAAGCAGCAAACCTGGGTCCAGCCCTGAGCGGCTGGCCGCCAGCAGCGGGCACTCACGTGGCCCCGCCCTCCAAGGCCCACGGTCTTCCCAGTCCCCTTGGTCCCCACGTTCTTTCTGGCCCCAGAGCCCACGCCTGCTCTCCCTTCTGCAGTTCCTTGCCTGTTGGCCTCCTTCTCCTTCGAGGCTCAGTTTAAAGCGCACCATTTCCTCTGAGAGACGTTCTCCACCTCCCTGTAAAGCAGGGCTCTGTGTCTGTCTGTCTGTCCATCTGTCTGTCTCTCAGGCCCACTGCCTCCTCTAACATTGCAACAACTCACCGCCACCTGCCGTAAGGGTGCGTGCGTGCGCAGCGCTGCTGTTCACACCTGTCCCAGGTCTCTCTGAGGGAGCAACAGCGGGGCGGGTGCAGACCCGGTGCCAGGCACACAGTAGGCAATTAAGGGCTGTCGAATGAATGGAGAGAACGGCCACAACTCTAGTTCAAGTCCTCAGCTCTCACCTGGACAGTTACTAGAGCCTCCTCACTGGTCTTGCTACCTTCATTCTCTCTTTCTTCATTCCAATCCACCTTCCACAAGTGCTGACAAGAGTTCTAAAAAAACATATTTGATCCTGTCACTCCCTTGATCAAAAAGAAGCCCAAAGGTTCCCCCACACCTTCCAGAGTCAGATCTAAATTTCTTAGCTTGTCCTGAAAGGGCTTTTACAACCTGGTTTCTAGTTTACCTGTCCAGCTTCGAGGCCCCCACTCCAAGGCCCACACGCTGTGATCTGGCCACCCCTGGTTGTCTGATGTTCCTCCACGTGCCAGGTTGTTTCCTCCAGCCTTGAAGGCCTTGCTCACCCTCCTCCAACTCCTATGCATCTTTTAAGACCCAGATCGAACGCCACCTTCTGGAAGCCTTCTCCAACTTCCCCCACTGAACTTTTGTTTTTACTTTATATTTTGATACATACTGAAGGATGCAATTAATACATGTCCCCTGGTACTTTGTTCATAGCACTATGACAGCACATGTCCCAGTACCCCATATGCCCATCTTACTAAACTGAGAGCTCCTGGGGAGACAAGAGCCCATCTGGCAACCATACCTGGTGCTGCTTACAGTCTACGACCAATAAGAGCTTGTGGAATTCATTTCTGGGTCCAACTCTATCACTGACTCACTACCTGATCTGAACAGCGCACTTACCTTCTCTTGGACTATTTCCTCATCTGCAGAATGGAGACAGCTGCTCACCCTCCCACGTAGAGGAAATATATAAAACACTCCACGTCTCATACCAATGCAAAGCCCAGCATAACGACTGCTTCCACCACCACTCCTGGCAGTCTCTGAGAAACAAACCTCTGATGACCCTTTCTCTTAGACATCCTGGCCAAAATCTGATGAAAATGTTACCCATAAAACCAAAGGGTGTCCTCACTGTGAAGGGCAATCAATCTCCCCTCAAGCCGTAAATGCCAAGTTGGCATTCGACCAGGCAAACCCCAGCACTCTGAACAGCCATTTTTCAAATACAGTGTAAAAGAAGTAGGAGATAGCTCATGCTTAAATCACTTAGAGTGAGGAGCTGCTTTCTAGCCTGCAACTCCCAGCTGTCCTGAGTGAGGAACGGGTTAGCTGTGCGTCTCCTGGGGCCTGTGGTCTCTGCTCCTGCCCTCCCCCAGCAGTGACACACAACCCTTCTTGTTCTCTAAGTGGCATTCTGTGCCATCCTCAGCAGAGCAGCCTCCTGATCTTGTTTACCAACAGCCCTTTACAAGATTCCAATCCCTCCCCCCTCAAAAATATGCCCCCATCTAAACATAAACAAAACCCTATAAAGACTCCAAATTCATAATTTCTATTGAGAATACAGAGAAGCCTGGTTTTATGGCCCCCGCTCAAATCATCCAGTCACTCAGAAATCACATCCTCAGATAATACTAATAAAACATCTATGTAAACAGACTAATTTTCTGTTTAAGGTTTGTTTTTTTTTTTAACATAAAATGGGATTAAATACTTCTCCTCAATCCAGACAGCAAGTTTTGTTTCCAGTTATCCCAGATGCAACTAGAAGAGAAGATGGCATGGTTCAAAGATTTCCCCAGATCCACTGGCAGTGTCACACAGGAGCACCTCGGATGGGTACTGGACACACATGGACAGCATATACCATAACGACCGCAAAAAGAATCAGAATTTTAACTGCAATTTGTCTAGTTAAATATTCTTCCCTAAACAAAATTACTTCTCAAAGATCAGAATCTATAATGCACTTCTGCTCCAAATTTATGCCTTTGAACCACGCAAAAGCACTTGTTCTTCCTGAGAGCGACTCCACGCGATCTGACCCTTGCCACACCGGGGCTGAGGCCGCAGGCAAAGGCCACGGGCAAAGGCCGGGGCCCAGGGCTTTCACCTCAGCGCGCCGAGCCCATCTCTTCTGCTTACTGGGAAAGCCGCACTGAAACAGAGGAGGCGGCACAAGAAACAAGCAGTGGAGATACTCGGGGCTGAAAAGCCGCTCCGACAGCTTTTAAAAATATAATCTATTTGGCAACTTCTGTTTTGCCATGTTTAAAGTTTCTGACATGTTCCTGAACAGACAGCTCAGGTTATCTCAGGCTCCTTCCAGAATGAAGCTAAGACACCAGAAACCCCAGTACATACTACAACATTGGCAAAAGCTATGTCATGTGATCCAATTTTAAGTGCCAGGATTTCTAACTATGTGGTTTTACAGCAACAAGAGAACTAATTCTCAGTCAAATGCCTGTCGAAGACACACACCAAAGCGTTAACTACAGTTTAAGTAATCTAAAGAAACATTATCAAGTTCTTTGAACTACTGAAATTTTCTGGTGATGTGAACAAAGTCCAGAATTCCATATTTTCTTATTTAAATTATAAATATCAAGCTGCAAGTCTCACCCCTATCTCTATTATAAAAGAATTTAAAGCACCTGCTGCTAGACACCTGTGCATGCTCCATTAAAAACACACAAGACAGTTACCCCCAAGGGAGAACAGGTAAAAGTCAACAAATTAACTCACCACATTTGAACCTGGGTCATACTAGGTGGGACAGCTGAGAATGAAAACTGGGCTTTTAGCTCAACATGTGACATAAGGCCCACTGCCCCTGGCAAGAACGTACACATTCTTAAAGGGATTCTTAACAGCTAAGACAGGGTGCTACTTACTTCCTCATTAAATAGTTTGCTAGTTTCTTTTTTGATTGGGTCTATAAGCTGGACTTGGCCTGCGGAAAAGCCCACTAGGAGAGAGACACTTTCTGCTGTGGCTGTTAGGTGGTTGAAGTCATGACAAGTAGGCTGTGTTCCTTTGTATATCCTTTTATCTATTGGTTTACTCAAGTCAGCAGCCTGGAGGAGAAAGAGAAAAATACACACGGTA
This sequence comes from Camelus bactrianus, assembly GCF_048773025.1. Classification (NCBI taxonomy): domain Eukaryota; kingdom Metazoa; phylum Chordata; class Mammalia; order Artiodactyla; family Camelidae; genus Camelus; species Camelus bactrianus. The sequence continues at coordinate 3,143,486 of NC_133544.1, forward strand.
AACAGCACATTGAGGTGAGAAATCTAAGTTACACTATTTTACACTCCATTATGATGTTCAATCTTAAAAACAAAGTATTTAATATATTTTACTGCAGTTTTCAGCATTTTATAAAAGCTCTTTCACACACCTTAGCCAATCTGACACTGTTAGACTATCCACAGTACGCTTGTAACGGTTACTTTCACAACTTACTCCTCTTCACATATATTTAACAAAGACTCCTGGATTTCAGGAGGGAAAATCCTTGAGATACTAAATTCAGTATTTGCAAAATGTATTCCAAGCATTTTCTAACAGTTAACTCTAACCACATAAAAGCTCGGCTTTCAAATGTAGCTACAGCACCTAAGTGCTCATTGGTGAGTTTACCTGTAGCCCAGTGGTTCTCAAAGTGTGGTCCCCAGACCAGTGGTGGCAGCAGCAGCATCACCTGGAAACTCAGAAATGCACATTCTCAAGCCCCACCCCCGACCAGGGGAATCAGAAACCACAGGGAGCAGGCCCAGCAAGCGGTCACTTAAAAAGTCTTCCAGGTGATTCTGAGGTCCCTCCACTCAGGCTGGAGAACCACGACTACGGCCAATTACAAGCAGGCAGTGACCGGGTCAGTCTCTCTTCTCTATCAGCTTTCAAGTAACTTTCACCTGTCAAGCCCACTGGTACCTGCGTCATCTTTAATTCTTACAACGATCCTCAAAGTAGGTAATATTCCCCCATTTTACAGATAAGAAAACATGTTTAGTGAGGTTAGATAACTCAGCCAAGGTCACCATACCTACCTAGTAAGTAGCAGGGCTGCATTTGGAACTCAGGTCTCTTTCACCAAGAGTCGAGGAGAAAACATACAACACGCACTCCAAAGACAAAAGCAAACGACTTCTGACTTGGACTAAATGTGATTCTTCAAACTGCCTCCCCTCTTTTAAAGCAGGATTTTTCTCTTCATGAGAAATGTTCTGAGCAATCCACTATGCTGGGCTGTTACTGCTGAAATGAAGAAAGCTACCCCTCCCACTCGTCTGAAAATCACAGGTGCAGATAACCCAACACACCCTTCAAAACACCCCCCCGGCCCGTGTGCGGCTCCAGGGCTCTCTCAGCTCCTGTTCTCTACCGGCCGCCCTGGCGTTAAGTTCTGAAGATCTCTTTCTCCCAGAGGCCTGTGATGCTGTACCGAGTATTCTAATGTTAGATTTCTCAGGTAACAAGTATAAATACTGTGTGAAAAAGAGGACCTCAAAATGGCAGGCTCAAAACCTGAGCGTGTGGAAGTCTGGACGTGAGTGGTACAAGTAACTGGGAGCCCCAGGGCAAAGGAAGGAAGATACCTGCCAGGCGGACAACTCTCCCAGCCTCACCTCAATTAAAATGGAGATTCTACCAAACTCATGGGATTGTCTGGAGGATGAAATAAGAAAATATATACATGAAAGAGCCTTGAAACATGTAATAAATAGTAAGGTACAAAACAAAAGGAAGTCCTGAGTTTGGAGCCAGGAGGAAAGGGGCAGTGGGAGAGGAGTAAGTGCTGAAGCAGGTGCTCAGCTGGGGTTGGAGAGGCAGCTGCAGGAGCCAGAGGAAGGCACCCCTCACTGCTGACAGGCCGCCCCCCTCCAGGGAAGCAGCTCCTGGGCAGGGCCCCAAAGGCAGGGAAGAGAAGTCTAGGCTCAGGGAAGAACACGGCAGCTCATCTCGGTGCAAGGGAAGAGATCAAAAGTAAAAACAGTTCAAAATATAAAATAAGATACACTGGCAGCTAGAATCAGAAACCAAATTTGAAATATGAACAATTACATTATCACATGACCTCTCCGTGTTAATTCTTGAGACTTTTTTAAAGTTTGCCTAAGAAACTATCCCCTGAAAGAATACACCTAAAATTATGCACCAAAATATAAAAATAAATTCAAAGACAAGCAAAAACTAACAGAGAAAACAAACTAATATAAATTAAATGAAAAGAAATACGATTCTCAGAAACAACAGAGGAAGTTTAAAGCACCCGTTCTTCCAAGCAATGCTAGCAGCTTGAACTTACACATCCCTTACAATGACTGCGTCTCGGCTCTTGGTGTATTTCTTTTACTTTCCTGCCCCCTAACGTGGAACTTTCCTGAAAAGATGTCATTTGTAATTAGATCACACACAAACACACATCTAAAGTATTTGAAATGCCAACTGAAAGACTGTTTTTACTCTTGAATCATGCAAATATTCCAAAAACGTCCTGTTTACTTATTTGCTTAACAAAGTTTCTTCCTAGATCATTGCTCTCAAAGTGTACCAGTCCATGAATAGTTTGCTAGTCTGCAGTCAAAATTAAGTACAGGAATTGAGAATAAGCATTTAGAAACTTTTATGGCAATGTGACAGAGTGATTTTATATCTAATTAAATCTAATGATAAAAAATACAAAAAAATGCAAGTTTGCATTCTGCATATCTTTTTCAGTTTCTTTTTCTAGTAACCCTGTTTTCATTTTACAAAAGTATCAGTCCAGATAGACTGGAAACTTTTTAAATTAAAAAAAAATTTTTTTAAACTGGTCCTTCAACACTGGTGGGAGAAGCATTACCCTAGAAGGCGTAAAAGTAGACCCCAGCCCAAGAACATCTAGATATCTCTTACCTAAGGTCACTCCTTCCTCCCCAACCCTCAATGGCACAGATGAAACAGGGAGTTTAGCCAAGCAACATGTCACTCACACTAAGCAAGACTTACTGAGAACCCTGAAGAAGTTATACTTCTGAGAAACCCGCCGACTCCACCACTGCTGCCTGAGCATTTTGGGGCCCAAGCCCAGATGGAGGGAAGGTAGAGCCTGCCAGTGCCTGCCTTCCTTTCAAACAGCACGCCCACCTCCAACTCAGCTTGTCCTCTTTCCTCTCGCAGCTGATCACCGGGTGCTCTCTCTTCTCCCCTTGAGGTGCTGCTGTCTAATTTCCTCCTCCCCCTCCTCCTTTCATCCTGGGAGGTGGGGTAGGGTGTGCCAACACATACTCTGAACTCACCCCCCTTTTCAGTAGCAGTAATAACTACCTGGGCCAGCCACTCCTCTTCCCCATGGGGTCATCAGCCTCTGACAGATGGCTTCCCGGGCAGAGGCAGTCTGAGAGGAGGAGAAAGAGCCCAGACGTCAGAACCAGGCAGGTCTGGGTTCAAACCTCACCTTCCCTCTTGGAAGCCAGGTGGCCTTGGGCAAGGTGCTTGTCACCTCTCCCAGGGCCTCAGGGAGCAAAGCCCCTTGCTCCCTTGTAGGGTAGTGGTGAGGCCCACGGGAGACTGGACTTCTCATTTCCATCACATCAAAATATGGTGACTACCTAGCAGTCCTGCCCTTGCTGGTTCGGCCCCATCCATCTTCCCTAACAGCAACACCAGCTCTGCCCACGGAGCACCTTCTGTGCACCAGGAACTTCACACTTACCATCTCTTCTAATCTCACAGTTGCCCCTCAAAATCAGCACGAATCCCATCCGTATTTACAGCTGAGGAACCTGGGAAGGAATTACGGGTCAAGGGCCATGCTGCACTGCTCTACCTCGTCTGCCGTCCCAACCTGCCTCGCCCCGCACACACGTCTTGTGTTTGGTGCAGGCAGATGTCCCCTCTTTCCTGGCTTCATTAAGTCTCCTTCTTGGTGGGGACAGTCCCCTTTGCCCCTGTTCCCAGGAATCTTCCTTCAGTTCAAGCCCCATCACCTCCAGCAAGCATTTCCCCCACTACCATTCTCCGAGCTGGCTCCTTTACCTCAATTCTGAAGTACTTAATTCGTCCCACAAAATCTAGTATTTAATCACTTACATGATTACAGTACTGTTTTATGTCTGCTATCATCAATTACAATTACAACCAAAAATTACAAATAAAGACTCCTTTAAAAAGCAGAACTTCTTTATTAAATAGTTACCACTGTATTATTCCACAAAATTAACTTTTGTTTGTCAACTCTCTGGTAAATCCTGCATAGATAGGTTAGAGATACTTTATTTTTTTTTTGAAGTGTTTCTGCATCCTAATGATTGCCAATTATCTAAATTCTTAAACATGAATTTAAAGCAGAACCAATTTATTAAAAAGTCTTAGCAATTTTAAGAATCAGAATCACATTTGGTTATCCAGCCCTAGTAGAGTATCCAGTCTGTCACAAGTGCTGAATTTATGTTTAATGAATGAAACTGACCGATCCAAATTTTTTTCAATGATAAGATTACGTTTCATCATTATGCTCGTTAGTTTTTGCATAAGGAGTTACTGATTACAAATAATTTGTCAGTGTCTCATTCTCAGAAAAAATTTAAATGATGGTTGAAAAATTCCTACTGCATAAACAGAGCTGGTTAACCAAAATCATCAATCAGTAAATACAAGCTTTAAAATGTCATGTTTCTTTTTTTCTTGGACTTTTGATCCTTAAAAATCCCTGGAATTCTTTTCATGACGAATACTGTCAAAATAGGAAGTCAGCTGGGTCAGTTCAGCATGGCATTAATGAGCATTTATCATTCCAGAATCACAAAGGTCTGCAAAAGAAAGCTGTTCCAAGCTCACACCTTCACCCCAGATCTGCACCGGCCCCAGGGAATGTGGCTGAGCCAACAGGAATGTGGACGAGGGACCTGGACCAGGTGGGAAAGGGCTCCCGTGGGCTCGGTGGGCCTGCTGGCGCTGACAGGGCCTTGGCACCCCGTCATGGTCATTACGGGAGCTCAGAGAAGGCATGTGGTGGGCCTGTGCTGAGCCCTATTCATGGCACCTGCTCCCTGATACTGCTGAGTGCCCAGAAGCATTTGATGGGATATGGAAAATAATGTCACAAAGACTTCTTTTGAAAAACTCACGCCAGGTCATGGTATATGGGAGATACGGGGGGGCATCTAGGTAATAAAGGTAGGCTTTATTTTCCCTAAATTTCTCCTCCTCCCTCCCCTGCCGAGAATCACCTCAGAGAGAACCAGTCTCACAGAACTTGCCAGAAAAAAGTCCTTTTACCGGCATATCTAACAGCTGCCAAACAGCCAACCAGGACCAGCAGCTGACTCCGTCCACCGGAGAGACCACTCTCTTCCCTAAGCCCGCCCTTCCCATGTTGTGCCCCCTCCCAAGCTTGGAGCCTGTTGCCTCAGTCGGGTCCCCAGCGCGGCACCCCCATGACAGCTTCAGAGCCCTTGTGCAGGCTGTCCTTCTCTGGTCCCCTCCCAGCCTGGGGTCAGCTTCCTTGGCTTGGCAGCAGGCTCCTTCCACCCATTTCTACACGCATTCAGTTCATCCCACACTTGCCGGACTGGTCTTCACTACAACTTAGGTCACTTCCTCTCCAAACCTCCGCGGCCCTGCCTGGCATCACAACGGCTCGACCCCTGAAGCTCAGCGTCCACAGGCCGCACCACCCGCCCCTTCACAAATATTACCCACAAAGCCACCTGCTCACCTGCCACCTGTGCTCTTCACACCTCCTGCCTTTCCTCATATTGCTTCTTGCACTTAGAAGCCTTCCCGACCCCCAACATCACGCGAACTCTGCCCGCCGCGGCACAGATGTCGTTTCCTCCTGATCTCGCCTCTGGGAGGCACTCTTTCGCCAGACCTTCACTGAGTGCCTCTCACTATGTGCTGTATCTATGAGCTGTAATCGGTGAACTGTAGTCCATATATTGTGAAAGCCCAGTTCCTTTCAAAAACAACACAGACCGTCAGGAGGCTGCTGAGTCACCAACGGCCCGAGTGGATTAATCAAAAAATAGCTGGAGCTGCCCCAGTGGCATCAAAGGTCGCCACTGTGCCATTTGAAAATCAAGAGAACCCTCCTCTGCTTTCTATTAGCCTTCCTTCTGACCACATCTCATACAACCAGAACAGGAGCCGGAAGTGAACAGGGGATTACTTCCCAGGGCCACAAGGGATCATGTGCTTAGAAGGAAGTGCAACAGCTGGAGTCCTACCTTAAGACCTGGGACCCCAAAGTAAATTGTGTTATAAAGGCTGGTGCAGCTTTTCCCAGGGCAGACTTTTAACCTGGTCAGGCTTGGGGTTTCTAATGCCTGCGAGGGGTCAGTCCACAGTCTGGGGCTGGACCACATGCACCTAGCTGGTCACGCTGGACGAGACCTGGGGAAGCGCCTCCCAAGGCACAGAAGTGAGACGCGGACCCCTCAGAGCTGAGACGTTATTTGCTTTGTGAACAAAGCTCAACGCACTGTTTAATCCAGAGTTTCTGTAACGTAGTGGAAAATCATCTAGCTCTAATGACAAAAATACCAAACACCTTCACTGCCCGCACTTCATGTGCAGGTGAACAGGCTCACACTCAGGTACAGCCAGCTGTAAGGCCCTGCACAGATGTCGGTCCTATATCCAACCCACCTGCCCTTGAAGCAGAAACAAAATCAGGCTAATCCACACCCACACAATCCATCTTTCTCACAGTTTCTTCAGTTCAATAGTTACATTCAAAATATCTGCATAATTGTCATTAATGATATTTAAAGAACCTAACATTTAAAAAAAAGATATTGGGTATAAAGAAGTAAGTTGGGTTTGGGATAACTTATCCCAGTAGGGGAAAAATTGCCAATCAATCGTACAGTTCTGGAGTTTCACAAAGGAGAGAAACATCTGTCTTATTCACCACTCTATCTCCAACATCTAATAAAGGAAAGGCCTGGCACACAGAAGGAATAGTTAAATATCTATTGTAGAAATGAAAAAACTCTCAAAATGGAGAGAAAGAAAAGTAAAGTAACAGGAAGCAGAAGAGACCCAGAGCCAAACACTTCTGAAAGCGAACACATAATCCTTTTGCTCACCAAAATCCTAACAACCAATGCCTTCTTGGGTGCCCGTCTGTGAAAGAAAACCACCTCTGTTAGCAAATACCAGTAGTCACTTGAGGCTGACAAAGCACCCCCAAGCATCAGTTCTTCTGACCCTCGTTACAATCTTGTGCCCATAAGAACTATCGCCACTCCCACTTTATAAACAGAAAAACAGACTCGGCCCAGGTGGAGCCCGGGCCTTCTGAACCCCAGCCCCGCGTCTCCTGCGTCATGCTGCTGTGAAAGGAAGCTGACAACATCCGAGGTAGCACCTAGCTCTAAAATTCTATCACGGTGTGACTCCGCACTCCCATGCTTGCTGAAGTGGGAATCAAATATTCCAGTCTTGCTCCGTTTGGCCCAGATTCCAGACCTACCTTCTCAATGCATTTACCTTGCAGGGCTGTTCTATTAAAATGGAGTAATACACTTAAGCCCGAAGCATAATGCCTGACACTCAAAGTATTTTAGAAGTTAGTTCCCCTCTTTGAAACACATATTTCTCCTTTTGAATACATAAGGACTTGCTGCTTTTCATACAGACTTTGAAAATTCTCGTCATTCACTTATGCTTTCAAAGAAATACCAATAAGGAAAAATTGAGATATTTCTTTCTGCCCTGCATTTCCTGGAGAAAAACATCAGAAGCCAAGTTTAGGGCAGGTCTTCCTTCCAATATAATTTTCCAAAACAAGACAGTACCTTCCTCTTCTTAGTTTCCATCCTCCTTCACTGTCAGACAGACTAGCACACGCCCACACTGGCACTGGCAAACCAGACCCTCTCCCTTTTCCAAAAACAAGCTGTAGGCGTGTCGCCTGTTGGCTTCTGGTGGTCCTGACCTGGGGCTCCTCTCCTGTGGCAGGATAGCAGCATGGCCACAAGAAGTGGGGCAGGGAACTCCACAGAGGGAGAGAGAAGGGAAGGACGATGCCAGCCGCCATCAGAACATAGGCGAGTAAGCAGATGGAAAATGCAAGGGGCACTACCTTTACATCACTCCCCAGTGGGAAGAGATGCCCAGTCACAAAACGCATAAAACGTGTTCAGCAAAATTTTCACAGCAACAAACTGGGGCACTGCTTACTGTTCGCAAGGAAAGGCTTCTCACAGGAGCCAGATTCCCTCCCGTGGGAATCTGCTCTGGGCGTGGTGGGAGCGGCTGCCCAGAGGAAGCAGGCCGTGGGTGCAGCCCCATCTTCTCCCTGCCCGGCATTGTCAGTCAAGTATCTGCTGAAATAACAAGCTTCTCTTGTTCCTCACGGACCATTTTTTCCCAAGGCAGCCTGTCACTTAAAAACTGCCAGCCAAGTAAACTCTACTCCTGTTCCCTTGGAGTGGTTTTTAAAAATGAACTTAATGAGCTGCTAACTGCAGCATCTTCGCCATCTCTCTGTTCCCCTACGCTGCACTCCAAGTTCAGGTTACGTCTCTTAGCACAACGCGAAATGCTATAAATGGTTGTCGTGGTGCTTCATTTAGGCTAATGAAATATTGATTTCTTCATTAAAGAAAACTATGAATAAACATCAGATAAACTCAATTTGCACACATTCTAACACCAGATCTCATCACGTTAAAATGCTGACATATTCAAATGACCCATATTTATTAAAACCGTCTGTTAATTATGCACAGAAATATGTATTCCTATTCCCAACAGAATACCAACATCTCAAATGGAAGAAAAGGCAAGATGCTTTCATTTCTGCAAAAGAGACTCATTTCAAATTCTTAGAAAACATATATTTTTAAGTTTCCCCTACAAGGGGTGGTGGTAGGGAGGAATTCTATGACCTGCTAAAAGTGTTGTGACAATACTGGTCAATTAAAGACCATTCCAAGGAGTGAGCATTCCTATACACTGCTTAACTACTACGCTATTGTTTCCCTGATGATCCTCGAGCTTATTATGTTTGGCACAGCACATGGGTGATTTTTCAATTTTCCGATTCAAGTTGCTGAGTAACATAAGCAGTGCTCTGCAGAGGAGCTCCCATTCTAAGCAAGATATGCCCTAAATCTCCAACTGTGTGGAAGCCCTCCAATTTTCTGACCCTTATTTCCTCATCCTACAATGAAAGTGAGGCCCACGGAGGAGTGGTGATCTGCCCAAGGTTTCACAGAGCTTAGAACTGTGCTTTCAATCACAAGCTGCTGCTACCTTTTCAATCACCCAACTTCAGTTAGAACAATGATCTAACTGAATCTGTAACATACAAAATTTCAAGAAATGACACTGATGTGTACCATTAATTTTACATCAAAATGACAGCATTTTGAAGTCAGTACATTGCTGGGTTTTCAAAGAGGAAGCCAGAGAGCTAGAGAGAACACTAAACTTATCTTAAAATGAAAGGAGGTCAGTCACTAAAATAGGAGGCCAAAATACTGGATTTGGCCTCTGTAATTCAAACAGTCTGATCCAGCCAGGCCTCGGGTAAAGAAAGCAGCCTCAAATCAGTGGGAGTAACAGAGATCTGACCCATTCTACATACCACCACGAGGAAAGGCTTCACTCTCTCCTTCATCTAAAGTTTTACAGAATCATTGGAATACTACTCACTTGGCACTTGTGCTATTAGCCATTTGTCCTAACTAATCCAAAAATTTTCAGGACACAACTATCTTACAGGCCACCTAGTAACATTTACTCGGACGTTTCTTATGTTTTTTCCCCCATCAGATTTAAAAAAGCCTTTTTAGGCACCTGAAGTGTATCCTGCACTGGTACAGCACTAGTAATGCAACAGCAGCCAGTTTCAAATGTGGACGAGAAGACCAGCACACGCAGGAATGCAGAGAGGCAGGCCTTACCTCATGACAAGGCTGCATGTCAGCACAGCCTTGAGGAGGGCGACCTGGCAAGACCGAGAAAACGCTGCTTTCCCTTCATACACAAAATCAGCCCCTGGGGATTTATTCTCAGAAAATATTTTTCAAGTGTGGAAACTGTCTGCAATAGCCCAAGGCTGGCCCAGCACAAATGTCCACCTGCAGTAGGCTAGGTAAACAGCAGGCTGTACATGGACACTGACTCGTAGGCTACATGCACTGACATGGCAAATCTCAAAAAGTAATATCAAGTGAAAGAAGCCAGATACAAAAGAAGTATACCATATACTAAATATTCTATTTATATAAAGTTCAAAAATAAGGAAAACTAAATCTGTGATGTTTGGAAGTGAGGACGGTGGTTACCCCTGAGGAGTGCAGGGAAAGGACCACAGGGGAGGCTCTGGGTGGTCAGGAACGCTGTTTCTTAATCTGGGGTTGATTCTGCTTTTTTAAAAAACTAATACACCTTTACACTTACACACGTTTCCATTTGAACGCTATCCTTAAATTAAAAAGTAATTTTAATGACCAAACACAAATACAAAGATAGTCAACTCGACTTTGTTTCTAACACAACATTATTAACATGCAATGTGTTCTAAAAATGAAATAAATGTATCATGTAGCCATTTAAAATGAAGACATTTACTTACCCACAAAGAAGGATGCTATATGCTATCTCATTAAGTGAAAAATGTAATAAAAGAACAAGATTCCAAAGATAAAAAGAATTACAAAGAAATCTTAAAATTGTATTCATACTGTAATCGTGTTGTTAGTAATAATAGTGTATTGTTATTCTGAATGTCTTGTAGAATAAAGAAAAAAATTAATTTTGTGAATATCATTAGCAACCCAGATTTTCCACATGAGAGGTATAAACGTAAAATCATTAATCTAAAAATTGATTAGGAAAGACCAATACAAACTCATTTTCTAGCTCTGTCCAGTAAAAAGGTATAGAAACAATGATCAAATGGTAATAGAAACTCCTGCCCACACTGCGCCACAAATGCTATTTGCAACTTAAAGTCACCAAGGCTCCTATAGCCTTGATACCAGGTGTGGGAAGGAAAGGGACAAGATGAATCTGGAACATCTTTTTGTACCTCTGCGCAAGAAAGCTATCAAAGACTACTGAAGTTGGGTCCAAAACACTCAGAGGGCAAAGCAGAGGGACTACCATTGGTCAAAGATGGGACAATTTAAACATAAAAACAATACTACAGAACTTTCATGGAATAAAATAAGACTATGAGTTCATACTAATATCAATAAATGGGAAGAAAACAAAGCTTTCCCCTACATTAGACTAATACTTAACAAACGTAGAAGGAAAGAATAATGGAGTCTGAAAATCACCATTTTACAAGCATCATAGTAATAATGTAATAAATGATTCAGCCAAAAATCATCAATGGATGCTAAAACTAGCAAATGAAAGTCTGAAGGGAAACAGGATATTTATGTAGTGGCAAAGTATCCCCTCCCAAATTGCATATCAATTACAAAGAGCAAAGTGGAACTTTACAATGGATTCGTTTAGCAAACACAACCTTAATCAATGAAGAGCAAGACTGTGAACCCGGGCAAAGAGCAGCCTGTGCCTCCTGACCTGCTGCCCCGAGAAGGACACAACCTCATTCTGTGGTATCCCCAGCTCCACAAACGCAGACTATGAACCCAGTCATGAAGAAAAAAGCAGACAAATCCAAATTGAGGGATACTGTACAAAGTAACCGGTCTGAACTCTTCTAAGATGTCAAAGTCATGAAAACAAAAGACTAAGGAACAGGTCAAGACTGAATGAGACTAAAGGGCCTGCAACTAACTATAGTGTGTGAACCTGCACTGGATCCCAAACCAAGGGAAAATGGGAAACAAGTGAAATTTTAACGTGAATTGCGGATTAGATCAAGGTTACATTTTTTATTTTGATGAATGCACTGTAGTTATATAAGAGAAAAATCCTTGTTCTTGGGAAACAAACTGAAGTTTACACGGATAAATGGACATGATGTCCACAAATTACTCTCAAATGACTTATTATATGTACACATATACATGGAGGGGAGAGGGAAGGCATGGAAGAGGAGGAGGGGAGGGAACACACAAATGATAGAACAAATAGGCAAATTTTAAATAATTAGTCTATCTGGAAGTTCTCTGTACTATTTTTGTCACTTTCTTTAAGTGTGAAATTATAGCAAAATAATTTTGTATTTAAAAGAAACTTACAAGGCATGCACATTAAATGCAAAGTGTGGTCCTTGTTTGGAAACAAATCTGAATAAACCAACTACAAAATGAATTTGAATAAACTGACTATAAAATAACACTTATTTGTGGTAGTGGTTACATAAATCTACACATGGAATACACACACACACACACACACACACACAAACCTGTGAAATCCAAATGAGCTCTGTAAAGCTCACCAATGTCAATTTCCTGGCTTTGATATTGTACTATAGTTATGCAAACATTATCATCGGGGAAAACTGGCGGAAGTTTACAGGGGACCTCTGTGCACATTTTTTTGCAGCTTCCTATGAATCTGTAATTATTTCAAATTAAAAAGTTAAAAATAAATAAAATAATAAAAAAGATCCTCATATATCAAGAGATCAACTGTAAAAAGTATTCATGAATCTGTCAAAGAACAGACTTTTATCAAATATAAATTTTGCACATATGAAAATGTGGTTTTATTTCCCAGAACAGTCCATGTATCATAGAAAAAATACAGAAAAAATAATATATGATATTCGGGGTTTGCTTTAAAATAATGCAGTGAGGGTGAGATAATAGATGAAAAGAGACTAGCCTATGTTGACAACTGGCGAAGCTGGGAGACACGCTCTCTACTTTCGTGTAAGTTGGGAATTTTCCATAGTTAAAAAAGTTTCATTCTGTTTGAGATATATATGCTTGCAAAGTAAACAACTTGAAAAGATATTCACCAAAATATAAAAGTGGTTATTAAAACGGGGGCTGTATATAGATGACATTTTTTTGCCTCTTAATTTCTAACTTTTCCTCAATAATTATATATTACTTGTACAATTTTTTAAATAGAAAAAGGTGAAAATACAGACCAAAAAACAAACAAATAAGAACAAAAAACCCAACTGAAACCATCTGAAAAGTATTCGAGTAGTTTAAAGGCATGTTGTGGTCTTGCACGGGCTCAGAAAAATATGTGCCTTACGAACAAACAGTAAAATTCACCTTAAAAGGAAGTTTAGGGTATACCAAGTAAATGCATGAGCAGGGATTATACTTTACCAACAGTGAAGATGTATTTTGAATGGGCTAAATCATAAGTGTCACACCAATTAGGATCACTGGAGTCGGTTATTAATGTTTCTGTGGCACCAGTGATGTCACTCAGTTTGATGAGAAAGGACAAGAAGATTCTTTAAAGAAGCCAACCATTCAGGGGACAGATAAGAAGGCCATGGCTGGTTCCCCTGTTTCACTCTTCAAATAGTACTACAGTGTAGAAGCATTCACTATGTGCTCCTAATTTGCTACAGTGGCAAACAGAGGACTTTTCCCAGAGTCCTCTTTGGGAAATTCAATCTATTCCAAGGTTTCCTCCCAATTTTTCCACTAATGTAGATATAAAGCTGAATCCTCCTCTTTCTCACAAGAACTGAACTACAAATTCATCATCAGTCCTATGCTCTTCTAGAGATGCCAGGCCCTAAATTTTCCTCAATCCAGAAGAAACAGCTAAAAGAATTACACAGTGGAATTCGTTTTTTGGTATTCAGTAATATTTTAACATTTAAAATCTTGAGGCCTGAAATAAAAATATTAGGCTCGAGAGGGACAGTATTGTATTTGTAGTCTCAATGGGGACAGCAGTGTATTTGAAATGTAGGTTAGCAGGCCAACCAGCTGAAAAGGCAGCTCCACACTGAAGGCTGAGATCAACCATAATCCAAAAGCTAGCGCCTGGCCACAACTGCTCATGTGCTTTGCTCTGAGCACTTATCATTCATTACCTCACGTGATAAAACATACAGAATGTAAAACTCGCAACTGCTAGCTTAAAAAGTTAAATACAAAACTATTCACAAAGAAGCAGGCTGAAGAAGCAAATCCCAGCATAATTCTACAACATATCTCTATACACAATGATCTTACATGAACACAAGTAACCTAAATCTCACACTCACGGAATCAGAAAGAAGACAGACATGAAGAGCTGGAACAGAGCTCCAAAAAAGAAAAACAAAATCACATTTACTCTTAAGATGCTGCAACTTAAGACCAAGGAAGTAAGTTGCCTAAAATCCTAAAACTGATTTACACTGCAGCTAAACTTGGAGCTCTGTTCTTCTTGCCTACAAGGTGCCCTGCACCCAGTAAGCTCAGGAAAAGCACAAGGGTAACCTAACCCAAAGCTCTCACTTCCATCGCCTTTCTTTTCACCTGTGGTTTTCTTGCTTCTACATCAGTCAGTAACAACGAGTTGTCAAATGTTGAAACTATTTACAACTTAAAGAAATACAGAAGACTTCTGCAAAACTTTTTATTAAGCACAGCATAAAGCAATGACATTCATTTAGCTGGCGCCAAGTTGCGAGCCTTCTCTAGGCTGAGGAGTGGGGAGGGAGACCCAAGTCAGGAGAAGTGAGCTGCTTGCCTCTGGATAATTCAAAGTTCTGGAGCTGGCTGTGTCCTGAGCAACTAAGGCCAACGTCCACTACCACAGCTCTTTCCAAAGCTCCTGACTGTCTTCCAGAAAATCTTCCCTCTGCAGTTGAGCCAAATGCCCACTAATAACACTCTGGCCAGCAGGAATGTATCCAAATTTTGTGTGCAAATACAAGAAGGATGGCAGAAATAGGCAGCAATTTTAAGCGAGGCTGCACAGACACAGAGAGCTAAGAAATACAGGCCAGCAGCTCACCGTGGTGGTACACATGGTTATGACAAAGGCTGAGGCTCCGAACACCAGCAGGTCCCACAGGCAGCACTTACAAGTTTCTAAGTGGCTGTGCACTAGAAGGCAGTCTTTAGGGTGGCATGGAAGGATCTCACTTCTCCTCCACGTAGGGTACTGCCACTAGATTCGTCTTTAAATTAGACACAACATCCCAAATGTTCCTGTTGCCCACAGCAAGTCCAAGCACTTGTGCTGTTCTCACAAAGTTCTCAGACCTCCAGCCACACACGGGCACATCAGGCAGCGAGGAACCAGGGCGCACTCAAGGACACAGGAGGGAGAGCACGGCAAAGCGCAGAGAGCCAGCCAGGGCCTGCCCGGTGCAGGACAAGGCTGAGAAAGCCCCTGGAAGGCTCTTTTCAAGCCCAGGATGACACCTGCCATCATCACAGGTCTTCCGCCGGAGTCCCTAGCAAACAACTCAATCATTTGACACTTTTAAAGGGCCTAAATTATTTCTTTCTGAAAACAATTGTGTCAGTCCCATCCTCCACACAGGTCCTAACCCAGGAAAATAAAAACATTGAACAGGATACCAGTTCAAAAATGTAAAGTGACACATTATAAAGAAAGCTCGGTTGGAAAACCTACATTATACTTTGAGGAGTGATTAGGAGCACAGACTGGAGCCAGGATGCCTGGGTTTGATCCGTGTCCCGTCACTGTTGCCCTGTGGGCTTGGACTAACGATTCGCCTTTCCACACTACCATTTCCACAAAATGGGAAAAGGAGGATAATAACATAGTTCCTACTGTATACAGTGCTTGAGGATTAAGGAGTTAAAATACACAAAGCGATTAGAATAGTGCCCACACAATACGCCATGCAAGTATTAGCTATTATCATTATTAAGTAAATAGTATCACTTTACATCTGTTAAATGCATTCAAAGCAAGAAGTACAGTAAATTAGCATGGAAACAAGCATTTGATTCCTTGCAGGCATTTTAAAAATAAATGTATTTTTCTATTTAGTTGCCTGTCCAAAAATGTGTGTGTGGAGTGGTGGGGGTTTGAAAGCGGGAAGGGGGAAGGTCAAAGAGGTAAGAGGGAGCAAAAAGCCTGAATGACAAGCCCCCCCACAACCACCACCACTGTGGCAGAGATGGCAGTGGGCTGCCACCGCCGCCGGGTCAGAGCAGCGCTCAGCCTGCTGAGGCCTGTTCACTTCCCGCTCATAACACAGCTGGGCTACAGCAAAGCCAGCAAGATTACTTTATCCAATTAAGATTTTTCTAAATCTAATGCAGCATGATTTTTTAAAGTTGTACAAATAGTGTAAGTGCAGAGGCCAGAGCTGGGTAGTATACTAATTTATACCTCAATGAAAGTGCAAGTTGATTTCTGAGACAAAAATACCAAGTAGCATATAAAATGTGATGACTAGACAAGTGAAAACGCAGAGGTCTGACTCTGATCTCAAAGCCTCTTTTACCTCCTATTCTCTGATATACTGTAAGTAAACTAATATTGAGAAAAGGAAATAAAACAGTGTTTGTTTCTATTTAAAAAAAAAAGCTATAAGATTGTTGCTTAGTAGACATGGTTAAGACTGTGAGGGGACAAGTCCAGAAACAAGGCTAGTACAAACATCTGTCATGTGGCCGCACAAGAGCCACACACTCGCATGTACTCTCTGAAGACAGGGCTTTACACGAGGCAGTGTGGTGTGCCAGAAAGGACACAGGCTTGGAGTCTGACAGCCTCGCTGAAATCGCACGCCGCCACTCCCCAGCTGTGAGGCTTGGCGAGCCACTTCACTCCTCAGAGACTCCCCTTTCTCATCTGTATACAAAGTGGGAAACACCAGTCCTTATTTTGCAAAGTATTTGTCGGGATGAGATAACGTGTGTGAAAGCACCTAGTTCAGTGCTCAGCACTGAGTAGGTGTTCAATACCACAGTAACTGTGATGATAAACAAACTCATCAATGGCCATTAATAAAATCCACAAATTAAGTGACCCATAAGCTTACTGAGTGTTTGCTGTGAGAAGTGCCCTGAATTGGACCCCATAAGGCAGCAGTTCTCAAAACGTCAGCACATGAGAGTCACCGGCCAGTTAAACACAGTGCTGGGCCCAGCCCGAGTTTCTGATGCAGTTTGGTCAAGAGGGGGGCCTATGATTCGCATTTCCACAAGTTCTGAAAAGATGCTGATGCTGCTGGTTGAGGAGCACATGGAAGAGAACCAGTGAGGGAAGGGAAGAGTGAAGGAAGACGAACCTGACAGTTTTCATAAATGTTAAGAAGTCAAATATTGAGGCAATGGTATAGTTGAGCAGAAAGGTGTGGGATGGCACTGGAGAAAAGACCAAGACAGACAGACAAAACAAGTGTGCGAGGCCACAGCTTGGCCAGTTAAATATCCATGTGGGAGAAGTTCATCACAAGAACTGACAGACTTTAAAGAAGCCATTGCTAGGCTAACTTTCTCACTAGGCTCAGCTTGAATTTTTTTGACAGTTTTAGTAAATGAGCCATTACAAAGCTTGAGAAAGTTAACCACACAGTGAAAATGGTAACCATAAGCAAAGATGCAGCAGGTAAGGTAAAGCCAGGCTAGCTGGCACGGAAATGGAATAAAAGGGCAGAAGTAGTGAAGAATCATCACTGATTCTGACGCAGTGATCCCAAAGCACCCTGTCAGCCAAGACCTGCAGAACGTTCACTCTGCACGATGATGCCCCACAGAGGGAGTCTAGCAGATATGAGAATCAAGCCCTGTTAAACCCTATTTATTGATTTGGCATTACTAGGCGTTAATCAAGGGAGCTGACACCTCAAACACGATTCACTAAAATGAGAGGGTAAAAACCTCTTATTTCTTTAGTTTTGCATCATTTACTAAACATGTTCCTTAAGTGCAGTTCATGTTAATTAGCTATCATTGCACCTGTTATTACTAATCTTTATTTACCAACTGAAAATTCTACGAAATTTGTTACAAAACAATCTCACCAAAAGACTGCATTTCAATTATTATTTTTAGGTCAACGTTGGTGAGATAAAGATAACTACAATTTGTAATGAAAAAATACACACAACACCATGATTCACCAGTCTACACCACTCACAATTCAGGAGAAAATTGCTGACAGATTATTTTCCACGTAACACATAAGAAATCAAAAAACCCTAAGATTGTAAAAGGAAAGTGTTGAAACCCATTTTCACATCTTCTACCAGAATAAATCTCAGCAGTATCAAAGGGATATCCAATGTAAACAATGAAACCTCAGAAGTACAAGAAGACACCATGAGGATTTAAAAAAATAAAATCAGAAGGGCTAAGTATAATCCCAAACCCACGGCCACAAGATGAAAGACTAATACGTTTGTCCATAAAAAAATAAAATTTCTTCCTAGGAAAAACTACCATGAGCAAGGTCAGAAAACTGACAAATGGAACCAAATGCCTGCAACTCAGATCATAAATTAAGGGCTAATTTATATAAAAGAGAGCTCCTACAAGTTAAAAAAAGAAAAAAACCCAAAATCATAGTAGAAAAATGGGTACAGGACATGAACAACTCACAGAAAAAAGTACAAATGGCTCTTTAATATATGAAGTGACGCTCACACCACTTTTCGTCTGTCAAAGTGGCAAAGATCAAACAAGAGCACACTGTGCCAGAAGTACAAACTGGGACAGCTTGCTGTGGAGGATAACGTGACCGCGTCTACCAAAACTACAGATGCACATGTCCTTCGACCCAGTGATTTCCCTCACAGGAATCTACTCTTCAGATACACTAGCAGCCTGGCAAAATGATATCTGCACAAGGTTACTTACTGCAGCGCAGGTTATGATAGTTAGACTGGAAGCAACGTCAATGTTTATCACAAAAGGAACAACAGGACAGTCATACAATGGGATACTGTGCAGCTACTAACAAAAGAAAGAGCTCTTCACACACTGACAAAAAATAATCTGCAAAATATATTTTATAAAACAAAACAAAACAAAGGCAGGGTGCAAAACAGTACAGATGCTCACACTTACTTTTTTTTTTAGGAGGGAGGAATATATCTGTGATTTTATCTGTAGAACCACAGGCTGTCTCTGGAAATATACAAAGAACACTAGTTACTCCGAGGAGGGGCACAGGGTGGCAAGGGGACAGGGGTGAGAGACTTTTCGCTGCAATACCATTTGAACTTTGAATCATGTGAATGCATTACCTTTTTTAAAAATAAAGTATGCCTATGTGAAGTCGTAATACCTATGTTCTAAATGAAGACTTTCCCACTAAGTTACTTGAGATGACAAATTCCTTTCACTATCCACTCAATATTTAATGAGTTCTACATGTGCCAAGCACTGTTTTAGGCACTGGGTCTCAGCCTTGAAGACAGATAAATCCCTCCTCTTGGGGACTTCAGGAGGGAAACAGCCTGTAAACAAATAATCAAGTGAATATCGGAGAGTGGAAAGGGCTAAGAAGAAAATTCAGTCAGGAAAGGGGAGTTGCAGGACTGAGGTGGAAGGGTGATTCTAGAGCCTTCTGGGTAGGGGTGACAGAAAGCTTCCTTGAAAGGCCGAGATGAGAAGAAGGGAAGGAGCCGGCCCTGTGGAAGCCAGGGAGAAGATTTGTCAGAAGGAACAACACAGCGACACAAGGCTCTGAGGGTGGAAAGTGCCCCTCCTCCAGGAACAGAACGGAGGGAGCAGCAGCAGCGAGAGAGGCTGCAGCAGCAAAGCTCCTGGGGGGGTTAAGGGAGGGGGAAGGTACCAGATCACAATAAAGAATTGAGGTCTTACTCTAAGTGATATGGAAAAGCATTACAAATTTTTAAACAGTGGGGAAATAAGTTCTGACTGATCCTGTGTGAAAGGTCAGTCTGGCTACCGACAGGAGAAGAGACTGTAAGAGGCAAGAGCAGAAGCAGGGAGTCCACCGTCACAACCCATGAGAGACGGAGTTTCCTGAAACTAAGGCGGTGCGGTGGAGGTGAGCAGATTCTGGGTACATTCTAAGGCAAAGTCAGCCGGCTGTACTGAAGGATGGGAAGTAGACTGAGGACTCCAAACTATTTAGCCCATGCAATGCTTTACAGTGATCTAATAAGTTCATTTACAAAAAAGTCACACCTGCATACAAAGCTCAACTACGCTAGAATGGGTTTTAAATACCATCAACAAAAAGCAGTGCTTATCTACAGACCAACTAGAGCCCACACTTGGGCTCACTCTCCACATACTTAACAAGCACTCACTCTGTGCCAGGCATAGTATTAGGCACAGGGGATCTGAATGACACTTAAGGTAAAACTGAGCACCAGGACAGACTGGCAGGAAAAACATCAAAATAGTAAGAGCTGTGGGGTAGGTTTTTTTATTTCTTCCTTGAATTTTCCAAATTTTCTACAATAAACATATCCTAATTTTAACTTTAAGGGGGGAAATACAACTTTCCTTTTTACTGCTGCCAATGAAGGAGAAATTTCAACAGGGCAAACTTATTAGTAATTTGAATGATTAGCAGAATTTCCGTCTAAGGAAGCTTTTAAACAGAACAGATTTCTCAGTTTTCTTTCATGCCTCTACCCATTGCTAGTGCCAGGGAAAGATGTACCTGCAGAAGGAGGGAGGGAAGGACTAGGTGAGAGGGAAGGGGGTACTCATGACAGCTTGCTGTTCTTGAAATACATTATCTCACAAAACAGATATCACGAAGATCAGAGACTGATTCATTTAAAATATTTAACCAAATATACCAACTACATAAAGACAATATGGTTACCATAATCTACCTACTATCAATAAACAAACAGCAAAGTCATTTATACATTTATCCTTTCATTCACATATTTAAAGAGTGCATGTAATGCATCAAAGGCACTGAGAACACAGGTTCAGGAATGAACTAGATGAAATCAGCCCTCCTGAGTTTGCAATCTAGTTTAGCTGGTAGGGAGAAGAGGGACAACACATTTCAAATTTGGATTATTTTATTATTATTGTGACATGCTAGAGAGACAACCTGGTAGAGGATAACAGAAGAGCTGACCTAGTCAGGGGTCAGGGTGAGAGGTTTGGGGAAAAAAGACATATGAGTTGTACAGCACAGAGAACTATATTCAACATCTTGTAGTAACTTAAAGTGAAAAAGAACATGAAAACAAATTTATGTATGTTCCTATATGACTGAAGTATTGTGCTGTGCACCAGAAATTGACACAACATTGTAAACTGACTATACTTCAATAAAAATGTATTTTTTTAAAAAGACATGAGTTAAGATTTGAAAGAGTAGGAACTGAAGAGATGAAGGGGCAGGGAGTGTACATTCCCTGCAAAGGAAACGGCACGTAAGAAGAATTTGTGGCAAGAAGGGTCAGGCTCGGTAAGAGAACTGAAAGGAAATCAGTGCACCAGGAAGATCTAGCAAAGGGAGGAGAGGATGACGAGGTAAGCAGGAGCCAGCCCGCGCGGAGCCTCAGAAGCCATGTCAGTAATTTTGCTTTTAATGCTAAAAGCAACAAGAACCACTGAAAGATGTGAAGCCTGGGAGTGACAATCAGAATCACATTTTTAAAGCTCACAGAGGATGAATGAGAGGGGGGCAAGAGCAACGCAGAAGACCAGTCAGAAGGCTGCACGGTGCCGGGGAGACGAACGAGGGCAACAAACGGAGATGTAGTCAAGATCTACCATGGAGATAAAATCAGCAGGCACTCCAGACAGTAAAAGTAGGTGTGGGGAGGAAGAGCGAGAAGAAAGTGTCATGACTAACAATAAAATAGAAGAGATTTAAAAGGATCAAAACACAAAAATCACAAAAATAAGTTGGAAAAAAGCATAGAAAGACATTCCATGCAAAAACTAACAAAAATAAAATGAGTTTCCAATCCTCAAAACAGAATATCACAGTAAGATATTTAACACACCTATCAGAAATTGACAAATAAGGCAGTCATAAAAATTGTAAAAATTTGGACAATGTGAACAGCATTAAAAACTTGATCAAACACAAAGAGATGTCACCTTGAACTAACAAACAGAGGATATACATTCTTTTAAAAACATATGGAACATTTTAACTAGGTCACAAAGAAAAAGATCATCACATTTCAAGTAACTGGTATCAAAAAATATATTCTATGACCACATCATGTGAATAAGTTAATCAATAACAAAATTAAATACCATTAATAGAAACTTTTTAAATGCCTGTTTAGAAATTTAGGGTTAAAGATGAAATAAAAATGAAAATAACAAAATATTTAGATCTTAATGACAATGATATTACCACATATGTAACATGGATGACTGTTAAAGGAAATTCCACAGCCTTAAGCACATCATTAAAAAGCAAGAAAGGCTGAAAACCTATGTTTTCAATTCAGAAAGCTAGAAAAAAAACAGCATAAATCTAAAGAAAACAGAAAGGAAATAAAGATAACAGATATTACAACACAGAAAACTGATTCTGTGAAACAAAATTTTCATCGACAAACCCTTGCAAGTTTATTCAAGAAAAGATTAAATATGAACCAGGGGTGAAGTTCAAGCTAGTGACTGAAGCCAGTAGCTGCCTAAGAATGCAGAAACATGAATGCCCCAGGGGCTCCAGAGCAGGTCCCTGCTCTGCAGAGGACGGGGCCACGGTTCCAACTTGGAGGTGGCCCTTTGATCACAGAAACATGGTCTAGAAAGCAAAAGAGAACGGGGTAAGAAGGAACTGGCAAAAGTCACCATCAAGAAGGAAGCTCTAGAGCTAAGAGGGACAGAGATGAGCTCTGCTGGAGCACATGTAGCATAAGATCTAATTGCCCTAACAAAGGGATTTGTGCTTGCAGGGGAATATCCACAGGGAATTAATTTGTTGCAATAAATACCTTTTCCTTTGTGGAGGGTGGTGGGTCGGGGGAGAAAAGGCATAAACAATTTCAGGAATAAAAGGCACAGATACAGAGGACATTTACAACGGGAGTAAGAAAAGGGAATGGGGCCTGAGTCATAAGGAAATCCAGTTAAAGACTAGGTAGAGCAGACGGAATGGAGAAAGGTGAAGTAAAGAGTGGCCAAAGAGATGTGGGCTAGAAAGGCAGAAAGAAGTTGAGATTAAAGTGTCATGACGTGCACAGTGAAAAAAGAATGTGACAACTATTCGTTGTATGTTCATGTATAACTGAAAAATTGTGCTCTATACTGGAATTTGATACAACATTGTAAAATGACTATTACTCAATAAAAAATGTTGAAAAAAAGAAAAAAGAAAAAAACAGTGTCATGACATGGAGTGCTTCAATAAAGAGAAGATGACCAGCTGTGTCAAATGCTGCTGAGAGGTCAAGGACGCTGCGGGCTGCATGGTGTCTAGCGACTGCGCAGCGTGAAGCTGAGTAACCGGTACCTTGAAGAGATTAGAGCAGTGGGAGCCAAGGTCACAATGGAGTGGAAGGACAACTGTTTCTACCTGAATTAATAATTTTGGAGCTGAAGCCGTTTCAGCTGACAAGACCCAGAGTGTCACTATGGGAGAGGGCCATAGAGGAGGTCACGGGGGGTGGACATGGTAGTCAAGAAATCGAGGAGCCAAGGAGCTTCATGGGCTCTGCGGTACTCATGAAACCACCCAAGACGGCAGCAGGAGCAGGAGAGGAAAGGCAGGCTGTGAGGCAGGTACCAAGGTGCTCCCAATGAGCAGAGGTGGCCAAGAAGTCAGCACAAGCTCATGAGGAAAAGAGGAAGATGGCATGAGTCTAAGGGCAGAGACTCAAAGGGACATGCGTAGTGCCAAACGAAGTGATGCCTGGTCTGGAGCTCACTTTGCAGAGCAGCGGTCGGGACCCTGTGAAGCCTTTCCAGTTCAACCTGCACCCACTCTCCGAGCTGTCTGGGAACTGCAAACTGTGGTCGCACCAAGGAAAGCCCTGAGCATAACAGCCACCATTGTTTAATTAGCTGAGCTAATACTGTCCTCAGTCTTGCTAGCTACACGCTCACGTATTCCAAAGTCCAGAGAAGAAGAAGAGCATGTAAAGAGTTGTGCGATTTCTAGGATTAAGTGGAAAGAAGGGAATGGAAGGGAGAGCGTGAGCACTTTTTTCCAAGACGCCAGGACAAGGACAATGTTGCTCCAGGCAATCAAGACACCAAACACAGCTACCTCTTGGATTAACCCAAAACTCTTAACAGCACAAGATTCAAAATTGTGACTAATTTCTAAGAGCCTCTCAACAAATTCAAAAGGGGCTGGCAAGCCTACCTCTCTGCAAGCTCTGGTAATGAACACTAACTAGATTTGTCTTGTGACATGGATTTTGAAAGATTACTGAATTTACTCAAGTAAGTCCTTAGGGGACTGTAACTTCAACCAACTCATTCATTTAAAATGGAACACAATGTGCATCCTATGCACAGGCACTGTGATGAATATAGTGAATAAGGTGGTCTCTGCCCTCGAGTTTCACAGTTTAGTGGAGGAGACAAAGAGTCAGACAAAAAAATGCCAATACAGTGGGAAACAGTGGGAGGACATTCAAAGTAGCCACACAGCAAGAGTAAAGGGAAGAGAGGCTGCTAAACCCCGCCGGAGTACAACACAGCCCAGGCGGCCGGAGCGAGCTGTAGCCCTTGCTTTACCAACTCATCACACCATGAGCTCTTCTCTCGAGGAAACAGCTGTGTCCACTACGTCTGGTCCCCAACACTTAACCCAGTGTAAGATTGTCCATGCAGTCTGCATCTCTTGGTTGCCCATCCAGTGTCTATCTACAGATCTAGTCTCCTGTCTGGAATCTACTCATACTGCAGCTCCAGAGCAATCAGGGTATCAGATAATCCAAACCCCTTGCTAAAGGTATGGGTTAGTCAAGACTCAGGCCACAGGAATGGGCTGGTAATACAATTCGGGGAAACGAGTTAAAGGACGTTTGCTAGGGGCTTCTGTGAAAAAAATCGTCCTTATTCTTCTGAGAAAATAACTAGAAGAACTGTTCTCATCCTGGATCCTGGTTCTCATTCTGGTCCATGTGGTACAGAAATGTGAAGCCTGGAACCCCTACCCCCATTTTGCCTCCTAAGCCAGGCTGACATACAACAGAAAGCAAAACCCAGAGAATCTCTGAAAAACAGAACTGGTGCCCCAGTCAATCTAGTTGGGTTTCCTGTTATTTGCAAACCCAGTATCTAATATTATAACATAGTCAGGGTAAGTCAAACCCTGAAATCCACGAGTGAATCACTGTCCACCAGCTCCCTGTACAGCACATTTCAATGTTCATCCCCTGCTTCCAGAAAAGTCTTTGTTAAACCTAATTCTCAAACTTAAAAATGAGAATCTTATCCCTCTTATTTAAACCTTAGAGAATGACAACTGGTTAAGACCTAAATAATAAAACTGTGGCTCAAAATTATAAAAGTTTATAGAAGAAAATTTATAAACTTATAAATTTAACTACAAAAAATATGAAAATTCTTTATGGCAAAAACAAAAACAGGAACAAACACACGCAGCCCCCCTAAGCAAAATTACAAGATAGATGACAAACAGAAGAAAAAAATCTGTAATTCACATCACAGGCAAAAATCTCCCTGAAGCATATAGAGCTCTCAAAAAAAAAAAAAAAAGTCCAAAAACCCAACAGAAAATGGGCAAAGGATGTGAAACAGATAGCTGATAGAAAAAGAAATACATTTCACTCCTAATATTTAGAAATAAGTTCACCTCACTTGTTACGAGGAGAAAACAAACAAAATTATACTAATTTCTCACCTATCAGATCAAATGCAAAAGTCTGACCACATACTATTGGCAAGGCTGTTGTGCAACAGGTGATCTCACGTGGGAGTACAAATTAGTACAACTCCTCCCTTCGGAGGGCGGTTTGATGATATCTGTTAAAAACATACAGGCATTTACCCTCTGACCCAGCAGTATCTCCTCTGGAAATACATACTACAGATACACCTGCCTCTGTGCAAAATAATACACATGAAAAGTTATTCACTGCAGCTTTATCCGTAATTTAAAAAAATATTAACAGCCAGCAGTCATCTTGTTAAATAAATTGTGGCACATCCACAGCATGGAGTATAAAGCAACTATAAGAAAGAGTGAGGAAGCTCTCTATTTACTAATATGTAAAGATCTCCAATATATATCATTAAGCAGAAAAAACAAGATGCAAAATATCATGCACAGTTTGCTCCCTCCTCAATCCCTTCAAATCTCTGCTCAAATGTCATCTTATTCTTATAACAACAAAAGGATGAGTCAGAAACAAATAAAATGATTATAGGGAAAGGAAGGAAACTTAGGGGTCAGGCAGAAATGGAAGCTAGACATCTCTGAATGTAACTGTGCTGTATGGTTCTGATGTCAGAACCATGGAAATATTTTATATAATTAAAACACAAAAATGAATTTGTTTTTGACAACTTTAGAAAGGTCTAACTGATATACAAAGAACTGCATATATTAAATGCGTACAATTTGATGAGTCTGGACATATGCAAACACTCATACTACCAACACCACAATCAAGGTAACAGACAATATCTAACACCTCTCAAAGCTTCCTCGTGTCCCTTTATTTTTGTTTTCTGTGGTAAGAACACTTAATATGACAGAGATATAAGATCTACTCTCTTAGCAAATCTTGATGTGCACAATTCCGTCCTATTAACACAGGCATTATGTTCCATAGAGAGCTCTAGAATTTATTCATCTAGCATAACTGAAACTTACACATCCCCCCTCATGCACTAAAACTGAATTAGAGTAATAGTTGGACAATTTGGGTAAACTTACTTAAAAACAACAACAAAGAATTGTACACTTAAAATAGAGGGCAGGAAGGTACAATAATTTTAGTGGATTAAGTCTGAAGACAAGCGAAAGAATTAAAGAAAGCTGTAAAGACCACTGCCTCTCCAACTTTAGTGAGCATGAGTCACCTGGGGGCCCTCCTAGAATGTGAATTTTGATTCAGTAAGTCTGGAGTGGGGCACAATTCTGTACTTCCAACAAGCCCACAGGTGATGATGCTGGCGGTGCGGGTCTGTGGACCACACTTTGAGGGTCCACATAACAAGAGGAGCTTTGCTCTAAAAAGCAGCTGAGAAATGGGGCAGCAGCTGCCCCAGGCAAAGGACCTGTAGGGAGTGGGTGGAGGCGAGAAAGGGTCCCCCTCTTTTTAAGACAGAGGAGATAACAGCATGATTGCTGTAGTATTTGATTCAGTCAGGGTTAGAACAGAGAGTGCATGCAAGGGAAATTAAAACAATTAACCATAGCGTCTAAGACAGGAGTATGCTGGAGAGAGCTGGAGTGTGGCAGGAGCTAAAGTCACTGAGAACTGAAGGGAAGTGATGAGCATCCAAGGAGGGGTGGGATAACCGATGGCTTGCGCCCCTGAAGAGAGTAATACACTAATGCAGCACATGACCTCAGAAGTAGTACTGAAAGAAAAAAATACATTGAAAAAAAATTTTAAAAACTCATACTGAGAGTTCTGGAAGCTAGAATATTAGTCAACATTTAAGTGCTCACCACTAAGGAAGACAGTCCTATCCTCCCAAGCCTTGCTCAAGCTTCAACCTTCACAGCGCAGCTCAGGACTCTAGGAAGGAGCCATCAAATGCCACATCATTAGGCCTTGGGCTTCTAGTACGCTGGCACAGAACCCTCTCCCCCTGCAGCCCACCCACCCATCAGAATTCAAGTCAAACGTCACCTTGTTAAAGCCTAAGTTCCCACTGCACTTGAGACAAACATCACATTGTAATCATCTCCTCTGAACCAAAAAGAACACAGAGCCACTCTTGTAGCGCAGTTCTTGTATTTCTCCCTCTATTTAAGGCAGCACGGGCAAAGAATGATCAGGAGGAAAACGAAAAGCAGCACATGGCATGGCCAACTCACAGCTCCAGATACTCAACTGCTGAGTAAAACGCCACCACCAGTACCAGAGATTGCTTCGTGGAGCTAAAAGTTTCACCTGATGAAACAAACCAGCTATCCTCTGCACATTTAATCACACATATGACGCTAAAGAAAGTAAGCCAAGACTTATCTAATAAGGTGCTTAAACTTTCTGTGCCATGGACTCCTCACAATGATGTTTTTAAATACAAAAGATTACAAAGGAGATCAATTATATTAAAATACAGTTATACTACAGTAAACAGATTTAGGATTTTTAAGTTTATTTCACATTGAATAATAGGCTCTAGTAGCAGATCCACCAACTACTATAATTTTTTTCAGTATTTTTTTAACTACTGTAATTTCAAAGTGTAAATGATACACGATACATCTGCAACAACCATAATGTGATATGAAAACATCTGTGATCTTCACTGGTGATGAGGTCACAGGTCTGTTCCTAGTGTCATTTGTTGCTTACAGTCATAATTGAAGAACATGTTAAAATTCAGTTAGAAGTTACAAAAATAAAGATGTAAAATATTTCTTCCCATATAGATTAACATACCTCCTAAATTCCATTCAGATTAAACCATACTAAGTGAGTATCGTCTGTACATCTCACCACCACTTAATCACCCATCTTACAAGACTGTAGTCACTTTAGGCCCAGGGATTATGTCTCATTTGTCTTTGAGTCTATAGGTCCAATAAATGTTAGGTTAATGAACAAGTCACTTATTATTCCAATGGACTGTGAACTCCTTGATGGCAGAAATTCTGTCTCAACAACAATACAGAGCAGGCACTCAATAAATCTTGATAGAATACGTGAGTGTGTGAGCAAATGGTCTCCTTGGTTAGATGACGGGCCTCCTAAGGTCAGAGATCATATCTCACACTTCTTTGATTTCCCATAATCTAGTATACCATTTTTCACACAAAATCACCCAAATATTTACTAAATGAAACATTAAGACAAGACAGAGCCTCTGAAATGAGGATCAAAGTAGAGAATGAGCACCTGTACCAGGCTGGACATAGCAGGGAAAAAAACCCTGCTCAACAGTGAGCTGGCTATGAACCAACTAAAGGAAAAAAGCTTCAGGTCACAGGGACAACCTATAATGTGGTTACTTGAAAATATGTTAAAAATATTCCTATTCTTATTTTAAAATACGAAAACCTTAAAAATTCCACCCTCACGAACGGTTCTTGCTTCTTTCTCATAAAATCAATAGTTTCAGGCAAATTTTCCTACTGCTACAAAACAAGATAAAAGTGTAAGGGGGTGGGAAGGGATAAATTGGGAATTTGAGATTCGCAGATACTAATATATACAAAATAGATAGCAAGTTCACACTGTACAGCACAGGGAATTACATTGAATATCTTGTAGTAACTTACAGTGAAAAAGAATATGAAAACGAATATATCTATGTTCATGTATGACTGAAGCATTATGCTGTACACCAGAAACTGACACACTGTAAATTCACTATACTTCAATAATAAAATATATGTATATATATACACACACATAACATACATAAACTAGATGAAGTGTAGCACAAACTGATTTGGTATGTTTCTTAGTACAAAATACCCTACCTTTAAAAATTCCGTATTACAAAATAGAACTGACAATGTAAAAACATTACTCCATTTTCAAATTACCAATTGTCAGAGAAGCTGTGATGTTGAGAAAAATGCTAAAAGGTAAGCGCAACTGCCAACCAAGGCTCAGAAGTGAAGATAAAGCATTTCTGAAGTTAGAATATAAGGCTACACGTTCTGAATGTACAAAAATGTGTTCTATACACATTTCAGGACAAATCCTCTGTTTGAAATCCAATCCAATATTCATCTCCTTTAGGCAGAGAAATACTTCTCCACTTCACCTTTACTCCTTAATGCCACTTGATGTTTGCATTGCTTACACCACGTGCAGAGCACACGCCTTCTACTTTATATCACAGCGAGCAAGACAAAAACACGAGCTCCTTACAGACAGAAAGTGTCTTAATTCATGTTCATATCTCCCACAGTAGACAGGAATACCTTGTATAAAACAGTTCTGCAATAAACACTTGATGAGTGAGGATTTTTTTTTCAAAGCAAGACATATCTTGTACTCTATTATGAAAAATAGATGCCAAATGTTCAGAGGATAGTTTGTCACTGATATTCTCAGACAATTTTAAATGTCCTGCAAATTTAAACTGAGAATGTCTACCAATTTCTATTTTTGATGTCCTCTTCTAAATATTCAAATAGAACCAGATTTCATATTTCTGCACAAACTAACCTAGATGAAATATAAATAAGATTGTTCTCTAAGATATTAAATATCAGAATACAAAAATCTTCACATTTATTTCTAAAATAAGGTTCTTCAGGCATATAGCCAAACTAGTCAATGACAAAAATCCACTGTTTTGCTTCCTGCTCGAGTTTCTACCAGAGCACAATAAACACTTAAATTAAGTCACCAGACAATAAATTTGATGATAATAAATAGAGGAGACAAGTTTCTTGAGGGCAGAGACTTCATCTACACCTGGCACCTAAAACATGTTATCTAGTCCCTCACATCTGGTAGATGTGTGCCGTAAATATTTGCTTAAAGAATGACATTCATGACTAGTTAGTGGATTTCACTACACATTCTGGGAGCTTCTTACCACTGCTCATATCCACCCATGGAGTCTTTCAAAATCTCATCACCATCCTCCTCTTCAAGGTATCATATGAAAGTTTCTCAAGCCTCCTTTAAGTGATTAAGATGCTTTGCCCTCAGTGTATAAGAATCTATAGTCAAATAACTAAATCTTTATCAATATTTCAAAGTCATTCAGTGGCCTTTAATGGAGGGCAGGGGCCCTACAGGTTTCCACCCAATTCCACAGGCGCCCTACTAAGTTCAATACAAAATTTCTCAAAGTAAATTTGAAATAAAAAATTCTAGACTTCTAAGCCTCTTTCTAAATTATAAATGGGGAGCAGAGAGGTGTGAAAATAACAACTGGGGAGAAAGGTGTGAATATTACCTTCTCTGAAGCAATCGAGGATCTAAAACTAGTCTGTGGAAAAAACGTTTAAAAGGCATCTAGTTCACCTTCCCACACAAAGCACGAATTCCTCCAGGCACCAACAGGTGGTTCTGCTGCCTTTGACTGAGACAGAGTATTTACTATATAGAATGCTCATTCCCTCCCAAGTCAACCCATTACCCTCCTGGATAATTCTGGCTCTAAAAAAAATTTAGCTGTTATTACTATCTGGCCCCAGTTTCATCTCAGCATGGTGAATACCTGAGGTCTTTCTAACATAAAGACCTAGAATCACTACGTGTTCAATGTGCTTTCACAACACACCCTACTCTTCTCAATTCCCACTCAAGAAGTAGGCAAAGAATTCAAGACATGAAGATACTGCCCCAAATATAAAAATGAATTTATTTTCATCAAAAAAATTATTGAGCACAGAGTCATACAACCTTACGAGTTGAAAAGACCTTGGACACCAACTAATTCTACTTCTCATCTATTGTAGGAATTGCCTCAATAACATCTCTGGGCAGTACATTTGTAGCCCGAATCTTAAGATGGAGGGAAAAAGTAAAGGCTTTTTGACTTGAATGTTAAGTCATTCTGTGAATAGTTTTAAAAAGTTGCTTGATAGGACGTATATCTGCTAGGTAACATGGTTCGATAGAAGTAGATCAAAAGTAATCTGTACCATTTGGTTACTTTCCACTACTTTCACTATCTCTTGCTACATAATTTCCAAGTTGTAAGAAGCTAAATTTGTTACCAACTAACAATAATTTAAAATGTCTTTTAAAAGATGTAAGCTACTAAAAATACCTGTTACTTTAGGGCTCAAAATTGAATAGATTTTTCAGCCCCTAAAGATCTTTTTAAAGTAGGACATAAATGGACCTGGACACTTTATCCAGTCACTCACTCAACAAATTAACAGGAGTCTACTCTATGCTGGACACCAGGAAGACAAAAAAGCAGCAAAGATCCTATTCTAAGGAAGCTTTGTTTATAGAAGAGACCAAGAATTACAAATTGAGAAAAGTGCTAGAAAGGCAAAGTATAGGATGCCATAAAAACATGTAATAGGAAAAACTATTTCTAGCCTGTGAATTCAAAGAATATGCCGAGGAAGAAATATTTAAGCTGAGATCTGAATGGTGGCCGTTCACATTTATGTAAAAACAGATCTCCATAAAATGAAAGGGTTGATCCAATAAGCTCAGCTCCCTTTGGCATCTTTATCCTAAAACAACCTTTTTAAAAAAGAGGAAAGCAAAATATGTCATAAAAAGATTTGAAAGTCAGTAGCTGGAAGTTCTTTGTGGGTCTTACTCATCTTTGGATAACCCACATCACCTTGCCTAGCGCAATTATCATAGTAGTCACTCAGATCTTTGTTGAAACGACTAGTTCACTCTCAGTATTAAATCAATGTTCACATTATTTTTAAACAAAATAAATTCACAAAACTAGATATCCTAACACAAGAAACTCCATTCCGAACTTCAGTTGTGAAAAGAAGACACTTTCATCTATGGAACAGGATTGCGATCAAGATTCAAAGGTGGAGGGTGGGGAGGACCAGCTCAGAGTAGAGAGCATGTTCAGCATGGACAAGGTCCTCAGTTCTATCCCCAGTACCTCCATTCAAAAAGAAAAAAGAAAAAAAAAATCAAAGAAATAACATATGGCAAAACGCCAGGGTAAATTCTGAAGGGCTTGACCAAAAAGCTCCATCAGCCTCTTCTCACTAGACGGTCCTTTAGATTCAGTTGTGCCTCTTCACCATGAGACAAAACTGCACCACAGGTCTGCACTCTCTCTCGCCTTGGCTTCTGAGAGAGAGTGAGACTCCATAAACTCTAAGGTTCCTTCTAGCTCTAGAAACAAACTTGTAAATGTTTTAAAGTGGCCAAGATTACAGTCCTCGGCTTAGATTTTAGACTACCTCTTCATCCATTCCATTCCCCCACGACTACACACTTTCTTTCAGGAATGGCAGCACATAGTTCATGATTTAAGTTTTTTAAAAGACCCAGCTTCCATTTGCAGCAATGTGGATGGGTATTATGCTAGAGAATATTATGCTTAGTGAAATCAGTCAGTTAAATATTGTCTACTATCATTATATGGGCATCTAAAAAATAATACAAAAGAATGTATATGCAAAACAGAAACAGACTCACAGGCACAGAAAACAAACTAGTGGTTACCCAAGGGGAGAAGGGGAGAGGGGGAAAGTTAGGGGTATAGGGTTAACAGATACAAACTACTGTATATAAAATAAATAAACAACAAGGATATATTATATAGCACAGGGCATTATGGCCATTATCTTATACTTTCAATGGAGTATAATCTGTAAAAATACTGAATCACTATGCTGTACATATCATATCGGAAATCTTCAATAAAAAATAAATGAAAGACCTAGTTTCCACTAATTTTACAGGCAGATTTAAGTTGAATGTATTCATCCAAATTAGACTTTCTAAATGATCCGATTAATTGTTGTAAAATGTTATATGCCCCCCGCGAAAAACATTTTTAAGAAGAGTCAAAATGACCAAATGTCAAAAACAGATTTATAACTCCTAACCCCAAAAAGTAAATTTTGGCATTTTGATTAAAGAAACCTATCTGATCTGTTTTAAAATCATAAAATAGAGTCACAAAAACAATCACTTATACTCAGAAAAGACAAAAAATAAATGCAAAATCATTCATGGAAAACAAAGAATTTTTTTTTAATGACAGTGTTTAGAAGGGAGTTTAAATGTCTACCATGTAATGCAAATGTATCTACAGGATACTATCACATGAAACTGAAATTTTACAAAAAAGTTAAAGTTCTAAGTAAATTATGCAACTAAAGGCAAATTTACATGTTTAAGACTTGTCTCATTTAAAATAATTTTTTTGGTGTAGTTTTGAAAAGCTCTCCTAGTTTCTCCTTCACTGAATATCTCCCACTAAAAGAGGACACTATTATGATACTTCCAGACAAGAGACCTGTTTTTATGATGCAAGCCACAACTACTATGGTTTGCCACTAGAGTGCTTCACAAATAATATACTTTAAAGAAGTTTT
Source organism: Camelus bactrianus (assembly GCF_048773025.1). Classification (NCBI taxonomy): domain Eukaryota; kingdom Metazoa; phylum Chordata; class Mammalia; order Artiodactyla; family Camelidae; genus Camelus; species Camelus bactrianus. The sequence goes on from NC_133544.1 coordinate 3,177,122, forward strand.
TTTAAGGTAACGCTTGCACTAATTGCTATAAACTGCTAATATAGTTTTTACACACTTTTTAAATTTTATGTAAATAAATTTTAATAACTTAAAATCCTAAACTTATTTCCTGAAAAAAAAAAAATCTGATCCTTTCAGTCTGTCTGTCTGCTGTCAAGACAGCAGCTCCTATTTGACAGCTGCTCTAAGTGTTTAACTATATTTTACATCTACTGAGTGTTTCAAGGCTTTAAAGTTCATTACTGCCATTATGCTATAAATCACAACGTGTGTACGTTCAAGGTCACCCAACAAGTCAGTGACAAAGTTGGGAGGAGGACTAAAACTTCAGCTCCTAGACTACTAACTACACTTCACACTTTTCCAATTCCGAAAGAAAGTCAAGCGAATTTTTCAACAATTTGTAACAGTGTACCTCAAATACAGGAGTACACTTACCACAAACACTAACAAAAAGATTCACCTTGAACAAATTAGACAACTCGCTACAATTAGATACCACTGTCACATCCCTAGTTCTTTTAAACAAGCAAAAACGTACCGCTTCTGGATAAAGAAACTCCTAGAAAATGTTCACTCTTCAATGTATACAATTTATTTTCACACTGACTGAACACTTATAAATTAACCTTTTATCACCGTTTCACAAGCCGAGGTGCTGAGGGGAGCAATTCCCTCACTCTTCCGAGAGTAGACTCAAAGACCACATACCTCAAAAGTAAGCAGTTCTCAATCAGAACAAAGTTACGTAGCCAATGAAAGAAAAACTCTCCTAAGTTGCTTCTGTTAAAGAGATATTTTTAAAGGATGATTACATGCTTGACAGAATTACTGTTAAATCGCCCGCCAGGAAGAATGGTTCTTGTAAAGTAGCTTTTAAGGCATATCCCTTCCTGTTGGGGACACAGTCTGACTAGCTGGGCAAGACTGAGCTGGGCACGCTCACACAGAATCCCTAGGAACTAGCTTAGTTCACTGGAAACATCTTTTCGCCCTCCTAACTGTAGTACTCAGCCCTTCCCCGTACGACAAGGGACAAGCTGACCCTCTCTAACACTCTCTCAAGTGGGGGTTCCCTCCGCGGAGACAGTGACAGCCGTCCTCCCTCGGATGTTTTCGGAAATTCAAAGTGTTAACACCAGAAGGAGAGGCTCCTAGGAAGTGTCAGTGCGGCAGCAGGTGGAGTAGCCCTTCGTGCCGAGCAGGTCCTTTCTGACCTAGTCTCAAGTCCTCTTCTTCCCAGCCCCGGTTCCGCCTTACAGATCTTCCCAAGTCGCCCCGCGCCCCGGTTCTCCAACCCAGAGCTAGACTCTCAACCCTCCCGGGAGGCAAGGCGGTCGAAACAGACCAGACGGCCACCCCACCTCTTCCGGGGACTCGCAGGCCCGCTCCCCGGCCGTGTCAGAGCCCGACGGATCCTGCCGGAGGGGAGGCAGCCGGCCCTTCTGGGGCCTCCCTGCCGGACCCCACCACCGCACGGTTCCTTTCCTCCGCCCCCACCCCTTCGAGACACCCCCGCCACCACCCTCCTCACTCCCGAATCCCCCTTCCTCAGGAGCACTCCAGCGGAGTTACCGGCCCACTCAAAAGTAGGAGCGACGGCCACCCCATCGGTCACCCTGGCCCCCGCTGTCACCGCCCAGCTCCCGGCCTCTGCCCACGCCGCTGGCGAGCCCCGGTGAAGCCCGGGTCGGTACCTTGCGGACCCCCTTGTAGATATAGAAGTAGAGCTCCCGGCCCACATTGAAGCAGAGGCGGTCGCCGTTGCCAGACTGGTCGTTGAGGTTTACGAAGGAGACGCGGACAGGGTTGGATCCCTGCGAGTTGAAGGGCACTCGGTTGGGCCGGCTGTACTCCGAGTGCGGCAGCAGCTTGTACAGACCTTCCCGGGTGGTGAATTGGGTCTTAATCTCGTTCATCTCCTTCCCTCCTCCCTCCGTCGCCATCTTGGAAAGCAGCGTTCATCCTGCCCTAAGTGCCCGGATCACGCCCACCGCGCAGGCGCCGTCCCGGGCTCTCGCTCTCCCCCCGCCTCTTCCTGCTGGCCCCACCCACCCGCGAGCCGGCCCCGCGGAGGCCGGCGAGGAGAAGGGGCGGGCTTGTTTACGGCCCGTCTGCGCAGGCGTGCTCACCTGGCGCGCTCCACGCGGCTGGGCGTCCGCAGGCTCCTCCCCCGGGCACGGCCTCGGGGCGACCCCGTGGCGGCGCAGGTGTAGCCGGCGGGGGTCCGGGGGCGGGCTGGCAGTGCTGCCGCCTCCGCCACCCTCACTGAGGCTGGGCCGGAGGGGGGAAGCCGCGGCGGGGCTACGGTCCGCAGCGCTGAGGTGAGCTCGGGGCGGCCTCCTCAGCAGCCTCCAGTCTTCCCCTGCGGGCCCGGGGACCCTGAGGAGCGGAGAGAGGAGCCGCCTCGGTCGCCGCCCAATTAGGGGTCCGCACGTGGGGTACGGTGACCCGAGCTTGGAAGCCTCCATGTTCACACGACCGGAGGGTGCGGGGGAGCCCCGAGGCCGGGCGGGGGGCGGCCCCCACCTCCGCGGCCTCCCCTGGCCACCCCGCGCGACCGTCTGATGCTCAGGTCAGGAAGCCCTCTGCACCTCCCAGAGTCCGTTTTGCGCTTCACCGTCTGTTTTTCAGGCGGGGTGGCGGGGAGAGGAGTGTATAGATACACAGCATCCGCGTCTGCAAGTTAGATGTCTGAATCCCTATCCGTCGTGAGCACTGGCTGATCTAAGGGAAGCGGGTTGTGCTGGTACTTATGTTCTTCAGTTGGTCTCCACCAGGCGTTTAGAAAGAAAGCCGGGAGAAGGAGGGTCGGGAATGGCTTTGGGAACCCGAGACTGAATCTGAGCAGGATTCACTTCTCTTGCTCAGTAGTTTAATAAGAGCCCTTAATTAAGTTAGAGCCATTGACTTTTTTAAAAAAGGCTCAGCTGGAATCTGCGAAGTTGTTTACTAGGCACAGTTACAGGTCTTACTATACTAGGTTTAGATGTGTAAGGACAGGCACACGTATTGCAGATTAAGCAATCACCATGTCGTTCCTGGGTTTCTTGGCCTGTTGCACTAAAATAAGAAAGTTTCTAAGGTGACAGAAGCATTCTGGTAGATTCGGGGGCGGGGGGAGCCAACAAACGTTACATCAAGAATGATATATTTCTTTTACGTACAAGTCATAGCTAGAGTGTCACAAAAGTAGAGGGAGTTAAGTTCGAAAGTAAGAGGACTCTAAATCATAAACATTTATGTATTACAAAGCAAGTAGAGGCCAGTGGAAACTATGTCAATGATGTAATAATGCATATGACACTAACATCCTGTATCCTTTGTACTTGTTGGCAAAAAAGTACTAGACTAAAATCTTAATGAATACATACCTAAAATACTTAAAGATTTTTTTGTTACAGTTTTTTTAGATGTTAACTGTCTTCTGCTAAAAGTCAGATAGATATCAGAAGTCTTTAAAAATATCGGGATGTATTCTGTGGTCACCATGGATTTATCCCAATTGCCTATAACTGTGTTATTTTATATTGAAAATGTGTATTTATAATGATCTCAAGGGATAATGACATCCCAAATCATCTAAAAACAATTCATCTGTGTTCCCTAGTTATCAGAGGGAAAAAAAGCCTAATACTTTTTGGAGGAAAAACCTCAGCAAACAAAAATTAAGACAAAAAAATTGTATTAGCCCTCAGTTAACCCACAACTTTCAATTGCGCATAATACCTGTATACCTTAGGCTTCTATTAAGGTTTTAGTCTATATAAATTTATCATTTTATTGTGATCAGAGTAATAATAGGCTGTTCACTTTGTCCCATTCAAAGCCTTCGAATAATCTCTATTATACTTTTTCTCTTGTCATCCCCCCACCCCCACCACACTCAGGGATTCAATAAATACCCAAATTTATGTAACTGGGCTTGACCTAAAGTTTATTTCTGATTTTCAGTTTCAAACCAGGTGTCTCTAAATGGATTCGTGCCTCAAATTTATTAGTTTCTAAACCTTATCAGCTCCCTTTCCATACCTTCAAAGTTGAATCATTATATAATAGCTTTGTGAATATTTCCTTATTTTAACTTTTTTGTCTCAACTTTCCTCCTTAAAAAACCCCACCAGATTAATTTTCTTAAAACAATGCTTTGGGCATTACATTCTTTTGCCCAAAAACTCTCTATGACTTTCAATATCCATATTATTTAAGTCATACACGAAGCAGTTCTCAGCCTATACTTACATATCACATAAATCCTCTAGTCTAGTCAAGCTATTCTGCCCTCACATTTAGCTCTTCCTCTTGCTTGAAAAGATCTTCCTCTCCTTTCATCTTCATAACCTGTTCTTCAGGAACTGGTTTGAGTCCTAACTTCACCAAGCCTTTTCCAGGCCTTGGGTGACATCCTTGAAACCAATGATTCTTGATTCAGGTTTCATGGGTGGCATCAGGGAATGTTTGAACCTCTTGTAATTGTATTCAGAATCTTGTATATATGTTCATTACATCATCAAAGTCTATAGCTTTCATCAGATTTTCAAGGAGGTATGACCACCTTCCCCCCAAATTTAAAAATTACCTCTCTAAACTAAATGTGGCACTTCTCCGAGCTTTCGTTTATTATGTGTACCATCCTAACATGTTATCTTCTCTTGGTATTCAACAGCATGTGCTAATTATCTTGTATTGATATTTATCTTTTGGTATGTACATGCTGCCTTTCAACAAGATTGTATGCACACTCCACAATGTGAGGGACCTTCATAAAATTTGTTATCAAATACGTATATTTGAGTGCCCACACCTGTCGCTTTATTGTAGCCTTTTGGATGCATCAGTAAACAAAATCCCTCACTCACGGAGTTTGTATTTTTTTTATTGAAGTATAGTTGATTTGCAATGTTATGTTAGTTTAAAGTGTACAGCAAAGTGATTCAGTAATACATATATATATTCTTTTTCAGATTCTTTTCCATTACTGGAGTTTATATTCTTATAAGGAGAAGATAGAAGATAAACAGTGAACACAAATAAGTAGGTGACACCATGGTTGTGCTAGGAAAAAGAAGTAGAGTAAGATAAGGGGGGTTGGGAGTGTGTTGAGTAGCTTACCGTTTAAAATATGGTGGTCAAGATAAGTCTCCTTGAGAAGTGGCATTTCAGCAAAGACTTGAAAGGGATGAGAGCATGGGCCATGGGAAGATCTGGGGGAAGAGCACACCAAGCAGAGGGAAAGGCCTCAGCAGATACCCCAAGGCAGGAGTGTGCCTGGCATGTTCAAGGAATGGCAAGACAGGCAGTGTGGCTGGAGCAGATTGAGCAGAAAGCCATTGCAGGGTTTAAAAATCCATCTGTGTGCTGGTTGAGAGTAGGCTAAGGGAGGCAGGAGTGGGAAGGGGAGGCCACTTTGGAGGCCAATAGTAGTCACTTACGCCAAAGATGACAGAGGCTTGGATGAGAAATGGTAGCAGTTGAGATTAACAAAGGTTAGAGAATCCTAGTTGTATTCTGAAGGTAACACCGATAGCATTTCCCAGCAGATCAGATGTGACTTGTGGGAGAAACACGGAGGAGTCAAGAATGATTCCAGAGTAGGCATAAGCAGCTGGAGGGTGGAGATGAAAAGGCTGAAGAAGAGCATGCTTTGAAAGAGAGCAAGAGCTCAGTTTTGAACTTGCTGAGTGTGCAGTGTCCCTAAGGCATTTACAAGAAACGTCCAGGACGCAGCTGAATAATCAGATCTGGCGAGGAGTCTTGCCTTCCAACTGGTATCTGGCAGTTATTAGCTCATAGATTGACTTAAAGCCTGGATCCCATCACCAAGGAAGTGAGTGGGAACAGTGGGACAATCTAGGAGGTGGAGGAGAAGAGGAAGAATTTTCATTGATGAAAAAAGCATACCATATTTTTGCAACTTAATACATATGGAGTATTCCATATGTATTAAGTATTAAAGTATTCCATACTTTAGGCCAAATTTGCTGTTTTTCAGATTCAGAGATTACTCCATTAAGATGCTGAAAAGTGTGAGTTTTTTGGGGGTTTTTTGTTTTGTTTTTTAACTTTGAAGGGAAACAGTGTTTGCTGCAGTGACCTTATAAAGAGAAATGGGGGTAGGCAAGTATCTGTAGAAATCACATTCAGATTTTTTACTGACTCGCTATGTAAAGTAACCAATCTGTCATTTATCTTGTTGGATGAGCTTATTCGATTGTATTACGACTCAGTACTTATAAAACCATTATGGGACTTGAAAACGAATTTGGAAAACAGCATGACATAATGTCCTTGATACAGCACTCTTTCACATTTGCAACATGGTCAAACTGACAAACCATCAGAACTGCTAAACTACGATATGTTTTTTGATACAAATTGATTTATATAAAGTCTTATTCTTTCTTAAATAACCACTATTAAGTTGGGGCAATACTTACTATTTCACACATATCTTGAAATAAAAGTGTTTTTTAAAAGGTCTTTTAGGATTTTCAAATACAGCCCATTTTGTGAGAGCGTGCTATGTAGGCATTATGCTAAGTGCTTTTACACCCTCTCATTTTCATGCACAACCTTGTAAAGTAGGCACCCTTATCACCCTTCTACGAATGAGAAAATGAAGTGTCAGAGTAACGAAATGACTTGTGCAAATTCCTACCCTAGAGCTAGGTATTAGCAGAAACAAAATTTGAATTCAGTTTTCCAAAGAGAAACATCTTGGAGTAAAGCAGCAAAATATACTCATTTTTAAACTATACATTGCTAAAAGGAGAAAAATAGCAATTCAAATGAAGCAATGTATTTTTTTTAATTCAAAGATTTTTTAAAAACTCAAAACTAGGAATGACAACCACAGAATGGGAGAAAATATTTGCAAATCATATATCTGATAAGATATTGTATGTAGAATAAACAACTCCCACAACTCAAGAAACAACCTATTTTTAAAATGGGCCAAGGACTTGTATAGAAATTTCTCCGAAGAAGATACACAGATGGCCAGTAAGAACATGAAAAGATGCTCAACATCATTGTCATCAGAGAAATGCAAATCAGATCCACAGTGAGATCCCACTTCACACCCACTAGGGTGGCTATAATCGAAAAGACAGGTAATACCAAATGAGTATGTGGAGAAATTCAAACCCTCATCTCCTGCTGGTCGGAATGTAAAACAGTGCAGCCACTTTGGAAAATAGTCTGGTATTCCTCAAAAGTTTAACCAGTTATCACATGACCTAGCAATTCCACTCTTAGGTGTACACCCAAGAGAAGTGGAAACACGTCCACACAAAAAATTGGACACGAATGTTCATAGCAGCATGAGTCAATAGCTAAAAGGTAGGAACAAACCAGATGTTCATTAACTGATGAATAGATAAGCAAAATGTAGCCTGTCCATACAATTGAATATTATTCAGCCATAAAAAGAAATGAAATACCAATGCATGCTACAGCATGGATAAACCTTGAAAACATGCTGCATGAAAGAAGGCAGACACAGAGGCCACGTATCACATGATTACATTTATGTGAAATGTCAAGAACAGGCAAATCTTTAGAGACAGAAAATAGGTTATTGGTTGCTTAGAGATGGAAGCACCCTTCCATGAGGGGGAAGGAGAAGCGACTGCTAATGGGTGTGGTGTTTCTTTTTAAGGTGACAGAAATGTTCTAATGTTGATTGTGATGGTGGCACAATGCTGAATATGCTAAAAAAAACCACTGAATTTTATGCACTTGAAATGGATGAAATGTATATGGGTTCAATCCGAACTGTACAGTGCCCAGTTTATTTTTCAAACAGCTACTAAATTTTAGGGATAAATACTTATGTATTAGGTTGTTTGGACTTATAAACAGAACTACTGGGTGTTCTTTTGGTCTAGGGGTGACTTGAAGAAATTCCTGAGATGCTAAGGGCTCTGAGAACCAAGGAAGTTCAGGAATCTCTGTCAGAAAGTGTGAACCTCCCTCAGTTTCCAAGCTGTACATGCATTTGTATCTGTATCTGAACCCACTCTGACTCTTCTAGGATCAAAGGAAGAGGTATCTCTTCTTTTCAAAACTAATTTTTCCACCATGCTCTTGTAGTAAGTCCCTCTTGACCCCTGCAGGACGGCAGCTCCACAGTGATTTTCCCTGCCTCCTGGACAAACTCCCACACTGCGCTGCCTGCGCTGCCTCCTTGCCTGCAGCCCAAATATGCTGATCAAGGAAAGAGGGGAAACAGTGGTTAGTTCTGCCTGAGAGGTTGGTGGTGGGACTGGTGGTTGTCAACAGAATTACTCTTTTTATCCGATTAACAAAAGCACCTCTACTTACTGTCCAAGCTCTCCACTCCGAGCCTTAAAAGACCCACAGCTGTCTCCCACCCTCATCTAAATGCAGCTCCATGTATGCTGTTTTAATATTCTCAGACTCTAGGGATAAGACAGAAATATGGGTTCCAAACTGTAGCGGTGGAGGGGAAAATGTAGGGAGAAAGTGAGAGAATCAGTTGTCACAAGGCTATGACACTCGCTCACAAGCACAGAACCAGCTGACTCATTACTCAGAGGGTTCTTAGAGCTGGACCCACGTGAAGACATCACTTTTTGAAGCTAGAACTTGTGCCAGCTTCGCTTTTCATTGTTGAGCTCCTCCAGTGAGAGGTTCAATGACAGCCTGTCCAAGGGATTTATCTCTAGAGATTAGAACAAGGACATTCAAGCTTAAACCTCAGTAACAATTTCTTTTTCTGAGAATCTTAAGCAAGACAGAGAAAAGTCTGAAAAAAAAAAAAGTTGGTGTGCTGTATGTCAAACATGTTTACAGGCTGCTTGGACATTACCGGGAGAGCTCAGCCAGCCTCTGGAGTACCGCGGCCGTGGGGCGGCTGGTACAGTGGGCTGATTTCTAGCCATAGGCCGCTGTGGAGAGTTGCGGGGGTGGGTAGGCTGCGATAGGAAGGAAGAAGCATTTGTTCATTTAAAAATACACTTTAGAAACAGACTTACAGACATAGAAAACAAACTTACGGTTACCAGGGGGAAATGAGGTGGGGAGGAATAAATTGAGAGTTCGAGATTTGCAGATACCCATTACTATACATAAAATAGATAAACAAGAGGGTCTGCTGTGTGTAGAACACAGGAAACTATATTCAATACCTTGGAATAGCCTCTAATGAAAAAGAACATGAAAAGGAATATGTATGTAGACGTCTAACTGAACCGCTATGCTGTGTGCCAGAAATTAACACATTGTATATCGACTATACTTCAATTAAAATAAATGAATAAATAACAAAAAATAAATAAGTAAAAAATCTACTTTAGGAGTTACTGTTTGGGAAAGTAAAGATACAGTTTATGATATTAAAAAGATCCAGTCTAGGACAGGGTGGGGAGTATTCTCCAAAAGGTTCTCTTTAAAAGGGGAATGCTACGGTTACCGACGCAGTTAGATGCTGCGTTTACTGAGAGGAGGAACCCTTCTTCTTACTCTTTAAAATTGGAAGAATTCCCTGGGGTAGCATGAAGCACATAATAGATGCTCAACATATACCGAATTGAACTTCTAGTTTTCCCCTTATCCATCTTCCTCATATTTTTGTCTTTTTTTTTCCTTTCTCTTCCTGGTATTTCTGTTTATACATGCTCCCTTACTGAGCTGTGGTATTTGTGGTTCCTCATACCTGTCACACCTGCGCTTTCGTGCCTCTGCATAAGCTGAATTCCCTCTCCTCTGTTCATCGGAGAGGATAGAACGCCGCCTCATTCTTTAAACCTTAACTGGAAAACCGCCCCTGCCCGGCTTGCTGTTTACCCTGCCGGTTCATCCCTCAGGTTTCGACTTAGAGGCTGCTGTCTTAGAGGGGCTTCCCGGACACCCCACGTCTAAATTACGGCACCCTGTTATTTTCTCAGCATTGTTATTTCCTTTATAGCCCTTGACACAGTCTCTAATAATATGTATATGATAGACCCACACAGATGTCTGTGTTTACTTACGTAACTCCCACCTCCCCAGGAGACTGTAAGCTCTTGGAGAACAGGCGCGCTATCTCTTTTGTTCAGTGTCTTCTCCCTAGGTTGGGGCCTGACATTCAGCAGGTACTCCACATAGATTTGCCAAATGAATGACTCACATCCTTTGAGAAACATTCTCTAACATCTAGCACTTAATGTTAATACTTAACTTTATTATGGCATTTATCACGTCGCTGTTTCATCTCACCAGATTGTTAGCTACACGTGATTACAGTTCACATACTTGAAAACATGCTCCTTCATGCTTGCTTTTCTCGTATCTTACCCCAGAGGTTAAACTCGGCTTCAGGGCCACATCCCTTGTGATTTCGGATAGCTCTCCCTCTAGTGTCTTAACGGGGCTTCAGCCCCCTGTTTACTTTATGTATTTGGCTTTCAGGTAAACATTTAGGGTGCCCCTTGTTCACTCACTGTCTTAGCCCCAGCTGGCTTCCCTCTCCCCAAAAAACAAACACGAAACAAAACCCTGTCCTGTCCTTGGAGAATAATCTTTCTTTAGGGTCAGATTTTAATTTAGTAGGATAGAATATTGAATTTGCTGGAAAGGTTTTAACAGCATAAGATTTATCAACTGAATACTTACTGTGGCTCTGGATCTGTGTATTGGGATAAGAAAGGATTATGAACTAGGGCACTGAACAATTTATTTCTCTTTTTACCATGTCTTTCTCATATAGATCATTGGTGCTCAGCAGCTGTTTAGTGGATTGAATATGTACCCAAAAAAGAGCACAGGACTTGAGGTCAAAAGATGTGACATGAGTTCTACTCATGATCTTACTATCTAATACTGTGTTGGAAGTGCTAGCCAGCACAGCAGGTGACAGTTCAAGTGACATAAGTTATTAGTTATCCATGACTGCATGTTGAAAAACCTAGGAGGGTCAACTGGAAACCTGAGGAAACAAGTATAGCAGGTTATAAAATTAATATTCAAACATCAGTAACTTTCTCATGTCAAAATGGTATCTAATTTAAATATAGCTAAAGAAAATATCACATCCACAACAACAAAGTAAGATGTAGAAGTGAACTCATCACACAGGGAAGTAGGGGCCTTTAATCATTGACTACAGTGTGAATGGCGCCCCCTGGGGTTGAGCTGAGGCAATGTCTTGGAATATATTTAGAAAGTTTTCAGAACTGCTTGAATAATACTTTAAAACTATGAAAAAACTAAATAAAATAATTCCATGAAAACTCCTTCTTCTTGGGTAAGAAGACTCAACAATGTAAAAATGCTGATTCTTCCTGAATCAATATATGAACTGAATGCAATCCAAATCTGAATCAATAGATTTTCTTAGGACTTGTGAAAATTATTCTAAATTTCATTTAGAAGAATAAATATCTAAGAATCACTATGGAAAATTCTGAAAAAGAAGAATAGTGTTGGGAATGAGTTTTCCTCCCAGTATTAATGTATACTATAAAACCTCTTTAATTAAAGCATCAATGGAATATGACAGAGCAGAGAACTAGACCCCAGTAAAAATGGACAACTGGTAAAGATGGCAAAGTTCATTTAATGAAAGGTATTGGAACAACCAGCTAGTCATTTATAATAAAATAAATATGGATTCCTAATTCCATTCGCATACCAAAATAAACTCCAGATGGATCAAAGATTTAAATATAAAATTTAGCCGTAAGAGTCCAAAAAGAAACTGGTTCAATAATATATTTATAATCTTAAAATGGGGAAGACTTTTCTAAACATATCCTGAAACTCAGAAGCGTTAGGACATTTTTATTCTATATCTTGCATGGCGCAAAACACCATTCAAAAAGACAACAAACTTGGAAAAAATATTTGTAACACATATGGCAAGAGGATAATATCACTAAAAAAAAAATACTTCTTAAGATCAGTTAGAAAGGAAAAATAACCCAGTGGAAAAAATAGGCAAAGGATATAAGTAAGCAATTCACAAAAGCTGCATCTATCACTTTTTGTTTATAACTTCCGAGTTTCCTGCCGTCCCCACTCCGAGATGCTCAACTTTTCTAACAATGAAAGACGTGCAAGTTAAAACAAAAATTTTTACTATCACTTTGGAAAATACAAATTATCATTAAAAGTTTGATAATAGTGTTGCCACAGATTTTTTGTGTTGGCAAAAATATCAAGAAGTAGGCACTTTTACTCCCCATTCATAGGAATGTAAATTGCTATTCTTTGGAGGGTAATTTGATAATGAGTCAAATCATTTATTGTAGTTATGTGATTTGATTCAACAACTCCAATTCTAGGAATTTATTCTCACAATGTACAGAGTTTATGTATTTTAGAATTTTCACTGAAACATTACTCTTAGTAGTGAAAAATTGAAAATTACTATACCCATCGAAAGGAATTAAATAAATTTTTGGAAATGCCATACATTTACCTGTTAAAAAAATATGTAAATCCACGTACACTGTCATGGAAAAATGTCCAAAATATATTAAGTGAAAAACATTAATTTGCTGATAAGTATGTATGATATGATTCCATTTCTGAAAAACTAAAACATATATACACTTAGGGGTTTTTTAAAGCCCTGAGTTTAAGAACTGACTTCATTACTTACTTTTTCACTTCATAGAGTAACCTCTCTGAATCTCTTTTCTTGTGCCTAAAATTAGAGTGTTATAAACATACCTGTTAGGTATGTGAAAAGGCCCAAAAGACAAAATGTACGTAAAAGCTCTTTATAAACAGTAATACACTGTATAGTCATTAAGTGTAGATGACTTCCTTAATCTATATTTTAATAAAGCTAATAAACGTGATTATTTTTTGAACTTGATTTAATACTGTAAAGCTTATTATCTTTTTGGTCTGCATAAGTAATTCTTAAATTTTTAGAAGGTAACAGATGCCTTTGAAAATCCAGTGAAAGCTTTAAGCCGCATTCCCCAACCTAAATGCATACACGTACCAAATTTTACACACAACTTTATGGGTTCCATAGACAATTCCTCAAAACAAAACTACAAAATAATTCTGTGGATTCCTGCTATAAATTCTAGTCTTCAAGGTGCACAGAGGAGAGGAAAATGCTTCGTTGCTGTTACAGATGGACTTGTGTCCCCCTGAAAGTCACGTTAAAGTCCTAGCCCTCAGGGCTTGTGAACATGGTCTTACTTGTAATACAGTCTTTGCAAATGTACTTAAGATGCCATCGTCAGGGTCGGCCCTGCTCCATGAGACCGGTGTCCTTATGAGAAGAAGAGAGGCGCACAGAGGCTCAGGGGTGGGGGGCACCGTGTGAGGCAGCAGCAGCGTGTGAAGCGCTGTGGCTGCAAGCTAAGGCACCCCAGGATGGCAGCAAACGCCAGAAGGAAGCCACAGGCAAGGAAGGGCCTCCCCTACGAGTCTCAGAGAGCGTGGCCGCGCCTGCACCTTGACTTCGGACTTCTACCTTCCAGAACTGTGAGACAATGAATGTTTTAAGTCACCTGGTTTGTGGTACTTTGTTACCTCAGCCCTGAGGAATGAATACAGACGCTCTAGGTGATCAGGATATCCAAAAACAACTGGATTTTAGAGGTGAAAAACATGCAGATTAAGGGGGGAAGGGGATGAATTATCATTATTTACAAATGATATTTTTGCTTGGAAAATGCAAGAGAATGAATAAAGAAACTATTGCAAGCAGTAAGATTTCAGTAAGGTAGCTAGGTACAAAATTGCTGTACAGAAATCAATATATACACAAGCCATGCTAGTTAGCAGATATAGAAAAGGTTCTATTTACAATAGTTGTGAATAAGATAAAACCTAGGAATATGCTTAGTAAGAACTGCAGGATCTTTATGGTAAAGACTTTCAAATGTTATAGAAAGACTCAGAAGAACAAGTGGAAAGGCACAGCACATTCTTGAACAGAAAGGCTCGACATCATAAAGATGTTAGTTCTTCCTAAATTTATAAATTTAATGTGATTCCATTAAATTCTGAATTATATTTGGAAACTAGACAAGATGACTTCAAAGCTCAAGTGGAAAAAGTAAGAAGAGCCAAGAAAGTTCCGAAAAAGAAGAAATGGGGAATCAGCGCTACCAGATATTAAAAGACACAACAGAATGATTATAAATAATGTAGCAAGGGCATGAATAGACAGGTCAACAGAACAGCATGAGAATTCTAGAAATAAAGCCACGCAAAAATTTTGTATGTTTTGTATTTTTTTTAATATTTAATATCTGTGAGTAAAAGATGAATGTTTAATAAATAGACTTAGGACAAGTAGGTAGCCATCTGGGAGGAAAAAATCTAAATGGATGAAAGGTTAAAAACATAAAAAAGAAAACATAGAAGCAGTGAGGGGAGATCTGCATCATTGGATTCGACCAGCCACGGATCATGCAGCCCTGTAGTATGTATTTACTGAAAAAATATTCGCATGTAAGTGGACTGGCACAGTTTAAACTTGTTCTTCAAGGGTCAACTGTGGCAGACGCCATAGTCCCTACTGCTATTGTGGCATTTTGGTCCCTCCCCAGCTTAGGAAGGGGACTTGCAGGGACCTTTCCTTCCAAAACAGAAAAAAAAGGGAAACAAGGAGATGTTATGGTTCACCACAGGCAGTTGTCTGCTTCTGCTCCCCCTGTGCCTGACAAACTCCCATGTGGTGGAGCTCAGGCTAGGGCCAGAGCCCTGCTAACGGGCACCTAGGGAAGGGTGGGCACGGTGGAGGCTGGGGTTGGCCTCCTTTGCTGTCCCTCCCGTCCAGTCAGCCACTCATGTCAGGAGACGCAGAAGGCCTGGTAGGCATGCCTGATCCCAAGGCTGTGCTGCCCCCGCTGCACTGGAAGCTCCCTGCGCAGTTGTCCCTCTCCCAGCTTTATATAAATTCTCTGAATCACCTTTGCCGAGAAAATTTAAATGTTTGTTTTGTTTAAAAAAAAAAAAGTTTTCCCTTTGATAAACCACTGTAAGCAAGTCAACAAACAAGAAACTGGAAAAGAGCTCCTAGAAATCAACCCAGGAAAGGAAAATGACCCGGTGGGCCAAGGGCACGAGCAAGCATTTGAGGGGAAAAGAAATTCGTCTCTTACCCGTGAAAAGATGCTCAAACTCAGACTGAAGAAAAGTGTAAATTAAAATATATAGATAAAATATTTCCCACCTGTTTTCAAAGTGAAAAAGTTTGCTGTTTACAAAGTTGTGAAGAAACAGTCATGTCTTGCTGATGGTGGTGGTGCAAATTAGTGTAAGCTCAACAGAGAATAATTTGGCTATAATTATTCCAAATCTAAAATGTCTGTACTCTTCAATCCAGCAACCCCACTTCTTGGAGTCTATCCTACGTATATCCTTGCAAATCTAGATTCCCATCCTCTTGGGAATCTGAAAGTTTATTCTTTGGAAAAAGCAAAACAAAGAGTTTTTGTGCAGGGATTCTAAACCAAAGTAAGGTCACAAGCAGTGTCTTGAACATGGGGATTAAGTAAACATGTGACTACTGAATGCCAAATCCTCGTTTTTCTCCCCACCAGTCCCCCAGAACACCGACAACCAGGGCTTTACTCCCCATGCAGAAATTTTAGAAGATTCTTTTCTGGAGAATCTGACAGTTCCCAAGATGTAGGCATAAGAGGTTTCCTCAAGAAATAGCCCATGCAGATTACCATGCAGTGAACCCCAAAGCCCGACTATCCTAAAAACCATGTGCTCAGATCTTCCAAACAGCCTCTTGGTCTCCAGCTCTTAGTCATAAGCAGACAGCCAAGGATTATCCACACATCTGAGACAAGCCTCGAAATGTTGAGTTTTAGAGATCAAAACAGATGAACAGAAAAAAAAGCAATATTGGATAAAACAGGCCATACAAGGGAGATGAAAATTTTAAAACAAATGTTAATATTCTCAAATAAATAGATGTTGCATCTGTGAATCAAAACAGGATTACCTTTTTTGTAAGAAACTTCAGAAAATAAAGAAGGCCTCTTGGATGTTAAAAACATGATAGCAGAAATAGAAACAGCAGAAGGGTTGGAAATGAAAATTGAGAAAATCTCCCAGAAAGAGCAGCAAGAAAAACAGGAATCTTTGGAGAGTAAGAGAGAGGGAAGGGGACCGCCCTACACAGTCAGCATCCAGGCACTGGAGGAGGAAATCCATAAAATATCCAAGAAAAATGTCCAGTACTGAAGGACATGAGTTTACAGAATAAATGAGCCCAACTGTTACCCAGCAAAATGGATAAAAGGAAATCCATACCAAGGCACATCATTGTGGAACTTTAGGCCACTCAGAATAAACAGTTGTTCCCATTGTACTGGCATGTGAGAGAGAAAGAATTCTTCATTTCTTAATGCAATGTTGAATATCTTTGTTTCAGACTTTATCCTCTCCACCCCCTTACTAATACAAAATGACAACACAAAAGACAAGATGGTAGCTACCTCAGGGAGGGGCACACAGGGATCTTCTAAGATTTGATAATATTCTGTTTCTTAACCTGAGTGATAGGTACATTGCTATTGGTTTTATTCTTATTCTTTAGAATATATGTATGTATGTGTATGTGTGTATATATACATACATATATATACTCTTTTGTATACCCACAATTTTAAAAAGTTAAAAATACAGTAATAATGAAGTACCATTGACCCTTGCCAAATTGGCAGATGTTAAAAAGTTTGAAATATACAGCATTGAAGAGTATGTGACAAAACTAGCATCTTTGTAAATTCTGATAGGATTGTAAATTGATGTAAACTTTTTGAAGTATAATTTTGCAGTATCTATGAAAATTTTAAATATATAGAGCAAATCAACAAAAAGGCAACCCAGTTTTTTAAATGAGCAAAGGACTGGAGCAGACACTTCACAAAAGGTAACATTTGGATGACCAATAATCCTATGACAGGGTGCTCAGCATCATCACTCACCAGGGAGATTCAAAACAAAAGCCCAGTAGTATCCTTGCACTCACACCGGAAGGGCTAACATTAAAAGCACTGAAAAACCAAGTGCTGGTGAGGAAATGGAACAACTGGAAGTGTAAATTGGTTACAACCACTTTGGAAAGTGTTTCTGCAATACCTACTAAAACTAAGCACATGGATGAACTAAAATACATAAACCCTATGACCTAGTAATTCCACTCTTGTGTATACATCTGAGATACATACTGTGTGCATCAAAAAATTTTCTTAGTAGCTTTATGTATAATAACCCAAACTGGAAATAACCCAGTGTCCATCAGCAGTAGGATGGTCAAGCGGGTTGTGGTATATGGACGTATTTCTGTGGAATACCACGCAGCAATGACAACGTACCTGCTGCTCTGCACACAGCGTGGACGAGTCCCGCAGACACAGTGTTGAGTGGAAGTAGCCAGCACAAAAGTACATGCTGTAAAATTCCATTTATATGAAGTTCAGAAACAAAACTAGTCAAGAGTGTCGTGATAGTGGTTATCTCTGAGGGAGATACTGAGAAGGGGACACAGGGAGCCTTTTGGGGTGCTGAAAATTCTCTGTTTTGATCTAAGTGTCTAAATTTGTAAAACCATCAAGTTCTATGTAGGGCTTGAGTACTTTATGTAAGTTATACTTTAATTAAAAAAGTGAAAAAGAAATCCCATTGTCTAATAAAAATTAAAATAAAATAGAATGCCCATAGCCCTACTAACGTCAGGACTAGACTGGAGTGACCATCAACTCTACTACCGTTTACCACTGTACTGAAGGTATTAACCGAAGCAGTCAGACAAGAGGAAGAAATTAGATGTGTAAAATATTTTAAAAGAGGAAGAAAACTTTTACTATTTGTTGATTTAAAAAAAACTGCCCTTAAGAGAATTCAGTGAAGTAATAGGATATAAAATTGTCTACAGAAATCAGGAGGCTTCATGCACACAAATACACAAAGGCATTGCAGTGAGCATCCTCGTGTGTGTCCTCTTAAGGACGCATGTGAGCATTTCCCCTGGAGTGTGCCCAGGAGCAGGATTGTTGGACCCTCCTTTTGATGGAAGCTGCCAGATGGCCGTCTAGAAGAGCTGCGCCAGCCGACACACCCACCAGCAGTGTGGCTAGTGTTTGCCACGGCCCTGCAGAATGTGCTTCTGCAAAACTAGAGGCTAAACCAAGAATGAGGAAGGCATAGGAGCTCGGAAGCAAGGATTCTAGTCTAGGAAAGTGGGGAAAGGAATTCCCAGAAGGATGTGAGGCTGTGGGAAGGAGGATTCCAGGAAATTAATAGGTGAGCCACTGCATTTAAGTGGTGTGAAAATATTATATTGATTGGTATTTGAAGGATCTGTTGGAGACTTTAGGGAAAAAATTTAAAAAATGCAAATGTAAATACGAGGCAATCCTTGGCAGAATAAAAGCTATCAAAAATAAGAAGGAGGGATGTAGTGGTACCCTTTGGGCTCATCACTGAGCAACTTTTACACATCCTTAAAAGTGTAAACACTGATTATTGATTTAACCAAAATTTATTGTAAACTATGATGAGAAGATGAGGCAGCAGAAGCAAGGGTTAGTGGTGGTAAAAGAGCTAAATCTTCACCTGTCATAACAGGAAGCCCGTAGTAGCTATCGGTGACTTAAAACATTTGGAAACTGCTAAGGGTTGAGAGTGAGTGGTTGTCTGTGTGTAGCAGGTAGAGGAAAGGGGACTGGTAGGGCTGGGGGCCACTATTTTTCATTATGAGCCTTTTAGAACAATTTTATTTATTTATTTATTTATTTATTTATTTTTGGAGGGGAGAGGTAATTAGGTTTATTTACTTATTTATTTTTAATGGAGGCACTGGGGATTGAACCCAGGACCTTGTGCGTGCTAGGCACGCACTCTACCACTGAGCTATACCCTCCCCCAAGAACAACTTTATTTTTAAACTGTATGTTACTTTGAAAAAATTAGTTTAAAAATAATTTTAGATTGTGATAAGAATTATAAAAGCAGTAGCAAGCTCTGAGAATTATGCTCTGTTATAATCCAATTCTATACATTTGGAAAATAAAGGTTGCAAGATACCTATGATCTGTGCAGTAGATCAGATTCAGGAACATTAAAAGATGAGAGCTTAGAGGTGTGCATTGTCACACTGACAGTAGATCAAGCCTACATTAAAACAGCGTTCATCAGTGGTAGAGCACGTGCTTGGCGTGCATGAGATCCTGGAGTCAATCCCCATTGCCACCATAAAAATTTTTTTTAAATACACCTTCTTACCCTCCCTCCCCCCAAAAGAACAAAACAAAACAAAACAAAACAAAACAAGTTCATCAGTGTCCTGAAACAAACATCATCATATACATTCAGTACATACAGCATCCTCTGTGTCAGATGTACCTCAGTGAAGTGGTTTAAACGCGCACACACACAGGCACACCTCATTTTATTGTGCTGTGCTTTATTGTGCTTCAGAGATACTGTGTATTGTACAAAACCTTTACACTGAGCAAATCTGTTGGCACCATTTCCCCAACAGTATTTGTTCACTTCCTAACGGTGTGTTGTATTTTTCTAATTCTCACAATGTTGCAAACTTTTCCATTATTATTTGTTATGGTGACCTGTGATCAGTGGGGTTTGGCTTGGAGGGGTGATTAGGTTTGTTTGTTTGTTTATTTAATGCAGGCACTGGGGATTGAACCCAGGACTTCATGCCTGCTAAGCATGCACTCTACCACTGAGCTACAGCCATTCCCACCTAGTGATCTTTGATGTTACTTCTACAATTTGCTAAAGGCTCAGATGATGGTTAACATTTTTTGGTAATAAAGTGTTTGTTAATTAAGGTATGTGCATTTTTTAGACATAATGTTATTTGTTGCACACGTAGTAGACTACAGGATAGTGTAAACATAACTTTTATGTGCACTGGGAAATCAAAAAGTTCATGTGACTCACTTTATTGCAGTAGTTGCTTTATTGTGGTGACCTAGGGCCAGACCCACAGAATCTCCAAGCTCTGCCTTGGATGTATTCCTGAAACAGCTGCTTCACAGCAAGACAGAGTCACAGGGTATATCCCACCAAGCATGTTAATCAGATTTCAGTGAACTAAGAAGCATTCTCAATCTTCATATGACATTGGTAATAAAGAAGCGTTAGATTTTGCCTTTGCACATTCAGAAAGCCATTTTAATCTGAATAATCTTCAGGCCTTCCCCAGGAATCTTCAGTTACCCTTAAACCTGGACAAAACCCTGCAAGTACGCGTTCACAGTCTTACAGAAAGGATACATAACTGGGAAGTATGAGCTGACTGTGTATGGCTATATCAGGTCTTACCCCAACTTGATGGAACCATTATTGGCAGTGAGTGGATGACTGGTCCTCTGAGGTGGTAACGGTAGTAGTAGTAGTATACATCCAGACCCTCTGCCGTGACCTCAGGGTGGTCAGGTTTTTCTTTACCCTTTCATTTTGGACTTGGCCTTGTGACCGGCTCTGGTTGATGTTGGTGAAGATCACGTGAGCAGAGGCTTGCAGCGCCCTCGTGTGGGCGCTTGGGCTTGCTCTCTTGCGCTCCAGTAATCCACCACGGAAAGAGCTTCCCGCTGACACCTTCAGCCCAGAGCCCAGCAGGAGACACGGGGAGCAGAGCTGCCCCAGCTAACCCTAGTATGCTGGGCAGGAGATAAGTGATTATTGTATACTGCCAAGCTTCTGTGGTTGTTTGTTACATGGCATTGTTGTGTCAGTATCTGACTAATACATACCCCAAGTCAACATTTCATATGATCTTACTAATATATGGCCCAGAGCTGAAAACTGAGATTGTACTTTGGTCTCAGTGTCACAAGTTGGGTTCTCCAGGAAGCAGACGCTGAGATGGGGTTTGAGCACAGAAGGTTTACTGAAAAATAATACCTGTGAAAGCAGGCGGGTAGTGTCAGATGGCATTACAGACCTGGCAAATCTCCGCCAGCCCACCAGGGAGCTCCAGGCTAAGGCTGCCTCACAGAGGAGCCCTGTGCGGGGGAGTGGCTAGGCCCTGGTACTGCTGTCTGGCCCGATCATTGACTGGGGACTGCCTGGAGAAGAGAGTGCCCTGGTCAGTCATTGGCTGGGAGAGGCCCTGAAAAGAGCATGACCTCAGCTAAAAGCTGAGATGGACCCTGAAGTAGAAAAAGCCGGAGCCGGTCAGCTAACTGTACTCCTTGCTTCCTTTCTGGAAGAATCCGAGCAGCACCTGTCCATGTTTTCCAGAGATGGCAGTAGGACCGTAGGAGTATAAAAGATAATGGGGGGATGGGTGTAGCTCAGTGTAGAGTACGTGCCTAGCGTGCACGAGGTCCCGGGTTCAATCCCCAGTACTTCCATTAAAAAATAAATTAATTTTTTTGATTGTTTAAAAAAAAAAGATAATGAAAGGCACAGAAAGCTAGTGTGCTAGTTGACAACCTAGTATTGTCTGAATGATGTATGATTCAACGGTGCTTCCTGTTCCTCTTCCAGGCATGAAACAGTAAGACACTCTTGATTTTACCCCTAAACGGGTTCTTCCCCAGTCTTATGTATCTCCGTGAGTGACAGCACTATCACCCACAAAATTACTTAGATCAAAAACCTGTTGTAGGCGGGGAGGGTACAGCTCAGCAGCAGAGCGCGTGCTCAGCATGCAGGGGGTTCTGGGTGCAATCCCCAGTACCTCTATTAAAAAAAGGTAAATAAATAAAAATAAAACTTAATTACCCTCCCCCCCAAAAGACAATGTAATATAAAGAAACATATTTTTTAAAAACCTAGTTGTAGAGAAGAGCTTTTGGAAATTAAAAAATTCTAATTGCCAAATTTTAAACTGCAATTGTTCACTTTGACAGGCCATCACAAAAGACCACGGTGTCTATTGAACAAATTCATCTAAAGGCAGCTGCTGCGGACCTTCACATGCGTCTGAACACACAAACTTTTCCTTTATTATTTCACCTGTCTTCTAACTCTTTTGCTTCCTGTCTGGGAAGTTCCTGATTCTCATAATCACCTTTATTTCTATTCTTTTAAGGTTCATTATCTACTCTTCTTGGCTGTCATGATTCTTCTCCTTCATGATTTTGACCATAAAATTGTTAGTGTTGTCATGATATAGTGATAATTTTTAATGTTTTAAACTTTCTGTCCATCTTCTCTCTTTCACTTTATGTGTTTCACATCTGCTAGGTTATCTCCTCATCATCATATTTGAATTCTGGCATGATCAACAATTCAGAATATCCAAATAAATCTGAAATTAAGACATACAAATAACAATTCAAATGTGTCTCACCACTGTGTGGTATTGCACCCCAGTGCTGTCATCAAGTTGTTCTTGTCCTTTGTACGTTGACTTATTGATGAAAACTTGTGGGAGCCTTGTCACATGAACACTTGTTTCCAGGGCTGTTTTGCTGCCTTCGGGATGGTTTTGCGTGCCAGACTTCATCAGGATGCAGCAGATATAGAGTTGCACTCCAGTAGCCTGGGATGTTGAAATCCACAGCATCACAGCCCAGGGTACTTGGCTGTTTGCAGTATGGCTCCTGGTCCTTACAGAGGACACAGATTCTCATCAGGTCTAGTCATGTATTTCCTATCAAAGAAGAAAACATGCCATGTGTTTACAGTTGTGCTCACTGCGCTCCTGAGTGTGTCCCTAGCAGAAGAGACCTTCCACTCTGACCAGGCACTGATGAGAACCGAGCCCTCCATTTACATCTCACCCCTCTGGTAGCCAGAAGGATTTTCCGCCAGCTTCCTGCTGGCTTCACATGTTTCACGTGTTGCTTCTCCCCCCACTTGGCAGGCACTACTGTTCGCATCTCCTTGTGACCGCTGGTCCTGCACCCTTGACCCTCTGGGCAAGCTAGTGCCACGTTGGCTGCACAGAGAAGTGACCGAAGCACAGCCACACAGCCCCGGAAGCCAGGCAAGTGCAGCTGTCCCGCAGGAGGGGACGGGTGACAGTGGGAGTGAAGCAGAGAGAGCGGTCGTAAACCATCTGTGCTGAAGTGAAACTTAAAAAACATGAGCCCACTGCCAGGGCCGCCCAGGGGCCGTGCGAGTGGGGGCCTCATGGTGGGCCCCGCTGGCCTCATTTCTCCCCGCTCCGAGGGTGGCAGCTGCTCCAGGACAGCGCCCAGTAAGGAGCGCCCTCCCACGCCTGTCAGCCGGACTTCTGTGGTGCCCGCCTCTCCGCATCCCCACGCTGTTCCTTCTCTCCCACACGCGCTCCAGGTCCTTCCCCGGGCAGCCCCTGCGTCCCCAAGACAGAGCCCCTCTCTCCTCCTGCCGGGGCCCCCAGGACGAAAGCTGGCAATGCAGCAGCAGCAGCAAAGGCTGAATAATTTCCCCTTAATAATTCTTGTTACCATGACATTATTTTGAGTCAAATGTTGCTTCTTTTTATCTTATGTGCATTGTCTGTCCTGCTTCAAATGAGAGCCCTTCAAATGGCCCCACCTACCTCGTCGGTCTCTCCGGATCCCTCCATCCTGGCTCTGTCAGCCTCAAGGCACAAGAGGGGCTGCCACCAGAATGCAGATCATGTCCATTACTGCACACACGGAATTCAGCTGACTTTCCTTGGCAGCAAGCTTTCTCAGGGAAGGGTGTGTTGATTATATCCTGGGGTGAGCACTCAAGTGACAGTCCACAGATCATACTTTGAGCAGCACTGTGTTTTAGGAGGTGATTTGGCTAAGGGGGTCTGTAAATAACCTCTTGCTTCCCTGCCTGAGTTCAGAACTACCTGAGAGGCACAAGAGTTGGACAGGCGGAGATCAGGCTATTAGCTTTATTTCTGAAAAGCTGATTAGGAACAAGGGTTATACACCTGTGGCCAAAGGTACTGCCCTTTGAGTTCAAATTCCCTTTGAATTCGTTTCCCCACCCTGTCCCAGTCTGCTGGGAGAGCGGCAGGCCCCTCCCTGGGGCAGGGAGTCGGCCAGGATGCGTGCTCTCTGCTGGTAGGTGATCAGAAGAGGATTGATTTGAGGGTGCTCAGTTCTCCCAAACATCGCCAATCGTTTCCTGTAGGAGAGGAGGAAAAGGGACAGACAAGGTGGGATGAGAGACCAGAAGTGTGAGGTGAGCAGTCAGGGGTCCTTAACCTTCAGTCCGTGACTGAAATTGAAAAGGGGTATGTGTGTGTGTGTGTGTGTGTGTGTGTCACTTTTCTAGAAAGTCTACAGTAGATTTTGTGGGTACCTTGCCCGGGGCTCACACCCTAGGGCCACTGTGAGTGTTGCTGATAGCTCACAGCTGCCCCCTTCTGTGATGAATTGTCCTTGGCTGAAAGGGAGCTCCAAGCCAGAGAGGCTACACCCACCTTGACCAGGGAAACTGACTGCCTTGGGGGCACAAAGGCCCCGCCTTGGCTCAGGGTGGGAACAACTCTGCAGTGCAGTTCATGCTCCCCGGCATCTCATGAGGCCCTCTCCTCTCCTGCTTAGCCCTTCTCCCCGGTCCTCGCCTGCCTCCCTTACTCTCTCCTTGCAGCGCTGCCTCCAAAAGTCACTTGTACAAGAACTTCTGTCTCAGGCTCTGCCTCCAGGACCTTGACCAGTTCAGGGTTCACTGGCCCTCATCAGATTCTTAAAGTGGTTTACAATCCTGTAGTGGGTTGAATAGTGACCCCCCAAAGATATGTCCATGTCCCAGTCCCTGAAACCTGTGAATGTCACCTTATTTGAAAAAAGGGTCTTTGTAGATGTAATTATGTTAAGAGTCTTAAGATAAGATCATCCTGGATTATCCTAAATCCAATGACAAGTGTCCTTAAAGAGACACACAGAGGAGAGGCCATGTGAAGAGGGAGGCAGAGATTGGAGCAACATGGCTACAAGCCAGGGAACACCCAAACCCACCAGTGTAACTGAGCAAGACCCTCTCTGGCCTTCCTGGGACGGACCCCACCCCCATATCCTCTACTATAGCCCCTCTGTGAAGTGCCCAGATACCAGTATCTCGTGTATTTCCTGAGCTTTTCAAATGCTACAAACCACCAACCAAGTGGAAGAAATTAACTATTTGATTGTCATGAGCACATGGCCCCCAGACCTTCTGGTGCCTAAGGACTGATCACCATCAACCAGTCAGAATTGTGCACAGCTGGTCACATACCTGGGACGCCCCTCCCTCAGCTGAAACCCTCCTGGGAGTTCTGGGTTTTGGGGGGCACGTGAGCCACCCGTCCTTGCTTGGCCCAGCAATGAACCTCTTTCTGCTCCAAACTCTGATGTTTCAGTGTGTTTTGGCCATGGTGGGTCAGGCACATGAACTTGTGTTTGGCAGCATGAGAAGCCGGAAGAGGCAGGAAGGAGCCTCCTCTCCCAGTGTCTTTGGAAGGAGCGAGGTCCTGCCGACACCCAGATGCTGGACTCCTGGCCTCTATACATTTCTGCTGTTTTACATCACACATTTGTGATCATTTGTTACAGCGGCCACAAATACCAGCCAAAAGGTAGGAGTTCCATCTGATTCTTGAAGCTCAGCCCTTCCCCGTGGAAATACGAGATGCCGATTGCTCCTCCCCAACCTGCATCACTGCACTTTCCAGTGTCCCATCCCCAGGCCTTCTCAGAGGGCTGAGCTTACCAAGAGACACGGCCTAAACTTTGCTGAAATCACTGCATAGGGCAGCAGCTTTTCTGCCCAGGAGGGGTTTCTGCCCTCGCTCAGCATCTCGCTACTTTGTATTGTCCCCTGACCAGCAGATCTAACCTTTCTTCCTTCTTGCTCTATGAATAACTGTAAAGACCTTTTAGTTTTCCTTGGGATTTCTGGAAAACCGCAGCACTTCCCGGTGCTGGTTTTCAGGATTGTGTCACTTCCCCAGATCCATCTCAGATAACGCTTTTCTTCATCTATATTTTGTTCATCCAAACAAAAAAAAGGAGCTTGCCAGGGAGGTGGGGCTGGCACGCTGATCTCCACCACACTTCTCTCTCTTCCTCCTCATCGTGATTATTCACAACTGTGTAATCAGGGTGTCTCTTTAAGGAGGCTCCCTACTTGATATTAGCTGACAGAATAAAAGGTCCTTGATTAAATGGAGGCTCTTTCCTGCTCGCTGCAAGTCAAAAGCTAATGAAATACTTTGACCAAAATGAATTTTCATATTCATTGATCTGAAAATAGCAAAAAAAAAAAAAAAAAAAAAAACAACTTCCAGGAGCAGTTGCACATTTGTTTGGGCAGATGCTTTCTGAGGTCAGGAATCATCGATCGGAGGGCTGTTTCTGAACAAGGAACTGGAGGAGCCAGTCTCCGCTCACGCCGGTGCTCGGATGTGACGTAACTGACTCGCCTGCCAGGCTCCTGGTTCATGGAACTCGCCCCATCTCTGCCTGGACCCTTGTGACAGCTTTCTAATCGTCCCCCTGTGCCCAGGCTTGTGACCCTCAAACCCCACTCCCACCAAGCCACCGAGATCTACCTGGAAACAAGTCTCCAAGTGGCCTTCTCTGCTCCCCGTGGTCTCCTGTGGGCTGGAGGCCACTTCCCCGCGGTCAGTGCCGGGCCTGCCTCTTTCCCAGGCCTCTTCCACGCGGCTCCCCACCTCCAGCTGCGCTGTCACCGCGCTGCTGCTCACCTCGCACCTCTGCACATGCAGTCCCCTCCCCCTGTGTGCCCTTCCTCTGCCCTGGCCCGGCTCTGCCTTTTGACTCAGCTCAGGTGTCATCTACCATCAGGAAGCCTTCTCTGGCCCTCGCCGTGTTCAGCACATTTGTGTTAGATGTATTTCGACCTAATTCGGGGGGTTCCCTCCCACAAAGCTGCTCTCACCCATTTCCTTCAATCCAGCATTTGTTCTGCCGCCAGCATGTGTCTGGGTGACTTGCTGGCCCAACCGCGAGGTGAGCTGCCAGATGCGCTGCTGCCGTGTGGACCCGAACACTCCTCCTCCTAACACCTGGAGAACGGGCTCCACCCTCGCTGGGACCTGACTCACCCTGACCCAGAGACCATTTCCTGGCTCTTCTGTGTTTGGTTTGCACGTGCGTTTGTGCCGGCAGTAGGGTGCTTGCTCACTTGCACCCCAGAAAGGCCTGAGTGTTCCCCGGCGGTCAGACGTGTGCGCCTGGCCCTGCTGCTCAGTCTGTCTCTCTGGGTCTCCGTCACTGGGCCTCCTAGGAGCTCAGGCCAGGGGAGAGAGCTTGATGAGCTCTGGCAGCCGTGTGCATTATTCGTATCATTAAGGGTACGTGGACTGAGGTGTGGAATGACTACACTACACATTCTAGCTAGTTACCCGCCCGGCCACCAAGCCACCCTGGTGAGGGGTGAGCGTCACAGGCTGGCAGAGGCTGTCCCTGCCACTACTGCTCTTTCCCTCATCTGTCCACTCTCCTTGGGGCCCACCTGGGACCTGGCAGTGCCCAGGAGGGTGCCAGGTCCCCGCCTGAGAGCACTGGACAGGTAGCTGCAGGGCAGGGCTACAGCACATGCATGAGGAGTTCTGGGGGAGGAAAGGCGAGCGAGATGGACGATCTCTGGCCTCTCAGAGCTGGGGATCTCCAGGGCCCCTCGGGCAACTGCTCATAGTAGAGCCAGTAAACCAGAAAAATGCAGCTGGGAGGGGGCGGGAGGGGTTTGGGGTGACCGGATCTTGGGAGCGTGGTGGTGCAGGAAGTGAGTGAGGAGATGGAGGCAGAGCCTGGCAGACTGTACTGAGGGGGTTGGACTCAACCCCATGGTCAAAATGAGCCATGGGAAGGGTTGAGCCGTGGAGGGATAATCATTCTTGGTGCCTCGGAAGGTCCCCCTGGCCTCTGGTTAGACATGGTGGGCAGGGCGTTTGTAGTGACCTCCACTTGGTCCAGAGCCCCCCATATGGTGGTAAAGGTCACCCACGTGTCTCTCACGTAGCCGCAGGCATAGAACAAAAGAATGAGGAGGAGAATGCAGCGGGAAAGAAGGGACTCACATTACGGACGCTGGGAGCTAATGGACAGGGAGGAGCCGGCCTTGCCTTAATCACCTCTGTGTTCACAGCCCCAGCAGTGCAGTGTCCAGCTCGTGGTAATTTGAACGAGAAAGGGTGGTATGAAACACCAACTGGAAGTTTCCTGGTTTGTGGATAAGGGCCCAGCAGTTTCTTCAAGGACCACCCCCAACACACACACTCAGTGTCAGAGTCTATAGGTCCTTGAAGCTGGTCATTCTCTCTAGAGAGGAGCTTTTCAAGTGAGGAAGCTGGGGCACACAGACGTTAAATGATCTCCCTCAAGGTCACACAGCCCAGTGATGGAGCAGGGACTCAAACCTGTGGCCAGTAAAGAGGTGAAGATATGATTGCTAATCTAGGAAACACAAATTAAAATCACAGTGAGAGACCACCGCACACCCACCAGACTGGGAAAAAATTTTACTGTCATTTCAAGGGATGATGTAAAGCCACAGGACCCTGCTGGGAGTGTCGACTGATAACATTGTTTTGAAAACAATTAGGTGATATCCGCTAACATTGAAAAGTTTAATACCCAATGAAACCAGGAAACATTACTGGGCTATCCACAGCAGCATTGTTGGTAATAGAAAAAATCTGGGGGAGCGTATAGCTCAGTGGTCGAGCGCATGCTTAGCATGCATGGGGTCCTGGGTTCAGTCCCCAGTACGGCCTCTAAAAATAAAGAAAGAATAAACCTAATTACCTCCCAACAAATAAACAAAAGTCTGGAAATGACCCAAAATGTTTACCAGCAGAACAGATACAGATTGTAGTAGAGTCGTTTGGTAGAATATCATACAAGGAAAAGGACTAAATTACAGTTATTCAAGTCAATATGCATAAATTTCATAAACACAGTGCCGAGCAAAAAAAGAAGTCACAGAATACACGTGATAACCATTTATTTATGTACAAACACCTCCATCGTTTAAGAACACACACATGTATATGGTGAGACAGAGCTCTTCACTATTACTGGTGATGTTGAGTAACAGTAGGCAGGGTGGCCGTACATGGCTGCTAATGTTATCATCACTCGCCTGGTTGATATGCGCTAAATCTGCATCCTGGGGGAGCTCTCCAAGTCTAACTCCCCTCACTGCTGCCATCATCCCTCAGAGAGGAGAAAAGTTGGGGGGCTGGCCAGCCCTTCTGTTTTAAAGGGGGATTTGATTTTATTTTATTTAAAAAATTTTTCCAATGTGTTGCATTTTTTAAAAATTTATTTATTTTAGGAGGGAGGTAATTAGGTTTACTTATTTATTTATTTTTAGAGGAGGTACTGGGGATTGAACCCAGGACCTCATGCATGCTAAGCATGTGCTCTAATACTCTCCCCTCTAAAGGGGGGATTTTAAAATAATCATTTTATTTTATACATTTTTTAAAAATAGAAGAGGTAGCATTAATGACAGGGACCGCCAGGCCCCGTGAGAACAGAGCGGGAGGCCGGTACCCAGGGCTGGGCGGCTGGGGGCGGGCTCAGCAGGAACCGGGCCTGCCGGCTCCCTCCCCACAGGAAGAGCCCAGGGTTTGTACCGCCCTTCATCCGCTGGTCGGATTTGGTCTCCAGTTGTCTTAACTTGGACGATGAGACTGAACGCTGACTGCAGCGGAGGGCGGGGTGGGTTTCTTACCCTGTTTCCAGGTGAAATGCCAGGTTGTGGGAAGGGCTCTGAATGTGCAGCCGCCCGTTTTCTGCTGCGGTCATGCTGCTCAGAATGCTGCGTTGTGAAGGAGCTCAGAAATTAAAAGTGGTTCTTACTATACGTCTAGTGGCAACTTGACCTGTGAACCCTGCGTTATGATTTGTCACGACGTATTCACTGGGACATAGTTGTGAAGTAACGCGTTTATACACACTCTAACTTCAGATGAGGAAACAGGCTTCACGAGACTGGCCCCAAAGTCAGCAGAGGAGAAACAAGACAGGGGCAAAGAAGCAGACACCACCTCTCGCTGGGCAGGGAAGGGCTCTTAAAGGAGTGGGCGTCTTCCAGGCGGGACTGGGAGAGAAAGGCAGGAGGGGGTCGCATGGGTGCAGAGGCGTGAACAGGCAGGAGGCTGGAGTCTGGTGGGGGAGCCCTTTCCTGCAGGGTTTTGAGGTGCGTGTGGAAGGGGAAGAAGCAATAAGATCATTGTGTTGTGTGGGGCTGGCAGGGACTCCCTTGGAGTGACGACCTCATTCATGATGACCTCACTTGTGGCAAGGTGGCCAAACCAAGGTGCCCACCACCTGGCCAACTGGCCATATGTGCAGAGGTGACCCCTGGCTTAGTGCAGATGGAAAGGAACTGTCCACTCCTAGGCCAGCCAGGGACATCACACCTGCTCATTCCCCCACCCCGTTTCCATTTCTGACCTAGCTCGCCTCATCTCAGGGTCATCTGAAGGTCAACAGCCCCTCTGGGCACCTGTCAGGGCAGCTGGGCTGTCCCTCCACTGGCTGAACAAGAGGCTGCCCTTGGGTGGCCGAGACAAAGAAGGAAGCAGGGAGGGCAGAGCTGGCTTTACGGCCATCACCCTGAGACCCCAGGAGATGCTGGGGGTGCAGGGAGGAGGAGAGAGGGCTGGACATATCCCTAAGGCCATCTGAAGACTCAGACGGGTCGAATTTTGCATTTTTTTCCCCTCTGGTCTTTCTTCACGTAAGGGGGGGTTTAGTTGTAAAATACACACATATATACATGCATAAATGATATATGTATTACGTATAATTTAATGTATGTGTGTAAAATTCTGTTTTCAATTTTTAAAAGTCGCCTCCTGTTCTCTTCCAGTTTCATTCCTACTCAGTGAAAGGCTGGAAGCTTTGCCACGAACTTCTAGAGTGAGACAGCAGTGATGGTGATCGAGACTGCCTCTCACAGAGTTCTCCCTTTCCTAACTCTCCAGTTCCTGAGAAATTAAAAAAAAAAAAAAAAAGAAATTCCTGAACATCAAAGCCATTTCCAGCTGGAGTCCCCAAACACAGCCCATCAACTGGCCAGTAGATGGCGCCCAAGGGGACCCTGCCTTTGGGCAGAGGGTCTGCCTTCAGACAGACTGTCATTCCTTCCGCACGGAGGTGGTAGATGGTCACCTGCCCTGTGCCCAGCCTTGAGCTGGGTTTGGGTGAGAAAGGGATGAGAAAGACAAAGTCTAATTTCAACTCGCCCCACGGGCTAGAGCCGGGGAGGAGGCGCCAAGGCAGAACAGGGCTGGCTGGGTGGACAAGCGTGGCCTGGAGCAGAGGGTCAAGGTGGGAGGAGGAACTGCCGTGAGCTTCCAGGAGTGTCTGGGGGCAGCTGAGAGCGGGCAGCAGGGCCAGACCATAAGGTCTGTGATTATTCTGTCCAGGGAATGCATGGAAAGGTGCGGTGAAGACGTCTCATCTGGGGGTGCATCTGAACCCCTGCTGTGGGACCCTTCCTGCTGCCCAGGAGGCTACGAGGGGCGGCAGGATGGAGCGGGGAGGCTGGCTGTCACACTCTGCCTGTCCTCTCTTTGTATCTTTCTCTGCTGCATCCTTGCATCCTAGGTCACCTGGTCAGGCTGACAGTCAGCGGGGGTTGTGGGCAGGGCCAGAGGGCCTGGATGGAGGGTGGGTGTCGGAGATCAGGCGTGGAGACAGGGAGTTTGTGGGCTGAGTCACAGAGCAGTGGTTGCAGAGTGAGGGGCCTGGGGCTGGGAGGAGCTGGGCAGTGGGGCTGGGGGTGAGAAGGACACCAGACTGCTCCTGGCGTCAGGAGCCCTGGGGCATTTCTGCGCTGGGAGGCGGGCAGAGGCAAATAGGAATGCAGATCAGATAACTCTAGCGAGAACCAGCTGCAGGTGGCTTGGATCAGGTGGGACCCTGAGCTTGGAGAGAAAGGACATTTTAAAGCAAAAAAATCCAGCCGGCTTGGCAGCTGTCAGAACGTGGGGGCTGAGGGAATGAGTCAAAGATGACTCAGAAGGTTTGAAGGTGAGTTTGAGGGAAATGGCAGCACTTCTGGGAAGAAGACAGCTTCATGCCCAGGACTGCTGGCTCCTCGAGGAAGAGGAGGCCCGACCCCGTCCCGTTCCCTGCGCGTGTGTTTACGGCCTGTACCAGCCCCACTGGGAGGGAAGCTCCCCAGGGTGCTGCCCAAGATTCTCCCGCTTCAGGTGTCTTGCCCAGGGGCTCAGCGCATACCTGTCCCCTGCCTGACACAGGGCCACATGGGGACTGGACTGGGGCTTCCCCGAGAGAGACCAGGGAGGCTGGGGGTTAGCGGGACCTGATTTCCCGCCCGCTGCGTCCCAGGGTGGCGACACTGGGCCGGGCACCCCACACCAGACCCTCGTCGCAGGCACAGCCCCCTGTCCCCAGTCTCCTCTCCCTCCCAGCCCTTCGGCTGTACTGAGACCGTGGTCACGGAGGTAGGTCCTGCACCTGTCCACGTGTGCCCGATTCCCCTCCTCCCCACCCAGCCCTCCCACCGCGTTCTTGCTCACATCTCCAGCATCCCGTTTCCTGGATGCCTTATCCACTTGGTGTCCCACAGACATCTGTGCCCAACGTGGGGACACTAAGCCAGCCACCTGCTGCTCCATGGTGACCACAGCCCCACCCACCAATGCAGGATCCTGCGGGGCTCCTTCACGTCACCCACGCGGTCACCTTGCTCTCCTAGGTCTCTTCCAAGCCTGCCCCCTCTCCGCCTACTGGCTCTGCAGGAGCCAGCCCTCCTTGGGTCTCACTGGCCCTGACCTTCATCCACACCAGGGTCAGAGTGGACACAGGTCTGACAGGGCCCCGGGGAAGGCCTCCAACACCTCCTAAGATTCTCGGGCCACGTTTCAAGTCCCCTGCACCAGCCTACCTCTTGCTTCAGCTCTGCCGCCAACCCCTGCCTCATGCAGGCTGTGTCCCCACCCCCCTCACACAGAAGGGCTCTCCCAGCCTCCATTTCCTGCTCCGCTTTGCCCTCTCCCTCTCCGCTCCTCACCCCTAGGATTCCTTCTAGATTTCGCCTTTACAAACGCATGTCCCCGACCCCTCCCAGCTCCCAGAGATGCCTCCAGGAGACCCAACCCGAGTGGCGCCCCACACCCTGCCAGCACGTGTCAGCTTATAAATCCAGGTAGTGGTGTGGCACTGGCGTCACGTCTGCTTCCGGCGTGAGGGCAGTGACCCGACTCCCCGCCACTGCATCCCAGGGCCTGGACGTGGGCTTTCAGTAAACAGGCATTTAATGAACGGTGTTCATTAAACAAGACACCGTTTCCCCTACCAAAATGGCCAAACATTTTTTTTTTTTGGCCACAACCAATGCTGACAACAGTTGTGGGGAGCAGAGGGAGGGAGTGCTGGCCATGCCCCCCAACTGGTGACAGCCCGTGGCAAGCTGATGCAGACGTGGCCAAAGCCATCCCAGAATTCCAGGAGTGGCTGCCCAAGGTGCTCCTTGAAGGATGGGTTAAAATTTGCCAAAAGAAGGACAATTTTGGTACCAAAATACCCCCATTTATACAGTCAATGGGAAAACCAGTTTGCTCTGTGGAAATCAACTTTAGAGCCGACACTAAAAGACACATGGCCAGAAACAGAGGGCTGGCTACCTCCCCTCGCTCGCAGAGTTCATCCCTGCTTTGGGGCTCACTCAGCCCGCCCTCCCCTCGCAAGCCTGTACCCAAACCCAGCGGACAGGCACGAGTGCAGGACAGCATCGTGGGGGTTCTGTGGCTGCCAGTGTGGTCACTGTGTCTCCCCATCTCTGCCAGGAGAGCAACAATGTATCCATCCTCTGAGCACTCATGGTGTGCCAGGCGCTAAGGCTTCCCTGGGATTAGCTCAGGGCATCCTCCCACATCCTTAACACGGATCATCCCTATTGTGGTGATGAGACGACTGAAACACAGAGAGATTGAGTAGCTTGCTCAGAGTCACACAGCCAGCTGCAGACCTGTGTGGTAACCGACATCTTGCTGCATGCAAGTCAACTGTACCTCTTTCCACAGTACACACCGCTGAGTTTCCCAACAGTTATAACTTGGTTCTGAACATTTCTCCAAGGTCATTACTACACATCAAACTTTTTTTGTTTTTGTTTTTTAATTACAGTATAGTCAATTTACAATATTGTGTTAATTTCTCATGTACAGCATGTTGATTCAGATATACATATATAAATTCTTTTTCGTTATAGGCCGTTACAATCTATTGAATATAGTTCCCTGTGCTGGACGGCAGGTCTGACTATTGTTATTTACCTATTTTATATATAGCAGTCAGTATCTACAGATCTTGAACTCCCAATTTATCCCTTCCTACCCCCTTTCCCTCCTGGGAATCAAAAGTTTGTTTTCTATGTCTGGCTACACATCAATTTTTAAAAAACAGCTTTATGAGATACAACTGACATACAATAAACTGTACGTGTTTAAAGTACAATTGGATTTTATGTACACATACAGCATCAAGAGAGTGAACAGATTCATCGCCTAGTTTCCTTGCACACATTACCCTCCCTCCTGCTCCTGCCTCCCCCAACCACTGATCCACTTTCTGTCCCTATGGTTTGCACTTTCTAAAATTGTATAGAAACGATGGGCATCTTTCCCTCAGCATAATTGTTTTGTGTACAGAACATTTACCAAGAGCGACCATAATTTGGGCCATAAAATGGTAAATTTGAAAGGATTCAAATCATGCAAAGTATGTTCTCTGACCGCAATGGAATTAAATATTAGAAATCAATACCAACCAAAAAGATACCTGGAAAGCCTCCAAATATTTGAAAACTAACACACTTATAAATTACCCGTGGGTCAAAAGAAGAAATCAAAAGGGAAATTAGAAAGTTATTTACTTTAATAAACATACAGCAGTTACTGTGGGCCAGACCCTGTCTTGGGCCTTTTCCAAATACAATGAGCTGATTTAGGCTTTGTAACAAGCCAACGAGGAAGACACTTTCACATCCATTTTATAGATGCTGAACTGGAGGCACAAAGAGAGAAAAGTGACTTGGCGGGTTACACAGGTAGGAGTGGCTGAGCTGGAGTCTGACCCCAGGATGCCTGGACCCGGGGTCCGTGCTTTGT
The DNA here is from genome assembly GCF_048773025.1 of Camelus bactrianus. Lineage (NCBI taxonomy): Eukaryota > Metazoa > Chordata > Mammalia > Artiodactyla > Camelidae > Camelus > Camelus bactrianus. The sequence goes on from NC_133544.1 coordinate 3,212,100, forward strand.
GCCCCGGCTTCCTGGAGCAACACCGAAAGGTTTCAAATGGAGAAGGAAAGTGGTCAGGACAGGAAGGTCACCTTGGGAGGAGTACGACAAAGGGTTAGGAGCTAAATCTGCAGGACTTGGAGATGGATGGGAAGCCGAGCTGGGGAAGCAGGAGAAGGCGGGGTAGGAGGGGAGCGGGTGGGAGCAAAGAGCAGGGCTGGCAGGCACCCCACCCCTGTTGAGAACCTGTTGTATCAGGGGATGGGCTGGGGCCTGGTAGAAAGGCAGGTGGGGGTGGGAAGGGGTCCCTAATGCTTGAACTGCAGGTCCGCTCGAGTATTAATGAGAACAGAGGGGACGGTGTTCCAGGTGGAAGGAAGAGCGTGTGCACAGCCCGTGGGGGCAGCTTGCAGGGTGAGGTCGCATGCAGAGCGGGACACGGAGCACAGCAGTGCAGCTGAGGGCCAGTGGGCAGGCGGGGCGCCCTGGGGGCTTGGCAGGCCTACGTCAGCAGTGACGGGGTGTCAGCAAGGGTCTGGGGAGTGTGTGCAGGAGGGGACTGGCAGGGTCAGACTCGTGTTCTCAAAGCTCAGGGACAGACCTGGGCAGAGGCAGGAAGCAGTCCCGTGGCTGTGGAGGTCTTCCAGGTGAGCTGCTGCTTGTGTGGGCTGGGATGGGAGACTGGGGGAGGGAGGGATGAGGACAGAGGGAAGTGGATGCAAGAGGTATTTTGGAGGCAGAAGTGGCAGGGACCCTGCCAGATGCCCTGTGGGGGGTTCCAGAAGGTAAGAGGGACAGTCACCAGGAAGAAGGCCAGGTAGGTGGGGGAAGTGAGGTCAGCATCCAGGTCTGGAGCTGGAAGAGTCCTGGCCGGAGGTTTTCTGTGGATCACCTGCACATAGGTACGGTTTCAGGAGCCCTGGTGACAGGCCAGGAGAGGGGGCAGAGGAGCAGCCAGGAGAGGGAAACCACAGCATGCCGATGGCGTAGGAGCACCCAGTGGTCAGTGTGGAACCGGTCCCAGCCGTCAGGACAGACACGACCAAAAAAGTCCCTGCATTTAGCAACTGAGGCAGGCAGGCAGGCAGGCAGGCAGGCAGGCAGGCAGGCAGGCTGGGCAGGCGCAGGAGGATTTGGAAGAAGGATGTTAGAGCTGGAGCTTGCGGGAAACCCTGGTTCCCAGGTGGCCTTGGAGCAAGTTCTCTGGAGGAGAAGGGAGAAGACCCCAAGTCGAGAATTTCACTGTCACAGATGGGGCTTTGAATGGCTCATCTATAAGACGTCCTGAACCTCCCTGGCCAAGGCAGAAGTGGGCTAGAAAGGAGGAAGTGGGCCAGGCTCCAGGTCAGGAGAGCAGGAGGGCAGCTGCAGGCTAGAGGAGAAGGAGGAGCGACCTCACACTGCTGACAGTGGCAACAAGGAAACTTCAGGGCTACCAGCGCATCCCCTCCTCCCCTCCCTCTGCTCATGCGCCCCCCAGCCCAGGCCGCAGGGAAAACCCAGACCACCCACGGCAGAGAGCTTCCAGACAGCTTCGGAAACAAGTTTTACAAAGGTGCCCAGCAAATGCTTATAACCCCCACCTACCCTCACCACGTGGCTGGTGGTTTCCATTCTATCTTTCCTGTTTTAACCCAGTCGGGACGCCCTGCGTTGATTTCACGGCCTCCTAAAGGGTCTGAAGCACAGAAGTGAGAACCCCGTTCCGGGAAAAGCTGCGTTTCTCTGGAGACCAGGCAGTGGAGAGAAGAGTTCAGTCAAGTTTGTTTACAGCGTAAGGAGATTCCAGATTGTTCCCAAGGGCCCGGAGTGTGGGGAGGAACGGGGGGGGGGGGGGGGGAGCAATGGTGGGAGGAGCTAGGGATAAAGGAGAGGGGAGGAGGGGGTGGTTTACCCGGGAGAGGCCTGAGCCGCGCAGGGCTGTACTGCTCAGCGGGCGTCAGTTTCCTCAAACGGGAAGCCACCCGGTTATCCACGTGGGCGAAGCCCCGCCACCCCCCTCCCCGCCTCCCACCTCCCACCTCCCACCTCCAAGAGTCTTACAAGTCTGACCTGGCACTCTTCAAAACATGGGAATGGAATTCCCATTTAGAAAGTGGTTTCTAAGGCAAGTTAGTCACCCAAACCATGAATTAGGTACTTAATACAGATACCTCAAGTTACGTGAAAGGATAAAAATGATAGTCTTTACAAAAGCATGATGACTGCAACTGGGGTAGCATGTTCACCAAACCGTGGAATTCCAGGCTAGGGCCCGCAACATATTGAAGGACATGGTTTTAGGACAAACCAACAGTAGGAACAAATCCCCACGGGACTGAGCATGGGCTGGGAGAATCTGGGACTTTTGGTGTCCGTTTCAACATGTGCCCCTGTGCACAGTGTGGCCTGAGAACAGGATGAGCCCCGAAATCCGAGCCCTGCGTTTGCAGAGTCCGTAGCAATGGGATGGGGGAGGGCCCTTGTCCTCGATCCCACTCAGCCTCAGAAACTAGCCACACGGAACCCCACGAGGCCCTGGGGTCCCCTTTTCCTCGCCGTGTGCATGGGCTGGTCACCCCTCACTTATACCCTATCATGGGTCAACGCCTCTGCATAACAAGGCTCTGGCAGGCACCTGTTACCTGAATTCCTGTGCCCTGAACCCAGAATCGCTGCCCCTGGCAGAGATGCGCCCCAGGCCTCCCAACTCATCCCTGGAACCCAACCGCTGCCCTGGGCCCCGAATCCCTAAATTAGGCCTGAGCCTTTAATCACTGCCCCAGGGGTATAAATGTGACACGGAACTGGGACACCCAAATCCCCTGCTTCGATCCCCCGCCCGTGGCGTCAGGCCCTAAACCTGGCCCCGGGTCCCCAATCTCGGGCCCTGACGCTGGGGTATCCGAAGTTTACACAACGTGGGGCCCTTCCTGGAGAACTGAAAGTTTACTTTTCTGGACTACACGCGCACACGCACACACGCGCCCGCACTCCCCGGCCAAGTCTCGCCGGGCCTGGCCTGGGGCGCCGGGGACGTGGGGAGGAGCAGGTGGGCTTGGACGCAGGCCCGGGAAGCGGCCGGGCGGGGCGCGGAAATGCAGGGCGGGGCTGGGGGCGGAGGTCCTCGAAAGCGCGAGACCTTCCCGAGAATTCCGGGCGGCGCAGGCGCACTGAGGCCGGCGCAGGCGCGCGCGCCGCGGTGCGCGCGGGCGGATCCCTACCGGGGACCCGCGCGCGCCCTGGGGAGGGGCGGGCGGCGACCAGAGCGCAGGCGCGCGGCCGCGGCGGCGGTTAGGGAGGGTTCTTCCGGAAGGTTCGGGAGGCTTCTGGAAAAGGCGCCGCGCGCTGGGCGGACCCGCCTCTATATAAGGGAGGCGCGGGGGCGGCGCGCCAGTTGCTTCTGCGTCCTGGTGCTGCCTCGTTGCGGAGCCTGTGTGGTCCTTCAGCCGAGGTGAGGAGGCCGTTGGGGGGCTCTGGGCGGGCGGCGCGGGGGTCCGGGCACAGGCGGGCGTTGGGCTCGGCCCCCCGGGCCACTCGGCCGGCGGGCCTGGGGCGGCCATGGCCTCCTGGAGGCCTGGGGCCTGCTGCGGCCTCCCCTCCCCCACGGCGGGAGCGGGCGGGCCGAGGCGCCGGAGGAACGGGGCGGTCGCGGGTGGGGGCACGTGCGGGGTCGGGGGCTCGTTCCCGCCCGGCAGGGGCCCCCGGCCCTTCCCGCCGACCACGGCGGAGGCATCAGGGCCGAGCGGCGCCCGCGTGGGTCGGAGCCGCGCTCACCGGGCCGCACTGGCTCCCGGCTTGGCCCGGAATGAGGTCATCCCTTTGTCCCCGCGGCCTCCCGGCTCCCGAGCGCGGCCAGCGGCGCTTGAGCGGCTCCGTGTCCTTCCAGATGCCCGAGGAGACCCAGACCCAAGACCAGCCGATGGAGGAGGAGGAGGTGGAGACGTTCGCCTTCCAGGCGGAGATTGCCCAGTTGATGTCTCTGATCATCAACACCTTCTACTCGAATAAGGAGATTTTCCTGAGGGAGCTGATTTCGAATTCGTCTGATGTAAGTCTCAGTGGAGAGCGGAATTTTGGTTTCGGTTGCAGGTTCACTGCTCAGGGGCTTTGAGCTTAATGTCGTTCGTGTTTTTCGGTAGGCTCTGGACAAGATCAGGTACGAGAGCTTGACGGATCCCAGTAAACTAGACTCTGGGAAAGAGCTGCACATTAATCTCATTCCGAACAAGCAGGATCGAACCCTCACCATTGTGGACACCGGAATCGGAATGACCAAGGCTGATTTGATTAATAATCTTGGTACTATTGCCAAGTCGGGTACCAAGGCGTTCATGGAGGCCTTGCAGGCTGGTGCAGACATCTCTATGATTGGCCAGTTCGGTGTCGGGTTTTACTCCGCCTATCTGGTTGCTGAGAAAGTGACCGTTATCACCAAACACAACGACGACGAGCAGTATGCCTGGGAGTCTTCTGCAGGAGGGTCCTTCACAGTGAGGACTGACACAGGTGGGCGTCTGAGGCTTTGTCACGGAGGGCGCGGTTCTTAAAATTCAAGGCAGCTTCTGTTTGCCTGGAGTGTAATAGCGTGACCTTGTGGTGGTTTATCTTGGGCAAGGCAGTTAACTCTGGGACTGCACTCATTTGTAGTGTAAGTAAACTTGTATTTCGTAGTGTTCAGTGATTGTTAGGTATGGCGCTGGGAGTTTGATTTTCTTCAACGTTAAGCCATTGAGATTGAAATTGACCTTACTCTTATTTCAGGAGAACCTATGGGTCGTGGAACAAAGGTTATCTTGCATCTGAAAGAAGACCAAACCGAGTACTTGGAGGAAAGAAGGATAAAGGAGATTGTGAAGAAACACTCACAGTTTATTGGCTATCCAATTACTCTTTTTGTGAGTTTTTTTTATGTATTTTGTATGTAGCTAGTTAAAGCTATTGAAAGTGAGTTCCTTAGTCTTCATAAGGAAGAGATCCACACTTGTATTCACTGGGCCTGTGAAGGTACCCAGGGTTATTTAAATACATCAAATATTGATGGGAAGCTTCCTGGCTACTTAATGTTTGCCAGTTGGCTGAGTAGGCTGTGGTGTAAGTGCAGCTTCTCCGTTTAGCTTCTTTTTTTAGTTCTGGGATGGAGAGGTGATGTGATGTCTCTTCTTTGAAGGTGGAGAAGGAACGTGATAAGGAAGTCAGTGATGATGAGGCGGAGGAAAAGGAAGACAAAGAGGAGGAAAAGGAAAAAGAAGAAAAGGAGTCCGATGACAAACCTGAAATAGAAGATGTCGGTTCTGATGAAGAGGAAGAAGAAAAGAAGGATGGTGACAAGAAGAAGAAGAAGAAGATTAAGGAGAAATACATTGATCAGGAGGAGCTGAACAAAACGAAGCCCATTTGGACCAGGAATCCTGACGACATTACTAATGAAGAATACGGAGAATTCTATAAGAGCTTGACCAACGACTGGGAAGATCACTTGGCAGTGAAGGTGAGTGACTTTTGAATACTTCAAAGACAGCATGTCTCTGCAGGTTGTCTGCCTCCAACTGTTAAATTGGAGCATTGATGCTGGCAGCTCCCCCCAAAGTGCTTTAAGTTTTGTAACTGCAAAGTGTGTAGCTGTCAGGTTGATAGAGGTACATGTCAGTGGAAACTGTTAGCAATTTGCGTTGATCGTGACTTCGTGTGTTTGGTTACAGCATTTTTCAGTTGAAGGACAGTTGGAATTCAGAGCCCTCCTTTTTGTCCCAAGACGTGCTCCGTTTGACTTATTCGAAAACAGAAAGAAAAAGAACAACATTAAGCTGTATGTTCGCAGAGTTTTCATCATGGACAACTGTGAGGAGCTGATCCCTGAATATCTGAGTAAGTGTAGTGAAGTGTATAGGGTCGTCACTAGTCCAAGAAACTAATCCTGTTGTTGGTTTGGGGTTATTGGGGCTTATATATTTGTCTGTTTTGATCTTTGGAGTGACTTTGAGTGTGGTCTTGGTTTTTCCAGATTTCATTAGAGGCGTGGTGGACTCTGAAGATCTCCCTCTAAATATTTCCCGAGAGATGTTGCAACAAAGCAAAATTTTGAAAGTTATCAGGAAGAACTTGGTCAAAAAATGTTTAGAACTCTTCACTGAACTGGCAGAAGATAAAGAGAACTACAAGAAGTTTTATGAGCAGTTCTCTAAAAATATTAAGGTTGGTTATAAATACGGTTGATCATGAGCAGCAGTAATAAACTGGTTTCTCATTTTAAGTGATCTTAATGCGGAGAAAGCCTTCCTAATAAAGCTGTCGTTATCTTTCAGCTTGGAATACATGAAGATTCTCAAAATCGGAAGAAGTTGTCGGAGCTGTTGAGGTACTACACATCTGCTTCTGGTGATGAGATGGTTTCTCTCAAGGACTACTGCACAAGAATGAAGGAAAACCAGAAACACATCTATTACATCACAGGTACTGGGCAGTAAATGTTACAGTCATGCTTTTGTTCTTGCAGTCCCACAGAGCAGGTGGGTGTGTTCGACCCACATGATGCTACTGATAAATTAATAGGTGTTAATACACACAAGACGGTTAACATGAGTTAGCCCAAATCTGTGGTTAGCTCTGCCTCCGTGGTGGTAGTAGAAAAAGACGAAGAGAAACCACTTCCTGGTAAAAGTCTAAAACTTTCTAATACCTCAGGTGAGACCAAGGACCAGGTAGCGAACTCTGCCTTCGTGGAGCGTCTTCGGAAGCACGGCCTGGAAGTGATCTACATGATCGAGCCTATTGATGAGTACTGTGTCCAGCAGCTGAAGGAATTTGAGGGGAAGACTTTAGTGTCAGTCACCAAAGAGGGCCTAGAGCTTCCAGAAGATGAAGAAGAGAAAAAGAAGCAGGAAGAAAAAAAGACAAAGTTTGAAAACCTCTGCAAAATCATGAAGGACATCTTGGAGAAGAAAGTTGAGAAGGTACGTGAATGCAGCCTTCCCACCTGCGCATTTTTAATAATGACAGTTCTTAGAAAGGAGTGTTACGTGTTTTTCAGACAAGTCATACATGGTCCCTCAATTTCTCTCTGTTTAGGAAAGTTTAGAAAACTTCAGCCTGACCATTTAGTGATGGGTATAGACCTAAAGATTCTTAAAAGACCTAAAAAGAGGAAGGGAATGAAAGTACAGGAAGGAAATTTTGGGTATCTAGATTTGCAGGTAGTATTTCCAATTCATCAATATCTGAGTCCCTTAAGTACTCCGAACAAAGCTGATAGAGCGTGGAGAAAGTTCAGCCTTTGCAGGCGCAGACGTCACTGGATGCCTTGATTGCAGGTGGTCGTGTCAAACCGACTGGTGACGTCCCCATGCTGCATCGTCACCAGCACGTACGGCTGGACAGCGAACATGGAAAGGATCATGAAGGCTCAGGCCCTGAGAGACAACTCCACCATGGGTTACATGGCAGCAAAGAAGCATCTGGAGATCAACCCGGACCATTCCATCATCGAAACCTTACGGCAGAAGGCAGAGGCCGACAAGAACGACAAGTCCGTGAAGGATCTAGTCATCCTGCTCTACGAAACTGCCCTCCTGTCCTCCGGCTTCAGTCTGGAAGACCCCCAGACACATGCCAACAGGATCTATAGGATGATCAAACTCGGTCTTGGTAAGTCTTGCGCACATATCATGTGAAATACCGTCAGGAAACTTAAAACACTTGTAGCACAAGAGACTGGTGGAAACGGTGAGTTCCAGCAGTTCAGGCGAGATTGGACTGTCTTGTGTGGTTTGGGAAACACTGAAGTCACATGAGTTAAAAGGGGTAAATGGGCCTCTTGATTTAAGAAATGAAAGATGAGCAGGTTCACAGAGCCCGGAATGGCGCAGCCTGCCCTGAGAGTGGGTGTGAACAGCAGGTTCAGGTTGATCAGCTGGCTTTCGGAAATCTAATAATGTGCCTTCTATCTAAAAGGTATTGATGAGGATGACCCGACTGCTGATGACAGCAGTGCGGCGGTGACGGAGGAGATGCCGCCCCTGGAAGGGGACGACGACACGTCGCGTATGGAGGAAGTGGACTAGGCGTCCTCGGCCAGCTCCTGTACCCCTGCTCAGTCCTCTAGCTCCATTCCCTCCCGTAATCTATTCTCAAGTATTTCTTTATTTTTGTTAACGTTTAAGATACCCGTATGGCATGACAATAACTACGTAAGGGGGGATAAGATTTCTTTCTAAATGTGATACTGTGATACTTTAGGCCCTAAAGCAGAGCTAGTTTTTCCTCCTAGTTTCACGTTGGCTTATTTTAACAGGTCAAGGTAGCGTTTGTTGAAAGCTGTATGTAACTTAACGTTAACTTTGTGTTCTGGAGTATGTAGCTATCAAGCGAATTCTTTAGTAGACCAAATCTTTCGTTGTTGAAGTGCTCTGAACTACATACCTTGATGTTTAAAGCAACTGTCATCTTCTGGGATCTACTTTTTAAACTTTCCATCCCCTGTGGTTACTGACTGCATGAACCAGGCCTCTAGGAGATAGTATGTTAAACTGAACCAACTCGTTGGGAATAACTGTCCGTCCGTAGGGCTTGTTTTCCAAAGAAAAGTATTGTTTAGAGTAGCAAAATTATAAGCCAACCTAAGGCATGTTGTAAAGCTGTGTGAAAAGTAACTCCGCAAGTTTTGTGAGTGGAAATGTAGTGCTTAAGTCACATTTTGCTTTAAAAAGTTGTAACAAATACAAATGAATTAAAAAATTGTGTGAAAGTGTCTTAATTGGGGAGGAGGCAGGGTGGTTAGAGGTGACGGGATGGTGGTCCCAGCATGTGGAACACGAGGTGTGCACCCCTTACCTGCTAGAGGAGAAGCAAGGAAGGAGATGCCTTCAATGGTAAGGCTTCGGTGGGTGGGGAGCATGTGTCGAAGGCCCGGGAGGGTGGGGCAGGCTGCCCCACCCCGTGTCCCCGTGTCCCCGTGTCCCCGTGTCGTGTTCTTTAGGCGTGTCCTCCCTCGGGACTGCTGCTCTTTAATAGTGTTGGTAAAACATTGCTGTAAGCGCAGCCCCTTACTACCTTGGCTTCACGAGTGCCTCAGGGTTCATTAGCCGTCCCACCTGCGATCCTCCGATTCTTGGAGCCTCGGGCAGGCTGCCCGTGGAGGAGGCTGCAGCTGGGAGCAGAGGGCGGCAGTGGAGGAGGCGGGTCAGGAAGGTCTATGGATTTGGGTTCCTGAGCGTAAGACCATGTATAAAAAGTGACAATGACCAATGACGGGGGAGCAGGAAGGCTGGAAGGCCTGTCGCCCAGTGCCCAGCAGGCACTCAGCTGTTTAATCTTGATAATCCTCTGAGGCAGAAGTTCTTACCCTCTTCAGACAAATGGGAGGCATTAAGTGGAGTCAGCCCCTTCCCCCGTTCACTGGCAGATGTTACCAGCTGGGAGGGAGTGTGAGGTTTAGTGGGGGAGCCGGGAACTGTAGAGCAAAAGGTAAGTTTCTTCCATGATCCTTGTGTTCGGTAGCAAGACAGGTCTCAAACCAAGAGGAGGTGCTTAGGCTCGTGGGGCCGCTCCTGGGAACCGCACCCTCTAAACAGCTGTGCAGCTTCAACCAGAGGGTATTTTGTAAGGGGTTGTATCTCGTTAGAGTTTTGACAGGACAAAGGACCATTTCCACCAAATGTATTGGGAGTGGTTCCAGAAAGGGGGCAGGTACCTCCAGGAGTGAAACTCAGGAGGACGGGAAGAGGGATTAGGTACAGTGAAGAGCAGGGGGACACTGCGCCTTTCCCCTTGGTCTGTCCCCGGTGCCCTGCGTTCCCCGGGGGGGAGGCGGCGCTGTCCTGCTGCAGGGACGCCGCCGCTGCCGCTGGAGCCCCGCTCTCAGCCCGGCACATGCGGTGCCCAGGACGCGTGGTGTTTGTCCAAACTGCTACTTAAAACTGTCAAGGCCTCAAGAAAAAAAGGCATTTGAGGGAAATGAACTGAGAGCTTCTGTATAAACGATTTCCCACCTGAGCACATCCTCCCCGAGTTCCTGGAAAGGCATTTATGGCAAATACATGCACTTAACTGTGGATCTGGAACTGTCCCTGGTAACTCTGCTGCCAGGGACTGGCCCACAAAGACCCCCAGCCCCATGGAGGGGAAGTCGGGCTAGAGGTCACACGAGCACGTGGGCAATGACATTCCGCCCGAGTCCCGCAGTCAGTCCCCTCCTGACCAGATGTGGCAGTGAGTGTTGAGCAGTAGAGATGGGTGCGGTGCAGGCGGGAAAAGCCTTTATTCACAGATGACGTGGTTGTGAGGACAACCGGAAAGGAGTCTGCAGAACCAGTCCAAGAATACATCAGTTTAACAAGGTCCTAGGTTAGGAGATCAAAACATGAAATCCAGTCGAAAGTTTGCGATTTCAACAGACAATACTCATTCATCTTCAAAAGTTAATTCATAGTAGCATACTAGATAGAAATTTTACAAGAGGTTTTGCAAGACCTGCATGCTGAGAACTAAACGTTGCTGAGAGAAATCACACCTGGGGAAAGGGGGAGAGAGTGGAGGAATCCAGACAGAAAAAGCTACTTCTACACGATTTCATTTTCATAAAATTCTAGAAAAGGTACAGCTATGACAATGGAAAGCAGGTCAGCAGGTTGCCTGGGGCCAGGAGTCCTACTGGGGAGACCCACTGCAGAGGGGCAGGAGGGAACTTCTGGGGCCCACGGAAGAGCCCTGAAACTTGGGGTGATGGCAGCCACTGCTGTATCTCTGTATTAAAAGTCATCAAGCTTTGAATACACAAGATGGGTGACTTCCATGGTGTGCTGTGCATGAACAGCAAATGAAAAAACAAAAGCAGAAATCTAGAAGGCAGTCTGCTGGCATTCAAAAGTGACCTTGAGGAAGGTGCTGTGCATCTAGTAAATTAGAGCTAATGATAGCTTAAAAGCTTGTTCTGGCGTTTTCAAGATGGTGGGCCTAGCAGGTGCCTGGCATTTAATGGGTGCTCGTAACTGAGGTTGTACTTCCAAGGACTCACTTCTCAGGGGGGCCTTGCCTCCTACCCTGTGAGGTTGCCTTACTCTGGCTCACGCCCACCAAGTGTTCCTCTGGAGCGTAATCTCCTGCAAGCCCCAGCCTAGGCCTCGCTCCCTCTGGAAGTTTTTCTAGATCGCTTCTGCCCTCACTGTCTCTCGGTCCTCAAACTTTCAGTAATTCCTACCAAGCACGTATCCGTCAAGTTTTTATTGAACGCTAATGAAGAACCAGCCCGGTACTGTTCCATGGGCCGCACAGATGAAGTGCATCACTGGGGAAGCCAAACCAGCTCTGGCCCTGAGAGTGAAGGCCAGGAAGGCCCTACCTGAGGCATAAGCACAGAGCGGGGAGGGGGCTCACCCGGCCGGGCAGGCCGGGAACGCTCCAGAGAGGAGGTGACTGCTCATACAAAGGTGAACTGATTTCAGCCAAGAAGTGGGGAGGCTTCCCAGGGTAGGGTGGGCTTGCGATCCTCGATGCACGTGACCTGGGGAGGGTGGGGGCGTCTGAGTGAGGAGGGAAAGCCAGAGGGGGAACCTTGCTAGTTGTGTGTGCCCTGGACATTAGCTGTTAGCCTCAGGCCTGGAGTGGGTCTGTTCAGCAACTCAGCTGTCGGGGGGCAGGGAGGAGCCGTGGTCTGCCACGGGGCTGCTTTTCCAGAATGGGGGGTCCATGCCCGCCCCTTGAGAAATGTCCTTGGGGTTCAGCATCACCATCTCTCACCTTCACACCGGGAGGCTCCTTGTTCCAGCTCATCCGACAGACAGGACAGCAGGAGGGAGCTAGCACGCCGGCTCCCACTGGCTCCTGGCTCCTGCACCCCCACCCCCGCCTCCAAAGGTGGGGGCTTAGGAAGAGCCCACAGGACCAGTCCTGAGTTTCAAGAACAGAGATGTTTGTTTTGTTCACTCATGTATCCCAAATAGCACAGTGTTTGGCACGTGGCAGGCACTCAAATATTTGTTAACAAGTAAGTCTAAGCACTTCCCAGTTTACAAACACGTTAACTTATGGGTTCTTCTTTTATTTTGGAGATTTCCAAAATGCATGCAGCGTAGAGGGAAACAAACAACAGCAGGAGCTGACGAAGACGTGGAGAACGGGAACCCTCATACACAGCTGATGGGAAGGTCTTCAAACGGTGCCATTTTGGAGAAGTCTGGCAGCTCCTGGAAAAGCTAAACTGTGGAATTACCATATGATCTAGCCATGCTGCTCTTCGGTATCTGCCAAGGAGAAATGAAAACATGTGTCCAAAAAAACATATACAGTCAGTCGTCCCTTGGTATCCGTCCCTTGGGGGACTGGTTCCAGGATCCCTGGGGTTACTGACGTATGAGGATGCTCCAGTCCCTAACGTAACGCACCGAGCACAAGTGAGCCCTCTGTATCCTCAGGGCTGACTGTGCACACGTGTTCACAGCAGCGTCATTCATAAAAGCCAGAAAGTGGAAACAAACCAAATGTCCATCAACAGGGGAATGGCTATGTAAAATATGGTATAACTATACAGTGGCATGTTATTTGGAATATTGGATTATTGCCTTAGAAAGGAATGAGGCGCTGATTTATCTACCACAGTATGAACGAACCTGGAAAACTATGTCAAGTCAAAGAAATCTCTTACAGAAAGCCACGTGTTTACTGTGTGACCCCATTTATATGAAACGTCCCGAACAGGCAAATCCATGCACACAGAACATGGATGTGTGGTGGGCCAGGGACTCTGGGGAAGAGCCACGGAGAGTGACTGCTTAATGAGTATAGAATTTCTTTTTGGGGGTGATGTAAGCATTGAAAAAAATTGATTGTGATGGTTGCATAATACTGTGAATATCATAAAAAATCACTGAGCTGCACACTTTCCATGAGTGAGTTGTATCATAGATGAATCATATCTCAAACTGTTATTGGAAAAACGTAGAGGGACTCTGTAGACCCTCCAAAAATTAAACAGTGACCATATGAGCCAGCAGTTCCGCCCGTGGGTATGTGCTCAGGAGGGAAATCAGTGACTCAACGCATTTGTTCACAGCAGAGTCATTCATGTTAACCAAACGGTAGAAACAACCCAGACTCATCAGTGAATTAGTGGATAAACAGACAGAGCCTTTCATGGGCTGTGTCCCAGATGTCCCCTCTCAGAGTTTCACACACCACACAGCAGCTGCTCCGCCCGGGATGATAAAATCTGCACAGCATAGAATTTACCGTTTGAAGTGGGCAGCTCCAGGGCGTTACCTGCATTCAAAGTGTGCAGCCGTCACGCCCCCCGCAGAAACTGCGCCGTGAAGCAGTCACTCGCGAGGATGGTCGGTGTCCCCCTACACCTGGCTAACTCGCCCCGCTGTCCGCCTCGGTTTACATGTCACTTTCTTCGGAAGAGCCCCAGCGGCCTCTCCCGGCGTCTCCTCCCTTTCTTGGTGGCGCTTCTCCCGACTGGCCGGCGATGGTTAGTTTGCGGTCTGTCTCCCTGCCTCTCCGCTGCCTGTAGTCCCCTGAAGGCGGGCAGGTGCCTAGCTCGCTCCGTGCCAGTCCGGTGCGCCGGTGTATTTGTGGAGTGAATGAATCACCGGTACATACCGCTGACACTCTTCCTCTTCCTGTGGGGATGGCGAGTTGTTCAACAATTCTGTATAATTTAGGAAGATGTTGTTCCCTTTTCTAAGCCTGCAAAATATGCTCAAACCTTTGAAAGTGTGATTACAGATCACTCTTCTATAGGAAGGGACATCACTTCTCCTCCTCCAAGGAACATTCAGTGAGTCATGGGGTATTAATAGCACATCAGAATCTGAACAAAAATTCTATGACGCTGGTGCAGCGCCAGGGAGCTCAGCGTATTATCTGCCAAGTGTCTCTGCGGGGAACATACATCCTCTTCATATAAAAGTCCTTTAAGGCCTCACTCAACACTTGACCAGTGAAAGTTCTAGAGCTTTGAATGTGGTCCAAAAAGCAGTGTGTGTGTGTTTTTTAAATACCAAGCTAAAAAATAACTAACAAATCAGAGTAAAAAAAATGTGATAAATGAGCCACCCATGTTATTTATTTTTTTTAAGGTGGGAAGGTAGTTAGGTTTATTTATTATTATTTTTATTTAATGGAGGTGCTGGGGATTGAACCCAGGACCTTGTGCATGCTAAGCACGTGCTCTACCACTGAGCTGTACCCTCCCCGTCCTCCAGTTCCTCAGTGGAGGTTTTGTGTCCTACTCCTTATTTTTCTGTTCTTTCTTTTTGGCTCTACATATGCCTTATTTTTCTCCTTCTGTTTTCCATTTTAAAGGTGTACACTCATAGACAGGAGCACGTGGAACCCCATGCAACCTCCCTCCGTCCCCCAGCCTTCCTGAAGCACTTTCTGAATTTCATCATATCATTTCATCTGCAAGTATTTCATCTTTTCCTTAACATATCTTTGTAACTCAAACTCAAGGTACTTGGTACTACAACTAAATGCACAATTTAAAACAAAACAGGATGTTCATTCTCACCACTTGTACTCAACACTGTACTGGAGGTTCCAGCCAGGGAAGCTGGTCAGGATAAGAAAATAAATGGCATCCTGATTGGACAGGAAGGAGGAAAAATCACCTCTATTTGTAGATGACATGATCTTGTATATAGAAAACTGTAAGGAACACACACACGCGCGCGCGCACACACACACACACACCCCTTGTTAGAACAACAGGTTTGTCAAAGTTTAAGGATACAAGAACAATAAACAAAAATCAACTGTATTTCTATATACTAACAATGAACAATCTAAAAATAAAATAACAGTTCTATTTACAATAGCATCAAAAATAATAAAATACTTAGAAATTTTCACAAAAACAAATACAAGACTTGCATACTGAAAAAAAACTACAAAACATTTTTGAAAGAAATTAAAGAAGACCTAATAAAGACATACCATGCTTAGACTGGAAGATGTAATACTGTTAAGACGGCAACATTACCCAAATGGACCTACAGATTCAACACCATCCCGTCAAAATACCAGCTGGCTTTTGTACAGAAATTGACAGGTTTGTCCTAAAATTCACCTGAAAATGCAAGGGACCCAGAAAAGCCAAATGATCTTGAAAAAGAAGGACAAAGTGGGAGAGTCCTCATTTCCTGACTTCAAAAATTACTAAAAAAAATTAGTGCAAATCAAAACCGCAATGAAGTATCACCTCACACCTGTTAGAATGTCCATCATGTAAAAGTCTATAAATAACAAATGTTGGGGAGGATTTGGAGAAAACCCTCCTACACTGTTGGTGGGAATGTAGTTTGGTGCAGCCACTATGGAAAACAGCATGGAGGTTCCTTAGAAAACTAAAAATAGACTTACCATATGATCCAGCAATCCCACTCCTGGGTATATATCTGGAAAAAATGAAAAAACTAATTTGAAAAGATACATGCACCCCAGTGTTCATAGCAGCACTATTTACAATAGCCAAGACATGGAAGCAACCCAAGAGCCCATCAACAGATAATTGAGTAAGATGTGGTATATATGCAATATATGCGTGTGTATATATATACACACACACATATAATATATATAATGGTATACTATTCAGCCATAAAAATGTGAAATCCTGCCATTTGCAGCAATGTGGATGGACCTAGAGAATTTTATGCTTAGGGAAATAAGTCAAATATTATATAGTACCACTTATATGTGGAATCTAAAAAATACAAATGAATGTATTTACAAAACAGAAACAGACTCACAGGCATGGAAAACAAACTAGTGGCTACCAAAGGGGAGAGAGAAGGGGGAAGGACAAATTGGTGGTGTGGGATTAACAGATACAAACTACTATTGTAAAAATAGATAAGCAACAAGGATTTATTGCAGAGCACAAGGAATTATACCCATTATCTTGTAATAATCTGTAATGAAATATAATCTGCAAAAATACTGAATCATCATGCTGTACACCTGAAACTAACACAGTATTATAAATCAACTGTACTTCCATTAAAAATATCAGTGACTGAGAAGCTAATGTGATTTGTGACATATTCATTTGGTAATTCCTTTCATCATTCATTGAAAAAGATATTTTTGAGCAGTTACTGTGCTGTGCACGTAGATTAAAAGTCCCTTGGTTCAAAGTGTGACTGTCTAGTGAGCCACGTAGCAATCAGTAGGCAGCTTTGACCCACGCTGGTCTGGCCTGCTGTGGGAGCCCAGAGGAGCAGCTCCTAACCGAGACTTGGAGGTCAAGGAAGGCTTCCAGGAGGTGGTGTCAAACTAAGACGCACAAATTAAGAAAGCCACTGTGAGTGGTTGGGAAGGGAGGGGATTTGTTATCTTCCTTAATCAGGAAGCGATGGGAGCGGCTGCAGCCGTGGGGCAGGGGCAGTTCTCAGGTAAGGATGCTGCTGGCGATGAGCACGGGGCTAAAGGGTTTGACGGTCATCCCAGGGCACAGGGGAGTCACTCAAGGTTTTGTGGCAAAACCGTGTCCTTAATGAGGCCTCTTTGCCCGCGAGTGGGGCACGGACGGGGCGTCTAGCGCGGCAGGATCAGAGGAGCTTCGTGACGAGGCCGCAGATGTCGACGGCCTGGGCGTTGGGGCGGGGCGAGCCGCACGCCTGTTGCCAAGGAGATGCCTGTGCCGTCACACAGGCCTGCCCGTCCCTCTCCACTCAGTGGTGATCCCTCTGGGAGCAAAGTGGACATGCCGTTCAGAAGGCAAGTCTGCAGCGACTGTCCTGTGCCCTGCGCAGCCGACGCTCGCATGCCGACCCCAGCTGCTCCGGATGAGCATCGCCGCCGCGCCAGCTTCCCCTGCGCAGGAGTCCCGCGGGCCCCAACTTGAGTAAGAAGACCTCAGGCTCAGGAGCCGGTTCCTCGCTACGCCCAGAGGCTGACTGGGGCGCTGCTCTCCTGGGAGCAGTGGGAGCTGCGGCCCAGCCCCTCCGTCTCGGGCCGGTGGGCGCAGGTGCCCCTCCAGGGGCGCGCGCCCCGCACGAGGTGCTGCCGCCTGCTTCCCGCCCCCCCGCCCCCCCCCCCCCCCCGCTGTCCAGTGTAAAGCCGCGCGGGCCGGATTAGGACGCGGTGGGCCTCCTCCAGGGAGAAGAGACAGACCCCAGCGGCCAGGAGGGGCGGAGGCAGCCAAGCCCAGACCCCGCGTGGGGTCCCTGCCCTGTGGCAGGAGGACCATGCCAGTCTGGTGGAGGTGGGGGGTGGGGTGGGCTGTGCCCTGAGGGAGTGAAGAGCCCCCACCGTGAGGATGGGCGTGTCCTTGCTTTGCCGTAGGGGGCACCTTGGGTGCCCTGAGGTGTGAGGATGGTGCCCTACTCCCTGGGGCTGGGATCCCTGCCTCACAGAGTCCCCTTTTCTTTCCCCCTTAATGGGGAAACATCTGTTGTCCCTCTCCTGGCTCCAGGAGCCAGGCCTGCAGGGTGGAGAGATCCTGGCGTGAGGTGGGGGCCCATGGGGGAGGTCCCTCCAGTGCCCCCAGCATGAGCGGGTATTGAGAAGGGGCACCCCCAGCCCGTGTCCAAGACAGGGTGGCCTGGGCCAGCTCTGACCACGGTAAGGGCCACCCTCCTTGTCCCTGGGACCGCAAGCAGCCTGTACTTGGGAAGTCTGGACAACGACCCCCACCGCCCCAAACCCACAGGAGAATTCCAGGACACCTGGGAATTAACCTGGCGTTAAATTAACGCCTGCATGCAAAGCTACGTAGTGTATTTCCAAAATAAAATATTCTAAACTGTAGTTTCCTCCAGACAAACTGATTTAAAATAAGAAAATTCGGATGGCCCTGTGCTTTTCTGTGAGTCCCTTCAGGCTGCACAGGAACTCTTCTGTGTTGGTTGTAGAACTTCGTGATCTGATGGAGTCTGAGGCGAGCCCTGGAGCTTTGGAGAGGCTGACCTGCATGTACAAAGTAAAGCGAGACACGGCCACACCTCAAACTCTTTCCCTTTACAGCTTGGTCAACATTGTCTTGACCTGGAGCTGTAAGTTTTGACCTGTTTTTCAGATGGCATTAAAGGACAGGGGATTGAAAAATGGAACGATATATCCACTGTGATTCCTTTTACCTTTATATCTCAGAATAATTGTACCAAAAAGTGTCTGGTCAAAATAACACCAAGTCTGGTATGAAGGTGTCAGTCTTAAAAATTAATACTGGAGAAAAAAAAAAAGAAGAAAGACCCACTCCTCCCACACCTGGTGATTTGTGCATGAAAATGCAGACCTTAATGTCCCCCGAAGGGCCTGACCATACACGGGGCAGGACGCACTTCTCTGGACCCTCCGTCATTGTCCTGTGTGCAGTTAGGCATGGGGGATAACAGTCTCCTGACTTCCCTTCAGACTACTGCACTTGAATCATATTTCCTGGGCACCTACCCTGGCCCGGGGACAGGAGTGGAAACGGTGAAGGCAGCCTTGGAAGGTGTCCACATCCAGGACTGTTCCTTGTCAAAGAGAGAGTGTGTGTGTGCACTGCTCAGGGGGTTATCTTCAGAAATTCGGCTGTCAAAGACTCCCTGCTCTCCCGGGTTCCTGGTCCAGGAAATGTGCTCAGATATTTGAAGCTTCAACCAGATCTTAATTTCAAGTGCATAGAAAAAGACTTTGCATCCTGGGAAAGCACAGGCCATTTCCACGCTGCCGACTGGCACCTGAGTAAAGGGAATTGTCTTAGACAGCACTTTTGGAGAAAGAGGAGTTTGAGGCCTCTTTCAGGACAGATTTTATTGTAAGGAAAGGATGACTGTTCTTGAACTAGAACTGTTGGTTAATTGTTGAATATTGTAAAGTGAGAACTTTTTGAATGCGTTTTTCCTTTCAAGTGGGAAGTGCAAAATTGAGTTAAGCACTGACCGAGGCCAGCTTAGAGGTCCCGAGCTCTGAATCCTGAATCCCAGCGTCCCCTGTGCCTAGGTTTGCGAAGCTCCTCTTCTAAAGACCATGTTGCACCTGCTTTGTTCTTTTCTCCAGACCAATGTCCCTCTCTCCCAGCTCCTCTTCTCTCAGAAGCTGGCTCTCTGGACTTCGCCTCCACCTCCTGTCTGCGGTGCCTGCTCCTGGATGCTCCTGGACTCCAGGTAGGAACCCTCAGAGGTGATTCAGTTGGGGACCTGGCTTGTCCCCCCAGGGCCACTTCCCCTGGGGGTGGCATCAGGGGTGGAGTGACCAGGGGCTGGAGCAGGTACAGAGATGGGGAGGAAGCCGCCCCAGTCTCTGGGGCTCTGGACTGTTTCCAGAAGGTCCTGGCCCAATGCCTTTCCTCTTCCTGCCTTGTTGGCAGGCATTTAATTTTTATTATTATAATTTTTTTTTGCTATGATCCAGTGTTTCACTGTTGCATTAAAGCACTCTATTGACAAAGTGAATTTTTTAAATCTTCATTAGGAAAATTTGCCAAGTGTTCAACTGGTAACAGATGTCAAATTACCACGTTGACCCTTTGCCATCTGGCATTTAGTATGTTAACCAGCAAACGCAGAGGGGAGGGTATAGCTCAGCGGTAGTGTGCGTGCTTAGCATGCATGAGGTCCTGGGTTCAATCCTCAGTACGTACATACATTCGTACATGCATACACAAACAAATAAAAATTATATCCCCCACAATCCCCCACAAAACAAAGCAAAAAACCCTCCCAGCAAATGATGCCAGAAGAGGCTAGTGACAGAAACAGCCTCTCATCTTCCATTTGGGCTTTTCCGTCCTCTCCTGAATGACCACAGCTGTGCGAAGCTGCGGGCCTGGTGGGCAGGAGGGAGGGGCTGGGACAGGTCGGAGGGCAGAACCAAGGACGGGCCAGAAGTCGGTTTGCTTCTCCCTCACTTTTCCACTTTAAAACCCCAGGTTGCCAGGCTGTGACTTCTTGACAGCTGTGGGGTCATTCTGTGAAAATGGCCTTTTCCCAGGTGGGCCCTGGGATTTTTTCTGTTTTTTTTTTTATTCTGACAATATACTCAATATATTTCCTTTTATATTTTTGAAGGATGCATTCTAAAACTCAGATACCGCATTGGAGAGTGATGTCTTTAAAACGTGGACCCACACGTCCACCCAAACTGTCCTCTTCCTTTACTCTCTGTTTCTTACCGGTCAGGGTAGTTCCTGCCATGTTTCGGGAATACCGCCACTTTAAATGATTGAAATTCACGCAGCCAGAGCTGAACTCAGGATAACTTCACGCCTAACCAAGCCTTTTGCCATCCCCCGTGCTTTAGTGTCTGGCCACAGCTTCCCCCGGCCAGGAGGGGTCTCTCCCCTCCCTCACAAAGTTAACAGCACTGTGATCTTCTCTTGCTCTTTTGAAGTGCAGGAGAAAAGATCAGAATTCTTTAGGATCACTTTTCTCCGAGCACCAACCCTTGTACTTAATAGGGTTCCTGCGTTTCCTACGGCTGCGGTGATGAACCACCAGCCTGGGTGGCTTCACACAACAGATTTATCCTCTGGAAGTTTTTAGAGGCCAGAAGTCTGAAGTCCAGGTGTTGGTTAGATGTTCCCTCTGGACTTTGTTCCAGGCCTCTCTCCAGCTTCTGGTGGCTGCTGGACACCTTGGGCTTGTGGTCTCATCACTCCAATCTCTGCTTTCTTTTCACACCACCTGTATGTGTGTGTGTGTATGTGTGTGTGTGTGTTTGCGCAAGCATGTGTGTGTGCGTGCACGCGCGTGTGCGTGTGAAAGCTCTCCTCTTTTAAATTGAAGTCTAGTTGATTTACAATGTTACGTTAGTTTCTGTCATACAGCAAAGCGATTCAGTTATACATATGTATATTCTTTTTCACATTATCTCCCATTATAGTTTATTACAAGAAATTGAATATAGTTCCCTGTGCTCTACAGGAGGACCTTGTTGTTTATTTTATATATAGTAGTGTGTATCTATTAGTCCCAAACTCCTAATTTATCCACCCCTCCACTTCCCCCTCTGGTAACCATACTTTGCTTTCTATGTTTGTGAGTCTGTTTCTGGTTTGTAAATAAGTTCATTTGTGTCATTTTTTTTTTAGATTCCACATGTGATATCATATGATATTTGTCTTTCTGTGTCTCACTTCACTTGGTATGATAATTTCTAGGTCCAACCATTTGCTGCAAATGGCATTATTTCATTCATTTTTTATGGCTGAGTAATATTCCATTGTATAAATATACCATTTCATTGTTATCCAGTCATCCGTCAGTGGACATTTAGGTTGCTTCCATGTCTTGGCTATTGTAAACAGTGCTGCTATGAACATTGAGGTGCATGTGTCTTTTGAATTAGAGTTTCTGTCTTTTCTGGATATATGCCCAGGAGTGGGACTGCTGGATCATATGGTAAGTCTATTTTTAGTTTTTAAGGAACCTCCAAACTGTTCTCCATAGTGACTGCACCAAATTACATTCCCAACAGTGTAGGAGGGTTCCCTTTTCTCCACACCCTCTCCACTATTATTATTTGTGGACTTTTTGATGATGGCCATTCTGACTGGTATAAGGTCTCTCTTTATAAAGACACCTGTCACTGGATGGATTTCGGGTCCACCCTAAATCCAGGGTGATCTCATCTTGGGACCCTTAATTACATCTCAAAGACCCTTTTTCTAAATAGGGTCACAGTCAGGTTCTGGGGTTTAGGTGTGGAACTATATACCCAGGGCCTCCTGGGAGAATTTTGGACAAGACCACATGGCATGCAGACTTCCACCACCGCGTGGATGGGGGACACTCATTTAAAATGTCCTCTCCCAGCGGCTGGGCACCCTGTGGGACGGCTGTTGGGGCTGGTCCTGGGGGGGCCTCCAGGTGTTGGGGGGCTGTGGGGGCTGGTCCTGGAGGGCCTCTGGGTGCAGGGGTGTTGGATTTCTCTGAGGGGTATGGCTCGATTCCAGCTAAGTGTTCACAGCATTGTTCTTGGGTGAGGATGAGGGAGGGCAGGGCTCAGAGCAGGGAGGCCACTTAGGAGGCAGAGATGAGAAAGGCAGGGCCAGGGGAGTGGGGTACATGAGTTCTGGACTCCCCGGGAAGCAGGGTCCGCATGGCTGGTCACTGGACGTGCAGTTTGGAAGAAGGGCAGGGTCAGGTGATGGGAAAGTGTTTTTAGCTTGAGCAATGGGTTGCTCAGAGGTGCCCTCCACGGAGCTGGGAGGACCCCCGTGTGGCTAGTTTTGGGAAGATCAGAGGTTTGATCTTGGACAAGTCAACTTGGAAGAACTCACAGGAGACCCCAGAGGAGGCTGTCGTGGGGGCCTGGAGTGTGGAAACGGGGCCACAGTGGGGAGGGTGGAAGCTTGGGGCCAGATGGCACATGGGTGTGGCTTTATGTGTGTGTGTGTGTGAACACGGATGTTTTGTGCGTGTGCACCTGCATGGGTGTGTGTGCATCTGGATGGGTGTGTGCATGTGTGTACACCTGCATGCGTGTGTGTGCGTGTGTGCATAAGCACATGTGCGTGCATACACAGGTGTGTGTTCTGGGCAGAGGCTGGGCGGGCAGCCAGCACTCAGGGTTAGAGCTTAATGGACAGGACTTGCAGGCGATTTGGTGGCTCTGGGCAGAGCGGTGACTTCTGGACTCTGCTTTAGGGAATGTTCAGACAAACAACAGAAGAGGATCATAATGTTCTCCCAGCTTCAAGGCAGGAAGGCCTTTGTAGACACAGTGCAGCACCCTCATGGCACCTCCAGTGCCCCCTGGAGTTGTCACCTGGGTTAGCTGTAGAGGGCGGGGAATCGGGGAGGGGGTAGCCGCACAGCCCTAGGGGTAAAAGCTATCCAGCTGGTGAGAGAGGGGAGGTGGTTGTAAAGAGGCCAAAAGAGATAAGGTGCAAAGTCAGCCGGTTGCTTGGAGTGACTGAACGGAGACGGGCTGGGCGATTCTGGGGCAGAGAGCCGACCTCTGGGGTGGGAAAGGGGCTGGGGAGCCTCCCAGGCCTGCTTTGACCTTGATCAGGAAGACTGGGTGGCAGGGTGTGGAACCAGGTGACTGCAGTGATAAAAGGCTTGCATTCAGGTGGGTCTCAGTGCATCTGTGCGATGACGAGTTTTTAAAGGAACTTGTAAGGGTCCAGAGGGCGGAGGCAGGAGTCTTGGGTCGTTTGGAGTGTTTGCTTGTTTGCTCTGCTCAGCCAGGGGAGGCTGAGATCTGGCCCCGTGGGGCCCAGGAGGTTCCTGGGGTGGCGGCCTGTGTGTGTGTGTGTGTGTGAGTTTGTGTAGGGGCGCACAGCCACACAGCAGGGTCTAGGACCCACTTGTGCCCTTGGCTTGTGCCTCTGGGCAAATCTGATGTTCTCAGCCACAGTTGCCCCAGCTGCAAACTAGCAGACATGCTTAGGCCGTCTGCAAGCTTCTATCTATCTATTGAATTCCTCTCGGCGTTAAAAAGTGGTACCAGACCTACGGGGAGGGACTTCATTTACTTACTGTATATCGTTTAATAGTTTTTTTTAACCACATGCATGAAATGCCTTTTTATTTAAAAAAGTATATGAGAAGTCCTTTAACCTGGTGGGGGAAATGGGGAGGAAAGGGGGAGGGGACCTGCTTCCTCTACTTGTTACAACGTCACTTTTTGGTACTTTTATCTAAACTCAGCTGAGAGAGAGTGCTAAGTGCCTCCCAGGCTGTGCTCCTTTGGAAATCAAAATGAGGCAGGTGTGGGCCCATCAGAGGGACTCGGGAGCCAGCTGAGTGGATGGTGCGGTATTTATTACAACCCAAGGGTGAACTGAGCACGTCCACACTGACAGGTGCGGGAGCAAATAAGTCAGGGAGTGGGAGAACCACCCAGGCCGAGGGGCTGACGGGGCTGCCCCCCCCCCCCCGAGTGCCAGGACAGCTGTGCCCCACCCCCCGGGCGTCAGGACAGCTGTCCCTCCTGCTTGGGGGCTGCGCACAGATGCTTCTTCCCAAGAGGGTGAGTTTGGGGGGAGGGGATAACTCAGCGGTAGAGTGTGTGCTCAGCATGCACAAGATCCTGGGTTCAATCCTCAGTGCCTCTGCTAAAAAATAATAGTAATAATAAATAAATAAGCTAATTATGCCCCCCTCCAAAAAACCAAAGAGGATGAGTTGGAAAGGGAGGGAAGGTGACGGTACAGGGGAGAAGTCTGGCTGGCCCGGCCAGGTGACAGACACGTCACGGTGACAGTGCGGGTCCCCGATGGCCTGCGGTGAGAACGCAGCTCACCACTGGGTCACACTTCCCAAGTCCCTAACCCAAGGCGTTCATGAGAAAAACGCCAGGTAAATCCCAGTCGAGGCACATCTTCCAGAATATTCCTCCCAACTGTCAAGGTCACCAAAAGCAAGGGAAGTCTGAGAAACCCTCGCGGCCAAGAGGAGCTCGAGGAGACGTGAACTAAACGTGACGTGGTGTCCCGGGTGGGATCCTGGGACGGGGACCACGGGAGGGGAAACTGGTGACACCTGAGTTTGCGGACTTCGGTTCCTTCCTAAAAACAACAGCAACAAAAGTGGATTTCTGGTTTTTGCTGGGAACCGTTTTAGCCTTTGAAGCGCTGTTCTGTATGGTGCTTTAGGGTCTGGTTTGTAGCATTTCCTGTGTCTCTGAACTTTGGCCTCAGAACGGGGGTTCCCAGGGGCCCAGGCTGGGGGGCCTGAGTTTACCGGGGGGCCGGCGTGCGGTGGGGACGGGCCGATTCCCAACAGGGAGAGAGGGACGCCCGCGGATCGGAGGGCGCCGGCGGCACGGGGCTGCAGGGAGCTCGGTAGCCTCTCCTCAGCGAGTCGTTCGCTCTGTTTCACTTTGATGGATGGCCTCTCTCTGCTCCCCTGTGGGAACAGGTCTTTTTTCTTTCTTTTTAAATTGTTGAATGTTTTTCACAACCTTGCGCTTCTCAGGAAAACTGAGTTTATGTCATTGTGGGCAAGTCAGTCCCCGGACTCAGCTTAAATTTCTCATCTATTAAAAAACAAAGTAGGGGGAGAACATGGGGGCTGGATCGGGGCACTCCCTGCTCTAATGTTCTAGAACCTTCATGTCAGCGACATGTGACTTTCCCATGAGTGTCTGGGTGCACAGGGGCTTTCCTCAAACTGAAGTACCATCCTCCCCACCACCAGCGGCCTGTGGCTTTCCTTTTAATTAAAAACAATTTGAGGTGGGGAGGGTATAGCTCAGTGGTAGGACATGTGCTTAGCATGCATGAGGTCCTGGGTTCAATCCCCAGTTCCTCCATTAAAGTAAAAAATAAAATAAAAAATCCCTAATTATCCCCCACAAAAAATTGTTTTTTTTAAACTGAAACCTCCCTGGATTTCTCTTACTGAGCTACACCTTCCAGTAAAATTCACCCCTTTTGACAGTAGCTCTGACTTTGGACAGATGAACCCGTGGAACAACCATGGAGACAAAACAGCTCCGTGGCTTCAGAAAGTTCCCTCCTGCCCTCGTGTGGTCGGCCCTATCCCGACCCCTTGTCACCACTGGCCTGCGCGTCATCCCTGTGAACCTGTTTTTCACTCACGTGAAAGATCCGTAAGCAGCTGAGCCACGGCTGGTCTGAAGTCCGGCCGACCCAGCGGCATCCAGGTGGCGTTCAGCGCGGCCAGCAGCCGGGCCGGCTTCCAGAAGGGGCAGAGAAACGCTCCGGAGCCTCAAGGTACCCCTGTGGGTGGGGAGGGGCAGCCTGAGGGGTGGAAGGAGCCAGAGCCCCAGAGTAGACCCCATGTCCCTGAGGGAAGACCCCATGTCCCCGAGGGAAGGACCCATGTCCCTGAAGGCAGAACACTTGCCTGGGCCCGACCCCTCCTTGGAATTAGTCTTCTTGGTGGTTCTTGGTGTCATATCTTTTCTCTTTTCCCAGCTGTGGGTGTTCAAATTCCTGTCCTAATCTTCTAATCTTTTGATTAAAAACAAAACAAGGGTTGTTTTCCTGGCAGCCTGGTGTTGGGGGAGGGTTCTAGAATGTCTGATGCCAGCCCTGGGCTCTTCCCGGGGACCCTGAGCAAGGCCAGACCCCTCCTGGGGCCCCAGCTTCTGCATCTGTGCAGAAGGGTTTGGGGTGGGTAATCTTCTGGCTTTGGGTCCAGAGCAAGGACCAGGAGCTGTGTAGAGCGGGGCCCTCCAGCTCTTCCCGACACGCCGGGGACTGGACCCAGCAGCAGTCTGTCTCCTGGCCGCATTCCTGGCTCTCCCAGGTCTGCATTTCAGTCCTTCAAACCAAGCCCGCGAAGTGGTCCTCGGCCTGTGCCCGGACTTCCTCATCAACACCCACCCCGCAGGCCTGCCACCCGCGAGTATCAGCGAGGGAGGAACCACTGGCCTGGGCTGTGGAGCCCTGACCCTTGCCCTTGAACATGAAGCTGCCATCCATCCCCCTTCATAGGAAGGATTCTTCAAGCCTCCTTTTGTCCCCCCAGGCCAGTCGCAAGAAGAACCACATGGACTTTGTTGAAGGTACCTGGAGAGAGGTATGTCACAAAATGAGCCAGAAACCGCTCCTGTCTTTGGGGAAAGGCGGGAACCCCCTGAAATCCACGATCCCAGAGGCCAGCCAAGGACAACTGTGCAAGCAGCCCTTTCTAAGGAGAGCCGTCTCAGGCCTGCCCTGTGAGTCTTCTCTGCCCAGCGGTGTTACTATATTTGAGGACAAACTTCACTTTATTGAAGTTGACTGTTTTTCCTCTTTCAGATGTTTTTTTCTCTTTCAAACTTTTTAAATTAGACAAGACTCAAAGTAGTCTGCCTTAAAGATTGACAAGACCATAGGTTTGCGATGAATCTCAATCAAAATTAAATTCACTCTCACTGGTCACACAGGTGTAGTTAATTCTGGCCTCACGGTGGTTTGAGACACCAGGGACCACTGATGAGCAGGGCCTGCGTGCTGCTCAGTCATTCCACCCAGACCCAGTGAAGAGCTGAGCGGCCAGGCACCCCGGGGTTAGTGAGCACCGACCCTGCCGGCTCGTCTGCAGCGTGAGGCTGGGCGCTGGGGCTTCGGGGCCTCGAAGGATGCTCACTCCTCTGCCAGGGGGGAGGTCACCGGAACAGGTGCCCAGTTCATGGATTCCACCTGTTCTGATATGTATGTGAAATGATTACGGCTGCCTGTAGTGTGTGGTGATCATTTTCACTTTTACCTTCTGGAATAAACGTGTCCACCATCCAAAGAGGAAAAGAGCTCCCTCGGGAGCTTCTCATCCAAGTGAAAGGCCCCCAGGGGTCCCTGCTGACTCTGCCCTGGGGTCCTCTCCGTGTGTATGACTGAGGCCGCGGGTCAGCGGGGTGGGAAGTGCCCGGAGGTGCACCCATGTGGAGTCGTGTGGCTCCACCCCACGGCTTGCCAGTCTTCCCGGGGCCCTGTTAGCACTTCTGGAAGGAGCCCCAGCGCAGCTCGGGGTCGCCCATGGTTACCCGGACGTGGTGCTGATGAGCTGCGGGCACTTTAGCTCTCCAGCCAAGCCCCTCAGTCCAAAGCACTGACTCAGGGGTAAAAGAAAGATTATTTGCAGGGCAGATCAGGCAAAATTTGTGTGTCAGTGGTGGATGAGATACGTTACGCACATAAGGGGTGTGTTCTATTTTATTCTTCTGCTGGAGATTGCTGACTGGCTCAGAAGCGCTTTTGTCGTCAGTTCTTAGATCTTACGACGGTGATTCGGAAGACGCCCCCAGTCACTCCTCCTGCAGTTTCAACGACTGCTCTCTGGGTGACGTGAACTGTAACGTGCCTCTGCACGCGCTCACATCCAGGAGTCCAGGGGAAGTGAGCCCCGAAGACCCCCTCTCACCGAACATCCCAGTCCTGGTGCTGCCAGCCGCTGGCTGGGACCCTGCATCCCTGGAGGCCAGCGACGTGGGCCTGCAGCCTGTGGGCACCAGCAGCCTGGAGGCGCAGCGGCGGGCAGCCAGGCTTCCCAGACCCCCAGCGGACTCGAGGATGATGGAGGAGGACCGGGCACCCCCGAGACTGGCAGACACACACCGGGCAGAGCCAGAGTGTCCTGGCCGCCACCCAGGCTCAGGACTGAGGACAGGGGGCCCCAAGCTCTCATTCTCCAAGAGGAAACTGGAACTTTTACTTGCTGAGCCTGAGAGAAATAAGAAAAAGAAGCAGTATGGGGCCTAGCCCGAGGTGAGCGGAACCAGCCTGGCCCTGGGTGTGGGGTGGGTGTTGCCTTGACGGGAGTTGGGGCCTCGGGGGTCGGAACCGAGGCTGATGAACATGAAAAGAAGCTTCAGTGAAACACTTGGCCCCTTTTATATCTCTTTTTAAAGGTTTGAACAACAGAAGTTCACTGTCACCGTTTTGGGAACTGAAAGCCTGAGATTAAGGTGTTGGCAGCAGGCATCTTCAGTGCTGTCTCTGGGTCCCACCTCCCCGGACCCTAGTTTCCGCACTTTCACTAAATATTTGTGTATTTTTGTAAACCTTGACGTGGGGAGTGGGGTGGTTGGGGGCCCGGTGCTCTGTAGCTGACCTGGGTCTTGGCTGTGGTTCTTTCCTGGCCCTCCCCTCCTCCCCTGGCAATTTTCACCCACAGCTGCCTCCAGTGGAGGGGGAGGGTCGAGCTCTCGGGGCTGATGAAAAGACTGTTTTGTAAGAATATTGAAAACAAATGGGCCCCAACTAAACGCGGAGGTGGAGGCCAGGCCGAGCGCCGGCTCGGAGCAGAGGGTGCGGTTGTCGGGGGACCCTCCCTGGAGCAGCCCGGGACCTGGCCCTCGCATAGACGCCGTCTCCGCCCCCACAGTCAGTCCTGTGCCCCCCGACGCGGGGTTTCCTGAGCAGGGCGGCCCGGTGGGCAGATCCTGCCATCCTGCCATAGCGTTCCTCTGGGTAACAGCTGAGAACATGGGGCGGGGGGCGGGCTCGCTTTCCTTCTTCCTTCTCACTGAGCCTTTTACAAACTTCCCGGCAGGTAGGCACAGAGCCGAGTCTGGAGCAGAGCCCCTCGCCATGGCCGCCACGCAGGAGCCCGCTGTCCCGAGAGCCAGTAAAGGGGCGTCCACCGAGGAGAGGCGCGCCTGTCCTGTTCCTCACAGCCAGGTGGCTCTTCCAGGGCACTGGGAGGTGGGGGTGGACCAGCTGGCCGGGCGGGTGCTGTCCATGCTCCAGACCTCCTCTGTCCCCCTGCCAGCTCTGCCTGGTGAGGCCCACCATCCACCTGGACCCTCCTGTGGCAGGTGAAGGTGGTCCGACGTGGGTCTGCCTTGGGCCCCACGGACTGAGCTCGCGGTGGGGTGAGGCTGGGGGGCAGCAAGTAGGGGCCTCGGGCCCTCCTCGTGGTCAGCGTGGACCCTCAGCAGGGAGCCTCAGTCCTGGGCCTGCGTTGCCCCCTCCCCTGCCCCGCCACGTGGAAGGCGGTGGGTGAGGGTCTGGCTCCTGCCCTCTGGGCTGAAGCCGACGCCTCCCGCTCGGGGGCCCCCGCGTCCTGCCTGGTGGGCTTTCAGGGTTTCCAGGACCGCGTTCCCTCTGCGTCCGGAACTGCTGCCGGGCCCCTCACCTGTGAATGGGGCAGGGGTGGCAAGGTCAGGTGGGGACACGTGCCCACAGGCTTTCTGTGGGCACCCCTCGGCACCCCCAGCTCTCAGCTGAGCGCCTGCAGCCCCGTTCAACACTCCCACTGACTCAAGAAAAGCTAAAAAGCCTTATTTACTGGTTCAGAGAAAGACATTTTTCAGTTGAATATGGCTTTGGACTGCTGTCAGGCCACCAAGGGACCCCAGAGGGAACGTCCCAGAACCGGGTGGGAGGAGGCTCTGACCCTAGCTCAGACCCCCAGGATGCCGCGGGAAGCCACTGGAGTCTGGGGTCGGGGGGCAGGGCTTGAACGTCCAGGGCCTCAGGATGTCCTCCTGCTGGTGGCCAAGCTTGGTTCCCAGGCAGCCCCCAGCCCACCAGCAGGATGAACAGGCTTTTATCGCAGGGTCTGTGCCAGTGCCTGGGCCGATCACCCGTCAATCCTAGGAGCTCTTGCGAATTACAGAGAGGCCAGAAACCTGTTTCACGGGAAACAGTTCCGGCACCTCCACCCAGAACAAGTCGTCAGCTGACCAGCCGCCTCTACCTGCCACCACCTCGGGGCCCCTGGGAATGAAGGCGCCAGGGAGGAGGCGGAAGGGAGGCACAGAAAGTGCCGCCGGGCTCCACCCTGGGGCAGCAGGGCTGCTGGGTCTGGCCTTGGGGGTGCTGGTCACAGACCCAGGCCGGGCACGTGGCTGCCTCTCTGAATGTGAAGGGTCCCTGGGTTCCTAGCAGGAGCTGGAGCAGAGACAGACGCTGGAGCCAGATCATGCTTAGTGTTTTATTCATAAAACAAGCCGTGCCATCGACCCGCAAAAACACGTATGGTGTCCCTCCTGTCCCCACCACTCCAACTGCCACACTCCGTCCGGCTTCCTCTGACCTCACACTAAAGACTTTGCTCTGAGAAGTCCATACCTTCCAACATTTAATAATAAACATGTGTTAAATATCAAGTTGTACTGTTACAGAAAGGGGGCGGGGACGTGCTTCACTCCGTGCAGAGGACGGCGACGCCACGCTCGTAGAAGCTGCGCGGGTCTTCCTTGGTGGCGATCTCAAAGTCCACCGTGAAGATGAGGTCTGCCCGCGTGAAGTTCAGGTAGACAGGAAGGGTGACCTGCAGGGAAAGGGCAGACGGCCTATGGATGGAGGGAAAGGTGGCCCTGGCGACAGAGGGGAACGGATGGCTTCTCGGGTGCAGAGTGACTTCCAGGGACGGCAAGTGTCTGGGGCGGACACGGGGGGCCTCGCCTTAGCTCTACTGGTGCCCGCAGAGCACCCCTGACCGGAAAAGAGCCGCTCACCACGTTAGCTTTCTTCTCTGCATTCGTCTGCTTGACCCAGCGCAGCTGCGTCAGGGGCAGGACGGTGGAGATGGCGTTGGACAGCGAGAGCTTGTTGTTGCCGCACGTGGCGCCCTGCAGCTTCAAGCCTGCAGGGAGCAAGTCAGGACCCCTGAGGTGGGCACGGGCCCTCGGTGGGGACGGACGCATGGCTCTCCCGTGTCCCGGTTGCTGAGTGGGAGCCACCGTCAGGGTGGCCGTGAGGGGGGCGTGTTGGCCAGCGGCGGGCCGGAGCCAGGAGGGGAACTTCGGAGGAGCCCGGCCAGGGCAGCCCCTACTCACCCGTGACGCCAAAGCTGCAGGCGTCCAGGGAGGCGCCCTGAGAGGTGGTGACGTTGACTTCCAGGCAGAGCTCCTCCAGGGACCAGCTGTTGGCCTGGGCCACGTACTGCCTGGTGGCGGTGATGTACGCCTCGGGCACAAACAGGCCGCCCAGACACACGTGGATGTTCTGCGGGAGGAAGCAGCCCCAGGTGAGGAGTGGGCCCCACCCGTTCCTGCAGGTCAGGCCCGGCCTTGTCCCCCGAGCGCCCGCCCCAGGCCCCTCAGAAGCAGCCTTCACCACCTTTAGCTCCTTGGCGCCACCGGATGCCGCTGCCAGGGAGATGCTCTGTAGCTGTTTGATCCTCTCGCTGAAGTCGGACACCCACTGGATGACGGTCATGCCGGCGGGCACCGTGTAATGGGACCAGCTTCGAGGCAAAATCCCTGCAAGCGAGGAGCCCCGGGCCAGCGTCAGTTCTGACAATTCCCTCGGCACAGGTGGGGACACAGGTGACAGCAGGTGTGACCCCACGTGTGACTCTGTTGCCCCCACACCCTGGATGGGCCACCGCCCTCCTGCACCTCCTCTGCACTCAGTCCAGGCTGATGGCCAGGGTGTGTCTGGAGATGCACAACCACCCCAAGAACCGCAGCCACCAGCTCCCATCACAGCGGCAGCTCAGCAGCGCTGCCAGTCCGGGCTCGGGGGCCCCAGGCCTCGGCCTCCAGCACCCCGCCCTGCCCTCCCTGCCCGGCCCTCCCTAGAGCTCGCAGAAGGGAAGCGAAGCTTCTGGTAAACGTTTGGTGAACCAGCAGAACCAGGCGTTTCTAAGTCTGCCCCCAGCTGAGGGCCCCGAGCTGCCCTCAGAGAGAAGTCTGGGCAGAAGGAAGCTCGGGCGAGACCTGGCCGGGACCTGCCGCCTGCGAAGCGCAGGGAGGCCGGCGCCTGCGGCCCGGCTGCGCACCTTTGACCAGCTCGTTGATGAGTGTCCGCAGGTAGTTGGTCTGCTTCTTCTTGCCTTCGCACACTTGGACGACGTCCGCGAGGTCCTGCCGGACGTCCTGCAGTAACTTAGCTCCCATCTTCACCTCTCTCTCGAAGAATCTGAACAAAGGATCCTAAAATCGTCGGGAGAGAAGAGCAGGCCAGAGTGAAGGTGGGGAAAGGGGCCAGAAAGAGGTCCTCTCTCTGGCGGGAAAAAGAAGCGGCAGTAACTGAGCCTCTGGGGCCCCGGATTCACAGCGCAGTCTTGGTCTAGAGCCCGAGTGAAGCTGCGGCCTTGCTTGTCGGCGGCTCCCGGCAGCTCCGTGAAGAGGGGACAAGGCTGCCACCGCTTCCTCTGGAGGCGTCTACCTCCTCGAGGAAGATGGACAGCCTCACCCGAGGGGCTTCCGGCCAGTTTAACTAGGCCCAGCCCTTGGGCCCCACCCCGACAACACTGAGCTCGACTCCACCCCACCCCCGCCCCTAGGCCGGAGGAACTGGGGGTGGCAGGCCACCTTGATGTTCTCCACCGTGCGTTTGAGGTGGCCGAGCGTCTGGGGGATGAGGTGCAGCCAGTTGGAGGCGGTGGTGTGCAGTGTCCGCATCCAGGCGGGGCGCCCGTCGGACGTGGAGTCGGTCCTGGCCTTCTTCTCCGTCTCCGCGTAGGCCAGGTCGTCCTCGTCCTCCAGCATCTGCATCTTCAGCATTTTGCTGATCATGTCCACGCCTGGGCCGCAGGGAGGGAGGGACGGGCACAGCATGAGCTCACACGGGGTAACAGTACACGGACAGCGGCCTGGCCCGACAGACAAGGCGGCAGCGACCAAAGAAATGCTGCCCCCAGGTCAGGTCACGGCTGTGGGGATGGAACCAGTGGCCTAAGTGCAAACCCCCAGGAGGGGTCTTTAAGACTCGCGTTCACTGTGGAGCCTGGGATGCCCTGGGAGCAGGGTGGTCAGGGAGCGGGCTCGGGCACTGTGGGCAGGGAAGCCACCGTACCGTTCACGCGTGACCACTTTCCGCTGGGACCACGCTGAGCCACATGGCAGCCACCTGCGTGTTCTGCACTCTGCTTGTGCCCACCGGTCCCTGCCTTGTTTTACCTTGGTGTCCCTGTCTCTGACCTATGCCTGAGTGCTCAGAGTCCAGCTACGAGCAGCGCTGCCACCTGGAGGCTGGAGACTAGAGACGTAAGGGCCCGGCTTTCCCCAGGCCTGGCCCCTGTGGGCTCGGACGTCATGGCCTCCACGTGGGGCACAACCCTGGGCACCACTGCCCTGGGCCTTCTATAACAGGACTGGGTGTGATGTCCCTAGCACTGGCGTGACAGAGAGCTGAGGTAATGGTCACTACGGCACTGAGGGGGCGTCCTGGCAGGTGGCACCAGCACTAACACCCTAAGTGAGCTCCGCACATGCTGGTGCACTGGGAACGCCCAACCCCGGGAAACCTGTTCGGCATCCGGGTTCTCGTCACAGAGCTGAAGGGAGGACCCGAGGTGAACGGTCCTGGTCTGTCCTGTCAACCAGCTGTGTGAGTCTGGGCGAACCACCAGCTCTGGCCTGTTCCCCATCAGGAGGAGTCCGGTTCTCAAGCCTGAGTGACTCCGCCCTGGCCCAGCAGCCCCAGTTCTAAAGTTGTGCTGAGGCTGTTGGTCTGGGACCACACTTTTAACCCACAGGATTCGATAATTTCATCCAATAAAGAGCCTCAGAACTTTAAAACATCACTTAATGCTAAGTACTCCCCTATTTTTTAAACAAGAAAAGACGAAATTATTTCTGAATCTAAGATTAAAAACCTCAATGCAGTTTCCAGACCTCGTTTCTGTAGATACAGAGCCTGCAATGCAGGGAAGACACCAACGGGGGCTGGTCATTTTCTCTGCCTCCCCTGGGAGCGGAGCGAGGGGAGGCTGGGGTCTGGGCAGGGAAGGTGGGGCTGGGCGGCAGGTACCCACCCTGAGTGGTGAGGAGGACTTTCTCGGCGTTGTTGGGCAGGCCCAGCCAGGAGGGCGTCTGGGTGTCGGGGAGCAGCTCCACCCACTGCACGAACTCCTCCCGCCTGGAAAAGCGGCACACGTGTTAACACTGCTGCTCACGGTGCTGAAGTGCCGCGTCTGCGCTGTGGGTCCGGACGCAGGCACTACCTGATGCCATCCGGCATTTGGATGTCCTTGTGCCCGTCGACCTTGCAGGCCAGCTTAAATTCACTGTCGAAACTCTTGGTGGTGAACAGACGCTCCAGGAAGGTGTTGAGCAGACGCTGGTCAAACTCGTTGTCTACTCGCCCGCCATAGATGGACTGGGCCATCAGGGTCTTCAGCGCGGACCATGGGATCTTGTCCGGAGAGATGTTCTGCCTCCCCTGGGGGAGAAGTGGAGGTCACGCGTGTGCGGGGCAGGGGCCACTTCCCTCCTTCCGCTCACAGCGGGCAGGCAGGCCCCTGCGGGGGCGGTGACTGGTGCACTTCCCCCCCTGGCACGGCACGGCCCACACTTGCCTTTGCTGTGTCGTCCAGCCACGTGTCCACCGTGTCGCAGGCCGACCGCAGGTCAGACTCCCCAAACTCATACTTCTTCGACCAGCCCAGAGGCGCGTAGCGTAAGCGTTCCTGGATGACGGCGTGGAACCAGGCCAGCAGGAAGTACAAGCGAGCACGCTCGTTGGGAGACTGGATGGGGAAAGTAAGCAAGGTCAGAGCCAGCAGAGCAGCCCCGTGTCCGTCTAAGAAAACAGCGCAAGTCCTCCGTCGAATCTAAGCCTTAAAGAGAGCTTTCCATGGAGAGGAGGGTATAGCTCAGTGGTAGAGTGGGTGCTTAGCATAGACGAGGGTCCTGGGTTCAATCCCCAGTACCTCTGTTAAAATAAATACGCAAGTAAACTTAATTCCCCTGCTCCTCCAAAAGCTTAAAAAAAAAAAACTTTCCACTACTAACACTGGAACCACCCTGACCTTAATGATTAATACAAATCTTACTGCTAAGAGAAAAACATGCCAATTTTCCTATTAATAAAGATGAGTTCCCGATTACAGTGTGAGATTCACTCAGCCATTAGATAGAAGACAATTTTCTAAAAATGGCACAAAACCGTGAGTTATGACATAAAATGAAATCATGCTTAAGAAACACAGAATTGATGCGAAATTCTTGCCACAACCCCCTTCTCCTGGCCACGAGCCCGGCCTCTGCTTGGTACCAAGACGTTGGCTGCAGACGCTAATCTGGGCCCAGGCGGCAGCCTCCCCAGGCCTGTGTCGCCAGCCACTGTGGTGCCGCTGAAGCCCGGGGTGCAGCAGGAGGGCGGCCTCTACCTTGCAGATCCGGGAGACAGGCACGCTGCTGAACGTCCGCAGCATGTTGGCCTTCACGCCCGGGGGTGGCTCGAACACGAAGATGCGGCCAGCTCGGAGCAGGTTCACGGGCACCTGAGGAAGACAGGGTGCCTGTCACCACCGGCCCCACGAGCGCGCCAGCTCGGCTCCATGCTCTTGCGGGGCAGAACAGATGCTGGAGCAGCGCTGAGCAGCCTGGTCCTCCGCGCCCACCTTGGGGTTGATCTCCATGGTGAGGAAGAGCCGGAAGCAGGCGTGCGGCTGCAGGGAGTGCAGCTTCTTCTCCAGCTGTACCAGCCACCCGGGGGCCAGGTGGACGTTCTTCAGCATCACCCACCTGCGGGCAGGACACGGCACAGCCACACGTCACATGTCCTGCCTGAATTCCGGGGGACTCGCGCTTTCTAAAGCGAGACCAGGCAAGCCTACCTGCCTGACTTCACGGCTGTGTTTATTGCCTTGTCTGCTTGGTTGAAGCCTTCCGCCGAGCCTGGAACCAGAAAGCCCAGCGTCAGCACGGCGGGCCTGGGCTCCGGTGTCCACTGAGAACTCAGGGGGCTCCACCCAGGGGACTAACCCGGCACCTTACCGATGGCAATGGATGTGATCTGCGTGTTCTGTTCGGCCGCCAGGTCCTCCACGTGCCCACTGGCATCATAACCGGGCACAGAGCACATGAGGACGGGAGTGTTCGGCTTTACCTGCAGGTGGGGAAGTCGGAGTCAAGGGGGAGTGTCCGGCCCGACGGCGGACTGTCCAGGGAGCAGAGCCCACTGGGCGGGGCTCGTGCTGACGTGCAGGCTCCGAGTCCAGGGGCCAGCACCTACCTCCGTGTCCACGATGTGCGTCAGGTCCAGCGGCTGCTCCATGATGGACATGAAGGACTCCCCGAGGTTTGTCGAAACAAACATGTGGGCCATGGCCAGCAGGCGGTCGGGGCGGAAGGCCTGAATCAAGAGCAGGCGGTGGATGGCCTGCCCGATGGGTGCTGAAATGAGGCCGTGCGAAGGGCTGGGGTTGGTGACGGCACAGACCGTGAGGTGTCCCCTGCCTGGGCTGTTCTTGTCGCAAGCCTCTGCTCCCCAAACACTCGGTGTCCAAGACTCGGCTCAGCACCCCAGAAATCATGACACCCCCTCTGATCCTTTCTGCCCTGAGAACCCCAGCCCCTGAGTCTTCCCTGAACCCTCTGGACGCAGCTGTGACAACACCAGGGTCTCTGTGGGCACAGGGCAGTTACTGACTTTAAATGACTACAGAGCCTGCCCGTGGAGAACCGCTGAAGAGTCTCAAGAACACCTAAGATCACAGGAACCGCTCGGCCCGCACTGCTCACCTGCCGCCGCGCGGAGCTCTCCCTCCCGCCCTCCCCTGGGGGGCCTGGCTGGCCCAAAGCCTCGTGACACACACCCAGAAACAGCCAGTTTCCCCAGTGCTGGGCAAGGACCTTCCCATAAATTTCTCTTTTGTTCTTTAGGCACGAGTTGCACCAGAAATTTAGAATTTTCTAATTTCCCACTTCCAAGCCAGCACCTCAAGTTTCACACGGAAGGGCTTTTCTTGGGAATCAGCGGCTTTTTGCTTTTGGGGGCGTCCCCGCATTCGAGCGGCAGAGCCCACCTCTATGCGTGGGCCCGGAGCGCTGGGGGCTTACTTGCGGGGCTGTCCTCGCTCCAGAGGTACGGCACCGTCTGCTCCGGGGAGCTGCTGTCCAGCCAGATGCCGAATTGCTGTGGAGAAACAGCGGCGCGTCACCCCACGCAGAGCCCATGCCGCGGGCACAGAGGTCAGGCCAGTGGGTCAGGCGTTTGACGTGAGAAGACACAACACGTCCCGGGTTGATACAACACGTGGACTTCCTGCCCGCTGACCTCCTGGGAGAGGCCGGCTCTCCGCTGGGGCCCGCACGGCACCTACCTCGTCTGCCTGGACCTTCCCGATCAGGTCTCTGAACGCGGGGAGGCAGCTCAGCCTCACCACTGCTTCGGCCTGCTCCACGGTCAGGCCGGGGACCTTGGGCGTCGAGCCAGCACTCAGGACGATCTCCTTCCCTCTCAGGAAGTGCTGGAACTCGGCCTCATAGGTGGGCTCCCTGGGAGGGGGCCACAGGTTAGCTACGTCTTCTAAGGTTCATTTCTACTGTCTCTAAAAGGGCAATAACGCCTTAAAGAAAGGAAAGAACTCATCCCATCGTAACGCTAGTGGCGGGAAGAGAAGCAGGGCGGCCCACTCACCCGACGGTGCCCTTGAGTTTGATCCTCGCCAGCAGCATGGCGAAGGTGATGTGGTCCTGGTGCAGCATGCCCCTGGCCACCCGGTTAAACGCCACCTGGAGACGAATGCAGGGGACGCTGCTGTCCCTGGGGAACCGCCCCTGCGGGGCCCCCCCCCCCACTGGGATGGCGGGTGCGCAGTACCTGGAAGAGGTCCTTGGTTATGACGGAGAGGCGCTGTGTGTGGTCGGTGACACCCTTCAGGTTGGGGTTCTCGTACAGCACGTTGTGGTAGATGTCCAGGAAGAACTGCAGGGAGTACTGGTACAGGAAGTGGATCTGAAAGCAGCAGGGCGCCCGGCCGTGAGCACCGGAGCCCGGCTGCCGGCCACCACGCCCCGGCCGTGCGCGCCGCGCCCACCTGTTTCAGAGACTCCATGGTGAAATAGATGCTGCTGCAGGCGGTGGACAGCGGCAGGTACTGCTGGGACACGGTCTCCACCTCCTGCATCACAATGTCCGTCTCCTCGACCTTCCTCGTCACCTCGGCGGCCTCCCTCTTCAGGTTCTCCAGGGTCGTGATGATGGTGTCGTCGTCCAAAATGCGCCCTTTCACCTCGTTCAGGGCTTGCAGCAGAGACTTCTCCAGCTGACGTAAGCGCAGCTGGAATTCCCCTGAAGTGATCAAAACATGCAACTTCACTACAGCACTTCCGCTCGCTCGACAGTACGGCTCTGGGAAGCGCCTGGCAAGCCTGGGGCGCCCCAGTCCTGCGGGGGCTCTGCTCCCACCTGCACCGAGAGTCTAGAAGCTATGCATCCGGACACACCTTGGAGTTTAAGGAGATCGGAGCGCTTTTCGTCCACGTCGGGTCTCTCTGCTTTCAGTACTTCATTGAGACACTGGCTCTGTAAACTGCTTCGGGTGACAGTGAAGTTGACAAAGGTCACCCGGGAACAGAGGTCAGGTGGGAACTCGACCTGCCAAAAGGGGTAACAGAACAGTCGGCCTGGCTGCGTCAGCAGCACCACCAAACACCCCGTTTTCACCTGGAAGGGCCTCACTCCTTACGGTTGGATCTCGGGTGGACAGGAAGATGACGAATGACGGTGACAGGTCGATGTCCTGGTCACCGAGGGTGATCAGCACTCTCCCCCCTGTTCGCCGGACTTCACGGTTCAGCACTGGATTCAAAACTGGGTCGTAGCTTTCCACGTCCTAGATACGTACGTGTGAGGTGTTACTCACGGTGAGAGGGTCACGGTGTTCACGTTCACCCAAATAGCTGACCTCCTGCTCCACGTAAATACATGTCCCTGGAAGCCACCCAGCCATCTGGACCT
This sequence comes from Camelus bactrianus, assembly GCF_048773025.1. Classification (NCBI taxonomy): domain Eukaryota; kingdom Metazoa; phylum Chordata; class Mammalia; order Artiodactyla; family Camelidae; genus Camelus; species Camelus bactrianus. The sequence goes on from NC_133544.1 coordinate 3,251,029, forward strand.
GCGCTGTCCAGTGAAGTGAGCACTAGGCCCACATGGCGACTTCAGTAAAATTAAAAATTCAGTTCCTTGGCACACTAACCACAGGAAGTGCTCAGGAGCCCGTGTGGCCACCACACAGGACAGAACGAGTTACAGAATGTTTCCATCACTGCAGAAAGTCCCCACAGACAGGGGTCATCTAGATTAAGTGGAACTTTAAGTGCAAACATTGCTTTTGTTGGATCAACCTCTTCTCCTTGCTTTGATATCAGATGATGTCTCACAAAGCTCGAACAGTAGCACTATCTATATTATGTGACTCAGTTTTATTTCATATGAATTCATTTGGGAAAAACTAATCACAGCCTTAAAAGGTGTTCATCCCTGGAAACAGGGTCTGAGGAACTCAGACGCACACACAAACCTGGACCAAGAGGGGGTTGCCGAATCTCAGCGCACTTTCCAAGTTCTTCCTAAAGGCGTCGTCCAAGAAGCTGGTCCGCGTGATCTTCCGGTCCTTGTACTCATTCATAATGAACTCTGTGGCCTGTCCCGAGGGGTCAATGATCAGTGGATACCTGGGAACGAGGCCACAGGAGAGCAGGTCAGAGAGGCCATGGGGAAGCACAACACAGCAGACAGAGCCCCGCCCGACAAGGTGATGGAAAGGCTGCCCCCGGCCTCAAGCGTGGTTTCCAGGTTCACCAGTAGAGACAAACATGACTTAAGACTTTAAAATCATCTTTCTGAAGAACTGTGATGAGGAGGTAACTAAACACAGACTCTGTTACGAAGGGCTGCAGTTAAAACTTCTTTTCTCTTGGGGACACAGAGGTGCTCCTCTGTGTCCTGCACGTGCTCTTCTCCGAAGGCCTGGCACCCTGCGCTGGATGACTGTTCTCTGTATTATTTGCTGCCCCCTCAATGGCAAACTCTAAGAGAGCAGGTATCACACCCACACTGCAGCAGCACCGAGAGCCAGCAGTTACAGAGTTTATGCCGCCGGGACCCCGGCAGATAACACACACTCCTCACTCCGTCACAACAGCCCTGAGACACAGATGCTGTGATCACATCCATTTTACAGAGAAGGAAAAGAAGGCAGAAAGGCGAGCGTGATCTGTCCAAGGTCACGCAGTCAATAAAACACCCAACACACACAAGCGCTTGTACAAACATCAGAAGCTACACAAGGGCACGTGGTGAAGTGGCAGCCGTGCCCTCCTCCTCGGTCACAGGTCCTGGTCCGTGTTCAGGGGTGGTTTAGGCCTTCACGGACACGAATGGGCGCACCCCGCTCGGTGGCCCCCCCCGGCCCAGCACGTACCTGTTGAAGCGCTTCAGCATGATGGCGTTCTCTGTGCACAAGTCGTCTGCAGGTAAGGAGCTGGCCTGCCAGCGGAGACGCTCGTCAGCGTTGGACAGATACTCCGTCCTCGCGATGTCTGTGCGGAACTGAGAGTGACAGCGGTTATGGCCCCCGCACAGCTGCAGGCGGGCAGCTTCCCAGTGAGACTGGAGGGCTGACTGCCCATCAGTCTGGCTCGCACTGCTGTGGCGTCCCCTGCCATGGTTACCTGGATGTTGGCTTGCTGTAAGTGGTGCGACCAGGTGGTGAACAAGTTCTGACGCATCTGCTGGTCAAAATAACCTGCGTAAGCAATAAACGCAGCTGACAGCAGGCAGTCCCCAGCAATGGTGGACATCTGGTTCTTGAAAGTTTCACTTGTTTTTTCCCATCGTTCACGTTCAGCAGACAAGCTCTTCAGGAGAGCAGTGCTCCGGTTCACCTGAAACGGAAGTCAAACAGGATTTACACTGAGAAGGGCAAATATATTTCCCCCCATTGTGGGAAGGGTTCTGGGGGGGCCTTTCCAGAAGCATGCTCAAGTTGTTCAGACCCAAGAGGAGCTGCGACCCAGGTGACACACATCTCAGAATCCGAGGGCATAAGATGAGAGTGGAGAATGAAGGGTGGGACTGGAGACTCATGTGTGAGCAGCCTTGGGGTCAGAAAGCAGGTGCCCCCAAGGTGGGAGGAACCCGTAGGTGAGGGTTGACCTGGAGGGAACAGACGCTAGTGGCAGGAGACTAATGAGCCTGCTCTGAGGTTCAAGAGGAGTGTGGGCGTGAGCGGTGGGGACAGCAATGGATGGGAGACCCTGACAAGCAGGCCCTCGGTGACGCCACTTGTGAAACCCAAGGTGGGAGAACAGGGGTCTGGAGCTGGCCAGGCAGAGGGGGGTCACTGGCTTCAGACTGCCCAGCTGCTGTCTAAGGCCACTCAGTGGACACGCAGGAAGGAGTCATCAGGGCTCCTGTGGACACTGAGGAGCTGATTCCGAGACGAACGTGGTACACACAGGGCACGTCGAGGTCCATTAATCTGGCTTCCACCAGGGGAGGCCGCGAGCACAGACGGGGTGTTTCAGGGGAGCTGGCAGAGAGGCTGTGTGTGGGAGACAATCGTACCTTGGCTTCGACAGCAGCCAGGTCCGCTTTGATGGCCTGGGCCTCCGAGATCAGGACGGCGTACTCCTCCTTGTAGCGGGCGATGCTGGCCTCCAGGTCACGGATCATCTGCTCCACCTCGTTGGCTTTCTGCTGGTTGTCCTTGGCATCGTCCTCCAGCTTCTGCAGCTCATTCCGCAGGGGCTCCACTCGCTTTAACATGTCCGCGTAGTTGAGCTGCGGAGGGCAGATCAGTGGTTGTCAGGAGTGAGTGGACGAGAAGCCACCTTTCCCGTGGGCCCCCGGCTGCGCTGAGTACCTGGGCGATGGCCCACTTCACCATGGGCCCGCAGGCCAGGGAGGCCCGATTGACGATCTCGTAGTTGTAGCTTGGGTTGGACATGTAGTTCTTCTTCATCTTCTCCCGTATGGCGTCACTGCAGAAGAGGAATTGCGTTTCTGAGCTCACGTATGGAAAAGGTAACGTCGGGTCTTAGGAAATCAAAGCGTAAAGGACCAGAGCCAGTTCCCGCCTGCTGCTCCGATGACCACCGAGAATGAGCCAGACCGACCCCAGTTCTCAGGTGACAGGGATCTGGCTGTTGAAAGGAACTCTGACCTTCTTGCCCCCTCCACAATTGGAGGCAGGCTCAGGCCAGCTCTGCGCTCAGCCATTTGTGCGGTCAGAACAGTACTCAGGAGTAAAGGGATCAGAAGACTACTGTCAGGAACGTGGAGAAGAAATCTGACCACTTTGAGTAGAAATGGGCTGGGAAGGTGTTTGTGCGATCGATGCAGCTGACGCCGGCTTCTGCGTGCGTTAAGCCACGGACCACGAGGCCGTGAGCAAGCAGGAAAACCTCTCAACACCCGAGCAGTCTCTCCCCTCCCGGCAATACCCACCTGATCTCCTCGGCAGAGAAGTTCACGATGGTGGGGATGAAGTTCTCCCTCATGATGATGGAGCGGATCTGCTTCCAGTCCGTCGTGCTCTCGCCCAGCAGCAGGCAGATGGACTCGAGTGCCAGCTTCACGGCGGCGGGAGGGTTGGCCATGGACCGCACCTCCACCAGGTGCTGCTTCTTGATCGACTTCACGGCTGGGCGCACAGAAGCAGAAGGGGTGGGGCGGGGAGGGGCAGGAGAACACGGTGAGAAGGGGACCCAACCACAGCCGGACACTCGACTCTGATCAGGGGAGGGACAATGGGCACAAGGTCTAAGCGAACGGAGGATTTTCTGTCTTAAAACCCTCTGAAACAGCTGAAGTGGCCCATCTCTTAAACAGTTGCAGAGACCTTGCGGTACTAAGCCCACATTGCAACATTCTGTAACCAGCAGGGTAGTATCTTTAAAAATGTCTCACAAATCCTCATTAATTCCTTTACCTCCATAAAGATTCAAACATTTTTTAAAAATAAAATTGTTCATTTACTATTACACCATAAAACAAAAGACATTTCCAATCTGCCAGAATTCATTCATTTAATGCAGGCACTGGAGATTGAACCTAGGACCTCGTGCATGCTAAGCATGTGCTCTACCACTGAGCTATAAATCCCACCCTGCCACAATTTAAAAGTTGTCTATCTGGGTAAAGATACAGAACTAACAGTTCTTAAAAAAATGGCCAACACCTTCCACAAACTGAAATGCAGTTTTCCACTCTCAACTTCTGTTCAAACGCTTTTTTAAAGTAATTATTCAGCAGGCAAGAGTGAAATTAAATTTTCATTGAAATACAGCTCTGAACAAAAACCTAGTTTAGATGTGCATTTAAATTCATCTTGTGGTGTAATGTGAAAATTACAATCAGGTTATTTGAAACAAGTTAAAGGCTGATGGGCAGAAAGGGGGTTGCAGGGTCAAGGCCACTCCTAGTTACTGTGTTACTGCAAACTAAGACAGCGTGATGGGTTACTGCCTCCTCCTGCAACATTTCACAGGCATTTGGAGTGTGGACAGGAAGAAGTGACTGAATCAGTAACTACTAGTTACAACCAGGGCGCTCTCAGAAATGACCATAAGATGGCAACACTGCGTACCTCATATTTCTGAATGAAATTTAAGTCAGGGATTTATAACTAACATATTTGTGAAATTACTACCAGATTTTTAAAAAATATATTCACTAAGTTTATTTTGTCGATTTTCTCTTAAGAAAAGGTCTCACTATGGTGAAGGCAGAGTAACATCACAGGACCTTTGCTTAAGAGATGAGGACAGTGGTAAGAATCTAGAGAAGCCCCCAGAAGCTCATCAATCACGCTTTGGGATGCGTACACAGCCAGAAACCCTGGGGGCAGCCCGTGCTGTCCCCCAGCCTCCACGTTCCCCCAGAGAGTCAGGCCTCTGCCAGGGTGCACGTACCATTCTGAGCCTCAATGACGGCTGGCTCCACCTTGTCCAGGTCCTCTTTGACGCTCATCTGCTTGTCTGCGATGACTTCCTGCTGCTTATGCAGCTGTTCCTGGATTTCTTGGCTCATGACCTAGGGAGGAAAGATGGCTGAGCTAGGGGTCAGCACTGGTTAACCTGCTGAGCAAAGCCTGAAACAGCGCTCCTCGCCTGCCCCCGGACATCCCACCCCGCTCTAAACCCGGTAAGCCCTGACCCCACCCCACCCCGAGACTAAACTCCCTTCTCCCTCACTAGAGACCCAGAGTGCCCGGCCCCCAAACACAAAGGAGCACCTTCTTCTTCTCAGCCTCCTGCTGGTCCTTCACCATCTTCTTCAGCTTGTCATTGGCCGCCGCGTTCTTTACCTCCAGCTCTTGGCTTTTTATCCGGAGGTCTCGACGCAGCTCTTCCACCTAAGGAGCAAAAGCCACACTAGGGAAACAGGGACATGTGGGAACTCCCTGGACGGGGGAGCCCAGCCGGCCCACTGCAGGAAGAGGCGCTCGCCCAGGCCCGAGGCACACCTGGTCGACTGTCTCCTTGATCTTCCTGAGCCCCACGTTCAGGTGCATCTGCTGCTCCTCCAGCTCGCTCCGCTTCTCGTGGAACAGGTTGGCATAGTGGTTGATGAAGTCCAGGTAGTGGCGAGGAGTGATGGCCATGGTTCTGCCTCCGCGCTTGGCTAGCCGAGCATTAGCCTTTTAGGAAACAAAGTCAAATCTTTTCACTTCTCAGGACGCTGTCTGCGACTTACCCTCAAATACCCTGTCTGCCTGTGAGAGATGGTGGCATGGACACAGCCCCCATAAGAAAGTGATTACGGCTGCCCCGGAGGCACACCTTGCAAGGGAAGGCTCTGCACACTGGTCATTACTATGTAAGCCAGTCATTTCTGCTGCTGATTCTCAGCAGACATCACACTAAGAGGCAGCACTGATGCCTGGTGATCAAGGTTGGGGGGTTCGAAGCTGGGCAGTGGGAGACGAGGCCATCCAGGAAGCCAGCTGGACCACACTGGGAGCAGAGGCGGCCACCTGCAGGCGTGGCAGGGATAGGAGGTGGGGAGGCAGGGCCAACAGGACACCCACAAACTCAGAGTGGTTTTCACAGAGCCTTGCAGGTGGGAGTAGACTGGACTCTTCGGATACAGAGTCCAAAGGACAGGTAGCAAGCCAGGGCTGGCAAGTCACACCCTGCCCTGCAGCCTCTGCAGACGGGGCTTCAGCCGCACATCTGTGCACTCTCCCTCACACGTGAACACGCTCCTGTGCCCAGAGCAGAGCTGAGCAGCTGTGTCTGGCCTGCAGAGCCCAGAACATTCACTGCCTGGCCCTTTATAGAAAGAGTGCATGAGCCCGGCCTAGAGGGAGAGCACGGGCCTGGACATGGTGGCGGTGAGGACAGGGGGTCGGGGTAGGTGCTCCACAGGGATGGAGTCACCATGTGCAGTAAAGGTTAGCCAATTTCGGAATACACAGCTGGGCGACCAGCAGGAGATGCCACTAGCAGAGGTAAGGAAACAGATGAGAAGTGGGCATCTCTTCTGCAGGTGACAGAACAATGTCAACTAAGAAGCATCTCGGGACCTGCTTTTCTATCAGCTGAGTTTTATGTTAGCATGGTGGCGGGTTTTATGTCAGCGCGGTGGCGGGTTTTATGTCAGCGCAGTGGCGGGTTTTACTGCCCGTCATCTCAAACTGAACCGACCTGGTGAAGGGTCTGGTGAACAAACACACAGCTGTTCACGATGGCCTCCCGGTGTGACGGCGGCTGTGGCAGCTTGTCATACACGACTGGCATGTAGTCGGGCACGACGTAATTGGGCTTCTCCAGGTCCATCTTGCTCGTGAACTCTTTGCCGACCTGGTACAGAGCTTCTGTGGACCAGTCCCCAAACCAGTTCAACACACACCTGCAAAGATGCCCACATCTCAAAACAGCGACCAAAAGCAGCGTCTGCCTCTCGGAAGGGGGCCGACTGCTGTGACCAGGGCTGAGAGAGACCAGCACACCTGTTGAAAAGCGCGGGGGAGGTGGCCGCGCGGTCCTTGAGCCCCTCTGAGGACGGGTTCATGGTGAAGACGACGTGGAGGTTGCGGATGACCTGGCTGGTGAACCACCTGTACAGCTCCTCATGCGAGTCCAGCATCAAGCCCTCCTTCTGGGCACCCTCTTTGCACTGGGTCATCAGGGTGGCGTACTCGTCCCCTTCGAAGAGGCCAGGAACCTGGAGGTAAAAGAGCACCACGGCTGGTTGGTCCTCGTCACCCCGACGCCACGTGATGTGCACACGGTACGCGGTGTGTCTCTGATTACCTCTCCGTTGGCCAGAAGGGTATTCATCCGCTCCAGGAATCCAGAATCTAACACGTTCGATTCGTCCATTATAAACGCTATCTTTTCGTTTTTACAGCCGGACCGTCTCAGCACCGTCCGGAGGTCTTCATCGAAGTCCTCCCCTGTGTACTTCCTGTGGACCTAGAGGAGTGGGTGGCAGGTCAGATCTGGTCTTGTTCAAGGAGCCACATGCATGAACAAGGATCCACTGCTGGGACTAAGAGGCTGCAAGACTCACCTTGATCTGGTACACACTCAAACCGTTCATCCAGGCCACGAAACGGGACAGGGTGGTTTTGCCTGCTCCACTGACACCAATCAGCAGCAAGTGGCCTTGAGGCTGACGGAATATTCTGAAACATTATTAGGAAGGGTAAACCGTTAAGGCTTTTATACTCCACTCCCCTTGTGACACTCAAGTCCTAAACCTTTTCATGATTCAGTCTATAGCATTTGGAAAGTGTTTTAACTTGAATTTGTACATTAAACACTGTAGGGCAACTGTTATTTGCCAGGTCCAGTGGGGATGCAAAGACCAAAGATGTGGAGCTGCCCCCAGTAGGAGGATGAATGGCCGTGATCACGGTAGGGATGAAGTGCCAGGAGGAGCAGGGAGATTTGGGACAGCAGAGCTGGACTTGGGAGAGAAGTGGGAGAGACGGCCGAAGTGGAGGTGCAGGGAGGCCCGTCAGGATACAGCCCGAGGCCTGGTGCGATCCCTCCCAACGTCAAATCCAGAACTGCTTAGGCGAGTGGCGAGGGCGCAACAACAAAAAGCCCACCGGTCAATCCTGAGCACGTGGTCCAACACCTCGTTAAACAGCACCAGGGGCACGTCCAGCTCCTCCTCGTAGAAGACTTTCAGCCTGGCTTTGACATAATCTCTTAACTCTTCTTGGTCTACTGGAATGTAATCCTGTAGGAAAAAGGTAAGATTCAATTATTAAGAAGAAATCACCTTAATTATTATAGCAAAGTGCATAATATTTTCATGTATCGAGGAAATGTCAAAAAATGAGATGACCGTAGGTATTTATTACACAGCAACAAAAATGTAAGTAACTAGGATGAGATCTAAAGACATGGAAAATCTTTACAGAGAAATCTGAACTTCACTGAAAGACATCACAAAGACCTAAATAAATGGAGAGATACACCATGATCATGGAGAGAGAAATACTATCGTAAAAATGTCAGTTCCGCCCAAACTGACACAGATTCCACGTAAGCTCAGTCAAAGTCGCAGTGGTGGGTGGTGTTCTGGCGCCGACTTCATCTCGAAGACGAAAGGCCCAAGGATAAAAAGGCCTCCCCTAAGGAAGAGCCAGGTGTGAGGGACTGTCCTACCAGGTAAACTCGTAACTGTGATGGTTTTAGCACAGGAAGCAACAAATGGACCGATGGCCAGGACCGAGCTCAGTAACAGACCCACACACACAGGGAACACACTGTGACAGAGTGACACTGCAGAGTCCCAGTGCAGGGACAATGGACATTCATAAGAAAAAAACTGAGAACGAACCTGGGGCTCACTCCACACACTAACTCAATTACAGATGGACTACAGGTGTAAATGACAAGGCGGCTACGAGTATTTATTCTTCAAAAGACACTATAAAGACAGTGAAAGGCCACTGGGAGATGTTGCCAATAAATGAAACAGGATTAGTATCCAGAACCTAGAAATAAATAGAACATTCTAGCAACACTGAACAAGCCTCTCATGCTATTTTGCTTCTGTGCCTTGGCCTCTGCAGGCCCTTGCCTGGCACATGCTTCCTGACACTCAGATGAAGGCCTAGGAACCCTAAGACCCAAGGCCAGGGCCACCTCTCCCAAAACTGAGCGTTTCCACCCCACGAGACTGAGCTCTCCTCGGGAAGAGTTAACTCACCCTGGATCAGCACTGCCCACTGAACGAAATGCACGAGACTGTACCTTACGAAGACGTCCTACTCTCTTTCTCAGAGAAAGGGACAATTCATAGGTAACTCTGGAAATGTCAACTCAGTTCAGTATTTTAGTATTATTCACAACTGCCCTGTTTTTACTGTGAAGAAATGAAAGCAAGGCGAAGCAGAGACTTCCTTCAGTGCAAACAGGCGGAAGCCCCCTCGTGCTGGCTGGGATCACAGCTGCTGGAGCAGCCGCCTCCCGAGGGAAGACACACAGGTGGCCAGCCAGCCACCGCCACGCCCCTGCGATCTTCTGCCCTGAATTATCAGTGGCTGCAAACACGCAGAGCAGCATGCCTGTGACCACAGCCCCATCTACAGGGCACTTCAAGGCAAAGATGTCTTGATTAGGAGATAATTCTAACTAAAAGGACAGAAGAAAAGGAAGCACCTGTAACATGATGTACATTCATTACCTTGGACAACCAGTTGCTGTACAGGATGGGCCGGCTCATTGCCTTCTCTTTGTCTATGTTGGGAAAGTGCTTCAGAGCAACCATGTCGATGTTTTCGTCAGTCCAGCGCCTCTCCTCGTCTTCTACAAGTCTGTTGGAAGAAAAGCGACATGCGTATCCGACTCTAGACAGAGGCCGCGGTGAGAAAACACCAGGTTCTGTGGGTGGGTGGGCTACTGCAAGGGCTGGGATTAGTCTTTTATCAGAAATTTTCATTTTCTACAAATGGAAGAACCTAACAATCTCAAGATGCTTAAGCAACCCAAAACTTAGACATTAAATACGAAAACCTTAAAAAATTCCTCTAAAAATGTTTACATTGTCTTAAACAATGAAAATCTGATTCTAAGCTTGATTCTAACTTCTAAGCTTGCTTAGCATAAATGTTCCAAATATCAAGGGATATTAAAGGAACAGAATAGGGAACTGCAATGTGCACAGCCTGGGAGACACAAGGCTTACGAAAGAAAACACATAGTAGGCAGGAGAGCCTCTACCTGTCCTTACAGGTGTGAGGGGTACGTTCTGAGAAGCTGAACACATGATAAACTCAGAAGTCTACCAAGTCTAGTGAGCATGACATGTAGTTACTGCAGCCAGGCAGAATTTAGAAGCATAACTGCTGGTGCAGAGTTTGAACCTAAGCAAGATTTTATCTCTGATATGTTGAGAAATCTGTGAAAATGGTATTGTAGCTCAATTTCTTAATTAAAAGGGGAGAATGAAGGTAGCTCACGTAACATAAAAAGGACCACCTTTTAAAGTGGTAGAACCCCAACATAAGAGATAAAAACAGGACTGCCTCAAACTAGGGCAGGCCAGCCTTGTGTAGACCCTGACTTGGGGGGGTCAGGAGGGCCAACGCAGGGGAGCTCGGAGCTACTCGGATCCCTGGCTGCACCTGTCTTGGAAGAGACGGAGGGCTTCATGTGCCCAAATCCGAATGAGGCCTTCCACCGGCAGCGTCTCCAGGGGTCGCAGTGCCTCGAAGATACCTCGCACCCACCGGGTCATTTCACGGGGCGAGTAGATATAGTGGGGCTGTGTGTCCTGAGTGAACCTCTCCTGCGGGAATTGGAAAAATGTAAGTTACGTGTACATGCCCTAAGGCACAACAAGTGGTTAAAAGGGCAAATGCTGTCTAACATTTTTATATTAAAGATAAAGAATATAGACCCTGGAATATTTAAGAATGAGTAAGTAATGCTGGGACTACTATTCAGAACAAAGTCAAGTCCAAGTTCACCTTATGTTGAAATTAGTTATATTTAAAGATCTGTTGAAAGAAATAAAACTATAAAAATGAAACTACCAAAAAATTCTAAAGATACTTTAAAAAAAAGTAATTGCTAAGTTGAGGGAAAGCCATTTGAAGCTTGACTTCCAAAGCAGAAGCAATTGAAAAAAAAAACCTTACATTTAATGACATTAAAATTGCTGTTGGAAAAAACTGCAATTATACAAAATTTAAAATATTTGCAGTGCTTGACAGACAAGGGCTCATAAGGACTCTAAACAGAAAATGGGCAGTTCCCTCCCACAAGCTCTTGTTAGACCAACACAGGAAGGCTTCACAAAGGAACAAAAGTCAAAACCACGGGAACTACTTCTGTACATCCTATGGGCAAAAGTCTTCTTAATAAATACCTTTTCGAGGTTGAAAGGGGCACTGCAGTGGGAGTGTAACTGGTCCAGCCCGAGAGGCTAGGCCACGCGCAGTCACCACAAATACAGCAGAACAGTTACAGACCCACAATATTGACACCGCTACAGCAGAATTGTACACGTCCCTTTAGAAACCGCTTAGCGCAGCCTCAGTTCCCCAGTGGAGAACACAGGTGCCCTGCTGGCCGAGGATGGTGTGAACAGGCTAGGAAACGGCCACCGCCGCAGCCCTGGGGCGGACGGCTGTGAGCCCCTGGAGGACGCCCCTGGGCCCAAGAACTCTGCACGCAGCGCTTCAGGTACGAGGGCGCGGGAGCCCGTGTACCTGGGACATGGTGTAGAACTCCACCATGGCGGCGGTGAGCGGCTCGGCGTACGTGCGCAGGGACGGGATGAGCCGCAGCATGGCCCGGTTGAAGGTGCCGTAGATCTGCGTCAGGGAGGCCGGTCCCGGGTAGTCCACGTACACTACGGGCACGTGGCGCAGGAACCTGCACGGAGAGCCCGGCTCAGCCAAGCGGGTGAGGAGCAGCGCACCCCAGGGGACAGCCACCCTGCCCCGGACCAGACCAGGCTGCTTCCACCTCCGTGGGGCCAGGTCACCGCTGGTCGAGGTCTCACACCAACTTCTCAGGCCTGGGTCTGACATGTGACAGCAGGTGAGAAAATCCGAAAAAGAACCAAGCAGAGATGGGAAAATGATTCAGGCTTCTCTCAGCCTCGTCCTGGCTCTAGAGTCAGGTCAGGGGCAGCTCACTCCTGCCCAACAGAAAGTCTGTGCTTGTGTTCTGAGGGCATATCCTCGTGGCACAAAGCAAGTAACCCAAGAGGAACTCTAAGACTAGCAGTGCTTTGTAATTAGAACCGGATTTCCGTCACATTACGTGTAAGGCGATCACGAAACTGGTGTGTGTGCGAGGCCAGGGGCATCTAGGGCCGTGTCACCTGTGCGAGAGGGGCTTCCTTCCAGGGTCCGTGGGCGGGTTACAGGCCCCGACAAACTGGATCCTCTCCAGCTTCACCCAGGTCTGGTCCGAGGTGCGGTAAAAGCCTCCATGCTCCACCATCTGAGGGAAGGCGGAGCGCGACGCGTCAGGGGGAATGAGAACGGGGAGTGTCGTTGGGGGGCTGGGGCCGGGGGGAAAACGTACCTGTCTGATGAAGGATATGACCCTCTGCGTGCCGTACTTATCCATGTCCGGCAAGTTGATTTCATCACAGAACAACACCAGCCACTTTCCGAGCTGAACGGGAGCCAGGACGACTCCATTAGGGGTGCGCCTGTATTCGCAGTAGTGATCGAAGGTCTTCAGCAGCAGCTCTGGGGTCGTGGCACTCGAGAAGTTAAGGCCCACGACCTCGAGGAGGGGAGAGACCAGTCAAGCGCTGGAAGGCTGAGCCTGTACCCAAGCCCCAAAGGCCTGCTGCCCACGCCAGCCTCATTACCTCCATGTCGGGCAGGGCCCGGAGGGCACTGAAGAGCGTCATGGTCTTGCCGGAACCCGGAGGGCCGCACAAGACCAGCGGCTTATGCTCGGCCAGCCAGGTGTACAGGAGGGCTTCGTGGCGGACAGTGTCCAGGGTCGGGACAACGACGTCGGGGGCTGCCACCTTGTGCGTCTCCACCTCAATCTGAGGCACCTTGGCCTGCCACGGCGACCACTCTCCGCTGATGGACACCTGCACACATGGGTGGGCTGGTCACCCCGCCACCCGTGGGCTCCCCACCCACAGGACATGCTCAGTTTCACACAAATCGGAACCTCCAGGTCAACCTGCTTCCTTTGTACCACACAAAACTAGAAGGACAAAACCCTTCCCAGGAAAGAAAGGTAAAGTCAAAGTCTGCAGTGAGGCTGCCCCAGGACAGATGGAATCAGCCAGGCAAGGACCAAGGGATGAGGGCGTGCGCCATGCTCCGACCTCATAGTCGATGATGGGGATGTTGGGCGCAGCGGGCAGCGGCACTGTGGTGATCCTCCTGATGTACTCCCCCAGCTCCGCTCGCATCTTCAGCCGACTGTCTCCAGACAAAGACCAGAGGATGGCGTACACCAGGTACCGCTGTTGGAAGGGCAACGGGAGCCCATTTTCAATAAAATTTCAACGATAAAGGAAAAACACTTTCAGCACCACTAACTGCGAGGAAGTGGTACCTAGCCTCTGAGGTCGGGAGGTGGCCCGCACTGCCCCAGCCCCTGAGGCCCAGCCCACTCCCTGGGGCAGGCAGGCCGCGCAGATGCGCAGCCTCGGCGCCCTGACCTGGATGTAGCGCTCCAACTGCTCGAGCTGCATGGGGAAGTCGGGGTGGTTGGCGTTGTACTGGGCCGCGTTGCGGCAGGCCTGGTGCAGCATGGAGAACAGCGAGCCGAGGCAGCGCAGGCGCGTCAGGTCCATGATGTGCTCCAGCTTGGAGGCGTGCTCCAGGGCCTTGGCGACCAGGCCGCTGGACGTGAAGTAGGGCTGCATGATCGTGGCTGCGTCCCTCTGGATCTGCGGAAGGGAGAGACCAAGGCTTAGCTGCCGCCTCAGAAAGCCAGGAGATTAACATCTCTCCTACCTGAGGCCCCGGAGAGGGTCACACGACTCTGAGAAACTTTTGTGGATCGCAAAAATGAAGAATGAAGTGGCAGAAACCAACCCTTATCCCTTTACCCTGCTGATCCTCTAACACCACGCTTTATGGGAATAGTGGTTTTCACCACTGAAAAGGGAAAGGGCAGTCTTCCACTAACTTGCAGAGAAAACAAAAAAATTTCCTGTCGTGGCTTTCATAGCTGCGACCACTGGCTTCCCTAGAAGCTGGTAGAAGGCAACACCGATTATGCAAACCTCCAACGACTGCCTGCCTTCAACAGAGGTGCGGTGACTGTCCGTGAACCGCTCAGGGCTGGCACGCCTGACCTCGCCCCGCACACGCACCCAGCACCCCGCCGAGCTGAGCTGGGCTGTGCTCTGACCTGCAGCATCGGGGAGGCAGCCTCCTCCCCCTCGTCCTCCTTGCCCTTGCGCCGGCGCTGGGCCTCATCCTCCCCTTCATCCAGGGGGATGCTGCGCAGCCTGGCCAGGAAGTTGTTGAAGATCATGTCGGTGCTGAGCACATCCTCGCTGAACCAGACCATGCCGCAGCGCGACACAGTGGCCAGGGTGGCGTACTTCAGGTCCTGCACTTCAAACATTATTCGCACCTTGAGAGAAAACGTTAAGTAGATTTAACAACGTGGGTTTGGTGAAGACCTGAATGTTAAAGTGATTTTATCTATAGATGTGTTGAAACAGCAATTTAAATCTAATTTCTGTGCACTTATTTAAAAATAAGAATATCTATAGCTTGCGTCACTACAACATCCACCAACCTCACTCCACAAAAGAATTTGTGCAGGAAAACAGGTGTTGGGGGAGGAGCAGGGGAGCTCCTGGCGGAGCAGGAGCAACAGCTCCCTGGAGGGGTGTCAGCAGCGAGGGCGCCACCCGGCCAGAAGCCGTGGCCTCGCACCCAGGCTCAGTCCTCACACCTGTCCCATGAGACGGGCATGCAGTGTCTCCTTTTCACAGACGGGGCTGGCAACCAGGCTGGGTCCCACCGTTGGCAGATGGCAGGGCTGAGATTCAAACCAGAGCCTGATTCCAGAGCCTGAACTTCAGTGCTCACGAGGGGATCCATCTCTTTCTGACAACGCTATGATCTACTGGGCAACGAGCTCTGAGAAAAGAACCTGACAAGCCAGATGGGGACTCGAGTCTGCGTAAGTGCACGTTCTCAGACCAGCACTGAGCACTGCAGCTTGGTTCCTAAAGTGACAACAGCCACTGTGCGGACCCTTCCAGATACAAGCTGGCGATCGCCAGCCGCTCAGGGTCCTTCCCTCTACCCACCTCCAGGCTGTCAGCAAATCCCTCTGGCACAAACTTTAAATTATACCTACAACTCAGCCGCTTCTCAGCACCTCCACCACCACCCAACTCGCCCAACCCACCCCCATGGCTGTGCCCGGGGTGCGGCCTCCCAGTGGTCCTCCTGCTCCCACCCTGCCCTCTTCAATCATCCTCCAAACAGCTAGAGGATCTCCGTAAACATAACAGGTTACATCACCCCCAACCCAGACTGTCTCGCAGCCCCCGCACCAGGCCTCACGCCCGACCTGCTCTCACCCTGATTTCTCTCCTCTAGTTCTCTCCACTCAGCCCCTGCCCTGCCCTCCGCGCACACACCAGGCGCAGCCAGATGCTCTCCTGCTCCCCGTCCCTCCACCTGGAATGCCTGGAAGCCACGATGGTTGCTCCCTCACACCCTTAACCCCTGCAGAAGCCACCCCCTTTCCCAAGAAGCCTCTGCGTCGCCCCTCCCGGCAGTGCCACCCACCCCATCGATGCTCCCCTCCCCTCAATTTTCTCTGCGGCACCATCGCCATGCATCTCGTCTTCTGGCCTTCCAGATCAGACTGTGAGCCCCGGAAGAGCAAGGGTTTTGTTTTGTTCGCTGCTGTACTTTCAAGGGCCGGCAGATGGTGACACTGCAGACATGGGGTCATAGCACGAACGCACAGCCATGGCAGGCCCGCCCGCATTTACTGACCCCTCAGGCGGCGTGTGCACGGATGGCCTTGAAAGCCTCCTCATTTTGCCACTTCCCAGAAGTCCTGACTACGACCCCATACCACAGGGCTGCAGGGAAGGTTAACTGACAACTGTGGAGCCTGCCTAACGTTCAATAAATAGTGCAAAGTTACAAATAAACCCTTTGAGAGTATTTCTCACTAGCCACGGACATGGAAGAACCTAGCGCACAGATCGCTGCCTGCGCCCCCCGGCCCCAGCCAGCGAGCGCTGAGCGCGATGCTCACGTTGGGCGGCAGGCTGAGGCGCTCGCCGTTGGGCAGGGTGAGGAGCTTGTTGTCATCCAGCACCGAATTGAGGTTCTCCACCCACTCGGGGTCCACGTCGCCATCGAAGACGATCCACTGGCGCTTCTGCAGCTCCCCTCGCACGTTGTCTATGATCCTGCGGCAGAAGGAAGGGCTTTAAAGCAGCATGACTTAGATCAGAAATGCTCACCCCAGGGTGGTCTCCAGGGTGACTTTCACATGCATTCAGACTGCGGCTGGAGAAAGAATGTACATTTATCACAGGACAGCGAGCCGAGGGCCCACCTCTCTGGACTGCAGACACTGACCCAAGGGGACTTACTTTCTCAGGACGTGTGTGAACAGCCCGTCTGTCCATTCCCTGGTGTTGGGGTCCAGGGTCCCGTACAGGTGGTCTTTGCTGATGGCTTTAGGGTCAATGATGTGGGCCACGCCTTCCACGCCCTCCAGTCTCTCCAGAGCCTTCAGAAGGACGCGCCAGGCCATGCTCTTCCCGCTCCCCGAAGGCCCCACCATCATCAGGCCGTGGTTGATCTGGGTGATCTGATAGAGCTGGAGAACCTGCAGGGCCCAGCAGAGCGGTGCGTGAGCGCCGGGGGAGGAGAGGGAGGCTCCTCGGCCACGTCTCCCGACACCAAAGAAAAAACATGTAACGTGAATCCTTCAAGGCAAATACTGGGGCTTTCTAACCAGAGAGACCTTCCACAGGCCACATCCACAACCAGCACAGGAGGGGTTTCAACCAAACTGTGGGAGCTGTTTGGTAAGTTAGGAAAACTGGGAGCCCCTGGAATAGGAGACGCTGACCAAGCTGCCTCAAAAAAGACCGAGATCCCCTGCCAGGAGAGCAGGGACCAGATGAACGAGCCGCTTGTCTAACCCAGGAGGACAGTAGCTCAGGGTCAGCACGTGGCTTGTGTGCTTAACATACTTTCTCTTAAGTCAACCTCACGGCGGGGGTGAAAGAAACGGCCAGCACAGACTGTAAACGGCGTCCTGACAGCACGCTGCTACCCTACGGGGCTGGGAAGTCTTGTCAACAGGGCTTTCATTGCCATAGACGCTTCCTGCTAACTACGACGCTCCCTCTAGTTGGCACCTTCAGAGAACTACGCTGTGTAAGTGAAAATTTCAGTAAGTTTTGCTATCACTACATTTAGGTTAATAAGCCTGGGGGCAAATCTGCACAAGGCAGCCGACGGGCCCAGCCTGCGTGAACAGAGCTCTCAGATGGGTTTCTCCCCGTGGCCATGGCCGCCACGACCACCCCAGGTACCTTTTCAACCCACATGCCGCCGACTTCCTCTCCATCTCCGTATGTCAGATACATCTCCTGACACACTTTCTTCAGCTCCTCTCGGAGCGCGGTCATTTCACCGCGGTGATACTGAACGCCGGGGAACACGTCCGACAGGAGGCTGAAGAGCAGCGGGATATCCTCCGCCACCAGCTTGGGCACCATCGTCTCACAGACGCTCTGGATCAGGATCTGCGTGGGGAGAAGCGCATGAGCCCTGGGGATGCCCAGGATGTCCTGTGAACAAGCAGGGAGACCCGGCGCCCCCTCACCCTGGGTCAGTGCTCGGCCCCGCACGCACGGGTACAGTGACAGCGCTCCAGCCACGACTGAGACGCTGGAACGTCCGGGGAAACCAGTGTGGGTTTGAGTGATGGAGGAACGTCCGTCCGCCCCCACCTCTTGCTCAGGGAGGTTTTCCGCGATTTCTCCCTCGTCGACCGCCTCGCCGCGCTCTTCCTTCTCCCTCTTGATCTTCTGAATCCGCTCTCTCTTCACGTTACCCGCACTGACCAGCACGCTCTTCAAGGCTCGCAGACCAAAGTCATAGTGGCTTTGAGAAGAGAGCTGCTCATCACAGAGTCTACAGAGGAAAAGGGTCTCTTCAAAAACAGTGCACTTTAAGCACCAAGGGTGCCCACTGCCAAGTCAGAGATGGGCACTCGGAAAGATGTGTCACAATCACATAAACTTAAAATGGCGCCTTAACGCACGGCAGAAACATGGTCATGAGTCCCCCTACGTTACTCACTTGAAGAATGGGACGATTTTGTTGGCGAGGACCTCCGCGGTGCGGAAGCCCTGGGAGTACAGCATGACCTGGGCAATCAGCTGCCGGTCGGGCTTGGTCATGGCCAGGCTCCGGAACAGCTTCTTCAGGTTGTCCGGAAGGTTCGACCTGCCTGCATAGCCAGGGTTCATGGTGATGAAGATGGCCATGTCCGGGCTCACCTTGACTTGTTTGTTCAGCAGCTCACAGGTGATGGGGGCAGAGGCTGAAAATCAGAAAATCAGACAACGGTGTTAAGACTTGTGATGGTCAAAAAAACCCACTCTAAAATCTCTCTAAAACTACAGACCAAGCACCCATCTCCCTGCTGTCTGACCTTTCCATGGGCTCTCACCAGGCGTGTCACCCACCCGCCCAGGCAGACCCATCCTCACACACCTCATCCCCACGAAAGCTGTCTGAATGTGTAACAGATCAAGTCACCAGGCAGGGAGCCCGCTACCCTACTCACGCATTACTGGGTGTCACAAGGTCAACCCAAGAACACAAGTACAGCCCAACAGCAGGTGCAGAAATAAAAGCCAATGAATGTCGTGAAAAAACTGGCTGGCTTAGGTCACAAGAATAACCCTTTCCTGGGGCCATGACACAAATAAACAGCCTTCCCCCTAAGCAGCCCAGGCTTCTTAGGGTTACATTTCCTCCATACGGGGCCTTGCAGCACCCAGGTGCCGCCTGCTTTGACACTCCTTCTGTTTCACTCAGGAGGTCTGGTGAGACGGGTTACTACCGCTATCACATAAAACGGAGCACTAGAAGCTGAACTGGGCGTGTAAACAGCCCCGTGCCGATGTACCTCCACACCCCCTGCAGCTCCCGCGCCCGGGCTCTGCGTGGGACGGGGCAAGTGAAGCAGCCCTGGAGCCCCTGGAGTGGGCACTCCATTGTGACACTCTGGCCAAACAGGCGCCAGGAAGCCTGGCTTATGGGGATGTGGGAGGAAGAGGGGAACAGGACCCCAGTGGCTCAAACATGTACTTGTGGCAGGTGTTGGGGGGAGCAAGGGGGCTTCTTTCTGCAGGGGAAGGACTGACTGCTCTGAGGCAAGGGTGCACCTGCTCTCCCAGACCACCACCCTGCCCCAACAGCAAGTCCTGGAGACAAATCAAATTCTCACTTATTTCTAACCAGAGGGGTGGTAACTCAGCCCACAGTGGAATCCCCTCTGCGTTCTCTAAGGAACTTGAAGGAGAAAAACGAGTCTTACTCTTATCGTAGTTGGGGTTGGAGTGCTCGCGCAGAGCCTCCTGGATGCACTGCACCTGCTGGGACACAGCCGAGAGCATCCGCTCCTCCAGGCGGTTGAACTCGTCAAAGCAGCCCCATGCACCCACCTGGCAAAGTCCC
Organism: Camelus bactrianus; assembly: GCF_048773025.1. Lineage (NCBI taxonomy): Eukaryota > Metazoa > Chordata > Mammalia > Artiodactyla > Camelidae > Camelus > Camelus bactrianus. The sequence goes on from NC_133544.1 coordinate 3,270,569, forward strand.
ACAAAGATTCGGCCCATCGCCTGAAATGGAAAGACAGAAAGGAGCTAAAAACCACAGCCTCAGAGCTGGCTGTACAGGGCTCCAAGCCCGGCCTGGACACCTGCCCGACCATGGGCAAATCACACCTCAAAACCCTCATCTGCCCATCTGTGAGGTAGGAGCAACACTGCCTCCCTCCCGGGGGGCCTGAGGGTGGAATCAGCTTCACACGCGAGGCGAGGGGCCCAGCCCTACACACAGCAAGTGTACAGACGTAGCAAATCACACTTTGCTCCTGTGCCAATAAAATCCCAGTGATGAAACTGTTATTTTTATGCCATCACTTTTTGTTATTTAAAAAACCTTTTCCACGTCATTTGTTTATTCCCCGACACAGACACTAGAGAGACGCTAAGCCACACCACAGAGCGAGCTCTGCAGGCGCGGAGGCCAGGCTGACGGCAAGCGCGTGCCGGGCGTCTCGAACAGCTCCAACATCCCCGTCCGCAAAGGCCTCAGAGGCAAAGGGACCCAGCTGAGCGATCAGGCCGGTGGCTCTGTGAGGGTGCAGGCATGGCGTCCCACCCGGCCCTCTGGGGGCTCTGGACTCCAGATGGGTCCCACAAAGCTTCTCACCTGGAAATCGAAGGTTTCATCGCAGTTGAAAACTAAAACAAAGCGTCCCAGCTGATGGCCAAGAGCTTTGACAGACTCAGTCTTCCCAGTCCCAGCAGGCCCTATTGTTTGAAGAAAAGTAACTGAGAACTCAACAAGAACACACCTTTGGTTTTAAAAGAATTATAAAAAGCAAAAAAGTCAAAGTATGGTTGTCCCACGGTATCTGAGGGGAACTGGATCCAGGACTGCCATGTACCCCCAGTCCACAGAACTCAAGTCCACAGTTGGCCCTCTGCACCCACAAATTCCACACCCACGGATTCAAGCGACCATGGATGGAAATTTCAGTCCACAGTTGGTCCAATCTGAGGACGTGAAACTCATGAATGCAGAGGGCTGACTGCATCAGTTATTAAAAAAAAAAAAAAAAAAAAAATCTGTGTACAAGCGGACCTGCACAGTTCAAACCCGTGTTGTTCAAGGGCCAACTGTAAATGTAATGACTGTCAGTAAATTTAAAGTTTTAGACCAGCTGTGCAGTTATGAAATACATTTAGATCATTTGCTTAACCTTTAAAAATTACATTTGCTATCTGAGTCCACCCGTCCAGCTCTGTGGAGCGACTCACCGAAGGGGGACCCCCCTAGCCTGGCCTCTAAGGCTTGTGTCATAGTCAAATAGCAGCGGTCGGTGAGGGGGGTCTGCACCAGCTTGTCCTGGACACCCAGGTACTCAAAGCCATAGTTGAACTTGGCGTTTGCCATCTGAATGGACAACTGCTGTAGCACATCGGTTTGCTTAGGGTCAAAGTAAAATCGCATCTGGCTGAGCCATTCGAAAGATTTGGCATTGTCGATCTTGCTCTTGATCAAGGACCTTGTGACGTCTCTCTGGTGAACCAACTCTGTAATCTGAAGAAAGAGTCACCTTCAGAGTTTATCATACAGTACGCTTCTTGAGCTAAAGTATGTAAACTAAAGTACACAAGTGCATTCTCTGGGCGTCGGGACTGTTCAGTAGACTTTTAAACTGAGATTCTAGGCACAGTTACAGTGTAAATATTCCAAAATGCAAATTCACTTTTAAAAACAATAGACTGTTATCGATGTAATGGAATTACACAGAATCAAGAGCTGCAGCAAAAACAAAGAAACAAACAAAAACACCCCATTTTAAGTAAAAACTCTGCCACCAGCATGAAGCGTGGTGGGAGAGGAGCCGTCTGTCTGCTGCACACGGGGCAAAGCCCAGCAGCGAGTGACCTGGGCTCGGGGCACGCCGGGCTCACCCGGATCGTGGGCCACGGCCTCCTGGGGTGGCTCTTCGGGAAGGAGAGGACGAGAGGGCGGAAGACCCTGACGGGGTGTCCCCCTCCTCTTTACCAGGAGGCCGTGTGTGCGACTCCACTTCCCCAAGACTGCTTTTCAGCAGGAACAGGCATTGACCACCACACCCCAGCCTGTCAGCGGCCGTCCGCTTTCTCCTTACACCAATGAGAGTATTTTCCAACCATGATTTCTTTCAACCACTGGAGTCGAAGGCACAAGAGGGGACTGGGAGGAAGGAGCCAGGCCAGGACTAACCAAGTGCTCTAGCTTGCGCCGGCGGAGCGGGGGCTGCTCCATGAGGACCGAGTCGGCCAGCACGTTCAGGGTGACCTCCACATTGCTGAGCACGGACTGCAGGGGTGCCGCATCGCCGCTCCCGCCCACGCTGCTCAGGGCCATCTCCACGTTCTCAGACCAGGCTATCTGGGCCGACAAGACCACCAGCTGGGCCTGAAAGACACAGGGCACAAGATTCAAAAGGACGTTTTAAGGACAGCCCGTGCACCCACCCTCAGACTGCCCCTTCTGCTGTACGAACCTGATACTTGTCAATCCAGGTGATGTAGGTGTTCGGGTCAATGGAAGTTGCTTTACCGAAAATCTCGACTTCTGTGACGGACTCGGCAAGGAGCTTAGCCAGCGTGACCCTCATTTCCTTCTCCACCAGCGTGAGCCACTCGTTGATTTTGGGATGTTCAGTAATTGACACGGGAGTTTTAAACATAACCTGAAACAAAGACAACCTGAGAACTGCGGTGTGCCAAGGTGAGAGAAGCTCTCCAAGTCACAACCAGAAACTGACCTACCTCCTCGCCCTCCCGGGACGAGATGCCCAGGACGACAGAGTTGTCTTCATTTAGGATGATACTCGAGACACCGGCAAACATTTTCTTGAAGTGTTTCTGTAACTTAGCTACATTTTTGCTGTTTCCAATGATTTCAAGCAAATCTTCATCACCCACAAAATAGAACCTAAAATTAAAATAGCGTTCAGGTTGCTAAAATGTTACATATACACAAATAAGGCGAATCGAGGCAAAACTGCAGCTTGTGGGAAGGGAGATGGCTGTGGGAGGTGGTGGACGATCTCCAGCCTGAGATCAGATCACATCCAAAGTTCTGCAGCCCTCCGCACAGGACACACCCACCCAACAAGACACTGAAGAGAAACACAACGGACTTCATGTAATTCACCTCATTTCCTGAATTATTAAAAACAGAAACAAAAAAAAAAACCTGTTCAATTTATACTAAGTGAGCTATTCAGAAAGAAAAAAATGCCACTTAGAAAATAAAATTATCAGAGCTAAATTTTTAAGACATGCAGTTTCCCTGGGAGGGTGGATGATAATTGAAATGAAGCTTAACATGTAACTCCAAGGTAGAAAATGAGGATTCTTAGTTATAGTTAGGAATCAGTGGGTGAAAGGGAAAGAGCATTCACTAAAGGGTTATTGGTAACAAAGTCCCCGACGTCAGAGGGACCGACATGCAGGCCCAGAGGGCGTGAGGCTGGGGGAGCGGCCCAGGGCCAAGCTTCCCGCCACTCCTCATCAGACGACTCCCACCTGGGGAAGGATGAGCGCTCTCTTTCCAGGTACTCTCCCAGTGCTTTCTGGATCTTTCCCAGCAGATCTGCCAGTCTCTCCAGAGACCTCTGCACTCCCTGGATGTTCAGAACATCCATAACAAGGGGAGACTTGGATACTTTTTTCATTAGGGCCAAAAACTCCGTGCTGATGCTGCAAACCAAGCGAAACACAAAGATGTCAGCAGCCAAGTCGGCCTGAGGCTCCTCTGCCCCCGCGCGAGGCCGCACCTCTGGAACCGCTGGGTCTCCACCGGGAGCAGGTGCTTGATGTCTGCGCTGCCTGTGAAGATGCCTTCCAGGTAGACCCACCGCCTCTGCACGTCAATCCATACGTCAAAGAGAGCCATTATCCGGTTCAGTTTGTCTTCCCAGCTCAGGGCATCCTCTTCAAAAACCTAGCGGGCAGACGGACACACAGCTCAGCTGCTAAGCTCTCCACTCACAGATATGCCACAACTTACCCAAAATGCAGAGTAAGGTCACAGCAAGCTATGTAGTGACCGTGAGCTATGACGGTGGGAGTGCGGGCACCTTGTAGTACGGGGATAGCTTCATGGCGGAGACGCTGTTGATGTGCTCTTTGACCTTGTTGAAGAGGTCGTCCCAGCCGCGGATCAAGCGGCACTTGTTCTGATAGTTGACCAAGTCCAGCTCGTAAGTGTTCCACACTTCTCTTATCTGAAGTGAACCCGGAAGACACGCGTTGTCAACACGTGGGCATTCACTAGCCCCACAGGTGACCAGGTGTCACAGGGACAAAGAGGACTACAGACGAGGCTGTTTACACACAGCTCAAATCTACGCTACAGCCTAAAACGACATAAAAGTGCCCATCAGCCCCTTACCTGCTTCAAAAACTCCTCCAAAGCCATCTCCCCTTGTGCCACAAGCAGCACATCCTTGACAATAGCTTCATTCTTCTGCAAGTCAACGTCCCAGATCTGGCCCAGGGTGAGCTCGGAAACAACCCAGTTTACGTGAAGCCTTTTCATCAGCTGTTTCCAGTGGCGATCTTTCAGTGCTTCGGACTTCAACTCAATCACCAGCATGTTTACCTGTGGAGGGAGCAGGCAGCGTTACCTGTGTAGCTGTGTTTCTAACGGGCATCCGCGACCGCAGCTCCGTATCACCTACCTTCAGGTAACCTTTCAGAAGCCTCTGGACAAACTCGTAGGACGCATACTGCCGTAATCGTGCGGGGAAGTTTTTCAGCTGGTTCAGGAGGCCATCTAAATTTTGTCGAAGCTATCAAGAGTAACACAAGATGGCATTTAATTTGCCAACATTCCTTTAAATGGTAACGTATTTTAAAAAATCGTTAAAGGAATTTTTTACGTAGCCTGGATAATATAAATGACCGTTCAGTGACATTTTGTGGATCCACAATGTAGCTCCTTGCTTGCCAAGTTTCTAGGTAAAGCCTGCAACGCTCAGCGTGTGAAGGTATACTCACACGCGCTTTAACTACACGTACCTTTCGAGGCTGTACTGAAACCCAGGGTTGCTCCTTCATCTGATCAATCTGCTCCCAGACCTTAGAAAGTTCTGACCAAACGCCCTTGAGGTCCTGTAACTCTTCTAAGGCCACCTGTGATTAAGAAGAGGAGAGCAGTTAAACTTTGGAAGGAGAGCCGTCTCAGTCTGGCAGGGCCCTGAGACGGCCGTGTCGGGTGCAGAGGCAGCACGAGGAGCCGCCCCACCCTGCGGACGCGGTTCCTACCTGGACGCGCTCTTCACTGCCGCTGAGAAGGCCCGTGTCCGTCAGCTCTAGCGCCTCCTTGGCCTTTGCACACTTCTCCCGGTCGTCCTTCAGTCTGCCAAACTTCCCTTCGTAGATGGTAAGAGCCTGAAGAGCCTCCTCTGGCCGAAGATTGCCCTGAAAGTGGTCGAGGCCAGAGAATCAGAGCCAGTTCTCAGGACAGAGGAGCTTTGGCTCCAAAACAGTGGGGAGCCTGCTGGGCTTCTAGACACTTGTGATTCCTCGACTATGTCTCTATACGTCCACACACAAGGTGTACACTGATGACGCGGGTCCACTCCCAGATGGAGCGCTCACTTCCATGTCTGACCCAACACACACTGAGGAGGTGGGACGCCTCTCCATCCAGCTACCCCCTCACTAAGCACCTTGGGGGACGCCCCTGATCCGAGAGGACAAGGCTCTTGGAGGCGGCCAGCCGTGCCCCCTGAGGGACACGTCAGTTCACTGGAGATGACCTCCACGTCAGCCTGAAGACTATTTCCACACTTCCTTTTTATTTTAATAACCTTTAAAGATAACTATGTAAAGTATCAATTAAAATTTTAACTGCAACACATGACTAGCAAGGTGAGGCCATGAGAGATATTCAAATTCTGGTGAGCAGACTCTTGCCTACTGATCAATACACGCTCCCCACCAGAGCTGGCGTCCTGCATCACCTGGAGGTACTGGCGTCAGCAAAAGAAGACGCCGTCTTCAAACCAGGGCCCCTCAACCTGAAGTCAAACACAAAGCAGGACCTTAGAGCCCAGCAGTGCAGACAGGGCCAAGGGCAGGGTGGAGGCCTAGCCAGCAGATGGGGGAGAACCTGCACCCTGAGCTACGAGAGCATCCTCCCCCGCCTTCCCAGCTGTGTTTGTACAGGCGTCTCAATCTGAATCCCACCCGCGCAGACCAGGCAGGCTGGGACCCATGTGCTTGAGTTCACTGTCCTCTCTGCCTGAACGCCCCTCCTTCAGGTCTCCACTGAAATGTCACCTTCCCTGCGAAGCAGTAAACACTACCACCCCCTGCCCCCACCACTGATCACCTTCTGACTCAAAATACATCTTTTCCTCATTCACTTCTCATCCTGTCTCTCCCACTGGAGCGTAACCCCAAGAGGGCAGGGCTCCCGCCTCTCTGCTCACTGCTGCGTCCCTGAACGTGGGCAGTGCCCGATAAACACCTGAATGAACGAAGGACTGGAGGTGGCAAGCGCAGGGACAGGACAGGAGATTCTAACCCGCGGGACGGCCGACGGCAGACCTGCGGCCCCGCCACCGCACAGAGCTAGCAGCAGCGTGACGCCTGGCCTGCGTCCGTGAGAAAAGAAATTCTAACCTCTGAGTAAGCCTCAGTAAGAGGGTAACTTAAGAACAGAGAACGTTAGTCTTTTAAACCATTTCCTGACTTAAATGACTGTCCCGAGGGGCTCCAGGTAAAAAGAGATCTAAGTTGGCTGTGACACTTTCAAATTCACTCTCTGCGAGGGCTGCTGCTTTTAACTGAAAAAGGACCACCCTCACGCGGAGCGCTGCGCCGCAGCCAGGCCCGAGGTGTGCGAGGTGGCGCCCGCGGGAGGCTCACCGTGACGGGCTTGGTCTTCTCCCAGTCGGTCAGCAGGTCGGTGGTGCGGCTCTCCACGGCCCGGTCCTCCTGCACGATCTTCATCTGCAGGTTGGCCACCTGCTGCTGAATGGCTGAGTCCTTCCGCCGCATGATGTCGTTGAAGGCCCCCCACTCGCCCTCGATGTTGTCGATGTAGAGCCAGGAGGGCGGGAACTGGAACCTCTGCTTTTCCAGCAAGCGCTGACCATTGCGGTAGAGCTTTTGAGAGTTAAAAAATAAACTGAGTTTTTCCTTCCATAATAAAAACCGAAACTACTGTCAGAGTCCCACAAAAGAGAAGACACTCCATGGCTACAGAACACATTTGCTCTCCGAGAACCTTCCATCCTGACGGCACTGTGGTCAGAGGGCAGCCCACCGCCCGATGGCCGCCCGCGGCCAGACCCGGGCCTGCTCCCGGCTGCGTCCCGACGGCCCGAACAGGAGCTAAGCACGCTGGAGCTAGGATTCACACTTCATTCCGAGTTGTACAAAGGAAATTCAAGTGTGGTGACTCACAGATCAACAACTAAAGCAAAAGATTTCCAAAGACAAACCCTGTGAGTCTCAAAAGTTGATGTGCGTGAGAACTGCCTGCAGGGCTTTTTAAACCGCAGACACCCAGGAGGCCAGTGTCTGCGGTTAACGTGGCTGACAGGGTGCAGGGACCCACCTGAGGAGCAGGGTCGGACAGAGCTCACCTCAACTTGCTTTTCAAACTGCTTGATCTTCCGTTTCAGAGACTGCACGTAGGTGATGAAGGTCACCGCATCAGAGGTGCTGGCCGTGTCCACTGAGTGTTGCTCCAACTCCTGGCGAGACTGTTTGGAGAGAGCACAGAACTGTAACTCAGAGCCGAGGCTGTGCGTGGCCTTGTCGTGGCGGCAGGATCCTGCGTCCTCACCTTGGAGATCTGGGAGTGGAATTCTGTCATGTTTGAGCCAAGCATCTGCCCGAATTTGCTGAGGACTTCCTTATGCCAGGAGTCGTACTTCAAATTCACCTTAGATTGCACCTGCGGGTGGGGGAGCACGAGACAGCGGATCAGCAAGGATCCGTGCTGGAGTCTACGCTGGAACTCCGTTTTAGTCAGAGACGCAGCCTTCAAGCTGCCTTGACACTGTTCCACAGTGAGCAGGGCTCACCTTGCCGTAATCTATGACCACTGGTCCGAACTCTTTCTTGGTCTCCGCGTTGTCGAAGGTTCCCCGGGCCTTCCTTATCTGCACCAGGAGCGCCTGCCACCTGTTGAGGTCCTCCCCCAGCCTGTTGTAGATGTTCTCAGCCTGCATGTCCCACAAGCACTGGTACTGAAGCCAGACCTGCACGCGAAGGTCAGAGTCAGACACGACAGCCGGGCTTGCCATTCTCTGTAACACTGATATGCATTTTCACGCTCTGTTAAAAAATTTCATGTCCTTTCATCAAGGTTAGAAAAACTCTCACTTTAAATTCTCAGAATTTTCATAGCGGAAGAGTATACAGTTTCTGTTCTTCAAAATGACTAACACCTCAGAACACTTGTCCTACTGCTCAGCTTAGATGACGTTTGCTTTAAAACAGCGAACGTCATCTAACGAACTGTATCGCGCAGTCAACACTCGCTACGGCTCACACTCAAAGAGTGCCTAAGACAGGTTACGCGCTGTATCTGACCAGAACTGGCTTCTCACCTTGACGTACTGCTCGACTTCAGTCACGATGCCCATGACAGCAGAATAGGACTCCTCCAGGGCCACAGGGCCGTCGGGCATGCGCGTCAGGGCGTTCCGGTAGAACTTCTCTTCTTCCGTCAGTTCGTAGTGCACGCCCACCTGCCAGCAAAGCCGGAAACACACCCAAGTCATGCGCACAAAACCGTGACTCTCAGTCACCTTTCACTTCATTAGAATGAACCAAAGAACAGCTCACGATGAAAGTGGTACTTCAGGGGTGACACCTACTTCTCCTGGTCACAGGTAACCAGAAGCCTGCCTATATTTAATACATCGAACCAACAGAAAGAACACCAACCATAAGCTACAAACTGTGGCGTCACTGTCGGCACAAGGCAAAACCAGCTGAAGAGCACGTGAGCCCCAGGGGCAGAGAGCGGCGCTCCAGAGCGGGGCCCTGAGGTCTGAGCCTCGCCTGGGCGGGCGGGGCTGAAGGCCATGTCTAAGAGAGTGGGGTGGACTGTGACCAAGAGTGTGCACCAACGTGGACGCTGGAACCTGTGACGCAGTCCTTGGTTTGTTTCAATGATTTGAGAGCCTGCCTTGTGCCAGACACTGTTTTATGTACCGTAAATAGGCAAAAACCTCTGCTCACATAGACTTACGTTCTGTGGGAGGAGAGAGACAATTAAGGGAAAAGCAAAACGCATGCAATGTCAGACGGTGAGAAGTGCTATGGAGAAAGTGGGGTGGGGAGGATGTATTTTAAATGTGGGAGTCAGGGAAGGCCTCACTGAGGAGGTGACCTTTGAGTGGGGACCAGGATGAGGAGGAGGGAGCCATGTGAATATCTGCTACCATGGCTTCTGAGCAGGGAGCCCAGCAAGTGCAAAGGCCCAGGGATAAGAGTCTGCCTGACAAATGTGGGATGAGCACGAGTCCTGTGTGGCCGCAGCAGAGCCATGAGAAGAGAGGTAGGCGCTTAACTCAGCAGGATAGCACACAGCGTGCATGTGGGGCCTAACAGGAAGCCGTTAACGGACTCTGAAAGGAGCACTCAGGACAGCACACAACGTTAGACTTCTTCTGGCCGCTGTGTTGAAAATAGATTTCAGGAAGCAAAGGCAGACACAGAGACACCAGTCAGGAGGAACTTAACTGATCCCAGCGAGGGACGATGGTAGCTTGGATGGGTGGTAGCAGGGGATGCGGTAAGACACGGATGAGGAATAACTCTGAAGAAGGAGGCAATGAGAGTCAAGGATGACGTCATGATTTTTGGCCTGAGCAGCTGGAGATGGGAAAGGAAGGACTGGGGGAGGAGCGAGTGGGAGAGGGGACTGAGAGACGAGCTCAGTCTGACGCATCCATCAGGCGGCCACGTGGAGATGCCGAGGAGGCAGTGGAACTGGCAGTCTGGCTGGAGATACGAACACAGAGCTGTCAGCACACGGCTGGTATGTACAGCCGACAAACTGATGAGACAGAGAGAGCACGGAGCGGAAGGGGCGCTGAGCAGGCGGGAACACGAAAGAGGAGCGAGTAGAGCAGACCGGCCGGTGAGCGGGGAGGAGAGCCAGTGATGAGAGCAGATCGAGGATATAAAAGAGGATATGAAAGAGAACTGCGCTCATGTGCAAAGTTAAGAAAGCAGACGCTTCCTAAGAGGATCACTGTTTCCTACGAGAGCCTGTCATGGCAGAGGCTGTGGGGGTTGTTTATCTGAAAACCACTGGTCTTGTTTGAAGTAACACTGCCTTGAAGCCAGTCTTCAGAGCTCTCCTTTTGCTCTAGAAGTATACTAGGAAGAGTGCCCTGTATCTGGGGTTTGGTTTAAAATAATCTGGTGGTGGGGGTGGGGTGGGGAAGGGAATATGGCATATAATGAAACAAAACTGGCCACGTGTTGTATGAGCTCACATGACTCCCTCTGCTTCTGTGTGTTTGCAAATTCCCATAATAAAATGTGAGGGGGAAAGAAGCAGGAATTTCTAAGAGAGCACTGAGACCAGAGCTCCAAACACGACTATTTGGAAAAGCAACTATTGGGGGAAAATGTCAGGTCACACAAAGCTTCCTCCAGCTTGCCCTTAGCGTGCCGAGCCTCAGGTCTGGAGTCTGCAAAGACAGGTCAAGCTTCCTTAGAGAGGCGCGGTGTCCCAAGCCAAGGGGGGCAGCTCGGGAGGCTCACCTGGTACCTCTGACTCTGGATCCTGGGGAGAGACAGCACCACCATCTTCCAGGCAAACATCTCCTGATATAGCTTGTACCTGCACTCCTCGATTGGTGGATTCAAATAGATGACCTGATTGGTTATTCTCAGCTCGTGAACAACGTTCTGTAAAAGAAAGATTTCATTTTTACTCAGTCATCTATTGCAGTAAAACGTTTCTGATATATAACTTTTTTTTCTCTCTCTGAATCATTAAACTACTTCCGTCTGAACCACATAATCTGTTACGTTATTAGCAGATAGTCTTCTGTGATCTCATGCTGTGGTCTGTGGCCCTTCCCAGAGGACTGTAAGAGGTCAGAGGACAGGTACTGCTCAGGTTCCTCCTCGGTCCCCCAGCGCCTGCGTGTCCAACACACCACGGGCGCTCAGTGAAGCACTGTTGGATTTGATGTGCATGGTGACCTCTGGACACGAAGACATTGAGACCTGAGAAACCAGTACCACTGATGCAGCCACATGAGGCCAACCTTACTGACGTGGGTTTACACGGTGGGGTAGGTTTCTGCCACCTGCCAGTGCCTTTAGCTAATCAAAAATTCCAACCCTGTCTCCACTAAATAACTGAATCAACTCAGACACACTCACTTGCTTTTCTGCATCTCAGTATTTTAAAAAATATGCTCTGGGGATGAATATCTGTAATACTCAAAAGTAAAAACATTTTTCAAGCATTAAAAGAAAAAAAAAGTTAAGTCTTCATTTCTCCCAGATTCAAGTTTTCACTTGCAAAGGTCTTCCAGGCTTCTGATCTGTGAGACCCTTTTATTGGTAAATGTAACACAAATACTGTAAACTACATAAAACAAATGCATGGCTTAATGAATTAGTGTGAGGTGGACACTTTCACAACCACTGCCCACGCCAGGAGACAGGACCTGCTTGCACAGTCTGAACAGAACTTTCTGGAAAGCTTGCTGGGCCCCAGCTGACCACTCCTTCACACAAATGGGAAATAGGTGGCTGGGAGACAAAGACTCCTGTCTGGAGTGCTTACCAGTGTGTTACCGCATTCTTCCACGAAACTCTGGTTTAGATTTTTGTGGAAACAGTGACATTTCAGGGTCACAGTCTGAACATTTCCTTGTAGCAGATCACACTCAGTTCTTGAAATGATTTTTTGCTGTATTTTTTTCCCTCGTGTAGAATTTTTCCTAAGTTTCATTTTCATTTTTTAAAAATTTGTTTTTGGAACTCTAGACTTACAGGGGCGCTCTGATGAAAGCATGAAGAGTCTCCACCCGCCCTTCACCAGCTTCCGCCAACGTGATGTGACCATTGAAACATTAAGACATTAGTGTGGATACAAGGCTATGAGCTAGAATCCTGACTGCAGCCAGATTTCCCAGGATCTAACCAGCACACCACACCCGTCAGGTGTCACATCTCCTCAGTCCCTTCCAATCTGTGACGTTTTCTCACTTTTTCATTGTCTTTCTCTCACGACCAAGACCCTCTGGAGTTTCATCAAATGACCCTCCCTCTGGGGTTGTCTGCTGTTTTCCCAGGACCTAGGAGGAAGACTACAGAGGGGAGAGCCCATGTCGCCCCTCCATATGTGACACCCACACAGGACCCCTGGGACGCAGGCCGGATCACCTGGGAGTCAGGGTTCTCCGCTGTAAGTGGATTTCCGCTGGCACTCTGTCAGGGGGGACTTGTCTCGGTTACTGCCATGTGACTGCCGTGGGAGGTACTCACTTTGATCTTTGGCTCTCCTCCCGGCTTGTGACTAACTTGTGGTGCGTCTGTGTCCATGTCAACTTCCGCTTTGTCCTCAGCTTGTCCAAGGAGCACCTGCGTCCAGGCTCTCAGGCCAGCTTGTAGGCGGACACCCAATATCCTTTCAATCTACAGAGAAAATGTATCAAAGAACAGTGTTTCTTCCAAAAGTAGCTCACAGAACACAATACCAGAAAGCTGACGCCGCAGGTCCAAGACGAACTGTTACTGACCGCAGCCCTCCCCGCCCAGGCTCAGTCTCCCTTCCTCACTTCCTGGCCTCAGATAACTCATCTGTTAGGCTGACTGTGCTTGTGCTCTGGGCCAGCGGAACCAGCAGTCTTCCCCACTGTGAGTGATACAGAGATTAACATGAACACAGCAGATGAAGTGATACAAAATTTACAGAACAAAAGCATTTTCCTGGCAGCCCCAGAGATAAAACTAGAAAACTATAGTTTAGTGCTTAATCCGTTTTTTGTTTTTAATTGAGGCATAATTGACATATAACATTGTATTAGTTTCGTGCATACAACATAATGATTCAGTTTTTGTATTTATTGCAAAATGATCACCACACAGTAAGTCTAGTAAACATCTGTCACTGAACAGAATGACCATTTTCTTTTAACAATAGGTAAAGAAGAAAGTCAGAACTCTCTCTGATCTAGAATGAGACAAATTTCCCACGAAAAGGATGTCTGTATGTCCTTGTAAAGAGTCTGCCTCGGGCCACAAAACCATCCTGGGAATACCATGAGGACGGCTGTGCGAAAAACTGGGGACTTTCGGTAGATTCAGAAGAGTGGGGTTTGTTAACTTTTACTCTGTCAGGGTCTCACTGGTGGATACTCTGCAACTTACGTATCCATTTTTGTTTGTTTGTTTTTTGGGTGGGGAGGTAATTAGATTTATTTATTAATTTTTAATTGAGTGCTGGGCATTGAACTCAGGGCCTTCCGCATGCTGAGCATGCGCTCTACCCTCTCCCCTATGTATCCATTTTAAGTAACCCTTAAAAAAAAATGAAGTCTAGTTGATTTGCAGTGTCGCGTTAGTTTCTGGCGTGCAGTACAGTGACTCAGTTATACGCACACACGTATACGCACACACGTACATAGCCTCTTTCCTGTTCTTTACCATTACAGGCTACTACAAGCTACTGAGTGCAGTTCCCTGTGCTCTGCAGTAGGACCCTGTTGTTCATCTGTGTGTCCATTTCAAAAGAGAAAACGTGTGAACCACCACCTCAGAACTGACCAACCACCCGCTGTCCACTGAGGGACGTCTGCCATAAAACACTCTCCTTCTGGAAGCTCCTCACAGCTGCAGTCTCTGACACCCACCAATGAGAAAGCCCCATGGGGAAGTATGCTTCAAACAAGCGTGCTCACACATGTGGACACACTCACACGCACCTCCCCCTGCCCGCACACCTCCAAGCGGTGAGCCGAGGCCCTCCACACCAGGAGTAAGAGGCACTTTGCTGCTGGGCATCTCTGTTTAAACTGGGGGGGGGGGGGGGGGGGACAGGGTAGGCAGAGAAGGGGGCCTGCAGAAGAGGCCCAGGAAGGAAAACCTACATTATTAGCAAGGGTGGGGGAGGGCAGGAGGCGGCCAAACTCTCTCCTCCTTCACAGCTCCCTGCTCCCAATTTAGAAAGAAGGTGAGTACAGGTGCGAGGACCACAGCGTGGCTCTACTGTTAGTTATGCGGGATTTCCAGGGAAGACACTGGACTGTCACTGATGATCGACTAATGAACTTATGAAACAGGGAGCACTCCTATGCTGACAGCAGACAAATGAACACCACCGTGCACCAAGCCTCACCCCTCACCTCCATGTCCAGCTTGTTGACCCAGATGGGCAGGTTGGAGTAAGAGTGCAGGTTTAAGTCGTCCACGGCTTTCTGGACCCTGTTCAAGATCTCTGAGAATGTCTTGTGATCGTACATGCAAGTCTCCAAGGAGCGGACCTCCAGGTCTATTTTTTCTTCAATAATCAGCAGATCATCCACCTAAAGGAAGGCATATTTAGTATTTAACACTCACTCTATTCCTTTATCTTATGGACATTCTTCTCAATTAATGAATAAATGTTCGAGGCAGAGAAGTTCTTCCATAAATAGCTAACCCTGTGTGTTGGCATGAGAACACGTCCCCACCCTGCGTCGCTGTAGAGGGAAGGGAAACCCTTCCTCACTTCTGTGCACGGGAAGGGAGACCTCTGACGGGTAAGCCTGGGAGCAGGAAACCAACCAGCTCCACCCTGCCCCTGTCCCCGGGAGCCAGCGCGCACCAGACCCCAGACTCTGTCCTGAGGGCAGCGGCAGGCGAGGGTCTGGGAGGGGGGTATCGAGAGCAAGCTCACGGCGCAGCTTTACCCGTAAAGCTCTCATTCTGTGTCAGACTCCGCGTCCCTCACCTCTCCACGGGTTCCCGGCTCAGCTCAGGGTGTTACTGTCCTCCCTAAGCCCCAACGATCACCAAACAGCAGGTGAATACAAAGCCTTTCTCGCTCTCAGCTCACGTGGCCCGAAGCTGCACCAAACATGCACGCCTTCTGCGGGAGAGCTGGCGTGTTAGTGGAGTGTGTGGTCCCTGTGTGCGGCTCACTCCCAGGACATGGCAGGAAGAGAGCAGAACATACCTTTTCCTGAAAGCTGAAGACGGTCTCCGCGAGGCGCTGCACGTACGGGTCGAGTTTGTAGGACTCCCACACCAGCGCGATGCCCTCTGCGATCAGAGCCTGCACCTCCTTCTTCAGGCCGGCCACCAGGAGAGAGATGGTGCTGCGCTCCTCCACCTTCTCACACGTGCGTTCGTACGTCCGGACGCTTTCGATCAGCGAGATGGCGAACGGGTAGAGCTGGTTTGCCTGATGAGCCTTGTTCACAATGGCCAGTGGGACTCGGAAGCCAAGCCACTTGAGGTTCCGGACCTCTTTTGAAAGGGTGATGATCTCCGGGAGGAAGTTGACTTTCAGCTTGAGGACGTTTCCAGACCGGCCCCGGACGCGGGTGCTCTCGATGGTGAAGATGCGGCCGGAGACGCCCAGGTTGCGCTGCTGCACCTTCCGGGCCCAGTCGTCAAATATTTCCTGGGTGTTGAGCTTCATGCGGAAGCTGTCACCATCCTGCTTCAGCTTCTGCCCTTCCACGTGGTTCTCCCAGCCCTTGCCCAGGACGTCCTCCACCCGCTTCATGTAGGCAGTCAGCTGCCGGTCGATCTGCTTGGCCCAGATGATGGAGCCCGACACTGGCGGCAGGTCACGCACATGGCTCATCTTGCAGGCCTGGCTCTGCGGGTACTGGACCTTGAACTTGTCGTGAAGAGACTCGATGTCGTCCTTCACACGCTGGATGAGCTGGGTCTGGTACTCGCGGATGGCCCCCCGGATGTGAGGCCTGACGAACAGCGCATTGAACCTGGAGAAGATCCTGAACATCTCGTTGGCGTTCTTGGCGGTGCCGAGCTGGTCCCGCAGGCGAGCGGTGATGCGGGTCTCCACCCGGTCGATCCGCTCGTCGTAGCGCTTCATGGCAGCCTCCCAGGCCTCCGTGCCCTCCTTGGAGACGTCCAGCCCGTCCACCTCCTTGACGTTCTCATAGGCCAGGTTGACCTCCTCTATGGCATTGGCATCAGCGGCATCGAAGAGGACCTCGGCCACCTTCATGTCCTGGGGCTCAGGCACCTCTCCTTGATTCTGCTGTGCGACAGCGGTGACCTTAAAGGGGAGGATTGGGACAGAAAGTTTCACCAAGGAGGATTATGTCCTCGTGCACCAGCAGTACATACCGCACAAAACTGCCAGCCCACCGACTTTCAGTCAGGCATGTTATAACCACAACCCAACAAGGCTACGTGAAACAGCACAGTGTATTTTAACTCTGCATTGTAAAGATCTCCTGACAATGCAGTTCTGTTGCTTAAGAAGCTAAAATAACATGTGTTAAAACCTCAGTTTTGGATACTTCCCTCTGTGATGTTTAGCCTATGGCTAAAATTGCTTTGGAAAGCCCAATTCACAGGAGTGCTACGTATAATTCAGTATCCAACTTAATTTTCCCTTTTTATTTTTAAAACTTTAAAGTATAATCCACGGATCAATGCCACAGCAGAGGGACCGATAAAGTGCTACAGTAACAGAGAAGATTCCATTCAGTTCTCCATGTGCTACTGGGAGAGAGCGGAGCACAGGTGCCCTTCCCCGCAGGAAGTCAGACTCCTACACGCAGCTCAGGCCCTCACTCCCAGACTTACGACACTGGCAGGGGTCTTGAGCTGGGGTCCACAGATGCCTCGGATGAAACTCAGGTTGTAAGTTTCTTCAGGAGAAATTAACAATCATTATTTCCACTAACCCCTAAATAAATTTAGCATTTCCTTCGATTATGAAGGCACACACCAGTCATGCTTGTTCAGTTCCAGACTCTGTCATCAATACGTCCCTCCCCAGCACACCACAGTTGTGTGCATCTTGAGATCTAACTGCAAAATTACGGCCTCAGGCTTGTCACTAGATTTTGCTATTTTATGTTCGTGAAATGGCACTCACGTCACTAAATCACAATTTCAAAACTGTTGATAAATTTCTTTGTAAACTTGTGCATTTTATTTTATGTATTTAAAAGCATTTTGAGGACTCTTGGTAACGACAGTGTAAGGGCAAAAATCGGACAAAATTCTTAAACAGCCATTTCAGGGCAATGGAAAACAAGGCGGCCAACAACTCGGGACATGTTTATACGAGGTGAGAGCAGTGAGCTGGTGGCCGACCTGCCTGGGGTGCCCCAGCCCCGGCTCAGGCAGGAGCACCGGCAGCTGTGCTGGGGGAGCAGAACAGCAGCACGCTTAAAGCGGAGATTCTGGAAGCCAGAGAGCCTGACAAAGGCCGAGGTAGGGAACTACACACGCACAGAACATGGGAGACCCTAGGGGGGTGCTGCAAGAATGGGAAGTCTGGGGAGATTCACAACTTGCTGTCAACCAAGAATTCTATATCCAGTGAAACTATCCTTCAAAGGGGAAAGTGAAATATTTTCCTGATTTTAAAAAAATGAAAGAATCTGTTGGCAACAAACCTATGAAACAAGAAATACTAAAGGAATTCCTTTCGGCTAAAAAGGTAAGACAGCAGGAGTGACTCAGTCCACAGGAAGGAGTGAAGAGCACTGGGAAACACAAACAGGGACAAGCGCGAAGATTATATGTTACTTTTCTTCTCGTCTCCTAGTTTTCCTAAGACATATATGACTCTAAAACAAAACCTGTAATGCTGTATTGTTGGGTTTATAACAGACGTAGTAGGTATGTAAAGTACACGTATGACAAGAAAAGCCTTATTCCCCCTGTGCACACGACAAGCAGGAGAAGGCAGAGCGACACTGCTTGTGCAGCTCTGAGAGTCAGTACTGAGTCCACCACAATGCATTAAAGAGTTCTGCCCTGACCCCTAGAGTGCCCACTGAAGAAGACCATCTGAAGAAATAACAGCTACAAGTCTATAGGAGAATTAAAATGACGTACTAAAAATAACACAAACGGCGGCAGTACAGGAACAGAGAAACAAAAATGAGACCCGTGGAAAGCCAAGAGCACGTGGCAGCTCTGAATCCAAGCCTACCAATAATTACATTAGATGTGACCTGACTAAGCCCTCCAGTTAAACCATTCTGAGGCGTATGCATGCACACACAAGTTTATCATAAATTTTACTGATATAAAGGATGTGCACCACACGGTTTACAAACAAAAAGAAAGTAACGTTCTTTTAAAACAAAGGTATCTGAGAAGGGGGACATGGTAAAAAGGGTTGAGACACTCCAGGCTAGAAGGAATCAGCCCTCATCAAGTCTCTCATACAATAAAGGGTTAACCCTGAAACCCACACACGCACACGTGTACACATAACTTAGAACCGCAGAGTAAGATGCTGAGGACGCCCTGTTCATAGTCCACTCCACCCTGTACAGCAGGTGCTCCTAGTCAGTGAATGAACCTTCCCCGGAGGGCATGACTTCTAGACAGGACCCCCCCACTCCCAACTCACCTAACATTTTATTACAAAATTTTCTAACTACAGGAGGCTTGAAAGACTTATAACCCCAGCCAGAGCCTGTAATTAACACTCAGCCAACTAACACTGGCCAGATACTGGCTTTATCATACATGTTTATCCACGTATCAGGTCCTCTACCTACGTGTACATCAAGCCACTTTCCATTTCTGGACTGGATTTTTTAAAGTAAGAAAAGCACTGGTGAAGAAGAGAGGTGAACTAAGAAGAGAAAAAAAATCAGGAACAAAGAAAGGAGTCATTTAATTCTTTTATCTCAGGCATACGCAATTACTACCCACATTTTGCAGACGAGGAGTCCGGGGAAAAGGTTAAAGAATGTGCCCCGGTCGGTCACACAGCCAGTTCACCAGTGGGACTAGGATTTAAAGCCGTGAAGTCTGGCTCTAGGGTCCAGGCAATTTGGGGTAGGGATGAACGGATGAAGAAT
The DNA here is from genome assembly GCF_048773025.1 of Camelus bactrianus. Taxonomy (NCBI): domain Eukaryota; kingdom Metazoa; phylum Chordata; class Mammalia; order Artiodactyla; family Camelidae; genus Camelus; species Camelus bactrianus. The sequence continues at coordinate 3,289,557 of NC_133544.1, forward strand.
GTTGACGATCTGGACTGAAACACCATGACACAGAATCACTAGACCTTAAAGGTGACAGTGGCACGATGGAAACGGAGCTAAAGAAGCACTTAACAGTTTAAAATAGAAACAAGCAGTTACTTCTAAAAACAGAGAAAGAGGCGGTCATTAAAAGAGTGCAAGCATGAATTTTCAGGATGTGAACACACCTGTGGCCTCAGGACCCTGACGATGACAGCTCTCAGCTGCTCGTGCTGGCGTCTAAACTTTCTCATCTGGTCCAGGCGCGCCTGAAGCTTCCTGTGAGCAGGGTTGATTCGCCACACCATCTTCAGATTTTCTTCCCTTTTCCTTTTGACAATGTCTCTCAACAACACCTGAAGTTTCTCATACTCATCATCCCAAGTCTGGAAAACTTCAAAGCATGCGACCATAACCTAGGACGTAATTTAACAAAGGAAGCTCATTAGTAAGGCACGTCCCCGCCTCGGCGCCCTGAGGCTGAGTCTCGGGCTCCTGCAACTTACCTTCTCAGACTCCTCGTACGCCACGTGCATCAGCTTCCGCGTGCCCAGCACTTTGAGCAGCTGAGAGCTCAAGTCTCTTGAAATTGCCTCCACCAGGCGCAGCGCCCTCTGAATGGGGTACTTCGTGTTTCGGATCTTTCTCAAATGGGTGAAAATTGCAACAAGCGCCTGCCTTATTTTGTCCAGCTCAGTGGCAGACAGCAAATCATTCAGAGGAAAATCTTTCATCAGAGGGTTGTAGTCATTCACCGTTTCCAAAGCCTGTTTCAGACCTAGATTAACAGAGACAGTTAATGGTTTTCATATCAAGTAAAACAACTATAATATTATGTTATGTCAGTTATACCTCAATTAAAAAAAAAAAAAGGAAAAGAATATTCCTTATAAGCCTAATGGTGGTGAAGTAAGCTAAAATATATCCTCACAAAGAAACACTTTGATGTTGCAAAAGATTTCATGACACAAGTTGTGCTACTTGAAAAAAATATATTGTTAACAAGATGATTCCAGTGTGGTCTCATTTTTGCTTTTTTAAGAATTATCAGCCACCACATTTACACTATAAGGTTGTGAGTGGTAGCCCCATAGATTTCATCTTTTTTTGCTTTTATATTTTTATATATATTTTATATTATTAAAATGTCTTAGAAATAACAATTAAGTTTCAAAAACTAGAATTTTATCATCCTTAAGAACACTGAAATTTAAATTCTATACCCATGGCTCAAGTTAGGGTAGTATGTTATGGACATGGAATCAATGAAGAACCTGGATCCAAGTCTTTTTTTTTTTTTAACTTCCTCTGGCATAAGACTGAAATAAAAATGTATTAGGAAAGAAAGAAAGGTTTCAGAGGTATTTTTAAAAAAAATTCAAGGTATCTATTTCAGTATCAGTGAACGCCCAAATCTTAGTGAACGTATGTAGTGTGATCAAAGTGGAAGATTTCTACCCAGAACTTCCTCTAATGTTTAAAATGTGGCACCACAACCTTTTGTGGAGGGAAGGAAAGGACATGATAACCACTGCAGTCCTAACAGCCTATCCTAACAGGTCTCTCATGGGCACACAGTTGTGGACGAGCGTCTACCAGGCTCAGTCATTCCAACATCTGTGGCCCTGTTACGTGCTCATTCACCATCACTCACACTGCTGCCCATTCAGAAAACTAAATTTGTCTCCCCTCTCTTCAGAACGGGGAGGAGAGCAGAGAACAGGAAGGGGCAGGTAAACAGAGGAAGAGAACGTACTGACCAGCTCTCCATCCACAGCCCTGTGGGCAAGGAACTTCTGCTTAATGTAAACCATCTTTCTGCCTGGGTTGTCAGAAGCACACCTGACTTTACACTAAGAAAGTACAGCCCAGCCTGCTCACGGAACTAAGCAAATGAGAAACGGAGGGAAACTCCCAGGGCTCCCTGCACTCGTGCCAAGAAACGGGCTTACGTGCTCAAACCCCGGAGGGAAGTGGGAGGTATGTGGGAACATCGTTTTCATTGCCTATTGCTGGGGGAAAGAAGAGAGGGAGGAAATAGTCAGGAAAGAGGGTGCAACTATTAATTTTCATCTACGTTATCAATAAGACCTCACAAAACCCAGATCCAGAACTACTGATCAGATTGTAAGCCCTCGTTTTTACCTGTGTCAGTGTCAAAACTGACGGTGGCGTGGAAACGCTTGCCGTGTTTCAAGATATCCAGAGTCAGGAGGACTTCCGGGCTCTCTCGCTTCTCCTGGATGCGGTATAATGCACGTTCCAAGTTTAGCCAAAAACTAATTTCCTGTAAGGCAGTTCCTGAAGCAGGATCTCGGTCGAGTTTGGTCACCTTAAATATAAAGTAACATTCAGAAGTATTCATCATTTAAACAAAAGTAGAAAAAGCATCATTAACTAAACATATGCATTACAATCTAGCTGTACATTTCACGCAGAGTTCCTTCCTTGTATTGTAAGCGGTTTAATTTGAAATCAAAGGCCCGAGACCACAGCAGAGATCAGCGCCCTCTCAGGGTTGATGTTAAACATGCTGCCCGCTGGCTGCTCCACCTGGGCCAGCGTTAGTCCTCCCCTGTGCGTTCCCAGGGCCGACAGGAGGCACTGCTACCGGTCGGCACAGAATTCACCTTGCTGATAAAAACTCGGAGCAGTTTTCTCACAGATACTAAAGAGGAAAGCATTTCACATGATACTCCCAACACTGTGCTCTTACTTTCTGAATTTCTCGGATCCAGCGGTTAACTCCAGATTGTAACTGATTGAGAAAAGTTGGGTCTTCAACCTTATCTCCAAAGTCTGTAACTTTGGGCTTTTCTCCATGTTCATAACATTGTTTTGCAACATTTGTAATAATTGGATGAATTGGCAGGCTGATTTCTGGAATTTCAATATTCTGCTGCAAGTGAAGGAGTCCCATTTCAAGTTCTGCAATTTTTTTTTCAACCGAAGGAGCCATTTTATCACCATCCCTAAAAAGACAGGAAATACCTCAGACTTCCGTGCACTATTGTTCTCCAAAGAGACTCCATTATTTCAGGTCTGTCAGGTATTAATAATACATGTTTTATTAATGCAACAGATTTATATCCTCTTGGTTTACGAGATCTGCACTCCCAATTCTGGAATTTTACATCATCTTCCACAGTGCCTTGTGTAAGTAAAATATGACATTCAAACTAATGAAGGAAAAACAGTTTTTACCTGTCTGCCTTGCCAGACTCTCTGATATAGGACTTAAAAAAAGGAGCCACTGCGTTGCTAATGAAAGAATGCAAGGTTTCGTACGGTGAGTCTTCACTGAGCGTGAGGACTCGGAGTTGAGAAGATACTGGTTTGTCCGCATCAATTACTGGAGTTCGTTTAATGAATGCCAAGCTGAAAGAAAGGAAAAGAAGAAATTAGAACAGAGTCTCATTCCTAATCAGTCTTAATAACTGTAGCCTTCTCTGTGTTGCCTATAAATTAAATTCATCTGAATGTTTTAATTTTAAAATCACATTAAGAATAGACTTGGCGGGTGGGTATAGCTCAGTGGTAGTGTGTGCTCAGCATGCAATAGGTCCTCGGTTCAATCCCCAGTACCTCCATTAAAATAAATAAATAAACCTAATTACCTACCCCACTCCAAAAACAAACAAAATAAATAAAGAATAGACAAAATTGCTTTTCTAATGGTGAAAAATATTGCTTCTCTTTCTTTACTCACTTGTGTGAGAACTTCTGAATCAAAGTTAAGGTTATAGCACGTGACTGTGAAACCAAGCCAAGTTCATCTGTTTCATATGCGGGTTGAGTTCATGATCCTGCCATCACTAAAACCAACCCCTTTAAGCAGCTACAAGTTACAAGCCCTGATGAACCTAAATCTGATCTGATATTAATCTGTCCCATTTATTTATGGCACTAAATCATACATCGGCTTGACTAAAGTCACCCAGAGGTTAAAGTGACAAGAGAACACTCTAGGTTCCTAGAGCCTGACCCAAACCAACCGTTCCAGCTTCATCTCCTGCTATGCACCCCTTCCTCACCGTTTAAACTACACATGTCATTCTATAAACATCACGTGCTTCTGTGTAGTTGCTTAAGAAACCTTTACTCATCTGCTGAAATTCCAAGTAACCCTCAAACCCCAGCTCCAGCATTACGTCTTCCCCGGGATCTTCCTGAACCAGAAGTAATCTGTCTAGTCTGTGTTTCCTGGTATTTTTGCACCTCTAAGATTTTGCAAGTGTTACAGTTAGTTGTGTATCTGCCATTCTTCCTCCCAAAAGACCGTATCTTTCTTGGGAACAAGAACTATGTTTTATTTCTTTGCATACCTACTGCTGGATCTTATACATAACTGGTGCTCAAAGGTGGCTGAATTAACAGCTTCAAGAGAATTAACATTTGAATTTTCCAGTTCCCACATTGTGTATGTGTATTTTACAAATAATACTTCATATTATTCTAAAAAGTCAATGACGCTTCCTGATGAGACACGCTGAGAAGGAACACAGTCACAACAGCACTCCTGCCAAAAAGGTACAACCTGAATGTGACCAGGGAGAAACATCAGCTGGACCCAGAGGAGGCGTGTTCCATCAAACCACTGGTCTGCACTTACCAAAAATGTCAATGTCATCAAAGACACAGAAAGAAAGGCACAGAATTGGATTCTGCATCATGGGAGAATTACTGTAAGGGGCATTACTGAGAAAATACAAATACGTACAGTGTCTAGAGCATAATCCTGCAGCAGTGTTCCTGGGATTTGAAAACTGTACTGAGGCTATGAATGAGAATGTCCTTGTTCTCAGCAAATGCTGTGAAGTATTTGGGGATAAAGCGGCAGGTTGTCCATAACTAACTCTCAGATGGTTCAGGAAAAAAACAATGCAAACGTGGTGAACGTTAACCGTTGTCTGGGAGTTCTACATGCTACCCATGCAACTCTTGTAGGCTTGAAATTACTCAAAATAAAAAAGTTTAAAAAGCCAACGCAGAATAAATTAAACATTTACATATTTAAATTGAGATATGTTTACTGGAGTATAAATTGGCACCACCATTTGAGAAGGTGGGAAATCTGGTAACATGCACTGAAGACTTTAACGGTGCATCACATCTGAACCAGTAATGCTATCTTTAGGGATTCATCCTAAGGAGAACCAAACTTACACCCAAAGGCTGACTAGCTATTTATCATCATGAAAATTCAGACGTGATCTGGGAGTATTACTAGATGTGTTTAATATATTATGGCTCAAACCTAAAATGGATGATGCCATGATACGGCAATTAAATTAAAATACTTTAGATTTTATATTAACTTGGAAATCCTCTTAATTTGAATAAGTAAAATTAAAGATAAGGAACTGAAAAAGCAGAAATCCTTTGAGTGTTTTCTTAGTGTCTTTGTCTGAGTCGATCAGGAATCACACTTAACTCTTACAAGTTTATAACCCAAAACAATGGTATATTCATACCACTCACCTGTTGGACTTAACTCCATAATGAATGTCTATGTTGATGTTATAGGAAATGAATTCTTTTTCTTCTTCTCCTTCATCGCCAACATCCTCTACAAATCATAATAAATATTCTGTCAAATTCACGTCAATATTCCAATTTTTAATCTATCAACTGCTTAGAGCATGATTAGCCTCACCCATCCCCAACCCGACGTGTAAACCCCTCCATGACTTGGCTCCACCTCACTTTCCTTCTATCCAGTTTTCCCAACTGCTGACCCAGGCACTTATTTGCTGTGTGATCCTGGGCAAGGCAGTTAACTTCTCTGCACCTCTGGTCCCCTGTCTGTATACTGGGGATGCACTGGCACGCCTTGCTTGTTGGAAGGATGAACTGAGCTGATGCGGAGAGCACGGCCCGGCCCCAGGTGGTGCTAGGTGCTGTTCCCTATGGCCAAATTCTTCCCACCCCATCCCAGCAGTCTCAGCCTCAGTGCTCCAAGCACAGAAGTCACTTTCCACCCCCACACCCCAGGGCCTCCTGCCCAGTTGTTTAACTCAATACTTTTTATGTGACGGGCATTCCTTTAGGTGCATGAGACATTCAACCCTCACAGCATCTCTCTGGGGGACGGCACGACTATTACTATCCTTGTTTCCCAAGCAAGGAATGTAAGTAAACTGTCCTCAGACATGTGGCTGGAAAGGGACAAGGGAGAATGCAGAAGTCTGATTCCAAACCCAGGGTCCTCACCAGTACACAGTCTGTCCTCTTCCCTCATTAAGCCCCCCATCCCTCAGAAAACCCTCATCAAGAAAACTGCTATCAGCACTATTTACAACAGCCAAGACATGGAAACAACCTAAATGTCTATCGACAGATGACTGGCTAGAGAAGATATGGTATATTTATATAATGGAATACTACTCAGCCATAAAAAGAATAAAATAATGCCATTTGCAGCAACATGGATGGACCAAGAGACAGTCATTCGAAGTGAAGTAAGCCAGAAAGAGAAAGGGCAATACCATATGGTATCACTCATATGTGGAATCTTAAAAAAAAAAAAAAAAAAAGACAAACGAACTTATTTACAAAACAGAAACAGACTCACAGACATGGAAAACAAACTTATGGTTACCAGAGGGAAAGAGGGTGGGAAGGGATAAATTGGGAGTTCGAGATTTGCAGATAATAACTAATATGTATAAAATAGATAAACAACAAGTTCATCCTGTATAGCACAGGGAACGATATTCAGTATCTTGTAGTAACTTATGATGAAAAGAGAATATGAAAACGAATACACACATGTTCCTATATGACTGGAGCATTGTGCTGTGCACCAGAAACTGACAAAGCACTATAAACTGTCTATACGTCAATAAAAATATATTTTAAAAAATAATAATAAAATTAAAAAAAAGAAAACTGCTATCAAGAAACATCCCCACGGTCCCTGAGAGGCATCCACCTGGCCTTCCCTCTGCTCTTGCAGCACTTTTCAGAGCCTGCTCCACGGCTGACTTACGAATGCATCCTTCTCCCCGACCATGAGCTCTCACAGGGCAAGGCTTCCCCTCAACAAACATGCACGGCAGGCATTTTGAAGAGCTGACTGGAACCTCACAGTAAGGCGGCTCAAGATGCATGTGAATGAAATTTCTTAACAGTTAAAAATCAAAATGCAAAGATTAATATAAAAAGTTGTAAAAATGGGAAGCAATCCAAACCTCTAGATCTGTACTGACAAGCTCCAGCTGCGTTATCTTTGTGATGACATACTGCACGAAACAACTGCATTAGCAAAACGGACTGTTTAAGGATGAGCAACCTGGTAAGTGTGGTGCACCTGCACTTCTCAGTCGTGGTGCAAAAGCAAAGGTGGTAGACTTAGCAAACTGATCTTGGGAAAGTCATTTTTATTTCTCCCGGCTTCAAATTCACAAAATGTAAAACGGGCAGCAGAGGAGGGAGTGGGATCTTAAATTAGGTGGTCTGTCAGGATTCTGTAAGTGCTAAAAACTATGAAATCTGGGTGTACAGGGTCTGAGCAAAAGTGATTTGCTTCATTAGTTTTAAGATGAGATAAATACAAAATTCACACTAAGATTATAAGAGCATAAAATATTAGTATAGTTATGAAGAAGACAGTAATTCCTCCAAAATATTGTTTTCAGTATAATTTTAGGAAGGAGAGGAGTGGCAGAACATTCTAGTATGCCAGGTACTTCCTAGCTGTTTTTAAAAAATTACTAACTGCCTCAGAAAATCCCCAACCAATTGAGCTTTCCAACTACTGAAATGCGGATACACCACAAGAGAGAATAAACCATACTGCCTGAAACCAACTAAACATAATTGAAATCTGTAAAATACAAGCACAAAGACGAAGAGTATAAGGAAATACCGCCAAACTAAAATAGCTGTTGGGGCGGTGGGATTAGGAAGTATTTTTTCCTTCAATTTTTGGAACGTTCCCTAATGTTTTATGATTTATATAAAATATACATCATTAAAATAACACCCAAACAACATATAGAAAATAAAAGTAGCATTCTATAATCCCCAAAGGAAAGTCCTGACATAACTAAGAACGTGGCATGTTAACTTTGAATCACTTCTTCCTCCCGGATGAAGAGTCATCAGCTGTATAAATAAAATTACACATGCCGACTGGACACCAGCAGGTCCTAACAGGGTTAAAGGAACAGGGCACCACGCCAAGCAATGAGTCACTGCCGACCCGGGACTGCTGTGAATGCCCCGCCCGCACGAGGAACAGCACCGCAATGCAGCAGAACGCTGCCGGCTCGGGAGGCACACCCAGTGACATAATCCTCACACAGGGAGACGCAAATGGCAGATGCAACTGTTTTGGCAAATTTTAACTTCTTTCAATGACAATTACTTATGGAAGTCATTATTAATCAGCCATAGACTACATTTTAGGTTAGTTGTTCAGTGCTATTCTCCACAAATACAAAGATCAAATGAAGTCTGCGTATCTGATTCCCATTGTGAAAAAACTATGACATTGTTTTATACACTGCTAAATAATTTAAACTTTCTTGCCTCTTTGTAAGTTGTTACATCTTTCAAATAACAGTAATTCTACTTCTGCAGAAATATTTTCAAAAAATTGTTCGAAGGAGGAAAGACACTTGACAGTCCAATGTTAACAGAGAGGGTATTAATCCTGGTATAGTTAGAAGCTTATATACAAACACAATCTGCATGTTTTATCAGGTAATAGAGACCCCCTGCAGTAGAATCTGAACCAGTCCCCTAGTGATGCTGAAGTTACCAAGTAACACACGGCAGGCAGGTGCCATGCTGCTCGCTAACGCACTCAGAGAACGGCACGGAGAGCTCGCCCGCCTCGCCAGCTCCCCTGCTGCAAGCCGCACTACCACACCTCACCTCTGTGCACGTTTCCTGGGCTAACTTCTCAGAGTTTACTGAACTCCTAGAGATGTTCAAAATGTCATTTAGCACTAGTCTGTGAGCACTTCTGTTGAAAGACTAGTTTAGTGTATTTCAAACCACGAGTGACTTGTATCATTACACTGTGAATTCTGAGAACAATATGCCTCGTTTTATGAAATAACAGATGCACATTCAACTACCTTAACAGGCAGACAGGCAGGTTTCCAGAGCCTGCGGGGCGGGCAATGGGAAGGGGGCCAGGCGAGGCTGCAGCTCCCTGCGCCCCGGGTCACTCACCTTCCCCCTAACCTTCTGACACAGGGCAAGTCTCTTCTCGGGCTAGCAAACCAACCAAGCCAGGCATTTTCTTGGCCAAATTACTTGTTATGTGTTCCTGGCTCTCTTTATCTTTCATCTTCTTTTCCTTTTAAAATCCAGACCTACTAATACCACATTGTTTTGGCTGGTCACTACCACACATCTTTCTCTTTTTTTCTCACATGGTTGCTTTAGTTTTTCTCCTTTCCCATCTCTGGTGCTTTCTCCCGTCACCTCGACATCCACCCACCCTTTGGTCCTGCTTCTGAGGGGCTGCGGCTTCTCTGCCACCACCCCTCCCTGCTCTGGCACAAAGCTGAGAGCATGGTGAGAAAGTCTTTAGTTTACTCTTCAATCTGAAGACTTCCATCTGTAACATTGATGGGAATATGAAAGGAGGGTCAAACCTCATGTGATGCTTCCATTGTGAAGTTTCCAGAAAAAAAGAGAAATAAAGAAGTGAAAAAACTAGCAAGTTAGTAATGCCTAAGGGACTAAAGACAATGCTTTTTAAGGTTAACACTAATTCAAAGGAAATAACTGACATGAAGTAAATGAAAACAAACACGCCTGTTTTAATGGATACCAAGGAACTGAACAGAGAAATTAGTTTCTGGGTTCCAGGATGCTCCTTAAAACATCTTTTTCCCAATTGGGTCTTAAAACCCTGGGGTTTCAGTTTCCTCACTCACGACAGAGGAGGCCGGACTAAATCTCTTCCACCCCTCCCAGCCTGATTCCCTATAATGTTGCCAGACAAAAAGTCCATCCATCTTAACTTTTTAAAAAGAAGTGATGACTGTCTTCCCTTTCCAGTACGTGCACTTTGCTCACTACGCTACACTACACTTGCTGCATCAGACTCATCTTGCTGCACACTGGCCTGTCCCACAAAGGGTGTAAGGGCCCCCGCCTACAGCGTGACAGCACAGGACAGGAGGGACCCAGGCTGATGGACTCCTGGCCCAGTGCTCTGAGACAGTCTGGTGCCACAGGAAATGCTTCCTGTTAATTTACTGATCACTTCATTAACCAGTCTGAGATCTAAGTATAGGCCCAAAATTAATACTTCTTAGTCATTAATCTACTGCATGTCTTCATCTTTTAGGGGAATTAAGTCCTCAGAAAAATAACTTTTAAAACTCCACAAAAACATTCCTCATAAAGCTCTCTACACCGCTACACCTCTGGGAGTTGAGTCCCATAAGCACTACCTTTCACATTCCAGTCCTAAGCCATCTCTGCACTGATGAAGAGGACAGACGTAAAACTCCTAAATCATGCACCTCGGGAAAGACTAGAATTCCTAGTTTAGGATAAGTATTGGCTAAAGAAGCCACTATATTCGGTCTTACAGACAAAGTTCCAAGGATAAGACAGCCGAGTGGAACCCCCCCCCCCCAAGCCCCACACCACCTGTTCCCAGCTTGGACACTGACGAGCCCGGGAACCGCCAGCTCCACCAGCTGCAAACCGGAGCATCCTTACCTGTTCCTACCTTTACCACCCAACTTCTCACTGGGATGAAACACAACCAAAAACGCATTTTGGCTTAAAAGTGCTCCAAAAACATCACTAACATTGTAAAATGCCTATTAGGTAATGACCACACATCTGGTCATACTTTTAGAAGTATTATGAGGAAACAACTTTTTACACGCCAGGAATTTTAGAAAGGAGAATTCTCTTCTTAAAATGAGATTTAACATTTCCTTTCCTACCAACTCTCCAATTCTTCGCTATCAAAATAAATTGTTAAATTCACAACATTTATTCTACACTTTAAGGAATGCTGCACTTAAACAAAAAAAGTTTATAGCTAGCTGGAGCAGTTAAAAATAGATAAAATAGACAGACTTTCATATTAAAAAATGTTTCTCGGGGGCAGGGTAAGCTCAGTGGTAGAGCGCATGCTTAGCATGCGTGAGACCCTGGGTTCAATCCTCAGTACTGCCATTAAAATAATAATAATAATAATAATAATAATAATAATAATAATAATAATAATAATAATAATAATAATAATTTTAAAAAATCTAATTACCCCAAGTTTTTTTTTTAAAAAAAGCTTTTACATTCAATTACATGTGTTTGTAAAATTCTTTACATAAAAAATGGGGAAGATAACGTAACAGTAATTTTTCCTTTTCGTTAGATAAATTACATGACTCCATTCTTGGTGGTGGTCTTTATTCTGTTTAAACTGTTCAGATTTGTTTTCCATTGTATAATGCGAGCCTATTTTTCCCACTGTAAATAACTACTGGATGTTCATATTTGATTACATGTGCAAATGGCAATGCTAATTCATAAAAACCACCTGGAAGACAGACAGCTCTCCTACTAAGTGACCTGGGTCTATGCGTATACCTGAATTACACTAGCGTAGCCAGGATGCTAATAAGACTGATGGGATAATATACCTTTTCCTCAGATTTTTGTAAGCGAAAAATAAGTTACAGACAGGTTGAATTACTAGAAATATTTCCAGGATTTTTATAAATATAGGAATGAGACAGGATTTCAATTTTAGACAATCTCATTCCTTAGTCAATGTTCAAAAGTGCAAGTCATTATGGAGCCAAGATCTGGATGCCCAGGCATTTGCTGTGCTGAAAGGAGAAAATGGACCCACCAGGAAAAGAGATGACCTGCACCAGAAAGCATTTGACAGAAACAGGATCCCCCTCCAATGATTTTAGCAAAGTTCAATTTTAAGATGTTGGAGAAAAGTGAATTTGCTCTAGAAGCAAAGAACAAAACTTAGTGTTTTCCATAGAAAGAAATTGAGACTCAAGATAGAAATCATTCATTTCAAAACACCAACTTGCAGTGAAAATGAGGTCATGTAATAGCTAAGGTCAAGCTACTTGAAACACTGTAACAATGCAGATTAAAATATATTTTAAATAAAATAACATATATTCATTGAAAATGACCAAGGAGACAGACACCAAAACGCTGACAGTGGTCATATCTGGGACAAAGGATCCCAGGTGACTTTAATTTTATCTGTATAATTTTCTACATACTTTTTTGGGAAAAAAGCAAGAGTTAAAAAATTCTGTAAACAGTAGTGGTTTCCATGTGTGAAAACAACCCCAACATAAAAGAAAACCCTAAACAACATTAATACTCTAAATATGCCTGAATGGCTTATTTGCTTTGAACATTCCATGTGGGTCTAGGAAAAACACTTTCACACTCTCTGACCCTACACCCCTCCTGCAGAAACCAGTGCTGCAATGAAGCATCTCCTGAGTAAGGAAAGCCTGTGAAAGAAACAAAGTACCTGAAACATGGCGGGGGCGGGGGGGGAGGGACGTGGGACAGGACAGACATATAGCTGAAATTCTCTTACTGACAGACCATACAGCTTTTTGAGATTGTAAGAAGCTGGTTGGGGAACACTTTCAGGCAATGCCCAGTCCTTGGTACTAAGCCTGCATCTACTTGGACATCATCCTTGGGTTCCCGGATGGACGATGCCACACCCATTCATGCCCAGTCAAACTTGCTCACCATCGGCTACAAAACGTTTGAGAGCATCAAGGCGAAACCCTCCCTGAAGGCAAGCTCCACTCTCAAGAGGAATCTAGCCTTGCTTTTTGGAGGTCGCTATTTGAGGAGACTACTGGAATATGTAAACCTTTTGCCCCCTCCCTTCGCTAGGTGCCTAACCGGAATCTCTCTTCTTTTCAAATCCGTAAGGCCGACTCAGGTATCACTGGGTCATCTTTATGGTCATCTCGGGATTACACAAATACAACGTGTGATCCGTGAAAACAAGCGGCAGACTGGAAACTGAGAAGCTGAGGCTAGTCTAGGGAGTAGGATTAGCTGGTGTGACCTTGGGCCAGTCACTTCACCAGAGCCCGTTTCCTCGCGGGTGGATGGGCAGATACACCTCCCGGCATGGAAGCGGTGGGGACGGAGAGCCGGACCGCAAGCAGACCGTCCGTGTGGGCTAACCCCCCGGAACACCGATGCCCCGCTCGCAGCCAGGGCTGGCGCTGTCACTTCTGGGGCCTCGGCATCCGGGTCCGCACCAGGCAGGGGCCGGGATGCCGCCGGCCAGCAGTCCCCTCGGCTCCGACCCGCCGGGGCCTCCCCCTGACACATCCCTCCCGAGATCCGTCTCGCCTGGACACAAACCGAAACCGAACAGCTCATGTGACATTGGAGGCCGGGATGCGGCCTCCGCCCGCGCTCACCCGGAGACGCTGTCTCCACCCAGCTCGGCCATCTTGAGGCCCGAGCAGACAAAGCGCTCCCATTGTTGCGGGCGCCGGCGAGCCAGGGCGCCCTCCTCCCGTCCCGCGACCCGGAAGGGGGCCCCGGGGCGCCGGCGCAGGGGGTGTGGCGGGAGCGAGTCGGTGGCCGCTGGGACCCACCCGGGGGCGCCCCAGCCCGGCCCGCACCTTTGAGCGTGGAGCGCTCCACCAGCACCGTGTGGACCTGCGGGTCCGAGAGGAACTTGCGCATCTGCTCCAGGGCGCTCTTCTCCTCCAGCGCCGCCTCGAGCGCGGCCGGGGCCTCGCCGCCGTCCTCCAGCAGCAGCGGCACTAGCTTGCGCAGGTGCTTCTGCAGCACCGACACGTCGGCCACGTTCTGCACGGCCGACACCTCCAGGCCGGCCGAGCCATCCTCGCCGCCGCCGCCCCCGGGCTCCGACATGGCGCCGCGCAGGGGCCCGCAGGCAGCGCTGAGAAGGCGGCCGCGACTGGGCGCGAGAGAGAGCGAGCGAGCGGACGCACGAGAGAAACGGGCGCCGCAAGCAGACCGTCCGCTAGCCCGCGGCCGACTGAGGCGAGCGAGCTCCGGCTCCGCCCTAAAGGCCGCCGCCCGCCGGACCCGCCCCGCCCCCGGGCCGCCCGCCCGCCCCTCGCCGCAGCCACTGGCGGCCGCTCGCGGGCCTGGCGTCACGACGTCGCGCGTGCGCACAGGAGCCCCAAATGACGCCGCGCAGCCTTCTGGGACTCGTAGTCCCAGGGCTGGGCGGGGCCCCGCCGTCTCCGCGCCTCAAGCCCTGATGGTGGGCTTTGCGCCTCAAGCACCTCTATCCCTGAACATGGACTTGGCGGGCGGGTGGGTGAGGAGTGGTCAGGGACTATGTCTGTCCTGCTCACTGCTGTGGCCTCGCAAACAGCACAGAGGCTGAGCCACTGTAAATACTGAATGAATGGTGTTATTAATGGCCAGAGCTAAGGTTTTTTAAGCACTTAGCTTGTCTGTCATCGTTCTAAGCACTTAACCTGCGTTCTTTCCTTGAACGAAGGAATGACTACGACGTGTGTATACAGTCTTGCTTGTCATTAGGCATACATAGGGAGAGTGAGGATGTTTTTCAGAGGGGGAGGAGATGGGGGCAGTGTCACATTGCTAAGGCTGGAGAGAGGGAGGTGGGGAGGGAACGTTCCCAGCAGAGAAACCAGATTCTACAAAGTTAGTGAGGCAGGAGCAATGTAAAGGAAGCCAGGAGATGACACCTGAACGGTGGGGTGAAGCTGTTGTGAGTCCTGGCTGCAAATGGCAAAATAATTCCCGCCAGGAAGCTGTTAGGATCAAGAGGGAGACCTACGTGAGCACATCCACTAGAACAGTGATGCTCCGCTAGCAGCCGGGGCTGGCGCTGTCATCCCTGGGGCCTCAGTACCTGAGTCCACACAAGGCAGGGACTGGGATGCCTGCCCGCCGAGTCTGCCCCAGCTCCCATCAGCCCGGACCTCCTCCCTGACACAGCAATGACATAAAGGCCAGAATCCAGGTTGCCCACATTCTTGACTTAGAAATGGTAGTTTCTTATAAGTAGCATTAATTGTCTTTAAAAGTTCAAACTCATAACTTGCTTAAGTTGAGTGGAGGCAGGGAAGCCAAACGTGATATTTTTATATCAAAGTACACAGAGAGCTGAGCCCTGATTGGTGGAATTATGATAGGATGATTTGATTTCCCCAAATCATCTTTGGAAAACTGCGAAACATACAGTATGCCTATTCTTGCTCAATTACCTGGTGCCAACCCCCAGGAGCCGCTGGGACCTGGAAACTAATCAGATGATTCTTGTCTTTAAGAAGCTCATGGCAGAGGGGGTAGATTAATATCCCAACCTCCTGCCCTCCACTCTTATATTGTATGCCCATTACAGATCTAAATAACCTTCTGGGAAAAATATAAAGCAACTGCAATGCGTTTGTACTATGATCATAATGGTAATGAATAATAGTAACGCCAACAACAACTAACACTGAAAGTTCGCTCTATACCAGGCACTCTGCTAAGGGCTGCCCCCTTGCTGTGTCCTTTAGCGTAGGAACCGGTATGGAATGGGAGAAAATCCATCTTCCACTAACTAGGTGCAGGTTACTGAACTCTGAATTGACCACACACCACTTGAAACCCAGAAACCCAGCAGCGACCTGGCAGATGGAGAGGGCTGCTTGCAGCCTGCACCGTGAGTCAGCACTGGTTCAGAGATGCAGTCACTCAGACATCCAAGGGACTCAGACATCTGCAGCCTGGCCCCAAGCCAGAGCAACAGAGCAGCAGGCTCTGGATTTGCAGCCCTGTATTATAGGCTTAAAATGTAAAGTGCTTGTTATTTCTGAGAGGATGGAAATCAGAAGAATTTGAACAATCAGTCCTCAAAGATCCACACATTGATCAAAAGTGCTTGCATTTCTGTTTTCTAAAGATGTTTGCTGTGTTTAATAAATACATAGAAGAATAGTCAACGCTGATTGAGTGCTTACTGTACACAGAGTGCCAAGCACTCTAAATTCCTTATTCTGGGGGCTGGACTGCGCCAGGGCTGAAAGGGAAGGAGATATTTTTGTGAGATGTCCCCTTGGCTTCCTGCCCCTGCCTCCCATCATGCCCCAAGCTGTATCTGGTAGGGGCGGAGGTCCTCCACCCACACCTGGCCTCTCTCATCCCTTGCTTTGGTTGGCATCAGCTTTCTCCCATCCACAGTAGAATCTGCTTTCACTTGGCTGTGGGCTGTGGGTGCAGGAGGGAGGATTCGTTCTAAGTTGATGGGGATCACAGTGGCTGCTGGGCCACCTATATTTTATGAGAAATTGGTGATTAACTGTCTACATGTCCATTCCCCACCCCTCTCTTTAAAGTACTGCCCTGGAGGGCCCCTCACGTCTGAGTTAGGGGCTCACTCTCACCCTCATCCTCTCTCTTCCTCTCCCACTCCCAACCGTGGGCCGCACCAAGCCCGTGGCGGAAGCCCGGCTGGCCCAGCGCTTTCAGGCTCTGTGCCTGGAATCTGCCTCTTCTTCCTGGAAATGCCACCCTGGGCTCGCCCATTCATTCATTCATTCATTCCATGGGCTCATTCCCAGACCAGCAGGGCCTGGCCCAACGTAGGTGCTTGGTTAACGGCTGGAAACCAATGCCTTCCACCCGGGAACGGGGTGCTGGCGGTGGCTGGTCCACGGGGCACATTTTGGATTCTGACTTTCCAGCTGCTTTAACCTGGCAGTGTCATTCCGTCGCCAGCGCGGGACCCCACCCACCTATCGCTCAGGGGGCTACAGGACACCTTCTGATGAAGCTCGTCCCAGCATCCAGCCCCTATCCGAGCTCGGTTCCTTGTCTAGTGAGCCTCGGGGTGAGGCTGGAACCCAAACCAGATCCTGGTGGCTTGAGCCCCCGCTGGGCGCGGTTGGGGGACGGGAGGGGAAGCGCCCCTAAGGACCAGAGCGGTCTCTTGGCGCCCTCTAGTGCTGTAGAGGAGAGGGCGCACACCCAAACCTTCCCCCGCAGCCCGGTCCATCTCGGTGATGCCGCCCGGCTGGCCTTCCCAAGGTCACCCAGGTGACTTGTCCGGGGTCACAAAGCGAGACACAGCAGTGATAAGGAAGAGAGTGCCAGCCCGTGGCCCAGCCTGCATCCCACCGCCCACTAGTAAAGTAAGAGAAGTTGGTTTCTAATGTAGACAATCCTGCCCGGGGCCCTGGCTGCTCCCTTTTCTTGAAAATTGTGTCCCCAGCTAAGGCCACAGCTCCCTGGGGACGGTGGACCCTACCCTCTTTCATGGACATGCCTCTGAAATTCTCTCCTCGCTCTCAAATGTTCTCTCCTCCCTCCCGGATTCTTTCCACCTGTGTCCAATCTACTCCAATGCATCCTTTTAAAAAAGAGAACCCCCTGCCACACCTTCCCGCCAGCCCCTCTCACGTCTTTTCACCAAAACTCCTTGAAAATTCATAAAGGTGGGGACCATCTCTCACCCAGCCCACTCCCACACTCCTGGGCAGCTGCAGGTGTCAAGGTCACCAGCAGCCTCCGCGTGGCCAGATCCAGTGACCAGTTCTCAGTCCTTGTCTTTCTTGCCCCTGGGATGTCGTTGACACAGCGGGGCTTTTGTGTTCCATCAACACTCCCTCCCAGCCCGCTCCCCCAGCCCCTGGGTACTCAGCACCTCTACACACTGACCATTCCTAACCTTAGGCAGTACGTCTGCTGTTGTTGGGTGTTTCGGAAAATGCCAATCAGGCCAACTTGGCTGCAAGTGTTAAGTCTTCTATATCCATGCTGATTTTCTATCTATTTGTTCTGTCTATGGAGAGAGGTGGTTAACTTCCAGCTTATAACTGTGCACTTGTCTCTCTGCATGCAGTTCAGTCTGGCTTTGCTCCCTGCATCCTGAAGCTGTTATTAGGTACCTGATCATGGACCACTGTTGTATACCTTATATAAATCTGTCCATTTATCATTGTGACATGTTCCTCTTTATTCCTAGTAGTAGCATGTGCTCTGAAATGTGTTTTGTCTGACAGTTGCATAGCCATTCCAGCTTTCTTGGGATCAGTGTTAGTGTGGTATGTCTTTTCCATCCTTTGTTTTTTCTCTTGTTTTTACTGAAGTATCGTTGATTACAATGTTGTGTGGTGTAACAGCACAGTGATTCAGCTATATCTACATACATATATATTCTTTCATTATAGGTTATTATGTGATATTGAATGTAGTTCCCAGTGCTATACAGTAGGACCTTATTCTTTATCTATTCTTTATATAGTAGTTTGCATCTGCTAATCCCAAACTCCTAATTTATCCCTCCCCCCTTTCCCCTTTGGTAACCATAAATTTGTTTTCTATGTCTGTGAGTCTGTTTCTGTTTTGTAAATAACTTCATTTGTGCCATTTTTTTAGATTCCACATATAAGTGATATCATGTCTTTTTCTGACTTACTTCACTTAGTATGATAATCTCTAGGTCCATCTATGTTCCTGCAATTGGCATTATTTCATTCTTTTTATGGCTGAGTGGTATTTCACTGTATGTATGTGTGTATATATATATATACACACACCCCTTATTTATCCAATCATCTGTTGACCATCCTTTACTTTTTTTGTATATATATATTTTTATTGAAGTATAGTCAGTTTGCAATATTGTGTCAATTTCTGGTGTACAGCATAATGCTTCATTCATACATGAAATATATGTATTCGTTTTCGTATTATTTTTCACAATACTCAGACATTGAATACAGTTCCCTGTGCTATATGTATAAACTTGTTGTTTACCTATTTTATACATATTAGTTAGTATCTGCAAATCTCTAACTCCCAATTTAACCCTTCCCACCCTCTTCCCCCTCTGGTAACAGTAAGTTTGTTTTCTATGTCTGTGAATCTGTTTCTGTTTTGTAAATAAGTTCATTTGTCTTTTTTTTTTTAAGACTCCACATATAAGTGGTATGGTATGGTATTCTCTTTCTGGCTTACCTCACTTAGAATGATGATCTCCAGGTCTGTCCATGTTGCTGCAAGTGGCATTATTTTATTCTTTTTTATGGCTGAATAGTATTCCATTGCATAAATACACCACAACTCCTTTGTCCAGTCATCTGCTGATGTACATTTAGGTTGCTTCCATGTCCTGACTATTGTATACAGGGCTGCTGTGAACTTTGGGGTGCATGCACCTTTTTGAATTAGAGTTTTCTCCAGGTATATGCCCAGGAGCAAGATTGCTGGGTCATATGGTGAGTCTATTTTTAGTTTTTTGAGGAAAACCCGTATGTTTTCCATAATGGCTGCACAAAACTACATTCCCACCAACAGTGTAGGAGGATTCCCTTTTCTCCACACCCTCTCTAGCATTTATTGTTTGTGGACTTTTTTACTGATGGTCATTCTGACTGGTGTGAGGTGATAGCTCATTGTAGTTTTGATTTGCATTTCTCTGATAATTAGCGATACTGAGCGTTTTTTCATGTGCCTATTGGCTATTTGTATGTCTTCATCAGAGAATTGCTGGTTTAGGTCAGTTGGCTCTTGTTTTGTAAAAATCCTGACAATCTCTGTGCTTTATCTGGGGGGATGGGGTTTATCGATATGCCTGGGTTTAGTCACCATCTTGCTATCTGTTTCCTATTGGTCCCACCTGTTCTTTGTCCAGAAGTCCCGAGTCCCCACACACCCTCCCCTCCAGAACTCCACATCTCAGTGCACTCCGCCTCACTCACCCTGTGCTCCAGGCTCCCCTGGTGCCTCTCAGACAACTCACCTCTCTATCTGGTCCAACAACAAACCCTGCCACTCTCCACGGATGTCTGCAAAATCTGATCTCCTTTCTGCACCTGCACTGCCGCCCTGGTTCAACCCCTCTGGCCTCACCTGGGCTACTGCAAGGGCTGCCTGTGGCTTCCTCCAGGAATGAGGGGAGGAGTCTTTGTAAACAGAGATCAGAGTGGTCGCTCTCTGCCCAGCGCCCCTGTGACTGGATGGCTCAGGCCCCGAGGGATTGGCCCTCTGCTCTCCCTTCAAACTCACCTCCAATCGTCTCCCGCAGCCCCGCAGCCCCGCTGACCTCCCGTTGTCCCCGTGCCACAGGCAGCCCCAGCCCGAGGGCCCTCCCCTCTTTCTAAAATGTTCTTCCTCTAGGGTCCTTCTCTTCCCAGACCTCCGATCAAGTGTGACCCTGTAGAGAGGCCACCGCTCGCCACTTTATTTATTGCTTCATTTTCCTTCCGAGCATGTTTCTCTGCATGACATATACTTGGGCTTCCTGTGTGTGGTCCTTGCCCCAGACTAGGACGTGATTCCACCAGGTCAAGGACTCGTTCTGGTTAACAGCGCATCTGAGTGCGGCCGGGTAGCTGGAACTGCATCTTGCTTGCTGTGAGTGGGGAGGAAACTCTGAGGCCTGAGCGAAGGCACAGAGCGCTTCTGTTCCCTCCAGGAGAATTACAGGGCGATCCTAAAAATATTAGTTAAAAAATAAAAAGTATTCCTCAGCCACTGTTACATACAAACACGTCAAAGCCGAGTTGTAAAGAAACCCTCACAGCTTGGTTCTATGATGTCACGCTTTGCACCAGGCACCCCTCCAGGCATACACTAGTCAACCCCAGCTCTAAAGTCATCTCTTCGTTTCCTCAAGACTTTGAGAAGAGGTGACACAAATATAAAGTTCTCCATGCATCTCGAAGGGCTGTCTGGGGATTTGAGAGGCCACTTGTTGTGGGCTGAATTATGTCCGCCGAAAGATGTGTTGGAGTCCTAACCCCTGGGACCTGTGAATGTGACCTTGTTTGGAAATAAGGTCTTTGCAGATGCCATTGAGCTAAGATGAGGTCATTCCGGATTAGCGTGGGCCCGAAGTCCAATGCTGGTGTCCCTCTAAGAGGAGGGAAACTTGGACCCGGACACACAGACCCACACAGGAAGAACACCGTGATGACAGAGACAGAGTAAGAGGGAGGTAACCATAAGCCAGGAACACTGAGGGTTGCCGGCCACCACCGGGAGCTGGGAGAGACAGCTCAGACCCCCTCGGAGTCTCCAGAAGGAACCAGTCCAGCCAACTCCTGCTTTTTCGATGTCTAGCCCTCAGAACTGTGTGAGAGCAAACTGCCATTGTTCTAGCCACCCAACTGGCAGTCATCTGCCCTAGCAGCCCTCGGGAATTCATGCCCCTGTTCCAGAGACAGCGTGATCCTGCATTGTGGAAACTTCAAGACTACATGATGGAAGGGGGACAGGATTCCATCTGCCAGAAAGTGAAGTTGTCGGGGACTTCCTATGAATGTGGGATCGATCACTCCCCTGCAGGCCTGTCACTGTATCCTCTGCAAAGCAGAACAGGCCAAAGACCCCTGTGTCTGATGTGGCACAAATCCCTGATGTGCACGGTCGCAACACGCTGGTTTCAGCGCCTGTGTGCAGCATCACGTGATCCACTTTCACGATGACGTGGTCTTGTCATTAAACGTGAGGGACCTGCAAAATGAGCTTCCTTTACAGGCACTGACACCTGCAGCAGAAACTGGTGAGATTTCCCTTTCTGCCCCTCTCGAAGAATCAGCCAGACCCCGAGCTGACGGATGGCAAGCACCAGGCTAGCTCTTTCGTCAGTTTCCAGGGACTTCCTCTGACGCACGTGTCTGCTCTGTGCCCTTTCTGTTCCATCGGTTTGTACCAGCAATCAATGTTACGACCAGGTGAAGGTTTTTGAAGTGATCTTCGCGCTGCAGTCACAGAAGCCAGTAGAGCAAACTCCAACACACAACCTCACAGAAAGTCAGGGTAACTGTATCAATCATGCGAGGTTAGGTTATACCTCAGGGACCAATGACGCTCAAGTCTCAGTGGCTCAAACAATAAAGGTTCATTTCTTGCCCCAGCTACGCGTCCATCAGGGGCTGGCTGTGACTCTGCCCTGTGTGATCTCATTCTAAGACCGACTCATGGAACAGCCTCTGTCTGGAGCACGGCCTGTTGTTTGAGTCAATTCAAGCTGTAGAACAGAATACCGTACACGGGGGGGGGGGGGCTTAAACAACAAAAGCATATTTCTGACAGTTCTGGAGGCTGGAGTCCAGGGTCAGGGAAGCAGAATGGCAGGTTTCGGCAGGGACTCTTCCTGGTTTACAGCTGGCCGCCTTCCCGCTGTGTCACTTGACAGAGCGAGAAACCGTCTGTCTAGCGTTTCTTTCTGTAAGGGCACTAATCCCGATCACGGGGGCTTATTCTTGTGAACTAATCCCCTCCCCACGGCGCCCTCTCCAAATTCTGTCACAGTGGGGATCAGGACTTTGGCGTGTGGCTCTGGGGGGACACAAACATCCAGCCCATGGCACCTGCTTTAGGGCAGAAGGAAAGGGCTATGTGGAGAACCACTGCTGGCTCGTGGGTTTCTGCTCCGAAATAACACGTCAATTCCCCTCGTATTTCATTGGCCGAAGTAAGTCACTTGGCCAAGTGTGATGTCTGCGGACAAAGAGGTGTGAACTCACAGGGAGGAGAGATGAAACCACTATAGCAGGTCAGTGAACTCTGAACGCAAAAGGAGTTGCTCTTCCAATGAAAACGAAGTTGGATTCTTTGGGAAGGCTGGATAAACGCCCGTCACTAAAAAGCACTGTTGATCTACGCTTGAGTCAGACAAGCAGAGACGCTGGCGGGGGCGTGGGGAGGACCATAAGTATCTAGCGTGCCCACAGCTCCCGTAGTGCCTTTCTATTCTCGCTCCACGTAAAGAAACTGAGACTGGAAATGGTACGTGATCTGTGATGGGGGTGCGGGCTGTGCAGGAAAGACCGTGTGGCATTTCTATTAGGGGACCCTTCCCTGAACGGAAGGCTCCAGGCTTTATATAAAAGCCATGGTTGACTAGCTCATTCAGCATTCTGCCCAGAAGATTCCAGGTATCTCAAGTAGAAAGGGATTTCATAGAGGGAGTCAGATGCAAAGAGGCACAGACATCAGGGGCTGCCTCCGAACAGTGCTTAAGGCTCCACTGCCACAGTTGTCATAAGAAGTCAGGGGCTTGCTCCTGTCTGGTTGCCTGCAGCCCAAAGCAGGTGACCAGGCAGTGGGATGTGGCTCCAGCTGCTGCCAGAGCCTCCTTGCCACCCATTCTCCTAATCTCCTGGGAACGATTACCTCCCAAGGCTTGCATGGGTGTGTTTAATGGCAAAATGTAATCTCTTTGGTATAGCCAGTACAGAGATTCCTTAAAAAACTAAAAATAGACTTACCACATGCTCCAGCAATCCCATTCCTGGGCATATATCCAGAGAGATCTCTAATTCAAAAAGACACATGCACCCCAGTGCTCATAGCAGCACTATTTACAATGGCCAAGACATGGAAGCAACCGAAATGCCCATTGAGAGATGACTGGATAAAGATGTGGTATATCTATACAATGGAATACTACTCAGCCATGAAAAATAATGCCATTTGCAGCAACATGGATGGACCTAGAGATGATCATACTAGTGAAGTACATCAGACAGAGAAAGAAAAATACCACGATATCACTTATATGTGGAATAAAAAAATTACACAAGTGAACTTATTTATGAAACAAACAGATTCACAGATATAGAAAACAAACTTATGGTTATGGGGGGGTGGGGAGGAATAAATTGGGAGTTTGGGATTTGCAGATACTAACTACTATATATAAGATAGACAAACAACAAGGACCTACTGTAGAGCGCAGGGAACTATATTCAATACCTTGTAATGGCCTATAATGAAAAGGAATACGGAACGGAATATACAACTGAATCACTGTGCTGTACACCAGAAACATTTTAATCAACTATACTGCAAGAGAGTCTGGGAAACATAGATTTTTTTCCTTAAGTTTTCCAAGCTCTGCAAATAGATAAGGGGTTAAATGAGGGTTGAAAGCAGCTATGTATCTAGTACAATTGGCAAATACATGAATAAGGTTTTATATATAAACATACTTTTCTTTTATATATTTTAAGTTAAAATAAAATTCTTTAAGGGTGCAGATGCTCCAATAATAGTATTCTATGATTAAAAAAAAAACTTGTCAACAGTAGTTGGAACAGAGCTCGCCTTCTGCTCACTGTGTAACTTACAACAGGGGCGATGTCTTCCCTCCCCTGCGGTGAAGGGTCTTCTCCTTCCTAGGTCTGGATCAGCCTCCACCATGATCTTTGCACTGTCAGTGACTGAAACACCTCTGAGCCCTTTACCGTGAAGTTTTCTGCTGGGACCACCTCCTCGAGGCATATTCATCCTTCTCGTCACCGTCCTCACTCATGTCCACACGCTGCGTCACCAGGTTCCTCCGGCCACGCGTGTCCATTTCTGGAGCCGCGGCAGAGTCTGCGACCTCTCTGTCAGCGCTTCCTCCCAGGGCCCAGTCACTGCTCCCCCCGAGCGGCCCTCTCAGCGCTATTAGCGCTCTGTGCCTCTCCTGCACGTTCACCTTTTGGCCAGTGATGCCTTTACGTAGCATGGAAAGTGGGTTGATCACGGCTGCCTGGGAACTGAGGAGCAGGTGCGGGGTGACCAATGGCTTTGAAGGCAGCGTCGCGTCAGGAGGTGGCTCTGGCACGTCTGCTATCGGTCTGCGGGCTGAGTAGCCCGCAGCACTTGGTACTTGACACGGTTACTCAGGTGAACACGCTGCGGTCACTGGGATCAGAACTGTGCTGGGGGATTGGTGTTACTTAACTAGAATCTTGCCTGCGGGAACCGGGCAGAGCAGGACCGTCTGCACTGACATCTTCCCTCTGTCTTCCTGTTCCTGCCCCCCGGCAAGCAGGAGCTGGCCTAGGCCCGATGCCCTAGGACTGAGAGCAGAAGGTGCCTGTGGGTCTTTTGGGCTTTAGTTTTTCCCCACAGTCCAAGCCCTCGGGAAAACAAGGAGGAAAAAAGGACTGGAGTCTCCCCTGGGGGCAAAGTGTCCTGGAGAAGCAGGGTGTGGTGAGACATCCTGGGCCACAGGAAGACCCCCGGGCTGGAGTGGAGAGGCAGGTGATGGGGTCCCGGGCCAGCTGCCCGTGAGGCCCCAGCGAGCAATACAGGGGGTGCAGCCAAGTGACAGGGTCCCCGAGGCAGGCTGGCCAGAAAGGCTCTTGAGGATGGGAGCAGCGGCACAACACCATGGGGCCGGGGGGCCCGCAGTGACCGGTGTGGACTGACGATGGGGTAACAGAGTTGAAAGCAGAAATAACTTGCTTAAGGTCTCACAGGTAGCAAGAGGCAGAGGAGGAGTTCAAACTCAGATGCTGCCCGTGTCCAGAGCCTTTTAACCACCAGGAGGGCGTGGGCTGCCTTTTTCAGTCCCCAGTGTAGCACCAAGCACAGGGGAACTGCCAGTACCCCCATCAGCGGCATTAAGTACATTTGTGCAACCATCACCACTATCCACGTCCAGAATGTTTTCATCACCCCACACAGAGATTCTCTCTCTAAACTAACTCCCAGGACTCCAGCCTGAGGGGCAGCTCTGGGAAGGAGCACTCTGGGGGGAAGCTCCTCCTTAGGGGCCCACCTTGTCCAAGGACCCAGCGCCCCACTGGGCTGTCACCTGTCAGCCACACCACCAAAATGCAGCCACAAGCGGCATCCCCCTCCCTAGCATTTACTCAGACTTAAAGCCAAGGAAATGTTAAGCAATTCTGTGTTTCTTTAACCTCCTCTCTCAGCACTGCACCTTCAGAATGAAAAAAAAGTGAGGTGGAAAATCACTTGTCATGCAGTATCCCTGACAGTATCCTGACACAGAAGAAACACACCAGGGAAAAACAGAAAATCTGAGACTCTAGTTAACAATAACGTATCGATATTGTTTCATCAATTGTAGCAAATGGGCCACCGATGTAAGATGTTAATAATAAAGGAAACTGTGTATGCGTGTGTGCCCCGGGAGTATGAATACTTTGTACTCTCATTTTTTTTGTAAATCCAAAACTCTCCAACCCCCAAAAAGTATTAAAAAAGAAAGTGAGGCTGGGGTTGTTGTGACGACATCTGTTGGAAAGCCCCTCCTCCTGGAGGAACAGGCATCCTGCTGGGGCGGTGGGTGGCTCTGGTACTCGGGGTGGGGGCGAGGGGAGCATTCTGAGGCGGCGGCCATGCCTAGTCAGCTCAGGGGCAGCCCCTCCCTGGGCGGTGAAAACCGCATCTCTAGGCCCGCGGTACCAGCATCCTAATTATGGTCCCATAAGGCCACGAACCCGTTAAGGTTTTCCAGACACTGGGTCTGATCAGGAAAACGGAACCCCGTTTCAAGGCTAGGAACAGGAGTGATAGGTGGGGGTCCCACGGACTAGGGCTAAGCCCCTTCTGGAGGTGCTGCATACGCCCCCTCAGGGCGCAAGAGCCATCTCATGGAAGGTCTGCGGTTGAGCAGGTTGACGCCTACAACCAAGGGTGGCTCCTTCACTTTCAGGCTGTGCAGCCTCAGCAAAGTCTCGCCCTCTATGACACTGACCCCCTCACCGCTGTTGTAAAGATCTAGTTAAGACAACAAAAGTCAAGCGGTCGGCACCTAGAGGGCGCAGGTCCGCCACATACCCACCATGGACGACTGGTCGCTGAAGTCAGCCAAGGCAGGGGTCTCTGCTCTGCTCAACCCGCGAACCACGGTCACCTTTCTGGGTAGATGCAACCGCGTGCCCGCTCCCCAGGGCCGCTGAGTCCCGCCAGGCACTCGGCCCGCTTCCTACTGGGCAGTGCATTTCCACGCCCCTAGCCTCACATGGGCCTCCGGCAACCTTGTTCTTCTGCCAACACTGTACCCATTTCACAGGCGAGGGAACTGAGGTACAGCTCACGTTTTAGGCGGGCTTTTAATTTAGCAACTATTCGAACCCGACTTGCTGTCGCCCCGTGTGGAGGTCGAGACTCGGCCGACAGGCCGCGAGCTTCGCTGTCCGGAACCCTGGTTTCGAGTCTGGGTCTCTAAGGCCCTTCTCCGCCGCGGATACTAACTCGACTCAAAGACGCCGCCGCCTTGGTCACGTGCGCTGGATCATGTGCGCTCTCGGACCAATCCCCGAGGCCCGGAAGGAGAGGCCTTGGGATTGGTCCATCCCGGTCGGGGGGCGGGACTCTTGCTCCCAGGAGTGGAAGCCTTGTCATCCCCTGCCCGCCCAATCTCTGTCATCCGCGTGAATCTCGCTCGCTCGCGAGACCGGTGCCCGGATGGTGACTGTAAGCCCCACAATGCACCGGGCGCGGGCGGGGTAGGCGCGTGTAGGCGCGGCCTCGCGCGCCGCCTGCGTCATCTTGCTGAGCCGGCCTGGAGTTTGGGGTGCTCCTCGCCTGAAAGTTTTCCTTGTCTCCCTCTGTCTGGAGAATGGGACGAGTTTCTCAGTGTGGACCCGAGGGCCTCCCATCGCCGTCCCTTCCTTGCCTCTGAGGCCTTGTCCCCGCGATGTGTTCTGAAGCCCTGGGTTCCTTCCTCACTTCTGTCGCAGGCTGGCTCGTGCTCCAAGCACTCATTTGATTTTGCTGGTTCCACCTAGACTAGGGGTGCTTAAGCCGTGGTCCTTGAGTGGACTTGTGAGAGCTGTGCTCCCCGCCGGACTATGTGCAGAACAGGCTGTGCAGGTGCTTCTGTGGAGGGGGGGCTTTCATCGGACTCAAGTGCTGAGAACTCCTCACAGGACTGACGGGGTGGCACTTGGTCCCGTCTGGGTGCTCTCTGTCAGCACACGGCCTGGTGCAGATGTCCCAAGGCGCTTATTAGATGGAAGAGAAAAGCTTAACTTTATTTCTCCCAATTACCCCCCGCAGGCATCTCGACCTACTTCCACAGGAACGAACGCTGCACAACTTTTGATTGCACACCTCCCTCCTGGGATCACGCACTTCCCTCTGCCGGACCGTTCATTCGTTCATCTGTTCATCAAACGTTGATTGAGCCTATATACTAGGGGTGGAGGGGTGGAGCACAGCGCTGGACACTGGAGACAGTGGTGAACAAGACAGGCCTAGGCACTGTTCCTACAGAGCCCAGGATAGAAGCTGGGAGAGACAGTGAGGTTGGAGCTGAGGGAAAAGCTGCGAGCACCTCTGGATTGGTCACCAGGGAGGGCTGAGACTGAAGGATAAAGACTAATAACCAAGTCAGGGTGAGAGGGGGAACAGCGGGTTGGAACAGCGTGGGAAAGATTCCGCCTGTCGCAGGAGGAGAGTAGAGAAGGGAGCAGGGCCAGCGTTTTGACCCTTAAGAGTGTTGCTAGGAAGGTGCGGACCTGTGAGATGAGTGTTTTTGAAAGATGCAAAACCAGCGATACTCCCACATGAAGAGCTGGCTGGCTGTTTATGCGAAGAGTGCAAGAGCGGGAGGGAGTTGGGCAGACAGGCCGGAAAGCTGAGCCAGGCTGGATGTAGAAATCTGACCATGTGCAGGAGCTATTCTGGGTATCAGTTTGCCCGTCTGTAAAGTGTAGGGGTTGGACTCTGTCTTTAAGGTCCTCCCACCTGTGATTCAAATTTAGCAACACTCCAGGCAGGTGAGGATTTCTAAGTGATTGCAGCCAGGAGAAAGATAACAGGAAAGAAGGGAGGCAGGGGAGACTGAGGAGAGAGTGACACAGACACTAAGGGGGCACTGGGAAGAGCACGACCCAGGGGCCTGCCCAGGTCAGAGAGCCATCCTTAGATACAGACCCTCGGCTGTCCTGCTGTGAGACCTTCGGCAATTCAGTCCAGCTCCCAAGGTCTCAGGTTTTGTCTTTGTGACATGGGGGTAATAGTAGTACTAATAATGCTAGGTGACATTGTCTTTGGGTTTTAGGGGACACCATAGTAGGAAATGGCAACTCTGAAAAAACGTTGATTTACATACATATAAAATAATCTCTGGAAAAGTAAGCAAGTTTGCCTCTGAGGAGTGGAACTGGGTGGTTGGATGGTTTTGGGCAGGGAAGGCACAGGACTGGGAGGAAGCTTTTTTTTTTTAAACTTTATTTATTATTTTTTTTTTTGAACAACATGGCAAGTCAGAGAGAGCTGCCAGGCCTCGGTGTTTCTGCACTGGTCACAGCCGGGCACCTACCAGATGTGAAGGCAGAGGAGCATTAGCAAGGGCATGTTCTGGGTGCCTGGACAACTGAATTCAGATGGAGGGTCTCCGCCAACACACACTGGATTTATGTTCTTCATCCATAAATTTGGGGACAAGTGCGGGCTCTCTAGAGGGCAAAGCAAAATCTTAGGACCCTGCTGGCCTGCATTTGGATTCTGATTCAATCAGTGACTCTGTCATGAGCTTGGGTAAATCATTTAGTCCCTCAGAATCTCAGTGTTCTCATCTGAAAAATGGGAGTTAACCACACCGACCTAATTGTAGAGAATTCGACGAGATGCTGTGTGCAAAGGGACAGCCAGCGTGCTGTAGGGGCTCAGGAAGTGTCACTTCCGTTCTTCCTCCTCCGTTAGCTTTGAAGAACCCAGGACTGTCGGCTGGGGAAATGTAACGCAGTTCATGTTTATGTGTCTCATCCCACAAGAGGTTAACTTCATTTAAAGGCTTTTAGAATGTACATGCTGGGAGAGCATGTCAAGAAGCACAGAGCGTTCCGTTTACAGAACAGTCCGGCCAGGGACTGAAAAAACAGCTGAGCCTGCGGAGGCTCCAGGCTGGCACCCCCTGTGCCGGGAGGTGGTGGTGAGGTCGCTGCTGGGGCTCCGCGCGCCCTCTGGTGGCGAGGCGGGAGACTGCGGGCCGGCGTGGCGGCCTGAGAGAGGCCAGCGGGACATGGCTGATTCCAAAGGTCGCACTGCCGCGTGACTCACGATTAAGAAAAAAAAAAAAAAAAAAAAAGACTGTACACTTGTAAAATCATTGCACATATTCCAGATATATATAAGCCCTTGGAATATTTATCTAGTTTATGCACACACTGACCTTATATATGGTGTATGGTACACATATTCTATTTTAGGGTGCAATAGAAGTGTCTGCCAGGAGCTCTCAGTTCCCGGGATGCCCTTTTGTTTATTTAGTGATGTCTCTGTGGCTTTTACCACTTTTCACCGTGGAGAATGACGCTGCAGCTCGCAGGCTCCAGCTCGCAGCCTCATCCTCTCCAGCAAGTGTTACTGTTGCCTAAATTCCTGGGAGCAGATTCGCAGTGTCGATGGAGAGAAAAAAATTTTTAAACATTTTTCTTCTTTTTTAATGCTCTTTTTTGTTTTAGTTCTTTCTTTCTCTCCCTTCCTTCCTTTCTTTTTAAATGGAGAGATTGGGGATTGAACCCAGGACCTCGACCACGCTAAGCATGCGCTCTACCACTGAGCTATACCCTACCCACTGAACTGTTTCTAATATTTAGTATTTGAAACATTACCTCATTGCCCTTGCAAAGAGTCATACAAATTTGCATAGCCATCAACAATCAACGGAAGTGCTGT
Source organism: Camelus bactrianus (assembly GCF_048773025.1). NCBI lineage: Eukaryota > Metazoa > Chordata > Mammalia > Artiodactyla > Camelidae > Camelus > Camelus bactrianus. Next base: position 3,319,932 of record NC_133544.1, read on the forward strand.
TTCCTCCCAGCCTCCCCACTGCGATTTGAATTTCTTTCTTAGGTCGGTGGGGTGGAGCTCATCCCACCAGGCTGGCTAACTCTCAGTGGACGAGCCCCCTTCCCTCTCGGAGCCCCTGTTTTCTTGATGTGAAATGGGGTGGGGACACTTACAATCATTACAGCAGGTGCCATCTGATGGGCTTTCTCTGCCTGCTTTAGAGGATCATTTCTTTCATCTTCCCAAACATCTGCAAGGACCAGACCACTATCTCCATTTCACAGATGAGAGCTTGGAGGAGGATAGAGCCAGACTTGCAGCCCAGCCCAGCGGGCTTCAGGAAACCTCCAGAACCCACCTTTGCAGGACAGCTGGAAGCTGCCACAGGTGGATGTGGGCCGTCCCAGCTGCAGCTCCGTGGAGCATTTTGGTCATGACCTGTTTGATGTCTCTTCACCACTTAGAGGGACGCAATCCAAGGGAGGCCCTGTTAGAGGAAACAGATTCTTTTTCCTCCTTTATAGTGACAGAAAGTCCAGCTACGTCTTGTGAATTCTGGGTCACCACCTGTAGCATCCTTGGGAGAGTAGGTTTCGTGGAGAATGGGGCCAATCACACCCCACACCCAGGAGGGGGCAGGCAGGTGAAGGGAGGTCCCAGGGCCTCCGCACCCAGGCGCGGCCAGAGAGAATCACAGCATTGGTTTCACTCTAGGTTCACCAGCACAGCTTCATCTGGACATTGCAAATTCACTGAGAAAACTGACAGAGGCAGAGGGCCACCCCCCTACCTACCCACCCCAAATCCACACACCTGTATCCCTGCCTTCTTTCTCCCTCCCTTCCCTCATTCTGTTGAAACAGATAATCTGGCCTTTTTTAAAACTGACATATAGTCAGTTTACAATGTGTTAGTTTCTGGTGTGCAGCATGGTGATTCACTTATACATACATACATTCCTTTCCATATTCTTTTCCATTATAGGCTGTTACAAGGTATTATGTAGTTCCCTGTGCTGCGCAGTAGTAGTGCATATCTATTTTATATACAGTAGTGGGTATCTGCTAATCGCTAACTCCCAGCTTATCCCTTCCCTCCCTCTCTCCCCCCTGGTAACCATAAGTTTGTTTTCTATGTCTGTGAGTCTGTTTCTGTTTTGTGAATAAGTTCATTTGTCTCACTTTTGAGATTCCATGTATAAGTGATGGCACATGGCATTTTTCTTTCTCTGTCTGACTTACTTCACTTAGAGTGACGATCTCCAGGTCCAACCATGTTGCTACAAATGGCATGATTTCATTCTTTTTTATGGCTGAATGGTAGTCCACTGTATATATATGACAACTACTTTGGATAATCTATCCTGTTCCTGTTTGAGACCTCCTGGCTTGTGCTCTGGATTCCAGGCCCCTGTCTCCTCCACAAACACTGGGATGGGCTTAGTCCATCGGTGCCCAAACATACTTGTAAGAACTCCATTGACCAGACACCTGTGGCAGGTCCTGTTTCCTGGTTTCCTAAACATCAAAATGTCTCTGTGGAGACATTCCCTTTCCATGTCCTCACCTTCCCTTCTGCTTCTACCACACCCCGTGGGTCTCTATCTGATGTCACAGCCACGTCCGACAGCCCGGCCCCACGGTGGGTGCTCCTTCCCTGGCCGCCTACCTCCTCCCTCTCTCAGCTGAAACACGCGCTGCTTCTGGCTTCTGTGTTTTCCTCCCACCTCATGGGCCAGGTTCCCCCGATGCTGACGCTGTATCACGTCTGCTAATGCACCCTCTCTTCCAGATGTTGGTCTGCATCATTTTTTCCTGACATGCTGCCCCAACACTTCTAAATTCACTGAGATGAAAAAGAATAAAATAATGCCATTTGCAAGAACATGGATGGACCTGGAGATTGTCATACTAAGTGAAGTAAGTCAGACAGAGAAAGAAAAAGTATGATACCACTTTTATCTGGAATCTAAAAAAAAAAAAAAGATACAAATTAAAACAGAAACAGACTCACAGACATAGAAAACAAACTTGTGGTTACCAGGGGGTAAAGTGGGGGTAGAGGGGTAAATTGGGAGTTTGAGATTTGCAGAGATTAACTACTAGATATAAAACAAACAGCAAGTTTATACTGTACAGCACAGGGAACTATATTCCACAGCTTGTGATAGCCTATAATGAAAAAGAGTATGAAGAGGAATATACGTGTGTATATGGAAGACTGAAACATTATGCTGTACACCAGAAACTGACACAACATTGTAAAATGACTATACTTCCATTAAAAAATAGACAAGTTCACTGAGGATGCCTGCACAAAACACATCCCACTTCACCTGTACCAGCAATTAAAAATGGTAACAACTGAGCCGAAGTCAGAGCCCACCCACACGGCACCAGCCTGTTCTCAGGCCTCTCCTTCCTGGTCCAGGAACACCCACTGCAGTTAGCAGTCACGTCCCACCAACCCCCGTGGGTCTGGAGCCATTCCTCAGCCTTTCTGTTCCTCTGGGTCCTTACCAGTCTTGCAGAAGCCGAGCCTCTGTTGCATAAGACGACCCTCCACCCGGGCCCAGTGGATGGTTCCTTGTGACCAGATGCAGCCCTGCATTCTCGGCAGAGAGACCACAGAGCTGATGTGGGTTTTTCTCCAGGTGCCATTCCTGGTGTCCTCCTGGTCCACCGATGGCCACGAAAGCTCAGTCACCAGCCAGGCCACCATGTCCTGCTTCATACTGAACAGCATTTTGTGGAGAGATTCCACTGTTACACCAGCAAACACCCACCCGCATGCCTTCCTGCCCACTGATGCCTCTGTGCGAATCAGAAACCACTATGGTGGTTGCCTCACAGGAGTGATCTATTCCCACCATCCCTTCCACACCTACTAGGTGGCATGCTACTGCAGGAAGAGCTTTCCCTTCTCCCTGAGAGAGTTTTCTGTTCATCCATTCGTTTCATTCGTATGGACTCACGAATCCTACTCAGTGGGTTGTAATCTGATATCTCACTATTTACATTGGTGCTCTGATTATCGTGGATTTGAGCAGTGAGAGTCCCTTCAAGTTGGCTCTGGTGTCCTTTTAACATGTCCCCCTCATTTTTTGAGCACTTTCCTGCTTTCTGGTAGACTGCATGGAGGAGAGTGGTATTGTGTTTGGTGGAATTACAAACTTTTATTGTCCTAATTTGGAGACAAAGTTTGGGTTAAGGAGACAACGTGGGAGCCAAGTTGGCCAGGGAAGGGAGTGATGGTGAATTTTATGCAATGTGGCTGGGCCACGGTGCCCCAGTATGTGATCAAAACTGATTCCAGATGTTGCAGTTGGGGTGTTTTCAGATGACATTAACATTTAAATGGCAGACTTTGAGTAAAGCAGATTGCCCTCCATAAGGCTGGTGGGCCGTGTCTAACTAGTGTAAGGTCTAAATAGAATCAAAGACTGACCTCCCCCAAGCAAGAGGGAATTCTGCTGGCAGGTGGCTCTCAGGCTTCACTGTGACCCTGGCTCTTCCTTGGGTCTCTAGGCTGCCAGCTCCCCCTGCAGGTCTGAATTTACCAGATTCCGTATTCACATGAGCCAGTTCCTCCAAATCCATCTCACTCACTCACATTCTCCCACTGTCTCTGCCTCTCTGTCTCCCTCTGCACAGCCTGCTGGTTCTGTATCTCTGGAGAACCCTGATTAACATGTCATGGTTCTCTTATTAAGGGGAATTTCTTCAAAAATTTGTTTTTCAATAATTCCCTTTTGATTTTCTATCTTAGCTGGGGTCAGTTTGGGGTATATTCTCCTATATAATTATCCATTTAAAATAGGTTTCAAATTGACTTTCCTACAAAGCAGTCTCTTATGACTTTAAAACATTTCATCTGTATAAATGGTTATTCTTTTGTCATTTTTTATTTTGGATATTTGGGGATTCACTCTAAAAGGTTAGATTGGCTGGTGATTCATTTATTTGTTGATTTTTAAGACAAGTAATCTGTCACTTTCACTTTTTTTTCTGGTTTCAAACTTAACTAATTTCTTTTTTAAAATGTTACTAAAATTTTTTTAATTGAAGTATAGTCAGTTTACAATGTTGTGTTAATTTCTGGTGCACAGCATAGTGATTCAGTGATACACAAATATGTTCCTTTTCATGTTCATTTTCATTATAGGCTATTACAAGTGTATCGAATGTAGTTCCCTGTGCTATATACAGTAGGACCTTGCTGTTTATCTATTTTAGTAGTTTGTGTCTGCAAATCCCAAACTCCCAATTTATCCCTCCCCCCCCCTTAACTCACTAATTTCTACTTTTTAAAGATTTCTTAATTCCTACTTTTGGCTTTTAAAAACTTCTATTCAAAATTAATTTCTGTGCAGCATGGGGAATATAATCAGTAATACTGTAATCACTGCATGCTGACAGACCCTGGTGATCCTTCTGTAATGTATAAAAGTACTGAATCACTGTCTCATACACCTGAAACTAATATAATATTGTAAGTCAGTTACACTTCAATAAAAAATTAAATTTTCAAGTAAATTATGACTTTCAGAACGATGAGAATTTTCTTGTTGTGGTGACACTCTGCTTTCTTTTTAGACTAACCCGTGCTCTACCATCAGGTCACTGGACCCAATTTTATGTTTTTATAATGTAAAATTGTTTTTGCTTGTTTACTTAAGGCAAGTTTATTGGGTTAAATAAATTTGCACTTTTAAAGTTTACTGTTCTGTGAGTTTTGACAGACATACACAGTTGGGTAGTCACTATCACAAGTCAGTGAGTTTCCCCGTCACCCCAAAGAAGCTGGCTTGTGCCTTCCGTGGTCTCACCAAATTCTTCGGTGAGCTGGCCTGGCAAAAGTCTCATTTTGTGGCCACTTTCCACGGCCCCTCCAGTGACACCTTAGCTCCAGCAAAACTTCAGCCTCCCCCATCCCTGGGTCTTTGTACACATTGCTTTGCTTAGGACATTCTCCACACTCACTAGGGGGAAGCCCAGTGCGAAGCTCCCCCTGCGGCACCCACCCTCTCCCGGGCGTGGTCCTTACCTGGCGGACCGTCTCAGTTCTGTGGAAGCAGGGTGTCTGTAGAGTATCACCTCCGTCACTGTTGGGCACATCCCGTAAACACTGAGATGGGATAAGCGGGTTTCCTGTCCCCACGGCTCTGCCCCGCTTGTATCGCAGCCCTCTGTGCCTCCATTCTCTTGACAAAGTGAGCCAAGTGTCCTGTCTGCACCAGGGACACGCATGAGAAAGCAGGTGAGGTCCCTGTCTGATGGTGGAGGGTCTTAACTGAGGTTGTATTAGGGCTCCGAAGGAAACCGGGGGTCGGGCTGAGAGAGTCACGGGGTGCCCCCCTGGACGGTGATCAGCGAAGATCCCTTGCAGGAGAAAACGCTGCAGTTTAGACCCACAGGATAAAAAGAAGTTGGCCAGGTCCTTTGGGGGTGGGGGATGGGGTGGGCAAGGACAGCCTGTGCAAAGGCCCTGAGGTGGGAAAGAGGCTGTCAGGTGAGAGAGGGACGCCAGCGATGGAACACGTTGACCATGAGGAGCACAGAGTTCAGCAGGAGCCAGATGAGAGACTCCTGTGTCCATGGCGAGGAGCTCAGGCTTTATCTAAGTGCCACGTGAAGCCACTCAAGGGTTTTCAGCAAGAGGGTGACGTGATCACTGATTCAAGATGCTCTGGAGAGAAGGCCATCACTGTCCAGGGGATGATGGAAGCTGAGGGCTGGCCGGGGAGCGAGGCTGGGGCAAGGCAGACGGACAGAGATGCCTCTGGGAGGAGCGTTCTCTAGGATTCACGGATCTTAGCGGAGGGAAGAATCCACGCTGGGGGGCCCAGGTTAGACCGGTGGCGGCGGCAGTGCCTATGCCAAAATGAAGACGCTTGCAGGACCGTGGCTGGGAGGTGGCAGGCAGGTGTGGCCCCTCTGCTTGGGGGTGTCAGGACCGTCCCAGGCACCCAGAGGCCCTGGCGCCCACACGCCCACAGACACCTGTCCTCAGAATTCTGCCCGCTGTTCACTTGGGTCAAGTCTTCACTGGGGGCCTGGGTTTGATCTGGATTATTTTTTTTAATACCGACGTTTTGCAAAGTCAACTGGTGAAAAATATGTCTTTTTTTTTTTAAAATAGAAAATGTATGGTTATAAGTGAGCATCTCTGGTACATCCTGTACAACGGACTGAAGATGATTCCAGAAAGCTCTTCCCAAACGTTCTGAGAAACTTAGGCGTTAATATGGGGAATTGTTTCCTGTTCAGGGAATACCTACATTTTTACGTGTTAAAGTAAAAACATTTCCACATGAAGCTTGTTGCCTATCTCAAGTAACTATTTCATGTGGGCATTTTCCCAGAGATATTAAAAAATTTGACAACCTAGAAAGAATTCAAGTAGCCGGTACCACAAAGGAGGACCCCCCCCCCAACTGAGACCTCATTACATCCGCACAGTGGAGGGTGCGGGCGCCAGCGTCCGCTAGTTCTGTCCGCTCCCTTCTCTGGGTCTATTCCATTTTCCTTAAACAAGGATTTCGAATTAGACCAGGGGTTCCTACAACTGCAGATTCCACAGGTCGGGAGGCAGATGGCCGTATTACCACTTTTTTCCGGGGCGGGGCGGGTACACATTTTTGTCTCCCTGCCGTTTGTGTTGCCGTTTCACGAAGGTTTAATGCCAAGAGTGGAGGAAGAGCCTGTCAGGTAAGGGACAGTGTTTTCCTGGACAGGAACCGGCCCTGTTGCCCTTTAATCTTGACGGGGTCGTGCACACTTTGTCACACCCAGCACCGGCGTGCAGGCTGGCAGCGGGGACCGTGTGTAGCCGTCAGACACCCGACAACGTCAGCTCAGGTGGGGCAGACTGGGGGCCTCGCCGCCGCACCAGGTCAGCCCGAGCAAGGGGCCAGGAACCGGGAGGCGCGGCTTCCGCTCCGGACCTCGGCGGGCCTCCCTGGACCCGGGTATCCTCACCCAGAAGCGGCTCGCGAGGGGGTGAAGTCGCGTCCGTCTCCGGGCAGAAGGCCCCGGGAGGCAAGGAGGCCTGCGCTCCCGCCGCGGACGGGCCCCGGGGCGGCGACGCGCCCGCGCGCTCAGCGGCCTCCGGACGAGCGAGCGAGGCTCCCGCCCCGGAGGCGCTGCCCGGCCCCTGCGTTGCGAGGCCGGCAGCCAAGACGGCCGGTTACCTTCGCTCCCCCGCAGCACACCCTTCACGCGCCGGCCCCTTCCAGATGCCTCGGGAGCGAGGGACACGGTGCCCGCGCGCTCCGACCCTGAGTCGCGCCCCTCTCAGCCACGGCCAGCTCCGGAGCCGCCTGCTCCTGGGGGACGGAGGCCGGTCCCGGTTCCACAGGTTCTGCGCTGCCCCGTCTCGCGTCTGGAGGCCCCTGTTTCTAAGCAGGGTAAATGGAAAGCAGGCCTCCCGGAAAGCAGGCCTCCTCCCATTCAGCCGGGAGCCCCCTCCTCTCACTGGAGGCGTGTGGTGCGGTGCGAGCAGCTCGTAGTCAGAGGCCGCTTGCCCACCGCGGCCGGCCGGGCGACGAAGCCCTCTGCTCCCAGCTCGGGCCGGGCGAGGCGCTGTGTCCCCGAGGCCTCGCGCCGCCGCACAGACGTCTGCCCCTCGCTTCCAGCTCCCGGAGGGTCGCCTCGAGGCCCCGGAATGTCCTGCCTGATCAGGGTGCCTGTGTTTAACTGGGGGCCTGGGGCCTCGCTGGATAGTCTGCGCCCCCAGTGGGAGTTGGGTGGGGGGCTTGGGCCGCACAGTGTCAGCTCCACCTTTGGAGGGGCTGGGCGCCAGGTCAGCCGCGTAAAGGTCATGGACACCCCGTGGCAGGGAGGAGGGGCAGTGGGAGCTTCGCCCACGTGAGCATCTCTTCCTGCTGCTGGTTTCCACCTGGCTCCTTTTGCGGACGTCACTTGTCACCACGAGTACAATAGCTCTGCTTCCTGCGGTGAGTCCTTCCAGGGAACCGCTGGACCCAAGGGAGGCCCAGGGGACACAGCCCTCCCACCATCAGTCTCCAAAGCGCCAGGCTGAGCACAGCGGCCGAGGAAGCCGGTGTCTCTCCTCCACCAGCCGTACTGATGGCCTGCCCGCCCGGCGCTGGGCTTTGCTGGAATTCATCCTCCGCTGCGGGCTTTGTATCCAAACTCAGGAAGAAACCGCCCTGGAGGCAGCCCCCCAGGCTCCCCAGCAAAACTTTCCCTGTGGAATCACCTGGACTCTGACACCGGAAAAAAGAACGCCTGGAACAACTCGTTCACGAGCAACACGAAGCACATGTGCTATCAGCTTGGGCTCCGGACCAGCCGGTGAGCGTGGCCGCCCTGGGCAGCCAGGCCTCGTGGCCCCGAAGCCCGAGACGCTCACCGCGGGCGACCTCTGACGAGGAGCCTGTCCTCAGGAAGGCCTGGACGCAGGCTCCCTGGGGCTCTGTCCCCGCCTCGTGCAGGACGCCCAGCCCGAGACCAGACTGCGCACTCTCGGGCCCGCGGGGGCCCCTTCGCTTATAGCTAGTTTGAGGCAGATTTCTACAAGGTGCATCCGGAGACAGAAATGAAGGCACTGATAAGGGCACCACCCCGGAGAGGTCAGCCATGGACCCACTTCTCAGTGTTACATTTCAGGGCTGGGGCTGCCCCACCTTGCCCCGGCCTGGTGCCCGGTCGTGTCCACATTCTGACTGTGTGGAGCCAGTGCGAGCGTGTCAGGGTGAGGTGTGTGTGGGGACACTTCTGGGACTCAGACCTGTTTGATAAAAGCTGTTTCCCTACGTGATAAAAGCAGACCACACACATCACTCCAGGGGGTCCCTTGAAGCTTAACTGGTTTCCTGGCCTCAGGAATCTCACTCCGTCCCAGTCGTGCTGAGTGTTCAACAAAAGTGTCTGTTATTGCGCCATTTGCAGCAACATGGATGTTCGTGGAGAACGTCATTCTAAGTGAGGGAAGCCAGAAAGAGAAAGAAAAATACCATATGAGATCGCTTATATGCAGAATCTAAAAAAAAAAACATAAATGCAAAACAGAAACAGACTCATAGACACAGAATACAAACTTGTGGTTGCCAGGGGGACAGGCGGTGGGAAGGGACTGGGATTTCAAAATGTAGAATAGATAAACAAGATTGTACTGTGTAGCACAGAGAAATATATACAGGATCTTGTGGTGGCTCACAGAGAAAGAGAATGTGACAATGAATGTATGCATGCTCATGTATAACTGAAAAATTGTGCTCTACCCTGGAATTTGACACATTGTAAAAAGACTATAACTCAATAAAAAATAAAGTGAAAAAAACGTGTCTGTTATTGGCTGCTTTTATTACAGGGATTAAGTTTTTTTGTAACTATGGGAGGAGCTGAATGTTAACTAAACTTCTTGTAGGAACCACTTCACTATTCACAAGTGGCAGATCACCGCAGGACACAGACTTGTACAGAGCTGTGAGTCCACTGTACCCACTAACTGGAAAAAAAAAAGATGGGTCAAAAAATCCTTGTGAGGGACGGGAAGTAACGCTTCAGGCTACAAAAATCAACAAGTCGTAAGGCCCAGTTCAGCTCCCGTTTATAGTTACTTCTCTGAAAGCACCAGAGGGGTAAACCAAACCAGGCTGGGGGAGTGATCAGGTGGACCTGGGATGGAAAAAACGGTGAGGGGGGAGTTTTGGGTCCTTCCCGCCGAGTTCTGGGGATTTACCTACCGTCTGAGTAAACAGCAGGAAGACGTGAGACACACAGGCCAGACGGAGCGGGGAGGACCCCTGTCCCTCCACCTGTAGGAGCTCACCTCAGTGGCAGTTGGAAGCCACTCCCCCTCCAGTGAAATCTCATGTGAAACCACACATGGGGTTCTTCCAGCTTGGAGTCGTGTTCGGGCCCCATGCCTGACCTTGAAGGCCCTGGTGGTTCTCCAGTGACCCGGAGCCCCTGCTAGCGCTCCTGGCCGCCCCCAGCACGTCCCGGGGTTTCTGCGGCGCAGCGCGGTGGGGCTTGGCTTGGACCCCAGGCTCACCACTTGGACTGACATCTGGCTCCACTCAGCCCTGGTTGTGTCCCTGGTTTTGTCCCTGCTGTGTCCCGGGCGAGCGACTTAGCCTTGCCTATTCCCTCCTCTGTCGGAGAGGAAGACAGAGGCAAAGACCGCGGTGGGTCGTGAGAATGAAGGAGGCTGACACAGGCCAGCGAGGCCCCCACGACAGCCCCGGCTTGAAGATGGGGCAAGAAGTCAGTCGCTGTCATGTCACTGCTGCTCGCGGCTGACAGATCCCGGGAGGGAGTCGCCGGCCCGCTCCTCTCTGCTTTGCGGCCTCTCGCCACCCTGGAACGAGAGAGGCATGAAGCTGGCCTTGCTCTGTCCCCTAAGTTCTCGCCAGAACTCTCACGCCGTCAGAAGTTGCTGGACACTGCAGCTTCTCCCCGGTTTCAGGACAGGAGACAAGGGAGGCCCGGCTAAGGACACAGCAGACTCTGGGCTGCACCAGAGCTGAAGTGTCTCCTGATGCCCCCAGGGAATGGGGTGTGTGTGGTTCCTCAAACCCCGTCACCAGACACGCGCCACTGCACCCCAGCTCCAAGGACAACTTCTGCACCTCTGCCACGGTGGGGGGGCTAGTCACAGGGACGTCTGACAAGCAAGGAAAGCGAGGGGCACCATCACAGCCCACCTGCTGGAAAGCCAACCAAACGCACCTGGGTGGGGAGGGTGTCCTCGCGATGACGGAGGGGCTTTATTCTGGGCCCGCTCTCAGTGACCCTGCGCTAACAGTGTAGGTGAGGATCGCACGCTGCCCAGTAAGGGGGTGGATCAACCAGGATTCCAAACTCCTATTCTCAGAGCCCATGTTCGTACGACTTTAATGTCTCTCCAAGAGCAATTTTAGGCACCACAGTTAGGGCTCAAATAATTCCACTTCTATCTACTGTATTCTGCTTCACACTTGCCTACTTGCAAAACGAGAGGCGGCTGAGGGGAGCGGTAGAGCGCGTGCTTGGCATTCACGGGGTCCTGGGTTCACCCCAGTACCTCCATTAAATAAAAAAACAAACAAACAAACAAAAAAAACCTAATTCCCCCTCCAAAAAAAAGTAAATAAAAAAAGAGAGGTGGTCGATAACAAGTCACCTCTCCTGTCCCCATCAGAGGAGTGAACAGGGAGCTTGTGGGAGGCTCCGGAGAGACCTCGCCGGAGTGGGCAGCCCAGTGGGCGCCCGGCCTGGGTCAAGTAAGGGACGCGTGCCCCCGGCCAGTGCCCCTGGCGTGGCTGCCCTGCCCCTGACTGTCACCTGCTAACGGTCAGGACCAGCTTGCCCGACATCATGGCTACATTTAGTGTCATGATGAGCAATAAAATTCACAGGTTCTTTATTTAGTCTGTATAATACACCATCTTTAGAGATTTTTTTTTAAATTAGATAAAAGAGCATATTAAATGGCAAGTGTATGAAGTTTCTCTTCATAAACAATGTGTCAAAACAAAAAGTTCTGAATTACAAAATGTTAAAAAATACGTCGGTACTTAACATTTCACTAAAGCATCAGGTTACAGATATTTTCTAAAGAAAAATAATTATGCCACTTACCTATTTTTGCTGTTTCTATGAACTTTTTTTTATTCTGTACATAGGACATTTTGTACAAAATATGAAGTCTACATTTTTATTATTCATTACCATAAAACAAAGATACAATGTATGTACAATATTAAAAGGAAACCATACTGAAGCCGCACTAAAAAGACACTCGGAATAGTGACGTTTCTGATGTACAGATACATTTCGGAAAGAGTGAAGATGCCAAATGCAGAACTTTATGAAGAAAAACAGTCACCAGTTTATTTTCCATGTAGTACTTCTGAAATCAGTTTGGTGCAGAATAAACAGTGTATCTATATAATAATACGCAAGTTGGACAGTTAGCGCAGGGACTCCGAGTACTGACTGGGAGCCTGTAAAAGGCCAAAATAGTAAACAGTGTCTCTTGTCAAAGAAAATTTGTTTCTCTCAAAACTCCCCCCCCCCCCTTTTTGGTGAATGTTTGTCTTCAATAAAGAGCATAAGTAAGACCTAGACAAAAAGATGTTCTTATACGTTGAGCTTTACACATCACCCAAAGAGCGACAATTTGCTTTTTCCCCGGGGCCAAAGGAGAGGCTTCCCAGAAACCTCGCTCCCAAATACGCTGAGCATCCAAGTCAAGGATCTTTGAGAATCTATCAGCTAAAGACGGAAGTTCAAACAATGGTATATCAAAATACGTAAGACACTGCTTTATACAATAAAAAGCACCCTTTTTCCCTCAAAAGGAGAAGGCATCTAAACTTCTTTTAAATGATAAATTTCATAATGGTAAAGTGGACAGGTGCTTGTCAAGTTTCTCAGGAAGTGCTTCTCACCTGGCGGGCTTCTCTGCTTTCTGCCGGGGCAGCCTTTTCGTCAACTGCTTGCTCTTAACACAAGAAATCCACCCCCTTCCGCCCAAAATGGTTTTCCTCCAAGACACAAAGAAATAAACATTGTCAGCGGATTTCAGTGAAACCACCGGGCGGCAGGCACCACGGCTGCGCCGGGAACCACGTCTGCTTTTCACAATGTTTCAGTGGCTTCCCGAGACCTCGACTGAAAAACAGATCCTAAAAGAAGCCACGTTTTATCTTTGATGCATCAAGACATTTAACGTGAAGTTATAGCATCTTATGCCGGAGACAGAGGGAACTAGACCCACATGGTTAGAGGAGTGGTGCACATCTCAGCTCGCTTCCAAGCAGGAGAAAGAAGTCAAAACATTGGCCACCCTGAGAGAAATACAGAACACACCAAGCGCTGAGTTTAGAGATTCTTCTCCTAGTGCTGTCCCGTCAAAAACGAAAAACTCCATACATGTAGGGAAGTCTGAAATACACAGCAGCATCTGAAAACTGGTGAGAACTCAGACACTGTGTTTCCTGTCTGAGGTGTCTGTAACGTGTGCTCTTTTCAACAGAAAGAGACTCGTTTGAAGCCACCCCCGCGGCTTCCGCCTCTGAGCTTGGGGAGCCCGGCTGCGGCGAGGGGTCGGGGCAGTGCCGTCTCTCCGTCTTTCCGCCCACTGGGACCAGGAATGGCCTCGCTCAAAATGATCTCCTCCTAACTTTTACAAAGTGTGGGATTCTCAGAGAAGATAATTTTTACTAATCCAAGAGCCTGGTTCAAGGGCAATGACATGTGAGCGGAGAGAAAAAAAAATTCTGCAAGCAAAACCAGGAAAACATCACTGAAAGACTCCAATTCCAGGCAAGAGAAAGCTCTTTTTAAAGCAGATTTCTCCTGTGAGCTTGCTCCTGGGGTCCGGGCGCGGGACCCCAGACGTGGGGATATGGCTTTAGCTCTACCAGGAGGAGGACGTGGTGTAGAGCGACCCGAGCCAGGGAGCAGCGGCGGAGGTGGCCGCGCCACCGTCCCCGTGAGCTGTGTCAGAAACATGGCAGCAAAGAACCACTTCAATGAGATTAAAAAAGAAAAAAACCAAAAAAACCAAAAAAAGCCCCAAACCCAAACAAAACTCCCCCCCCCCCCAAAACCCAGAAAGAAACGGCTGGCGTGACAACCACTGGGATGCAGTCTCAAAGGCTGTAAAGTCTTTAAAAACACGTAATACTTTTTAAAAGTGTTCCTTTGATTCGAAGAACAGGGGTATTACAGCACAGGGCCGCCTGTCTGGGATGATGACCAATTCCGTTTGGGAAGATGCTGAGCTGGGAACTTTCCTTAGCTCTGCCTTGGGGACACATCTTATCTGGGGCCGTGCAGGGTCGCGGGGCCCTGGGTCAGCCCCGGGAGGTCACCATTGTTTGAACTCCTAGTCTTGAGCTGAGGCGGAGGGACGTTATTGCGCACAGAACAGGGTCGGGGAAAGCCTGGACTTTGAGTGTGACTGATCGGTATGGCACGAAGAGCTTGGGGTTCTACGGAACCGGAGCCGCGGCGGGGGCTAGCGCCCGTCCTGGGGCACCAGGTCCTCGGCTCGGCTGTGGGCCTCCAGGGCGCTCTTGGTGTGTAGGTCCTCGGGCAGCTCGGACTTGCGGCGCACCAGGGGCCGGTCCTTCTTCAGGTCCTTGTGTGCCTGGAATGAAAACGCAGCGGTGTTGGCTACTGACCTCGGGAAGCGCACTCGCTCTGCCTGAGCCCGCGGTGCACACGGCCCTGGTACCTCTTACCATCCCGTCAAGCAGGCAAGTTTGTCTTGTCCGTGAGAAGCCACCTGCTGACTCGTGGAAAGGATGGTGTGCACAATACTGGCATTTTGCTCTCCTAAAGTGTGTAGCTTTGTGCAGGGCACTGGCTGCCTCTACTTGGCACATTCACCAGTTCTGATAAATCCCATAAACAGTAAAACCTTCCTATTTCATAAAATGTTACCAAAGCCACTGTATGGCTATGTCCATTAGGGAGGCATTTCAGGAAGTTGAAATTTTCCTTGGAGGTAAATAAAAAGAATAAATGACAAACATATTTAAACTGCGTTCAAAGCCAATAACAGTCCTAAAACTTCTATCAAATTTGAAAAAAGATACTAAAAATGAAAAGTATTAAATGGGTCGTGCAGGAAAATAAACCCTCTGGAACTCAGAAAAACTATATTTGATTATTTACATAAAATTTCCTAATATTAAGGGTAAGAAATAAAAGACTCCCCTCTCAAGCCCATTTTCTTCTTAAAGTTTGGACATTTTGGTTTTACTTAAAAAAAATTAAATGAATCCCCTGTTGTATGAAGATTTAGTGAACTGTGTCTGCAAAGAAAGGAGGGGCCTGATAAGGGGCATTTATACCCCGGAAGTGCCCATTTCCATGAATAACTGTGAAACAAGCTGCTCAGTTTTGAAGTAGGACCACCACATTAACACCAGTATCCCTGAAACAAAACAACAGGCCCTCTGAGCCACCAACACACAGCGTGCGACCAGAAGACGCCAGGTCGTGAGGACCTGCAACCAGACCACGTCCTCCTTTCTGCTTGGTGTCTCCAGCAGAAGAGAGACAACGTTCAAAGAGAGGAAGGCTTCCCTGGTGGTCCTCCAACGTCTACTGGAAAGAACTCGCACTAAGTCAATTGCTCGGCAATAAGAACACGTCCCCACCGACTGCCCCGCGCGTCCGACGTCCTCGGTGTGATGTGCACAGCGCACCTCTCTTTGCTTTAATGAAAAGTCCAAGGACCTGCAGAAGCCCTACGCAACAAAGCCCACACTTCCGCAGAGTTAATATTTCTCAGGGTCCTTTGCAGATTTATCTAAGAAAACCGCAACAATGTCAAGGTTTGGAAAGAATTTTGGGTGTCATCATTTGAGGATTATTACCAGAAATGTTACTTGAACATTAACGGTCACTCCTGGTAAAGGCAGGAATTCTCTGATTTTTCCCCCCTGGGAACCAGCATAACATGGCTTCAGGACAACCGCCCCGACGGGAGACTGCGGAGGACGACCCTGAGGGGCAGGCTGTCAGGGTCACAGTCCCTGCAAGAGCCCTCTCATCTCCGAGCCACGAGAAACTCAGAGGGAAAATCTGCCCTGAGTTTTACGTCTGCCCCATTCTGAGCTTTAGAACAAGCAAAGCAAAGCAGAACAAAACCCAAGGCTTTCATGTGCCCGAGGCATTTCAGCACTGCCACAACAGGTGCTCCAAAGAGAGACATTCTGATAGAAAAAGGCAAAAGCAGCAACCTAGGAGCTGGAACCAACAGACACAGATTGAGAAAGCAGACGTGACCCCGGAAGCTTCCGAAGGGCAGAATGTGATGAACCCGCCTGAGCATCTGTGTAGCCGTTTCAAAGCGGTGTGCAAAGCAGAGAGCAATTTCACAGACCACAAGAGAGATCAGGAAAACAGGAGGCAGGAGAGAGAGAGACGGGTGTGGGGGGGCACCCCGAGTGAGTGACTCTTGGCGGAGGGCCGTGCGGGCAGACAAGCAGTGGACGGTGGGGCACACAAGACAGACGGAAACGATGCCCCAGACGTCTGGGCGGTGACGCGAGCAGGGGCGCCTCGGCCTCCGCCTGCAGCGCGGTGGCAGCTCCCAACGGCTGAATTCACACGGCAAGCGGGAAACCGCCACCAGGGCTGGGGCGTGTGTAAGACCGCACGCTTTCACTGCTTAATTCAGGACAGAACTCATGAACATCTCTTGAGGGGCCAGATGTCTTTGTCTTCACCACCACAGGCTAGAGTGACAGGGGAAAAAAGGGAGAATGCTTCATGTACATAACACCGTCAGCTCTTTCCCAAAACATAAAAGCCTAAATACACGCCTGCATATTGAGTGAGGAATACCTTCACTTCCCCCTTCCTCATCTGCGTGGCTGATGGTGTTTCCCCCGAACGACTGTTAAAAATGAGGAATGCAAACACTTCCAGTGTCTCTGATTTAAATGTCATTCACATGAAATGCACTATAGTTTTTTTTTGGAGGGTCTACGTAAGGTTACATGGTTCTCAAAAGAAACCCAAATTATGGTTCTGACAGGTAAATACATAGTTGAGTTTCTTCCACAAAATTCCTACCACTGACATTCTACCAGCATTAGGGTCTCCTCTGCCAGCTTCTCCTATAAGACTGTCATTTACCTCACATGTGTCCTGAGCCAATGTTTGAACCATTTCAAAGAAATGTGGAATTATTTCTGAAAAATAAAATTAGTTGAAAATAAAGGGGCATCGAAAATGTTCACATTACTAAATATAAAAGCTGAAAAGCCCACTTTTTAGCTATAACTTATGTCAATTTGGTCTCCATATGATGCACATAAATTTTCCCTGCATCTCAGTACCTTCTTTTTGCTTTAACAGTGTTTTTGAGAGTTTCAGGGAATGACTCCAAATGTCTTCAAGTTAAGAAGAGTCTGTCATATCAAATATTGTACCTCAGAGACTGTGCTATAAATATCTTCGTCTAGAGGGGTGGATATTTGGGGCTCTTGGCCTCCTGACTTTATTTTCTCTCAGTTGTTTCGGCTATTCTAGGTCCTCTGCATTTCCATGTGAGTTTTAGGATCAGCTAACTTATTAAAAAAAGAAAAAGCCTGCTGGGGATTCTGACTGGATTGAGTTAATCTCGAGGAGAAGTGGTATCTTAACAGTGTGGTGGTCTTCCGACCCAGAAACGTTGGCCGCAGAAATCCAAAGGTAAGTCTGGGGGAACAACTGTTGTGAGAATGTCAGGGACACAGAAAACTCAGTTAGAGGATCTAATTTCAAGGGTCATGGAAACACTGTGGAGGTGGTTTCATAGGTGTGTACATCTATCACAACTCATCCAATCGCACATTTGACACATGCGTAGTTTACTGTGCAGAAACCATACCACAATAAAGCTGTTAAAAAAAGTCATGAGAACAAACCAGCAAGCTGTAAGAGTTCTCCAGAAACATCCTGTCTGCATGTTGTGGCTCAGAACCAGCGAGGAGGTGACCACAGAGACTGCTTCCTTCGTCACACGTTCCCCCCCTCCTCCACGGGCTGCTGGAGGCTCCCCGGCAGTGGCCACCACGTGCACACTAGAGCCGACTTTCAAAGGCAGTTCTACTTAAGACGAGAACACTGTTTGGAATTGTGCTCTCGGTGCCCCAGAGCAGGCCCTGAATCACTGACACGTCCACAGACCACGTAATTGTGTAATATGTTCATTGCCCTTTTGGGCATAGTTTATTCTTTTCCTGTCTTTAACGATCAAGTCAAAGTCTGTACCAAAAAGAAAATCCTTCAGCACTGAATTATTTACTGTGTAAGGACTGGCTTGAAAACCACCGATTTCCTTTTCTTCTCCGTATGGCCTGAGCGACTTAAAGACTGACGTGTGGTTACAAGCTCACAGGCAGACCTGCTGGGAGGAGGGACACTGGTTTTGAGCTCCTCTGTCTGCAGTAATGAGGCTGGCGTTCATGTCCAGCACATTTGAAGCCATAAAATCAAAATGTTAATCAAAGAGGTGACCTCAAATTCTTTCCCAAGTTAAATAAAAATCAAGAAGTGGGAACAGTAACACCCCTGTAAGCAGAAGAATGAAAAACAAAGATTGTCATGTTTTTGATCCAATCAGTTCATTGCTAAGACTATTAGTTGTGAGGACATTACGGAATCAACTGGATTAAGTAAGAAGCGAGACACTGATGTTTTCCCACTGCATTTTTAGTGTTTGCATCCACCTGTCTCTGCTTTAACTTAAGACCAAGAACTAGCTGGGTGGGGACAGCCACGGATGAGTCCGGGCAGCCTCTCCTGCACAAAGGGTGCCTGGACCAGTGCGGTCCGGCCGGAAAACAAGGCCAGCCGGGGGTGTGATTCTAAACTTTCTAGTCAGCCACGTTAAAAGAGTGAAAAGCAACAGGAGAAATTTACTTTAAGAATGTTTTTCATTCAACCTGGCATATCCAAAACAGCACTGACACATTATCACGAGCAGAAGAGCACGCAGGAGGCGTTCCCGGGGTCTCCTCCTCACACAGGCTGGGCTGTGTCCCGTGTGCCCTGGGCAACGCCGTCTGCATGGTCTAGACCACGGGCTCTTGGCAACGCCTGAACCTGTCTGATCAGGTGGGGGATACAGTTTACTTGAATTAAAAACAGACAAGACAAATGTCTTTCTCAGCATCTGCACATCTTCAAACAAAGGCCCATCTGTGTCCACTGCCACCTCTCTCTGTTTAACTGAGCTCAGAACGACGCGACCATCTATGACCCCTCTGCACTCAACCTGCAGCAGGACTCTGGCCTCTCTAACCTGTTACATTTCGGGGCTGTAGCGCTGGACGTCTTTCAGAACCTTTCCACAGCTCAAAGGGGATTAAAGTTTCAGAGTCAGAAAGGGCCACGTCCCCAAATCCAGCCAGCACTACACAGTCTGCGTGGACTGAGAACGGGTGCGCTCAGGGGCGCACAGCACAAGGGTCCTCCCTTGGGCAGAGCTCCGTACACTACCCTCTGTGAAGCCTAAATCGAATACATTCCCAGTTTAGTGACAGGAGACTTTCTTTAGATCAGTGGTGATCCTAATGTGTATTTCCACAAAGGGGAAACAAGGAGGGTCCTGACAGAGCCCTGGCCCTACCACAGCGCGAGAGGCCGCGCGACCCAGCTGTGGGCAGGGCCAGGGCTCTGCCTGGGGTCCTGGGGCCTGGGACTGGCAGTCAGTCACCCTGTGGAGTAGAAGGGCCAGAGCAGAAGTCAGAGGGGTGCAGAGGGGCCCAGAGGGAAGACGCAGCTGCAAACCTGAGTTTTTGCTCTGGCTAACATGTCAGGAACAGTTAAGACCTGGGGCCGCTGCTGTGAAAATAACCGAAGAGACACCTGCAGGCACACACTTCATCCTTAAAACCTGTTCCTACTGATGTGGTCCCTAAGATGCATGGATAGCGCTTCCTGGCAGGTGACCGTACGTCTTCGCTGTGGCTGACACGGAGGCATGGTGTCTGTCATCACTGGAGCCACACGCATGTCTTAAGCAAACCTCTATGGGGCCCCGTGGGCCCCAAGGGGCTGTGTGCACGGTTACCTGGCGAGACTCTTCGTTCACTGTCTTTCTCAGCATCTGCACATCTTCAAACAAAGGCCCATCTGTGTCCATTGCCACGGGCACGCTCACGGTGCTGGCCTGGCTATACACCGCGTACTGCAATGCAAAGCGCGGAGTCACTCTTGGTCAGCGCCCGGGGCTCAGCTCCAGGGCTTGTCCTGGCCGGCAGGGCTCCCCACCAACGCCCTCCCCGGGGCCCCTCCTGAAGAAAGCCTGTGATGGGAAAGGTGCTGGCCTACATCGTGGGCCCTGCGGTCTCCAGACAACCAGAGCCCTGGGCCCTCGGGCAGGGACAGCAGGGCTGGCCCCTCAGCAGGCAACACCCCGCCCTTGATTTGGTCACAGGGTCTGCTCCCCGTGGAAACTGCCACCTCCCACCTTGGCGCACAGCCTTTCCCTCTCCTCCACTCCACCCCTTGCTCCTGCTCTCCACTTTGAGACTTGCTTAAACCGCATCACCCATTACACCCTTCATCTACACTCTCTTTGCTCTCATCCCAAACTGCTCACATCCCAAACTGCTGGCCCATCTGGGGAACTGATGCGCCCACAAGTCGGTGGGGTCCCCTCTGCTCCCCACTCCCCGGGGCCAGTCAGGTTCTGCGTGAGCAGGAGAGATTTCTGGCTTTGTTCTCCCCAAGGTGACACCGGGAGATCACTTCAGAGGCAGCTGTGATGGTTAAAATGGGCTAAGGTGCACGTGGTGGCCTGACAGCCCGCGGTGCTCAGCATCCACTCCATGCCTGCCACCAGCCGGCCACTATTCCAAGTACTCCGCACATCTTGCAACCAACCTATAAAGTGTGTGCTATGACTGCACTCGACCAACAGGAGGACTGAGGCACAGACGGGTCAGGCACCTAATGGGCTCCCTGACGAGGCCCCAGGCCAGGAACGGGGTAGATGGGACTCAGAGCTGGCAGCCTCGTCCCCCCTACCCCACCGCCACTGACCCCACATGCCTCCCTGGTACCCTCCTGCCTCAGTGGGAGGGTGTCCTGTCCACTGTGACCCCCTCCACCAGGCAAGCGTCCAGGAAGAGCAGCTGTCTCCTCCCAACCTCTTGGCTCGTCACCGCCTGCTTCGGGCTCTGGCCTCTATGTGGGACCGCGGGCACCAGGCTATGACCTCTCAGTTGCTAAGCTGTTTTGGGTCTCATCCTCCTGGACCTCTCCTGCACCATGGAGTGAACACAACTGTCCCCAAGCTGCACCGTCCCCAGCCTCTGTGATGCTGGCCTCTCCTGGCTCCTCCCCCACCTCCTGCCATCCTGGCTCCTCTCCCCTCTGCCACCCTCTCCTGTGGGTCCCCGACCCTAGCCCAGACTCTTCACCGTCCTCAGAAATGGGCTGATCACTTGCGGGAGCCGCACCCCTGACTCAGCATGGACAGGCACCCAGCTCCCCTGGCGCCCTCCGCCTACCTTTTCCATCAGCCCTGCCTGGCAGCAGGTTTCCCTATGTTTCTACAAGAAACGGGCGGGCCCCGAAGAGCTTACCCGAAATGCACGACGGGGCCACTGCTCTGGGTGATGCTGTACACCCGTATGGTTTTGGGAGTAAAGTCCATGTCTCCACTCTCTCCCCAGCTTCCCTCTAACACCACACCCAGCCCCCAGGACTGAGACTCTCTCCCCAACAGCCCGGCCTCCCTTCTCCCCTCTCTGCCCCAACCCCCTGGCTGGTTAGCCCCCCACAGTGGAGACTGCAGGGGCGGCCCCTCAACAGGTCCCGGTGAGTGGCGATACCTCGCCAAGGCCAGCCCACAGCCCCAGCGCTCCTTCCCGTGACTCTAAAGGCAGGACCCGGCCTCCCGCCAGCACATCCCTCGAGTGTGTGCCGTCACCTGACTGTGTGGATTGAATTCTCTTGGCCTCCACCTGGCTCCCCTCCTGGACGGCCAGCTCCCTGAGGCCGGGGGCTGTGCCTCATCTCTGAATCCTGGGAAAGTTCCAAGATCGGGACCCATCTGCCCAGAGGGGTGGCTGCCCGCTGAACACAGGGAGCTGGGGGCGTGCACGGCGCCTTGTCCTCAGGGGCTCAGCCAGGGTCGGGAGGGGCAGACAGAGGCACCATCACTGCAGCTCTCATAAGGTGGTGCAGGGGTGGCTTCAACCAGCCTGCCAGCTTTTGGCCACGCCAAGAGAAAACCAAGCTCTCCATAGAACCCACCGGGCTGAGAGTGGCCGGGGCTTTAGTCCCTGCTGGGGCTCCGGGCAAAGGAAGCACGAACGAGGATGGTACAAAGTGTCTGCGGGACATCACGTTGCCAACAGCCCGGGCAGCGGAGTCAGACCAGGAGTAAAAACCTTCTTGGAGGCTGAGTTCACAGCAGGTGAAGGAGCACCCACTTCCTTCCCCAGCGAGGCTCCCCTCCTGGGGGAGGTGGTGGCCGGACTCTGTGCCCTGGGCCGCCTACGGTGTTGTCTCGTCACTGCAAGGGGACAGAAACGCTGAGCCAGGGCCACACGTCAAGTACGCAGTGGTGCCTAGTCTTCACGTGGTCCCCATGGAGGGAGACGGGAGTGGAAGTGTCACATGGCTCCTTTGGTGGACCAGGAAACACACAGTTACGTTAGAAATCCTCAGTGTCTCACGACTTAGAAACACTAAATCATGCCTGACATTAAAAAAGCCCAACCGTCGCGGCCAGAGCTGCTGAAGTGCGCACGCGGACTCCTGAAGGGCCGGAGCGCGCCGGGCCCCAGCAGGCCGCGCGGGCCGGCCCTCCCGTCCCCCAGGGCGAAAGCCCTGGGGTGTGGGGCCGGAGGGCTGTCGGCAGGAGGGCCTCCAGCCACACGCCGGTGAACAGGAGTGAGGCCCTGGAACCCACCTGAAAGAAGGAAGCTACCTAATCATCTCTCACGAAGGCGAATCTGACGCGGAGAACCAAGCCTCCAAAGTCCAACTGCGTGTTTTCGTTACAGAAATAGGAAGCAAACGGTATCACCCACAGGATTATTCACCTTTTGCTGCTGTAAGTGGCAAGCAGTGACTAGAATTCAGAAAAGTTTCCCTGGAGAGAACGGACGGCAAGTACCAAGGCCCTAAGTTCCAGCCCCAAGACGGGCAGCCCAGGAAGTGTTTTCTGTCCCGGCCAGCGCACCGCAGCCGGGCGGGCGGCCGGGACCTGCTGGGGTTGAGTCACAGGTGGTTTCGACACAGACATGAGGGACCTGAGCAGCGCACACAACGCAGGGGCACGCGCAGGCAGGACCCACCCACCTGCGCCGCCACTCGAGACCCGGGAAACAGAACAGCCAAAGCAACAAGGACGGGATGTAAGAACGTGCAGGAAAAGTTCAGAAGAGGGGAGGCAAGGGTGATGTGTACTGGAAGGAACGTCTGCTGCAGCGCAGCACACAGCAGTGAGGCCAGGCCACGCCTGCCAGAACCACCAGCCAGCCCTTCTTTGTTTGCAGTGTAAAGTTTGATGCCATGTTCCACGACGTTGTTCCCACGTTCTAGTAAAATAGATAAAATCAGGCCCTCTGGTCTGGGTATGTTTTACAGACTTCTCAAGGGAGCTGACTTTGCGGGGGGGGGGGGGTGACGGGGCCCCTGGCACGGCCACCAGGACAGAACAAGACAGCCTGGGCCCAAGGCAGCCCATCTGCCCACAGCGCCCCAGATGGACGGTTTCACTGCGTTTTCCAACAAACGTCTGTATTTTCACCTCACTTTCAACGTGAATTCTGTTCTTGAAAGTATATACCCACAGCTCTCTACGTAAATTAACTACTACAGTTTCACAGTGATCTTAAAATACCACTTGTATGTAAGAGCGTGGAATAAAAAGGACTAGAGAAATGCCAGTTACTTGTTTCAGGAGAAATTGAGGACACACACTTAAGGATGTCAGTTTCCCACACTTTGTCTCGAGTGTAGTTTTATCAAAGGAACACATACCGATGTGTTATCATGCAGGTGAAACACGTACTTTCAACTCTGTGCTCATGATCGGTTTTTATTAAATGCCAGAGAGACCGGAAGCCTGTGGGGCAGCTGAGATGATGACGCACAACACCTCTCAGCGAGGGAAATCGACAGCCGCTCGTGATCTGGCTTGCGCTGCTCAACCTCAGGGAGTAAAATCTCTTCTGGGGAGCTGAGGACAGCCTGAGAGTTCTTAGTGTGGCAAAGACTCACAAAGACGGTTCTCAGCGACGCTCAGACGGGCCCACAGCACCAGAGAACGTCTGCCTGGACTAGGCTCCAACCACGCAGCCTCGCGAGACCGCAGCTCAAAGCCCCCGGGCCCTGGCCGCCTGTTATGCGGCCCCCTACCCCGCTGCTCGCAGCTCCAGGGGACACGGCCTCGCGCCCACCTGCTGGGCGGCCCGGGATGGGGTAGGGGGGAAGTCAGGTGCTAACAGGGCAGGGGTCAGTTTTTAGTGACAAAAGGCGCGGCCCACAGAGTCCTCGTTTTAGGACAGAGGACATCCACTTCATCCTTAATCTATTCCAGATCTCACTGCTTTCCTTTTAGAAGTAATTTGATATGAAAAAAAAGGAAAACATCGTTTGAGCTACAGCAGCTATGACATTCGAGAGAGAGAGACAGAGACAGAGAGCGAGCGAGTGAGAGAGCAAACGACCATCTTGGCCCACACCAGAGGCTGCGTCCTGGCGGTCTTTTTACCACAGCACGTTCGTAAGGTTCATATCTCACTTAAAAAGCAGAAAAACGATGTCAATTCTTGGTAAAAACTGTGTGGGGCAAAGGAAGCACTTGTACAAAAGCTGGGAAGTGTTTTATTGCAGGTGTTTTCATTCACAACGTCAGTGAGGCCAACCCTCCCCGGCCACGAGGGGGCCACATCCTGTCTCATAAACCAGTCAAGTCACACCCCAGACGTGTTCACATTACTCTCTTTTTTAGTACCTGGGGGTTCGCTTTGGCTAGATTTTCTATTTTAACCCATGCTTCTTCTCGTTCTTTCATTTTTAGCTTCTCTCTGAAAAATAGTAAAATGTTGTTGGTGTTAGAGAAACGAATCAAATTCAGGAAAACATTTGGGGGGAAACACGGACATGGCCAGCAACGCAACCCTGATTTTTCCTCCGTCACTGTCTGGTCTGTTCCATGCAGGTCACAGCGGTGGTCACAAGGTACGCATTAGGGGCTGGGGGTTAACAGATACACACTACTGCGTCTAAGATAGATAAACAAGGACCGACTGTACAGCACAGGGAACTACATTCGACTTCTTGTCATAACCTGTAACAGAAAAGGACCTGAATGTGTATACGTGTGTATGTCTACGTAAAACTGAATCACTTTGCTGTATGCCGAAACTAACATTGTTAATCAACTAAGCATCGATAAAAAATTAAAAAAAAAACAACAAAAAAGCAAGGTATGTAACAGGAAAAAAAAAATGAAAAAAAGCAGCCAGGACTTAGAGAAAAGAGTTAAAAATATAAAGATGGCAAGACTGTGGCCGGCCCAGGAATCTGTTCTCAGGAGCACCAGAACGAGTGCGTCTCTGTCCCCTCCTCCCTCGTTTTCCTGCTTTGTCACAGGACGCACATCACCTGGACGGGAAGGCTGCGTGTCCAGGGAAAGTGAGCCGACTCCGCAGTGGGAAGGGACCAGGGGAACAGAAGTCCCGGCTCTGGCATCTGGACAAGGCGCAGCCCACGGGGCCCGGCTGTCAGAGCCTCGCCAGTGAGGCACGTGACCTGCAGTGACTCACTTATCATGGACCCAACTCTTTTTTTTAAAATCCAGAAGTGCAAATGATCTTTAAGGTCCCTTTCAGAGTGTGATGTTCCATGAGGGAGGTCCTGCCATCAGAAAGGCCCGGTGGTCACTGCCTCATGTCTGAACCCTGCAGTTGGCGGGGGCGGTAACGGGCCAGGCCACCGGCAGGTGGAATGAGGTCACCGAGCGGCTCCGACGCCCCCGCTCTAGACCTGCCGTGGTCTCTCACACTCTCCTTGTCACCCATGCTTCACTGTATCAGCTCTCCATGCTGCCTAGAATGTCAGCCCCATGAGTGCAAGGATTTCTGTTTGTTTGTTGTGTTGCCAGAACCTAAAACGGGCCTGGCATCTAGGTCAGCACATGCTGTGTAAGGAATGGGCATGGCCCTCGTCACACATGTGCTGTGACCTGACCTACATCGTGTGGCTCGTCCACCCCAGGCAGCTTCAAGTGACCAGCACAGAATCGACTCTGTGTAGTCCATATGGACCCTGAGGGCGTGATTCTGATCATTAATGAGTCACACGGCTCAGCACAGCCCAGGGTCAGTCATCTAGAAGGATCCCGCACAGCCTGAAAGCAGGGCCCTGATTTTGTGCAGGACTCGGGTGCCAGACTCTGGAGGAGGCCTGTCTTCATGGAGATGGACAAATGAGAACAGTGAAGCCACGCTGGATGGAGACTCCTGCTCTCTCATAGGAACCTTACAGGACAAATCCAAATTCCTGCCTTATCGACATGAAACATGACTACACATTATTGCCTTTAAGTATCCTGAGGTGCAAAAAGCCTGAAAGTTCAATTCCTGACAACACGTGTGCCTTCTGCAGCGCTGACGAAGCCAGCAGCACCATGGAGAGAAGCGCTGACTTGGAACACGTGCTCTTTGAAAATAAGTTCTCGTCACAAAGGTTCCATTGGCTTTCCAAGTATGGAAGGGCTGATTTTGCTTTAAAGTGAAGAATTAGTTTTTAGGGCAAACCGATGGGAGAGCTTTATTCAGGACTCAGGGGGAAAAAATCCTTGAAAGAATAACTTCTGAAAGGAGCGACTCACTTCAGTTTCTCTGCTTTGAACTGCTGGGTGCAGTCATCGAACAGCTTCTGGTTCATCTCCATGAAGAGTTTCAGTGCGTTGTATATCAAGCCGTGTATCGTCCTGAAACGGAAGCTCTGTGTTGACACCTCCCCACCGGCTCCTGACCCTCCTGGCCGCAGCTGCTCCCCCTCCAAGCCCATCGGGCTGTTTCAACAGCCGGGCTGTTTCAACAGCCTGCCTGCACCTCGCGAGCCTCCCGAGCCTTAGAGGTAACGCCTGTTACTTCTGACTCGTTCGTTTTCCTAGAGACAGCCACACCGTCCGCCGAGCTCAGCGCTGGCGGGCTGGCTGTGGCAGCCCAAAGCCACCCTACTCAGAAAACGAATAAAAAATGCTGAGACTCGAATGAACACGGTTAAGGCAAACTTGATTACATAGCGGACAACAACGGAAACCTTTTCTTCCTACAAATGTCAGCTTTCTCTCACTCTTCCTCACTGAGCCCCGAGGACGTGCAGTGACCTTCCACGACTCTGGAGGGAACTTAAGAGGGGCCGGGGCCAGGATTTGGGAGTGAGGCAACATGCCCAGAGCGGCCTGACCCAGGTGAGGAGGCAAACAAGAGGCCAAGACACAATGCACACTCCTGCCTGACTGCAGCCCACGGAGAAGTCAGTGCTCTAACTGACATCCAGACTCACACTCAGCCCTAACCGGCGCACCAGCAGAACATGGCAAGCCCCTGGGCGCACAGCCCGACGCGGCTGCTGGGCCTTACTTGTTCCAGTGGGTCTTGGAGTTGCGGTACAGAGACGGGAACATGATGGGCAGGATCCGGGCTGCATTGTCGCTGATCAGGCTCATGATGTACTCGTTGTTCCAGTAGTACAGTGCGCGCTCCGCCACCTGGGGACAGCACCCGCCTGCGTGTGACGCCTGCGTGCCCGGCTAGCGCCCGCCACACGCACACGCGGGAGGGGGCAACGAACTGCACTGGACTGGAAAATCATTATTATTTTTACAGATTCAAAGTACCCTAGACTGTAACCTTGAAGGGTCTTCAGCAAAGAGGCAGATGACCTCTTGTGTGTCAAGATCACGATCACTCATTTATCCACGACTCCAGCAAACATCTCTGCTGGACGTGGGCTGGATGCCGAGGGACAAGCCAGATGAGCTCACCCGCCCCTGCCGCAAGCTATCCTCCCCACCCATCCCCCACCTGCCTGTTAGGTGTCTACACCACAGGCAGTGCCGCCTGGCCCTGAGGGTTCCGCAGTGAACCAGGAGAGGCAGACCTCCATGTCTCTGTGGAGCTTACACTCCATGGCTACCCAAGTGATGGGCGGGCTGTTTGACTTGTAAGTGCTAAGTCCTGTGGCGAACAGCAGCAGGGTAGGGAGGGAGTGTGTGGAAACGTGGCTTTGATTTAAAACTGGTGGTATGGGGAGGGGATAGCTCAGTGGTAGAGCACATGCTTAGCATGCAGGAGGTCCTGGGTTCCATCCCTAGCACTGCCATTAATAATGATAATAATAAAACAAAATAGTCAGTGGTGGTGGAGCATGTCTGCGCAGAGGGTCCCCGGGGAGGGGCGTGAGATGACAGCAGAGTGAGTAACCCGGGGGCAGCGGAGGCCGCCAGGTTACACAGGAAGCAACACAGGACCAGCCACACACTGTGACCCACCCCCTCCAAAGGGACCCCCGAGGCGAGCCCCCGGCCCGGCCCGTACCTGGAAGTGGGGGCTGGAGACGCACTTGGCCAGCTGCCGGAAGAGGGGCTCCATGATCTTCACAAACTCCGACGGCTCGATGACGTCCAGGATCTCCTCCAGCTCATTCAGGAACATGACCTCCTTTGGACTGTGAGTCTTGGGCCAGTACTTGAGAAGCGCCATGACCACCTGCGGGAGGGACAGCAGAGCGTGAGGCCGCGCCTTTGCTGAGGGGTCCTCTCGGCAAGGACAGGGGAAGTGGAGCTTTTTCCTTGCAGAAGGAACAGTGACTCAGTAATTAGGACGCGGGTTTGGGTTTTTTTTTAATTAGAGAGGTAGGCCTAATACTGTGTGCTTCAGAACCACAATTTTAATTTACGTGATCCCCTCTGACGAACCACAATTTCAGTGAGAGTCAGTTTCTTTAAAAAAAAAAAAAAAAAGACAGGAAAAAGGCAGCTAGGCGAGCTCGGAGAGAACAGGACGAGCGGAGAGACACAGAGGTGAGGGTCCACACGCGCCCCGGCGCGGGCTGGCTCTGCGGCGCGGGCTGGCGGCACACGCGCACCGCACACTCTGCTTCTCTCTCAGGCTAACCGGCCGCTCAGGTGTGTTCACACACCCACACACACAGAGTGTGTGTGCACACAGTGCTTTCAATTGTGCTAAAACACACCCAAAAGAGAGACGTAAAGCCAACTGATGTTGGTGGCAAAC
Organism: Camelus bactrianus; assembly: GCF_048773025.1. NCBI lineage: Eukaryota > Metazoa > Chordata > Mammalia > Artiodactyla > Camelidae > Camelus > Camelus bactrianus. The sequence continues at coordinate 3,348,649 of NC_133544.1, forward strand.
CCTCTGTGCGTGGCGTGGCTGGTGCCCCCGAGCCCTCCTCAAAGAGGGGCTGCCGAGAAGACACTGTTACTAAACCCATGCAGGGGCCTGAGGAGAGCCAGCCGGCAGTGAGTGGGTGGCAGCCCGGCCCCAGCTAGGACCCCCCATCCCTGTGAGACACGTCCAGCCGGGCGGCCACAGCTCCTAGGGGTGAGCGCCGGGCGTCCCGTTCCTGGCCCGTCACACCGCAGACCATGAGTCTCTGCCTTTCTTTACCATGTTCCTGCAGCCCCCAGACTTCCTCCCACAACCAAATCAGTAAAGGCTGTTCACCCCAAACACCAGATTTGGAATGCAGATTAGAACTTCTCCTAGACTGGAGCTACCTTAAGTCTAAGCCAGCACAACGATCCAAACACTTCTGTGCGGGTACGTAAAGCACACACACACTTGCACACGTAACCACAACGGCCACCTGGCACTCAGAGCAGCCGCTGAGCCTTGTCGCAGCGATGTCTGGAACCACCACCGGCCAAGCAGCAGGACTGTGGCGCACGTCACCGCGAACTCCCGACTCTTGGGTGGGCTGGTGGTCCCCACTCGGTGGTCGCCTCCAGCCCCGCAGATCACACCACTCTGCTTACAGGCCGGCCTGTTAGCCCTCATGTGGTTAAAAACAAGGGGCTTTTGAACAATATCTGTTAATAGCAAACTGCTTTTGATGCTTTTGGTCTTTAGGCTCCTGGATAATCTTTTATGATATTATTACACTTTATAAAACTCCAAAATTTATTTAAAAAGTGCTCTGAGTTTGGAAGTATGATGTAAAAATTTAAAACACAAATGTCTTTAAAAAGGAATTATTTTAAAAAATGCATCATTTAATGATTTTCCTCCTATTTTTTGCTAAAATCATGTAACAGACACGAGTGTCTACTATACTCTGCGTTCTGAAACCACTGCTAAGAGAGAGCAGAGGCAAATCGCTTCACAGGTCTCTCATTCCTTGTCATTTGGCAAATGGAGTTTTATTAGAAGAAATACGTTAACTTGTGAGCTACAGGACCAACTGATGCAGCTGTTCGTGTCTCTGGAAAGGGATTACTTCCGGTATCGGTGTCACGTGCTGGGCTAACTCTGCATGCTGTCTGGAGTGACCTATGACCAATCCCCAACCGTCTCAGGCTTCTGTGGGTGACAGAGGCATTTTGCACAAGTGGGTGTCTGCTGGGGGTGCTCATCTGAGCCAACCACGTTGCTGGCTGCTGGGGGCACGACCCTGAGCTTTCCTGGGGGAACTCAATGGGCTGCCCGCCCCCTGGAGAGGGCTGGGGAGGGCAGGCAGCCCCGCCGGGCACCCTGGGGAGCCCCGCTCCATCCTGGAGGTCTTGGAATACCAGGGAAAAGAGCTCCCACCAGGCCACGGGTGAAACTCCGTCCCCTTAACAAGACAGGTGGGCCGGAGCGGAAGATGATTTTACCTCCCTCTGCTCTTTGATGAGCTTCTGACCCTCTTATAACAACAGTGCACATGCTCCCCATGACCAGAAAGCACTGTACAGGTTTCAAATAAAAATATTAATCACAGATTATAAATGGGAGCAACAAACGTCTCTTAAATGGAGCAGACTTTAAAATCTCCTGAGCCTGAGGGGAGGATATAGCTCCACGGTAGAGCGTGGGCTCAGCATGCTCCAGGTCTTGGGTTCAACCCCCAGTACCTCCATTAAGAAAAAAAAATACATAAATAAAACAAAAACTCCAGAGCCAAACGTGCACTGACTCGGGGGCGCCATGGGTGCAGAGCTGCGGGACACACGCGGACGCTGAGCTCCCTCCCTGGTGTTTACACCACTGTCTCACGCGACATGTGCTCTACGCCCAAGTGAGACAAACTGGCCGTTGAATTTTCATGGTACGTGAATTTCAAAGGAAGGGATTTACTGAGGCCAGGGTCTGAATATTTTTAATGCACAGAAAATGAAATCCTCCTGTGGTCAAGAGTCCTAGTGTATTATCTGGGTTACAGGAAACTAAGAAACGAAGCGGTTCTGGGTGGAAATACTGAGGATGGGTGTGTGGGGGCTTGAAGCAGCTTTTTGCTCGTGCCAAGTCAGAGACCTCTGCCTACTATTTCAGCCAGAAGGGCCCAAGCAAAGCCAGTACACCGTCTCCTGCCTTCTTTCAGACAACTGCAGTTAGAGGCTCTCGCTCCTGCAAAGCTGTATTAGCTGCATGAATGCGGATTCATATGCTTTATCAGCCTTCAGGCCACTTTCAGCTGAAAGAGAGGAGCTGGGCTCGCTCCTGGGCCAGGCCGGAGCGGCACTAGGACGAGGCTCCCACGGACACGGCGGGGACGGGGACGCGCAGGGGTGGCCGGCGGGAGGAGCCCTAGTCTGTGGCGAAGGCAGAGTGATGCTCGGCGAACTCTCCAGCCTCTGGAGAGTATGAGAAATACGCACAGAGAAAAATCGTGGAAGAAAACCGCACACTCCTCTTTCTGTATTTTTCTCCCCCTTTTTATTATTGAAGCAGGAAAAGGGCGGCGTGCGTGTTAGGATTTCTTCACATGGTACTTTCTCCAGTGAAAACTCTCACCCTTCCGCTTGGAGAAGGCCTTCAAATACAGACAGGACTCAGGACGTGTCACCACTGGAGAGATGCTCAAAAGGCTTTTTGTTTCTTATCCGTGCCACGTCATTTTTCTTTCCCTATCTGAACGTGTCTTCAGTTTAGTCAAGGAGGATAAAATAACATACCCTCACCCCAGGCTGGAGTAAACACTGTGTGTGACCCTGAGGTCTGAAGACGTGGTGCATCTCCTTGGGGGATTCCAGAATGCTGGACAGGAGGAGACCCCAGGGAGGGTGCAGGGCAGCCCCGGTCACCTCCATGGCAGTAGCTGAGGGATGGGACCAGGGGCTTTCAGGCTTTCCCTGAATTTGTGGGTGAGATGGGGAGACCCACATGGAGAATTTAAAAGCTCAAAAGAAAGCAGAGATCAGAAGCAGTTTAATTCAAGAATACAATATTAAGAATTTCTTTTTTTTTTACTATAAAAATTACCATCTCACAAGAAAACTGTGAAAAACTATGAAGGGGAGGGAAGACTCAGGAATTAACAGTATTTACCTTTTCTAGTCCAACAACGACTTTTAAAAGAGTGTTCAAACATTTAAACTGGCACCTAATACTTTTTGCTTTGTTACTGGCTCTGTTTTTACTTGATTAAAGAAAACTCAATTAAAAAATGAATTTAAAGATATTTCTCCAAAGAAGAAACACAAATGGCTGACACACACGTGTACAGATGCCCACCACCACCAGTGACTGGGGAACTGCAAGTCAAAACCCACAGGGAGTGGCCACTCCACACTCACTAGCACAGCCGTCGCCAGACACATGGAAAACAGCAAGTGCCGGCGAGGGTGGGGGCGCTGGAAGCCCTGTGCACCGCGGCTGCGGGTGCGAGGCGCTGCGGCTGCTGCGGCCGCTGGGGCTGCGAGGCGCTGCGGCTGCTGCGGGAACCCGTCCGCACTTCCTCGAAAAGCTAGCACAGAGCTACCACACACACGACTCGGCAGTCCCACTCCTGGGTACACACCCAAAGGAACGGAGAGCAGGGACATAAAGGAACATCTGCACACACGTGCTCGTACAGTACCACTCAGGACAGCCCAAATGGGGCCCCGCACGATGGGATACTGTTCAGTCATAGCAAGAAACGACGTTCTGGCACACGGGGCGAAACGCATGGACCCTGAGGACGTTGTGCTGAGTGAAATGAGCCAGTCACAAAAAGGACAGATCGTGTAGATCCCACTCACGTAGGTCCCCGGTAAGATTCGGAGACAGAAAGGACCTGAGAGGCCACTGGTGGGCAGGCAGGGGGGCAAGGGGGGCTAGAACTTAACAGAGACAGAGTTGCTGTTCGGGGCAATGACCAAGTCTTAGAAACAGTGGGGACAGCTGCATGTTATGAATGTAATTAATGCTGATGAATCGTACACTTAAAACAGTAAAGCTTACGTTACACAGGATATTTCACCACATTTAAGCAGCAGCATGATACACCCAAAGCCACGCAGTGGTACGTGTTAAGTGGGTGTGTTATGTGGCACGTGAGGCACATCTCACGAAAGCTGTTAACAGAGAGCGCATCCAGCGCTTCACCCGGCACCTGACATGGCCGACTTCGTAAATCTGGGCTACAGCAGCCTTTCTGTTCTTAGTAAAGATAAAATGACAAGCAACTTAGAAATCTAAGCACTGACTGGTAGCACTCTAATGTTCATTTATGATGCAATGACCAGACAATAGTTACACTCTAGCTTGGAAGGAATTTTCAAGACAGTAGAACCTCTTTAGTGTAAGTGCTTGAGTCCTCACTACAGAAAATACGCTGCGAAACCAAGCACCAGGGACACATTAACCCGCATGTGCCTCAGCAGCCTCTCTGCTCAAGGAGTAAAACGCAGGAGGGGGCGAGATGGCATCTTGTTACCTAAAATACTCACTGCAACGATGAACTTGACACTGAAATGACTGTAGCTTAAGCCGTTGTGACACAGGAATGAGCTGGGCCTGGATTTTTAGTGTTACAACAGCTACTTGTCCAAGCAGTCAGACCGTGACCCTGACACCCAAGGAGATACACTCCCCACCCCAGGGCCCGGGCAGAGAGGGCGCACTTACTGGTTCAGTGAGGGTGCTGTCCTTTTCTAGAAACTGCACGACACAGTACGCCAGCTACGGGAAGAGGAGACAGAGCATTAATGTTCCATTTTAACAAGGAAATGCTGGGTCGCTGGTAGATGCCGTCCTTCGAGGAGACAGGGCCAGATGTGTGTGCCCCCCGCGAGGTGGGCATGAGTTCCCCCACAGGCCCTGCGGAGGCCCTGCGTGTGACTCAGGAGGACCCCAGGACCAGCGTGCACAGACCATCTGTAAAGGGAACACGGGAAAGCTGGAAAACCAAGGGACAGTCCTTTAGACCAACACAACAGGTCAGCCGGGCGGGTGGGGACTTCTCTGGCCTTTGTGGAGATGGTAATAGACAAGTAATGTAACTGCTGGGAAAAAAAAATTAAAATCGGTTTCTATCTTATATCCCTAAACTCTTAATTTCTAAGATAGAACAACTAACAGATAACAAACTGGCTGAATGTAAAGATGTTACCAGCTCACAGCAGTCAGAGCAAAATCTCTAAGCAAAACAGCTTCCAGGAAGCCAGTGTCCTCAGAATCACGTAAAGAACACGCGTTCTGTTGCTGACCCCACAGGCAGACTCCCCGAGGGGGCTTCCTGGTTCGTGGATCCGGACACGGGCTGGTGCCCGGCCCGCGAGCACTGACGAGAGAAGCGACACCCGCCCGCAGTGAAGGGGGCTGTCTCCCTAAACCTTCTCTGTGTTGCCGTCAGTGCAGCGTCAGTCCTGTCTACGCAGAAGGCAGAAGAGTAAGAGGAAGGAAGGACCAGATCTCCTTGGTAAACGTGGCTGACCAACCGGCTAGAAACCACTTACGGACAAGTTTCCAGTATAACTGTAAACAGATTTTCACAGAGTTAAAAACGCCCACAGCTTAAAAAACAAAACAAAACTTTTTCTTAAGCCTGTTATTGGCCACAGACATACAGAATTTTTCTCTAATGCCCTAGATTTTAAATTACACTACAGGGGACTTTCCTGAGAAGTCTTCCTCGACTCCTTCATCGAGTTGGCCATTCCCTTCCTGATGCTTAAAAGTAACTTTGAAATTTTCCGTTCCTGAGATTTTTGATTTTTCTTAAAAGGCATCTCCCTTTAACTCTTCTTCCTTTCATCATCACCAGAACCCTGACACCTCAGTCCACCATGTGACGTAAGAAAGCAAACACCCCCAACTAAGGGGCTGGTGTTCAGCGTCTCAGCGTCTCAGCTCACTGATGTCCAAGCAGAGATGACCGAGCTCCCCCTGCCCGACATCACGAGAGGAGCCCCTACTTACCTGAGGATGGTAGACGCTCAGAGACTTCACTTTGTGCAAAGGTAATAACACCTTCAGTAAGAAAATCTTGTGCTCTTCTTTTAGTGGTAAGGCAAATCCATTAATTATACTGTGAAAACAGAATTGATTCAAAGTTTATTCAAACTATTTACAAATTCCAGATTAAAAAATCTATCTTGCTGTTTTTCGTTCAGTTTTTGTTTTTAGCATGAAACCCAGCAAGCAAAGGATGTGTGTCAGAAAAAAGGAGGGAGGACATCAGGAGAAAGTAAGAGGTCGTTAAATACTTTTGAGGAAGCAGCATCATTTTTATCTTTGTAACTACAGGGTAATTTTTAAAGTTCTGAGTTTACAGGGCGCTGTCTGGAACTGCAGGAGTCTCTGGGGGCAAACCTCCTTCCTTGGACGGAGACACGGAGACCAGATGGCTTGGCTGGGACGTCAGCATCTTCTCCATCTCTGGGGACTCCCACTTCCCCAAACAAAACATCGTATCTTGGGTTGGTACTGTTTCCCTGTCAAAGATTTCAGTCTTTCCACGTTTGCACGTAGACTGAAGCACCTCAGATGCCGGGATGTGTACCGGCACCCTCATGGATTATGTCCAAGCCCCTGTTTAAGTGCTGTCATGGTAGAGAGGAATGCTGCCCCAGTACTCTCCTGCCAGCAGAACGGTCTGAGTGGGCAGAATGGACACTGTTTCAAAATCAACAAGAAACTGGGTCCCTTACTCCGAACCTCCAAACTGAAGTTCTGTCTGTAACATCAGGTAGTTGATCTATTTGGATTTATACTCAGGCAAGTTCCCGAGAGCCACAGAGGCAATCAGAGTGATTTCTAAACTGGTCCCGCACTGCTCAATTGCGGGCGTGTGGCGCTGCAGGCAGGGTTAGTCTACGTGGCCATCGGGGACCACGTGGGGGTAAAACAGTCTGTCCTGGGAGTGGAGGACCACGGAGCCCCTGTGCCCAGAGTGGCAGGCTGTCCGGACCCTTTACTCAGCTCGCCCTGGCCTGGCAACTACCTCGGACGCGAGTGTGATTATCGTCCCACTTTACAGCGAGGGAAACGGAAGGTGAGGGTGGTTAAGGCCGTACAGGGAAGCAGGGAAGGCTCCTACTCCAGCACTCACTACGTCCTGCTGGGAGACAGAAACCCAGAGTGCATGGAGACCGGTCCGGTTCTCCACGCGGACTGACGGTCGTTGGACATGGCGGCTGACTCAGCGAGGAGAGTCTGAACTCCTGGACCACACGTCCACCAGATGACAACAGATTCCTTTGAAAAGCTGACTGTGCTCAAACCGTCCTGGGAGTTGCCAGGTCAGATGAGAGTACAGTCTCCTTCCCACAGGGCCCCTCAGATCCTTTAGCTACTAAGGTGCACTGAACCCCAAGCAAGGTGTTGGGGAAAAATCACTTCCAAGCTCATTCAGCCGTGGAGCCCCAGGGAACTCTGGGAACCAGGAGTCAGGAGGTCTGATATAAAACCTACAGGTCATCGATTAAAAAAAAATGATAGCAGGTCCTGGGTTCAACCCCTAGTCCCTCCACTAAAAAATAAATAAGTTAATAAAAACCTAATTACCCCCCCAAAATTTTTTAAAAATTAAAAAAATGATAGCAAGAACTCTATTTCTATTAAGATGAGATTTTTGAAATTATTATTATTTTATAAATATACATAAGAAAAATGTATAAAATCAAAGTGATTTGAAATATTAGCACTTAATACCCTAAGGTACAATAAACGATCTATTCTTTTAAGTGTCAAACATAAACCTTTTTAATGTAACTATTTTTAACACTGCTCTTGAGGAAATAATTGAAATTGTTTCCATAGTAATGCTACTGAGGTATAAGAAAGAGAATCTACACATGGAATCACGAACCCGAGAGACTTGTCAGTTAGCATGTTCTGAGTCAAGAGCTGGCACTAAGTGAGCTCTTATTTAAGGTCTTTTTGAGAACGGTTTAAACTGCCTTCCTTTGGGGAGGGGTGGGTTGAACACAACAAGCTGGATCATTTCAGCATAAATTCCATCTAAGGCCACTCACTACCAGCAAAGAGAGATGACTTACCTTCCCAATATTTCCAGTAATTCTGCTATGCCATTGTGATGCTCTGTTTCATAAATAAATCTAGAAAAAGCAATTTGTCACTTAGAATTAGACACTGAAATAATGACTCGAAAAGACTAGAAAACACGCAGCTGGGCAACACCAAGCTCTTCCTCTGTGAAAACTGGTCCTGGGGACCCCGCCGATCATCACCGAAGAGAGTCCGCACAGCCTGGACGCGCAGACACTCGGAGGGACGGGAGGGTGGGCATGCTCGAGTCTCTCCCGAATGTTTTATGTTCAAAGTTTCAAATGCAGAAACGTGGAAAGATTTTTACAGCTGAGCACTGCATTCAACCTCCCAGATCTGCGGGCGGACAGTGTGCTGTGTGCTTTATGACACACACACCCTCCATCCACCCCAACCGATCTGCTGCTTTGCCCAGTCCCACCTGCGCTGACTTCGTACTCACTTCTGAAGCCTCCAATATTGGCGCAGTCTGCAGAGGGACAAGCTCCCTCCCTCTCCCTGGCCCCAGGCTCTCCCTGCACTGTCTCCAGGGCGGTCCTCTTAGCACTACTACCCCCGCCTTGGGGCTCAAGGCCTTGGGGCTCGATGCGCGTCCCCCAGAAGCTGCCCCCCCACCCATCGCGTGCCCCCTGGGGCTCCCAGCACCCGCAGCCGTGTCATCTGAGGATGGGGACGAGGACTCATCATCACCGTATCCTGGGCGCTAGGACTGCCCCTGGCATCTGTCCAATACCTGAAACACATCTGCTGACTAAACTAGGGCCGCGAGAGGGAACAGGAACAGGGAACAGGGAAGGTCTGCTCTGCAAGGGCCCCTGGGGACCAGCGGCTCCCACCCCACCTTGTGCGCTCTGCCTGACCCAGAGGCTTCCGACAAGGGTCCTGCCTATCAGATGAACTACTGGTTTAGAGACAGTTCTGAGCCGAAAATTAGAGTTTGTGATGATTAAAAAACTTCACTGCCCTTGTCTGACACGAATAGATTAGTGCCCGTAAGGTCAAATGCCCAGGTGTGAGAAATTGACAACATTGTAAACTGACTGAAAAAAAAAAAAAAGCCTAGTGCGAAGCCGGGATAGGGCCCGGTTTCCACATTCTCCAATGACCCAGCCCTAAAGGAGGTTTTGACAAATTGTTAAAAACAAGGGCAGGGGGCTGGAGGGGGAGAGAACAAAGGCCTGTGACCTGGCGCAGGTGGCTCGCAGGCTGGCGGGCAAGGTGGACGCGAGGCTTGGACACCAGCTTAGGCCAATTCGATTCGAGCTGACAGGCATCAGGGGTCAGAAGCCCCAGAAGCAAAACACGGTGACCACGCACAGAGCCGAGGCAGGGAGGTGCCATGACGATCACGGCTGCTGGGGTGGCAGGAACAAGGGCACGGGCCCCGCTGCGGGTGGGGCAGCCCCATGCCAGCCCGGGACCCGGGCGCCTGCCGCTGCCCTTGCCCTGAGATGGAGAGCTGGCCTGGTTGGGGGGGGGGTCCGGCCCCTACGGGGTCAACACATTAGTTTACAAAATTCAGCCTGAGGTTCCCTCTGCTCCCCTCGTTTTATCTAAAATGTGGCACCTGGAGGGCTGTGCGGCAGCAGGCGGGGGCTCCTGCAGGCATGGGCTGTGCCCCCCACCCCGCACCACCTGTGATCTCTTCCACCAGCTCTGACGCTTAAAAGAAGGATGACCTTTAGCTAGAATCAACTTTGTTTTCCTAAACCAACATCACTAAATTCTTAGTTTCTGATTATTCTAACACCATTTGAAGTAGGCAGAGAAAAGAGAAAGCAAGTGTAATTCCTCTTCTTCCTTCTCCGGGGGCAACAAGAAAGCTGGTGCAGGACGAGAGGGCGCCACAAAGATCCAGACATAGGAGGACACCAGTCTCCCTCTCGAGGACTCTCCACAACCTGAGCGGGAACCTGCCGCCCGTCATGGACGGTCTCCTGAATGACACCACCAACTCCTCCCTCCCCGAGGCTGTGTCCTGCGCCCCCCACGAAGAGGCAGAAGCCACCCCGCCTGGAGCTGGGCTGCCCTCAGCACCGGGACTCGTTCTGACCGATACAGAGGGAAGGAGTCAGGCTGCCCAGGCCTGGGCCCTCCTGGACCCGCATGGCACCAACAGTCCCTGGAGCCTGGGGCAGGTCACAGGATGTGAGACATAACAAGGTAGATTTAAGCCCCCAAGCCATGGGGGGAGGGGGGCTGCGGCAGAGAGAAGGAAGCCCGGCTCCACCCGCCCCGCACCGCCAGGCAGGCCCCACTGCTGGCCAGAGCGCCGCTCAGCTCACCCACGGGGAAGCTGACCAGGTGAGAGGCCACAGAAAACAGCAGCATTCACACCGACAGTGCCAGCAGGGTGAACCAAACGCGCCTGAAGCACAGTCTTAAAGACGCAGCCGCACGCCGGGGAGCACACGGGAGCGCCGCTCCTGAGGCCCTTCTCAGCTCTCCTCACTGAGCTGGAGGGGGCGGTGCCAAAGGCGGAGGCCCAGGCCGGCCGTGGGAGCCACAGAACCCGCTTCCTTCTGGCCGTGTATGTCAGGACGAGTTGTTACGGAGAAGACCACTGAGAACAGAGGGCAACAGCACACACTCTGGCCCTGAGAGCTCAGCGGGGGCCCAGCCAGACTCTGTGATAACTTCTGAACGAAACCTGTTGAGGTATTTCAGCTATGAAGTCATACTTCCTCAAGGTACGAGGCATCTCCATCTTTCAGCCGTGCTGGCTGGCGGTTCGGAACAAGGCCTCGTGCGCGGGAGTGCGCCTGCCTCAGGCAGGGCCCTGACTCTGGCCTTGGAGACGGGAACTAAGGGCCCCATTCTCTGCTGAGTGAACAGTATGCTGTGTTTGGACAGCGAGAACATCAGTCTGGGGACGGGCTTGTTAGAATGGGGACACCCAGGAAACATGACGCCGCCCCCATGGTGGTGTGTCCAGCCAGGGCTCGTCAGGCGAGCAGCATGTGGGGAGCTTGGGGGGAGCTGAAGGGACGCCACACCCTAGCCGGATGGCTCTGGGGGCTCTGGCCTGAGATGCTGCACGGAGTGCAGGGGGAGGGGAGGCGCTGGGCCCTGACGGCTGTGGGTGGGTACCCCCAGGGCGGGATGTCTGTTGGCCTCAGCTGTAGAACCCCATTTACTGTCCACCCTCTTCTTTTCCCTGCTTGGTCATGGCAACTAAGACGGCTCCTGCTGGGCCTGCCCACAGTGCCCTGGTGATGCTTCCGGGCCACCCTCTCCCCGCTGCAGGCACCTGCACCATCACCTGCCCCTTCCCTGCGGGGATCAGTCATTGACAGAGAAGGCCTGGAGTCGGGGGCCTTTGAGGCAAGCTGTCCTGAGATGCTGAAACTCAGAGGACACTGCTCAGCATTAAGCTTTGCAGGGATGGAAAGAAATGACACTGACCACTGCATCTCCTGACATCCTGGGAGGCTGGGTGGGGGCTGTGTGACAACCCTCGAGCTGGGGTGGAGAGCAGCCGGGCTGATGGAGAAGCAGTGAGGATGGTCCAGGCTAGGCTGAGTGTGGGGGGAGCCCAGAGCACGAGGGGCCCCCGAGGGTTCGCCCAGTCGCAGGTGTTCAGACCATGAGACTCAGAGAGGGGTTGAGGGCGCAAGGGACCATGGGGCTGGCTGGCAGGGGACATTCTTCCATGAGCCCTGGGCGCCATCCTCCTCCACCGGGACTGCTGGAAGCCCTGCCGCCTCACCCGCCACGGCCAGCGGGTGCACGGTGACTGCTCAGCGGGCATCTCCAAACCTCCATGAAAGTTCCAGGTCTTCTCAAGATGCCCCGCTTCACTCCTCCCTCCTCCCTCCTTCCGTGGAGACTCCGAGGGGAACAAGGAGCAGCATGCGGGGCAGGGAACCTGCTGGCTCTGACTGACCGACTGACCGACTCCTCCACACCCATAGGGACCACACTCAGCATGAGCGGGCATTTGGCAGGGGGAGGGGGAGCCAAAACCAGGGCAGGGTGCGCGAGGCACGGAGTGCGGGCACCCGCAGTGACAAGCAGGCTGCTCAGAAATGGCCGCACCCCCTTGGTCACTTTGCCAAAGGAAGGGGTGGGGGGAGCGTGAAGTGTGAGCACGATTACCACCTGCAGAAAGCAAGGCGTCCCCCCACACTGACTTACCTATAAAATATATTATTTATCTGTTTTCTGATGTAAGCTCTTAAGCCTAAGAATTTCCCATAGATTCTGTGAAGGGTGGTTTTAAGAAAATCTCTCTCTCTCGGATCTTCACTGTCGAACAGTTCTAGAAGCTTCAAGAAGAAAAAGACACTCAGTGACTCAGTATTGTCCCTCTGCAGACTAGAGCTTTTCAGCTACTTTGTCCCTTACCTGCAATACAAACTTCTGATCAATATATTTCTTCGCTATATTAGGCTGGAAATCTGGAGACTCTAAAAATCTTAAGAAAAATTCATAAACAAGCTAGGAGGAAAGAAAAAAACACAATGAGTCAAATAACATGTTTATTAAGTGGAGATTAAAAATATACCGTAAGTTGAATCTTTGTCTGCAAATATTAGCCTTAAAAAGTAAGAGCATGTATCTATAGAAATTATGCCAAATTACAAAGCTTTATTATAACTGATGACAGCAATTGTTGTATTTAGCTAAGAACCACAGACTATACCCTTAAATGGCATTTAAAAAATGACTTCCATGGCTGACGTCACCAGTGCTTGGAGGCCACAGTGCACAGCAGCCACCAGCCTGGCTGGGACCAAATTCCAGGTGGGTTTGCAGCCTGTCACCTTCCAGTGTCCTGGCAGAAAGCCAGGTAGCTAGGAAGGTGGGCCTGCCTGGTGAGCGGATCACAGACATAGTCACCGGGGCTGGGACGTCCCTCCCCCTTCACGAGTGGGCTGCAGGCTGCCATGGTCACAACAGCGTCCCAGACGCCGTGGGAGGGCTGCTCTGCTGCTGAGGTGGCCCCTCCATCTGCTCCCCCTCCAGGTCCTCCCCAGGCTTCCCACCTCCCCGTCTCCCCTCCTTCAGCAGATCTGGACTGTCCGATCGAGCACATGGTCTCAGTGCCTCTTGGGCGTCCTGCCCAATCTCCCTTTCCCCTTACAAATGCACCAGAAGAAGGCTTCAGTCAGCAGGTGAGCCTTGGGGCGCAGAGTGGGCACCCAGTAAGTCTAAGCACTAAAACTGAGAATGTCTGCATGCGTCCTCCGACCTCAATTCAACGGTCGTTTCCACTGAAAACACAGAGACAATTCCATATCTTTGTAGTTTATGTCAAGTGTCCAAACAAACAACCATCAAATGTTCTCTCTTCTGCTGGAACACTTTTCTCGTACGTACAGGTCTGCCAGGTCTATGACACCAGAGCTCAGAGGCCTGTGTGCGACCAGCAGAGAGGCCCAGGCCCAGCACACCTGCTCTGGGGAAGAGCTCCGCGCCCCCTCCCGCCCTCTGCCTCTGACCCGCTCCCAGTCCAGTACCTGGAGGTGAGGCCAGGCTGCTTCTAACGTTGGCTCGTCTTCCTCTGGGTCAAATTCTGCTCCCGTTGGGTTGGAGGAAGGTGGTAACGTTCGAAACATGTTAACTGCAAACTGAAATCCACATATTCTATAATTACAACCGGGACGTTACCGTATTTACAGAGAGCACTTAAAATTATCTTAATTGTAATGATAGCTGTTTCCAGTGCTCTGGCTGGTTCTTATTCTCAAAATTCAGAAGAAAGGTGGGTCCCGAGAGCTTAGGTCAAAGCCGTGGCCAGACCCCCAGCTGTGGACAGGGGACATGGAGGCTCCTGCCGGGCTCTTCAGACAAACTAGGGCTGGCAGATGCCGGTGGGCAGGGAGGCCCCCCAAGGCCTTGCTGTGTGTGGTTAGTGCAGAGCAAGGAGAAAGGTCAAAGGGGAGACAGCAAGAACTGCAGGGTCACTGAGGAAACGGCAGAGGCCACACCGTGTCCTCTGCAGGGTCAGGGATGGGGACAGTGACGAGGATGGCCACAGCCAAGACACAGTGGCTTCTGGGTGGGCGGCGAGAGGGTCATTTCCAGAGAAAGAGTGCATGTTAGAGAGGAGAGGGGTCATCATGTTGCAGGACATCCCAGCCCCGTACAGCCAGGGACTGGCCAAGACCTACAGAGAGGGGACACGTGGAGATGACACTCCTCTGGGGTCTGGACAATTCCCCTGCAGGACTCAAGACCTCTTCTCTACTCCCCCTACTACCACCCCTACCCCAGGCTCCGGTAATTTTGATTTCATAAAAATCAGTGTGTTTTAACAGATGTTTTCTGTATAAAATCTATAATTCTTTGGAACGCAGGTACATTTTACTGCCTGTGTAGTTCATATTGATAAAGCACAACATATGTGGACAGGTTCCTGATAAAAACGCAGCAGTTTCGTTTTCCTGTTTCGTCAATTTACAGTCACCTATCTCTTTGCCAGTCAGTTTATGATCAGTTGTATCGCTGAATCTCTGAACCTGCCACACGCGGTTACAGAACTAGTGATCAAAAAAGAAAGAAATCATGCCGTTCACAGCAGCATGGATGGGCCCAGAGATTATCAAGCTAAGCAAAATAAGCCAGAGAAAGAAAGGCAAGTGCCATATGACATCACTTACACGTGGAATCTAAAAAAATGGCACAGATGAACTTATTTACGAAACAGAAACAGACTCACAGACATAGAAAACAAACTTATGGTTACCAGAGGGGAAAGGGGGTCAGGGATAAATTAGGGGTTTGGGATTAGCAGGTACAAACTACTATATACAAAATAGATAAGGATTAAGGTCCTACCATATAGCACAGGGAACTATATTCAATATCTTGTAATAACTTACAATGAAAAAGAATACACATATGTATAACTGAGTCACTATGCTGTACACCAGAAACCAGCACAACGCTGTAAATCAAATACACGTCAATTTAAAAAAAAGCCCTCTGCCCCTCCAGCCCAGAAGCAGAGAACCAAAATGTGCGACACACCAGACAGAATCTTTGTCCACGATGACAGGGAGGGTCTGCAGAGAGCCCGGGCAGACCCGGCTGCTCAGTGTCAGTCTCGTAAAGACCAAACTGAGACTCCGCGTCACCTGTCTTGCCTCCTTTTGTCCATTATTAATACTGAACCACTATTTTCCGTGAAGAATAACACCCCCTCCCCAAGCCCTAGAAGTCCCGGGCACCAAATGTTTGCTCCCTGCCTCGTGTGAGAGCGCTGGACACGGACAGTCCAGGAATGGGAGGGACCAGAATGGCTGGAACAAGTAGCTGAAAAAAATCTTCCAGTAAAAATACAAGAAATGGTCCTAAGATGAAAGTAGAAAGAAGCAGAGGTCCGGGACCTGTGAACGCGGTGTGTGCTCAGGGCCCGCGAAGAGGCCTCCCAGATCACAGGTAACTGGACAGGAGAGGCTGGGATGGGTGTTGCCAGGCAGAAGGGGCACGTCCTCTGCTGCTGCCCCCAGGCCCCTGACCCCAAAGCCCACAGAACAGAGCAAGGGGATACTAGGAGCCCACCCACTCAGGAAAGGCCACACCCAGGTGGCCACTGTCTCCTCCTGGCTTGCAGGGGGCAGATGGGGGAGAGCAGCAGAACCAGCCCAGTTACCACCGGCCACCCCCTCCTCCCTGGGCTGTGCAGTGGGGAGGAGAGGGTCAGAAAGGAGCCTGGAACCTTTGTCGAGGTGTGGCATCCCTGAGCTGGGCTGTCCTATCAAAGTCAAGCATTCAGGGGGCACCAAAAGAATCACCCAGAGATAGGGGGCCACTTAAAGAGAGGGAGGGGTACATGCTGTCCTTGGGGATCAGGACTGCAGGGGCACAGGCACGGGTCCCTGAAGGTGAAGGCATTGAGCACGGGCTGTGCTGCTGCCCTGGGAGACCTGCTGGAGCGCCCATGATGGCGAGTTGCAGTGTACCTGGAGGGAAGCACACAGGCCGCCTCCTGTGAGGTTCCCGTGGCTGTAGGCGAGGGACACAGAGGCCAGAGCGGGGAGCAGGAGCAGTGGGCGCCTAGGAACAGCCAAGGAGCAGTCAGCGCCCCTCCAGGAGAGGAGCTGGAGGCTGGGAAGTATGGGGACATAGCTGCCCCTCAGGGAGGGTCTTCTGTGAAGCTGAGCACAGATGCCCCCCAGGAGGGGCTGCCACGGGGCAGAGGCACAGGGGGCCCCGCCAACCCTTGGTCCCTCTTTGCCCCCGTCAGGTCCCCCACTGGCCACACTGCCCTCGGGGACAAGGCGACAGATGAGGTTCTGAGTCTGGGACTGAAGCGTTAAATCAAGTGACCAGTTGTAAAGAGAGGGGCACGAAAGGGAGATAATGGTTAAAGGCAATGGTTGAAAAAGACCTGTGTGACAGCTTAGTCTTAGAGCATCCACGATTTAACCCAGTCATCTGAGCATCACCGTGAAGGCATTTAGTAATTATGGTCACATCTATGATCAGCTGACTTTAGGTAAAGGCGATGGCCCTCCAGAATGAGAGTGGGCCTCATCCAATCAGTTGAAAAGTCTTCTAAGAGCAAAACTGCTTTACCGGAGGAAGAAGCAATTCCACTGTGGACAGCAGTGTCAGCACCTGCCCCATGGAGTTTGGATTTGCCCCGTCTGACTTTGCAAGGCATGAGACCGTTCCTCAAAAATCCATCGATTGATCCATCCATCCATCCATCCATCCATCCATCCATCCCCTTCTCTCTCTGTTTCTGTCTCTATCCTACTGGTTCTGTTTCTCTGGAAGATTCTGATCTACCTGGTCAGCTAAGATTCTTCAAGGATCTGCTGTAGTGAAGCTACTGATTCCAGTCTTGAGTTGAAGCCCCACTGCCCAGAGCTCCGTCAGCCACACAGCCCGTCCCCAGTGTGGCACAGTCACCAAATCCCTGGTGCTGAGTTAGGGGCCTGCAAGGGGACACAGATGAACTTGCTTTCAATGCTAAGGTCCCCCTGTTAGTGTTCCACAAGAGTTTTACTACTGGCCAACTCTAACTGATAAACTTATTAAAAATTATTTCTTTCATGCAACAACAAAAATCTCACACCATAATTTCTACCCTCCTTTCCAACTACATCACATCACATTAACTTGATGCTTATCTCCAGAAAAGGCCAAGACACTAAAACTAATAAGGAGACGAAAGCGCGTAAGGTGAAGCGCAGGCCGCCTCACACTGCTGGCTTCCCACCCACCACCGCTTCTAAGCACAAGAGCTTCGGGGGGCAAATGAGCGGCGCACGTGGTGCTGACGTCAGTGTCCTCGACAGCGGGGTTCAGTCTGAGGGCCACGGAAGGCGGTGGTCATCACCACCATGCCACGGAAACCAAAGGGACCCTGCTTGGACTGTAGGTCCAGGCAGCCTCAGGTCTGGTGAGGGTCACCCAGATCCACTACAACATTTACGTTTCAGCTGAGACACTGGTTCAGAGTCCCCCCCAGTCCGTGGACACAGAACTAGAATCAGGTCTCCCACAGAGGGAGGCAGGGTGGCCTCGTGGGGACAGCCTTCTTGGGCCCTCTCCTTACCCAGAGCAGGACCCGAGACCGAAAAACTGCTCAAGCCTCGCCCTTCTCCCTGGCTGAAGGAGGGTAAATCTGTCCTCCGCACTGGGCCCGTGGGAAGCGGAGACGTCACCGCGGATGCAGGCCCACATGTGTGTGGCCACGCGCCCGAGTGTGGCGTGGACTGACTGTGCCGTTAGGAAGCACCTGCTTTTACAGCTTTCTTGACGTTTCTACTCTCAGTATGCAAATCACCCTGTACATGTTCTTCCAATTGCTAAATTTATTGAACAAATGCAAACTGAAATGGCTTGAGAAACAACTATGAAAAACTCTCACAATTCAGCAATAACATACTGTCTTTCTATACCTGTACCAGGGGGTGAAGTAATAAAATATTCACGCAGTACCGGAGAACACATACAGGTTTAAGACAGGAAGGGATACACTCCAAAGGAAAGCACTGATAATCCAATTTCAGAGACAAGGAAAGAAAGGTTGATTATTCACCTCTCTGTTTAAAACCACATGGGTTATTCTGCTATGTGATGGTTCTGCTTTACTCACGTGAGTAGGATTTATAAAGGTGAGTCCACCAAAGGCCAAATCACAGCTCCTCCTCCTGCAAGAGGAGCGCTGGCTTCTGAGGGTCATATCGCTAAGAGACACATTTCAGGGGGAGGCAGGGAGGGGTCCATCCACACTGTATTTTAAATAGAAAGCTGTTTTTTGGTTCCAAATGGTATAATGTATCTGGGAAAACCAAGAGACAACAGTCAGACCATCAGAGCTGGGCCACCGATACAAAAACCAAAAATACCAACCCCACAGCAACCCCCTCTCCACCAGTGACAGGCGACCAGGAAGCAGCACTGGCAGAAGGACCCCAGGCACGCGGCCACAAAATGACAACGGGCCTAGAGACTCACGGCCCAGTCACAAGGCCTCAGCGAGCACATGGAAGCCTCAAGAAAGGCACTGATGATGACCTGAGCAAGGAGGGACCTTCCCTGCTCCAGCGAGGTACGTCACGTCACTAAGATGCAACTCCTCCACAAAGCAATTTATACCTTGAAAGCAATCTTAAACTCTCATTGGATTTCTGATGAACTCAATGAATGTGATTTAAAATTCAGGTGGATAATAAAAATCCTAGTAGCAACATTAAAGGGAGAACCTGTCCGTTTCCTCCCTCGTGAAGTCAGGTCACTCTGGCTTCACGGCAGATTCAGGCGTCACCTGGGGAACACTCCCTCGGCGACCTGCTCACTGCTGAATCTCCAGCACCTGTCGCAGAGCCCAGCACCTAGCAGGTCCTCAAAGAGGACATTCTTATACATTTGCTTTATTACATATTCTGATTTTTTTTTTTTTTTTTTGCAGACAACTGTGAGAAAGTTTAGGAATTCTCTAGAATTCTGCATCCTACAGGGCAGTAATAAACTAAAAAGGGAAGCTGAGAGCAAGTGTATCCTTTGGGAAAGGCACCATCAGTCACCTCACTGGCTGCAACACCAAGAAGTTACCCTGAAAACTGTGAAAACCTCCTGATTAACCCCAGCTCTCAGTTGCGGTGTAGCTGGAAAGGGAGTCTCCCTGACCCAGCTCCAGGCGGTCCCTGATTTCAAGCTCTTCCAGCAACCTGACCACTTCCTTTGTGATCTCTGCCTCAAATATAACTGGATGGTCAGGTAATTCCTGGTTTAAGGCCCTCCCCTTCCTGCCGGTGCCACCTCCCCAGGGCCTATCACACCACTGGGCACAGAGCAAGCACTTAATAAAGACACCAGGTGAGCAAAGCTGGGTCTCCTGTTCCACTAATCAGCATCGCTGCTTTCTCTAAGGCCAGAGGTGCTTTCAAAGAATGCAGCTTTACCTCCCAACAGATGCCCAGAGAAAGAACTACAAGCTAAATTCTTACTCTGAATAGCTTGCTATTTTTAAGCTCAAATATGTTCTTAATAAAAGTTAAAGATATGAGAGCTTCTTTTTTTTTTGGGTGGGGGGTAATTAAGTTTTTATTTATTTATCTTTGATAGAGGTACTGGAGATTGAACCCCGGACCCTGTGCATTTTAAGCGCACACTCTACCACTGAGCTATACCCTCCCTCGCCAAAAGTTAAAGATATGGAAATAAAAACCTATAAATTTTTGTAGAACGTTTAGTAAAGGAAACTCAAAATTTCAAACAATGGATGTTTTAGTTTTATGACTATTTCACTACCATCTTCAAATGAAAATATACTTGTCATTTATAATTATGCATGAGTTTATTCTTTAATTTTTATTTTTGAGTTTGAGAATAGAAAATTTACTTACACAAGACAACCAATATTTTGTAATACTTATGATTCAATTCAGTTAGTGTCCCTTAAAGATTACACTGGGTCTGGAAGTCTCTCTTAAGTTATTTACTCTGGGCCAAAGGTGAGTTTTACACAGTTTCTGAATAATGTATTCCCCAATATCTTGTTATGAAATACCTCAATGCAAAAAAATGGAATTTTATAGTCAATAACCATATAGCCACCAACCAGATTTACCATTAATATTCTTATACATTTGCTTTATTACATATTCTGGTTTTTTTTTTTTTTTTTTTTTGCAGACAATTGTGAGAAAGTTTCGGGATGCTCTGTATTCTGCATCCTACATGGCAGTAATAAGCTGGAAAGGGAAGCTTCACAGCTCAAGTGCTTGTCATTTCCTGGTCACGTGTACAGTCAACCGTTTTCTTGCTATGCCCCTCCCCCATCACACAGTTACAGAATTATAAATTATGCAAATAACCTTTGATCAGTACTTCTTTTAGAACATACTGGATCACCCATGTGGATGGAGTGAAGTATTGTGTATCTACTGTAAATGGAGCAGAGACTTACACTTCTGGACAAGACAGACTAACAGGAATGGGATTTACCCTACTTCTTGAAACAATCAAAAAAACCAGGGAAAAATATATAGAATTACAGTTTGCAAGACATGGACTTTGGACAGTGAAAGACAAACATCCTTGAGAAATGGGAAACAACTGAGTTGAGCCCTACCGCTGCCCAGTTTTCTGCCTCCACACAGTGTCCAGGTGGCAGCACAGGGAGGAAGAACCCAGGTGAGCCCAGCAGACACAGCTGGTTAGAATCTGCAAGGCAAAGTCCCAGAGAGGAGAGAGCTGCACAGAGAACTATCAAACAGAGCACTGATCAGCATATTTGTGTGAGAAAACTATTGGAGGCTGCATGAAAGAACCACAAAGAGATCAGACATACCCAGTACTCGCCCAGGGCTGGGACAGTGCCTCTTCCCACCAACCAGACTGGAAAACTCGTAATCCATGGAGCGCGGGGCGCATAATCAGAAGAGTCTGGTCTCAGCAATGGGTGATAATCAGCCATAAAATGACTATGACTCTGGTCCTTCCTCAGACATTTTAAAAGCAAGAACCAAAAGGATCAAACTGTTTCCAAGTAACTTAACTGCATCCCCAAACAATTCTCAACAACATCAGCAGAAGTAAGTATGCAGCACTCAATCAAGGCAAAATTCACAGTGTCAGGCATCCGACAAAAAATGACCAGACATGCAAAGTGGCATGAAAATATCATTTATAATGAGAAGAAAAACCAATCAATTGAACTGATCTGGAACTGACATAATGGTGGAATTAACAGACAAGGCTAAGACTTACTCTGTCCAAAAAGTTAGGTGGAGGAGACGTGAAGATATAAACAAGACAAACTACACGTGATGAAAACTACAATGTGTGAGACGAAAAATTTACTGCACGGGAATTTACACAAGATGAGACATTGCAGAAGGATGAATGAACTTGAGGATGGCAAAGGAAGTCACCAAATGAAACGCACAAAGGAAAGGACTGCAGAGAGTAAAGCACCAGTGAGCCGCGGGACAACTGTCAGAAGCCTACACACATGTCTCTGGAGCCTCTGGGGGGCATGGGGCAGGGACAGAAACAAGCATTAGAGGAGCTCATGGCCAAATACTCTCCCCAGTTGGATAAAAGCTATAAACGAACTCCAAACACAAGAGAAAGAAGGAAACTACACCGAGGCACGCCATCATCATATTAAAAAGAACAAAATAAAAACTCTTAAAGGTAGTCAGAGGGAAACCAGACACGCTCTGCCTGGACGAACAGACAGAGGAATGGCAGCCGATTTCTCATCAGAAACAATGCGAGCAGGAAGCTGGGGAGCAGAATTTTTAAGGGATAAAACTTCGACCTGTCGCTCTGTACCTAGCAAGCACAGGCACACCCTGGGGTGTTGTGGGTTCTGTTTAAGACCACTGCAATGTAAGTGAGTACCACAATAAAGCAAGTCACATGAAGCTTTTGGTTTCCCAGTGCATATAAAAGTTATGTTTACACTATACTGTAACCTATTGTATGCAACAGCATTATGTTTAAAAAAAAAAAGTATATACCTCAGTTAAAAAATACTTTATTGCTAAAAAATGCTAACCATCATCTGAGCCTTCAGTAAATCAAGATCTTCTTTCTGGTAGAGGGTTTGAAATATTTCGAGACTAGCCAATATGTGACACAAAGACACAAAGTGAGCAAATGATGTCAGAAAAATGGTGTCGACAGACTTGCTCGATGCAGGCTTGCCGCAGACCTTCAATGTGTGAAAACACAGTATCTGCAAAGTGCATTACAGTGAAGCATGATAAAACCAGGTGTGCCTGCAGAGCTCTCAAAGCAGAAGAGAGACAAAAGCTAAAAGAAGTCATCACCAGTAGACCTGCACTACGGGAGATATTAAGGAAAGGCCTTCAGGTAGAAGGAAACTGGAGTGGCTCTTAATATCGTGCAAAGCAGATTCAGAGGAAATAATATTACCAGTGACAAAAGGAGCATCTTACAGTTATAAAGGAGTCCATCTGACTAATTTTTATTAAGTTATTATTTTACTGAAATGTATCACTGAATAGCATGAAGCATTTGGTAAAACTGCAAGAAACAGACAATAAACAAACAGAAACAGAAAATAAAAACCTCAATTACAATAGCACCAAAAAATCAAATACTTATTTATGAGACTAAAAAAATACATCTGGGATCACCATGCTGAAAACTACAAAGCAAAGATGATCAAAACGGGGAGAAACACTGTGTTCACGGCTTGAAAGGGTCAATATCGTTAAGATATCAATTCTCTCCAAATGCATATATTCTATAAAATTCCAATCAAAACCCCTGAAGGATGCTTTGTAGACCACGACAAGCTGATCCCACAATTTATATGGAAAGGTAAATTACCTAGAAAAGCCAAATAATTTTGAAAAAGAACACAAAGGTTGGAGCATTCACATTACCTGACTCAAATTTTAGCATAAAGTGACAATAATGAAGGCGGTGTGGTGTAGACAAGCAGAACCCTAGGCCAGTGGAACACAACACAGAGCCCAGGAATCGACTCACAAGTATAGCAAAGTGATTTTTGATGAAGGTGGAAAGGCAAATCAATGGAGAACAGTTAGTCTTTTTAACAAGTGATTTTCAACAAATACTTGGACATCCATATGCCAAAAAATGAACCTCAGACAAAATGTAAAGCTATAAAGACTTCAGGAGAAAATCTTTCTGAGTTTGGGCTCGGCAAAGACTTCTTACATATGACACCAAAAGCACCATCCATGAAAGAAACACAAATTAGCCTTCATCTCAATGAAATACTCTGTAAAGACGCTGTTAAAATAGAAAGACAAGCCACAAACTGAAAAAAAAAGTTTTTTTTAACAGCAACATTATTTATAATTGCCAAGATATGGAAGCATCCTAAGTGCACATCCGTAGCTGAATAGATAATGAAGATGCAGCATATATATGTATAATGCAATACAACTCACCCATAAGAAAGGATATTTTGCCACATGTGGCCCTTCATTCACTTTTTTTCCCCCACTTCAAAAACCAGAATTTTATAACCGGCGTAAACATTTCCATTACATCAAAAACAACAAAATACCTAGAAATAAACTTAACCAAGAGGTTACCTATACTCCGAAGACTGAAGTGACACAAACAAATGGAAAGATTTCTTGTGCTCTTGGATTGGAAGAATCAACACTATCACAATGGCCACACTACCCAAAGCAACCCACAGATCCAACACAACCCCCATTAAAACACTCGCAGCATTCCTCACAGAACTAGAACAAACAATTCCAAAATTTGTAAGGAACCACAAAAGACCCTGAAAAGCCAAAGCAATCTTTTGTAGGTCTTTTTTCCCCCCTTTTCTTCTTTTTGTTCTCTTTTCTTATGGTTTGATGACTAGAGAAGGTCCTTTAACATTTACTGTAGAACTGGTTTGGTGGTGCTGAAATCTTTTAGCTTTCGTTTATCTGTGAAGCTTTTGATTTCTCCGTCAAGTCTGAATGAGAGCCTTGCTGGATAGAATATTCTTGGTTTTAAGTTTTCCCCTTTCATCACTTTAAATATGTCGTGCCACTCCGTTCTGACCTGTAGAGCTTCTGCTGAAAAGTCAGCTGATAACCTGATGGGAGCTCCCCCGAGTGCTGTTTGTTGCTTTTCTCTGTAAGTGTTTTCTAATGTAAGTATTTTGTCCTCATCCTTAATCGTTGTCAGTTTGATGACTGTGCGCCTTGGCGTGCTTCTCTCTGGGTTGATCCTGTGTGGTACTCCCTGCGCTTCCTGGACTTGGGTGACTGTTTCCTTTCCCAAGTTGGGGAAATTTTCAGTGATTATCTCTCCAAAATTTTTCTCAGGTCCCTTCTCTCTCTCTTCTCTTTCTGGGACCCCTGTAATGCGAATATTAGTGTGCTTCATGTTGTCCCAGAGTGAAAGAAAATATTTGCAAATCACACATCTGGCAAAGCATTTGTATCCAGAATATGTAAAGAAGTCTCACACTCAATAATGAGAAAATAACCCAATAAAAAATGGGCAGATGATCTGAACAGACACTTCACCAAGGAAGCTATACAAGTGACAAATGAACACAGGAAAAAGTGCTCAGGGTCATTAGTCACCAGGCAAATGCAACAAAG
This sequence comes from Camelus bactrianus, assembly GCF_048773025.1. Classification (NCBI taxonomy): domain Eukaryota; kingdom Metazoa; phylum Chordata; class Mammalia; order Artiodactyla; family Camelidae; genus Camelus; species Camelus bactrianus. Next base: position 3,373,236 of record NC_133544.1, read on the forward strand.
TCAAAATGAGATAAAAGGATGAGGACGCCAAATGTTGACAGAGAGTGGAGCAACCAGAACTCTCACACACGCTGGTAGGAGTGCAAAAAAGGGGCACATCTACTTTGGAAAAGAGTCTGGCACTTTCTTAGAAAGTTAAACACGATACGACTTAGCAGTCCCATGCCTACGTGTCTACCCAGGGTAAATAAAAACCCACGTCCAAGACTTGTACATGAATATTTATAGCAGCTTTGTTGCCAAAAACTGGAAACAATCCAAATATTCCTCAGCTGGGGAGTGGATAAATCATGACACCTCTATAATGAAACTGCTGAGCAATTACAAGGAACAAACCACTGACACATCAATGACAGGCTGACTCTCAGACACATCCTGCTAAGTTAAAGGAGCTAGACTCAAAAGCCTACATACTGTATGAGTCCACCTACATGCCACCCTGGAAGAGGCGAATGAAGCACCAGAGGACAGATTAGTGGTGGCCAGAGAAATGGGGGAGAGGAAGGTCTGACTACAAAGGAGGAGCATGAGACACTTTTTTGAGGAGGGAGGTACTGAAACTGTTCTCTGTCTTGGTGGTGGTGGTGGTTACATGACTGTAAGTTTTCATCCAACCTCAGAGAACTGTTCACTAAAAAGTTAACTTTGCCATATGTCGATTAAACATTGATTTAAAAATGTTACGGAAGGATATTTACTAGGCTGTACGTTTTCAAACCTTCTTGGTTCACAATGCCCTTTGTGTCTTACTGTGCTCCTAGACCAGAAGAAATACTCATCAATTTAGGAGCCTGAAAAACCTGAGTTTTAATGAGGTATAACTGACATATGTAATTGCAAGCATTTCAAGTGTACAATTGATACGTTCAGCATCCGTGCACATCTGCAGAACCACCATCCAATCAAGGTAACAGACATCCATCATCCCCAAACTTTCTTAGTAGACTTTTGGAAAAAAAAGTACATATATGTTAGTTGGCTGGAGGTAGGGGTGGGTGTAGGTGGATCTGGGGAGAAGTGGAGTAAGGAAGGAGATGAACTTTTCCTTTCTGTGTTTTTGTATTTATTTCACTTATTTAAAATAAGCATGCATTTAAAAAATAAATTAAAAACACCAAACAAAACAAAGGGAAATTCTCTCAAAATAATAAGAACAAATCTCCAAGAAATAGCTCACTGATACTTAAAGTAGAAAACTCATTCCCTGCACTAATGAGCTCATCTACAAAACAGAAACAGACTCACAGATATAGTAAACAGTCTCATGGCTACTGGGGGGAAGGGGGTGGGAAGGGATAAATCTGGGTATTTGAGATTTGCAAATGTTAGCCACTACATATAAAAATAGACAAAAAACAAATTTCTTCTGTACAGCACAGGGAACTATATTCAATATCTTACAATAACCTTCAATGAAAAACAATATGAAAATGAATACATGTATGTATACGTGACTGGGACATTGTGCTGTGCATGGGAAATTGACACGTTGTAACTGACTGTACTTCAATTTAAAAAAAAAAAGAAAAATCATTCCCTGGATTTCAAAAAGCACTTTAATCATCCCTTAGCTCATCAGTGATGTCAGTGCATCTTTACCCTACGTGACTGTGACTTCGGCAAAACAAAAACAACTAAGTGAAAAGGGGAGTGTGTGGTTTAAATCAGCACTTGAAAGAAATCTGTAGACTATCTGAAGCTTCGCTGGTTAATATACTACCTTCTTTAATTCAAAGCATTCTTTCCTCTCTCACTTCCGAACTATCTTTACCCTTAAAACAAGTAATACTTTCCAGAGCACACTGTAAATATCAGATATAAAAATAGAAGAGAGTGTTCAATGTCAATCCTTCAGTGAAGCACAGGACAATCACCCCGGGGATCTGGCCATGAAACTTCCCCCAAGTACCCAAGAAAAACTCCTCTGCCCTTAACAGAAAACACTGACTTGAAACCTAAGCAGAAAAGAAAAGGAAACTTGTAAGGCAAACTGTCTAGTCAGTTATAAGCAGCACAGATGAAAATAATGTGAGGAACTCATGTTCCTGGAGGCTCAGCATGGGTCTCGAGGAGCACAGCACTGCTATTATGCTGCACACGAAGAGTTCAGCTCTGTTCAGCTCTGCTCGGCTCTGCTCGGCTCTGCTTGCTTGCTTGCTTTCTTTCTTTCTTTCTTTCTTTCTTTCTTTCTTTCTTTCTTTCTTTCTTTCTTGGAAAACATGTTTATTGATTTTTGATGATGGCAAATGTGATACATGATCATTATTAAGATTTTTTAAAATTACAAAAATATAGCAAAAGTGGAAAGTCTGCATAATCACACCATTCAAAGGCAGCTACCATCAACGGTCTGCTCTGAATTCCTCTAGAACGCGGTCCCCCAGGCAGACGAGCAGGGGTAGACCGTGTTAGGGCAGAGGCTGCCTCTTTCTCATCAGCTTCTACATGGTAACCCAGCACCACAGACATGGGTGTTTCGGAAGAGGTCCATCTTGACATGAAGCACTTCTGAGCACCAGCTCGTTCAACCATGGCCCTCACCACCTCCTTCTCTGACGTGCAGGTCGTATGTCTGTGACCGAGACGAGTCTCAGTGCCCCCAAAAGCGCAGGGAACCATCAGGTGGGTGTGGGAAGTTAGAGCTGTGTCGGGTGGTGTGTCAGGGTTTAATGTAAGGAGCAGGGCAGGCAGGCCGCTCAGAACCTGGAGAGCAGGTGCAGGCCCAGTGCTGAGACCCAGGGAATGCCGTCCGGCCCTGCTCCCAGGCGGTGCTGGGGCTGCATCTTGGAGCATACTCTGCGAAGAGTGGTTCTCACACTTTCTGGTCTCAGGACCCCCTTTATGCCCCTCAAAGTTATTGAGGACCCCAAAGAACTTTCATTTATGAGAGTTACAGCTATCAACATGACTATCAGAAATTAAATCAGGGAAATTTAAAAAACATTCATTCATTAAAAAAATAAATCCACTATGTCAAAACAACATAAATGTATAAAAAACAACTGATTTTTCATAATAATGAATATCAGTTCATAAAATAACTCATTCTCCCAAAACAAACACAAATGCAGCGAGCAGCGGCACTGTTTCACATTCTGCAAATGCCCTTACTGTCCGGCTTAATAAAAAACAGCCTCTACGTTCAGAATGTTGGTTTGGTGGAAATACATGAAGAAAACCGTTTGCAGCAGACATGCGGGCGGAAAGCGAGGAGTGCTTAATAGCCCTTCAGGTGACCGTGGGCCTCTCTGGCAGCACCCCACACCGGGCAAGTGGTAGTTTACTAAGGGCTAGCGATTCGGTGGAAATCTCCAGGCTTATCAATGAGGGGTCGCTACCCTAGTGGTGTGTCTTGCACTTTGAAAGGCTCTGCGGCCCCCAGATGATTCTGTGACACCACGCGTGGTCACCGGTGCACCGCGTCATGCGGCTGTGCCTGCGTGGGCTCATGTCACCACGTGCAGCAGAGACCCACTGCGTTTGTACCGACACCAGGAAAGCCTGGGCACCGGGAAGCTCAAGCGTGCCCTGGCAGGTACTAGTTTTCCAAGATTCAAAATTTTGCCCGAAACCTCAATTTTACCCTTGACAACAAGCAGTGTCAGTGCTTCTCCTTGAAGTGACATTCTCATTTTGTTTATTCTCTGAGGAAATGCTAAACAGTCCAGTCTGAATAACCTGCTTGTCAGTCACTGTTCAAGTAAGAGCGGTGCTCCGTGAAAAAAGTGGCTATGCTGTTCACCTGGTTTTGCTATCAGTGTTTGGACTGTAAGAAAAATGCCAATGGCTGAAAAAGAGTTTAATTAGATAATTTAATTGAAAAAAACAGATGGCTGGTTATATTTTTTAAAATGGCAGAAATTAAGAGATAAGGAGGTTATGCGATTTAGGCCTGAGCATCTAGCAGCCAGGAGCTTCCCCTGGGTTTTGCTCCTTCTCACCCTCATCTTCCTGAACCTAAGTTCTGTAATCTGGCTGATGATCTGTGCCGTTCTGTTAACTTCCAGGACTAAAGTCTATGAAGCATAGAAACAGACGGCACCCAGGAAGCTCTGCGTCGTTAGTCAAGAGGGAGATGCAGATCAGAGCCACAGGGAGATGCCACTGCGCACCCCCTACGATGGCTGCTGTCAGACAGACAGACGGTAACAAGTGCTGAAGAAGAGGCACTGCTGCGGGAGCGTGAGGTGTGCAGCCTCCTTGGAGAACAGCCTGGAGGCTCCTCCAAACGCGGGGCGCACAGCGTGGATGCGCGGCTGAGCAGCTGCGCCCCCAGGCAGACACTCAAGAGAAACGGGGATGCGCACAAAAGCTCGTCTGTGAGTGTGCACCGCCAGGGAGTAGACAACCCGCACGTCCACCAGTGGACGAGAGGATAAACGTGGTTTCTATCCATATAGTAGAACATTCTTTAGCAATAAAAAATCCTGACACGTGCTGCAAAACGGATGGAACTTGACAACATTCTGCTAAGTGAGAGAAGGCCACACGTGGTATAATTCCATTTCTGTGAGACAGGCCAGGCAAGTCTACAGGCAGAACGCGGATGAGTGGTCACCAGGGGCTGGCGGCCACTGGTTCTGGGTAGGGGATTTCTTTCAGGGGCGACAGTGTTAGGAAGACAGACGTGATGACGGCTTATTATTTGAAAGAAGTAAATATAAAGAGCATAACATCTGTACCGCTTTGGATTCTTCAAAGTAAGTGGAAATTAATGTCTTTAAAAATACTACGACAAAACACACCCACACACCCACACACATGCGCGCGCACACACACACACACACACCAGTCCTTCAAGCGAGCCGGCCGCGTGTGGCCTCGGTGGTAGGCGCACCAGGGACATCTGGATGGAACCGCGAAGGGCCCACATCTCCACCTGCTCCGCTGGGTCCAGGCCTCGCACCGGCGGCCGGAACTCTGCACCCACTCCCCACTTTGGAGAAGGTCAGAAACCACCGCCAAGTACCATCCCCACCACACTCTTTCTTCTTCATTATACCTCTCATCAAAGCCCTCTGTCTATAAAACAAAACAAAAGCAAATAAAACATAAAACAAAAATCCTGTCTGCCCCCCAACCCCTCATCCAAACTCGAGGTAAAGGGGGAGGCCGTGCCCTCCGGCACCCGCTGCCGCGGAGCAGAGGACGGAGCGCACTGTCCCTGCGCTCTCAGCGCCGCGCACGGAGCTGCGCGGGACAACCGAACTCATCTCGCGCTGGACGTCTCTCCGCGCCTCCTTCCCCCACGTGGGCACCCGGCAGGCCTGCACCTCTACCCGCCTCCCGTTTCAGCCTCCTTCACGCATCACCGTAACCCAGAACGACGCGTTCCTGGTGGGAGCTTTGGCCGGGCGGAGGTCCTGTTCACACTCCATTTCCTCGCCTAAAAAGTGCTCAGAGGACGCACAGTGTGGTCTGCTGCGAGCTTCACAGGAAAGAAGCCCAGTAGTCGGAAGACGGGTTGAATTTCCAGAACAAAGCTAAGATGGCGGGAGGAGAACGCAGTTACCACACGGTTTTAACAGGGAGATGAGAAGTTAGGATTATTTAATCTAAAAAGTCTCAAGGGCGGTAGGTTTTCTAAGTGGCTCTGGTGACGTGCACTGCCTCTGTGAAGCACAGGAGAGGCTGGTTCAGTGGCAGGTGCTCGATCCAAACCCAGACAGCCCAGGTCTCTGCTCTCTGCGGCCCCTCCCTCCCAGGTTAGGATGGGACTCGGGGACTTCGGCAGCCAAGCCTCCTTCGAAGCAGAAAGACCTTCCACAAGTGTTATTTAATATAGAATAATTTATGTGTCTGTAAAGTTAATAGATAACATATTAATAAATTGAATTCAAAAACAGGATGTATTTAATATGTAATAAAGAAACATTTAAAGTCAATGGGGAAAATGGAATATTCAACACATGATATAGGGGCTAACGACTTCTCAATTTCAGAAGACAATAAAGTTATATCCCTGCCCTGTGGATTGCAGGAGGGCTACAAAGTGGACTGTGAGCAACAGCATTACGGGAATGTTAGGAGAAAATATGAGAGATTTTTCTTTGCGATTCTGGGGCTTGGAAGGCCTTCCGGAATAACTGAGAGCTGAAATTAAGTAAAGAAAAAAAGATACGTCCCACTTTTCCTGGGACTGAATGGGGAGGTTTTAGAACGTTCACTGCCCAGCACACGCCTGTGACTGTTCCTCAGGGGGACTCTGGGGGGAACCCTCAGGGCCCTCACAGCCCCAGTCTGCTGTTCCAGAGTCAGCGATAACCAAGTCCATCTCAACTTCTGGCGCAACAGGCTGTGGACTAACAAAATTAACACGACTTCCACTTCTTTTTCCAAAGAAAACATACTAAGGGAAGAAATTAACATATTTTAGGTCAACAAGTCTAGTCAATTCTGAAATATGTAGTTTTGGGGAAAAAATCAAGAACCTGAGATCAATGGAAATCAAGGTTTACCTTCCTGTCTGAGGCGACAAGGGCTGCCTAACGACAGGGGGATTAGTTTCAAAGGCAGATAAAACACCAGCAATTCAAACGACAGGAAACTGGAGCTCAGGGTCAAACAGTAAATGTTTTAGTGATGGCATCACGTGAAACGTTTCCAGGTGGGACTGACTGGGGTCACAGTGGGACCTGCAACGGACGTGACACAGACTGTGAAGGGTGAGCCTGAAGAAGACAGAGACCTGGGGGCTGAATGGAAGCAGCTGCGAACTACCTGCAGGATGACGGGGTTGGTGCCCCAGCCAACTGGGGTAGCCTGTCCTGACGCCAGCGTGGTCCCACCACTGTTTTAACTCCTCCTCATCATTACGATCTCCCCTTACATGTATGAACAACATGTTTACTTCTAAATTACGTACGGGCACTATATTAATGTTATACATCTTAAACAAATTTAAAGAACAAATGAAAATTGTAACACTTCTACCCCACAGAGGAGTTGTGCAGATTAAACGAACTAACACACATGGGGCACTCTGGTCCCTGGAAGGCACTGACTTCCCTCACTGGTATTATCTCTGTAAGCCAGGACATGTTACAGAGATTTGCGTTCTGTAAGGTGCAAGTACAAACTTCTGAACAGGAGGATTTTTTTTGTGGCAAGTGTCAGGCTCAAATGTCTCAGCAGACGCTAACTAAGAACACCAGAGTCCTGTCTGGAAGTCAGGGCTGAACACGCGGGCTGGACCGCAACCACTCACCATGTGGACCACTTCTGGGTAAACAGGCTCTGTGATGACATTCCGGTTGTGGGTGATGTATTCCACCATTTCACTTAAAGCAGCTCGTTTCACTTCCTTCCACTTTAGGTCACTTAGTGGATCGGAAACAAAGTCAAAGAGGACACAACACTGACGTAGCTTCTGGATAAAAAGCTTCTCTTGATCAGCAGGAGGAACATCTGAAGAGGAGAAAGCAAAGTATATTGACTACGAAAATGCTTAACCCAGAATTACTGTGGGACATGTGTAGACTTCTACTATTTTTATTTCAAATTAATGGAGATTCAAGAAACAAGAGAAGGGGTAGGAGTGAACAGAGGTTTAATAATTTGTTAAAGAAAACGAAAGGAAAAAAAAAACAGTCGCTGCTCAGATCATATGCTTCATATGATAAAGTTTCTATACTTTTTAACTCTCCAAAGCCACGTCGAGAGTACTGTTCCAAACAAACCCCTTCTAAGTGCACTCATTCAACAAACACATCTGAGCACCAGCGATCATGCGCCGGCACTGCGCTGGGAGTGAACAGGAGGCAGAGCACGGCCCAGCGCGGGGTGAGGGGCAGGGACAGGCACCGCGTGACAGCTGCGGCCAGAGGCACAGGCGAGGTCAGGGGAGGGCACGGGAAGGACGTTCGCTCCAGTCTGCTGCTGCTCTAAGTTGTCAGGGGAGGACACGGTGGCCGTGCCCGGCTGGCCAGCAAGCAGAAAGTGGAACCAGCCTGTGTGCTGTCATCCACGCACAGTGCAGGTCTCCACGTGGTCCTCCACGAAGCACATTTCATCTCTCACTTTGGGCTACGGTCAACACACAGGACGACAACAATAAAGAAAAGTACAAACAGGGACCACACTCAGTGTGATTCCGGGAGTGCTCGCCTGGGCCAGGTACTGTGCTAAAAGCCTTACATGTATTTACACAGACTTCTCATGTCATCTTCACAATGACACATCAGGGACAAGACAGGCTAGAGGTTCAGTGTGGAGCCAGAAAGTGGTGGAGTTCTGGATGACTCTCCAGAACTCTGGGGAGTTTGAAAGCCTCCCTCTGCCAGGGTGAGCTTGACAGCTTTTCTGGGTGAGGAGGAGATCAGTGGTGGTATCAAGGATTGGGCTTTACTGACACATTGACTGAAACGTGTCCAAGATCTGTGAAATGCTTCAGGAGATTTGCATAACTCAGTGAACCACTATTTTCCATGTGATCAACAAATGGTGTCACAGTATCAGTCGAAGGCAAAAGAGCCACTCAGAGCGCCAGACCGCGCACTGGACGGTAACGCTGTAACACGTACAGGCGGCTTGATGGCCTGGTTTCCAACTCTACCTTAAAGGTTTCTTCAGGAAACTTCTCATCTGTCAAGCTTTGGTGTAATGCCAAGCGAGATGTCCACAGCTACCTGGAAAGCCTGTAGAAACACTCCTCTTTCCCCCAAGCACGTGCCGCCTACACGCCAGCCCAGCAGCTGGCAGCACACGGAACGCAGAGGCAGACAGGAACGCCGGTCTCCTGCCAAGCCAGACGCGAAAGAGACTCGCAGACCTATGCAACAACGCCACCCTCTTACTGCATTTTTGTTTTAGGAAATATGACTTTTATAAAAAATGTGTTATGTCTGTTAACATGTAATAGGTTTATTATTTTTAATGAATTAATAAACACATTTTTCTGGTTTAGTTTTGATTGTGGACAATACTGGTGGCCAAACCCATACAAGCGAAAGCTCTCCAGGTCCCACATCATTTCTAGGGGTGTGAAGGGGCCCGGAGCCCAAAGCGTCTGAGCCCCTGCCCTGCACCACTGGCACCGCAGCCCCTGGCTCCCCTGCTTCCACTGGCCTCTCTCCACACGGGGGCCCGCCTGCCCGCGCACTCCTCCTCCCTGGCCCCCCGCCTCCTGTGGGGGCTCTAGCTCAGGCCCCTCACGTCGTGGCCAGATGGGGCCGGCCCCGGTGGTTGGTTAGTGCTCCTGCTGCCTCAAACAGTTAGCTCCCTTGCTGAGCATTTCTTCCCCAACTAGCTGCTTTCTGGGGGCAGGTGCCTGGAGATGGTTTTCTGGTTCTCTGTGCCCCCTGAAGCCGAGGGGTGAGCCCTGCAAACAGCAGGCACTGAGCACAGCACCCAAATGGCCCATTTCCTGGGAAGGTGTCTGGTTCCGTAAGGCGTGCAGAGGTCAGTGGAGCACAGCTGGGCCACAGGATGGACTTGCTGTTTGGAGGGGACTCGGGACCACGGGGACCGAGATGCGGTCCAGAGACATTCTGTGTCCTTGGAGACTGCCCAGTTACTTAAGTGGATAGTAGGTACTACAATATTTGGGCCCCTTTACATTCAAATATCCAGCCTTTTTTGATGAAAAGCTTTCATTTTCTGAATTACCTCCTTGCTTGACTTCAGTCCTCACTCAATTCTACACCTTTGCTCACCCTCCACTTTGCCAGGATCACCTTAAATGAGTGGGTCGTGTAGTCACAGCTTGTGTATCTGGAACCTTTTGGCATTCTCATGTTCTTGGTGCTGCAGAGACCCGAGAAGCCCGCGTTTACCCCTAAGAGCCTAGATATGACCTACTATGATTAAGAAGGAAGAGCACAGTAAAATCCTTTTTTTCCCATAAAATTTCTACCTAAAATTCTTCTAAAAGGCAAGAAGATCTCACCTTTCCAGAAATTATGTCAATTCCGCCAGAGTTCCAGACAGTTCGGCTGTTACCGTACTATTTTTGTTTATAGTTTATAAAAAAGTTTGTGAGTATAGACTCATGGACTCTCTTAAAAATTTTTTTTAAAACCTCACTTGGCTATTTTTACAATTTCACTGTTTTTTGTTTTTAATCTGGTGCACCAGTCAAATTGAGTATAATAGTAAAAATATTGCATCCACAGCCCCGATCAAACATTTCCATGTTTTCTGAATGCAAGTTAGTTTAGTTTCTTATTGGTCAGCACATCGGAAATGTCTTTAATTTTCTGCTGTGTTAGGACTGTCGACTGGGGGATAAAAATGAGTGGGGGTGGAAGGCTGCTTCACACCTCATGTACTCTGACTTTTTAACAGTGTGAGTTATGTCTGTTAGTCTTTAAAAACTACGAAGTCAGCATTGCTGATCCTTTCAGGAGAAAAAAGGTCCGACAGAACACAGCCCGTGCCTGACTTGATTTCTCTGATCATCACCTAATGGGAGCCAAATGTTAAAGCCCGACCAGGACTGATGCTTGTGCACCACGCTTCAGCACTCAGCGTTCAGGATCGCCGGGCTCTTAAGTGATCAGTCACGACCCTGAACTTGACCCAAATCTTACAGTTACTTCTATGAAGCAGAATAAAAAAAAAAAGAAGAAGAATGGATTTTGAATTCTGCCCATGAATAACAGTGGCTGACTTTAATTTTAAATTATGTACAGACTAATAACACTTGTTTCAGGACGTCCTATTGAGCAGTCTTGAGCCCAACAGAGAGTATCAACTGAACGGCATGACATGAGGCAACACCCTGCAGCCTGCTGGTGCTGCCAGGACCCCCCGTGAGCTCCTCGTTAACTAGAAAGGGGTGTGAAGAGGACAGCCGCCCAGTACAAGTCCCTGGACACCACCAAAACGCCCAACCCTGATGAAACTGCTGGCTTAAGAGACAGAGGGACACGAAAGAGGCAGTCACAGGTTTGGCTGGAGAACACTCTTAGTGTTATTACTGCTTCCTTTTGCTGTTTTTTAAGGGCTATCACATTCTTCCACACATACAATATCACAAGCATCTCATGTCTGTGTATCTTTTCGCCCCCTCCTCCTCCGCAAGTATTTTCACTGATGCGTCATTGTGAACTTGGGATACTTCCCAACGATTTCAAGGTAAGCCCCTGATGATACCAGAAGCTAATTGTATGGACTCACTTGTGCAAAACCTGCAGGGGCGAGGGGCAGAGAGAAGACCCTACCCCATGGATCTGGAGATGAGAATCCATCACTCTTCTGAAAGCACACTTCCTACAGAGAAGCCTGTCATTAGCTCATGACAAGTACAGATGCCTAAGGAAGGCCACCGTCAGAGTGGGCGGGGGCCCTGTTTCTGGCTTTGTGAGTCTTCCTGGTCCCACAGTGACGGAGGGCAGTGTTTTTACTCCAGTGGCCCCAGAGCAAGCTATGGGGGGGTACCTTCCACTAACCCCAGCCTCCAAAGTGAGGCTGAGCCCTGGGGGCACCCAAGGTGATAGCAATACAACCTTTACTTGCATTTTCTTCCACAAAGAATAGAGAAGTAAGATGCACTGATATTGAACACAGGGGCTGACACACACTGGAGGCGTGTACTTGCTTTGCCACTGGGCAAGTGCGGTCAAGGGTCTGGAGGCCCCTGCCGGGCAGGGAGGGCCTGCGGCCGTCCTCGGAGAGCCCTGAGCCACTGACCGCAGCGCAGCCAGCTTCAGAGGTGGCTCCGGCACACGCCCCTCAATTACAGGAGGGCCAGATGAACGGTAACCACCGAGCCACCGGCTAGGACACGAGGCTGAACCACTCAGCTGTCACTGTGTGCGAACAGGCAGCATGTGAATTGTTTGTGGGAAGAAAAATTATTAAAGGGAAAAAAAAAAGCCAAGCCCACTTCTACGTGATAATCTTGGCGGTGAAGAAACACTCCAAGACACAAAGAGGACCAGCTTCCCTGGCAGTGGCAGACATGACAGAACCAGGCCTTTCTGGTACGTTGATGATGGCTTTTTCCAAGTAAACTCAACCCCAAGGAAACAGAGGCAGAGCTGCACAGACTGCAGGCCTGGAGACGGTCACTGCAAGGAAGGACCCCCAAGGCACAGCCACGAGGGTGGGGGTACTTTGAGGTCACCCATGGGACACCCACCCAGCAGCTCATACAGCAGCCTGATGCTCAGAGACCCTGGCGCATCCTGACGGCCCAGCGGGTGGGACCCGGCGCCTATGATCATGGCTGGGCCTGCGCCCCCAGACAAGAGACGCCCTATCCAGAATGGAAACCAGTGATCTCCCCCAGAGGAAAGGGCCAAACCTTCCGCTGTGGCGTCCTCTTGTCTTTCTAAAGTATTTACTCTTGGTGCCAAGTGGGCAGGACTAATGTTGACTCTGACGACCAACGGTCTGGAGTAAATGTGGGACTCATCATCAAGGCGCACTCCATTCCACTCAGCTCTGGGTCCCCTACGAGGACACTGAATAGATGGCACGGTGCCCCCACCAGCAAAAGTTCAACAACATTGGCTGGTTTTGAGGGAGAAAATTCAGGCACCGTGTTTTGAAAGACCATTTGCCCCAGTGCCTCCTGCATCTCCTCTGTCCCAGATCAAGTGTCCACAGACACCAGGGCCAGGGCCCCTCTGCTACACCAGCGCCTCTCAAGGCGCCAACAGCCCGGAGCCTCAGAGCCTCGAATGAGCCTTGGTGCCCGTCAGACGGAGTCCCTCACCCTGTGCTGCTTCCTATCTGACTCTTCACGGATCTTTTCAATTCCATTATTGACTGGGGGGGACGGATGTCTCTGTGATACTGACTCTGTCAATCCATGAATATGGAATATTTCTCCAATTACTCTTTTCCTTAAATGCCTTTCAGTAAAAATTTACAATTTTCTCCTAAAAATGTATTACACATCATTTTTTAGATTTATTCTTAGGTATTTGTTATGTTCTGGTGTTATTGCAAATGGTTTCCTTAAAAAGACACAAGAGTTTTCTAATGGCCACTGTGACAGAGAGAATGATTCGGGGCATTACTTCTGTACCTAGCTACCTCTTATTAATTCTAGTGACGTATCTGTCAGTCCCTCCTGTTTCCGGTTGTGCCATCCCTTCCCCTGGGAGCTCCGACACTGCTCTTCCCGCCTGAGCAAGGCTGCTAGGAAGTGGTGAGTGCAGCGCCTGCTCCCTCCACCTTGGGGGGATGGGGAGGCCCTCAGTGGGTCACCACCCAGTGTGACGCTTCTGCTGGACTCCCTCATTAACACCGACTAGGTTAAGGAACCGGGTTGCTATACAGACTCAGCGCCATCCGAACCCACATCCAACAGAGACGTCTGTGAACTGGGTACGTGGGCTCTACAAGGTATGTGGAAATACAAAGGGTCGCCATGAACCAAGACCCCTGGAGGAGATCAATGTTGGGGGGAACTCGCTGTTCCAGTATCGAGACCCCCTGGAAAGCTTCATGAGTGAGAACAGTCCAGGCCAGTACTGTGGCCGAGAACGGGGGCTGGACAGGCCTGTGCAGGTGTGGATACCCGACTCCTGCAGAACCCGGTTATGGAACAGCGAGGAGAGGTCAGCTTCAACAATACAGCTCTGGGACAAGCAGGTGCCCAGGGACAGAAAGGGTGGAAGGAGAAAGAAAGAAGGAACTGGACCACACTGTATACAAAAATAAAAAATCAGCTCCTAGAAGGTTAGCACTTCAACCTGAAAGACAAGACTCTGGCAGATAAGACTCGGGTAGAGAGAGGAGAGAAGGACCTCTCGAGCCCTAAGAACAGTCATCGTTAAAAGGCAGACACATGAACTAAGGAAAATCAAATGCTTTTCTTCATCAAGACACCACAAAGAATGAAAAAACACTATTGAATACGTATAGCCAGTGAATTAATGTCCAGTAAATACATATATTTCTAATTTATCAGTGAGAAATACCCAGTGGAACAGCAGAAAAGTAGGCAACAGGCTTCACCAGGCGCTTCAGTAGTTCGCTCGAAAGCTCATCACTCCTGAAAGGACCGTTGCTCCTTAACGCCCAGAGGAGCGCAAGGCGAAGCCGCAGCGAGGCTCCTGCGGCACCCAACTGACGGGCGGAGAGTCTGACCACCCCGAGCGCCAGCAGAGCCGCAGGCAAACCTGCCCTGCGCGCCGGGAACTGCACTCGTGGGCCCCGAACCCGTGAACTTCACACACACGTACCCGCCACCGCCCCACGGCACTTGGAGCTCAAGCTGGAAACAGCTCAAGTGTCCACCAGTCGTGGGTACGACATCACACTCCGAAGCAACGGAGATGAACGGAATACAGCGACACAACACGGGCACACCTCACAAAACACAGTTGAGCGAAAGAAGCAAGACAGAAAGGATTGACTCAGTATGACTCCATTCACGCAGAATCTAGAAACCGGTGTCTCTGAAACACACACAGGACCTGCAGGTCATCTTGGGGGTTGCTCGGTGGGGGTGGCTGGTTATATGAGTATTTGCTTTGCAATTATTCATTACACTTTATATTTGTTGTCTATGCTTCTGTGAGTTACAATACAAATTTAAAAGGCTACAGAATACATGCATATGGCTAAGACAACCAAACCAAAAAAAAACAAAAAAACAAACAAAAAAAACCCCCAACAAAACCTCAAGGGCACATAAGAACACAGAGTGAGACGTGAACCTCCTCCCTCCACACCCTCTACACCCATCCTCTGCCTCCAACTCTCCTCCCAAAGGCAGCCACCGGGGCCAGTGCCTGCAGCCCCGAGCCGCCCTGCGCGCATGCAGACAGGGATGCCTCTTCCCCGACGGCTTCGAGGAGTCAACACGGACAGCCTCCAGACTGACCCTGACCTACCTGGGACTGGCACGCGCACACGCACACGCACACGCACGATCCCAACGCATTTTCTAACGTCCCTCCACGTGCTATTTATGTTGAAGAATTTAAGCTCTGAGTATCTCTTTTTTTAATCGAAAAAAATTCCCAACCAAGACGAAGTTTTAAGTCATCTCTAATTTTTTTCTAATGATACAAAGTTTCTCCCTCACCCTCTCTTTCTTTCTCTGGTTGATGAATTTCAAAATTACAATAAATCTTTCTGAATGCCAAAATGCAAGTATCACAGTTTATCTGTTGTATTCAAGGTTTCCAGTGTAAATATCAGATTTCCCACCTGATGTCCCACAAAGCAGTCTGCAGGTCTCTCAGTGGTTTTCTCTTTCTTTCTTGGCCATCCTTAAAACATGGTTTGACCTACAATCACCAGTGTCCTAGACTTGATGGGACGTGGTAGTTTAGCTTCACCCATCCTGTGCCCCTGGTCAGGTTTCCTGGTGGACAGTGCTTCATTCAAACACAGCCCACGCGATCCCTGCCTCACGCTCCGTCTACATGAACACAAGGAGCTGAGTAACCACCAGGTAGTGCGAAGGGGGCAGAGCGTCCAGTGGGCGCACCTGTAGCTCCCCTGGCTGGTGGTGGGCCCAGGGTGACAACGCTAGGCAGACGCCCTAGCCCCTGTCTGCAGTGCTGCCCCCCCCCCCCCCCCAGTCCTGCGTGGAGTTCCAGTGCTCGGGCAAAACCGGAGCACTGCCCGCTGCATCAACCTGGGTGTGAATCTGGTGACGACCTAAGACTGCCCAGCAGCCACAACACCAACACTCTCGTTTTACACGTTTTGCTAGTGACAAGCTGTAGCTCAAAATCCAGTATGAACGCTCCCTTTTCAAATCCCAATTCCGTAGGTTATGGGCTTGGCTGCACACATCACAAGTTCACACGCTCCTTCCCACAAGGAAGGACCTGCCACCCCGGGCTGTGTCAGGGGTGGGAGTCTGCTCAGGACAAGTAGGTAAATCACTCCACCTCCACCCCCTCTGGTTTCCCCACACACCTGGGGCACTGCTCCCTCCAGCCTGAGATCCTCCCTCCTCTGGCTGGTCTGTGATTCCTCTGCTTCCTTTATTTGCGCACAGAGAAACATTCACTTTCCGTCACCCACCCCAGCCCACCACCCCTCCCTCCTGAAGCTACAGTGTCATTTTGGGAGCCGGGTATTTTCATCTCAGTGAGCGGCGGCTGAAGCCACGGTCCACTCATTCAGTTCTCTGCCCTGAGAACTGGCAGCCTCGGCAGGGCCTGGGCGGGGACAGATGGCAGCGGGCGGACAGAGACAGCTTCCTCAGAGGAGCTCCTGCCTACAGCAAGTGAGTTTTTCAGTGAAGAAAGCCACGTGGAAGGATCAAACTGATTTTGAGCCTGGGCTCCACCGTAAGGACGCAGGGGAGTCAGGACGTGGTTCTAAGCTTCAGCTTCCCTCAACTGCAAAACCTCCGGTGGACACACGCACACGCACACACACGGATATTCAGGACTGTCTGCCTCCTCCTGGTGCAGGGGACACACAGGGTGCCGGCTGAATTAAAGCCAGGAAAGACCAAGACAAGTCAAACTCCGAGGAATAAAGACACAAATTCCCAAACGGTGTGATATGAGGACAGGGGCCACATTTCCCGCTGAGGAACGCAGCTCCAGAACGCCCGTCGGGGATGAATCGACTCACCGTCAGTACAAGTTAGCAAGCGCCCGACACCTCTGGTCATGCTGCTTCACCTTCACTCAGACTGCGTTTCGGATGAAATACTAAATAGCGCTACCGCACCTGGTGCCCAACCGGCTCCAGCAACGGAAAGCTGCTCTTATCTAAAGCCCAAGGGCAGGGATCGTTTCAGGAAAAACAACTGCTTTTATTACACTTGACAAATAAGAGATGGCCAAAGGAAGGTTCCAGAACTTTTAATATGTTTACCTGCAGACAGAACAGAGCTGGGAGAAGGAGATGCTGAAAAAATACGTATAGTTTTTTCCAATTTTATGTTCTCAGCTCCCTTGCTCTGCATCTCGGATAGACAGGAGTGGCTCTTTCCGTACACGGGCTCCCTTATGGTGGACTCTGGCTCCTCACCGCGTCTGGCTCAGGGCGCAGCAGGAAGCACAGGACCCTTGGACAGCGAGTCCGGGACTCAGGGCCCTAAGGGGACACAGGCACCCAGATACCGGGGGCCTTGGGTGCAGGCATGCGTCCACCCTCTGGGGAGTCTGAGCAAAGATTGGCGCTGGCCCCGCTGGTCCCCTCCTCGGGGCTGCCGGCCTCCCGTCTGCTCACAGGGCCCATCCCTCAGGTCCAGGACTAATTAACTAGTGTTAATAATTAACCCATGCGCGGCTCTGGTCTTCACCTCACCTGCCCACCACCTCATCCCTGCCAAGAGGCCAGTCACAGTAAGGACAGCAGCCAGTGAAGAGCGACCGCTCCTCTGTCTCCACGGCCCAGTGCGCTCTGAAGACGGGAGTGGCCCACGTCCTCCCAGGGACAGGGAGCTGACCGCTCCCCTCGGGGGCTTTCTGACGTCTGACCCTGAACTTGGCCTCCTTTGGGGAGGATGGGGGAGATGAAGAGGGAACACAGCATCCTCCACCTCTGCTGAACCCTCCGCAAGGAACAGGTGGTCGACAAATGTGCTGCGAAAACCAACGACAAGGTCCTTAAATGAAACTCACAGTCTTCAACTGCAAACAAATGATGCACTAACATATATTACACATTTTTGGAGAATTTTGTTTTCAGAACAATACATACTTACTGTAAAATAAATAAAACCCAAACAACATAAGAAAGGAAAACTCAGAGAGCAGCACTGTTGGCATTGTGATGCGCACCTGCCTGGGGGGGGGGTCTCTCTGTGCACACAGATGTGCTGAAACGTTTGAACGAGCCGCTGAAATTGTGCTTTCTTCACTTCTCTGTTTTTTTTTTTTTTTACCTTACTCAACCCTCTGTCAAGAATGTCCCGTAGATCAAGAGACCAATATCTTTAATTGTTTGGTATTCCACTGTCCATGTGTGCTATAATTTAATAAATCAAACCTTATAAGAATAAGTCTTCTCATGGTGGTTTTTAAAAATAACATTATAAAAAATGCTTT
The DNA here is from genome assembly GCF_048773025.1 of Camelus bactrianus. NCBI lineage: Eukaryota > Metazoa > Chordata > Mammalia > Artiodactyla > Camelidae > Camelus > Camelus bactrianus. The sequence continues at coordinate 3,391,160 of NC_133544.1, forward strand.
AATTTATGATTAAAGACAGAACACATTCATCTAGTTCTGCTCCCTTCTGAAGGCTCACTGAAAGGACAGTGAATTTTGTAATGACTTAACGCCTTCAGGGCAACAGGGATGCTGGGTTGGAGAGCAGGTGGAGGAGGGCTCTGGCCGGATGCCCGGGAGAAAGGGGTGGCGGACAGTGGCATGGCTGTGGGACGGTGGGGGAGCCCGAAAGGCCCCAGGAAGGACGGCCACAGGTGCCACAGAGCAGGGGTGTAGATGGGCCAACAGTGGGGAACTGGGGGATTGGTGGAAAGGTGCTTAATGTCGTCCTCCACAGACCCCTCTGCCCTTGACGCAAAAACTACAGGTCTCTTCTCTGCAGAGCTGGGCTTTCCTTCTGGAATCAGCAGAGTAGTAATAGCCAACCTCTCACTGTGGCAGCAAAAAAGCTTGAGAAAACATTTTTTAAAAACCTGTTTAAGGGCATGAATGAGCTCATAAAATAGCGAGGATTTACAGGACCAGCAAGGACGGACCACTGAAACCCAAAGAGATGAGCCCTGCACCAGGGGTCACCTCCTAGGGGGAGCGAGGCAACACTGGACCCAGGGCCCGGGAGGCGGGGAGGGGCTGGCGAGACCCCCGTGCTCACCAGATAAACACATACACGTGAGACAAACGGCGGAGCCAATGTGGCAAAACGCTGACCTGTGGGTGAAATGTGATAAAAGAAAATTCTTTGTATCACTCTTCAACTTTCTATAAATTCAGAATTATTTCAGAAAGTTAAAAGTCAACAAAGCACAATCAGGAATGGAAGCTGAGTTTTACCAAATGCCATCTCAGGTCTGTCCAGATGCTTGCATTCCTTTTCCTTGACCTGTTAACACCTCGCCCCTCTCCTTCCCACCAGGCTGGCCAGAGGTGTCTCTCCCCTTTCCTTGCTCCTTCCTCTGCTGGGTGCCCTTCCAAACCCTGCTCTCAGGTTTCATCCCTCTCCCTGCCCCAATTGCCCAATTAATCCGTTTCTGCTTCTATGTTTACAGAATTCAGGATTCTTTATTTTGGTCCTTTTCTTTCTTCTTAAGTGTTTTGATGATTCCCTCTCATCCTCATTTAACAACCACGTCACGCGTCACCTCCGCAAGTGGTCACACGTCTCGTTCACTGGCTCCCTGAGGGCATCCTGGTCCAGCCTGGCCGGCCCCTCCTCCTACCCGCTGGCTGCCTCCCTGGGCCCAGCCTGTGCTTTGGCCCCAGCAGTCACCGAGGACATCACCAGGGACAGCGACGGCGTCAGGAGGGACAGGTGACAGATGGGATGCACTCAGGGCAGTCCTGCAGCTAGGCTTTACTACTACCGATGGCCGTTCATTGAGGATGGAGCTTCCAAGAGGCTGGAAGGTCCTCTTTCATGGTTTAACTCAAGTTGGGGAGACAAGCAAATACAACCCCAAACCCCAAATCCCACAAACAAAGTGATGTTAGGAAAGAAGAAACCCTAGTGATGGGATAGATGGGTGGGGAGGCCTGGCCATGCTAAGGAGGAAGCAGCGGTGGCAAGATCCAGCTAGGCCACACCAGCCAGGGACACGCCACCCGGTCCAGGCCAGCAGCACCGCCCCCTCTGCCCTGAGGGCCTCCTGGGGAGGCCTGGCTTCTACCTTCATACTTATCCTTGTTCTTACTGCATTTTGAGGAGAGAATAAGGCTTCTACTATTTCATCTTGTTGGAAACTCAGCAGGTGTCCCCCATGCACCCTTACATGTGAGATGTAAGGGCTTCCTGAGCACTTGTCGTCTAAGCCTCTCTGGTTCGCGGAGATAACCTGTGGTCATCACCCGACTGGGGGTGGCTCCCCTACCGGGCCCCCCGTCCCACCAGCTTTCTCAGCTCTGTCTTGCTGTCCCTCTAGCCCTGGACGCCAGATCGTCTGGGAGAAGCACACACGCCCATGGCAGGTCTGTCACCCACGACGGTGCTTCGGTGCGATGAAGCAGCTCCGTCTCACTGAACCACTACCGCCATGACCCTTGTTTTTTGTATCTGCCTAACGTAGTTTTACTCTCTCTTTTTAAAAATATCCTTTTATGTATTACCCATCACATTTTAGGATTTAAAGTGGAAGTCAGAAGAATCAAATTTGTTCAATTTGTTACATACAGTAGTACCCATATAAGGGTGAATGTAACTTTAAAAATTACAGAAATAATCCTTAAATTTTGCTAGTCTAGAAAAATGTATGCAACACCGCAGCCAGATGTTTAACATGAAATAGTATATTTAAGTAAATTTATTTAATTTACGTAGCATTTTGAAAAGAACTACCTTCAGACCCTTGAGATAAAATCCTTGAAATATAACTTTTCAGAATAACAGGATGACTCACTTACAGGAACAATAAAACTAGCTGTAAACGTGTGTGATCCTAGAAGCTGTAATTCTGGTCCCAAACTGGCCGGTCGGGAGCCCAGGAGGGAAGGCTGCGCCTGGGGCCACCCTGTCCCCGCGGCCGCAGGTCCCGGGCCGCCCAGCCTGAGCGCCCCGTCCGCAGCTCAGCTGAAACCCCGTCCACTTGCTGGCCTCCATTGCATACAGCGTTTCAGATGCGTTTTTGCCGGAAATCTGATCCTATTTATTTTCCCTTGGGGACTGAAGAATTTCCTTAAACAACTTTGAAAATCTAATTTCCTACTGTACTTTATCTTGCTAATTTTCCATACTATCTTCATTTTTAATTCTTTTAAGGAATGCTGACCATTCTTGAGTGCTTCCTATACGCTAGGTATTATTGTAACTCTTCTAAGCCCACAAATCCTGCTACACAAATGAGGAGACAGATGCACAGAGGTTAAGGTGACAGCTCAGAAGTGACAGGGCTGCTGTCTGAGCCTGGACACTGTGGCTTCAGAGGCTCTCGATGGCCCGTGGGAACAAGCAGCCTGCCTGTGAGGGGACAGTTCCAGTCCACGCTGGACCGTCCAGTTGGCCAGGAGCCCTTCCAAACCTCCCAGGCTGGCTCCCCGCATGCCACCTTCTCCTTTCAGGGTGAAGCGTGGCCTTGCAGTCCTTGGTCAAGATAAGGATAATCTGTCCCCCAGCCTGTAAATCGTAACAAAACCTTAACAAAATATTATTTCTAAGACCTTAAAAGCTCCTCAAAAAATATGTAAATTAAAAAGTCAGTGGTGCCTAATATAAATAACTTTGGTGTGGGCCAAGGTCCCCATTATTTAATATCCTAGATTGCGGTGGGGGGGAGGTGGGCAGGGGTGTAATTAAGGAATCCTTTAAACAAATTGTCAAATGTGGGATTTTTGCCTTAACTCCAAGTCTGACCTAGTAACATTACCACCGACCAACTATCCAAATCATCAACTTTTCCTTCTCTTGAATACTTAGCTGAGTGTAAAATGTGCCCCAAGCTGGAAGTCACCAAGGGGACAGAGCGTTTCAGTTCCTTATTGTAATTCACCCACAAGCTCTCAGCCCATGCCCACACCTCAGGCACCCCCGCATCCCGCAGCCCACTCGTGGCCAGGAAACATCGCTGTCACAGCACCTGCCAGTCTTCCTTAGATGCCCTGGCTAAGGAGCTGTGCTCCTCACATTGTCCAAGGAACAGTTCTGGGGCCACCAGTCAGGCTGCAATCGGAGACCCGAGCCCTGAAGAGGCTGCATTTTCCTGTTACTGTGAATGTGCTCTGAATACACTCCTGAAAGTAAAATGCTTCTCCAGGAATCTGGCAAGAAAGGGAGGCAAAATAGAAGCTCCTGCCAGACCGTCTAACCTTTCCCTGAGTCTTTTTTTTTTTTTAATATCTTGTGCTTACAAGTGAGCTGTGTTTAAGAAAGTGAATCTCCAAGATTTGAGCACTTTTTTTCACAGATTTCTGGCAGAGTCATCTTGGGAAAGGAAAGGGCAGAGGTGGTCAAGTGGAGGGTTTATTTGATTGTCCCAGCATATGGTAAAGATTCACTGCTCTAATCTCCAACCAGAGTCCCGATAAGACCAAATTGGTATCTTAACGCATAAATCCCTTGTACAAATGCTGCCAAGCAACTTGACAGCCCTTGGGCACTGAGTGTGTGTTCTGTGACCTCATCATGGGCGAAGGCTCTGAAGTTTCACCTACAGGACCCGAGTCTGGGAAGAGAATTTCTCTGGAACAGCCTCCTGAGCTTGAGAGGGAAACACTTACTCAGATCAATTACTGGCAGCCTGTGGGATGTCAACAGCCACACTCAGATGCCTAATTAAGGGATCAGTTAATGTCACCATCTTTCTTCCTCTCCTTTTTTTGAGATGACTATTTTTGGTCCAGACCACAAAGACCACTTCCTTCTGAAACTGGCCTCCATGTTGCTGTCATCACACACAACCTCAGGCCGGAGCACGGAGATGAGGCTTTCCCGTCCCAGAAAGGCTTCCGGGGGCCATGCCAACAAGCACCCTGCCTAGGCTCGCAGGCCCACCCTTTGCAAAAAGGGATACCACTGTCCTCGCTGGGCCACATGTGGTCAATCGGAGGAACAGAGGAACAAAATTTGGGTTCAGTGAAGATGGAAATCAAAACCAAAGCACTCCAAACCGTATTAGAAAATTTGAAACACAAACATACTTATAGTGCTTTGATGTTTCTGACAGTTATTTATAGACATTATGCTGCCTGGCCCCTGACAATCCCACAGGATCTCTTCTGGATGAGTTACTCGCCCTGACGATCGGCGGGGAGAGACAGAACTCGAACCCAGGCCCTCTACTCAGGACACTGTGTCCTCGCAAACAGAAAGCAAGTGAATATACGGAAGGGGTCTCAGGCCAGATTATCGGAGCCGGGAATGACTGTAAAATTAACAATGGTCACCCATGGTGGTAGCTTCCACCATGCCACAGACTTATTAGATCAGGCACTCCAGGCAACTCTGCGATCCTACAACAACTTGTGCCAAACTTAGAGAGTGTAAGAATCTCCTCGCCAACTTACAGTAACCCCATCTCCTTAAAACATCTGCTCTGGACAGACCATGCTGGCCAAGCAGGGCTGGGTCACCAGCAGGGCCGGGCGCCGTCTCGGGCTAGTGGGGACCCTGGTACAGGCCCACTGTCGGCCAGAGGGGCAGACGTGGGCTGACCTCTCTCACACCCGGACCCCACTCTGGGCAGCCTGGGCCAGAAGTAAACAATTTGATCCCAGGGTGACCTTCTGCCAAGTCAAAGCTTTTCTCCTGAAAACTGAAGTACCAACCATTAGTTTTCACTAGTTGGAATTGGAATTTGGAAGCAAGGGAAGAACCGGGCAAGTCTGATGACCCGATCGCCACTGCTGACATGACTGATGGTGGCATGTCTCAGACCCTGGGCCAGGTGCTCTCACCCTCACCTCCCTGGGCCCCACAACTGCTCTGTGAGGCCAACATATCATTACCCCAATTTGCAAGTGAAGAACCAGTTACTTGGCGGGGTGAGTAACTTGCTTGAGCTCCACCCCCAAGCAGAAGCTCAGAGACACTCAGAGGAATTGCCTGGCAGATGAGGCACAAAGCGGCAGCGCCGGAGAGGCCGGATAGGAAGGGCCCGCGCGCCGGAGCGTGGACGGGAGTGAGCAGACAGCTGCGGCCGTGGCCCAAACCCTGTCTCCAACTGGAGCTAGAACCTGAGAGAAGGGCCTTCTCGGTGGGCTCCTGGACTCAGAGGGCCCATCCCAGGTTGCGGGGCCTCAGAAACTCACCAGCACCTCCGGACGCTGCTGCATCTGTGCGGTCGTGCTGTCATCCACTTGGATACACTTTTTACGAAGCCCTGTCCTAGGCAATGACAACCCAAGGCATCGTGGATTTGACAGGCTAATTATATATTTTAATGTTCATCGATACATAATTATTAAAGGATGATCAGCTCTGAATCACTTAAAATCATCTCTCGTGCCACCCATGGTGGGTGCCGACTGCACCTGGAGGGATCCTGGGCTGCACACGGTATAAAGAACACAGCAGGAGCTCCTGTGTGGCCGAGCTCACGCCCTCCATGTGGGCTCTTACACCCAACAACGTGCAGCGAGAAGCAAGATCATTCAATCCCAACCCGACAGTCTACTTCTCTCACTGAGAGAATAAACAATTCCTCTCGGTCTCCACTGACCCGTGGCCAGGCTGTGGTCTATAAATAAATCACTGTTTAGGAACCCAGTGTTAGAACCTCCCCACGGATCCTGGGCTATCAGTTCTTCTAGGTTTTGCCTTCAAATCCATATCATAATGTTGCTGCTAAAATAGGAACGTCTTTGGACAAATTAACTCAACTTTAACCAGTGGAAATAACGATGAATTCTTCTACTTAAGGAATGTGCTACAATAGGGGGGCACGTCCGACTTCACAGAACAAGCAGGAAGGCAAGCACCTTCCTCTGCACCTGCTGCAATGGTTTGGGAATCACAGGCCAGAAGGCTGCTGAGAAGGCTGCCACGCCCACTGGCCCACTAGCAGCACGAAGTTTTTTCTGAGGTTGTGCTGAATAGCTCCATTCAAAGGTTGAACTGGCCCTCAAAACTGGCTTGTAATACTTTTTTTTTCTTTAATAGACTGCTGTATGTGTTCTAATATTTTAGGCCATATCCAGTTCTTTTTTGGAAACAGCAAAAATATCAACAATATAATGTCTATATAAAATGCAAGCATGTCTTATACATTAAACTAGCATAAATACCAACAGGAGGGGTCATACTTCATTTGTGGTAAAACCAACAAAACACACTGAAGTGGACACGGTGCACTCCCTGAGGCGGTTCCCACGGGGACTGTCACCTTCAGCCGGGACGATGGGGGGACACAGAAGTGCCTGGGCACCTGTGCTGGGTGAGCGCATTTCCAGAAGGCCCCACCGCAGCCGTCTGCCCAACCCCTACCCGCACTCCTGCGTTTCCTCACCTTCCTGCCCTTCACTCTGCCGAGTCCCCCATCCCATGCTGCCTCGAGCCCAGCCGGCTGGCAGACGCCCCCGGGCTCACTCTGTCTGTCTCCACCGTCCCCCCGCAGACCCCCCGAGGTGTACAGCTCTCTTCCCATCACTCTGGGACCACAGACGCGCTGAACGCAGGCCCTTGTGTGGATCTGGGGTACCCTGCTTCATCCATTTACGCCGTTCCACTCAAGATTCAGGTACAAGAGCTATAATCTGATCCAACTGGATAGAAATCAAGCACAGCCGTGATAAACCTGAACTGAGCTCCTTCACTAGACACAACGAATCGCACTGGACGGATGCTCGGCCGAGGCAGGGCCCCCACTTCCTGTCTGGTTATCCCTGCTGCTCCCGCTGATCTGGGCCAACTCTCAAAGCAGCAGCGCACCAGGTCAGAACCTCCAACGCCACAGCTGAGAACTGGGCACCGTTCCGAGGCAGACCTTCCCTCATCAGTTTAGGCGAAACCCTGGTCTGGTTTTGAGACAGCAGCGCATCAACCCTATGCAATTCCACCTGTGATAACTGCAGTCGTCACTGACGTGCATGGTTACAGGGCATGTAAAATACGACCTGTTAACAGAACCTGAGCTGATGGGTGCAGAAACCCCCTGTCCTGGGGACTGCAGCCCACTGGGAGGACGAGGCAGCAGCGGTGGCATTTTTAGGGCTTACACTTCAGTTTTCCTTTGAGTCACAAAGCCATCTAGCTAAGACCTCTGCCCTGACGGCAGGCCTGAACAAAGCAGATGTTTTCTTTACAAAAGTAACATTCTTTTTACAGAATGACACTCACAGACCCTGAGGTTCAGATACCACCAAGCATGCCCTCATTTCAGTTCTAGCTCCAAAGAGGCAAGGATGCTGAGCTGTGGCAGCAGAGGACAAAACAGAAACGACTTCTGAAACTTTTCTTTTTTGTCACTAGGGACACTGAATCAGTGTTCAGTTTCGAGTACAATTTCAATGCTGCAAAGCAGAGAACAACCCTGACAGCAGCAAGCAGACAACAAGTGGGTCTGGGCAGCTAGCCTGCGAGGAACTGGATTTGGAAGGTGCCACTGCAGGGTGATGGTGGGGGCTGGAGGGACCTGCCCCACAATCGTGGCGCTGGGTCTCATCCTCCCCTGTGTGCTGAGACCTTCCCTCTGTGATCAGGGCAGACGCACAGAAAACCATCCAAGCGCTGACAAAACGCAACATGTTCACAGAGTCAAAGTTAAATGGAAAACTGCCTTCTTGAAAACACCCCTTCGCGGATACGAGAGCCTGACGTTCTGTTAAAACACAAGCACAATCAGGACATGCGTGAAGGTGAGCTGAGCTCAGTTACCTCAGGAGACTTTGGAAGCTGAACAGTGCTGATCGTGCAGGGCACCCAGAACCCCAAGTCCAGGCGGGGCCCTAACCAGGCCTCTCCCTCCTGTGGGCTTCCTTCTCGAAGCAGCAGGACAGAACGTCTAACAAGACCCAAGGCTGTACTCAGAATCCATAATAAGAGTTCTTACTTAAAAATTACGTGGAGTCTTTTCCTTTCCCCTCCTTTCTTCTTCGGGGGGAGGGGAGGACAAGCTCACGCCCCCCTTCCAAGGCTTACAGGACAGAAGTCCAGGGACGGCCCGCAGCCGGTGGCCGGCGTCCCGGTGAACACTAGCAACAGAGGCACGGGACACAGCAGGAAGAGGAATCTTACTCAGATTTCTCCTGAAGGTGACTTCAAACTTGAACCTTCCAATGTTCCAGGCTGGAAAAGTTGGTGAATGTATACTGTTTGTGAGGTGAGAATAAAGAATATCTTTGAGTTTCAAGGGAGGGTTAAAACAAACTTTTCTGCTCTCCCAGAGCAGACAGTTTGTCTACCTAATTAGCTTCTAATGATTATGCTTAGAGATGCAAACTAATAATGTATACCTGGGTGTAAGCATATATCCTGTGCTCACTTGGATTCATGTAACCTGATAAGACACCCCCTCTTCTAGCCTTATATATAATTATACCATTGAATAAAATAGACTTTTACAAAAACAGAGGGGAAATGCACATAACATACAATTAACCATTCTAAAGTATATAGTTCGGTGGCATTCAGTGCATTCACAGTGTTGTGCACCCAACCTCTCTCTCTAGTTTCAAAACCTTTTCACCGCCCTAGAGAATGCCCTAGAAGAACACCGGCGCCCTTTAAGTAGTCACTCCCCCTCCCCTCCCCCCAGCCCTCAGCAACCACTAATCTGCTTTCAGTCTCTATGGATTTGCCTGTTCTGGACATTTCATATAAAAGAAATAAAAAACAGGCTTTTAAGTTACATAAATTGTCTGAAATACTATGTGGTAATTCCAAATGTAAACAAGGTATAAATCTGGGATTTGCGGCTTAAAATAATGTTCTGGAGTCAGGATTTGACAGACCAGTAAAATTTCACAAGGAATCTTAAAGATTAAGGTTGGCTTACTTAAGTGACAAATAAGAACATTAAAAAAAATCATAAAAGATATTTTAATACCAAAAAGGACAATCTGAGAATAAGGATAGTCCTACAAATCAAATAAATTTAGCTTTATGAAAAACTCACACCACATCAGCTTTATTTTTGCCGGGACAGGTAAAAGCCTTGCCACAGAGCAGCACAGGCATTTGAAAATGACCCCGGGCGGTCAGTGTCAACACCTCTGAACCTAGAAATACTAAGCTGTACGCTCCTGGCTAAGAACTTGACCTTCCAAAGGTAACTTAGGGATGAAAGGGGTTTCACCCTGTAGGACTCTTCCTGATGGCCAGGACTGACAAGGTCTACACCTATCCCAAGAACCAACAGAAAAGGACGGCAGCTTTGCAAGAGACACCGCGTACTGACAACCAGGTAACTCCACTACACCCAGGTGGGTGAGGGCCAGCCCCGGATCTGGGGAGGTTACACGACAGATGGTCCAAGAAACAACCTTTACAGACACCAGAGCTGAAACAGGCATGCTTCCCCCAACTCGGCCTTTTAAACTGGGGCAAGCACTCTGAGCAGGGCCGGGTTGGGGGAGTCACAGAATAAACACAACCCACTTCCTGGAATATCAGTTTTACAAAGCAACTGAGTCATGTGAAACATACACCTTGAACTGTGATTATTATGAAGAAGAATACAAAATTCAAACAGCTTTCTGTGACAAAATCCGAGGCCTCAGAAACTTGAACATTTTGGGGGTTCTCTCTAGACTACACCAGGCCGCAGCCCCAGACTCCCAACACGGCGGGTTCTCCCTGTCACAGGCGCTGCCAGCAGTGTGGAGCACGCCGCCCTGACCTAACCGACTCTAGCCCGACAGGGCTACGCAGAGCGGCGGCCGGGAGCCTGACAAACTGGTCCTAAACTTTGCATGGGAATGAAGGGACCGGAATACAAAACAACTCGGAAAAGGAAGGGCGGGGCTGGAGGACTCCCACTTCCTGACTGGAGAGCTTCTGGCACAGCTACAGCAGTCACGATGGCGGTACAGACACACAGACCAACGGAACAGAACAGAGAGCCCAGAAATAAACCCTCACGTTTATGGTCCACTGATTTGCAACAAGCTTGCCAAGTCCACTCAACGGGGAAAGAACAGTCTTTTCAATAAACAGCGCTGGGAAAACTGGGCATCCACATGCCAGAGGGCGGAGGTGCACCTCTGCCTTGCACCACGGACAAAACTGAGCTCGGAGTGGCTCAAAGACCAAATTTAAGAGCTAAGATGGTAAAACTATTAGAAGAAAACAGGAACAAGTCTGCGGGTTAAGCAACGATCTCTGAGACAGGGCACCAAAAAGCACAAGCCATAAAAGACAGATTAGATGAACTGGACGTCACCCAAAGTAAAAACTCCTGTGCTGCAAGTGATACTGGCTGGAAAGTGAAAGGACAGCCCGCAGCCTGGGAGACGTCTGCAAAGCTGCCTGTGCTAGTGGATCACGATGCCACCCCGACTTTGCCCTGCAGGCCGCCCCACACTCAGCGGCCCTGTGGCTCCCTCTCACCCCGCTCAGCTCCCAGCTCGCCACAGCCTCCAGTCTTCTGCAGGACCTCCCCTCCCCTCGTGTGTCACCAGGAAAACCAGAGTCACTGGGCCTCACCCTCCCCAACCTCCTTGTTAAACCCCCTTCCTGCCCCGGAAATTTCTGAAAACTCTCTCTCTGCTGAGGATGACACGGAACGTCTGGTTTTCAGCAGGTCTGGTTCTGACAGCCTTACCATTCCCACAGCAGAAAGCAAGAGGGCCGACCGCACAGTGACAGTGCTCAAAATACAGCAAAACTGGTTCCTTCAACTAAAGGAAAGACGACAACGAAGGTCAGTTCAACCAGAACCCAACGGTGTGAGTGAAGGAGGCCTTGGCCGGGAAGTGGGGGCGAATGAGCTGCCTGCCTCCTGCACACTGCCCGCTGCCCTGGCGAGTGAGGACGTAGTCACCCCGACTGGGTGAGGGCTGCAGGGCGCACGCTGGACAGGGACTGGCAAAGTGAATTTCTGATCATGTCTCAGGTCCAGGCCCACAACGGTGCTCTCAGGACTGTGTTCTAGCCATGCAGAGTAAGAGCAGTCACTTCAAAGATGCAGAAAGGCAGCAGTACCCCTCTTCTGACTACGAAGCTGTCATTGTATGTGCCCGCCACTTCTAATGCTATGCCTTTCTGTCACTTTTTGGAATAGGTAATATGTTCTCACAGTTCAAACACACGCGCACACACACATGCACACACGGTAAAAACCCTGCCTGCCCCTCCCATCGGAAGGTGTCACTTCCAGCTTCCCGCCGGTCTTCGAGGCTCACTAGGAAACCAGGATGGAAGCCCCCGGCCCTCAGTCCCTGAGCCGTGACCAGGCAGGTGCTCCCTGCCTCTCCCCTGAGGGCTCTCTGACAACCTCCACTCATCAGTCCACACAGAGATGCTACTGACTCGATATAAACACTTTCCCAGCATCTCTCTCAGCACACCGCCACGCCCCACCCACAGCACGCTCCCCAGCATGTGAAGGGACCACCCCCGGTCCCTGCTGGCGTCCCGGGATCAGTGGGAGCTTTTCCAGTCTGACTTCTCCCGTGAGGCACGCCCTCCTCCTTGGTGCCTTCTGAGGACGAGCTGACATGCACCTCCAGCACCCGGCACAGGGCCAGTCACCAAGGCGGTGACTTCCAGATATTTGTCAAAGGAAGGAAACAAAGCTTTAGGTGGCTGCAAGGCAGAAGGTCGAGACTAAATTTTGTTCTCCTTTCTATTGGGTATATTCCATAAAGTTTTCCTTCTTTTTGAAATGAACTCAATTAACTAAGAAGTTTTTGCCTTGATTTCAACCTTATCTGGCACAACAGAGGATGCAGGGCTGCCCCCCACCGGCGCTGAGGCCAGGCGCACGTGGGCAGGGCGCTCTGAGCAGGGACAGGGAGGGAAACGTCACAGAGCTTTGTGAAAATCAGGAACGTGGATTCAGGCTTTTAAAAACTGCAAAGTAAACATCCCCTCAACTGTGCACATCACCACGGGGCAGCGGTCTTCGCTACCGCTCCCTCTCGGACAAACGCTTGCATGAAAACAGCCAGTTTTCGGACAAAGTCTGCCTCTCCGCCCGAGAGCTCCGTGTTCTAGTATTACCAACACAACAATATAGCTCATTTTGTTCTAAATTCTAAGAATTACTCACGAGGAATCTTTACCAGCAGTAAGTTTATGTTTAGCGCTGAAATACTCCTGTCAACTATGCTGAAAATGCAGCTTCAGCGTGAGCCCCTCAGGATGTGCGGGGCCCTGAAATCAAGTGGAAAGCAGCCCTGGAGGCCGCGTCCGGGCTCTGCTGGGGGAAGGCGGGGGGCCCTTCAAGGCTCCGCTGAGTTCCTCTCACCCACACCCACAAAGCCCCATGGGACAGCCTTACCTTCATGACCCAGAATCTGCATCTCCTGTTTTTCTAGATGCCACCATGAGATCAACTAACCTGGTTTCAGCTGCACTGCGCTCTGCGCCACTGTGAACACCTGTGAGCAGAAAGTTCTGCGTAGACAGATCCCTGTGATAAAGGGCCCACGCGGCCTGTGCGCGTCCAGGGAGGTGTGAGCCCAGGGCTGTGAGTCAGAAAACCCAAAGGCTTGTCCTCTGACTTCCAGCAAGCCGGGGAACCTCTCGGCTTTGGCTTCCACAGCTGTAAAAATGGGGCTAATGATACGTGTTCACTGCCTGGTGGGGAGGAGGTGGTTAATGAACACCTGTGCAGAGCTCTGAGATGAAAAAGGTTCCGGGCGCTAATGACAAACGAGGAGTCTCCATCCCCCTCTGGGTATCGGCCACGCGGTAGCCGGGGAGGACCAAACCGCCCCGAGCAAACTGGTCTTCCTAAACGACCTCTCTTAAGGCCTCACAATCTTGACAAACTCTGGAAGAAACGAAGGGCAGCGGCGCACGGTGTACCAGACGTGTGCAGGGATGCATGCACCATGGCGGGCGCCCGAGCTCCACTAGCTCTTGGGCTGCTCTGCCCGGGCTCTGCACACTCCTGACTGGTACAAATATTTACCCGGGCGGCGTGTTTGGTTACCATGGATGCCATCGTTAAGGCTATTACCTGGCTGGCAGGCCCGTTTCCTGCCAAAGAACACTGCACTGAATATGCGCCTTAAACTTCCCTTTCTATTTTTAACATTTAAACATGATGTATAGTGTTAAAAATTATTTTAGGGGCTCCAAGTTTAGCTTACATTTCACTTAAAGGCTCTCCTCCTTTTTTAAAATAGAGAAATTTCTCAAATAAGCCAATGATGAAGCCCATATACTAAATAACAAGATGAGACTGAAATGGTTTTTGTAAGCTGATATTTGGCTTTACATAAACACATGTGGGTGCACACACGCACACGTGCACACACACACACAGGAGTGGAATGACATACAGCAAACTCAAAACAATTCACTCGGAGACGCCAGAAAAGGTAGAAGACTGAGTTGGGGGATAAGCTATGGAGAATTCTAGTTTTATTAGAAAAATTTACATTTATTTAGAAAAATTTACAAGTGGCTTTTTTTTTTTTTTTGGATGGAGGAAGAGAAAAAAACACAGATGCTTGGTAAAAAGTATCCAGCTCATGTGGGAGAGATTTCCTAGGCCAAGGGTTTTCAATTATTTTTGGTGTCAGAACTGTGTCCTCTAAAAACATCTGGAGGACCCCAGAGAGCTTGGATCACGTGGGTTCCACCTACTGATACTGACCAGGTAAGAGAATGCGGAAAATGTTTGCTTACTAATCCACTGAAGCAAATAGGAATGGGCTCATGTCATGTTAACTTGAATATCATCACGAGAATAACTGCATTTAAAAAAATTAGCAAGAAGAAATATGCTGGTTTACATTTTAGCCTACCTCTTTAAGGTGTGACTTAACAGAGGCCAGGCAGATCTGCATTTCTGCTTCTGCATTCAGTTTGTTTGCTGTGCTGTTTTGGTTGAAATATATGAAGAGAAGTCCAACCTCACCTGACTTGTTTAGTTGAAAAAGAAGGGTGTTTCAATGACTTTCAAAAAATTGTGGATAATTTTCTTTGATTCTATGCTAACATCCAATAAGTGGTAATTTCTTAAAAGACTGGCGGCAATGTGCAACCTGAAGTCAGCCTGGTGGGTGTTTTGGTGACAGCACACCCCGTGGTGCGCCCTGCACCTTGAATGTCCCCCTGCCACGCGCGTCTGCAGCACCCTGGCTGTGACCTGCCGGTGGACTCATCAGTACGCCCGGTCTGTTAACCTCACCAGGCGGTGTCAGCACAAGGAGCTGTCTAGCTCATGCTGGCAGATACATGTTTTCCAAAACCCACATTTTTGCCTGCAATTTGAATTTTACCATGGCCAACAGTGTCACTGCTGTTTCCCCCCGAATCAACAGGGTTCCCTCGTTCCTTTTTGAGAAAACGTCTGACAGATATTCAGGTCTTAATAATTCAATCTGTCTGCTTTTTGTTCCTTCAAGTAAAAATGATGTTCCTAAAAAAAGTGGCTGGTTTGGCTTGCAACGCACACAACCGCACAGCGTTCCTGGGGAGGCCCCTGTACACAGCGCTTGGCCAGGGGCTTTACGTGCGCCCTGCAGGTCATCCACAGGAGGATGAAGGGAGTGTTTGCAAGGACTGAGACTTAGTAAAACCAACCATCTCGTGCACCATCAGGGACACTCTAAGATCAGATGGCGTGATGTGGTGGAGCACATGGTGGCTTCCAGCTGACACCCTGTCTGCTCGGTTGAAGGAGCGGCTCTCCACCGCTGCCTCTGCACCACTGGGCAAAGGGCCACACAGAGGAGGAGGCAGAGGTGGCCCTGTATTCTTAAGGAGACAGTTCTGGCCTTGCAGGCCCCTTGAAAGCATCTCAGGGACTCCAGGGGCCCACCGACCACACCTGTGAAGGCTGCCCTGTGCAAAGACCGAGGACTCCCCCACAGCTCCAGAGTTCTAGAAACATGGCTATCATATGTCAGCCTTGATAAGCTTGGCTTACTACCTGGAGGGGAAGAAAACAATTTCTAGTTGTCTGTGTACCAAAATGGTCTACAAACGCCAATACACACATACACACACATTCTCCCCACCCGTTCCTCCCTGAAGCCTACCACGAACAAAGGACCGGGAGTTTAGGAAAAACTGGGTTTGTTCCCTAGAGCGAAACATCACTCTTCTCATAACTTTGTAAGTCAAAATACTGTAACTAGAACACACTGCTCATGAAAAACACACCCAGCAGACAAAAATCCAAGTGCAGCGTAAGCAGCTCACACACATCGATGACAAAGAGGGGACGGGAAAATCCTAATCGAAGAGTGACCGCTCAAATGCTATTAAAAATACCACAATATTAAAACTTATAACAAAGTTATAGCTCAAATACTCTTTCAATTAAAAAACCCCAACACAAAAAAGGAATTCAGAGGAGTTTAAGGTCATGAGATTTGACAATAAGACAGTAAATGTTTAGAAGTCAAAAGGCTGAAGCCTCACCAAGCAGCACCTGCACTTAAAAACAACTCCAGGGAAATGACAAGTGAGGTCGCCCCATCTAGGACTCATCACAGATGAAATCTCTAACTTCTAAAAATAGAATTCCTTATGAATGTTATGTAAAGAGTTAAAGAGGGGGTGAGGATGTATAAAAGTGCTGATTTCTTATTGTGCTGAACAGCCGGGTCCATGAGAACGGCAGGGCTGAGCGGGACTCGGTAAGCACGCTGAACGAGCGGCCCGGAGACGGCGCCTGGGACAGTGTGACTCGCTGAGTTTGTGCACAGTGCACCAGCGGGACCCCGTGCGCTCCGGGTCGTAGACGATGCCGGTTTCTTTCAGGTGGTGAAATGACAAGCAAACTGCGAGGCTTGGTAAACGGGGGAGGGAGAGCAGAGAGAGAGACAGAGACAGGTGAGCTGCAAGAGGAACAAACACGGGGAGCACAGCGTCAGAAAAATAAAACAAGCTGTGGTTAAGATGCTGGCTCGGAATTACCACAGTGACCTAGAAAGGGGCCGATAACCACGGCGACCGCTAACACTGCCAGCGTCTTACGACATTCTGGGCACCATTCTAAGCGTTTTATATGTATTCACTCAGTCAACCCACATAAAGTCCAGAGGGGTACGTCCTTTTACTGCCACCCCATTCCCGTTTCCAGGCTCAGAAGCGAGCAACCTTGCCCGAGGAGGCGCAGCCAGCCTGCGTGGGGTGGGGGTGGGGGCGGGATCGGACCCTGGCCCTGTGGCTTCAGACCCCGCCTTTAACCACTAAGCATCCTGTCTCTCAAGGTCAGAGAGAACCTTGCTTCCACCTTAGAGTGTGTCTCAAAGGCTGTTACACTTTAAAAGACCAATAAAAATGGCAATAAACATCAAAAAAGGTGTACACCCCCAAAATCCCATTTGGTAAAATGGTGCAGCTGTTTGTGCGGCCACTGAGTTAGCCGCGAGGGGACCATGCTGGCTGGCAGGGGGCCACCGACCAGGCACTGGGCTGCAGGGTTTCCACCTCACCCCACTCATGACGACCAAGCCCCCGCCAGGTTATTTCACCAATGGCCACTAACTTGTCAACAGTGGAATAAAAGGAAAAACAAAGGAAAAGCCAAAACTTGAACATAAAAGACCACTACTCTCTATTTAGGAAATGATTTCTAAGTAATCACATTTCCTTTGCACATTTTTTTCTAAAGCGGAACATTTTAAAGATGATTCTCTCAAACGTTACGAAAAAGTTTAAACCTACATTAGAAGCTAAATCCCTGGATTCAGCTTTTGTACCTGCACTCGTGTCCCTGGGTTCAGTGACTACTCTGGTATCAGCACATCTGCTTTGCAATGGTTCTTCTCTTTGTTATTTGAAGTCGCAGACATCATGATACTTCGCCCCCAGATGCTTCCATCTGCAGTCCCCAAGAATGAGGACAGTTCCCACACTGCCACAGTCCCTGTAAAACTAGAATAATTCCACATCGTTCTGTATTCAACTTTCCAGAGGCCACAAGAATGTCTTCTGCAGGTTCGATTTTGTTTCAGAACAAAGATCTGCTTCAAAAAGACACCTGCACCCCAATGTTCATAGCAGCACTAGTTACAATAGCCAAGACATGGGAACAGCCTAAATGTCCATCAACAGATGACTGGATAAAGAAGATGTGGTATATTTATACAATGGAATACTATTCAGCCATAAAAACCGATAACGTGATGCCATTTGCAGCAAGATGGATGTTCCTGGAGAATGTCATTCTAAGTGAAGTAAGCCAGAAAGAGAAAGAAAAATGCCATGTGAGATCACTCATATGTGGAATCTAAAAAAAAAAGAACATAAATACAAAACAGAAACAGACTCATAGACATAGAATACAAACTTGTGGTTGCCAAGGGGGAGAAGGGTGGGAAGGGACAGAATGGGATTTCAAAAACTTGTAGATACTGACAGGCATATGTAGAATAGATAAACAAGATTATACTGTATAGTACAGGGAAATATATATAAGATCTTGTGGTAGCTCACAGAGAAAAAAAATGTGACAATGAATATATGTATGTTCATGTACAACTGAAAAATTATGCTCTACCCTGGAATTTGACACAACATTGTAAAATGACTATAACTCAAAAAAAAGTTGAAAAAAAAAAAGAACAAAGATCTGATACAGATTCACTTGCTATATTTGCTACATCTCTTTATTCTTTTTTTTTTTTTAATAACCAGAACGGCTTTTGATTTATGAATAATTCAAGGGCCTAAAACAAAGCCAGGTTTTACTTGCTGTAGTAGTTTGTCCTTGTGGACTTGAGCCATAATGTCTTCTTGAGATTAATGAGAATTCTCTTCCTTAAGCACATTAGTGAGAGAAACTATTTTGCCCCATTTCTTTTTTTCTGAGTTCTTCACACCCTTGGTGGTACTACTTCCATCCGACAGGAAGAGGAGACTTAGCCTGAAGCCAGGCCCAGAACAGAGTGGTTACCTGTGTCCATGTTTTCAACCGGTGACCTGTGTTTGTGAGCTTGACCAGGACGACTGACCGATCGAGTGATTAGCCAGGAACACACCAAATAACTACCACCTGAGTGGTCATTCAGGGACGTTACTTTACTTTCAACTCACCACCGGCGATGCGTGCTCACACTCTAGGGATGATGTCATGAGAACCCAGCTGACCATGACCTTCCTCAGCAAGCTTACGATTCAGGGAGGAGACAAGAAAATTAGCCAACAGCTAACACCTGGCAGACCTGGTAAGTGAACTGGGGCAGCGGGGAAGGAGACGATCAACTGTTTCCACACCGAGAGCACATCATGGAGTTTAGCAAACTCACGGAACCCCGAGATGAACTGAACTCCAGACACTCAAACACACAGGCTACAGAAAACGGGGCAGGTCAGAAGGTTCACGGGACGTGGAAGCCACCTCCCAGCACTGGGCCCAGGTGACAGCACAGGGCCTCAGACCCATTTCATTCGTTCCTGGGGCCAGGCCAGGAGGCCCCCTCCTCTTCCAGAACTGACTGGGAATGACCAGGTCACGGTGCAGGGCGGATTCAGTGCGAGAAAAGAGGCGGGGGATCGGCTCGGCCCTCACAGCCTGATGTGGCCCCTCCTTCCGTCTGGGATGGCCACCAGCTGCAGCCTGGGGACACGTATCTGGCGCGGGGCCGGAGACATGGACGCAGCCTGCTCACCCCCCAGGCAGGTGCTGGGGGGACAGACACGTCAGGCAGGGCTCCCGAGGGCTCGTCACACGCGCTGCAGGACCCACTGCAAGAGGATCACCAGAACCCGGTGTGAGGCACCCCAACTGCTCCGGCTGCCAGGACTCCGTCCTGTCCCCGGGGTTAAAAACACACCCCCTCTTCTTGGCTACTATCCTCACCTCTTTATTTTTGTCTTATTCTTCTACACAATTAACATCTTTTAATGAAAAAATTCTAGGAGTTTAGCTTCTGCTGCCGGGCAGGAGTCCTGATCAGCTCAGGGAAGATGCATTAACAAAGGTGTGCTGCGTCCCCAGAGTGTTCTTGTTACCCTGGCTACATTCCTCACCGTGGGGACATGAGGGACAACTTCACACAGAGGATCCCTCCATGTAGGCTTTAAAGCTGTATTTCTAAAAAGTCACTTTGCAGAGGGACAGGTACACAGCACACAGGAGTTTTAGTGAAGTAAAATCCCTGACTTGCGCTGACACCCTATTGGAGAGGAGTCCCCGGATTGATCTTTTGAGGGCACTTTTATTTCTGGTCGTCACTGAAATATTTTTCCTTCCTAATTCTGGGGGATGAGGACAGACTCAATCCCCACGGCATCTACAGATGTGCATCAGGCAGGAGCGTCCCACGCCTGGTGGCCCACGTGCGCGTGCACAAAGGCATGCCTGGTGGCACTGGCCAAGCATTGGATGGGCGGAGGGAGAGGAGCCCTTAGGGTCTGCCTTCCCCACGGCCTCCTGCAGGCTGGTCCCTACATTTTTATTGGAAAGGTAAAGACTTTCATTGACTTGGTGACTCAGGAATACTCATGAGAAACAAGTTCTCTATCAACAGACCTTCTAGCCCAGGAAAGCTGAAGAAACCCATACAGGGGCCCTGGTCCAGGAGGGGCCCAGGAAAAGGAGAATTTGCTCTCCAGCTCCCCACCAGGCTGCAGCTGCTATTCAGTCTTCCAAAGACAGACTTATCAGCCGAGTGTGTTTACTAACGACTGCAAGATCAGAGCAGTCAACTTTCTCAAGGCCAGAATAAAAGCCAGCTGGAAAAGGATGGAGATCGCGCTCTTCCTCTCTGGCCATTAACATCGTTCTGGCTTGGCTATTCTTATAGCCTTAAACCTGGCTAAGGAAGTGACATTTATTTTACTCTACTTAACAGGCAATTAAAAAACTCAAGGAATAGTCTAGAATAGGGTTTGGCAAATTATGTCCCATGAGCCAAGTCTGGCCCGCCACCTGTTTTTGGAAATAAAGCTTTACTGGAACATGGTCATTCCTATTTATCTACTTACTGTTGGTGGCTGCTTTCACAGTCAGAAACATCTACTCTCCAGACTTTTCTGAAAAAGTTTGTCAATCCTGGTCTAGAACAGTGCTGTCCAGTACAGCAGCCACTAGACACACGTGTCTATTTAAACTTAAAATAACTAAAATGAAGTAAGATTTAGAATTCGGTTTCTCAGTTGCACTGACCACATCTTAAGTGCTCAACAGTCACACGTGAGCAGGAGCCACCGCAGCGGACAGGATGGAGGACATGCCCGCCATCGCAGGCAGTTGTCCTGGACGGCACTGGAAGCACAGGCTTGAAGTCATCGAGCTAAATTTACAGCCATCAAGTTCCAGGTGACTCGCTCTCCTTCCACAGGGGGAGTTCAGACCAAGTTTCAACAATACGCCGTTTTTGCACTTGAACTTTTTAGGATGTGGGAATTCACTATATTAACTGCAAACTCTAGACTGTTTAATAGAAGATGACTATCAAACCAAGGACCACTGACCAGCTGAGTGAGCCTACTGGTTTGTTTGTTTACTTGATTGCCCCACCCCCCGGGGGACGTAAACTCTTGAAAGCTGGGCCTAGTGCTTGCTTCATGTTCCAAATTAGGAACCTGCTTGGCATGTGGTGGTAGGGACTCGACAAAAATTTGTAAAAATTTGCACCCTAGGCACAAAAGCTGTCACACACGAGAGGCCACTGAGACAGATGGATGTTGATAAGGCACTGGTGAAAAACCGCTAACATAACCCTGTGGCAAAGGTTCTACAGACAGCCAAAATTTCTATTTAAAAATGATTTTTTTTTTAAAGATTCCAAACAAAACAACACAACTGCCTGGGTCTGGGTTCTGGCCCCACCACTTACAGAGTGTGTGACCTTGGGCCAGTATTTCCCCCTGTGCGGAAGGCCCCTCCTCCCTGAGTGGAAACTCAGTGTCCCAGAAATGGGTCTGTGCCTCTGTGCTGCCCACCCCCACCTTTCAGCATCACTGTTACACCAGCCCTGCTCTCCCAGCACCTGCCCGGGGGCAGCTCTTCCTGGGCCTCCTGGACCAGGGCCCCTGTGTGGGTTTCTTCACTAAACCATCCATTTCTCTGGGGCGGGGACCCTCAGCACGGGACACACAGCAGAGCTGCTGAGTGGATATTAAATTGATCAAGACTCTAAAAAGCCAATATAAATAAAATAAATTCTGCTGAACTGCACATTAACATGCTTGCTCTAAAAAGTCCTTATGAGTAAATCAAGCATTCTTCAAGTTTCAAAAATTAGGAATTACCTCCACTGTTTGAACTAGAAGTTAGCTCTAGGCCCTAAAGGTTGCCCTTTCTTAAAAACTCAAGGCTCTTTTAGATAAATACACTTCCCTACTTTTTCCCTCCAGAATTAATTAGATAGCAACCAACCAACCACTCAACCGACAGCAAAAAAAAAATCCAAACGGGTCATAATAAAGCCTTAAAATTTTTAAAAATGTGGTATAAGATATAAATCAACTGATTCCACTGCAGAATAAATTCATAGTTCAGAAAATGACTAGTACATTGTCTAATAAAATCAGAAAATGCACAAAAAATCTTTTATAAGAAGATAACTTAGAAGTATAAAAGTATACATCTTACATGCAATAAAATTTTCTTATTCCTAGCTGGTTAGTGTTTAAGAACCAACTTAAACGTTAACAATTACATTCTATTTTGGTCTATTCAGTTCCTGCGACTAAAATACCTAAATGTTATCTGTGGTCAACATTTGCTTTTTCCTGGGTGCGCTGCAAAACAATGAATTTGTAGCCTGACCTACAGGTTGGTCATCGTGGACATTAATTTCCACCAGCTTCATTAAAGAGGGTTTGGAGAGAAAACCAACACCCATTTTATTCCAAGAGACTGGGCATTCATGTGGTTTTATCGTCCCTGGGTACACCCTAGGATCTGAAAAATCTTGTCTGGCATTTTAGTCATACAGACTATTAGTCACCTAAAAATCTTGCCCCCACCCTTCCTGAACATGGGTCCTTAAAGGAGATTCTAACAGGGCAGAGCTATGATGATATAAATTTTAAAGTGATTTGATGAAGCTTAACATGCATTTTCTATTTCACCCAATTGTGAACAAAAAATTTGTAGAACAGATATTTTTAAACGCTAAGAATAAGCATATGATTACCCTGATATGTATATTTTAATATAATTATTAATTACTATGGTAATTGTGCTTTTAGACTAAATTTTGAACCCAAATTTTGTATAAACTACAAGCAGCAAACTGTAATAATTAAAAGTGATCTATATATACATTGAAAACTTGTTGCCACTAAAATTTTAAATCAAATGTCAATACAGAGCCTATTTAAATGCCAACTGTTTCCTACTGTTCCATGAAACCGCTAACATCTCAGAAATTATGACCCACAATGGATTTCAATATTTCAAAGCAGAAGTATATTTCTTTCAGGCTCCGTGGCAAGAATGAAAACAATCCTCCTAAAGGAAGTTCTCCTCTAAGCACTTCTGCATATTTTCGGGCTGCGATTCATCTTTAATTCAGAGCTGTGTCCCCGGTGAAACCTGCGGGGTGTTAAGCAACGCAGATGTAACAGAAACTCTGCGTGCGGACAACTTGGCCAGGCGCCGGCGGCCCGCCTCTCCTTCCTCCCCCCACCCAATACCTTCCCCGGGCAGTGACTTCACATCCTTTGACATCAGCACGGCTCTGAAAGGGGGATGGGAGAGCGAGCAGAAAGCAGAAAAACCAGCTTTCAACTATGCATGCAAGGCCTCTCTCAAGACTCAAATTCTGTAAGTAGTTCGTAAAATGCCAAACTGCAGCGACACACCCAACCTCCTTGGGTCAGCTCGGCCACCACGCGGGGGGAGTTCTGCTGGAAAGGACTTCCTGCTTTTCTTATCTGAAGCACAATAGCCATTTATTAACTAACCACAGAAGGTTCCGTCTCAGTGACACACACAATAACTTACCTCGAATGTGGAGAAGGGCGGCGGGCGGGAAAGGCCCGTTGGAGCTGGCCGCGTCCACCACCATCCTGCTGCCCGCTCTGTTACATGTCAACATCTAGACTCCAGCGGGAAGGGCAGTGTACTCCTTAAGGCAAGAAACCAGCCTCCATTTTAGTTAAAAAAAAAGACACACTGAAGCTCTCTGCAGCTGGAGGGAGCTGGCCGCCTCGTGACGTCAGCAGGCACGCAGCCGCTGATTGGCCCAAAGCTGCAACTTAAAATGACACTAAAAAACTGCAAATGGAAAGAGCGCTCTTGTTTGGCTGTCAGTGTGCATTGAAAGCCTGGACATTTCTTGGCTTTCTGCAGTCTTCCTTTCTCAATAACTTTTAGGCAAGGATCCCGTCTCTGAAGGGGCAGGACTGAGGCCACAACCCGGGCCAGACTGTAAACAAATGATTCTCAGAAAGCCACCAAAAAAAAAAGTGTGCATATGTGTCTATGTGAACTTTAAATTTTAGCATTTCCCTAAGTGGTACCCCAAATTCAATGGTACTTTATACCCACCCGGCCACCTCCGACATTCTATTGCAAGTGCTGCCTGCATCATACTTAGCATTTTGACACCCCAGTATTTCTTAAGTAAATGGCTATTCAAACATGACAACCCCAATTTGTTAGTTTGGGCTCCCGTTCAGTCTCCTTACTACCCAGTTACAAACTAATGATCCTCAAACACTGGCTTTTCTCGAGGTCTAACTTTATTATTGGAAATATTCAGTTAAAAAATTGTATTGAAAATGAAAGCTTCTTTAATAGCTAAAGTGCTACAGATTAAAGTCTTTATCCCACTTGGCTGGGAAAAATTTTAAAAAAGCCATAAAATGAAATGTAAATGTTTACGGTGTCAACATATTACCTTAATTTTTCATATTTTGTTTAAATTAAAACTTTTTTAATTAAAAAGAGATATTTCACTTATTTTTATGGGGCTGGTATTAAAAGCTATTATTCGAATCTTAGTTTCCTATCTTCAATAAGGTTAATGTAAAAAGCTGTTTCAGGGAGAAGGACATCATCTCTGAGCTGGAATATCCTGGGGGGCGGAAGTGTGTGCTGGAGAGCGGACTCCCCACAGAAAGAAGAGTGATGACCATCTCTAAAAGAGAACGAGTAAGCTCTGAGAAAAACAGCTCTGCCCGAGAGAACTGAAAAAATTCCTCACTTCACACACACACACAACTAAGTTTGTCCAAACCACATCTCCTCTTTTTATAATTTCTCACACAACCCCCCACCCCCACACCTCACTTCCCCAGCTTGTGAACAAGAACCAAAAGCTCTCTGGTTCTCAAACATAATTCACAAGAATAAGAAACACCCGAAACGAGCGGGGTTGGCAGGTACATCTGTGGCTGGCACTCGACACATTTCAGTGAGCGAATGAACTCAGTCCCCCGCACTAGAAAGAATGTAGTTTTTACTATGTGTATCAATAGCCGTTTAAAAAATAATCAAATAAAAGCAAACCAATTCTACCCCACCCCCTCCTTCCACAGAGCTGAAGGACACTGCTGGGTTCCATAGCTGGCCATGAATTTAATTACAACGGAGGGGAGTGGGCTCTCACTGCCAGAGCACGCCTGGCCTCACACCTGCCTGGCTCCTCTGCTGTCTGAACAGCCTGGGCTCTGGGTCAGGTACTGGGGATCTGGATCCTGGCCGCCGACCCTATGAGTTCGTCAGGTGCTCGAGAGGGCTCTCCTTGGACTCCCCATCATCTTACTCAGGGAGTGATGCCAGAAGAACTGAGACTTAAGTGCAGTTAGAACGAGGCGTGCAGGGGGCTGGGTAAAGTGGTCAGGAAGCAAGTGCTCGCTGCAGATCTGTGCTTTAACAAGAGAGAGGGAGCTGCCTTCAAATAATTTAATGTCTCATAGGAGATGGGATGGGAAACGTGTCTGTCCTGAGACTGTGCTGATGAGTGGAATGCCGAAATAACAGGGAGAGACTCCTAGAATCTTTATATAAAATATAGAGATAAAAGTCAAAGAAAAAGTGAAGACACTTCTTGATGTATTTTTCCTAATGATCTCACATCAAAGGCTCTCAACTTTATTAGTGATTTTCGCCCCCTGCTCTTTTGAAGCCTTTTGCATATAAAGTAGTTCTTTAAAGAACTCAAAGTCTGTGATCTGGAAGTCACTGATGAAACATACTCTAAAATACAAAATAAGCAAACAAATAGATAAATAATATGGAGGAAAAAAAGGACTTGAACAAATAAAGCTAAGGTGTGTTTCTGGACTAGAAGCCCACATACTGTAAGTATGATGATGTTAATATTTCCCCAAATTGATTTATAGTTCTAAAGCAATTCTAGTCAAAATTCAGATGAGTCACTTTATTTTTCTGAGTATCTGACAAAATAATTCTGAAAGTTCACTTGGAAAAATAAAAGGCAAGAAGAACGAGAACACTTCTTATGAGAAAGGCAGGTCCTACCAACTATAAAGCTGATGAATGAAGGGCAGTGTGACAGGGGCTTAGAGGCACGTCACGGAGCAGAAGCAACAGCCCCAAACCAGTGAGTGTGTTCACACAAGTGTAACAGCGTAACGAAGAGAACTCCAATTGATGGGAAGGGAGCTTCAGTCAGATAACTGGCTGGCGACACGTGAGCAAAAGTCAATGTAAGTCTTCACCTCACACCAAAACAAAACCTGAGGTGGGTTAAATAAAAGACAAATACAGTTTGAAATGCAATCCGAAATTTGCCCCTCTTGCGGAGTGATGGAAATGTTAGCTATCTTGATTGTGGCGGTGGTTTCATAGGTGTGCACATCTATCAAAATTCATCAGCTGTACATCTGAAATATGCGTACTTTACTGCACAGAAATTATACCACAATAAAGTTGTTAAAAAAAAAGACAAATAGTTAAAATTTTTAAAAGTCAAAATCATGCCCCGCCCTCTCCGCACCCCCACCCAAATCCCCACAGCTTTTAGAAGAGGGAAGTGGAAATTCTCAAGCAAGAAAAGGCCATTTAAAAAACACTGGGCAAACCCTTAAGGGATATTCCTCACATTAAAAAATTTACGAATTTCTCTATGTTCCCTTCAAAAATCAAAAGGAAACATAAACGTTATATGTACGAATTAATATTATGCTGTAATGAGGGAAAAAAACTGAGACCTCTGTATTTAAATGATTCAGTTTACAAAAGGACTATAACTGTTCAATAATTGAGTGAAAAAAATATTTCTTTGCCTATCAAATCAGCAATAATTTTTAAAATGATAATTACTCAGTACTGGTGAAAGGCATATTGTAACCCTGCCAACAAATCTGTAAGTTGTTCCGATCCTTTCGAAAAATAATTTGAGACTATGTACCAAGATTCTTTGTTTAAGGATGTTTACTTTTGGGAATCTACTAGCCATAAGTGAGCATCGTGTTTTAAAACATCTATTTTAAACATTGTGCTAAAACACATATAACATAAAATTTACCATCTTAACCATTTTTAAGTGTACAGCTCTAAGTGCATTAGGTACATACATGACCACCATCCATCCCCAGAACTCTTTCCAACTTGCAAAACAGAAACTTCCCCCATTAAACACTTCTTCCCCTTCCCTCTCCCCCAGCCCTTGGCAACCACCATTCTACTTTCTGTCTCTTTGAATATGACCACTCTGGGTACCTGATGTAAGTGGAATCACACTGTGACTGGATTACGTCACTCAGCGTAATGTCCTCAAGGTTCATCCATGCTGTAGCAGATGTCAGAATTTCTTTCCCTTTTAAGGCTGAGTAGTAAGTGTATGGTACGGGGATACAGCACACTGTTCTATTCATCCCTTGATATATATATATACAATACCCCTTGGGCTATTTCTGCTATAATATGCTATAATACTGCTGCTATAATACGGGTGTACAAATATCTATTTAAGTCCTTTCTTTCAAATCTTTTTGGTAATACCCCAAAATGCTAAGTATGGTAATTCTATTTTTAATCTTTTGAGGAACTGCCATGCTGTTTCCCATAGCGGCAGCATTGTTTTACATTCCCACCAGAGGTGTACAAGGGTTCCAATTTCTCTGCATCCTCACCAACACTTGTTATTTTCTGTTTTGTCTTGTTTTTTTAATTGAAGTACTGTCAATTACAATGTGTCAATATCTGGTGTACGGCACAATGTGCCAGTCATGCATATACCATACATATATTCATTTTCATATTTTTCTCATTAAAGGTTATAACAAGATATTAAATACAGTTTCCTGTGCTATACAGCAGAAACTTTAAAAAAAATCTGTATCTAGTGGCTAACATTTGTAAATCTCAAACTCCCAAATTTATCCCTTCCCACCCCCTTTCCCCAGTAACCATAAGATTGTTTACAATGTCTGCAAGTCTGTTTCTATTAAAATGTAGGTGAGTTCATAGTGTTCTTTCCCCCAGCTCTTTTTTTTTTTTTTTTAAGATTCTACATATGAGTGATATCATATGGTATTTTTCTTTCTCTTTCTGGTTTACTTCACTTAGAATGACAATCTCTAGGTCCATCCATGTTGCTGCAAATGGCATTATTTTATTCTTCTTTATGGCTGAGTAGTATTCTATTGTATAAATATACCACATCTTCTTTATCCAGTCCTCTGTCGATGGATATTTAGGTTGCTTCCATGTCTTGGCTATTGTATATAGTGCTGCTATGAACGTTGGGATGCATGTTATCTTTTCAAATTAAAGTTCTCTCCAGATATATACCCAGAAGTGGGATTGCTGGATCATATGGTAAGTTTTTAGTTTTTTGAGGAATCTCCATACTGTTTTCCATATTGGCTGCACCAAACTGCATTCCCACCAACAGTATGGGGGGGGGGTTCCCTTTTCTCCACACCCTCTCCAGCATTAATTGTTCGTAGACTTTTTAATGATCGCCATTCTGACTGGTGTGAGGTGACATCTCATTGTAGTTTTGATACCCATCTCTCTGATAATTAGTGATATTGAGCATTTTCCATGTGCCGATTGGCCATTTGTGTATCTTTACTGCAGAACTGCTTGTTTATTTTAGGTCTTCTGCCCATTTTTGGATCGGGTTGTTTTTTTGACAATAGCCATCCTAATGGGTGTTAAGTGGTAACTCACTGGGGTTTTGATTTGCATTTTCCTAATGATTTATGATGTTAATCATGTTTTCATGTGCTGATTGGCCATTTGTATATCTTTGGAGAAATGTCTATTCAAGTCCTTTGGACATTTTAAAATTGGATAGTTTTCTTGTTGACTTGCAGGAGTTCTTTATACATTTTGGATATTAATCCTGTATCAGATAAACGATTTCCAAATATTTTTTCTCATTTTGTTGGTTGCCTTATCACTTTGTTGACTGTGTCCTTCGGCACAGAGAAGTTTTAAAATTTGATGTAACTGTTGCCTGTGCTTTTGGTGTCATATCTGAGGAATCACTAACAAATCCAATGTCATGAAGCTTATCCTCTATGTTTTCCTCTAAGATTTTACAGTCTTAGTCTTATATTTAGGTCTTTGATCCATTTTGAGTTAACTTTTGTGTATGGAGTAAAATAAGGGTCTACGTTCATTCTTTTGCATGTAGAAATCCCTTTATTCTAGCATCATTTGTTGAAAAGACTGTTCTTTCCCCACTGAATGGGTGGTACCCTTGTAGAAAGCCATTTGACCATATACGTGACAGTTTATTTCTGGGCTCCCTACTCTACTCAATTGGTGTATGTCTGACTTTATGCCAGTGCCACACTGTTTTGATTACTGTAGCTTTGCAGTAAGTTTTAAAAAAAACGTTAAACATACCTTTTATGCAGTAAGTTTTGAAACCAGGAAATGTAAGACTTCAGTTTTGTTCTTGTTTTTCAAGATTGCTTTGTCTATCTGGGGTCCCTTCATGAGATTCCATGTGAATTTTAGAATGGATTTTTCTACTTCTGGGAAAACAATTGTTAGGATTTTGATAGAGATTGCATTGAATCTGTAGATCTGTCTGGGCAGTACTGATGTCTTAATACTATTAAGTCTTCCAAACCAAGAACACATATCTGTCTGTTTATTGGTATCTACTTAAATGTCTTTCAGCCATGTTTTGTAGTTTTTAGCATACAAGTTTTTCACCTCCTATGTTAATTCCTAAGCACTTTTTTCTTTTTGAAGCATCACATTTTTATTTATGATTCTAAAAATACTGGAAACTATCTTAAAGTCAAAGGGATTATCCCATACAGTGAAATATTAGATGTCCATCAAAAAATTTTATAAATTTGTAAAAAATATAAGTGAATAGGACAGTATATAATTTTTCATATACAGTATGACTATAAAAAGAAACATTCCCTGGTGCAGCCACTGTGGAAAACAGTATGGAGATTCCTCAAGACTAGGAATAGACTTACCATATGACCCAGTAATCCCACTCCTGGGCATATATCCAGAAGGAACCCTACTTCAAAAAGACACCTGCACCCCAATGTTCACAGCAGCACTATTTATAATTGCCAAGACATGGAAACAGCCTAAATGTCCATCAACAGATGACTGGATAAAGAAGATGTGGTATATTTATACAATGGAATACTATTCAGCCATAAAGACGACAACATAATGCCATTTGAAGCAACATGTATGTTCCTAGAGAATGTCATTCTAAGTGAAGTAAGCCAGAAAGAGAAAGAAAAATATCATATGAGACTGCTCATATGTGGAATCTAAAAAAAAAAAAAGAACATAAATACAAAACAGAAACAGACTCATAGACATAGAATACAAACTTGTGGTTGCCAAGGGGGAAGGGGGTGGGAAGGAACAGAATGGGATTTCAAAATTTGTAGCTACTGACAGGCATGTGTAGAATAGATAAACAAGATTATACTGTGTAGCACAGGGAAATATATACAAGATCTTGTGGTAGCTCACAGCGAAAAAAAATATGACAATGAACATATGTATGCTCATGAATAACTGAAAAATTGTGCTCTACCCTGGAATTTGATACAACATTGTAAAATGACTATAACTCAATGAAAAAAAAGTTAAATAAATAAACAAATAAATGGGAAGAAAGAAAAAAAAAAAAAAAAGAAACATTCCCAAAACGTCAGCCGTGATCACCGCTGCGGTTGCAGCTATGGGTGGTGGACGGTTTCCCTTTCTGGAACTTCTCTGTATTTTCTGGTATTGCTAAATAAGCACACAATACTTTCATGAAAATTAAAAGTAACAATTTAAAAAAGACATAAAGATTAATTTACAGCAGGGAGAATCCCTCCCTGAGTGCTGCCCTTCAGGCACAGGCTACGAACAGGGAAAGGGCTGTGATGGGAACCCAGGAAATACAATGCAACAGGTTTGCGTGGTGTGTAAATGAGATCAAGCACGTAAGAACACGCATGCAAAATGACCCTCAATTAGGTAAGACAACCGAACCACCAAATCAGAGGATGTTGACTCCCTGCCTCAAAGAATCAGCTGTGTCCTAACTCAGACTCTCACTGTTGGGGTGGGGGTGCAGCTCAGTGGTGGAGTCGGGGCTCGGTGTGTGCGAGGTCCTGCATTCAATCCCCAGAGCCTCATTAAGGGCAAAAGAAAATTCTTGCTGCGAGCCTGCACCGCTCTACAGGCTCATCTAAGCCCTGAGGCTCAGCTCAGCCCCGGAGGACTCTACTCACCGAGGAGTAAGCACTCAGCAAATGCACCCGGAAAAGGCTCGGCGCAGCCCCCTCACCGGCCTGGGCGTAAGCTGCAGTGAGGCAGCCCCGAGTAACCCCAGGCTGGTTCTTCTTTCCTCACTGCAAAGGAGGCGTCTGCGATCTCCCCAACTCCTAGCTCTTCCGAGGCGCAAAGGCCCCTGGTGAAGAGGGGAGCTCAGGAGGGCGCAGCTGCGACCCAGGCCGGGGCCCCCCGCATGGTACAAGTGAAGAACACGGCCCTGACTCACCCCTCGGGCAGGCGTCCTCTCCCTCCCTGGACAGGATGCACCAGCGGGGCTCTGTCAACTCTACTGAGTGAGTGGCCGAGACAAGCAGTTAACACCCAGTTCTGACCCCACAGAGCTCCGCACTGCTAGACAACTCCTCCCTGGACTAAGAGGGACATGCCACACCATCACCTGGAGAACGACACTGTCCACCCACAATGCGGAGCCCCATCCAGCCCCCACCACGCCCTCCAGTACCTTCCGGATGGCTGACTTGCCTCCATGGCCTCTAGACCCTCCCCTGACAACCAGCCCCCTAACCCCCGCCACCGCTGCGCAGGCTCCTCCCAGAACTGACAGCGGACAGACCACCGCTCTCCATGCGTGGGCCCACCAAGGACCATACACAGGAGCATCGCTGTCCCGCACAAAGACCATGGTTTAAAAAGGAGTTAACTCTTTATTGTCTGCTTCCTCCACCATTTTGTTTGGGTCTTTATTTAAAAACAAACCACCTGTAAATACATTCCGTGTGCAGGCAGCACTTCAGAATAAAATTTTCAAATTTTCATTTCTAAATTCAGCTGAAGGTTTTATTTCTCATCTCCCAGGCAATTTTATGGGCAAGTTAAATATGCTCATACTTTGGTGCAGACGTTTTGCAGTTTCTTTCTTTAAAAGAAGGCTGTGTTCTGAACACAGAGAATTGCACGACCTGCCTGCGATGCTGTCGGCAGAGTAGACTCTTAACTGGAGACCGAGTGGGCACCCGTCACACGCAGGCACCAGTCATGTGCTTTGCTGGGTAAGAAACATAACCTAAAAAATCTGGCTTCACTTACAGATTAAAACAGACTTCTTCCTTCAGCACCTTAGAGTTTCTACTCAGCAGTCAGAGGCTGCCAAGCGCCGCTGCGGCCAAGGGCAAGGTCGGAGGGGCAGGCGCAGCCCGTCCTGGGAAGGCTGGCGAGCATGTGGCCAGGACCTGGGAGGGGCAGAGCCCGCCCCGAGCGCAGCCGGGGCCCTGGCTTACTCCTGCTCTCCCCGCAGCTGGGCTGGAAGACCTTCAGAGCCCGAGCAAGTCCTCACCGCCCTTCCCCGTTCTGAGAAGGCAGGAGACCCACACAAAGTGCGGAGCAGAGGTGACCTGTCAGCAGCGAAGCTTGTTTCATCAAGACCCTGTGGCGCAGGTGGGGCGAGGCTGGGATTTCTCAGTAAGAAAACGGAAGGAGGCTGGAAGGACAGGAAGGGGGCTTTTGATTTCTTCAGCAAGCCTGTGTCTCCTGGGTCCCTGGGAGATGCTGGGCTGGGCAATGAAATACGTGTGAACAGCCTCTGCCCTCAGTGGCCCGGAGTGGGTGAAGCCACCTGTAACACGTCCTGCAACCTGGTGTCCATCACGATGAGCAGATCAATCGGCAGTGGTCCATCCACATGGTGGAATGTTCCTCAGCCTCAATGACCAGACACATGCTCCAACATGGACAAACCCTGAAGACATTGCTTGAGGGGGCAAATTCAGTATGCTTCCACTCATCTGAGGTCCCTGGAGGAGTCAAAACCACAAGCAGGAAGGAGAAGGTGGGTGCTGTGTGCGGGGGAGGGAGGGATGACAGGCACGGGGTTTGCTGGGGTGCTGAGCAGACAGTGGGGATACTGCATGATTTAACAACACTAGGCTTTACACTTATGATTGGTTAAAACGATAACTACTGTGCTATGTATATTTTACCACAATTTAATAAAAAAGATAAGGTAGGCTTGAGCCAGGGGTAACTCAGGAAACACTGGAGGAGGCAGAGGCAGCAGGGGATGGGGGCTGCCCCGGAGGCAGAGCAAGGAGAAAACTTGGGCCTGGGATAAGCGTGAGTGTGCACGAGTGTGTGTGCGTGATAAGCTGAATGTAAGGTGCTGGGAAGAACCCAGGTGAGGGCTGGGGAGGCCTGAGCTCACACAACATGTGAGATTCAGCTGCAGTTCAAACCACACAGCCCGGTTCTGGTCAGAAGGGACTCGCAAGGTATGACAGGCAGAGGCCCGAGACAAACCCTGGGGTAGCAGCCACGTTTGTGGCCTGAGGAGAGGGGATGGCAGCTTAGGGACCAGGCTGCAGCTTGGGGTTGGGTTCCGGCTGCCAGGAGAGCAGCTCCCCATGGCCTTCTCTGGCCCAGCTGCAGAAAGAATGCAGCCAAGAGGGGCTGGAGCTGGGAAACTCAGTGGGTCTGGGTCTGGGATCTCCCTGAGAGCAAGGGCCACCTGTGTCATCGTCACCACCCTGACTGCCTCCCCATGCTCAGACCACTCAGGAGGTCAGTAAACATTTGCTGTGAACTGGTGCCTGCCTCACCAAGCTGTCTCCTCCTGTTATCGTGGGCAGTCAGCAGAAGACAGAGTCCAACTCGCCACAGAAGAGAAGACTGATGAAAGCAGAGGTCCTGAACCAGGAGGAGAGCAGGCACTCTGCTAACTTCTCACACTCCATTTTTATTCTTCAACTAAAGGGCAAGAGGCAAAGCTCCCCTAAACAGATGTTAATTCACCTTCAAGCAGTAAAAACGACCCGCTCGTATGGCATGACTTTCAACTGTATCAGAAAATGAACTGCTCTGAATGAGCCCGAGGTATTGTATTTTCACAAAGAAGGCAACAAATATAAAATAAAATTTTAACTGCCATTCAAAAGCCAATTTTTAAAAATTCATGTGAGTTCTCCTAACAACAACATAACAACTTCTTTTGCAAAAGCCCTGACACTTAGCAGCTCCAGATTCCTGCCCCAGGGGCTCTAGCCTGTTGTTACTAAGCTCTAGTGGTTTCACTATAACTGACTTCTCCCCAGGCCTTTCTTCTCTAAAACAGAGAGAACGGCCTTAAGAAACAACGTCCACGATCCATCAGTCAACTAAAAAATTGTCTCTTCATTTAACGCTTCTATCTTCCAGACCAAAAATATGAAAAGAAGGGACTCATTCAGAGAAATGTTTGAATGAACTGGGCCTGAAGACTATATTCAGCCTCATGGTTAAATAAATAAATATAGGAAATAGTATTTTCCACCTGACAAACGACTAAAGCCCTTAAACAGCCCCAGCACTGGGAAGGCGCAACGGGACAGGCGCCTCCCACGCTCTGGGCGCACGTGCACCTGCTGCCCCTCTCTGGACAGCATCTGTGAAGGGTTCTTGAAAATGCGTGGTCTTTGATCAGCACCTCCCTTCCTTGATTTCTGCTTAAAGAAGGGTTCAAAGATGTGAACAATAAGAGACTTAGATTACAGCACAGTCTGTAAGAGCTGAAGATCTGGGGAGTAATAGATGCCATTTAAACCACGCTTCTATTCCCAGTCAGGTCAGGAACACGACAAGTATGCCTGCTTACACCACCACACACAACATCTTACTGGAACCTGCAGTCGACTCAAGAGGAAGACACTGGAGGGATAAGAGCTGGGAACAAAGAGGTGAGATTACTTTTACGTGTGGATCTAGGTAGACACCTGGAACACCCAAAAGAATCAGGTGAAAACTACTGCAAACCGTCAGGAAATTCAGTAAAGGAGACGAAGACAGAGAAACCAACAACTTTCAAACAAACAATAAACAACGACTTAGAAGACATAACAGAAGAGGAGACCCCATTTACAACAGTAACAATAATGGAATATTTGGGCACACACTTACAAAGAAATGTGCAAAAACCCACACGAGGGAAACTTAAAAACACCCCAAAAGGAAATGAAAGTGGCTTTGAACAAACAGAAAGCCAGCACACTCTTAGAAAAGGAATGAGAATATCCTGAAGATGCCAATGTCCTTGGACATTAAAAAATCTGATGGGATCTCAACAAATATACCAACAGCTCTTTTTTCGCAATGAAATGAGCCAACTCAAAGTTCCTGCTGCCTATAATAACATCACTGTTGCTGTGAATTGTTTTAATACAATACAGCAATAATTGTATCTGATATTAGAAATCAAGAATTTTCAATGTAAGATAGATAAAACTACGACAATTCAAGAAACAAGTGAAAACACTATAACGTTGAGGTTGAACTGAAAATATCCATACAAATATATATTTATATTCTAGCCCTCTCCATTGAAAGCACCCAAAAGCAACATCAGTCCGGTAGCAATAAGCACCCCTGGCACCCAGATTTTGGTCTCTAATATCATTCCCTACCAGGAAGAATCAGGGCTCTTTGAAAAATGGCTGATTCCAAGCCTGAGGCAGGGAAGGTACAAACAAGCCTGGGGAACATCTTGCTGTGTCATAAGTCAAGGAATCAGAAATACACGTGGCCAGGCCGAAAGATAACAGGAGCTAGCCCAAATGTCACCCCGAGGTTAAAACCATGCACCTGCACATCAGAAAGACGACGATTTCAGTAGACTAAAACAACTGAAATTAATGAAACACATTAGTTAGTCATGATATTCAAAAAGGAGACCCCCAAAACCTTTAGTTTTCACCATTTGAAGGAAATTGGTAACAAAAAGGCAAAGAATTTAAGCTTATCCTCACTTTCCAGGAGGAGCTATATGTCAAGATAACCAAATATCTCCAGTTGGTAAGAAATCTCTCTGTTCTTAGAAGAATGCCAGATTAAATGTTGAAATCTCTATCAAAACTACTGACTCAGGTAAGGATTATCAGGTGGTGTTCAAAGCATTAGCATATGGCTGATGGGGAACAGACAGTGGTAGGGTGCCAAAATACACCTTGTGGACCACCATCCTTGTGGACTGCCATCCTTGTGGACTACCATCTTTGTAGACTAGACTACCATCCTTATAGAATACTATCCTTGTGGACCACCATCCTTGTGGACCACAGTCCTTGTGGACCACTGTCCTTGTGGACCACCATCCTTGTGGATTACCGTCCTTGTGGACCACCATCCTTGTGGACCGCCATCCTTGTGGACCGCCATCCTTGTGGATTACTGTCCTTGTGGACCACCATCCTTGTGGACCACCATCCTTGAGGACTACCACTGGTGCTTTCTGAACTGCAAAGGGGATGTCACTGGACAATGGAGAGATCAACCCACCACCACACTGATACAACACTGCAGTAAAATCCAGTGCCACTTATGAGAGTTACCAGATGGGATGCATCTCACAAGAAAGACAATACCTCCTGAGTCACACAGCATCACCTCTGACATGTTCTACCCAAAGAAAGCTTCCATTTTCAGGAACTACAGGGAATCGGGGGATATTTAACTGGACAATGGCATGGCTTATTTAACAGGTCATAAACTAATGTTGTGGGCTATGCACTCCCAGACTAGGAGTGACCCCAGATGTCTGGCAGAAGCAGAAACCAATCCCTGTGGAAGAAGATGCTTTCATCTTAGGTTTCAACTGATTTAAAATATTTGAGTACAGTGACCAGCACATACTAAAAAAATAGGTACACGGGGAAATAAGACACCATGAGCAAAATATGACAAGGACTTCAGATATTGGTATTTTCTGATACAGACTATAAAGTGGCTATGTTTACTATACTTAAAGAAATGATAAATTTGACGGTATCTTCAAGAGAAGAGTAAAACATTAAAAAAAATCACTGCAGATTAAAAATAGAATTTCCATAAATGAAAGAGTATATCTGAAATTTAAAATTTTATGGCTATATTTTATATTTCATTTTTATAGTAATTAATTTTTACTGTATTTTATTAAAGTATTAGTCCATGAAGGGTTGAAAATTTAGAAGAAAATTGGCCCTTCCCCATGGATCACGTGAAACTCTGATCAAGCAAACAGCACGGTAAGTCACAAAAAGGCTGAAAATACAGATGAGGATTAAAGACAGACAGAAAATGAAAAAGTCCAATACACACTTGATTAGAGCCAAACAGAAGAAAAAGAAACTAATACAGAGATAACTGAAGAAACAATGGCTGGGAACCTTCCACAAACGAGGGAACGTGACAACCCAGAGATTCAAAAAGAGCTGCAAAAAAGACAGACACAAAAGAAGCCCACGCCTGGACACCCAGCAGTGGAATCACGGATACGTCGGTGTCGGAGCGCCGTCAGAAAAGGGGTCAGAAATCACAGACGGCACCTTCAGAAAGAATGGAGGTGGCTTCTCAACCCTAGTGGGAGTCAGAAGGTAATGAAATCCTTATCTTCAATGTACTGAAGGGACGTAAGAATCTACAATTAGAATTCGGTGATTATCTTTCAAGAATGAGGACAAAACGAAGGCATTTTCCAGATAAATAATTTGCCACCAGTAGACTCTTATTAAAGACAATTCTAAATCATGTATTCAAACAGAAGAATCTGACCTCAGATGGACAGTCTGAGATGCAAAAGGAACATTTACCTACTGAAGGCCACCCTGATTTCTTCCAAGTTTTGGATATTATGAAAAGTGTGCCATAGTTTTTTAATTACTCCAAATTCTTGCATAAAATCATGCAGTACAACTAAGATGGCAAAACCAAACACCCATGGCCAACACCTACAGCAGAAGTAGGTGGAATGTGTCCCCACGGGCACGTGGGCACGGGGGACGGACCATCAGCAGCACAGACCTGTGTGCTCTCAGGGGCGCAGGGAGGACGGCAGAGGAGCAGCGGGCAGAGCACGGCGGCAGGAAGCGGAAGGGGCCCCTGGAGGTCCCGTTGCGGGGCAACTGGTGGGAAGGGCCCAGACTGAACGGCAGAGGGACAGGGGAAGGGGACAGGAAAACAGAAGCAGGGAGAGGGAGGATCAGGGTGCTCAGAAGGTGAGTGACACGTTTCTGAAAATTTCACAAAAATAACTGAAACTAGAGCCCAAGTCTCTCTTCTGTAATCTCACACACACGAGCACAAGGAAGGATGGAAGTTGAGCCCCACAGAGTTCTTCCAAGGAAAACGCGCAAGGGAGCAATGACAGCCCCACGGCTGTGGGAGCAGGACAGACATGCCCCGCAAAGACAACACGACTGGAGTTTCAAAATGAGACACAAGGCATTAAAGGAGTAACACAGTGTGTCAAAGGACTACATGAATATAAATAGAAAAACTCAGAAATAGGGAGTAACTCTGTAAAGAATTAAAAATAAAAGCAAGAATGATTTCAGAAATGAAGATTAACAAGAGCAAATAATCACAACATAAAATGCCTTACAGGGAACAGTCCATGAAAGAGAGAAAAAAATTAAATCAAAAAGAAATGATAAAAACACAGAGAGAGACAACAAATATAAAAACAGGCAAAGAAGAGTCAATATTTATGCACCAGGAGTCTGTGCAGGAGGCAGCCACAGCAAGGAGCAGAACACACCCTCCAAACAACAGCCCAAGAACAGGAGACCTGGCACTGCAAACTGGGAGAACACAGCACGCACGTGGGAAGGTCAGCCCAGAACGACACAGTCTGAAATGATGGGCCTTTAAAGAAAAAACGCTATTTAGGCATCAAAGCAAGCAGACAAAGCAGCCTGGAGGGGAAGGAAAAGTGAACTGACCCTGGAGCCTGACAGTAACGCTTTATTACAGAAGGAAGTGGGGCAACAATCTTAAGGTGCTCGTGGAAAGACAACACAAGCCCAGGACTTTCTGTCCAGACATCTCTGAAGCCTGACGTAGAACCTGTGGGAGAGGAAGCGTCGCACCAGCGCGCCTGGAGGTGGGCGGCTAGTGCGGGCAGCGATGCGGGGGTCCAGGGCCCCGACAATGAAGAGAGAGCAGAAAACCAGGAAAAAAGAAGAAAGGGAGGAAACGAAAAACGCAGACATCTTAACCTTTCAGTCATTATATTGGTCACAATGTTGGTATGATTTTCCTGAAAATATAATGTGGCCCGGACACAGCGCAGACAGCCATGGGGTGAGCCGGAGCCCGCAAGTGGACCCGCACTCTGGCGGTTCCTTATTTATGACAGAGGGGTGTGGCGACGAGCGAGGGGAGGTCTTTTCAACAAGGCTGCTGTGCCGAACGGGGAACCGCACGGGGAACCGAACTGTGGCCTCTGACATCACAGCAGACACGAGACTTAACTCCACGTGGACTGCACAGCTCAGGGTGAAAGGTCAACTAAAGGTTTAGGAAAAAAAGACCTAGGCTAACACCTTCATTACTTGGTGGGAAGCAAAGATTTATTAAACAGGGCAAAGTTCTCTCAAAGTGCTAACGTCTGAGAGTGAAAATTCAAGATACAGAGTAGAAGAAAATGTGTAATTCTCATATCTACAAAGGACCTATATCTGAACTCCTACATATCTATTTTTTTTAAAATCCTACAACCTCAATAGAAAGAAGGACTTAAATTGGCACTTCACAGAAGAATATATCTGAACAATCGATAAACCTACAAAGAGATGCTTAACTTCATTCATCACTAGTTAACTCTGAAACCAGCTCGCCAGAATGGCTAAAATGAAAGACAAACTGTAACGGAAAAGGGGTTTTCCATTACATATATAAATAACCAAAAGAGTTCACATTCAGAATAAAGAACTCTTAAACAAAAATTAAAAATGTCAGGCAGTCCAATGGAAAAGGGTCAATAAACATTTGTAAAGTACCTGACCTCACCACAGAAATGGAAACTAAAACAATAAGGAGACAGTGTGGTACTGGCATAAAGCAGGCATGCAGATGGAGGTGATAAAATGGTGACTGGATAAAGAAGATATAGTCATATTTATACAATGGTATACTACTCAGCTATAAAAAAGAATGAAACAATGCCACTTGCAGCAGCATGGATGGACCCAGAGATTATCATATTAAACGAAGTAAGTCAGAAAGAGAAAGACAAATACATGATATCACTTACACGCGGAATCTTAAAAATGATACAAATGAACTTATTTACAAAACAGAAAGAGACTCACAGGCATAGAAAATAAACTTAACGGTTACCAAAAGGGAAAGGGAGGGGGAGGGATAAATTAGGAGTTTGGGATTTGCAGATACTAACTACTATATATAAAACAGATAAACAACAAGGTCCTACTGATAGCACAGGAACTATATTCAGTATCTTATAATAAATGAAAAAGAATATATATGTATAACTGAGTCACTATGCTGTATATCAGAAACTAACACAACATTGTAAATCAACTATACTTCAATAAAAAATTTTTAAAAATATATCTGATAAAGACTTACATCCAAACTATATGAAGAATTGTTGTAACTCAGTAATAAGAAGATAGCCAATTTAAAAATAGGCCTAAGATCTAGTGTGACATTTCACACAAATGGCTAAGAGGTACATGAGAAGATGTTCAACACCTGCAGTCATTAGGGAAACGACAAAACCATAAGGAGGTAACAGTACGTTCCCGTAAGAAAGGCTATAGTCAAAAAGACAGACAATAGAAAGCAGTGGCAAGAATGTGGATTCACTGGAACCCTCACACATTGCTGCTGGGAACATAAAATGATTTGGAAAACAGTTCAGCTGTTTTTTAAAAAGTGAACATAAACTTCCCAGGCAAGTAGCGCCACTTCTAGGTATCCACCCCAGAGAGATGAAAATGTATGTTCAAACAAAGCCTTGTTTTGTTTCGTTTTTTAATGGCAGTACTGGGGATTGAACCCAGGACCTCATATGCTAAGTATGTGCTCTACCACTGAGCTATACACTCCCCTCCAAACAAAGACTTGTTTTTGAATGTTCAGAGCAGCATTATTCATAATAGCTAAGAAACAACTCAAGTGTCCATCCACTGGTGAATGAATAAATAAAATGTGGGATATTCATACAGCAGAGAATATCATTCAGCATTAAAAAGAAACAAACTACTCGACGTGGATGAACTTAAAAACATTAATTTTAGAGTCAGATGTAAAAGACTACATATTGCCAATTTCATTTACATAAAACATCCAGAAAAGGCAAATCCAGAGACAGAAGCAGATCAGCAGCTGCCTGGAGTTAGGGGTGGGAGTGGGGGCTGATGGCAAATGGGCATAAGGGAACTTTTTGTGGGGGTTGACAGAAACATCCTAGAACTGTATTATGGTAATGGTTGCATGTTTATTAAAATAATCAAATTTTCCCATTACAATGAGGGAATTTTACAGTAGGAAAATTATAACTCAATAAAACTCTTTAGAAAAGTCTATGATTTGGGAAAGAAAAATCTATTGATAAAGCTGAAGTTATATCAGAGGAATACATGGCTTGAAATTAAGTGAACTCTGTATTTAACTCAATAAATGAGGAGAAGAAAAAAACAAAAGAAAACAGACTAAGTAACTAAGATAAAAGTAGAAATGAAACATATTGAGAACAAAATATCAAAAGAATAAATGAACTTATACGGAGACATTGCCACCAAAGGTACGGAAGAAATTAAAGACTCATCAAAGAACGTAACGTGATAGTACATGACCTACTCTACGCTGACCCAACGTGGAAGGAATCTGCAGACTTACTCACTGAGCAAAGCACGAGGCCCAGCTGGGTTCTAAGTCAACCTTGTAACCCCGTCATGGACTGTAAGACGGCACGCTATTCCACATTTGACTTTTGCTAAAAATCCAGGTGCACCTTAAAATCTGTCATCAAATGGGAGCATGAGAGAGCAGCATAAAAACCTATAGACCACCTTCAGGAAGGACCACAGTTGCCAGTATCAGCACATCTTAGAGTTTATAAAATGCAGGGGTACAAGAAAGGAAGACAACTACAGACCAGCTTCACATAGTAAGTATGGAAAAGAACTCGAACTAAAATTAATAAACTGAACCTGGCACATATAAAAGTGTAATATACTGTGACCATACTGAGGTTTACCCCAGCAATGCAGGGATAGCTCAAAGCCACAAGATCTATCAACACGGCACTTACTACAGCCACATCTTAAGGAGAAAAATCATGTGGCATCTGATAAAAGTCAGCAGTGGTGCTAACACGACACCAACCAGTCAGGGCGGTGCGGGTCAGAGCCGAGCAAAGGTGGTCCGTGCAGCGGCGGCGGCCGAAGCCTCTCACCAGGATGGGAGAAGCCAGGGAGGCCTGCTCTCACCTTCTCACCTGTTTCACTGGTCCTGTCTAACGGTGTAATACAGTGAAAATAACCAGCGCATGCTGGTATAAATATTAGAAGAGTGATAAAAGTGTCTAATTATGAAGGACAGGACTATATACGCAGACTCTAGTAAAAAAGGTACTAAGGCTAACAAGGAAATTTGGTAACAGTGATAGAATAAGAGAACATTAAAAAACCAACCGTTAGATTAGCAAGAACTACTTAGAAGCAGAAATGGAAAAAATATGACCATGTCACAAGAGTGACAAAAACTATAAAGCACTTAGGAATAAATTTACTGCAAAGGTGAAGACTCCCAAGAATATCATAAAATCTTACAGAAAGTCAGGAAACAAGACCTAGAAAAATGAAGGCAATGCTTCCTCTTCCTAGATGGGAAAAGAGTATTAATAAGATCAGTCTTCCCCAAATTAATATGTCTTTAACGTAATTCCAACTGATTCCCACTTTTTCTGGGCTAGCTGAAATTACCGAGTGTGCATCAGACGCTCTGATGCTTCAGAACAGCCGAGAGAGACGCACCAGCGAGAGCAGCGAGGGCCGGCCCGACGGCGTGGAACCCCCCGGCTGTGTGGGTGTGCGACACAGAACCTCCCTCCGACAGGCAGGGGCCAAGCTGCCGCCGGCACGGGCACGAGGGATGGACCTGCGCCACGAAGGCTCAGCGGTAGTTACCGGGAGCCTTTTCCACCCCAGACATTCACGTATTCCGGCCGGGCGCCCTCAGGGCACTGGGAGGGGTGACGGCAGGCAGGTGACCCTCTGCTTGCTCACAGGTGGTCTCCCCACCGCGGGAACGG
The DNA here is from genome assembly GCF_048773025.1 of Camelus bactrianus. Lineage (NCBI taxonomy): Eukaryota > Metazoa > Chordata > Mammalia > Artiodactyla > Camelidae > Camelus > Camelus bactrianus. The sequence goes on from NC_133544.1 coordinate 3,434,351, forward strand.
GGGATGCTGGCGCCAGCAGAGCAGGCCCCTGGTTTGGCCTGAGGCGGTACCCCTAGAACCCGGGGCAGGTGCTCCTCCCCAACAGCGGGAAGGTACAGACCACCTGGGAGGGGAAGACTCCTCAAACACAATTTGGTGTGCGTGTTACCTACACACAAGCTAAACCAAACACAGGCCAGAAGCAAGCTCTGTAAAAGGCAGCGAGAGGAGAGCCTGTGGTCCTGAAGCCCTCATGCCTCCTCGCACCCGCTCTCCCAGCCCCGGGCCGTGCTGGCCGGCACACTGGGCTCTGCCCCGCCGCGGGGAAGGCGCTGGAACACACCGCCCACACCTGCTCCGAGCTCACACGTGACGAGAATTAACTGTAGAGACCCGCTCTCATGAATGTAAGGTGTGCAAAATGTCTGATGTTTCATTACACTCGTCTTACACTTTGGTAAATGTAAAGGTTTTCAGGGGTTCACATTTGATTCTGGGGTCCTTCCTCTTTTCCCCAGATAAGGTTTTATGTACTTCAACCTCAAAATCTCCCAGTGGGACTGAACACCCTCAGGTGGAAAGGGGTGGCTGTGCTGTGTTGGGGGAAATCTGAAGCACAGAGCAGTGCTCCCTGACTAATCTCAAATAGGAACCCTGGGTGGAGGCCACCCCCACAGACTCCTAAGCAGGAGGCCCACGAAAGACTGGTCACAGTCCTGGCTTCTCCGACTCCCGCGAACCCAAGAGGCTCTAACTGCGGTTTTCACAGTTGCTCTACCTGTAGTAACTTCCTTCTGAATTGTTAGAGTGCAGAGACAAAGGAGAGACTAGAATCATGTTAAGAGAAAGCCGGCTAGCGCAATTACAATTAACATGAGAAGATTTAAGTCTTTCCTCTGTTTTTTTTAAAGTGTTTTATGCCTGTGATAGTCTCACGATTACATTTTTATCTTAAATAGCTCTGGAATTTGAAATATTAGTAGGGTAAGTTAGTGGCATTCAATCTAAAAAAAAACTCAACAAAGAAGAAAAAAGAAGCCAACAGAATTTAAATACAGCGAGATAAGAAGGTAGCAAACTATCAAAACATTACTCCTTCCCCCGAAAAGGGCAAACTTGAACTTTTAAAAGACAAATAATAAAAATTACCTTTTAAAGACGGTAGTTTTTGAAGTTCTCTATTATTGCTGGCGCTAAACCTGGAAGAATTTTGCCGTCTGTCTTTCTTCACTACAGGCTGAGGGACTGGCACTTTTATTTTACTAGATACTGCAGACGGGGCAGCAACAAGGCTGTTTTTCCTGCTGGGAATCTGTTTCCAAAATGAAAACAAAAACAAATGAATACGTCAAATGTCAACATATGGTACCTCATAGCACCATTAGAACAGGAAAAAATACACATAAACATAAAAGTTGTACTCTGGGACAGTCCCGCTCATTCTACTGTGAACAACTTAACTCCTTATAGTTGCTGGAGTCCGAGGCTACATCCCACTTCTAGTCGTGCTAGATTCCGACGTATTTCACAGACACACCTAATCTCCTATCTTCTTTCAAACCTCTGAATATCGGGCTGATGTGTATGTGATGACAGTGACCTTCCAGGGATGTTCACACCCTCATTCCTGGGAGCTGTGGATGTTTCCTTACCTGGCAAAAGGGGCTTTGCCCGTGTGATGAGGTTAAGGATCCTGGGCTGTCAGGGGAGCCCCAGGTAATCACACGGGTCTTTGCAAGACAAGAAAAGGCAGTGAGGTGACAAAGAGAGTCAGAGAGACACTGGAAGATGCTACGCGGCTGGAGCACAGAGCAAGGGGCCCTGCTCCACGAGTGCAGGTGGCCCCCGGAAGCCGGGGAAAGGCCAGGACACGGACATTCCTCTTGAGTCTCCAGGAGGAACCAGCCCGGCAGACACCTTAATTTCAGCCCCATTTCAGACTTCTGAGCCCCAGAAGTGTGAGGTAAGGAGTTTGCGCTCTCTCAAGCAGCTCAGTCTGTGGCCGCTTGAGCGGCGGCAACAGGACGCCAGCACAACTGGACGGCTGGTGAGTGACAGCTTCCCCTGAGCCTCAGGAGAGGCTCTTCTTTCCAGCCTCTCTCCCTGCCTTCGACCCCAGGTGCCCCAGCTGAGGAGTCTGATGTTTATCTGAAGGGACAGGAAGCCAAGGAGAGGGTTTGGGTAGGGCGATGACACAAAAAGTGATTTTTCCTCTTTAAAAGGCCCACAGGCTCAGGGTGGCTGGCGACTGTGGGGGGAATGGAAGCCCAAGATGCACAGGAAGGCCTTCCTGGTTGTCCAGATGGGAGTGAAGATGTTCCCCTGGACCCCGGCAGGAAGACAGAGAATCAAATGGAGGCTAGGACAGGGGGACTGGGGTGAGGGCGGACGGAGCCCACAGGTGGGATGGCGAGCCTTGGAGCCCGGCCTCTGCAGAGGGTGGACAGTGGGATGAGTCATCTACACGGGAAGGAAGGAAGCTCAACTGAGAAAGCACTGAGTTGCAGTACCCGTGTGGCCACGCCACACGCGGGAGACGAAGAGCCTGAAGTCCCGCCTCTCCAGTCCCTCCACCCCTCCAGGACAGTTTTGTCTCTGCATCACGCTCCTAGCAACTGAAACTCTCTGTTTTCCTGGTCACTGCCTGTCCCACCCGGCCCTGCATGCAGTGAGACCAGTGAGTGGCCTGTCCCGTCTGTCCTTCAGCCCAGGACCCAGGGCTGGACAGGCGGTGTCCACACAGCTGGCACCCAGGGACTGTCAACCTATCGAATGGTTACCGACATCAAGGAACGAGTGAGTGAGGGCAGGGGGAGAGGAGGCAGGCGAGGGAGGGGAAGAGGGGGATAGCCAGCGACGCAGGACAGGATGAAGGTGGGATGGGGGATCACCCGGGCTGAGGGAACAGAGCCTTCCAGGGAGGAGAAGTGCCCACCCGTCTAACGCCACCAAGGGCAGGGCTCTGCTGGACTCGGCCTTGCGCAGGTCTGGAGGCGGGTGAGGCACAGGGAGGCCCTTGGGCTGAGGATGAAGCAGGAAGACCCGGAGTATCCGTGACTCCTTGGGAAGAAAGGAACGTCGGGGGAAGAAGCAGGTGGAGGTGGGCTCTCTGGCTGGTGGGAGACGAGGGGCCCAAACACGCTGAATGCTGACTGGGAGGCCACAGGGGAGGGAACTGGGCCCACCTGCAGGGACAACAAAGCAGAGGAAGAAAAGGACGGGTCTGACAGGCCAGGGCTGTGCATCCGATGGCCTCCGAGTATGTGTGGGAGGCAAGGCCTGAGGAACTGAGGGCCCAAAGGGGTCGTGGAGCAGCAGAGAAAAGTGAGGGGCCTGGAGAAATGGAGAAGCTCTGAAGACATCTTTCTCTCCAGCTCCAAACATCAGCGGCCACTGGGATGAGTAAATTAGCACTCAAAGGGGGGCACTGCCCACACGGAACTCTCCAGATGTCCCCTGACAGTCCCTGTGACCCCCCCAACCTACCCACAGCCAGCTGTCCCAAGCAGTGTCCAGGTGGGAAGCAGAGTGGGAGCAGCTGTGACCCTCCTCAGTCCCACAGGGCACCCTAGGGCCCTGCTCTCCAGGCAAGGGAACCCAGGCTCGGAGCACAGGGCCATCCCCAGGATCGTGCAGCGAGTGACGGGGCCGGACCTTGCTGGGTCGCTGGACTTTAGACACCACCTCCCTCATCCACACCCGAGCAGTTCTCCTCTCCGGTGTCCTGCAGACCTCTCCGCTTCTGCGACCTTAAGAGGGATGGACCACACTACCATGACTGCATGCCGGAGACTCCGCGACACCAAGTGATGCGCTGCTTATGGACACCCGTTTCTGCATGCCTCTTGAGGTCTTTAAAAGAGCACTTCATCACAGTAATGTGGTGCTGGCATGAGGACAGATATGTAGACACGGGGAACAGAACTGAGAGCCAAGACCACTCAATGGGAAAAGACAGTCTCTTAGACAACACGGTGCTCGGACAACTGGATGACCACATGCAGAAGAGTCAGGCTGGATTCCTACCTCACACATTACAAAAATCAGCTCACAACCTAAACACAAGAGCTAAAACCATAGAACTCATAGAAGAACGCAGAGATAAATATTCATGACCTTGGATTTGATAATGGTTTTTTAGATATAACACCAGGAGCACAAGCAACAAAAGAAAAAAATCTAAGTTGGACTTCATAAAAATTGAAAACTTTCGTGCATCAAAGGACACTATTAAGAAAATGAAAAGACAATCCACAGAATGGAAGAAAATATTTGCAAGTTATACATCTGACAAGGGTCTAGGACCCAGAATATACAGGCAGAGCTCAGAGATACAGGAGATATTACAGGTTCTGCTCCAGACCACTGCAATGACACAGATACCACAATAAAGCGAGTCACGTGAATTGTTTGGTTTCCCAGTGCACATAAAAGTTATGTTTACACTACACTGTAGTCTATTAAGTGTGGAACAGCATTACATTAAAAAATGCACATACCTTAATTAAAAAATACTTACTGCTAAAAGATGCCAACCATCATCTGATAACAAGGGTTCCATAGCTCAACTTTTTAATAAAAAACACTATTGTGCAAAAGTATAACAAAGTGAAGCACAATAAATCGAGGTGTGCCTTGCCTGTGTTAAGAACTCTAGCAATAGAAAAACACTCATTTAAAAAAACGGGCAAAATACCTGAACAGACATTTCTCTGAAGACAAATGGCCAATATGCACATGGAAAGAGGCTCACCATCTTTAGCCATTAGGGAAATGCAAATAAAACCCACAGTGTCCTACTGCTTCACACACACTGGGGTGGTTATAATTAAAAAAAAAAAAAAGGAAAACAAGTGTTAGGGGGCATGTGGAGAAACGAAGACCCTCAGACACTGCTGGTGGGAATGCAAAAGGGCGCAGCTGCTGCGGAAAACAGCCTGGCGATTCCTCAGCAAGTTACACAAAATTACCACACAGCCCATCAAGCCCACTCCCAGGTGTACACCCAAAGGAGCTGAACCAAAAACCTGTACACCAGTATTCAAAGCAGCACCATTCAAAATAACCAAAGATGGGAACAACCCACATGCCCATCAGATGATGAAACAAAATGCAGCAGATCCCAACAACGGGGTATGAAAAGGGAACGACGCACAGATACAAGACACCAGGCGGACCTTGAAAACATCTGCAAAATGAAAGCAGCCAAACTGAAAAGACTATATATTATGTGATTCCGTCTGCATGAAATCACCAGAACAGGAAAATCCACAGGGAGAGATGGCAGATGAGTGGCTGCCGGGCCCGGGGTAGCGGGAAGTGAAAAGTGACAGCCTGATGTCAGGGGTTTCCCTTTGGGGTGAGGAAAACGCTCTGGAACTCCGTGGAGGTGATGGCTGCACCGCACTGTGAGTGTACTAAAGGTCACTAATGGCAAATTTTGTATCATGTACGTTTTACTGCACATGAAAGTGTTTCATCTGTTCCTTTTCAGCTTATTTAGGGAGAACTTCCCCACCTTCGCCCTGCTGTCCCAGGCAGAACCCGGAGTTTGTTCTCCTGTGACCCCACAGACCTCTAAACGGAGCCTGGCACTGGGATGGCGGGTCTCTCTCCAACACAAGACTGGGAGCATTTTGAAAGAGCTTGTCTTTTTAACCATGAACTTGGGTTCACATCAAGAACGGTGCCGGGCACGCAGTAAGGGAGGACCCAGTGCAGAACGACAAATCCAGGCCACAACTGCTTAAACCGGCTCCTGAAGGGCCCTGGCCCCTCCAGGCTGACTGTCCCTTCCAGGGCTGCCTGCGCTCTGGGACGGGAAGGCGGTAATGCTGGCCCAATGGTGAGGGGCAAACAAGGGGCGTGCTTCCTGGTTTAGGGGTTTGGTGTTAACTCACAAAACAACAAATGGATTCTCTGTCTTGTGATTACAAGAAATTTCTGTAAAGAAGAATGACACCATCTAGCTACTTGACTTGGGTAAGACCTCAGACAGACTTACTGCTTCCCTTTCTTGTCTCTCCTGGAATGGAGGCCCTGGATGGTTTTGTTTTCATCTATTTACTCAGCGAGGGGAGAGATGTCCCCAGGATTTACTTCAGGCCTCTTTATTTTTGGCTCAGTGGCGGGAAGTGATCAAACTCAGTATCATTTGTCAAAAGTGCTGCCCTCTGCCTTCCACCGGCAGCCCCTGGAAGTCGGCAGCCCCTAGACATTTCAAAGCGAGTGTGTGCCCCCCACCCCAGCATCTGGGGAAAGCTGCATTTCCAGGTGGGAGCTGGGGCGGGGGGTTCAGGATGATCTGAGACTCACTGAAACCCTGTCGGTGAAGCAGGTGCCGTGCTCTGCCCTTCCCAGGGCTGTGTGGGCTCTCGACGCGGGCCTGTCACCATGGGGCGCTGGGATCCTAGGGCCTTGGCAGTGGGGTCTGGGAGGGCTGGGAGGGGGAGTCTGGAGCCCGTGTCGGGCGCCAGGGTGTGGAGCGGCCCCCCACAGGAAGGTGCAGAGAAGAGGCCCCCAGCTCTTCCATGGCAGCCGTGACCATGGCTGCACCCTGGAAGGTAGACAGAGCAAGACTGCCCGGCCTCCCTCACCCTCGGTGGCTTCCAACATGCAGTGCGACGAGCCTGAAAGTCCCTGTGCCCAGCGGTACCCCAGACCCCAACCTCCTACTGAGCCACACTGCACCCCTACAAGCCCAGAGTGGAAAACAAATCTGGGCAGCAGATATATGGGTGTTTGTTAGATTCTCTGTGTTTTGAGATATTTCATTCAAGCAACAAAACAGGTAACTGGACTTGTGACCAAGCCTCTCTCCTAGAAGTTCTCCCGCATGAGGGACCTCAGGAAACACGCGCCTCCTTCCCTCCACCCGAACACTGTGGTTCTGGACGCTCACAGCTAGAGGCACGCCGTCTGTACTCAGCTGCGCAGGGCCAATCGCTGGTCTCTCAGCAGCTTCAGGACGGTGAATGGGGTCAATAAAAGGAATATCTCCTTCCCGGAGCACAGCCACTGCCGATTTCGGAGAAGAGCCCAGAGATCCACAGGACAGCAAAAGTTCCCAGTCTCTGGCCAAAGGGCTTCTCTCAGTACTGATTCTGATTTGGGTTCCACTAAGCCAGGGGTCTGCAAGCTACGGCCCACGGGCCAAATCTGGCCCCCTGCCCGTTTCTACAAATAAAGTTTTACTGGAACACAGCCAGGCCCATAGACATCCTGTCTACGGCTGCTCACTTGCTACAACAGCAGAATTCAGCAGTTGCGACAGAGACCATGTGGTCCCCAAATCCTAAAATATTTACTAACTACCCGTCACAGAAAAAGTTTCCCCTGTCCTAGGGCCATCAATCCCTGGCTAAGAAGTGAAAATAAAGGAAGAACAGAAGAGATTTTCCGGATTGCGGTCAGCCATGCACTCACATTATCAGCAAAACTCCTGAGCCTCCATTACAAGCGACGGTGAAGGATGGGAAAGTCACACCCTCCAGTCACAATGAGCGCCACCGGGAGTCGCTGCTGCACCTGAGGACAAGAGTGTTCAACAGACGTCTCCAGAGTGGAAAGCAGACAGAGGTGTGGGGCCCACGGAGCAAGACAGAGGCCACCTCCATCTGGAAACCACAAAGAGAGGGAGGCTGGAGGGAGAGGGCAGGCGACCTTCTTCCACTGGGTCCCCAGCAGGCCCAGGACTAGGAAACTCTGGGTACAGTGGCAGCAGGAGAAATATATGCGGCTGAAAAGGAGATTAGTTTTTGGTCTGAACACTGACCTGTCCACAGCCACTGACCGTGTCTGCACAACACCGGGGAATCAGGTGTCTGAGGGAAGAAAGGTATGCGCCAAAGAAACCAGACTGTCTGGGAAAAACCAAGGTGGCAAGTGCTGGAGCCGGCCCTCAGAGCAAAGCCGGCTGCATTCTGGCCTTTAGGGGTCGGCAGCCTCAAGGGCCAGCTCTCAGCGCAGGCCTGAAAAGCAAGCGTGGGCTGACAAGCGCACCGGGAGCAGGCCCGCGGGCACGGGCGCGTCCAGGAGAGCCTCCCGCGGAGACTGTCTCCCTACTCGCAGGCCCTGTACTTGAGTCAGATCGTCTCACTTCCCTGCTTCCATCATCCTTAGAGTGAAAATCCCCAACCCTGCCGATGGCAGCTGAGACCCCGCTGGGCCTGGCCCGCAAGCATCTCTCCAACCTCATCCCTCCAACTCGACACGCTTCACTTCCCTCCAGCCAAATGGCCTTCTGTCTGGAGGACACACCAAGCTCACACCTGACTCAGGGCCTCTGCGCTAGCAACCTACTGGTCTCTGGCATGGGGGCTGCCAGAGCTGGTCTTGCCTCACCAGGGGTGTCTGGAAACGTGTGAGTCCAGTTCTGGTGTGACAAAGAGCCCCAGGGCCACTCCTCTGCCCACTCCTCTGAGACGATCTCACACCAATGCTCCCAGGGCCCCTTAGAAACACGAGTGCACGTAGCACTCACAGAAAGCACAGCGCACACGTGCAGGGGCCCCGCCGTGTCCCGGGCGGCGCTCAGCACACAGCCAGGTGCCCAAGAGCGCGTGAACTTGCGGCAGGGAGGCCGGCAGCGTGCAAGAGAGTGGCCAAGATAAAGGGAGGAAGGCGACCCAGGACAGACAAAGTCCATGGCCGGAGCAGAAAGACCTCCTCCTCCAGACCCGTCCTCCCCGGAATGCTGGTGCTGCCTCCCCTGGGTCTGGGCTATGGGGCACATCAGAGCAGCCCCGGGAGGTCTGTCCCGGGGTGCAGGGCTGAGGGGGGCCAGGTAAAGAGGGAAACACAGACTTTTGAACTGTTTCATTTTTTAACTATGTACGTTTTGATCTCCCCCAAAATAAACATAAAATGTCTAAAAAGAAAGACAGGAGGGACATGAGGTTGCTGCGTCCCTGGAGCCTCTCTGGGCCCACTCCTAGGGGGCGGCGTGGCCTCGTCTGTTCTGGGCATGGGTCTGCAGGAATTGGGCAGGTCTGGGAACAAGTGGTCACTGGGGCCTCCTCCCACCTCACCAATGAATTCCCTTTTCTTCTCACCTTCCTCTTTTCCCTAATTTTATCCACTTCCTTCTTTTTGTGCCAGTCTATATGTCTTCTTTCCCCTTCAATTTAATCTGAAGTTTGATATTTCATATTAAGAAGAGTGATAGCTAACGAAGTTAAGTTAAATGCACTCACGTTAGAATTATTTTGAAAAACACTGCCAGGGTCCAAGGCAGCTTGTCCAACAGAACTTTTCTGTGAAACGGGAGATGCTCTCTAGCTGCTGTCCAATGTGGCTACTGAGCACTTGAAATGCGGAACTGAATTCCTCAACCCAACTTAATTTTCATTCATTTAAACTTAAATAGCCACCTGTGGCTAATGGCTAGCATCTGGGACAGCGCAGGTCCGGCTCAGGGCTGCCAGGTACTTAGATATTCCCGCTGGGAGAAGCTGCTTTAGGTCGGAGCTGACACCCCTTTGCAGCGCTGCTAAAGCTCACCTCTAAAAACACGGATGGTGAAGGAAAATGCAAAGTCCTCAAACTAATAAAGCTTTGTCTCTCCCCCATGGAGAGTGGACCTTCTCGCCTGCTCTCTCACGCCCCCAGGTGGAGAGAACTAGGAAGACACGGTGGCTGGGGCCCGGGAAGCAGCACTTCCCCACAGCGGCTGTTCTCAGATCTGACCAAGAAGCAGCCCCCCGACCCCGAAGCCTGTGCCCACCACAGCACCCAGCCAGAAAAAGCAGGGCCGTCACCGCAGGGCTGGCCAAACCAGAGCACCAGCCCTGACCCTGGCAGGTACCCAGGATCTAAGGAAATACTGAAGACTGTTTATAGCTGCAATCTTTCCGAGGAGGCCTCTCCCTGTGACTCAGGAAAGCACCCTCATGGTGGACGTGGGTGATGGATGTGGCTGCGGGCTGGCTGGCCCAGCTCGCCGCACGCAGGTGGCCCCATCACCGGGCTGGCTCTGGGCCTGCACTCACTCCGCACCTGCGGTACCATGGGGACTCTCTGCTGCCTTCATGAACTGGCAACACTTTAGATTATTGCACATAAGTCGCCTGAAGAGGTCTCTCTAGAATTACACACTGTGAAATGGAGCTTTTTTTTAGGAGGGAGAGGAAGATGACTGATCTTATTTGCTGGCTTTACCCACAACACACCCCCACATTCAGCATGCATTCGGGAGCCCCATAATTTAACGTGACCTCTGTTTGCTTAGATGCTTTAGAATATCCGTCTCTTCCCCCGCAGCTCCCAGGGCTCTGCACAAGGACCTGTGAGAGCCGAGAACCTGGTCCACATTGTCCCACCTGCTCCGCAGGGATGGGGACGGCTGAACAGGGCCAAGTTACTCCCAAGTCCCCTGCGTATCCAGAAGCAAAAGGGGTGACACTTCACAAACAACACAAAAAGGTGCTCAACGAGTAAGGACAACACAAAAAGGTGTTCAACGAGTAAGGTGGGCTGAACGCCTGGAGGCAGAACCACAGACACGGAAGAACCTTGGACAGGAGGGGCTGACCGCAAATTACACTCGGATTGTGACTGCACAGAGTGCCAGCACCCTGACCTCCGTGCTGCCCGAGGGTCAGCCGTACTCTGCTTCAAGCTTTCACAAGGGGAGGGTGTAGCTCACTGTAGAGTGCATGCCTGGCATGCCCAAGGTCCTGGGTTCAGTCCCCACTACCTTTATCTAAGATAAATACAGAAACCTAACTACCTCCCCCTGGCCCCCCACCAAAACAATTTTAAATGTTTTTAAAAAAGTTTTTCAAATGTTGAAAAAAAACTATCACAAAACGTTAGAGAAAGACATAAGGCTATCATCTTCTGCTTTAGTGTAAGGCTATTTATTTGAAATAAATTATACTGAATGAAAATTCTGCATTAAAATTCTCTTAGAGGATCAGAGAGGCAATAAAATAAGCCTCTTAGCAAAGAGAGATTTTTTTTTCTTTCGAGTTGACAGTATCAGGAAAACCAGCAAGCTGACTGGTTTGGAGCTCTGCTCCTTGCTGGGCACTTTTAAAATCCAACAACTACTGCCTCTCGACTCCAGGCCCTAACGTACACGGCAAGTGCAAAGAGGGGTCAGGCTGAGGTGCTGTCCTCAGGCGCCTTCCAGCTCAGGAGGTGAGCCACAGGTAAGTGAAGATATTCTAAGGAGTTGGAAGAGCAAGTCATCACTATTAAATTTAAAAGATGGTAAAAAAAAAATATATATGTTCCAAGATGGTGAGAAAAAGCTTCCCGTAAGTTTCAGAATAAATCAACTCGAGTTGGAGTTAAACAGATGAAAGGATTCGGAGAAGCAGGAGAGGATGGAGAGTGTTCCATAATGGTTCTCAAAGTGGGGTCCCTCAGGCACCTTCTGGGTCTATTGTTTTATTTATTGATTGATTATGTATTATTTATTTACTTATTGCTATACTAAGACACACACTGCCTTTATAACCATCATTATGATGATTTTTCACAGGCTACCAGACGTGATATCAAAAGGGACTGAATGCGGGCACGGACTCTGCTGCTGGGCCAGACGTTGAAGAGATTTGCAAAAACATAGACCTATGCCATTTTTCTCAGTGAATTTTTGTAAATAGTTATTTCTCACAAAAACAATCTATTTATGTGAACACATAATGGGTGTGTTATTATTAGATGATTTAACGAATATTTAAAATTTTCAATTTTAGCTTCTAACATGGAAAATACCACAGAGCTACAGTCCACCTAAGTGAAAGCCCTCTGAGACCCAGGACTTTCTCAGAGCGCAGAGCAGTGCTGATGTCCCTTCTGTGCTAAAGGGACCACTTCGCTCACAACGTGTGCAGGTGTGATTCGCGAGCAGACACACCTGCTTTGTGGAGGGTCTTTCTAGAGTAGCGGTCGCTCTGCCCTCCAGGAGACACTGGGTGGCGCCGAGGCACTTGTGGTTGTTACCACTGGTGGGGATGGGAAGCTACCACACCAGTGGGGAAGGCCAAGGATGCGGGGAACCCAAGGCAGCCCCACAGCAGGCACCTGGCTCCACACGTCCCTGGTGCCGAGGGTGCGCTGCCCGCTCAGGGTAGTGGGTCTCAGGTGGGAGGCACTCAGGGTCTATCGGGCATCAAGCCTGTAACAGGACAGGAGTGGGCGCCGGCGAGGGGACAGCTCAGAACAACCACCTGCCACCTCACTCCCCCACCCGGAGGGCAGTGAACTCAGGGCACCTCCTAACCTCAAGACCCTTCTCTTTGCAGAGCCTCCATCCTTCCTAAATTTACACTGGGGCTCTAAGCAAAGACAATGCGCTGTGACTGGGAAGAATGGCAGTTAAAAGCAGGAAATTCCATTTCCTACATAATAATTACACATGAATTTCAAAAAAGTTTTAAGTGCTATTCCTCTGAGTCCTCTCTGAGTTTCACTGAGTCCAGTTTAGGGTTGCACTGGAAAAAGTCGAGAAGAGAGTGATGACAGTGTAGCACGGGAGGCCCCAGGGGAAGGGTTCAGCCTACAGACAGCAGCTTTGCTGTTTTGGGGAGGGGAATCGGGGACTTTCTCCTCAGAAGGGGGCAATCATGGCTGCCTCCCCAGAAAACAGGCACCAACAAAACCACTGCCAGTGTCCTCCTCCAACTTACTCAGGTGAAAACTCCGCTACAGTCAAGTGACTAGAAGGCCAAAAAATTTTTCCTGTAAAGGTAACTTTCATAAAAACATGTGAGGGGTGTTATTGTTATTATTAGATGAATTAATAAATATTTCCAAAATTTCAGTTTTACTTTCTAAAACACGACTCCACCACCTACACCTCTGGGACCACAGCAAGCCTGGCTCTCCGTCTCCGGAGCCCCGGGGGAGAGGGCAGGGGAACGTAAAGGGACAGATTATCAAGAGAAAGAAAAGTTATTACTAAAGGTGGACGGTGTCAAAATCAGCCGAGTTGGAGAGAGGTTGATCAGCTTTCCTTTCAGCAACAGATGTTACGTAAGAGTTGCTGTAGGGACTTTCAAACAAAACTACACTGAAGCAGGAGAAGTAAGACACACAACTGGAGAACAACACTCCAACAGCCTTTAATGTGCTTAAAACAAAAAACTGCTTTAGACAAAGCATTAGCACTTTTAAAAACATAACTGTGGACACAGCACATAAATTAAAACAACAATAACAAAAAACATGACGGCATGTCCGACCCTCCTAAACGGACTTCAGCAATCACTGAGCGATGTACTAAGGTTCTAAATGTTCACCCAATGAGCCCAGCTACGTTTCTACAGAGTTGCACGTTGCACGGAGAACAGCTGCTCAGAGATGTGACCACCTCCACAGTTCTCTCACTTCCAGTTACCGTGAGCCCATCGGCAGCCTCACTCCTTAAAATGTGCTATGAAATAAATCAGCAGGAAGTACTGGGTGGAAACCCGGATTCCCAGGACACTTGTGGATAAGCAAGTCAAATTTAAACATTCCATTTGAAACAGAAGTGAAGAAAAGAAAGATGTATTAATGCACATTGTTCAAGAAGCAGAAATTTCTGCTAAAAGACGAAAGCTGCATGACAGCAGTTTGACTCTGGTTATATTCTGCTACGTGGAAGGGTACACCCTGCCATCCACCTTGCAAGGAAAGCTCCTTCCAAGGGGATCGTGCCTAATCTATCCCATATAGTCAAAAATGGCCAAATTCGAAACTCCCTGGGTCATTGCAGAGATGCGGGAACAGGGCCACAGAAGTTAGGGGCCATCGTGCAGGGCAATCAGGGGTCAGCATTTTATTAGCCACCCGCCTGGCTGGAGCACTTTCCCCCTAATCACTCTATCCGCTACTGCAGGGCTTCATCCTCTTGTTAAAAACCCATGCCATCAAACGTTCCCTTGTTCTAGCCACAAAGTGGTCTGCAACATGGGCCACCTGCTCTGTTCTCTTCCATGAGGCCAGATTATTGCCGGCCAGGACTTTTGTACAAGGACTTCCCCACATGTGAAGTGGTGTATGAAGGGCAGGCCAGGTTCTTTAAGGTTTTCTCTGCTGGGAATACTCCCCAAACCTGGCTGCTCGGCCCTGGACAAGCACCTGCTCGGCCCCTCTCTCAGGCCCCAGATGTGCTGTCTTCACACAGGTGCCTCCCAAGTGTCACCTAAGCCGATGCTGTCTGGGATGGTGACGTGACATCAGGAAGGTCTAAAAAGCAGCAGGTGAACTGCAGACCTATTTGAATGGTTCAGGTGAACACATTCAAGTTTGGAGTGATGTCGGCAGACAGGTGAGGAGGAGACTGGGTCTAGTAGTTTAGTTCACTTGCCTGACTCAAGCGTGTTCGGTGAGTGAGTGGGACTAGAAGTGAAGAAGGGAGAGGAAGACCAAGGGGAGAGAGACAACAATGGAGAAGCAAGGATGAACTCAAAGTTCAGAGGGACGGAGTGTCTTGATCTGTGCTCCTGCAAAATGATTCACACAGAGACCTGCCAAGGGCCATGCTTAATATGCCATGTTGCCCCTGGGACCCTTAGGAGGACGGGGTAAGAGGCCCAACATGGCAGTGGTAATTTCAAGCTCCGTAGCTCCAGCTCCTAGACAGTAACGCTAGAATAAACACAGAAAGACAAGCGGGGCGTCACACTCAGACGCTGCAGGCCACCCTTCAAGAGTCTTACGCAACTGACAGTCTAAGACCCCAATCCACCTGAAACACACATTTACTCATTAGTGGCTGTGGTATCTTTTGAGTTGACAGATTTTTTTCAGTTCAAACGTAACATTACCCATCCTTACAGCCAGCCAGGTTCTTGCCCCTAAAACAGGAATAAACGAACCATACACCTTAATTTTGTTGTGTGTGTGACACTAATGGTGAGAGGCTGGGGGCGCACTGGGAAGTCTTAGCAGTTTTAAGGAAAGATCAATAAACCAAAAAAAAAAAAAAAAAAAAGAAAGAAAAGGTACACATTTGCACAGTGACTAAATTTCATTTAAATCAATTTAGTCAAAAGAGTGACACAGAAATAAGCAAATCAACTGCAAGATGCCACAGTAAATCTTGATTGTCTGCTACAAAGAAAGGGCAGGGCAAGGCTGGCACAAAAGTATTCATATTTAAGGAACCTTTCGGATTTCTGCTTTTTGCTTCGGGGAGGGCAACAGATCTGCTGGAATAAACCACCTGCTGAAGAGGAGGGAGGCTTAGGATGTACCAAATGATAAGGAAAAGATAACCTGGGGCTAAAAAAAAAATCAGGCAACTGCAGATAACGGCCTTTAAACTTATTTCCCAGATGAAACTGAATGAACTCTATTCTAATTTGGCTTACAGGAAAAGGTCTGACACTTGAAAATTACTGTCATCTGTGATAAGACCAGGGACCTCAATGATCTAGCTATGGAGAACTACGACACCGAATCCAGCAGTTTCTCTGCCACCATCGATTTGATAAAGGGCCTATTAGCTCTGCCTGGGTCCATGCAGCTCCCGGACCCTTAGCCTGAGATGCTCCAGGTCAAGAACTAGGCACAAGGGACAAAAGGCAGAGTCTAGTCCTGGCTCCACAAATGCTCTCAAAACACAATGCCTCCAGGTAGACACAACCCTCATGAAGCATTCCAGCTGTTCCTCGGTGAATCCAAGTCAAGAAGCAAAAGAAGTCAGAACTGGCCAATGCACATAGAGGGGGAAAAAAAGGTGAAAGAGGCTAGAAGATTGCATAAAAATACCAAAACTAGATAAACCAAAATCTACCAACACTATGGGGGAAGAGTCTTAGGTGATCAGACATCAACAGAGAAAAGGAGCCAGCGCAGGGTACCAGCAGCAAAGGCTGCACCCAGGAAAGCAAGGGTGATCGGAGGAGGGCGATGCAGACGGACCTGGCAGCCTGCAAAGGAAGGGGGAGGTGGGAAAGCGAAAAGGAACTTGAACAACTCACTCCAGTTGGAGAGAGCCTGTGAAACTAGTCTTCACAGGAGGGCTGCTAGATTTAAGGGGCGGGGTAGGGGTGAGGCTGGGGAGAGGGATGATGTACTTGAAAATACCAGCTACCCAGACAGGCACAACTCTTGCAAAAACATTCATATTGCCCCAAAGATGAATAATGAACACCTAAAGAAGTAAAATGGAGAGTTATACAAGACACTAGGGGAAAAAAATCTCATAGAAACATTTTAGAAGACCGCAGGTTTTCTCACCCTCCATTAAAAGGGATTCATGAAGGGGAGGGTGTAGCTCAAGTAGGAGAGCGCATGCTTAGCCTGCACAAGGTCCTGGGTTCAATCCCCAGTACCCCCTCTAAAAATAAACCTAATTACCTCCCCCAGCACCTCCCTACCCCCAAAATTAAAAGGTGTTCATGAAAAAATGGAAAGTGAATATTTAGTAAGAGTTACCTCTGATTCTATTATGTCTTGTCCTTCTTTTGAACTTTTCCCACTTTTCCCTGCTTTGGGTGATTCCTGGGAAAGATCAAGCAAAATCAAATAGGCTTCTCAATTTTTGACTGCTAAACATCAGATAAACCAAAATGCAGTTTTTAAATTACGGATACAATTTAACTATGACTTTTGACAGTCGTAATCAATACCATTAAAAAATTCTACATCACATTGTTTAGTTAGAGGAACGATATTGTGATGTGACGCCCCACCCACCCGATTCAGAACCTCGTTTTCTTCGTCTGCATTATTTGACGTTGAAAACTTTAAGCAGAAACAGGTACACCCACATTTATACAGCGCTCTTGGCATTTCGAAAGATCCACATACGTGCCTTTTTTCCTTCCCATCCTAAACCCTGTGAGAGAGGATTTCTGGGGAGGTTCTGAGACGCTACAGAGCTCCACCTGAAGCAAAAAATATCCCCGCGCTCCCCCTCAATGCAAACGCAGCGCACTCAGCCATCGCCGCCGCCGCCGCTGCCACCCAGAATAACAATACTATTTCAGAGCCCCAGAACGTCCTTCTGGGGAGCAGACAATTCTACCTAAGCATTTAGCGGGGGTCCATTTGCCCCCTTTCTCCCCGGCCGGGGGGTCCCTGCTAGGGTGTGCACCCCGCGTCCCAAGCCCCTGCCCAGGCATCTGTGAAGCTGGGTCAACCACCTCCGCGGCCCCACCTGCCCCCTCACGCCCACCGCGCGCTGCCCGGGGGCGGGCGCCCACTCCGCCCCCTAACCCCGCCCCGGCCGTCAGGACCCGGGTCCCGGCCGGGGCACCGCGGCCCCGGCGCGACCCGCCGCCCCCGCCCCACCCCAGAACTGGCAGGGAGCGCCCCCGCGCCCGCGAGACCCCGGAGCCCCGCCGGGCCCCGCTCCCGGGCAGTTTCCCGCCGCCCTCCGCGCGGCCCCTTCCCTCCCCGCCCGGCCCGTGCGGCGGCCCGGGCCCCGACTCACTTTCTCCTTCTTGTTTTTATTCGGCATGGCTGGTGCGGGCCGCCGCCGCCGCCGCCCCCACCGCCCGCCCCCCGCAGCAGCAGCGCCCCCGCCCCGGCCGTCGCGCCCCCCCGGCCGCCACCGCCGCCGCCGCCGCCGCCGCCGCCACCGCCCGGGGACTGAGTCGTTCGCTCGCTCGCGCTTCCCCTTTACCAGGCTCCCTGAGGATTCGGCAGCCGCGGCGCCGGCGGCGGCGGCGGCGGCGGCTGCAGCGGCGGCGGCGGCAGCGGCAGAGGCGGAGTCTCTCCGCCCCTCCCCCGGCCCGCCCCTCCCCTCCCCCAGCCCTCGACCCCGCCCCGTCATAGCCCCGCCCCGCCCCGCTCTGGCCCCGCCCCGCCGCCCCCAGACGCCCCGCCATAGGCCGAGGCGTCCTCACGTGCCCTAACGCTCTCCTGCATCCCAGTCCCTGCACGCGGCCTAGTTCTACCGCGCCGCGTTCCGGCTCGAGTCCGTCTCAGGCTGGGCAGAGGCGGCGGCGGCGGCGGTGGCGGCAGCAGCGGCGAGGCACCGGCTGGGGGAGACGAGCCGAGTCTGGGGAGCGAGAGTGGGGCTGAGCCTAAGGCGACAGGCCGGTGACCGCTGTGGAGGTTCGGGACGAAGAGAGCAGGGGGCAAGTGAGGCGTGGAAAAGGCACGTCTGAATCGGATGGCAACAACTTCTGCAGCCGGCGGGGCGCGGCCCAGCGCGAACGGCAGCCTCTGGCCTTGTCCCCTCGCCGCCGCGGCACTTGCCGACTTCTGAGGCGGTGGTGGCGGCTGACGGGGCCCAGGAGCCAAGCGAGCAGCGGTTTCGCGCGTCCTTGCTAGGCCCCGCCCACTGGGGAAGTCGCCCCGCCTCCTCCCGCGTCGGCACCGCCCACCGAGGCCCGCCCCGCCTCCTCCCGCCCCGCAGATCAGGCTCCAGCTACGCCAATGGGATTTTGTTTTATTCTTTAATTTGGCTTGATCATAAGCATATGAGGGATCCGCTGCATAATGCCCAGGAGTCACGTGATTTCTTTCCCCTCTCTAGTAGCTCTGGGGAGATTATTGAAGGGAAGTTTTTCAAGGGAAGAAAACTTTTTGATATACTACTTCCAGTCTTGCTATTGCAGAAATACATTAGGTATTAAGACTAGATGTGAGCGAATTTCAGGTGTGGGAAGCATTGCTTCTCTTAGGCCGCGGTTTTCACTCTTGAAAGTTTCCTGGCAAAGCATTTTCGATTTTTCTGTGCTGCTCTGCTAAAAGCTAAAAGACAAGAAGAAGAAAAAAAAGATCTGAAGTGAGGTGTATCGTGGGAGGTCCTGAAAGTAAGTTCTGCCTGCAGGTGTCTGAATGTGCGCCTTTAGATGAGTATCTGCAGGTAAACTGCACAGCCTCAGCTATTCGTGCAGAAGAAATGGTTTTTGATTAGTCTTTTGAGTGGGTTGGTAGTTTCTCCAAAACAAATAGTTTTTTAAAAAACCGTGGGAGGAGGGTAGAGCAATGCTTCTAGGCAATAACTTTTCATTTTGCAAATAAAATATCTGCTGACAATTTAATAAACCCAGTATCAACCTATATCAAAAGGGATAATTTTCAAACTATTAGTTCATGGCCAAGGAGTTCTAAGGGGGCTGAGGAGCTCCCCCAAGATGAGTCTCTGCCGCCAATATCCTTATATCATAGCCCTTAATGCAGTGCTGTGCATCGTTCATTCATTCAACATTTATTGGACGCCCACTGTGTGCAAAGCATGGTGCAAGGAATTCCATGGTGAACAAGGCACTACCCTTGTCTGCAAGCATTCCACATCCTTGGGGTGGAGACAGAAGAAAGTCAGGAATCAGAACACATCCTTGGGGTGGAGACAGAAGAAAGTCAGGAATCAGAAGACGTGACATACGACACGACAAGTCTGTGACGACTGGGGTGAGAGTGGTCTGGCTTGGGAGCATGAAAGAACATGGGATTATTTTGTTATGGCCGGAGATGAGAGTGAAGGAACAAAGACTTCCAATTAAGACTCCTAGGCTTTGGCGGGGAATTGGCTTTCTTTTTGAATGAATGCAATTCAAGGTCACCGAAGGATATTACACTGGGGAGTGACTTGCTCACATTTGTGCTTTTGAAGACATCCGTGGCAGGAATGTTGGGGGAGAGGAGCAACCAGCATCTAACTGTGGTCCAGATGTGTGGCAGTAACAGGAGGAAGGATCACAAATACTCAGGAGGCCGACTTGCTCCTTGTGGGAGGGAGCCAGCATTGGAGATAAGAGGCTCATGCCCGTGTTTGTATTTGGGGCAACATCGTGATGAGGGACACGAGTGGACCGTGAGCTTTTGAGGGAGTGTGATTTCAGTCGTGGGGCATGTCAAGTTGAGCTGCATCTGCTACCTACCAGTCAAGGTGTCTTATCTGGCAAACAGAAATGCAGATCTGACGCTCAGAGGGTCAGTGCATGTCTGGGAAGGTATTTATCAGCTCAATTTGACTTTAAGGGAAAGTCTAGGACAAGATACCAGAAAAGCTGCCTCATTACCACCCAATGACCTTGAAACCGTAGTAAACAGAGAAATTGGAATCAACACTGTCGCCTGGCACATGTGTTCCTCAATGGCCATTGAACTGGTTTTCATTTGCCCACATTGACGAGGGCTATCCCAGATCCAGTGTTAACCAGCAGTTGGTTACAGAATGTTCACAGGGGACCTTGGGTACCGAGCGGTGTCCTGGCTGCTGCAGCATTTACAGGAACGCTAAGGTACATGTAGCTTCTGCTCGCAGAAGAAGGGATTCAAAGTAGACTGTCAATGGGATATAGAGATCGTGTGTGTGTGTGTGCTCATACTCAGATGTGTGTGTGTGTTGTAAGTGTGTGCACACGTGCCTGAGGGTTACCTCTTCTGCGATGCCCCACCTTCCTTCCATGTTCATATAGGCCCTGCCCGTGTTACACACAGTGCCTTCTCTTCAGACCCCACCTTCTGGAGCACTTCTCTGAGATGGCCCGTAGTAACTGAGAATTGCTTTTTCTACGTCTGGCTTCTCTGTACAATGGATTGCTTCATTTGTGCCCCTGAGGTCTCTCTGAGGCTCAGAGAGGTCCCAGAGGACATAGGTCTTTGGCTGCACTGCAGTCACCAGCCACAGGGGCACAGAGTCCTGTGGCCTCACTCACTCTGGGGAGTAGGTGGTGCAGATTAGCAGGGCAGAGAGAAGATGGCCCTTGACCTGGAATTGGCCGTCTACCCTCAGAAGCTCTGCTCACTCGCTTGTCTTGGAAGGTGTCCATGACGGTGGCCCCGCCCTCACCAGGTCCTCTTGAGGCTGGTCCCAAGTTGGTCCTGCCTGCCAGGCTGCAGCTTTGACCTCCCTGACCCAGAGCCCCATCTCCTGGCTCTCTGGACATTAGCCTGAGTTTCTGCATGTCCGTCTTGCCCTCTGGGCTCCTGGATGTTGAGGCGGTGCTGCGCACTTGGAGTTTGGCTGAGCTTCCTGGGGCGGTGAGCGTGTCGTAGGCCTTCTGTGTTTCCCAGTGCCTCGTGCTTGTGGAAGAGACGGATTGCCCTGCTTCTGTGGTTTGGCTGCCATCTCAGACTGTTCCACGGTCTCCTGCTGCCTCTCTCTGGCTGTTGTCTCCCCCTCAGCCTGGCGTATGCCTATCAGCCCCCACTCCTCACCTCTCTGGCGAAGGACTGCCCACGGCCTGGCCCGGACTGGAAGTAATGTCTTCAAGGCCACCCTGAGGCCTTCCCCACCCTAAAAGCTCAACTCACTTACTGCCCGCACCCTTTCCTCAGTTCATTTCCACAGGTATGTCATTACACACTCATTTCTTGTTGAGCTTGGATCTGATTCCTTCATGCACTGCAAATTTGCCTGCAGATTTGGGGTGGAGGGTGGGGTCTACATTTAAGTCAGATTACGTGGATAGGACATACCCACGTAGAGTACTGACCACGGTGCCTGGTGTATAACGCACTCAGTAAGTTTAATCGCCACCACGTGGACAATGATTTGATGTGAGGTGCTGTTCAGTTCTGGGGATCCAAGGACACACCCCAAAGTTACCAACTTTAGGCCCAAGGGCACCCCAAGCACTCTATGAGACTAAGGAAAGCCTCTTTTTAAAAACATTATTCTATTCTATTATTTTATTTTATTTTTAACACTTTTATTGCGGTATGATTCCTGTACAGCATACTATACATATTTCATACTATACAACTTGATGAATTTTGTTAGATGTATACACCAATGAAACCACCACCACAGTCAAGATAGCTAACACTTCCACTACTCCCCAAGAGGTGCAAATAGGAAAGCCTCTTGCTTAGCCCCCAAAGAGCTTTTGATAAATGCCGCGGGCCAGTTGGTCCCACCATCTGGGAATAAATACCACCCAATCCTGCAGCGCATGCCCAGAGTACTTACCCTCTGAAAGCCAAAAGGTGAGAAATTTCTGTAGGTTCTAAAAACCTGAAGTTTCATAAATTGCTCTAAAACAATCTGTGAAAGTTCTAAAAATAAAGTAAGTTCTAAAAATATTTTTAGTAAATTTCATATCTAAATATTGAAGGAAAATGGGCAACAAGACAAAATAGAATTTCATTTTCATGTGAATACAATCCCTTTCTTTTTTCCTCCCAAATCCCTAAGTCTAGTGGGGGAGATCAGACAGGACAGAGATAACCTGAGCTGGAGAGAGCATGCTACCAGAGCATTAGAGACCCGGGGTGAGGGGGTTCAGAGAGAGGAGGGCGCGTTCATGGGGCGGCAGGAAGCAGGAAGCTTGCTGGAAGGCAGGGCATTGGTGAAAGCTGGAGTGCACTCAAGTGCTGAATTTGGGTTCTTGTCCTAACTTTGGGGTTATTGGCTTTAACAGGCAGGACACAGACGGCCCAGTCAAGTAGGTCTACTAGAAATAAATTAACAAAAGCCGAAAGCTCTATGTATAGAGACATGCAGGGGCCAAGCAAATGGCTGAGGCAGAGCAAAGCACCCCTGGGAGGATGCCCTGGGAGCTGTCCTACGCCCACCCGGGCAGAGGGAGGCAGTGGTGCTCCCAGAGCCTGGTAGAGTCACTGTCAGAGCCCTGTGTAGGGAGGGAGGCTGGGGAGGGGGAGTAAATGCTCTAAACTCTCTCCTCTCCTTTCCTCCGCCTCTACCCTGCCCCCAGAATCTCTCTCCCCAGTGCTTCCCATTGGCCTAACCACCTGGGACCAGAGGGCCGGGGAATGGTGATGTGTTCCTTGAATGTCCTTTTCCAGGGCATGGAGTGGGACA
This sequence comes from Camelus bactrianus, assembly GCF_048773025.1. Lineage (NCBI taxonomy): Eukaryota > Metazoa > Chordata > Mammalia > Artiodactyla > Camelidae > Camelus > Camelus bactrianus. The sequence continues at coordinate 3,456,996 of NC_133544.1, forward strand.
GATAAGTGGGTGGGGTGGGACATCTCTGGAGGGGTCTTAAGTGGAGAATAACCCTGTATCTTGGTGGAATAAGAGATTTGGAATCAGAAGACTCGGGTCTATGTGATCTTGGCTCAGATCCTCTAAACCAACGGTTTCCAAACAGGGATGATTCTGACTCTCCACTCCCACATTCCTCCAGGGACATCTGGCAATGTCTGTAGACCTTTCTGGTTGTCACAACTGGGTGGGGGGTGCTCCTGGTACCTAGTGGTTAGAAGCCAGGGATCCTGCTAAACATCCTACCGTGCACAATGGAGAATCCTCCTGCCCCAAATGCTGACACTGCTGGGTGGAGAATCCCTGGTCTAAATCCCCGTAGAAGGGATATGATACCGCCGGCCCTGTTCCTTCCATGGGTACTGTGAGCACCACGGAAGATAGTGGGCGTGAAAGCCAGAACTGAGTCCACAGATGTCACTTAAGAAATTCTCCACCTGGACAGAACTCTACAGTTTGCTGAATGCACTTACAGACACATACACACAAATACACACACACACACACACACACACACGTTGCCATCATCTTTCTGCCCTTTATGTGGAAAAGAGAAAAACCTCAACTATGTCTTAGAAAGATGAGCTCACTCAGCCTTGTCTAGTGAGCAGAGTTCCCTTCCAGGCAACGACCCTTCCCCTGGAGACCTGAAAAGACTGCCTTTCTGAAAGAACTGCCATCTAAGTTTTAACTGAAAGGTAACGAGGCCTCTCAAAAAAATTGTTTTAATTGTGAAAAGACACACAACACAAAGGTTACTATGTTAACCCTTTTTAAAATACACAGTTCAGTACCGTTATGTATACTCACATATTCACATCCAGAATTTTTTCATCTTGCAAACCTGATACACCTGCCCATTGTCCCCTCCCCCAGTCTCTGGCCAGCAAGCACCATTCTACTTTCTGTTTCCATGAATTTGGCTACTGTGGTTACCTCATCAGAGTGAAACCACTCAGCAGTATGTCCTCAAGGTTCATCTATGTTACAGTATATGCCAGAACTTCCCTCCTTTTTAAAGCTTAGTAATAGTCCATTGTGTGGATAGACCACATTTTATTTATTCATTTATCCCTCGATGGACACAGATTGATTCTACTTCTTGGCTATTGTGAATAAGGCTGTTATGAACATGAATGTGTAAATATCTCTTTGAGACTCTGCTTTCATTTCTTTTGGATGTATACCCAGAAGTAGACTTGCTGGATCATATGATAATTCTATTTTTAACTTTTTGAGGAACTGTTACACTTTTACCATAGAAGCTGCATCATTTTACATTCCCACCAGCAGAGCACAAGGATTCCAACTTCTCCACATCCTCACCAACACTTTTTTAAAAATTTAATTTAATTTTTAAAATTATTTTTTCTATTGAAGTATAGGTGATTTACAATCTTGTGTTAGTTTCTGGTGTACAGCGTAGTGATTCAGTTAGAGATAGATATTCTTTTTCATATTCTTTTCATTAGAGGCTATTACAAGATTTTTAAAAAATAAAACTTACTTTTTAAAATTTTATTTTTTATTGAGGTGTAGTTGATTTACAATGTTACTTTCAGGTGTATAGCAAAGTCATTCAGTTATACACACACACACACACATATATATATATACTATATACACATATATTTTCAGATTCATTTCCATTGTAACTTACAATGCTGTGCTATACAGTAAGACCTTGTTGTTCATTTGTTTTATATATAGTAGTGTGTATCGCCAAATCCCGAACTCCTAATTTCTCCCTTCCCACCCACTTTCCCCTTTGGTAACTGTAACTTCCTTTTCTATGTCTGCGAGTCTGTTTCTGTTTTGTAAATAAGTTCATTTGTGGCATATTTCAGATTCCACATGTAGGTGATACCACGTGGTATTTGTCTTTCTCTGTCTGACTGACTTTTCTCAGTTTGATGATGTCTATGTCCACCCATGTGTTTTTCCTTTTTGGCAGTAGCCAACCTAACTGGTGTGAGATGGTATCTCATTAGACTTTTGATTTGAATTTCCCTAATTATTAGTGATGTTGAGCATATTTTCATATGCTTGTTGGCCACTTGTATATCCTCTTTGGAAAAATATCTAGTCAAGGGCATTTTTCAATCAGGTTGTGCTTTGTTTTTGGCTGTTGAGTTGTAGGAGTTTCTTATAAAATTAGCATACGAACCGCTTATCAGAGATATAATTGGCAAATATTTTCTCCCTGTCTATAGACTGCCTTTTCACTCTGTTGATTGTGTCCTTTGATGCACAGAAATTTTAAATTTTGATATAGTCCAGTTTATCCTTTATTTCCTTTTGTTGCCTTTGCTTCTGGTGTCATGTCCAAGGAATCATTGACAAATCCAATGTCATGAGGTTTGTCATCTATGTTTCATTCTAACAGTTTTATAGTTTTAGCTCTTCTGTTTAGGTCTTTGATCCATTTTGATCAATTTTTTGTATATGGTGTGAGATAGAGATCCAGCTTCATTCTTCTGCATGTGGTTGTCCAGTTTTCCTACCACCGTTTCTTGCAGAGACTGCCTTTCCCCATGAGTGGTCTTGGCACCCTTGTAGGAAACCATTTGATCAAATATGTGAGCGTTTATTTCCACTCTGTATTCTATCCCATGGTTTTATGTCTGTCTTTTTGCCAGCAGCATGCTGTTTTGTTTACTGTAGCTTTGTAAGATGAGAAATCATTTATATAAAGTTCCCAGGAAGGGGTCTGCTCAAGGCTTCACAGGCCTGCAGCCTGTGTGGTCACATGAGGCCCATGTGCCGAAGGCCTCACGCTGTCTGATGCTCAGACATTATCGTTTTGAAATTATTAATATTTCTGAACAAGGGGACCCATGTGCTCATTTTGCACTGGGCTCCCCAAGTCATCGCAGTCCTGTGTCTGGGGTGTGGCCACGGAGATGGTGGTTGTTCCTGCCCTCTCTGAACCACCTGGTACCTCCATGTCCTCTCCTGCCCCTCCCCTTGGAGCCCTCAGAGTCCTGGGAGGCTTCCTGGGAGGCACATGAGAGGGCATCCCCCAGCTGCCGTGGCCTGCACCTGCCCTCTGAGTCACGACATGTACACGCCCAGACGTTGGATGCCCTGGGGTCCTGGATCCCCTGCACCCTGCCTGGGGTGGTGAGAACCCCAGCCCCCTCTTTTCACTGCCCTTTTTCCTGCTCCCCAGTTTCAGAGCAGGGCTGCTTCTCTGCCTGGGGCTCCTCAGATCTCACAGTGATTCTAAGGAAGAAGCGTTTCTTTTTTTTTTTTAGTTGAAGTACAGTCAGTTACAATGTGTCAATTTCTAGGGTACAGCACAATGTCCCAGTCATGCATACACATACATGTATTCGTTTTCACAATCTGGGAAGAAGCATTTCTGATTGTTACTTTCCTTAGGCTGTGGGTCTGAGCCTGTGGGAGCACATCTGAACCACAGTATCACAGTGACTTATCCTAAAGTTAGGCCTCCTGCTCCATGTGAGATGGAAATGATCATAGCCACCCCTCCAGGCTGCTGTCAGGCTTAAACGATATATGCCTGGCGCATGGTTAGGAGTTGCCTAAGGAACTCAGTCACAATATCAATAAGATCAGCTGCCACTTAACCAATTGTGTGTGTGTGTGAGTGACTGACACGGAAAACAAGATAAAAATATCATATGATACTTGTCTTTCTCTGTCCAACTTCACTTCCCTTAGTATGATCATCTCTAGGTCCATCCACGTTGCTGAGAAAGTTTTCTTTGGGTGACCCTAGTCTCCCTTCTGCTCCTTTCTTACCTACCTAAGTGGCCCTAATGCAAACCTGATCTATGGGAAGGATTTATAACTGTTCCCACCAAGATAGAAGTATGACCACTTAAAACTCTCTCTGTGCTTTGCCTCTTTCATTCTAAATGAGCTCTGTCCCAAGCATGCGCAAAGTATTGCTCAGGGTTCCATGGTTTCAGCTAACAAGAACCACTCCATGCTAACTTGAGTGAAGGCTGGAGCTTTGCTGGCAGGGTTCTGGGGAGCATGAACACGAAATGAGAGCAAGTCTGGCACCCCCACATTAAGAGGTCTGGGCAGTCTTTTGGGGACAGCCCCCTCCCTGCAGGACCCAGCTCCTGCTTCTCCACCCAGGTGCTCAGACTCTGTAGAGTTGGGGGATGGGGAAGGGGGGCTGTGTTTGACAGCCAGTCCCCAGTCCCCTGAATTACATGAAATTAGGGAGGGAGAATTTCATCAGAGGACAAACGAAAGAGCGACAGATACCCAGGGCCACACTTTGCCGTTTTCCTGGCCTTTTGAACCCAGAGCGCTCATCTGGCTGACGGTGAGCGCTGGGCCTGTCCTCCACGGGGCCTGCCTTGTTCTCAGAGACGTCTGGTACCACCTTTCCCTGCAGCCACAGCGAGCTGGCCCAGAGGTAGGGGACCCACACAAGGGGAGCCGATCTGCAGTCTGGGCAGCAGTGTGGGACGCATCCTGGTGTGAGAAGTTTTGCTGGACCATCTGAACTGAGTGATTTGGAGAGAATGCGGCAAAGTCGGAAGGGCTGTGGCTGAAGACTTAGGAAGTACGGGGAGCTGGGGAGGCCATGTTGGTCGCAGTCAAGCTGAACTTGTGAGGGACGGAAGTGAGAGGAAAGATACAGAGATCAGAGATCAGAGATCAAGGAAGCCAGGGGCAGGGGGACTGGAAAACCCCAGACACATTGGAAACAGCATTGCAGAGGTCAGAGATGGCTCAGAGCTTCCCCTGTCCTCCAGCCCCCAGTTCCCAGAGGCCAGGCCCCATCAGAGCTCCTGCCCTTGGCTTTCCCTATGGTTCTGACCTCTGGGCAGCCTTACAGTGGACTGTGCTTTGGGCTAGTCTGAGTGTCTGTCCTGTCAGCCGAAAGGTCTCATGGAAGCACTGTGAACTGAATGTTTGTATCCTCCTCAAATTCATATGTTGAAACTCTAATCCCCAACTTACGGTGTCCGGAGATGGAGCCGCTGAGCGGTGGTTAGGGCAGGAGAGTGGGGACCTCGGTCTGGGATTAGTGCTCTAATCAGTAGCACAGGAAAGCTTGTGGCGTCTCTCTCTGTGTCTCTTCCTGTCTCTGCCATGTGACCACTCAGTCGATCAGGAAGCGGTCTCTCACCAGACACCAGATCTGCTGGTACCTTGATCATGGACTTCCCAGCTTCTAGAACGGTGAGAAATAAGTTTGTAGCTTAAACCACCCAATCTTTGGTGTTCCATTGTAGCAGCCCAAACTGCCGCAGTAGTAATACACGTAGATTGCATTAATGGCCTCAGTTCTTCCCTCCTCACACTTTTTATCATGTGATTTTTGCAGGGCCCTCCCTCTGTGGGTGGAGCATGCTTCTAGCCTTGTAACCTTGGATTCTGCCAAGGATTTGTGATGGCCAGAAGGATGAGGCAGAGTGAAGGTGTTTCAGTTCCAAGCCTAAGCTTCAATGGGCTGGAGTGCTTCTGCCTTCGCCTTGGGGTAAATGTGCCCAGACCAGCTTCTCTTGGTGGCACATTGTCCTTGGAGCAAGGCCTTCCCTGCCAACTCCACCTGCATTAGCCACCCCTAGGCAGCCACAGGTGTGGGAGTGATCTCCACCGAGCCCAGCCTGGATCAGCTGACTATCCTGTAACCCTCAGGTGACCCGCAGATCTGAGATGAAAAGATGTTTGTTTAAGTCTTTGAGTTTTGGGATGTTTTTGTTACACAGCCCATTTGGCAAAGCTACATGATACAAGATCTAACCAAACTATCAAAGGAAATATAATAACCTTCCGAGTCCACCTTTCCTGCTACTATTTGTTCATCATTTATTACACTCCTCGTCTGTGTCTCTGGAGCTGAGTTTACAGCAGATAAGAAAACAAGCCCTTCCCTTGCAGAGCCTGCGCCCTAATGGGGGAAGACACACAACACATTTGCAGGCAAGCAGATGAGTGAGACCATCTCAGATATTGACAGGCTATGAAGAAACCAAACCCGAAACAAAGTGAGGAATGGGTTAGCCCATGCTGTCTAGTACAGTGGTCACTAGCCACATGGGCATTTATTTTTAAGTTAATTAGAATGAAATAAAATGGAAGATTCAACTGTTTAGCCACACCAGCCATATGTCAAGGATGCAGTAGCCACATGTTTCTAGTGGCTACCACATTGGACAGCATGGATACAGGACATTCTCATCGTCCCAGAAAGCTCTATGGACAGTGCTAACTAGATTAGACTCAGTTAAGTGCCTGTCAGGGGGCAGTGGTGGCTACTTTAGCTACAGTGATCAAGGAAGGCTTCTCTGAGAAGGCAACATTTGAAGCGAGACCTGACAAGGGAGTTAGCCATGTAAAACTTTGGGAAAGAGCATTGCAGCCTAAGGATCAGCTGGTGCAAAGGCCCTGAGGCATAAATCAACATTGGTGATGCAGTCTGACTTAGACTGTGGAAGGACTGCTCTGGCTGATGGATGAGGGTAGATGTATGCAAGGGTAGGGGCAGGGTGGGGTGGGCAGAGGAAGCCAGATGCTAGTTGGCAGCTTTCACAGTGGCCCTGGCTGGACATAAAATTGACCTGGGCTTTTTCCTCCATCACAAATTGCCACTTGTACTGACCTGGATAATGACATATTCTCCTTACTTTTTGGGCTGTTCTGCTCCTGACAGGACACTGACCAGCATGATAATACTGTGTTTCACAGATGGTTATTTGACTCAGCTTTGACAGGGTGGGGAAGGCCTGGTGACAGGTGTGTGTCTTTTCTCCTTTTTTTTTTATTTTCCAAAATCTCACTCAGTCCAAAGGTAAAATATTCATGGCACAGATTTTAGCAGGCACAGGTAAATAAAAGAAAGAAAAGTTTTTAAAAAATTATAATCTCATCTTCTAAAGACAATTGTTCAGCTTTGTGTATATCTTTCCATTTTTTATATCCTTGCATATACATATATATAATATATATCATTCAAGTATAGTTGATTTACAATGTATTAGTTTCTGGTGTATCTTTCCATTTTTTCTATGCATATACATACATGTTTATATTTTTCATTGACACAAATAGGGTCAATGAAACCTGTAGGTTTAAAAAGAATTCTTTTTTAATTGAAGTACAGTCAATTACAATGTGTCAATCTCTGGTGTACAACACAATGTCCCAGTCATGCATATACATACATATATTCATTTTCATATATTTTTTCCATTAAAGGTTATTACAAGATATTGAACTTAGTTCCCTGTGCTATACAAAAGAAACATTTTTTAAAAAATTTATTTTTATACATAGTGGCTAACATTTGTAAATCTCAAACTCCCATATTTATCCCCTCCCACCCCCTTTGCCTGGTAACCATAAGATTGTTTACTAAGTCTGCAAGTCTGTTTCTGTTTTGTAGATGAAGTCATAGTGTCCTCTTCTTTTTTTTTAGGTTCCACATATGACTGATATTATATGGTATTTTTCTTTCTCTTTCTAGCTTACTTCACTTAGAATGGCGGTCTCTAGGTCCTTCCATGTTGCTGTAAATGGCATTATTTTATTCTTTTTTATGGCAGAGTAGTATTCCATTGTATAAATATACCACAACTTCTTCATTCAGTCATCTGTTGATGGACATTTAGGTTGGTTCCATGTCTTGGCTATTGTATATAGTGCTGCTACGAACATTGGGGTTCATGTATCTTTTTTACAAAGTTTTTAAACAATTTTTTAAAAGATTAAAAAATGTTTAATCTTATTTTATTTTATTTATATTAAATTATTTTGGAGGGGAGGTAATTAGGCTTATTTATTCATTATTATTATTATTTTTTTAATGGAAGCACTGGGAATTGAACCCAGGACCTCATGCATGCTAAGCATGTGCTCTACCACTGAGCTATACCCTCCTCCCTGAAACCTGCAGTTTTATAACTGATTTTCATTTAATGTTATACCACGTTATAAGTCGTGGCAACTTAACTTGCTCCTGTGCATATCTCTTGGATGCTCCTGCCAGGAAATTGGTCTCTCTGTTTAGTCCCTCCCCATGTGAGAGTCACTGCCACCCTTTTCATCCCCCTCCCTGGTCTGAGTCCCTACCCTCTCTCTCCTGGACTCCTGACGGGGTTCCCACTGCTGCTGACGAGCACCGGTAAGCACAGGGCAAAGACCCTCCAGCCCATGTGGGGATCTTGTCCAGGGAGGTTTTCCAGCCCTGCCTGTCTTTTGACTCTGCCAGGGCTCCTCTTTTCATCCTTAGACTAGTAGATGTGAGTTCCCTGACTAACTTTTGGTGGCCACTGAGAAGCTCACCTTGGGCCCTCCCTCTGGGTCTTTCCACCACTGGCTGCCTTGGGTGGAACATCCGCTGTCTTCCTGGTCCCTGGGGCCTGGCCCCCGCCTCCTTGGTCAGTGTCCTGGTTGGGTCATCTTCTCCCTGTAAGAAGGAGCTGGAGCATCAGTAGCCTTTTAAATGGCCCCCAGATGTCCAACTTTCTTACCTTCAATTCTGCACACCATTGTTTCCTCAAACATGGGCTGGATCAGATCACATTCCCCCTTAGAGACTGTCCTGGAACCAACAAGACCAATCTGACTCCCCAGCGTGCCGGGAGGCCCTCTGAGCTCAGCCCCTGCCTCTGCTTCCCCTGCACCCTGCCTTTGCTCTTGCCTCCATCCGCTCTCTGCTTCCCCGACCTCCCTGCCTACTGAAATCCTCCTCGCTTTGCCAACTCAGCGCAAAGTCCACCTCTCTTCTCTGGGTTCCAAGGACACGGTCTCAGCACCCCCAGAGAAACATTTTCTTCGTCCTCCAGCATTCCTGCTGGCTCCTTACCCGTCTAGCCCCCTCTTCTCTTACCTGAGATGTCCTCTATCTCTTCTGTAGAGATTCCCATTTAGCCTGGTGCACAGAGCACAGACAGGTCCGCCCTCCTCCTCCTCCACTTCCTAACGCCCACCGCAGGGGAGCAGCTGAACCTCACGCCACAGTTGCCACATCTGTAAAGTGGGCGTAGGAATTGTGCCTCCTTTATAGATTGCTTGTGAGTGAAAGAGAAAATACCTGCCTCTTTATGAATCTCTCTTCCCCGTGAATCTATAATCTCCTTAGGGGCAGGAATCATGGTGTATTTACCTTGGTGCCCCCTTCCTCAGTGCTCCCTTCCTCCCTGCCCCCAGCTGAGCGCAATGCCTGGAATACGATCATGGAGCTGGACTGTCAGGCAAGGTTGTATGCTTCTTGTGTGAAGGACCCTTCCTGTGTTTCCACCGGCCCTGGTACATGGTAGGCACTCAGTAAATGCTTTTTGGACTGAACTTGAAACTGTGTCCTTATTTACTTCTCATGGCTCAGGATGCTGTGGCCAGCTGCTAATTCATGCTGGTTTCTTTGGACCCTGAGAAACAAAGAAAAGTGCACGAAGGCACAAAGGGGCCGTATGCCCAGCAGATTCTCCCTGAGACACTGGCATCTATAATTATTCAGTGTTTGCAGGGAAAAGATGGCATTCTAATTTATGCGCTTGGCATTCTCCTTGTCCTGCTGAAAACCCTTCTGCCCAGCGTCACTCAACATCCACACACTGCCGAGGCTGCTTTTGCCCCAAATTTGTTGTGCACTTTTTCTTCTTTCCTTCCTTCCTCCCTTCCTTCGGCCAGTTTTAAATGACCTACAGGGTTATAAAAACTAAAATTCTGAATGATGCATTGCATGAAGTGCCTTCTATCTACAGTCGGCTACCCCCAGAAAATGTAACCTCATTTCAAAACCCCCTCCAAAGCCACGATCAGCACCCATGCAAGGTGGGATAAGGCTGGGAAAGCAAAGGAGACAACATCACTTTGGGCCAATATCCTCCACCCGCCCAGAACAAAGTAGGCCTGTCGTGCTGAGAAATAGGAGGCTATTTTGGACCTAAACTGTGATAAGTGTTTTCAGGATGTTGCTGAAGACAAGATAAGATTCAGCACGCCCACGTACAAACTCGTACATTAAATAATTTGCAGCTATTACAAATCTATACGAAATGCATCCTATCAGCATTTATGAAGTACCTACTGTGTGCTTAGTGGTGAGCTAGGAGCTGTGAGGACTGTGGGCGTTGGAGACAGATTCCACTGAAAAGGTGACGACCGGAATGAGACTCATATAAAGGCAGCAAATGAAAACTTGGCGAACAGTGGTCACACAGACCCCTGGCACTCAGTAGGCCACGGCACACAGTAAGCACTTGATAGTTGCTCATGGCATGAATGAATCAGGACACTTGCCCTTCACACAGCACCTCCGTGGGCCTATCTCTGTTTGGGAAGTCGCCTGGACAGGCCTATTAGTGTCCTAAGAAACGCGCGCCAGGAGGCAGAGACAACAGAAGTCATTGCCTCACGGTCTGGAGGCCGCAAATCTGAAATTAAGATGTCAGAGTCGGAGTGGCTTCCTTCTGAGGGCCGTGAGGGAAGCCAGGCCTCTCTCCTGGGCTTGCTGATGGTGTCTTCGTCTTGTCTTCCCTTTGTGGGTCTACATCCCATTTTCTCCTTTTCAGAGGACACTGCTTGTAAAGAATTATGGTCCACCTTAATGAGCTTGCTTGAACGTGATGACCTCTGCAAAGACCCGATCTCCAGCTAAGGTCACGAGGAGGGAGAAGGCTGTGTGTGTGGGGAGCATGACCCTCGTGGAGTGGAGGCCCGGTGGTGGGATCAACGTGAGAGTCCCGAGACTGCTTCCGGGAGAGCTCGTGTTGCAACTCTTGTCCACACCTGCTGCTGCTGGAGCGGGTCGGCCTCGGGGCCGCAGGGCTCGCCGTCGGCCCTCCTGCTTTTCTTTCATTTCCCATCTCTGCTGATTTGACTCTCAAATAGGCAAAGGCCCAGTGCTGCTGCCACTGAATCCCAGTTGTGGTCTGTTTCCCATGTTTCCAGGGACAGGTGTCCAGACTAGCACTAACCTGTGTGATGGCGGAAAAGCCTTCTTATGTGGGACAAATCTACTAGCCTCTGAAGCAGCAGCAGCTCCTGGGGTGGGGCGGGTATGTGGGGGATGAATCTGCCCCAAACTATGACAAAACTGCTCTCTCTGGAAATAGTGGGAAGAAGATAAATTGGATGGTGCAAAGTCAGAATTACAGATTATTATCATTCAAAGAAACTCATGCTCCTTAGTTGTAAGTTCATAATATGGATAATGATGACCCCCAGGTTCACAAACAATCACCCAGCGGGCCTCCTTAGAGACCAAACTGAAGGGAAATGGAATGATTGACTGTTTGTACCTGGAAGGTATGTGCTGCAGATTGCCTGTTCCACTGGGGCCCCGACAAGGTTTCCCGGCCCGCGTGCTATTTTTGACAATGTGACAATGACATGCCTCCCTCCCAGAGGTGGGATATATGCTCCATTCCCTGGAAACGGGCTGAGTCTGTGACTGTGGTGGGAGTAATGCTGTGTGACCACTGAGGCACTGTCATAAAAGGCTTTCTGTCCCGACGTTCATACTTAGAACACAGCTGCCACCAACAGGAGCACCACGACTGGCTGTGTGAGTGAGGAAGCGGCCAGAGAGCCCCGCCCCAAGCCGCTGCCTGGGACCGCACCAGCAGGAACTGCCCAGCTGCGCCCAGGGAGCCACCGGCCCCGGGGGGCTGATAATGCGACACTTGTACAGTGAGGCATGATTGTTACTGCTTAAGCCACTAGGTTTTGGGGTAATTCATTAGGCAGCAATAAATAACTGGGGGAGATGAAAATGGCGTAGAAAGCGAGCCGACCCAGATAACACAACTGATTTCATCCTGTTGCTCACACCTGACATCCTTGAACGTGCACACATGACATCAGATGCGTGATTACACCTGCCACGTAATTATGGGCAGAGCTCTCCGGGATGCGTGGGCGCGGGCTGCTGCAGAGATGCAGGACGGCGGTGGGCCGGAGCGCCCAGAGGCAACGCAGTGTTCATCAGTGGGGAAGATGTTGTTCAGTGTGTTTACCTGAGAGGAACACCCTGTGAAACAATAAATCTGCTGATTTCTATTCTTCTCCCTTTGCAGACTGTGTGTTTTTTTTTTTTAAATTTTGATCCCAGCACCAATCAGAAAACTGCACTGTCTAAATATTGAGATGCTTTGCTTCAAACAGTTGCTAAGATGTACTGGCAACATGTTTTTCTCCCAAGAACCCTCAGTTTTAGAGAGAAATCCAGATGACCCAGGTCCCTGTGGTCAGGGGTGATGCCATCCAGTGGGGGTTCCAGGCACCAGCACCCAGGTACCTCCTGGGTGCACAGCCATGGCTTTTTAAATCCCTAGACAATAACATGGTTGTTTTAGTCACTGTGGCCCCTTTTAGGGGTGGGTCCAGTTTTGTGAATCCTAAACCTTTTAAGTTAGGATGGCTCCTCGAAGGGAAAGAATACATTTTAGAATACAAAGTGAGGTCCAGAGCCTTGGGAGGCCGCATATAAGCCAGGGGCCCTGCAGGTAAGCGGTTTAGCTTCCCAGTAAATGTACCTTTGAGCTTATAAATGATAATACTGGAATTTGGACCGTAGTCTGTTGGGCACAAAGTCCGTGGTATTTCTGTGCATCGACAGTCTTCCTGAATGATGGGGGACAGCAGGCCACCAAATCCAAACTAGGAATGCATCACTTTCTAAGGAAGCAGGGCTGCAGGAAGGTCAGTGCAAGCTGTCTGGCTGTCAGTGTGCCTGCTGCAGGAGGGCCGGCTGCTGCCAGCATCCCAGCAGCTCCAGGGCACGTGCCCCATCATCAGGGCCCTCTGGTAGGTGGCTTCCCCTTGGGGACTGCTCCATCTACTCCCCTGACATCCATCCCAGGGTTCAGCTACCACAGGCGGGCAAAGGACATTCATTCCAGCCTCTAGTCCTCTCCTCCCAGCCCTCAGAAAGCATGTACACGAGGAAGGTAGGGACAACGTGATGGTTCTGCTGTTGACAGGTGGCCTTCTCTTCCTTCTGAAAGTAGAAGCAGGCTCCATCTGGCCTGGCCGAGGCTGTCTGGTCCCCACTGGGCACCACGGGCACCGGGGGAAGCCCGTCTTCCTCCCACGCCCTCCCCATCCACGCCCCTGGTCCATGGATCGTGCTTGAAATGCCTCCGTGAAAGCAGCTCTTTCTTTTATTGTTGAGCATTGTCCTCCTCTGGCTCCTCCTACCCAAAAAGCACCGTCTGGGAGGAAGTGCAAAGCACCAGGAGAAGGCACAGGGAGCAAGGAGCGGAGGGCAGCCTTCCACTCGGGGCCTCTTACAAACAAGTGACCCTGGCTTTTTAAACCAAATTGCAGCTGGGTCCCAAGGGGTCCCCCGCCCCAAGCCCATCCCCCAGGGAACGCTGAACTTTTCAGAGGGCGGGCATCCTCAGGACAGGGGACGGGTGGGTGTCTCAACATCAGCCTGTCCAGGGCATCAACATTCAAGAGCACATAGTCAGGGGAGCAGGACGAGGGAAGGGCACCTCCTCACGTGTGGGAGTCTTCATATTATTTTTGCAACAGCTGTATTGAGGTTTAATCCAGTGACATACCATAAACTGCATGTAATTAAAGTGTACAGTTCGATATGTTTCGACACAGACACACAACTGTGAAGCCATCACCATAATCCAGGGAACAGGCAGACCCGGCACCCCCAAAGTTTCCTGTGTCTGTGAGGAATCCTCCCTCACATTTCCCTGGTGCTCCTCCCCCAGGCAACCACTGATCTGCTTTCTTTCTTTTTTAAAAATCTTTATTACTTAACCTTTGTGGTTTTATTTATTTATTTATATTTATTTATTTAATTGAAGTATAGTTGGTTGCAATGTGTCAAATTCTGGTGAACAGCATAGTCTGATCTGCTTTCTGTTACTACACATTACATAGATTTCCTGGAATTTTATACAAATGGAATCACGCAGTGTGAACCCTTCCTATGTCTGCTTTCTTTCACTCAGCATCATGATTTTGAGATTCATCCATGTTGCCACATGTATCAAAAATATAACTAATATTCAGGGATAAGCTCTACCTGGTCCCGATGGACCATCCCATTCATTTGCTGTTGGATTGTATTTGCTACAATTTTGTTTGAGTTTTTTGGCCTATGAGTTTGGTCTTTGAATTTTTTGCATGAGAAATACTGATCTGTAGTTTTCTTCCTTCCTGCCTCCTTTCCTTTCTTTCTTCTTTCCTTTTCTTTATATCTTGGTTTTAGTATCAAAGTAATATTGATCTTCTCTGTAATACAAAACTTCTATGAGTGTTAAGTTGGGAAATACCCTTTTTCAATTTTCTGGGAGAGTTTCAGGAGAATGGGTATTATTTCTTCCTTAGGTGTTTGGTTGAATTCACCAGTGAGGACATCTGGGCCTGGGGTTTTCTCTGGGGGAAGGTTTTCCACTATAAGCACATTTCTTTAATAGATAAAGGTAATAAAAATTTAGTAGATAGAGAATAGATTAACCTAATCAGGTTATCTATTTCTTCTTGAGACAACTTTGATAGTTTGTGTCAGTCAAGGCGTTTGTGCATTTTTATCTGAATTATTTAATTTCTGGGCATAAAGGTATTATAATGTTTCCTCTTTATCCTTTTCATATTTGTAGTCTTTGGTGATATCATCTCTCTTATTTCTGATTTTGGTAATTTGTGTCTTTCTTTCTTTCTTTCTTGTTTCTTGCTTCCTTCCTTCCTCTCTCTCTTTTTCTTTCTCTCTCTCTTTTTTCCTCTCTCTTTCTTTCCCTTCCTTCCTTCCTTCCTTCCTTCCTTCCTTCCTTCCTTCCTTTCTCCCTTCCTTCCTTCCTTCCTTTCTTTCTTTCTTTCTTTCTTTCTTTCTTTCTTTCTTTCTTTCTTTCTTTCTTTCTTTCTTTCTTTCTTTCTTTCTTTCTTTTCTTTCCTTCTTTCTCTTCTTTCTCTTCTTTCCTTCTTTTTCTTTCTTTCCCATTCTTTTCTTTCTTTTTCTCTTCTTTCCTGAGCAGTCTGATAAGAGGCTTATTCATTTTATTGTTCTTCCCAAAGAGTCAGCTTTTGGTTTTATTGATTTTATCTACTGTTTTTTCTGTTTTGAGGACTTCCACTTTAACCATTATTATTTCCTTTTTTTCTAGGTTAAATGTGCTCTTCTTTGGTTTCTTAAAGTAGGTGCTGAGGTCATCAATTTGAGGTTGTTGTTCTTTTCCAGTATAGGCATGAATGTTATAAATTTTCCCCAAAGTACTGTTTTGATGGTGTATTTGTCAGCTCAAGTGGCCATGACAAGATACCACAGCCTGGGGGAGGCTTGAACACAGAAGTTTATTTTCTCAAGGTTCTGGAGGTAGACACCCAAGATCAAGGTGCTGTTAGGGTTGGTTTCTGGTTCTATAAGTCCATTTTGATTCCTTTGTTGATTTGTTTTTGGCTATGAGCCTTTGTTTTGTTATCTTAGTGACTGTTTTAGGGCTTTCAGTGTACATATGTAACTTATCACAGCCTACCTTCATGTGATTTTATCTCTTGTATATTCACATATATTATAAGAAGCTTTTAATAATATACCACCAAATCTCCCCTCATGGTCTTTATGTTGTCAAACGTTTTATTTATACCTATGTTATAAAATCTCACAGCACATCATTTTGGTTTTGCTTAGATAATAAATTACATTTTAATGTAGTTTAAATGATAATAAAACTTAACTATGAACCCACATCATTAACATTTCCAGTAGTCTTCATTTCTTTCTGTAGATTCATATATTTGTCTAATATCATTTCCTCCTGTGTAAAGGACATTCTTTCACATGTCCTAGAATGCATACCTGCTCATAAATTCTTTAAACTTGTATGTACATCTGATCATTTTGTTTTCATTAAGAATTAGTTTTGCTGGGTGTAGAATTCCAGGTTGGCAGTTTTTTCTTTCAGTACTTTAAAGATGTTGCTCCACTGTCCTCTTGCTTGCATTGTTTCCGGCAAGAAGTCTGCTGCCATTCTTATTTTTGTTCCTGCGAACATGCTGTGCTTATTTTCCTCTGGTTGCTGTAAGATTTTCTCTTTATTACAGGTTTTGAGCAATTTGATGATGATGTGCTTTGATAGAGTTTTCATTATGTTCTTTGGACTTTGGATTTGTTGAGATTCCTGGATATGTGAGTTCATAGTTATGAAATTTGGAAGACTTGGGGTCATTATTTTATTAAATATTTTTGGAACATCTCCTGTCTTTCAGTGACTCTAATGATATGTATGTTAGGCCACTTGAAGTTGTCCCACAATTCATTGATGTTCTTCCCACATGAAAATTGTGTTTTTTTCTCTCTGTGTTTTATTTTGGGTAGTTTCCATTGCTATGTCTTTGAGTGAACTGATCTTTTCTTTTTAAATGTCAATTTTCCATTAATTTCACCCAGTGTTCTTTTTATTTCACACATTGTAGTTTTCATCCCTAAAAAGTTGATTTGAGTGTGTCTTTCATGTCTCTACATAATATTTAAATACAGTTTTAATAACTGTTTTAATGTCTGCTAATTCTAACATCTCAGTTCTGAGTTGATTTCAGTTGCCTAAGTACTCTTCTCCTTATATTTTCTGGCTTTTTCCCAAGTCTGGAAATTTTTGATTGGGTGCCAGGTATTGTCCATTTTATCTTGTTGAGTGCTAGATACTTTGTATTGCTATAAACATTCTTGAGCTTTGCTTTGGAATACAGTTAAGTTGCTTAGATACAGTTTGATCCTTTCTGGGCTTGCTTTTATGATATGGTAGATGAGTGCATAGTAGCTTTTATTCTAGGATTAATTATTTCCCCCTACTGAGGCGAGATCTTCCTGAGTACTTTAATCAATGCCCCATGAATTGGAGCTTTTCCAGGCTGGCTGGTTGGAACAGACACTATTCCTAGCCCTATGCCAGGCACTGTCACCACTAATTCTTTCAGATGGCTCTTTCCCCAGCCTTGGGTCATTTCCTCAGAAGCATGAGCTGATCAATTCCCTGCTGAATGCTTAAGGGAGACTCTCTGCAGATCTCTGGGTTTGGTTTATATGCAACTTTCTCTTCTTTCATATTCTGTCCTAAGAGTTCTTACCATCTTAGTCTCCCTTGGCCCTCAACTCTGTCTTCTCAACTCAAGGAGTCTGTCTCTTTCCACCTGGGTACCCCTCTCTGTGCCATGGCTTGGAAACCTTCTCTAGGAAGTAAGCTGGCATAATTGTGGAGTTCACTTCAGTTGTTTTCACATTCTCAAGGATTACAGTGTTTTGTTGCCTGAAATCCAAGGAGTTGAGAACTCTGATTTCATGTATTTGGTCGAGTTTATTTTGTTTTTTTCAAGCAGGAGGGTAAATCCAGTCTCTATTACTCCATCTTGTTTGGGAGTGAAAGTTTCCATCTTCTTTTAAAATTGAAAATACTCTTCCAATTATAAAATTAGGTCATACTCATTGAAAAGAATCAGAAAATAACAAAAATATAAAGAAGGAAATAAAAAATTGCTCCTAATGTCTTCACTTATCCATAAACACTGTTAATATTTTGGTCTGTATTCTGTCATCTTTTATTCTGTGCATATGTGTGCATGTAGCAGGGTCACAAAACCACTCACAATTCATCAGATGTGCAAAGAAAACAGAACTCCTTAATTTTTCTACTTAATTAATCTGATCTTTCTTAAGAGGTACCATCTGCTAGGTAATAAGAAGAGGGGAGAACAGGAGTCCATTCTAGCAACCGTAGTCTAATGATAATTTAAGGAGTTCTTTGAGAAACTCATCATTCTTAGGCTAAAACACTTGACTTGAGATTGTGGCTGGTGTATGGGGGAAGAGTGGTAGGATTTCCGAGTCCTCTCGGTAGCCAGGAAGAAGGGGTCCTCTGGTCCACACATGTTCTCCAGGTTCTCCCTGACTTGGGCTGTGAGAACAGGGACTGGAGGTGAGGGAGGGAGACATGGAGGTCTTATAAGAAGGATGGAGAACTTGGAGAACTCGAGCAGCCTTTTAACTTCTGTTGTGGAGTTTGGAGAAAGGGGTCGCATATTTAATAGGATTTTAATATGCATTTCACTGTATCATTGTTATGAGTCACCCAGATCCCTCTTCTGGGAAGAACCTTTGCCCCAGTTGCTGGGAGTGCTTTCAGCTCAGCCCCTTCAAGGATTGCTCAGCTGCAGAGCCACCTCACCCAAAGTCATGACCCTTCCCGTGGCAGCCTCATGACAGGACACATCCGTGTTGGGTGATAAGGTCAGCCAACTCCACCCAACTCAGGACAACTCTTCGAGGATGATACCAGGTCCCGCACACCCTGTAGGAACCGCCACTGGGTCTGGATTGTAGTTTCCCTCCTCCCACTGCCCTATGCTTCCCTCCCCTCCCTTCCACAGGTGTCGATCCCAAGGCCAGTCCCTAATAAACAATCCCATTGTCACTAATTCCATCTCATACCACTTCCTAAAGAACCCAACTTGCAACGCTTACCCCAAGGAGACAAATTCAAAAGAGCCAGTTTGATAGCGTGGAAAGGTGCCTTGTTTGAATTTGCCTCTGATAACTGTTGGGGTGGAACCTTTTTTTTTTTTTATAGGCATTGACTGAATTACTTCCTTTATGGATTGCCTTTTGAATTGCTTCCTTTGCTTGTTTTTCTATTAAGGTGTTTGTCTTTTTCTTATTGGTAAGAATGCCTATGTGTATTACAGTCATAAAGATATTCATCTTTGCTTTCCGTATACATTTCACAGAATATTCTCAAGATTCCCAGTCTGTGATGTGTGTTCTTTTGTGGTTAAGAGTTCAGACTCGGTCACAAAGCCTTATTGCTTCCTAACTGTGACTTTGGGTACATTCCTTCACCTACCAGAGGCTTTGTTTTTTCATCTATAGATGAAATCTGTAATTTTCATCGATTATTTTTTCATCTATAAAACTAATATTCTTTAGGCTTATTATGGGGATTGAATGAGTGAATAACATGCTAAGGACAGTGCCTGGAATATGAGGTAATTATTTGATTTTTTATTAGTATCTAATATATATTTTTCTGATTGGCCACATAGAAATTACATTTTATGCAGTAAAATGTAGCTAACTTTTGTGGATTTTGCCTTTGGAGTGATATTCAGGAAGAACTTCAAGATTATATAAGTATTTACTACTGTTTCCTTTTAGTACTTTGTTTCATTTACGTATGCATATGTTTGAATCTCACATCCATCCAAAATCCAGAATGTATTCTGATGTGAGGCTTAAGACTGTGTATAGACACGTATTTCTTGCCCAACATTCCTTTAAGGATCTCTATTAGTATTCTCCAGAGGAATGGAACCGTAGGATAATTGTGTATATAAAAGGGGACTTGTTATGAGGACTTGGTTCACCTAATTTTGGAGACTAGGAACCGCCAAATTGGCTGGATACCCAGGAAAGGAACTGGTGGTGCAGCTCAGTCTGAATCTGAAAGCCCCAGAACCATGGAACCAATGGTGTAAACCCCAGTCTGACGGCAGGAAGAGATGGTAGGAGACGTCTCAGCTCAACAGCGAGGCAGGGAAACCAGAGAGGATTTCCTCCTTCATCCACCATTTGTTCTGTTCAGGCCCTCAGTGGATTGGAAGGTGCCCACCCGGAACGGAGGGCAACTTACTTTATCGAGTCCACTGATTCAAATCCTAACCTCACCCAGGAACACCCTCATGTCACCCTTGGAGATCATGTTAAATCTGGGCACCCCATGGCCAGCCAAGCGGACACAGAGCTAGCCATCACAAGTCCCATCTTTGTCAACCTGGCACCATACAAACCTTCTAAAATCACACTTTAGCTCCAGATACACAATCACAAGATCGTAATTCTGCCTAACACGAGATAGCTACCCTGCGTACAACAGAACAACACTAACTCCTTCCCTAGGAGGGGAGGTAAAGTCCTTGAATCATGTTTACTCTTCTCCTTGATATCCTGTAACTTAAAACCATGATGTAGAATGAACAGCACTTAACTGCCATGATGCAAAGTCAACATATCTTACATTATGTGATAAGGGCGTAGGAGAGGAAGGAAAACACATATACACATTCACAGCAAAATATGGAGGAAATGCTGATGACAGTAACAGTCCTTGTCACCATAATTGGTCGCACGATCGTAGGTGGTATTCATAATGGCCTCCTTCCCCCACCCACTCTGTATTCTCTTTGCCTTCAGTGAGCCCCTTGGCTGGTCATGGTTCTTCATGTGGTGACCCAAACCCTCATTCCCGCAGGGGCTGGGCCACTGGCAGTCCTGCCTGGGTGGGGCTGTCATAGTTTCTCATGAGCTACACTAATCCCAGAGACGCCCTAGGGGTCTCCTGCATTCCAGGCGTACTCTCCCCCACCTCCCTTGCGGGGTAGGAGTCCAAGTTCCCCTTGAGCTCAGGGTGGGCCACCCCAGCCAGCACCAACACTGCCTCCTGCACCTGCTGCTTCAGAGGCAGGAGGAGCCCCAGCAACGGCACGACGGTCTTAACTTCCAGTTCGATGGCCTCATTATGGTGTCTCCCAGCAGAGGCCTTCCTCCCTGTGGAAGTAAGACCCCTCGGCCCACAGATCGTGAAGTCAAGGGAACAGGGAACAAACTTCTGCTGGTGGGTCACGAGAGGTCTAGTGGGTGGTGCCGCTCCCATTTCCACATCTTCAGTCCTGGACCCGTGGATCCTGGCTGTCAGAGGCTCGGCACCACTCTGATTCAGAGCTCAGACAGCCTTCTGGAGGACTTCGCTCCAGCCCTGCAAAGTACTGCTACCTAGCTGCCCTGGAACCAAGGCTTTAAAGGGCCATTCCGCCCCACTATCAAGCCGGCTGCTTCAGGATCGCGGGGAACACGGGAAGACCAGTGACTTCCAGGAGCACGAGCCCATTGCTGCACTTCTTTGCTATGAAGTGAGTTCCTTGATGAGAAGCAGTGCTGGGTGGAAGTCCGCAGCAGTGGATATGGCGCCCTGTAAGTCCACGGAGGGTAGTTTTGGCAGAAGCACTGCAAGTTGAGAAGGCAAATCCATATTGAGAGTAAGGGTGTATTCCAGTAAGAACAAAGCACTGCCCCTTCCACAGTGAAAGTGATCAGCGTGGTCAGCCGGCCACCAGGTAGCAGCTGGCTGACCGCCCGGAAATAGGACCAGATCAGGCGCTCAGCGCTGGGCTCAGTGGCCGGCAGATGGGGCATTCTCCCGGACTGTAGCCTTGGTGAGTGAGGTCCGTGTTGCTGGGCCCACACAGAACCGCCATCCCTGCCACCCCAGCCACTTTGTTCACGAGCCTGTTGGGTGATGGCTGGGGTGGTTGGGGAAAGAGACCGCCATTTGGTTATTAGTCTGTCCACTTGATAATGAAAACTCTGCTGAGGCACCCTTGAGAGCTTGTTTGGAGGTTCCAGCAGGGGAGCGCAGCTACTCGTATACCCTTGACCTACAAGAACGGTCCTCCTCTCTCGGGGGTGGCTGTCCTCTTTGACCGAGCGCGCAGCTTCAGGAGGGATGCACATGGAGCTGTGAGGGAGGAATGGGACCCTCGCCTAGCCAGCCAGGTCAGCCGAATCAACTCTGGTGATCGATGGGGTGACAGATGTCGCTGAGGGCATCCTTTGGTGAGATTCCCAGAAGATACAAGTGTCTTCATGCATTTTGCCCATACCTCCTCCCCAAGTTTGTCACCAATGTTCCAGTCCCATTCCTTCCAAGTCCCTGACCACCCAGCCAAACCACTGGCCACAGCCCAGGAATTGGAATATAACCACACACCTGGACAGCTCTCCTTCCAAGAGAAGTACATAGCCAGGTGCTTTCGCTGCCGGAGGCTCTGCCCACTGGAGGGTTCCCCTTCACCACTGTCCTGCAGGGTGTCCCAGGCAGGGCTGGAGTGTGCGGCCGCCCGCTGCTGGTGGAGCCTGCACATAGTGCTGGTGCCATCGGACCTGCTGCACCATGTGGCCCAGGATGCAGAGCATCTTGCATGGCAGCCCGGACCTGCTGCAGAGGTTTCTGTGGTTCTGGGTCCCACTTAAAACTAGCTCTCGGGTCCATCAGTGAATGGGCAGCACATCCAGATGAGGAATATGCTGCCTTCAAAATCCAATAAGGCCCACTAGACATGGTGCCTCTTTCTTGGCTGTAGGTGGGCTCGGATGGAACAATTTATCCTTCACCTTTGGAGGGATATCTCAACATGGTCCACCCCACTGGACCCCAAGAAATTTCACTGAGGTAGAAGGCTCCTGAGTTTTAGTTGGAATTATTTCCCACCGTCTGATGTGCAAATGTCTTACCAGTAAGTCTGGTCCAATCAGCATAATGTCATCCATAAAATGGACCGATGTGATGTCCTGTGGAAGGCAGGGCAGTCAAGGTCCCTGTGAACTAAGCTCTGATCTAGGCCAGAGAGCTGACACACCCCGAGGTAGGACAGGGCGGTGTGTTGTCAGCCTTGGCAGCGGAAAGCATCTGGCTTCTGCTACACCTTCTGGGCGGGGATGGAGGGAAGAGCACTTGCCAGATCAGCAGCTGCATCCCGGGTACCAGGGGATGCGTTCATTTGCTCAAGCAATGAAACCACATCTGGTGCAGCAGCTGCCATTGGAGTCACTGCCTGGTTAAGCGAACAATAATTCACTGCCATTCTCAAGGTCCATCTGTCTTCGCACAGGCCAAACAGGTGAGTCACATGGGATGAGGTGGGAATCTCCCCTCCGACGGCTCTTCCGTCTTTGCTAACGGCACCAGTCTCTGCCTCCCTCTGGGGATGTGGTGTTGCTTTCGTTCACTCTTTTCCTAGAGAGGGGCAGTTCTAATGGCTTCCACGTGGCATTTCCCATTCTAACAGCAGGTCAGGGGACCAACCTGGGCATTCTGCCTGCTGGTGAATGTGTCTTTTCCACTGATGCGGGGGACCGGGAGAATAACCACAGGGTGGGTTAGGGAACCCTCTGGACCCACTGTGAGACAGACTGGAGCTAAATCTCCATGGACCACCTCCACAAGCCCCTGCTCTGACTGGAGGGCACAGTGGCATTCGGGGGCCGCTGGAACCAGTGTCAGCTCAGACCCAGAACCCAGCAGTCCTCGAACGAGCTGATTCTCCCCCTTTCCCCACAGACCGTTACCTGGGGGGAGGCTGCGAGGAGGACTCGCGTTGTACGTTACCAGCAGTGCACGGGGTCCTTCCTCACGGGGACCTGGCCTCCCCTTCGTTCAGGGGCCCTGAGTCTGTAAACTGGCTCAAGACCAGGAGTGGATTGAGGGGTGTGACTCTGTGTTCATGATTGTGGGCAGAACTCTGTTCACGTGACCTAGAAATGCTCTGCGTGTACAGGCCAAGTAACAACCTAGCAGGCTTCCCAGCCGTTCCCTTCTGGGAACATCATGAGCTTTGAGCCAACACTGTGGGTCTGCGTGAGTCAGACGGTTCTCCCTGCTGTTTTGAGCCCGCTGTCCACTCCAGTATTTTTCACTCCCCTTGCCCACATTTTACAAGTTTGATGTCCTGTCCTCTGATATCTTTCTTTTGCTATTCATTGTAGCCAAGATCTCAATCAGTTTCCAATTGTGATTTTCTCTTTTCTATGGATTCTTACATCTTTTCTTTTTTTAAATTAAAAAAAATATTTTTTGTTTTTCTTTGGAGGGGGAGGTAATTAGGCCTGCTTATTTGTTATTATTTTTTTATTAATGGAGGTCCTGGGGCTCGAACCCATGACCTCGTGCGTGCTAAGCATGCACTCTACCACTGAGCTACACCCTCCCCAGTTCCTGCTCCTTTTCTATTTATTTATTCAATCATTTGTATCCGTATGGACTCCTGGGTCTTTATGTTCTCCTTTGGGCCATAATCCAATGCTAGGTTATTTATTTTCTTGCTCAGTTTGTTCGAGCAATGGCCATTGGGTGCTTTCACTCGGCTCCAGGGTCCCTTTGTTGTGATTGTTGGGTTTTTTTTTCTTGAGCTCCCTGTTTCATGTCCAGGCCTTGTGTTCTTCGGGTGGGGTGACCCTGGCCACCCCTCACCCCAGGTGTTACTTTGGCCTCAGCCCCTCAGCACCTTGGACCTGACCTCCTGCCGGAGATGGTCCCCTTCCATGGAAGTTGCTGTTGTGGCCAGCAGCACCCGTGCCAGTGAGGAAAATTAGCCAGGACAGAACCACCTTGTGGAGAGAGGAGCCAGGAGAGGCAGATGCAGAGACGGAAAAAAAGAAAGAACTCCTGGGTCCTGTGGTACCCAGATCTTGGACTGCTCTGTTATCAACCTAAGACATTTTCTTTTTGTTTAAAGTGGTTTTATCTGAGTTTCTGCCACTTATAACAAAATGATTTAACCAGTAAGGCTTTGTTATGGGCTGTATTTTAATCTGCTTGGGCTGCCATTAAAAAAAAAAAAATACCCAGATTGGCTTAAACAACAAAATTTTATTTGCTCTAAGTTCCGGAGGCTCGAAGTCCGAGGTCAAGGTGCCACCGGGGCTGGTTTCTGGTGAGACACCTCTTCCCGGGTTGCAGACGCTGCCTCCTTGCTGTGTTCTCACGTAGCCTTTTTCTGGGTGTGGAGAGAGGCTGGTGGTCTCTGTTTCCCTTCTTAAGGACACCAGCCCCGTAGGATTAGGGCCCTGCTCTGATGGCCTCGTTTAGCCTTCGTTACCTCCCTAACAGCCTAACTCCAAATAAAGTCATGCTGGGGCTAGGGATGCAACACATGCATGTCAGGGCAAGGGAGCACAGCGCAGCCCACAGCCAGGACCTGAGCCGTGTCTCCCCACAAGCGCACGTGCTGACATCTTTACTCCCAGCTCCTCAGTGTGACCTTGCTTAGGAGGAGGGTCTTTGCATTAGCGTGGCCCTGAATCCACTCTCACTGAGGTCTCTAGAAGAAGGGGAACGCTGAGCACAGGTGCGCACCATGCGAAGAAGAGAACAGGCAGGGAACCGCCAGGCGCTGGGGGCAGGCCTGGCCACGGCCCTGCTCACATCTTGACTTCCGACTTCCAACCTCCAGGCCTGTGGGACAAGGCGTTTCTATCCTAAGCCACTGGGTCGGTTTGCTCAGGCTCCCGTAACAAGATGCCACTGACTGGGGGCCTTAAACGACATGTGTTTATTTCTCCCAGTTCTGGAGGCTGGGAGTCCTGGACCAAGGTTTTGGCGGGGCTGGGTTCCCTCGAGGCCTCCTTCCTTGGCTTGTGGACGGCCGCCTTCTCCTCCCGTGTCTTCACGTCCTCTCCCCTCTGTTCTCGAGCATTCCTGGTGTCTCTCTGCAGGTCGGATCTCCTCTAGTTACAGGGACACCAGGCACAGGGATTAGGGCCCACCCGTGTGGACTCATTTACCTTTAATCACTTCTTTAAAGGTCCTGTCTCCCAACAGTCACCTTTGGAGGCGTTGGGGTAAGGGCTGCAACATATGGATTTCAGGGGACACAGTTCAGTCCAAATAGCCCTCAGTTTGTGGCACTTTTTACAGCAGCCCTCGGAAAGAATACGGTCTCTAACTTACCTGTGTATCTCAATGGCTGGCACGTGTCCCAGCTGTGTGCAGTCCCAGCAGGGCTCTCTGGCGTCTCCACTCCACTCAGAACCTCCGGGCAGCTGTCCACCTGTCCCCCCATTGCCACGGGCCCCTTTCCGTCCCAGCTTCTCCCTTCAGCCCCGCCACACACCAGCCCCTCCCAGGCTGGTCCACGCACAGGTGCCTGCCCGTCCCCATTTCTCACGTCCATGATAAATGAAGCACTTATCGGGCACCTATGGATTCAGCACAGCAGACCCATCCCTCCCTGGTGGAGCTCACGGTCTGAGAGGGAAGTCAGACAAGTGAAGAACAGATCGCAGATGGTGTGGTAATTGTTGCCAGAGGGCACCGTGTGGGGCTGACACCCAGCCCACCCTCCTCTACACCCCTCACCTGCCACCATCCAGGGGGCATCTTTTCCTGATGGGCAGAGACTCGGAGTAGGCCAGCCAAGGGGCGGGGCCAGGAGGGCATTCTGAAAGCTGAGGGAGGCTTCCCAAGGGGGGGGCCCTGGGCTGAGTCTCATTCTGGGGCACCTGCCCGGTGGTAGCAAGCAGCTGGGGTGCTGACGGGGCACTTAGGAAGGAGGGGTGGCGGGAGAGCTGAAGGCCTGGGTCGGACCAGGGCTCTGGAGGGGTGGAGGAGACACGGCGCGGACCCGAGCACCACGGGGGGAGAGGACAGCTCCCGTGAGGGGGTGAGGGGCTGAGTCCAGCAGGGGTCTGGGAGGGAAGTGACCTGTTAATGGTTCCACGCAGCCTGCTGTAAATCCAGTACTCCGCAGCTCCAGAGGTGGAGAGGACCACAGTCCTGCATGGAGAGGACAGGCTGTAGCCTCTCCCTGGGCCTCCTCCCTAGACCCCCTCCCTAGCCAGTCCTGTTTCACAGAGGGTCCTCCCACACCCTGGTCCCTGAGCCCTGCACTGGGCTCTTCCCCAGGGATGGATCCACTTCCTGCCAGCACTCCTGGGTCACTGTGACCTGGGGATGTGTGTCTGTCAAGCGTTGCCGCCGGCCTCCTTTGGGATGAACGAATCCTGGGGCTAATGGGCCGCAACCTGCAGCCCCTGTGAGGCTGGCCCTGGCCGGGCAGCGGCTTAGCCCAGGTGCGACTCCGGAGCTGCTGGCAGCGTCCCCGCTCTAGAACTCGAGGAAGGATGTGGCTTCTTGGAACTCCCCTTCTTCTCTGGAATCTTGGGAAGAGGAAGTCATTTGACCCCCCCCCCCCGCCCCCCAGAGAAAAGTGAGGGCTGTTGGGGGCGGCAGTTTCCCCAGAACTGGACATTGTCTCTGCTCCAGCCTCACTGGTGTTCCCAGCCCTTCCCCTTCTTTCCCAGACAAGCTTTGGAAAACCTGGGAGAGAAGGCAAGTAGCCCCGGCCCATCCCAGCCAAGCCAGAGCCTCCGGAAACTTGGCTCTCAGCCCTGCTTCCGCAGGTGGCCTGGCCCGCCCCACCTGGTGTCACACTTGTGTAACTCATCCACCAGCCTGGCGTGCATGGGGGAGGGGAGAGGTCTCACAGCGCCCGCAGAGCACTCACACCAGAGGGCCCCAGAGCTCTCTAGACCCGTGCCCTCCAACAGAAATAGAGTGAGAGCCATATATGTAATTTAAAATGTTTCCATAGGGGTTGGGTATAGATCAGTGATAAAAGGTGCTTAGCATGTAAGAGGTCCCAGTACTTCCATTAAAAAAAGATAAAATTAAAAAAATCAAGGACCCCCCTCAAATGTCCCCTTACCAACACTGAAAAAGTAGAAAGAAGCAGGTGACACTAATTTTAATATATATTTGATTTAACCAATACATCTGAAGCATTATTTCAACATGCGATAAGTATAGAACATACTAATGAGATCTTCTGCATTCTTTTTTTTTTTTTTTTTTTTAACTTTCTTTACTTTCCAGGATGTGTTTTGTATCTACAGCTCAGTTCGGTTCAGAACCGGCTGGAAAGCCACACGAGTACAGTGCAGCTCTGGCCCAGCCTGGGAGCGGAGGAGGCTCAGTAAGACCACAGCACATAGATAACAACCCCCACGTGGAAGGCTGGTGAGGCCGCTGTTCCAGGGCCCTGGGTCCTCTCCGAACCTTGGTTTCCTTTTCTGCCCCATGATGGCTCTGGCCTCACAGGGTGATTTTAAGGACTGAGTGGGCTCCCAGCCTTCTCGTAGGCAGGGCACACCTATTAGTCTGAGTGAGTGAGGGGAAGGCTCAACAGGTGGGCTCTGGGCCCCCCACCCTTTCAGCCAGAGCAGCTCTGCTTCTGTCTCTTCTGAGCGTGTGGGTCCCACCGGAGGTGTCTGGGGCAGTGGTGGGGGTGGCGGGGGTGGGTGCCCAGGGAAGGGAAGGGAAGGGCGCAGGCGGAAGTGTTAATTCCAGCTCAGCTCTGAGCCGACCTCCCCCACCCCAGTGCCTCCCAGCGGGGAGCAGATGCTGACCGCACTGGTGAGAGTGAGGGCTGGTCACACTGCAGTTCGTGGTGTCACTCACTTCCTGGATCCCATGCTGACAGGTGGAAGGGAAGCAGGTCCCGAGAGCTGGCCTGGCCTTTCCCACTTGTCAGCTCTGCCAGGCTGCCGTCCCTCCCGAGGGCTATGGGCAGGCCCTGGCAGCCGGGCCAGCACGGCTGCGGAACTGGGCAGAGCATCCTTTCCCACTCAGCCCTCGGCTGCGGCCTCCGGTGGTCGAACCAGAGTAGTGGAGACTGTGGGGGAGGCATGTCACATAATTTCAATAAAGGCAGAGCTTGAGTGTGGGCTGTCTGCTGAGTGGAACTTTTTGTCACAGCTGCTGTGATTTTACCCTCAGGCCCCATTCTCCCTGTGATCTGTGGGCCCAAGAACAAGAGATTTGGGGCTTTTGGAATCTGAAGTGTAAGTGGCGTGAGATTGGCCCCCCCCCCCCCCCGTTAAGTCCTTCCTTCTGTTTGGTGCCCGTCCCCAGTCAGGGACAGCGCTGCGTTTTTGTGTGTGTGTGGGGTCCTCTGCTCCCAGCCGTGTCCTCAGCACATGCTCCAGCTTCTCCCTACCCTCAATCCTTGGTCCCCGTCTTCACCTACACTCACTCCCTTGGAGGTCTCATCCACGTGCCAACTGGGCCCAGACAGACCTCCCGGCCACCCCCTGCGGCTGCTCAACGTGGCTGACGGCGTCACTAACTTTCCAGCCCCGAACGCAGCCCTTGTCTTTTGCCCCTGCCTCCCCCCACCCATTTCTCCTGCAGCCCCCTGCTCTCTGACAGTGAAGGGCAATGGATGGCAACCCCACCCTACCGTGTGCTCAGGCCCAAACCCCGAGTCACCCTGCTGGCTCTCTCTCTCACATCCTGGGTGGAAGCCACCAGGAAACCCACTGGATCCACTTTCAAAATAGGTCCAGAATCTGACCAGGACTCACCGGCCCTGCAGCCCCCACAAGGTCCTGCCGCCGTGGTCTCCGCCTGCAGCCCCACAGCAGCCCCCTCCCTGGGGTCCTGGCTTCTGCCTTTGCCCCTCGACACTTCTCAACAGTGGTGGTGGGAGTTTAAGGACCGGGTGAAGACAACCTTGACACTTCATCTTCGGGCTGGGCTGAGACGGAGGAACATCTCAGGAGATAAGAAGAGAATTTCAGCTCTGCTGAGCAAGCCTCCGCTGGCTGGCCGGCAGCGACCAGACCCTCGGCGGGTTTTTGCATTTAAATGGAGCTTTTTCCTGGTTAGCGGCTGCCTGTGCTCTTTCCTCCCAGCTCTTTGTGAACGCGGGGCCACAAGGAAATGCTGACTGAATGGCCAAATGAATCAAGAACTCAGGCCACCACTTAGGATGAGGATGGTAAATTCAGGCTGGGCCTAAGATTCCTGGAGCACCTCACTACCAACCAGTCAGAAGAAAGTCTGCGCAGGGTGGAAGGTAACGAAGCCTCTGACCCCCTCCCCAGATGCTACTCCCTTTACACTTTCAGGCGCAGCAGAATCTTCAGCGCTGAGTTTTGGACACAAGTCTGCCATCTCCCCAGGTTGCCGGCTGCTAGTTGCCGGCCTCCCGAACAAAGCGACCTTTCCGTTCCTGTCAGCACGTGTCTCTCCAGTATTGGCTTTTGAGCAGCGAGCAGCCAAACTAGTAACAAGAATATCTCTAAGGCAATTGATTCCTATTTTCACTGATAAAGAAAAACAACAAATCATTGTGCAAATGTGAGATGCACTAGGAAACTCTTTCCCCCTGTAGCATTAGTGAGATATAATTGACAAATAAAGTTGTCTATATTTAAAGATTAAAAAAAAAAAAAAAAAGAAGAAAGGAATTTTAAAGGCCCAAAGCTGGAGCCTGTGGGCTCTGGATCAGGTGTCCCAAGAGGCTGGGAGCAGGACCTCAGCCCCTCAGGGAACCTGGGCTGAGTTTAAAAACAGGAGTTACTCCAGCAAGCAAAGCAGGGACGGGAACAGAGGGGCGAGACCCTGTTCCCTCCAACCTCATTTGCCCACTCTGCCGGCCCAGGGGCGGAAGGAGGATGGGCAGTGGACCCCAGGGGGCCTGGGGACAGAGGGGGACAAACAGCAAGAGGAAGAGCCCCAGGGCTGCAGGAAGAAGGAGGGGAGGGAAGAGGCTTTGGTGGCCCCTGGGAGACTCAAGGGACATTCTGGAGCTGAGGACCAGACAGGTTGTGAGGAGTAAGTAGCCATACACGGAGGGTCATTCCTAACTGGGATGAGCTCAGGGAGCTGGGAGGACTCTGCCTGGGAGCAGTCCCATCCACAAAGGAACATTCTAGAGAGGATGTGGCAACAGCCCCAGGGCCAGGGCAGAGCTGGGCTATAGCAGGCCGTTGCTTCAGGGCCCATGACGTCTAGAACTTCCCTTGGAGACCTTCCTGTTGTGTGTGCACTAGTATGTGGTGCCCTGTGCATGGGGTGGGGTCAAAGTGGAAATAAAAACAAGGAGTTTTTAAACGTCCAGGACTCTGAGAGGAAGAAGCTTCACTAGTTATATGAGGTTCAGAAAATCTGACGCAGCCTTACTAAGGTGAAAAGGGGTCACAAGAGCTGGAAAGCCCAGATCTGGCCCCACTGAGCTCAGCGGAGCTCTCAGCTGGGCTCCTTCTGCCACCGGAATGTGGTCCTGGAGCTTCAGGCTCTTACACACTGAAGCCCAGGGTGCCCATTCTCTTCCCAAACCAACAGGATGTTCTAGATTGTCATCCCTGGGTCATCACCCCCTTGTAGTCTGGGGGTGGCCTCACCACAGGAATGGCTGAGAGGGGGGTTCCTCCCAGGAAAATGAGGTCCAGTTGCTGGGAGGATGGACGTTGGGGTACAAAGCAGAAGATTCGCTCCTCCCCCAGGACTTGAGATAAAGTAGGACATGAGGTGGCAAGAAGGAGGAATGTGTCGAATCCTGTTTTCCGGGAGAAGCAGCCACAGGAAGGCGGCTTCCCGGTCCCCCTTGCAGGGGGTGGGGGGGCGATGGTGCAGGGAGTGGGGAGACCCTGCCTTTCCTTCGGCTGACCTGCGGTGTGGGGGTCTGCCTTTATCATCCTGGCCACTTTGCGGACCTTCGGGGAGTGTATGACTCCTAAGGCTGGTCAGTTCCTCCTGTGGAAGTGATGCTGGGGGAGGCCCTGCCCCGACTGGCCTTGGCCACATGCAGAGTCTGACAGGCGAGTCTGCCAGAATTTGGCAGGGGTAGGGGGCTTTCATTCCACTGAAACTTCAATTCCTATGGGAGATTTTTGGCTTTTAACTTCTTCATGGTAACTAACCAGTGGGAAGGGCTTCACAGGGGTTCATCTTGCATCGTTTTGGATCTGGAACAATCTGGGCTGGGCTCTCCTCCGGCTCTTCCATGAGCTTGCCTGGCCCCGGGGCTGAGCATCACTCAAACAGGACATAGAATGGGTGGGGGTAAGACTGGAGACGAGGTTCTGGTGTGCCTTAGAAGTAAGATAATGGTTGCCTTATTTTGATGCATTTCAGACTTTTAGGGGACAACAGAATTGGTCATATCATTGGTTCCAGAAGGACACCAAGGTGTGAAGGGATGAAGAAGGTGGGAATGGGTGCCCCCATATTTATCCTTCTGGAACCAATAAGATGACTGATTCTAGGGGTGTCAGCACCCCTAGTTGACTCCACACTCTTCAAATAAACACAGGGGGCAGTCAGAATGCATAAAAAATGAGAAAACGGTTCTGGTTTCTGGTCTGGCATGTAAGAAGCTTGAAGTTGCCGCTTTGTCTTAATAACAAATAAAAAGCTGAAAAAACCTGCAAAAGCAACAACTCTTGATCTGCCAGAGAAGTGAGGTCACAGGGCAAACCACGGACAGGTAAATACAGAGACTCACAGAGCAGAAACCTGTGAGCAGACACCTCCAAGAGGACCAGTGCCGGGCAGGAAAACCTGAACGGGGATGCATGGGTTTCTGGAAGCTCTGTGTGGGTGATCTGAGAGCTGAAACCCAGACCACCCAGTCATAGGAGGACCCCTACTCTTTTGTAAGTTTTACCTCCAGGAGCTTGAACTGATTCTCACAGTTAATATCAGAGAAAAGTCCCTCATGATTCTGGCAGGAGGAGGCGAAGGTGAACCATCTTGAAATACGCCAGACACTGCGTTGCCCTCAGGAGAAACGGCTAACAAGACCCTAACCTGCCGGGGCTTTATCAGAGTCTAACTGACCTGGGGGAAGGAAAACAGCCAGTTCCAGCCCACTCTCGCCAGCCTGTCCCACCTAAGGGTGGGGAGGTAGGGTGGGGCAGAGAAAACTGAGAAGCACTCGTGAAGTTCGCAGTCCAGAGGCACAGGCACACTGCAGGACTGAGACCTACTCACAGGCTGTGGAACACTTCCCCTCCCCCACACCTCTCCATCACATTACTTAAGACCTATTTACAAGAAGTTCCTTTTACCCAAGACATTATGTCCTGCTGCTAAGAAAAAATGACCAGACACACTAAAGAGAGTGGGGGGGGGGGGACTTGAAGAAATAGAGTGAGCATCAGAAACTGACTCAGATGTGGCAGG
The DNA here is from genome assembly GCF_048773025.1 of Camelus bactrianus. Classification (NCBI taxonomy): domain Eukaryota; kingdom Metazoa; phylum Chordata; class Mammalia; order Artiodactyla; family Camelidae; genus Camelus; species Camelus bactrianus. The sequence continues at coordinate 3,489,506 of NC_133544.1, forward strand.
GAGTTTGGAATGATCAGCCCAGGAAATTAAGATGACTGTGAGCCATACGCTAGGACTCTAATGGGTAAAGCAGACAGCATGAAGAACAGGTGTGCAATGTACGCAGCGAGATGGAAGTCTTAAGAAAGAACCAAAAAGAAATGCAAGAGATCAGACCCTGCATCAGAAATGCAGAAAGCCTTTGAGGGCTTATGACTCTGAGCTTGAGAGTATCTCAATAGTAACCTTCAAAAATGAAAAACCAAGAAAACAAAGATTGGAAAAAATCGAACAGAATATCCAAGGGCTGCGGGACAACTACGAAAGTGCAGCAGATGCATAACAGGAACACCACACCGGGGAGAACAGAGAAGGGGACAAGAAACCCGAAATAACAGTGGTGACTGAGAAGCTCCCCAATCAATGCCAGACACCAAATCACAGATACAGGAATCTCAGAGAACATCAAGTAGAATAAATACCAAAAAAAAAAAAAAAAAAAAAAAAACCCCAAAAAACCAAACCAAACCCCCAAAACCAAAACAATGCTGAGGCGTATCATTTTCAAATTACAGAAAATCAAAGATTAAGAAAAAAAAAATCCTGAAAGAAGCCAAAGGGGAAAACACCTTACTTGCAGAGGAGCAAAGGTAAGAATTAAGCCCAAATTCTCTTCAGAAACCACACAAGCAAGAAGAGAGTGGAGTGAAATATTTAAAGTGTCTGGGGGAGGGTGTAGCTCAATTGGTAAAGTGCATGCTTAGCACGCATGAGGTCCTGGGTTCAATCCCCAGCACCTCCTCCAAAAATAAACAAACCTGATTACCCCACACCCAGGCCAAAATAAAATAATTAAATAATATGATGATAAATAAATGAAAAATATTAATAAAAAAAGATACTCCGAAGTGTCCAGAAAGAAAAAAAAACAACCAACCTAGAATTGTGTACCCTGCAAAATTATCCTTCTGAAGTGAAGAAGTGAAAGCTTTCTCAGACAAACAAAACAGAGAATTTGTTGTCGGTAGACCTGCCTTGCAAGAAATGTTAAAAAGAAATTCTAGAGAGAAGGAAAATAATATAGGTCAGACACCTGGATGTACATAAAGTGAGGAAGAGTGTGGGGCAGGGAACAGTGAAGGTGAAAATAAAATCTTTTATTTCTCTTATTCTTAATTGATCTACTTCCTAATTTATTAATTGATGCATAATGTATATTTTTTGCATATTTTTAAATGGAGGTACTAGGGATTGAACCCAGGACCGTTTTGAATGCCAAGAATACACTCTACCACTGAGTTATTCCCCTCCCTCTGCCATAATGTGTGCTTATGTATAAACAAAATTAATGACTGTAATGGTACAAGGGATGGAAAGGAGGAATTAGAATTATTTTGTTATTACAGGTGCTTGCAGTACCTGTGAAGTGGTGTAGTGATATTGGAAAGTGGACTTCGATTAGTTGAAAATGTGTATTACATATGTTAGGACAACCACTAAAATTAGTTTTAGAAGAGTATAGCTGATACACTAAACGAGGAGAGAAAACAGAATCATATAAAATGCTCAAATAAACCACAAAAGACAGAAAAGAATGGAAGACAAAAATAAGAACAAAGAAAAAGAGCAATAAGTAGAAAATAGCAGCAAACTTGGTAGGTGTTAGTCCAACCATATCAGCAATCACTTTAAACTTCAGTGGTCTGCATGAATCAATTAAAGACAGGGGCTGTCAGAACAGATCAAAAAACAAGACCCAACTATATGTTTTCTGTAAGAAATCCACTTTAAGTAAAAATTAAAAAAACAGAGATTTACAAAAACAAACAGATCATAAATACAAAACAGAAACAGACTCATAGACATAGAATACAAACTTGTGGTTGCCAAGGGGGCAGAGGGTGGGAAGGGATGGATGGGATTTCAAAATTGTAGAGTAGATAAACAAGACTATACTGTATAGCACAGGGAAATGTACACAAGATCTTATGGAAACTCACAGGGAAAGGAATGTGACAATGAATATATGTATGCTCATGTATAACTGAAAAATTGTGCTCTACACTGGAATTTGACACAATGTTGTAAGATGACTATAACTCAATAAAAAATGTTCAAAAAAGACTGTATCTATTAAAGTAATTGAATCAATAATTAATAAGTTTCCAAAACAGAATGCAGCAGGCCCAGATGGGTACACTGGTGTCATACCAAGTATTTAAGGAAAAAATTACACCAATTCTCTACAATCTCTTTCAGAAGACAGAAGGAGAGGGAATACTTCTTGTCCCATTCTGTGAGGCCAGCATTACCCTAATACCAAAATCAAAGACATTACAAGAAAGGAAAATTACAGACCAGTATTGCTTATAAACATAGACGCAAAAATCCTCAACAAAATAGTAGCAAATCAAATCTGACAATGTACAGAAAGAATTACAGACCACAACCAGGCGGGATTTGTTACAGGAGTGGAAGCCTAATTCAACATTTGAAAGTCAATTAATACAATCTATCACCCCACCAGCCTAAAGAAGAAAAATCACACGACCATTTCAATGTTTGCAGAAAAATCACTGGACGAAATCCAACACCCTATTCATGATAAAAAATCAGTAAACTGGGAATAGACGGGTATTTTCCTCAACTTGATAAAGAATATCTTCAAAAACCTAGAGCCAACATCATACTTCATGGCGAGAAGCTTGAAGTTCTCCCACTAACATCAGGAACAAGGCAAGGCTATCCCTTCTCACGTCCCTTCCCCTCGTGCTGGAGGTCCTGCCTAACACTGCGGTAGGACAAGAAAAGAAGACAAAGGTATACAAATTAGGAAGGAAGAAGCAAAAATGTCTTTGTTTGCAGATGACTTGATTATCTACTTAGAATGTATGAAAGAATTGATAAAATGGAATAAATTATTACAGCAATGTTGCAGGATACAAAGTCAATGTACAAAGGTCACTCACTTCCCTATATACCAGTAGCGAACAAATGGAATTTAAAATTTAAAACACAATGCTATTTACATTAGCACCCTCCACATGAAATACTTGGGTTTATAACTAAAAAATTAGGTACAAGATCTACATGAGGAAAACCACAAGACTCTGATGAAAGAAATCACATGATTAAATGGAGAGATAGTCCAAGTTTATGGATAGGAAGACTCAATACTGCAAGTTAGCAATGCTTCCCAACTTGATTTATAGATTTGATACAATCCCAATAAAAATCACAGCAAGTTATCTTGTGGATATTGAAAAGCAAATTTTAAAGTTTATATGGAAAGGCAACACCCCCCACCAGAATACTCAACACAATATTGAAAAAGAAGAACAAAGTTGGAAGACTGGCACTGCCCAATTTCAAGACTTTCTATAAAGCTATGTAATCAGTGTGGCACTAGGGAAAGAACAGACCAATAGGTCAACAGAAAAGGACAGAGAGCCTAGAAATAGACCCATATAAATACAGTCAGGTGATCTTCGACGAAGGAGCAAAACCAATACAATAAGGCAGAGACAGTCTTTCTGACAAATGGTACTGGAACTACTGGACGTCCACATATAAAAAAAATGAATCTACACATAGACTTTACATTCTTCACAAAAATTAACTCAAAGTGGATCATGATTCTAAATGTAGAATGCAAAACTATAAAACTCCTAGAAGATAACACAGAAAAAAATCTAGATGACTTTCAATTTGGTGATGACTTTTAGATATAACACCAAGGTTTGCTCCATGAAAGAAAGAATTGATAAGTTGGACTTTGTTAAAATTAAAAAACAAAAGACATTTTCAAGAAATATATATGCACCCCAATGTTCATAGCAGCATTATTTACAATAGCCAAGATATGGAAGCAACCCAAGTGCCCATCAACAGATGAATGAATAAAAAAGATACTATATATCTATATATTTGCTTATATATATATATAGAAATACTATTCAGTCATAAAAAGAATGAAATTTGCCATTTGTAACAACATGGATGGACTAGAGAGTATTATACTTAATGAAATAAGTCAGACAGAGGAAGATAAATACTGTATGATATCATTTACATATGGAATCTAACAAATAATACAAATGAATATACATGCAAAACAGAAACAGACTCACAGACAACAGAAAACAAACTAGTGGACACCAAAGGGGAGAAGGAAGGGGGGAGGGGCAAATCAGAAGATGGGATTAAGAGCTAAAAACTACAATGTATAAAATAAATAAGCAACAAGGATACATTATATAGCATATAGCACAGGGAAATATAGTCATTATCTTGTAATAACTTTTAATGAAGTATCATCTGTAAAAATACTGAATCATAATGCTGCATACCTGAAACTAACATCATATTGTAAATCAACTATACTTAAAAAAAATTATCAAAAGAATGAAAAGATAAGCCACAGACCTGGAGAAACATTTGCAAAAATATATATATGATAAAAGGCTGTTATCCAAAATATACACAGAACTCTTAAAACTCAACAATAAGAAAACAAACTAATTCAACATGGGCCAAGGGTCTTAATAGATATTTCATCAAAGAAGATACACAGATGGCAAATCAGCTTATGAAAAGTTGCTTTATATCGTATGTCACCAGGGAAACGCAAATTTAGACAGCAATGAGATAAACTACACACCTAGTGGAAAGGCCGAAATCCAGAACGCTGACCACATTGAGTGCTGGTGTGGACGCGGGCGACAGGAACTCTTGTTCACTGCTGGTGGGAGTGCACAATGGTGCAGCCACTTTGGAAGATGGTTTGGTTTCTTACAAATGAAACATACTCTTACCTTACGGTCAAGCAGTTATGCTCCTTGGTACTTACCCACAGTTTTCATTTATGTACACACAATGTTTACAATAGCTTTAGTCATAATTGCCAAAATTTGGAAGCAACCAAGATATCCTTCAGTAGGTGAATGGATAAATAAGCTGAGTACATCCAGATGCTGGCATATTACTCAGCATTAAAAAGAAATGAGCTGTGAAGCCATGAAAAGACACAGAGGAAATGTAAATTTACCTCACTAAGTGAAGGAAGTCAATCTTAAAAGCCTACATACTGTATGATTCCAACTAGAGGACATCCTGGAAAAGGCAAAACTATAGAGGAAGTAAAAACATCAGTGGCTGCCAGGGTTCGGGGGAGGGAGGGAAGGGCTGGCAGAGCACAGAGGGCCTCTAGCACAGAGAAACACTCTGGATGATAATGTAATGATGGGTACGTGTCATTACAACTTTCCCAGACGCGTAGAATGCACAGCACCAGAAGTGAGCCCTGATGTCAACGGTGGGCTAGGGGTGATTATGATGGGTCGGTGTCGGTGTGGGTTCATTAACTGTAGCAAACGTGCCCCTCTGGTGTGGGACGTTTATAATGCAGGAGGCTGTGCCTGTGTGAAGAGCTTTTAGGAAATCTCTGTACCTTCTGCTTAACTTTGCTGTGAACCGAAACTGATGTAAAAAATAAAGTCTGTTTTTAAAAAAAGGGCCAAAGTTGGGGAGATGATGCCCCGTCCACATCTCTGCTCTCTCCTTGAGGGGGTCAAGTCCCACCCTGCCTGGCTGCCCTTTCTAGCCTCCAGTCTCCATGGGGACAAGGGGACTCAGTGACTGCCCCCGAGGGCCTGCCTGCACCCCAGAAGTGCGCCCTGGGGTCCTGGCCATTCCCTCAGCTCCACACGATGGCCATCTGCTTCCCTGGGGGAAGCCAGCTGGGGTGACCCCACTGCACTGCCCTCCGGGGCGGCGGACTGGATCTCAGCGTGGGCACCTGGCAGGTGTCCTTGTGCAACGGAGACCCTGGCATCCACTTGCGACTGCTGGCCAGCACAGGTGGCCACATCGGGGCAGCAGAAGGAAGCGTTCACGGGCTTCAGACCTCTGCCCAGAGGTTTGTGCCGCTGCCCGCAGGTGCTCAGTGCACCCTCCCCAGGCTGAGCTCTGTGTTTTGAAGCTGCAGACTGAGGACAGTGGGGCCAGAGGATGGTGGGGACACGTGTCTTTCAAACTCCAACCAGTTGTCCCAACTGCCTCCTTGGCGCCCAGCCCTGATTTGGGGTGGCCTAGCTTCCCGTGTCTGGAAGTCGGCCAGTGGCTCTCATAAAGTGCTGGGGACTTCAAATGTGTCCCTGCCCGCTGGCTAAGCGGCTGACCCTTTGATTGCTGCGCTCCCTCTTTGAACTTCGTGTCTCATTGTCCTGCCCTAAAGATCTTTGTGAAGTGCCGCTCTTAGGGGTGCGCTTGCGCGTAAATGTGTGGCAAGCCCTGATTTGTAGCGTCTGCCAGCTTCCCTGGCGTCAATACACCGGCCGTGGCCAATTTCAAACGACATACCTGGAGTCACTGAACTGGGATGGGGCAGGGAGACACAGCAGTAAACTGGTCTATGGTGTTTCCAGTCTACAGATGAACAGACGGCAGGGACCTCAAGAGCACAGAACGCGGCGAAGTGTAGTGAAATGACGAGGTGATGTTCTGGATATTTATTACTTTTGTTTTCAATGTAATTTACTTGTAAGCTTACATAATTTACTTTAAAAAAGTTAGTCTTTAATAACCAAAATTTATTCACTTTATACCTAAGGCTCTAAAGTAAGCCCCCATTATTTGCCTCAGAGTTCTCTCTCTTTCTGTATTTTTATTTTTTTTATTGAAGTGTAGTCGATTTACATTGTTAGTTTCAGGTGTACAGCAAAGCGGTTCAGTTATACACATACATATAGATACATATTTTTTCCCATGCTTTTCCATTATATGTTATTACAAGAAATTCAATATAGTTCCCTGTGCTATACAGTGGATCCTTATTTATCTATTTTATTATATAATTTACTTTTTAACAATGTGTAGGTTAAAAACCTGTCTTCGAAATTCCTAAAAATGCTGTAGTCAGCTTTTGTCAAGAGCTGGGACAAGCACCCCACAGCTGGAGGAAAACCCCAAACTCCTCCCCTTCATTTCCCCCTGTGCTCCTTGCTGGTCACAGAGACACTTCCCACCAAACTTGCTACTCCTGGGGCCAGCTCCTTGGAACCACGTGCAAGTCCCCAAAAGGACCTTGCTGTGTTCGCTCCTGCTGCCCTCTGTCCCGGACACCCTGCCTCTGTTCCTTGCTCTCTCCTCGCAATCAGGAACCTGCAAACACTGGTGGGGAAGAGGGAGCCTGGAGGGTTCTGTGTGCCCCAGGGCACAGTGGCCCTTCCTCTGGTTTGGACCATGTTTGCCCTTTTGCATTTCAAGTTAAAGTTTGGCATCTCAGGGAGAGAATTTGCTAGAACATGAACTTGAACACCCAAAAGAGCATACAGGGCAAATGGAGAACAGTCTAGTGGATGCAGAGTGCAGACTGGAGACAAGGCCTGGGTGTGATCCCATCTCCATGAGTCACTGCTGTGTGACCTCATGCAGGTTACTCAAACTCTCTGAGTCTTGTGTTCTTCATCTGTCAAATGGCACAATATCTCATAGGGTGGTTGTGAAGACTGAGTTAATAAAGAAACACACTTGTTTAGTGTCTTGCGTGAGCTGAATGATCAATAAGTAAACCTTGTTTCTCTTTGGCCCCCATGTACATACACCATAATTTTTGTGATACTAAAAGCAAAGATGATCATTGCCCGCCATCTGGTGGTCAAAGTTCATCATTACACCCTAGGTTGTGCACAGGAGGGTAATTTTTCACTTGTGATCTATGAACCCACCAGCAGCTGCTGGTCCTCTGTCCTCCTCCCCACATCTCCACACGTTGGCCCCTGCAAGAGGAAGCCTCCTTAGGAAAGAGGAGGATTTGACTGGACAGGCCTCTTCTCTCCCACCCTCTCCTGGGCTCTTCAGAACTAACTTCTGTCCCTTCCCTGATGCCTCGGTGAGGTCCTCACAGGGCTGATTAACAAAGTGGGTCCCTGCAGCGGCCCGGCCAGGACTGCGGGTGGCTAAGGGGCCTTAGAGACGGGGGTCTGCTGTGAGGGTCCGTGTGTGTGTGGTAGACCCAGCCCTCATGTCTCTGGCATGGCCCTCCTTCTTGATTTTTCTAAACCCAGGTGAGGCTAACCTGCAGTTCTGCTGTATCTCTGTGGGTTCCCTACACCCTGTCCCTACTGTGCTGCACTGTGCAACAGTCCTACTGTGCGCTGGGAACTGCGCTGGGTGCTGGGAGGGACAGCAGGGGACGTGGGGCTTGATGCTTATGTTTTGAAAGGGAAGTTTCTGTGGAGACGGGAGAATCATCACTGTTACCTGCCAGGCAGGTAGCTACGGACGGAGACCCTGAGCCCCGAGTTTCTGCTCCGACCATTTGTATCCGATGCGGCCTGAGGGCCGGAGTGGGGCTGGAGGATTAGAATTCGGAGGGACTTTTAGTCAATTTTGTTACTGTTTTTAAACTCTATAGACCACACACCCCCTTACTGCTCACAGAGGGGCTGGGTGGGCAGAACATTCTAGAAGCCCCCATCCACTATGGGCCCTGGAGCAGCGACCTGGTCCATGGCTCATGCTTTCTGGCTCTGTGGTCCTGCATATGCCAAACTGTCCTCCTTGGCAAAATGGGGCAGTGACTGTGCCCCCAAAGTGTCATCAGAAGGACTGGTTACAGCAATGCGGAGGAAGTGCTTTGCCCGGTGCCTGGCAAACAACAGCGACAACAGCAATAATCATGGCCAAACTGCTCTCATCCTGCAAAGTCCGGCCAGGTGCCACCTCCTCCAGGACGACCTCCTTGCTTTCCCTACAGGGCAATCCTCCTCTGGACCTTCTGACCTTAAGGGAAGTCTGTGTTCCAGTCTGTCCCTCCCTGTTGATGACACCCTCCCCTGCCTTGTCCCCATCACTCAACCCCGGGCCTGGCTCCCAGGAATTGTCAGTGAACTTTTGTGAGTGAGCAGGGGCGTCCTTATTGTTCCCAGACTCAGTTTCCCCAGGTGCTCTGGTACCCCTCCCTCCAGTCTCCCCTGTCCCACTACCCCCAACCCCTGCCCATCTGCTGCAGTCATGCCTCCTACATGGACCCCAGGCCCACAGCCTCCCTCGGGAGGACACCCCCAGGCTGATGGGGGCCAGGATTCCATTTGTGACCTCCAGATCCTGCCCATGGGACAGAGGGCCTGCCCTGGAGTGGCGGGGGAGGGGGGTCTAGACTAAATGGTAGGGTCCCAGGGAGGTCAGGCAGGGGCTGGAGGGAAGGAGAGAGGAAACCCTGGGGAGAGGGTGGGGCAGAGAAACGAGGGGCTCGGCCGTAGCCTGGCCGATCAGGGAGCAGAGGGAGGGCAGGGGCGGCCAACGGTCCCGGGGGAGGGCGGTGACCCCACCAGGGCCTGGAGGTCTCCCCTCACTGAGGCCGACATGCCCCCTTCTGCCCCGTGGTTGGCGGCCGCCATGCTGAGAGGGCTTCCTGGATGGCGGCCGGCCTGAGGCAGCTGGGCCTTTCGGGAACCTGCCCCCTCGTCCAGAGCGTGTTCTGAGTCCCAGAGTGAGACCCCAACCACCCTTCTTCTGGGTCCGGGTGGTATGGGCGGGGGCAGTGCAGGGGATGGGGTGTCTCCCAAGCCCCAAACCACCTGGGAACCTGACTGTGGGCCCCAAATCCTGCTGGCCTTCTCCCCAGGGACCTGTGACCGCCTGGAAACTCTCCCTCCAGGTGCCCTGACCTCCCTGGGTCCCCTGGGGGGCCCTTTCTGCTTTTCTACCCCACCTCCCACCCCTAGCTCTGCAAATGGCAGCCTGAATGTGGGCCACTCCCAGGGAGAGCTGTGCTTGAGAGGGGCTGAGAATTGAACACAAAGGAAGGAGTATCTAAGGGGAGAAGCTGCAGGCTGCAGAGGCTGTGAGTGCGTGTGCGTGTGCGTGTGCATGCGTGTGTGTGTGTGTGTGTGTGTGTGTTTGGATGGGGGAAAGAGGGCTGAGCAGGGAGAGGCTGTTCTTAGGCAGAGGAACCGGGGTTGTGTCAGAGTGGAGGCAGAGGCGGATGGGGTGACGCTAGGTGAGGCTCCTGGGCCACCCCCACCCCGTTCCCTGGTTACAACCTCCCAAACCTTCCCTGTTGCCACGCTCACCACCTGCACGCGTGGGCTCCGTCCTGCCTCTTCAGTCCATGGTCCACCATCAGCTGAGACTTGGGCGGGGGTGGGGGGGAGCTTTTTAAAAAAAAAAATTGATAAGAACAAAATTGCTACACTTGCAACAAATTTTTAAATGCACAACACAGCATTGTTAACTGTGGGCACAGCGTCGTACAGCAGGTCTCTAGAACTTCCTCATTTTTTGTTACTAAAACTTTATACCTGGTGAATCCACTTCCGTCTCCTCCCAGCCCCCGGCAACCACCGTTCCACCCTCTGTTTCTTTGAGTCCGACTATTTTCGGTTCCTCATATAAATGGAGTCATGCAGTGTTTCACTGGCTTATTCACTTGGCATAACTTCCTCCAGGTTCGTCTGTGTGGTCACAAATGGCAAGATTTCCTTCTGTTTAAAGGCTGAACGGTGTCCTAAGGCAGGTGTATACCACCTCTTCCTTACCTGTTCATCTATTAATGGACGTTTAGATTGCTTCCACATCCTGGCAATTGTGAATAATGCCTCAGTGAACACGGGGTGCAGACATCTCTTTGAGATACTGATTTAAATTCCTTTAGATATATGCTCGGAGGTGGGATGGCTGGATAACATGGTAGTTCTGTTTTCAATTTTTTGAGGGAAGTTTATACTGTTTTCCATAGAGCAGTGTACAAGGGTTCCCCTTTCCCCACATCCTTGCCGAGAGTTGTCATCGTTTGTTTATTTGATGACAGCCGTTCTAGCCGGTGAGAAGCAGTATCTCATTGTGGTTTTGATCTGCGTTTCCATGATGGTCAGTGACGCTGAGCGTCTTTTCACATACCCCTGTTGGCCACTGGTGTGTCTTTTGGGAGGAGTGCCCATTCTTTAATCAGGCTGTTTGTTCTTTTTGCCATTGCGCTGCAGGACTTCCTTATATAGTTTGCATGTCAACCCCGTATCAGACATTAGTTTGCAAATATCTTCTCCTGTTCCGTAGCTTGCCTGTCCACTCTGTTGAGTTTCCTTTTCTGTTCAGAAGCTTTTCATGATGTATGAAACTTGTCTGTTTTTGCCTTTGTTGCTTGTGTTTTTGGTGTCATATCCAAGAAATCAATGCCAGGCCGTGTCATGAAGTTTTCCCCTAAAAGTTTTACAGGTCTTACCTTTAAACTTTAATCCATTTTGAGCTGACTTTTGTGAATGGTGGACGGTAAGGGTCCCAATTTCATTCTTTGGCACGTGGCTGTCCAATTTCCCCAACACCATTTGTTGAAGAGACTGTTCTTTCCACATGGTGTGTTCTTGGCCTCGTCATTGAAGATCAGCGACTGTGTACATATGGGTTTGTTTCTGGACGTCTATTCTGATCTGTTGACCTAGATGTCTGTTTTTATGCCAGTACTGTACTGTCTGAATTACTGTAGCTTTGTAGTATATTTTGAAATCAGGAAGTGTGATGCCTTCAGCTTTGTTTTTTCCTGAAGATTACTTTAGCTATTCAGGGTTTTTTGTGGTTCCATAAGAATTTTAGGATTTTTTTTTCCATTTCTGTAAACAGCGTCATTGTGATTTTGATACAGATTGCATGCAGTCTCCAGATCACTTTGGGTAAATGGACTCTTTAACAATACTAAATCTTCTATTTCATGGACACCTTCTATTCTGTTTCCTAATATTTGTGTCTTCTTTAATTTTCTTCATCAATATTTTATTTTTTAAAATAAAAAAATCAATTTTTAAAAGTTTATTTTATTTTATTTATTTTTGGGAGGAGAGGTAATTAGGTTCACTTATTTATTTGTTTATCTATTTAGTTTTTAGAGGAGGTGCTGGGGATTGAACCCAGGACCTCATGCATGCTGAGTGTGTGCTCTACCCACTGAGCTATACCCTCCCCCCATCAATGTTTTACAGTTTTCAGTGTACAAGTCTTTCATCTCCTTAGTTAAATGTATTCCTAATATTTTATTCTTTTTGATGCGATTGTAAACGGAATTGTTTTCTTCATTTCCTTTTTGGATAGTTCATTGTTAGTGTACAGAGACACAACTGATTTTTTTCCCTGTTGATTTTTGTGTTCTGTAACTTTACTGAATTCATAGATTAGCTCTAACAGTGCGCGCATGTGTGTGTGTGTGTGTGTGTGTGTGGTGTCTTTAGGATTTCCTACATAGAAGATCATGTCAACTGCAAACGGATACTTCTTTCTTCCCCCATTTGGATGCCTTTGATTTTTCTCACTTGCCTGACTGCTCTGGCCGGGACTGCCAGGACGAAGTTAGGTGGAAGCGGTGAGAGTGGGCATGCTTGCCTTCTTCCTGCTCTTAGAGACAAAGCTTTCACGTTTCCACTGTTGAGTATGACATAAGCGGTGGGCTTTTCATATGTGACTTTTATTACGTTAAGGCAAATCCTTTCTATAGTTAGTTTGTTGAGAATTTTTATCATGAAGACGTGTTGAATTTTGTCAAATGCTTATTTTTCGTCTATTGACATGATTGTATAATTTAAAATTTTTTTCCATTTTGTTAATATGGTATATCACATGAATTGATTTTCATGTGTTGAAACATCCTTGCATCCCAGTGATAAATCCGACTTGGTCATGGCACAGTACAGTACTGGCATGTGTGATTTAATTTGGTTCGCTAGAACTTTGTTAAGGATTTTTGCGTGTCTATTCATCAGGATTATTGGCCTTAGTTTTCTTTTTGTGCAGTGTCTTTATCTGCCTTTGGTATCAGGGTAACGCTGGCCTTGTAAAATGAGGTTGGTGGTGTTATCTCTGCTTCAGATTTTTGGAAGAGAGCAAGAATTGATGTTAGTTCTTTAAGTGTTTGTTAGAATTCACCAGTGAAGCCATTCTGGTCCTGTCTGTTTCCTTCTTTGGGCTGTTAGAACAAGGCTGCTTTGCTCATCCGTGTATAAATCTCGGTGTGGACGTGTACTGTCGTTTCTCTCAGTAAGTGCCTAGATGTGGGATGTTTGGGCTATGTGGTTGGTGCGTGTCTAACTTGAACCGGCCTGGGCAGACTAGGCCTCACCACCTACAGCGCCCACTGCTGCCTTTAAAGAAGTGCGTCCGGCCCGTGATCTGTGGTCTGGGGGGACAAAGGGGCTGAGCGCGGTGGGGCGGGCGGGGCAGGTGGGGTTTTGCTCCTCAGAGAAGTTGGCTTTGACACAGAACATGTGTAAACAGTGGCAGACCCACAGTAGGTGCACGATAAACGTGACCATGACCACTTGCGTGGTGCAGAACCCAGACGCCAGAGGACAGAACAGAGTGAAAGGCCAGCAGGTTATGGGGCAGACGGGGCACAGCCTGGCTGCACACTAGCCCTGTGAGATCAGGCAAGCAACTCATTCATGCTGTGCCTCAGTTTCCCCCTCTGTGAAATGGGCTTAGAACAGCACCTGCTCAGAGGGCCATCAGGAGGAAGCGAGATCGCGCAGTGCAAAGGCTCAGCGCCGCGCCGAGTGTAAAAGGGGGCCTCCTTTCAGTCAGTCAGGTTCATCCTGAAGCCCCTGCCTGGACAGTGTAACGGCCCTCCGCAAGGCCTGGGGCCCCCAGCGCAGCACAGAGGTGTGACTGTTTGTGCTAAATGGGACCAGCAGCACCTATGAACGGTTTCACACCAGGTCAGATTTTATCAAAAATGAGTTTGGGTGTCAAACTTAGGAACCACTTCTTAATTCTCAGACTCTTCTGGATTGCAGACTGCAGGTGTAGGACTGTGGACTGGGTGTGACTTGGCGATGATGGTGAGAAGGGCTGAGGTGGGGGCAGGTGCGAAGTTGGGAGGGAGGGGGTGGGGCCTGGAGATGCTGGCCTGGGTCCTGGGGAGGGGGAGGGCTGGCGGGGAGGCCAAGGGGCCGAGACGGCTGAGGGGCCGGGGTGGGCAAAGCCGGAGGCAGCAGCAAGTACAGGGGCCCTGGCTCTGGGGGTATGGAACCCGGGCGGAAGGGAGGTAGGGGCCAGGCCCTCTTCCCTCTGCCCTCTGGCCCCTGGCCGGACCTTTCAGTCCCAGGGGCTCTTCCCACTGCCCCCTCCTGCCCCTCCCTACTCGCTGGAAACCTCCTGTCCTGGCCTCTGTCATCATTCAGGAGCAGAACTCCTGGCGTTCACACTGCCTCACCGCATCGGGGATGAGCCCCGGGCTGAGTGTGGGAAGAGGAAGATGCCAGGCTGGGAAGCCAGGCCTCACCCTTGTCCACTGTCTCTGTGAGGAGCCAGGTCCTCTCCAGCGACCCAGTTCCTGTCGCCATCTCGGGGGCACGTGAGCAGGCAGAGGTGGGCAGTATGAGCGGCCTCTGCTGGTCCTGGCTGTGTCTCTGGAGCCAGGTGGCCCCTCTGGAGCTGGAGCCAGGGGTGCAGGCCCCAGACTTGGTGGATGAAGCCTCGCGGTGGTGCCTGGGGGACCGGCTGCAGGAGGAGACTGAGGGTGGGGCAGGGGCCAGGGCCTCCAAAGGAGGCATGAAAAAGATGGTGGCCCTGTGGGCTGAGGACCCGGCTCCTCCCCTGGGCCTCTGGGGCCACATTCGCTCCTGGAGTCCCTGGCAGTGAATGTCCTGCCTCTGGGGTCGAGCTTGCGGATGCACCATTGGGAGCTGCAGGTGAGATGCTGTGAGTCCCCCTCTCTGCGGGGACGGAGTCTGAGGCCCCTCTGTGCCCCGTTTTTGACTTGGTCCTGCTTTGTGCACCACCCTCTCTGCAGTGCCCAACCCGGTCTGGATGCTCTAGTTGCTCCCTGAAGGGTTGTTGTGTGAATGAATGAGCACAGGCCACCTGCACAGGGAAAGGTGTGTGTGCCACATGTTATGTTTGGGGACTGTACAAAAAATTCTAAATCCACAGAAAAATGGAACGCCTGGATGCCCTTCATACTTCTTCGTGATCGTTAGCTTCTGCACACTGTGCTGCGTTTCTGCTCCCTCATTTTAGACACACACGTTTCCCCCAAACCATTGGAAAGTAATTTGTAGACATCATGACACTTTATTCCTATAAATTTCCCTCCGAGCCTGTATCGCCTTAAAGTCCTCGATTAAAACCAAAGTCAGGTTTCAAATAAATAATCTAAGCTTCTGCATTAAGAAAACTAGATAAATTAGGGGTTTGGGATTTTGAGATACATACTAATATGTATAAAATAGATAAACAACAAGGTCCTACTGTAGAGCACAGGGAACTATATTCAACACCTGTAATAGCCTATAATGAAAAAGAATATGCAAAAAGAATATATATATGTATGACTGAATCACTATGCTGTCCACCAGAAATTAACAATATACTGTAAGTCACCTCTACTTCAACTTAAAAAAACAGAAAAGAAACTATGTAAAGAAGAATAACCTACATCCAAATCAGACAGGAAGAAGGAAATCATGCAAATGTAGAAACCAGTTAAAGGGACAACAGAAAAGAAACAGAGAAAGTCTACTTTTAAAAAAAAGCGTTATTATTTCATCCGTAACATTTAGATCTGCCATCCTTCTGGACTTGGTTGCTGGGCATGGATTGAGTTAGGGGGTAAAGACAATTCCCCCCCCAGTAAATATCTAGTTAACCCAGCATCATTTATTGATAAGAACCATCCGATGCCGCCTCGCCGCTGCGTCTCTGTGTCACCGTGCTGCGAATCTGCTTCTAGAGTCTGTGCTGCTTTGTTCTTCTCTCCGTGCACAGGCATCAGTGTCTTGACTACATTCCCTTCTCTCCTCGTCCTCCTCTTCCTCCTCTTCCTCCTTCAAGGCCACTTTGGTTGTTCTTGGCCCTTTGCAGTTTCATATACATTTCAGAACTAGCTTGTCATTTTCCACCAAAAATGGTTTCTTTTGGGATTTTGCTGTGGTTGTATTAAACCTTTAGATTATTTTGGTGAGAACTGACATTAAAAAAAATGGAGACTTCCAGCTAGTTAGCATGTCGCCCTTCACCGATGAATGGTTATACTCTTCTGTCTGTTTGTCTTCAGTTTCTCTTGATGAGGCTCTGAAGCTTTCAGTGCAGAAATCTTGTGCATCTTTTGTTACATTTGTTCTTCAGTGTCTTATGTTTTCAAATTAAAAAAAGATAATGTTCCTAACATACCATGTTCTGTTTGTTGCTGGCGTAGAGAGACACAGCTGATTTTCGTGCATTGACCTTGTATCGGCACCATCACTGAATTCCCTGAATAGGCAAAGTCCTTTGTCTGTAGGTTCATTTGGGTTTTCTAATACACGACCACGTTGTCCACAAATAATGGCAGGTTTTCTTTTTCCTTTTCAGTCTGGATGCCTTTTGTCTTCTCCATGACTTACTGCTGCTGAGAATAGGACCTTTGGCACAGTGTTGAATGGAAGTGGTGACAGTGGCCATCCTTATCCTGTCCTTGAATTTGGGGGGAAGCTGTCAAAATTTTACCGATTTGTGTGATGGTTTCTACAGAGTTCTTTCTCAGACTGTGGAAGTTTCAGTCTATTCTGAGTTTGTTGTGGGCCTTCATTGTTTGCTTTGTTATGTACTTTTTCTGCATCTACGGAGGTGACCATAGCATTTTCTTTCTCTCTTTCTCTCTTTTTTTTTTTTTTGTTCCTGTAATGTGCTCTATTAGTCAGAGTTTTCCAGAAAAACAGACGCAGTAGAATGTATAGATAGGAAGGGATTTATTATAAGGAATTGACTCATGTGGTGATGGAGGCTGAGAAGTCACAAGCTCTCCCGTCTGACAGCCGGGGATCCAGGGAGATGCTGTCTTGTTCTCGTCTGAGTCCAAAGGCCTGAGAACCAGGACAGCCGGCAGTAAGTCCCAGTGTGAGAATCAGCAGCCTTGACCCACGTCACAGCTCAAACAGGCGGGAGGCGCTTCCTCTTCCTCAGTCTTTTTGTTTCATTTGGGTCTTCATTTGACTGCATGAGGGGCCGGCACGTTAGGTCCACCAGTTCAAATGTTCATCTCACTCAGAAACACCCTCCCAGACACACCCACAGTCATGTTTAACCAAATACCAGGCAACCTGCGGGCCAGTCACATTGACACATAAAATTAATCATCACAAGGGGTGAATCACTCTTTTTAAAAGACGTTGAAACATTTTTGCTTTTTTGGCATGAACACTGCTTTGTTGTCACAGTTTATCCCTTGCTGGTTGGTTGCCACATGTTGCCCCTTCTAAATTTATTGCTGGATTTGGTTTGTTAAAACTTTCCTTAAAATGTTTACATCTCTGTTCATGAAAATAATTGCTCTTTATGTCTTTAAAAAAATTCCTTTAATATCATTCTCAGGATTATGCTGGCCTCATAAAGAGCTGGGAAGTGCTTCCTCCTTTTCTATTCCTTGGAATAAACTGGGTAATATTAGTGTCAGTTTTTCTTTAAACATTTGGGAGAATTCACAAGTGAAGCCACGTGGTTCTGGGCTTTCTTTGTTAGAAGGTTGAATGAGTTCAATTTCTTTTTGGACTATTCAGATTTTTTATTTTCTTTTACTTTTTTTTGGTTTTAACAATGTGTTTTTATTTAATGAACACAGTATTTGCAATTTGACAGCCGTACACCCTCCAATTTTACTTACTATTCACTTTACAACAAAATATCAACAGATACAGGATATTTCTTTATGCAAATTGTGAGAGTATATACATAGAATAACACACACTCCAGAAATCAGTATATATGCACATTATTTACATATTAACTATATTTACTGTAAATAGAAATGTTTCCCATTAGGTGAATTGTTTGAAGAATATGTTTAATCTAGCTTGTCAAATTTATTGGCACTTTGTTCATGGTATTCATTTTGTTTTTGGCGTTTGTATGGTCTGTAGGTGTTCCCTTTTGTTGATATTGACAGTTTGACTTTTCCCCTCTTTTCTTAAATCGCTTTTCATAGGGTTTAAAATTTTATTTGTTTTTTCCCAAAAGATCAACTTTGGTTTAATTGATTATATGTGAATTTTCTATTTCCTTGATTTCTGCTCATATGATCTACTTTCTTTCAGTTTGTTTTTCTGTCTCCAGGTTCTTGAGATTAAAACTTAAATAACTGCCTTTGAGCCCATTAAAAGTGATAATGTATGCAATTAAACTATACATTTATTTTTAAATATTACTTTAACTATATTCCCCAAATTTGGAGATGCTCTATTTCTATTATAATTTAATTCAAAGACATTTTCTAATTTCTCTTTTTTTTTAAATGGAGGTGCTGGGGATTGAACCCAGGACCTCGCGCACGCTAAGCACGCACTCAGAGCTTTGCCCTCCTCACCCGTGGCATTTTCTAATCTCTATTTTGATGTCTCCTTTGACCCAAGGGTTATTTTAAAATGTTGTTCAACCCATGGTTGGAGATGTTCTGATTGTCATTACATAATTTATTTCGAATTTAAATCCACTGTGGTTGGAGGACACAGTCTGATTGATGTCACTACTTAGAAATTTGTCAAGTCATTTGTCTTCTTTAGTCTGACGATACGGCAGAGTACGCTGACTGATTTTCAGATTTTCAAAGCTGAACCAGCTTTATACTTTTGGGATAAAACTGACTTGGTTGTGATTTTTTAAAAATATATTGCTGGAATCTATTTGCTAATATTTCATTATGGATTTTTGTGTCTGTATTCATGAGGGCTATTGGTTTTTAGTTTTCCATTCTCGTACCAGTTTTGTCTGGTTTTTCCTTTTTTTTTTTTTTATACTGGGGGTAACGGCTCGCCTCATAAGGTGCATGTGAACGTGTTCCTCTCTTCTCTGACTTCTGGAAGAGGCTGTAGGATGGCTGCTATTTCTTCCATAAAAGCTCAGTCGAACTTGCCGGTGAAACAGCACCGGGCCTGATGTTCTCTTTGCTGGAACGTTTTAAACTGCAAATTCAGCTTTAAAATATGTAAGATGGGGCTCCGTACACCTGTGTCTTGTTGAGTGAGGTTTGGTAGATTGTGTCATCTGAGGAACTGGTCTGTTGTGTCTAAACTGCTGGACTCGTTTGGACAGAGCTGTTTGTCTGTCCCTCTCGTCTTCCCCTCGTGTGTGGTGGGTGGAGCAGCTTCCCCTTTCCTTTCTGATCCTGGTAATTTGTATCTTTTATCCGCTTTATTCTTTGTTAGTCTGAGTACCGCTACATCAACTTTACTGATCTTTTCAAAGAACCAGCTTTTGGTTTCATTGATTTTTTTTTCCCTATCATTTTTTTCTGTTTTCAACTTAGGTGATTTCTGTTCTTATATTTATTATTTCTTTCTTCCTGTTTACTCTGACTTTATTTTTGCTTTTATTTTTCTTGTTTCTTAGGGCAGAGATTTAGATGATTGATTGGAGGGCTTTCTTTTTTTTTTTTTTTCTAATAAAAGAATGTAATGCTATAAATTTCCTTTAAAGCACTGCACTAACTATATCCCACCAACTCTGATGTGTTGTATTTCATTTTTATTTAGCTTGGCTGGCTCTTTTTACCTTTTAAACATTAAAAAAAATCTGTTCATTTTCTCTTTGATATTGTTTTCACCATAGATTTGTCTTATTTATTAATCTGCTCAAAGAACCAATTTTTGGCTTTTTCCTTCTTTTTAATTTAATCTCTTATGTTTATTATTTTCCCTTATTTTGTTTTGGCTTATTCTGTAGTCCCTTTTCTTCTCCTTAAATTGAACACTTAGCTCATTAACGGACAGTCTTTCTTTGCTGCTAATATATGCACTTAAGCCTTTAAATTTCTCTCTCCTGCTTTTTTTTTTTTTGCATTGCACAAGTTTTGCTATGTAGTGTTGTAATTACAGTTCAATATTAATTTTTAAAATTTCCATGATCATTTCTTGGAACCACAAGCTCTTCAGAAGTGTATTAAATTGTTTTTAAAAAATGGACAGGAGTGTTTAAATTTTTACTATGCTTGACTCCTGTAGTTGTGGACCTCCTGGACCCAGTCCAGTGTCTGATCAATAACCAATGATTGAAAAATATTTGTGAATGAATAAATGGCCCTATAACTCATGAATATTGCCTTTCTGGACCAGCTGCTGAGCAGTCAGGAAGAACGGCACCTTTTTTCCCTATTGAGAATATTCAAAATTGGTCTTAGAAATAATGAAATGTTAGCAAATAAACAAATACGTGCCACGTATCATTCGGGAAACCTAACCTAATCTTCGAAACAATGTTTGAAATGGTTAAAACACACACACACACACACACACACACAAGATGAAAAAAGTGAGACATGCAGAGTTTAAGAAGCTTTTCCATAGTCATGTGACTAGAAATGGACAGAATTGAGGTTTCAAACTAGAGAGGCCAGCTCTGGGCGTGTGCGTCTCATCATCACGTTGGGGCACCTCTCTTGAAGTCATTACACATTAAACACAAGGACCTCCCTGAGAAAAGTATTTATGGAAGTGTTGCATACAAAAAGCTACCTGTCAGACGTGCTCAGCTCAGTCCGATGAATTTTCACCAACCGAACAGCATGCAGATCAAAAAAGGTAACATTACCAAACCCTCCAGAGCCTTCCTTATGCCATCTTCTGTTATTAACCCCCACAAAGGGTGACCTCTCTAGATGCTGAACATTACAGATTAGTTTCGTCAGATTAGAACCTTCCTTAAATAGGACCGTTTTCTACATACTCTTCTACATCTGTCTTCTTGCAACACCATTGGTTTGGGATTCATTCATATTGTGTGTCATTGCATTTTATTCTTTCTTCTTTCTGTGTGGTATCGCCTTGTGTGACCAGAGCGTAACTGATGTACTGACCCTTCTGCAGGTAGACATTTGTTCAGTGCCCAGCTGATAGTGCAATACGAATGTTCTAAATGTTTTCTGCACCGTTTCAGTCTGTTGCTGACACGATGCCCCATCACCCCAGTCGCGTAGTGCACATTTCCTGCAAACCAGGACATTCTCCTACATAACTGCAATGCAGCAATTAAAATCAGGAAGTGATCGCAGGTATGTTGTGGCCGTCTACTCCCTGCCCCGACCCCCACCCATTTGACGGTTTTCCTAATAAAGTAGAAAGAGCCAGTTCGGAATCACACGCTGCATTTAGTTTTCATGTCTTTTTGGTCTCCTTCAGTCTGCAGCAGTTCCTCAGACTTTCCTTGCGCTTTTGCACGCTAAACCCGGTCATTTTGTAGAATGTCCCCAGTGTGGGTTTGCCTGATGTTTCCTCATGATTACATTCGGGTCATGCATCTTTGGTGGGAAGATCCCAGGAGTGACCCTCTATCACCTGTTGGTTCTTCTTCTTTGGAGAATCCTGGCTCCAATGTGCCTCCACTCCTGGCCTGTCCCAGGTGTGGGCAGAGGGCCCCTGGGGCGAAGATGCAGGAAGTGGCAGTGGAGGTCCCCTGCAGCGTGGTGAAATGCAACGTCCGCGGCAAACGGATGGGCGATGATGAGGTTTGCTCCACTCAGCAGCCTTTCACCTAGTGGTTTTATTATTCATTGAAGACTCTCACCTGAATCAGTCATTACTACTCCTAATCCAATGAGTGAATCGTTTATCAGTTATTGGTGGTTTCAAAGTTGTGATTTCCGAAACCCATTATTTCTTCTAGATGGATTGGCTGGCATTCTTCTGTAAGAAGCTGCTTCCCATTTTTCCTCTTTCTTTCTTTCTTATTTTTTTTTTTTGAATGTCAAAATGGACACATAAACTTTTTATTGACTCAAAATGTTAATTAAGTGTTGTGTGAAGCTGGCTTCCTTGTCTTTTGGCAGGAATCTAATAATCTTCGAGCATTTCCTTGGTTTTAGCACAGATGTCCCAGCCTCATCTTGCCATTCCCCACCCTAGACCTCCAACCAGTCACGGCTTGGAGGAGGTTCCCTTTGGAGGGAAATGGTGTTTAGAAACCAAGGTCTGGATGCTTGGTGTGTTCACCGTAACTGAGGTACCATTGCTGGCGGTCTTTCCCTGGTCCTTGTGTTGATATTTCTGCAATTATTCTTGATTAAAATTTTTGGTGGGTTTATTAGGTTTATTTACTGATTTAGGTTTATTTATTTGTTTATTTTTTAACGGAGGTACCGGGGATCGAACCCAGGACCTTGTGCCTGCTACTGACCATGAGCGCTGCCGCAGAGATGCTCCCTCTCCACCAATTACTCCTTTTTCCCCAATTCACTTTTATTTTTATTTATTTATTTTTTGCACATTCATGCAATTCACTATTTTTAAAATTTTTAATTACTTAATTAATTTTTAGTATTTGTAAACACCTTTATTGTGTTCAAGTATTCTTGATTCGTTGTGACGACACCCTGATTGCTTTAGACCTTTTGCACGTGTTTTTCTATGTGCTGGTATAACCGACACCAGTGTCTTTGGGAATCTGAATGTGCTGCTTGCTTTTTCCTTCTGCTCTCACCCCCATGTCTCCTCACATGCTCGGTGATCTTTGATTATGAACTCCTGCAAAATGCCTGGCACCAGCACGTTCTGCTCAGGAGGAGGTTCGGGGAACAGTTTATCTACCTGTCTGTTCCCAAATCCTGTTCATCAATGGTTCTCCCCAGGGCACATTAACTCCCCACACATATGTGAGTGCTGAGCAGGTCCTGGGGCTTTTCCATGCCTCGGTGGTGCCAGGGAAGACTGGGCCAGAGCAGGTGGCCCCAGCGTGGGCCTGAGGTGCAGTGCTGCAGGGGCCACCTAGAACCGGTGACAGCCGTGCTGGCTGAAGCCAGGCAGATGGCCAACGACTCTGGGAGGGGGGAGGCCAAGAGAGCCTGCGCTGGTCTTTTTTTTTTTTTTTTTAATTGAAGTATAGTCAATTTACAATGTTGTGTCAACTTCTGGTGTAGAGTAATGCACTGGTCTTGAGGTGTGTGATAACAATTCTATTTTTTTCTTTTTCCAGTTTTCAGATCTCTGCCCCAATACTCACTCTTGTCTTTTACCTCCTTAAACAGAGAAGACATATTTATTTTGAGATCTGTACAGGATAATCCATGATAATTTAAATGTCTGGGTGCCTGTTGGCGCATTTTCTCTTCTTTTCCCATGTATTTTGTCTTGTCTCCTCGTTGGCTTATTATGGACCTTGTATTTACTATGTGATAGAAATACTTTTAAGATATAGGAGGTCTTCCTCCATGTGATGGAGATTTGCCTCTGCCAGGCACCAGGGGGCACCAGAACTCTATGAGCACCTTAATCTAGTTGCAGGGAGTAAGAGGGAAATGTGAATTTTATCTCCCCACCTGAAAAAGGCCGAACGCTTCTGGGTTACCCTTACACCGCACCACCGGTCCCCCACCCAAAGCAAGGGAGTAGGTCCCAGAGCCCTACCCCTGGTGGGCCCTGGACTTCTGCCCCTTTCCTGTAAGCTTACAGCTGCTTTTCAATAGAAGAAAGGAAGTCGGAGGCAATAGAAAAACAGCAGCCGAACTAGGAAAGGAACTATCCTTCGGGACTAAAGGTAACCTGAAGCTAACCCAATATTGTAAGTCAACTAACTATACTTCAGTTAAAAAAAGACTTAAAGTAGAATAAAGATATTTTCATATGAACAAAACAGAGAGAGTCTGGCATGAAAAGATTCAGACTAAAGAAAATTAATACTAAAAGGTATTTTTCAGGCAAAAGGATGGACTCAGAAGGAAGGTTAGAGGCACAGGAAGGTATAAAGAGAAAGAGCAACCGAGCAGCAAGTACACAGGTAAGTACAGCCCCGTGTGGAGCGTACAGGACAGCAGTGGCATCTCTTCGGGTTAAAAATACAGACAGGATGAAAATGCACGGCAGCATTGGTCTCAGGTTTGCGAGACGGTGGATGGAGTTAAATGTTCTGAGGTTTTTGCAGTGTTCATGAAAACAGCATTTAATATTAGACATTGATGAGTTCAGGAAGCATGTTATAATCTCTAGGGTAACTCCTGAAAGAATATAAAAGACTGCATGATTTCTAAGTTCATAGAGTGGAAAAAAAAAAAGGAATAATAAAAAATAATGCATCCAGAAGTAGAGAATAAAACAGAGCGAGAGGAATACAGAGCAAGCATTAAGGGCTCACTAAGCCCAATATGTCAGCATGACTAGTGAACTTAAATACATCCATCATCAATATGTCAATATGCCAATAATTACAGGACGTCAGGAATTACATTCTACAGGAGCGGCTGGAGACTTCCACTTCTAACCAACACGGGTAACAGGTCGGATATGCTCTGTCATCTGAATCAACTAAAGAATGGGCAAAATATGTGAAACAATGGGTTTTAAGACGCAGAGAACCAGGCAGCAAGGAGCCGCGGTCCGGGAAGCAGCGGAGGGAAGCCCCTGCTGCCCCAGCTCACTGCCTTGATAGCTCCCGAGGTGAAGGTTGGTGGCGCCCTGAGTTGAGGAGATGGAGCTGAGAGTCTGCGTTTGCAAGACAGACAACCTGGGAGGAGAGACGCACAGAGACCCCCAGAGAGCTGCACAGGGTCCCCCTCGAGGGCTCAGCTTAGTAGTGAGCAGTGCAGGCATATGAAGCTGAAGTCTGGGGAAGGAGCTACCGAAGGATTAGAGGCGATAGTCCTCGGTGATCGCCTCCGAGCGCGTTTCAATCAGCCTTGCTGGAAAACCTCAGGGCCGCGCGGGGCAGTGGGTAGACTCCACTGGGGGTTTTGTCTCAGTTGTGGGAAATAATTAATCCCAGGCCAAGCACTGTTCAGCCCCACCTAACAGATCTTCAAAGGGAAGACACAAGAGGACAAAAATGACCAGGGGTGCAAAAAAGCAGAAAAATACAGCCTGTGATGGAGAGACAAAGCAGCGACTGCAGCCCAGCACGGGCGCAGGTGTGAGCGCCGGCGGACGGAGACGTGAGAGCGGTTATAACTGTATCCATGTGTTCAAAACCTTAAGTAGAGACATCGAGGATATAAGTGGCTCAAGTCCAACTTCCCTAGATGAAACAACAGTTTGTGAGATGAAAAATACACTGAATGGTATTCACAGAAGTTTGGACCTTGTAGAAGAGCTGTGGGACAACTTCAAGTGGCCTAATCTATGGGTACCTGGAATCCTGGAAGGGGAGGAGGGGGAGGGAGACATAAAAGATATTTGAAGAAATAATAGCTACACTTGTTTCCAAGGTTTGATGAAAACTATAAACTTACACCCCCTACAAAACTCAACAAACTCCAAGCACAACAAACTTGAGTAAAACTACCTTAAAGTGCATCATAATTAAATTGCTCAAAACCAGTGGTAAAAAGAAAATCAGCCAGAGAAAAAAGACATGTTACGTACAGAGATAGAAAGCTAAAAATGAGATTGCTCATCAGAAGCAATCAAACAAGGAAGAAAACAGTGGAGTAACATTTTTTTAGAGTACAGGAAAAAAAAAATCCCTAGAATTCTTTATCTACAGAAAATGTCTTTCAAAAATGAGAGTGAGATAAAGACCTTTTCAAAAATACAAAAGCTGAAAAAATTTACGAGCAGCACATTTGTATTACAGAAAATGTTACAGGAAATGTCAGAGGTAAATGGTACCATATAGAAATGCACCTCAACCAAAGGAACGAATAGTCTCTGAAATGATAATGACATTGGTAAATATGTAAGATTTAAAAAATTACTTACAACTTAAAAATAATAACAATATGTTGTTGGTTTTATACATTTACAAAGGAAAAATGTGTGACAACAGTAGCAGAGAAATGGAAGTATGTTACTGTTGCTTCTTATTTTTATGCATGAAGCAGTATATCGTTACAGGTAGATCATGGGAAGCTAAAGATCCATCTGTAGTATTTAAAGCAACCACAAAAATACTAGAGAGACCTAAACAGCAAAAAAAAGGAGATTAAGTGGAATTATGAAGAATACTCAAGTATTTCTGCCTAAAGATGGCAGGAAAAGAGGTTAAGAGAACAGAGACCAGACGGAGCAAACAAAACAAACAACAGGTAAGCTTAAACCTAATCAAAACTCTAATCACATTAAATCTTAATCATCTAAATACTTGACTAAAAGTCAGAGATGTCAGACTGGATAAAAAAGCAAGAGCCAACTATCCCCTGTCCATAAGAAATTCATTTACATGTAAAGACACAAATAGATTAAAGGAAAAGAATGGAAAGCATTATGCTGTGCCTTTGCTAATCAAAAGAAAGCTGGAGTCACTAAATTAGTAGAAGACAAAGCGGATTTCAGACGGAAGAATTTTACCAAGGATAAGGAAGCTCA
Source organism: Camelus bactrianus (assembly GCF_048773025.1). Classification (NCBI taxonomy): domain Eukaryota; kingdom Metazoa; phylum Chordata; class Mammalia; order Artiodactyla; family Camelidae; genus Camelus; species Camelus bactrianus. Next base: position 3,515,722 of record NC_133544.1, read on the forward strand.
TTTCATAATGAGAAAGATTTCAATTCTTCAAGAGGACGTAATCCTAAACATTTATACACCTAATAACAGAGATCTGAAATTCACGAAGCAAAATCTGACAGAGCTGCAAAAAGAAATAGATACAGTGAAACTCAGATTGCAACACCTCTTTCTCGATAATTTATGAAAGCAATTAGACAGAAAATCAGTGTGGACATGGAAAACTCGAACAGTGCTATCAATTAACCTACTTGACATTTATAGAACACTCTACCCAACGACTGGAGAACACACATATTTTTCACGTGCACCCAGAATGTTTACTGAGACTGACCACATTGTGAGCTGGAAAACAAATCTCAACGCATTCAAAAGGATTCAAGTCGTCAAATATGCCCTTTGATAAGAATGGAACTTAATTAGAAATCAGTAACAGGAAGATCTCTGGAAAATCCCCAGATAATTGGAAACAAAATAGCTTGTAAATAATTTGTAGATCAAAGAAGAAATCAAAACGGAAATTAGAAAGTACCGAGAACTGAATGCACACGAAAATAACAGATTTGTGGGACGCAGTGAAAGCACAGCTTAGGGGAAAATTGATAGTAGTAAACATATGAATTAGGAAGGAAGAAAGGTCTCAAATCCGTAATCTTAGCTTCTACCTTAAACCAGAAAGATAAGAGCATTTTAAACACATGTATACATATACTGATGAAAACATTATTTATAATATTTCTAAACTGGGAACCAAGACAAAACCTGGACAGAAACAGAATCAAACTTGATCTAGACACTGGAGCTAGCAGATACAGACTTTAAAATAATCATCATCAGTATGCTCCGGGAAACAGAAAAACAGATCCAAAAAGCCCATGAAAAGGTGGAGAGTTTCAAGACAGAAATGAAATCCATCGAAAGAATCAAACAGGAATTCTAGAACTGAAAAAAATACAGTATCTGAAATGAAAGAACTCACTAGAAGGATTTTACAAAGGATTAGATGAAACAAAAGACAGAATTAATAAATTAAAAAACAGATCAATAGCACATACTGAAATTGAAACACACAGAGGAGGGAAAAAAGAAAGGAAAACAGAAGGAGAATTACAGGCATGTGAGAGAGAATGAAAGGTGTAAACTGATTGAAGTCCCAGAAGAGAGAGCGAGGAAGAAGTAATATTTGAAGTGATACTGCTTAAGAATTTGCCTAAAACTGATGAAAGACAGAATTCATCGATTTAAGAAGCTTGCAAATCTTAAAGAGGAAAAAATTACACCTAGGCAAATCATAGAAGACTTCCAAAAGCCAAGTGTGAGAGAACAGAAGACCAACTACCTCCAAAGAGCGTCAGTGAAACTGAAATATGAATTCTCCACAGAAATGATGGAAACCAGAGACAAGAGAAAGGCTATTTATGTATGTGTGTGTGGCTGAAGCATTGTGCTGTGCACCAGAAACTGACACAACATTGTAAACTGACTACACGTCAATAAAAAAGAAAAGAAAAAAAGAAAGGCATATTTACATAGCTGAAAGAAAATACATGCTTGCCCATAATTCTATATGCAACTATTGTTTTGGCGATTTTGGGTCCCTTGAATTTCCATATGGAATTTAAGATCAGCTTAAGTTTTACAAAGAAGCCGGTTGAGATTCTGACAGAGATGTCATTGAATCTGTAGATCAGTTTTGGGACCATTGCCATCTTAACAGTATTAAGTCTTCTGATCCATGAACATTTATTTAGACTGTGCTTAATGGTTTTCATCTATGTTTTGTAGTTTTCAGAGGAGAAATTTTGCATTTTTTAGGGTCAGATTTATTCTAAGCATTTAATTATTTTTCCACGCTATTGTAAATGGAATTGTTTTCTTAATTTCATTTTTGTGTTGTTCATTGCAAGTACATAGCAACAGAACTTTTAGAACACCACTTTCTTTTTTTCAGTGGTCCCTTAGGATTTCCTATGTGCAAGATCATGTCATCCATAACTAGAGAGAGTTTCACTTCTTCCTTCCAGTATGGAGCGCTCTGGTTTGTTTTTCCCGCGGAATTGCCCGGCTGGAACGCCCAGCACAAGGCTGAGTAGATGCAGTGAGCGCGGCTACCCCGTCGTATTCCTGAGCTCGCGGCCAGCACCTAGTCTTCCACCGTTAGGTGTGACGCACTTGGTATGAGGTGGGTTTTCATAGGTGCCTTTTACCAGATTGAGCGTCTTCTTTTCTGTTCCCAGTTTACTGAGTGCTTTTTTTTTTTAATCATGAAAGGGTGTTGGATTTTGTCAAATGCTTTTATTCTCTCTATTGAGATAACCATATGGTCTTAAAAATTCTTTTGATATGGTGTACTACATTAATTGATTTCTGTATGTTAAACCAATCTTGAACTCCTGGGATAAATTCCACTTGGTTATGGTTTATAATCCTTTTCATATATTGATGGATTCAGTTTGTTGATATTTTGCATCTATATTCACAAGAGATATAAATCTGTAATTTTCTTGTGATGTCTTTGATTTTGGTCTACTATTGGGTAAGACTAGACTCATAGAATGAGTTAGAAGTGTTCTCTTTTCTCTTTTTTGGGAAGACTCGGTATTAATTCTTCTTTAAATATCTGGTAGAATTCACCAGTGAAGCCTTCTGGGCCTGGGCTGGTCTCTGTTGATAGTGTTTTGATTACTGATGCCATCTCGTAGCTTGTTACAGGAACAGTCAGATTTTAAAATTTCTTCTGTAGTCAGTTTTGTTAGTTTGTACCTTTATAGAAAAATTTCCGTTTAATCAAATTGGTCTACTTTACAATTGTTCATAGTATTACTTTATAATCCTTTTTATTTCTGTAGTGCCAGTAGTAAAGTCCTTTCTTTTATTTCTGATTTTCAGAATTTGGGTCTTTTCTCTTCTTGTTTTGGTCACTCTAGCTAAAGGTTTGTCAATTTCACTAATGTTTTCAAAGACACCGTTTTGGGTTTTGTTGATTTTCTCTGTTTTTCTATTCTTTATTGCATTAACTTCTTCTCTGATCTTTATCCTTTCCTTTCTTTTGCTTGCTCTAGGTTTAGTTTGCTTTTCTTTTTCTAGTGTCTTAAGGTGGAAGGTTATTTGCCATCTTTCTTTTTTCTTTTAAAAACATAGATTTATAGCTGTACACTTTCCTCTAAGCACTCTTTTAGTGGCATTGCATGAGTCTGGGCATGTTGTGTCTTCATTTTCACCTTAAAGTGTTTTCCGATTTCCCCTGTGATTTCTTCTGTTGGTTATTTAGGAGTGTGCTGTTCAATTTCCATGCATTTGTGAGGGTCCCACATTTCTTTCTCACTGGTTTCTAATTTCATTCCATTGAGGTTAAAGGACATATTCTGTATTATTTCAATCTTTTTAGATTGATTGAGGTTTGTTTTATGGCCTTAACGTACGGCCCATCCTGGACAATGTTCCACGTGCACTCAAGAAGAATGTGTATTCCGCTGCTTTTGGTGGAGTGTTGTGAAGTCCATCCGTTCAGTGTGGTTGGTTTGCCGTGTTGTTCAGATCTTTTACCCACTGGTTTACCTTCTGTCTGGATGGGCTTGGCAGACTGCTCTGGGGTTGGAGCTACATATATAACATCTGGGTGCTCTTCTTCAGCCCATTACAAGCCTTCAGCTCTGGTTTAGGGCCAACTGTGTGGGCTTTCCAGAATGACATTCAGCGGAAGTGGCAATAGTGAATACTCAGATCTTGTTTCCAACCATAGGGGAAAAACATTCAGTATTTCACTGGTAAGAGTGATGTTATCTATAGGTTTTTGGGTAGATAGTCTTTATCAGGATGAGGAAATTCCTTCCTGCTTACGGTTTACTGAGAGTTTTTTTTTTTAATCATAAAGAGGTATTTGGTTTTTTATCAAATCCTTTTATGTTTCTATCGAGATGATTATATGGTTTTCAACTTCTTTCTGTTAATGCAATGAATCACATTACATTGTTTGATTTTTGAATGTTAAACAAACTTTGCATTCCTGGGATAAGTCTCATTTGGTCTTGATGTATTACCCTTTAAAAATACATAGTAGTTTTTTGGGGTTGCTAATATTTCTTTTAGAATTCTTTTCTTTCCTTTTTTTTTTTTTTTTCCTCCAGCAAAGATGGGTTTATATGAGGTCAGCAAAGAATTGCAGCTTGGGATCTACAACCATGAGCCACATGCAGGTTTCTTTCATGTGTTTTTACGGGAGGTATTGAGCTGTGAGTTTCATTTTGAATATCCCTCTCATGTGTTAGTATACAGGCTATGCTGCCCTCAGAAAGAATCAGGAAATGTTCCTCCTTCTTTATTGTCTTGAAGAGTTTGTCCAGTTTTGGTGTTTTCTCCCTCAAATGTTCGGAAGAATTCTGGAGTGAAACCTCTTGACTGCAGTTTTCTTTGCGGGAAGTTTTTTTTTTTTTTTTTTTTTTTTTTATGGATACAATTTCTTTAATAGATAAAAATTCTATATTTCTTCTTGGGTCATTTTTGATAAGTTGTGTTTTACAAATTGTGTAATTTTACACTTGATCTTAGCCAAAAGGCCGAGAAGCAATCAAATTGTGTAATTTTATTCATTTAATTTAAAATTTCAAGTTTGTGCAGAGTTGTTCCCAATATTTTATACTATCTGTTTAATTTGTGTAGGGCTTGCCATGGTGTCCTTTTTTCATTTCTTTAATTCATTGTTTGTGTTTTCTCCCTTTTTGAAACTCAGCCTTGTTAATGGTTTGTTTTTAATCTTTCCAAGGAACCAGCTTTTGGCTTTGCTGGTTTTCTCTGTTTTATGTCTGCTGTCTGTTCTGTATGTATGTCTGTTTTATATTTTTTGATCTCAGTTCTTACTTTTGGAATTTTATTTTTTTAATTTCTTGATTTAATTTGATGCTATACTTTGAGAAGCTTAGATCATTCATTTTCTAAAATATACACTGAAAGCCTGTAAGCCCTGGTTTAGCTGAATTCCAAAAGTTCTGTGCTTGCACTTTTATTATTGTTCAGTTTCAAGTATTTTCTCATTTTCAGGGTGGTTTATTCTTTGATCCATGGGTTATTTAGAAATGCACTGCTTAATTCCTAAACACTTGGTGGGTTTTAGTCATGTTTCTGTTGTTGATATCTGGTTTAGTTTTATGGTGATCAGACAGCATACTTTGTAACATTTTAATCATTTGAAACTTATAAAGATTTGATTTATGACCCAATATATGGACTATTTTGAAAAATATCCCACATGTTCCTTAAAAACAACATCTATTTGGAGGTTCCAGGAAGTGGTGGTGTGTGTCTGTCAATTAGGTTACTAGTCATGTTGTTTCTTATGCATTTATTTCTTCCGTCTGCTTGTTCTGTCAATTTCTGTGAGAGGAGTGGTAAAATCATCTATTAGGATTGCAGAGGTTTTTTTCTCTTTTTCTTCCTGTCAACTTTTGCTTTGTCTATTTTGAAGTTACATTATTAGGTGCATACACATTTAGGATTTTTTAGGTTTTCCTGTTGAATTGATGCTTTAATCATTATGGATTTCCCCTCTTTGTTTCTAGTAATACTTCCGGCCTTAAACTTTACCTGGCCTGATGCTACAGTCACTCCAGTTTTCTTTTGGTTCGTGACGGCAGGGCATCTTCTTCCATCCTTTCACGTTTATCCTTTCTGCGTCCGTCAGTTATCTTATACGTAAAGTGTGCGTCTGGTACACAGCATACAGCGGGTCTTGATGTTCATCCACTCTGTCGTGTTTGTCTTTTACCTGGAATGTTTATTCCATTGTATTTAATAAAATGAACTGATGCTGTTGGGTGTGAGGCTGCATCCTGCTCTGTTTTCTGTATGTTCCGTCTGTTTCTTGATCCTTAGCTGACTTTTCCTATTTTAGGAATAATCCAGTATTTGTACGTTTGTCTATTTAGCTCTTTACTTAGACGTTTTAATATCATTTTAGTGGTTTCTGTGGACTAGAGATTTCAATGTGCATTCCTGATCTATCACAATCTGCCTCACCTTAGTTCTTTGATCATTTCCCAAACAGTGCAAGAATCTTACAAAAGTTTAGCTACATTTATCCCCTTCTGCCCTTTATTTTAATGTTTACATCTAATTTTACTTCTCTTTTATAACCCCCACAGCACATTATTATTTTTGTTTTAAGCAGTCAACACACATTCATAAAAACACTGCAAATACATTTTTAACCACTTATGTGCTTTTCCCACACACTTCTTTCTTTCCCATGATTCTGTGCTTCCATCTGGGGCTATTTCCCTTGGGCCTGAAAAAAAAACAACAGCAAATCTTGCCTATGATTTCTTGCATTGCTGGTTGGCTGCAGACAAAATCTCTTAGCTTTTGTTTGTCTGAAAATTGAAAATGTCTTTATTTCACCGTCAGCTTATGGATTACATTGCTTAGTTATTTCATAACCTTCCTGTTTTGTTGTTGTTGTTGTTCACTTGACTGAGAGTGGTGTGTTCAGTTCCCTGTGAGCACTGCGATTTTGTCCATTTCTTCTTACATCTCCTGTAGCTTGTGCTTTATAGAGGTGGTCGCTGTGCTAGTTGTTGCACAGACATTCCTGTTAAATCCCCTTTGGCCTAATAACATACCACCTTTGTCGCATTTAATGCATTTTTGGCCTGAATTCTACCTCGTCTAACACCAGAATCGAACCCCTGCTTGTTTATTGTTTCCATTTGCTTGTCCTGTGATTTCCAGTCTTTCTGAAGCACCCTGTCTGGAGTCACGGCTTGCAGCTCTGCAAGCCGACTTGAAACCCTTTTTTCTTTTAATAGGTGAGTTAAGTCGGTTCACACTCGCTGCCGTGACTGATAGGCTGGTCTCCACGGCGCTGCGTTGCTGTGTGTGGTATTTACTGTGTGTAAGGTGTTCCATTTATTCTATCTCTTTCTCTCTGTGTTCTGTTTTCTTTGTTCTTATTTTTCTTAAGCACACCTTCCTTTATTTGTATATTTTTTTCCCTTTTGTAAACAGCTTACTTGAGATCTATTTCACACACTGTACAATATAGCCATTGAAAGTGTGCAATTCAATGGTTTCTGGTATCTTACATTAGTAATTTTTAAAATTTGTGGTAAGTATATAGAATATAAAATTTATCATTTTTTTAAATGGAGCACTAGAGACTGAACCCAGGATCTCATGCATGCTAAGCATGCGCTCTACCACTCTGCTATACTCACCCCCCCAAATGGATCATTGTAACCATTTCAAAATGTATAAAATGTGTGGCGGTGGCATAAACTGCACTTACAATATTGTTCAGCCGTCACCACTATTTCCAAACCTTCTTCATTACCCTGAAAGGAAATTCTGTCCCCGTGGCTGCAGCCGCCCTCTTTACCTCTCATAAGTGGAATCGCACAGAATGTGTCCTGGTCTGTCTGCCTCATTTCATTCCGCGTGCTGTTTTCCCAGGTTTATCCTCATCGTAACATGGTTCTATTTTTGCATTTCCTTTGCAAGTCAGGGGAGCCTGTGTTTTGGTTTGGTTGGTTGTCTTTATCCTAGTATCTTTTATAATATTTAATTAGTGTGAGTCACACAGAACTGGTATTTCTGTAGGTTAAAAATGGTCAGATATTGGTCATCTGAGGTGGTGCAAACCAAGATTATTTGGTTTGTCAGCGTTAAGTGACATCCTACGTCTCCCACCCATTATTTATGTGACAATCAATGAGTTTATTCCATTTCCCCCTTTTGCTCTCCCTATTCTTCCCCCTTTGAGTTGCATTGTTTCTATTTTGTCAGGACATACGACATCTCTGGGTACCCTTCCACTCTGGTCTCTGTCTTGATGTTAGTCTCAGCTATGCAATTAAAACATATCTAATGCTCACCACCAGCCTTCTAGGAGAGTCCCTGGGGGAGAGCTTGAGAGCATGCTATTTCCTGGATTCTTGGCCATTCGAAACTGTTTTTCATAGCCTGGATGATTGAAGGACAGCTCAGCCTGATAATCCTTGCAATTTCCCATTAAGTTCATTCAGGTGTCCCGCGATGTCAGGTTAAGTACACCATTTTTTTGATGCCAAGTACGATCTGCTAAGTGAGTCATTTACACTTTTCCGCCTCCATTTCCTCTCTTAGCTCTTAAACTCTTGACAATCTCATTCTTTGGACAGCCGCTTCGATATGCAACAGTCAATCCTGCGATTCTGATGCCATTCTTTTTCCCCCGACATAACATTGAAACAGACAGAGCTGTCACAGCTGGGATTTTATTAGTGTCACCCGTTTGATCATGTCATTTAATGTGGAAGTCAGATCTGCATGCAAACTTTTGATCTAAGAGGCTGCGAGTAATTCCGTGCATTACTTGAATCTCAGGGCTTTTTTCCAGAACAAACTTTTGGTGTGGAGCTGTTACACCTTCCATCATTACAGCACATCTGTGCACGACACAGCAGGGCCTCCAGAATGAGCTTTCCGTCTCAAAGTATTCAGTTTACCAGTTTGAATGTTTCATTCCCAGTAATCTGTTTTGGGACTGTTTTAAAGAGCAAATCCTGTCTCCCTCATCTCTTTCCTTCAGGGATTCCAGTTAATGCCATTAACTGAGTCCAATTAGTAATGCATTAATATACAGGTTCATCAATCAGCAATGAAAACTTTTTTGGTCTTAATAAACCCCTGGATCAGAGTTGTCTTTGTCATCTGACATGTCGTCAATTCGTTTACTAATAACATTATTCGAAAATGTCACCTTTTCCATTTCCTTTGCTTCATTAGTCTCAGACACAGTGTTGACAATTTCCAATCAGGCTGTTAAAATGAGCGATTCTGCAATTATGTGAGTCATTTCGGCTTTAGCTCTTAATTGCTCGACCTTGTAACCAGCTCCTTGGGCTCCATCGGGTACCGGGGCAATCGATCTCGGCAAAGAACTTTGTTCCTTAATCCGTGCTTGCGGATGCTGATAAAAGGTCACAGCTTTTTTCTGCACAACACGCCTGGTGCATGGTGAGGTGCTAGCGAGGTCTGCTTGGCTCTCTTCCTCACTGGATAATTCTTCCAGCCAAATAAGACATTTAGGCCGAGGGGGCGATAATTGTCAGGGCACACGCATCCCAATGTGCGACAATTCTCATTATGTTGCCTCATTAACGATTCAGACTTTTGTGGGGAATAAGCGCTTGTCTTGTGACTACGGTAACTTCCCGGCTTTAATTAAACAGTTGTCAGTTATGGAGGAAATATAAATATCTGTTAAAGTACATCCCTTTAGATATGAAATGCATAAGGAGACCTGAGGCCTTTGCAGCTTCTGAAAATCAATTTTCCAAGGGTTTAAAAAAAATGTTGTCTGCCATTATTAAATGTTTAAAAACCAAAAATTGAAATAAACTTAAGCATGTGATAAACAAAATACGATGTATTAAAATGTTGATTTGTATTTAATTTAGGGATTGAACTTCAAAGAAATTCACAAAATGTGACAATTATCTACATACATGTATAATAAAATACATTTTGAAAAGATAGATTTCCTGTTCCTGTAAATGCCCATCATCTTCTGTAATGAACTGATTTGCTTAAAGTTTGTTAAAGTATTATTTTTTAAACATGTAAGCATTGTTTCTTAATAGCCAAAACCAACTAGTAATTCATTATGAAATATCAGTAAGAATCAGACTTTGGCCAGTTGTAGATATCAGCTTAAAAAGGTAAATTAAAAATGAAGTAGCAACTGGGAAAACTGGCAAAGCCGATCATGCTTTATTTGGAAACAACCTAACACCAAGATCCACCTCCATCAAGGTAAATGGAAAAAATCATGTAGACCTTCAATGATAGAATTAAAAATTGTGCAAATAAAAGCAAACTAAAAGGATAAGTACATTATGGAAAATAATATGGAGATTCCTTAAAAAACTAAAAATAGACTAACCATATGATCCGGCAATCCTCCTCCTGGGTATATATCTGTAGGAAACTCTAATGGGAAAAGATACCTGCACCCCAATGTTCACAACAACACTGTTTACAATAACCAAGACATGGAAGCAACCTAAATGTCCATCAACAGATGACTGGATAAAGAAGTGGTACACACACACACACACACACACACACACACACACACACACACACACAGGAATACTATTCAGCCATAAAAAAGAATAAAATAATGCCATTTGTAACAACAGGGGTGAACCTGGAGGTTGTCATACTAAGTCAAGTAAGTCAGAGAAGGGAAAATACCATATGATATCACTTGTACATGGAATCTAAAAAATGACACAAATGAACTTATTTACAAAACAGAAACAGACCCACAGACATAGAAAAGAAATTTGTGGTTACCGGGGGGAAAGGAGGGGTGGAGGGATAAATTAGGAGCTCGTGATTTGTAGATACTAGCTACTACATATAAATTAGATAAACCACAAGGTCCTCCTGTATGGCACAGGGAACTATATTCAATACCTTATAATAGCTTATAATGAAAAAGAATATGAAAAGGAATACATGTATATGTATAACTGAATCACTATGCTGTGCACCAGAAATTAGCACTGCATTGTAAATCAACAGTACTTCAGTAAAATTGTTTTAAAAAGCAAAAACAAAAAGGAAAACTAAATACTTTCATACCTTTGCAAAACAAACAAATTCACTGATAAACAGTGGTGACCGAAGTCATAATCTGACCTGTTGATTGATTGATGGGATGGCCACGGTCATGCCATTGGGTGTAGCCTCAGGGGTGCTCTCAGGAGGAGGGGCTATATATACAATCTTAGGTTCCAGAATAATAGGGACTGAAGTAGGAAGTTAGGCTACGTTGAATCTAGCCTCGATTTCTCCCAAAGAAAAGGAGCTGCTGAAATAGATGTCAGGTCCAGGTACAATGACTGGGGTGGCAACCACTATCTGGGTTCCAGTTTGCAGACCAAACCAATGCTGAGAGATGGGAACACAGAGCAGAGGGATGGACAGCACCTGGGTCTCTGAAGACAGCCCTGAGCTGCTAAATCAACCCACTCCAAAACCCGCTCAAGCTCTGGACTCTCCTGTGAAGCAACATGTGCTCTGGTCATCTTAGCTTGAGCCAGGGTGTTTTCTGTTCCTTGTAGCCAAAGACATCTTAAATGGAGGTGGTCCTCAATGAATGTTTTTCCAATAGACAGATGGGAAGGTGAATGAGAAGAAGATTATTAAGGGATTAAAGTATAAGCTTTGTATGGAGAGAGAGGGCTCGAGTCCCCCTTCCCCAGGAGGAGGCTGGAGTGGCTCCTGGTGGGTGACGGGGCCCTGCCCACCCGGCACTTAGCAGCGGTGTGTCAGAAAGTGCCTCAGCTTTCACAGTGGGGCTGGTGAGAGAACCCAACAGTTTTGCAAAGTTTTATTGTGACTCAGAAAAGAGCGGCAGTGTTTTGGTGTGGGGGCGGGAGAGAAATGAGTGATCACTCTTTTCCGAGACAGGTTTCATCATCCGAACATTCGATCAGATCATGAATGATCGGTAGGTATTAAAAGCTCACCTTTAAAGGTCAGTACACAGACAGGCGGGCCTCGTGGCCCAGCCGTGTGCCTTGGGTAACCGCGGCAGAATTCATTAACTTGTCACAGCCGTCTCAGGGCCTGACAGACGTCCTTCCACGGGATATATGCTACCCTCAGTGACTTCCAAACTGGCCAGGCCAAAATGTGAAGGCACACAGACCCTGAGAGCGGGGACCGGGGGAGAAAGGACGGGCAGTGCTTAATCCAGTTTCATTCACTTGGTTCTAGAACTTTACCAAGAATAACAACCAGCCCACACTGGGCGCTTACTGTGTGCCAGCGCTCTGCCGAGCTCTTGAAACTTAATTTGGTTTTTATTGGTGATTTCTGCCAACCATTCCTTTTTTTTAAATTGAGGTACAGTCAGTTTACAGTGTTGTGTCAGTATCTGGTGTGCAGCACAGTGCTTCAGTCGTACATGAATAGACATATATTCATTTTCATATTCTTTTTCACCGTAAGCTGCTACAAGATATTGAATATACTTCCCTGTGCTGTACAGTATGAACTTGTTTATCTGTTTTATATACACAAGTCAGTATCTGACTCTTCATTTTTATAACCACTCTGGGCGGCACAGGGGGCTGGTCCCTTCTGAAGACAAGAAGACTTGGGGGTTACAGGGATGTTTCTTAATGTCTCAGGGACAGAACGGGAGGTCACACGCTGACGGTGTGGCCCTAGAGCCCCTCCCCAGAGCCCTCGGGTACTCAGTCGGTATTCAACACACATTCAAAAGAATGGTTGAAAAATCACCTTTTCTGACACCAACAGAGATGCCAGTTCACTGTGGAAAATTTGGAAGGTGCTGAAGCGGATAAGCTAGAACATAGAACTGCTCATCACATCCCTGAGAGGCGTGTGGGGGCCTTGTGCGCTGCCTCCTCTCCGGCTTTCTTCTCGCCCCATCTCAGGGTCCCTCCTGGGTCGACCACATTCCGCTGACCCACCGTTTACTGAGCACCTCCTGTGTCCCAGACGCTGACTCCCCTGATGCCTTCCTGGACTCGGGCTGGAGAGGGAGGGGACGGAAGCAGGGACAGGGACAGCACTGGTCCACAGGCACGCCCCGGAGTAGGGTGGGGGTGGGCGACGGGGGGCTGCTCCGAGTGGGGCAGGCAGTCGGAGGAGGCAGCGTCTCGGCAGGATCTGAAGGGCAGGAGGGAGCCATGGGAGGCCCTGAGAGAAGAGAGTCCTGGGCGAGGGAGCTGCCCGGGCAGAGGACCTGAGGAGCAAATGCGCTTGGCGGTTGGGGGGCAGCAAGCGCCCCCGTGCCTGGAGAAGGGGGAGGGGGTGGGAGAGATGGTGAAGGGGCTGGGGGGGCAGAGAACCGGATTCCCAGGGTGCACGCAGGTGCGCAGAGGGCAGGGACTCTGGAGACAGCCTCTCAGAATAGGTGGGATGAGGGCCACTTGCCTTAGAGGGAGGCAGCCTCTTCCTCCCAGGGGTCTGGACCTGCAGGGACCCACTTGGTTGGCTTAGAGGCCTAGGGAGATGCTGCACCTGCGCACCTGGAGCCTGCCCCGCTCGCCCCGGCCCCCTGCCACGTCCGAAGGGTCCCACCTGTGCCCCCGCCCGGCCGCACCTGCCCTAGTGGATTCTGCGCGGCCAGTTGACTTGGGATCATGATCCTCCTGGCTCTGGCGAGGCAGCATTCCCAGAACCTGGGTTTTCTCTTTTCTGCAGCGGTGACTGCACCTGGCCTCTCGTGGAATCCCGAGTTCAAAGCAACTGCCTCCAGGACCTCCCCCCCTCGGAACCCCTCCAACTCTAACTCAGTGTCTCCAGAATCACGACACTCTGCAGCCTGGAAACCTGCTCCTCCCCCAGTGTCCCCTACACCTGGGAACTATCTGCGCAGTCCCTCAGGCCAGAAGCCTGGGATCACCCCAACATCATGCCACGTCAAAGGCATCAATCAAGGTCTGTGTCCAGGTTTTTCAGACACCACCTCCTCAGGAGTGCTATAGTTGGTCCATTTGGCTCCTTCTGCCTTGGTCTCCAGCGGAATCCAAAAAGTATTCTCTCCCTGGGCCGCACCCCCAGAGCAGCCGTGTGGGAAGGCACCTCCCCTGGGTCCCTCTCAGTCTACAGGGACAACACGGGGAGTTTTTAAACCAAATACTTCTCATCTTGCCACCTTGCTTGAAACCCTTCAATATTAGGCTTCCCACTGCTCTTAAGATAATGATCAAAATCCTCAACAAGGTCCCCCTGGTAAGTGCTCTCCAAGTGCCTGTGCAACATCGCTCCTCAGTGTAATGAATTAATCATTGCCCTGTTGCAGTGAATTAATCGTGTGTGAGTGTTGGCTTAATGTCTCTTCCCTACTGGAGTTCAGCTGTCTCTGCTGAATTCTCAGCACCCAGCACAGTGACATGTTTATATGTAGAAAAACAAGCGAATAATAAAAACAGCTAGCATTTTGGGTATTTATTATCCTCTAGGCAGTGAGCTAAGCCTTCTGCTGTCACCTCAGCAACCCCATGAGGCAGGTGCAGCCCTCATGTTTAGGAGAGGAAACTGAAGCACAGAGAGGTTAAAGAACTTGCTCAAGGAAGGGCTGGACCCAGGCAGTCTATCCCCCAGGTCATGAACAGCGATAAGCAAAAAGATATATTTATTCATTGTAGGGAACATCAGAAAATACAGAATTAAAAGAGAGAAGTCACTCAGAGATGACCACCATTAACATTTTGGTGTATTTCTTCCTAGACCCTTTTCCATGCTACTGTGTAAGTTATAGATTTTGATGTCCCGACTATTCTACTGAACACAGTTGGCAACATGCTATCCATCGTGCTTTGTCATCTGCTTTTCTCACTGGAAACCATCTTTTCAAAGTATCATCTATGATAATATTTGCATTCATATTCCAGGGTGTAGCAAACGGCAATTTGCTCATCTCAGCCCCTCTTGTGAACATAAGGCATGGTGTGCTTTACCTGGTCACAACATTGTAGCAACAAACACAGGAGCTAAGTCACTCTGCCCGTCTATACTTACTTCCTGTGAGGTGGAGTTGCAGAGCCCGGTGGCGTGCAAGACCTGGGATTGGTGGTGCCAGAGCCCTCCAGGAGGGGCAGAGGAACCCACACTCCGGTCCTGCTGACTTACATCACCTCCAAGTGCAAAGTCAGGTCCACATCTGGCACCCCCCCACCCACCCATCTGGGTTGCATCTTTGGCATGCAGGTATGTGGAACAGACTTGCAAAGAACCACCTCCCCCATCTTCCTCCAAGGCCCATGCGCATGCTGTCCCTCCCAGGCGGGTCCCCTCTGAGGCCAGCAGCCAGGCTCAGGAGGCTGTCCTACGACTTCGAGGGTGGCTCATTGACACAGAAGCCGGAATGTCTCTCCTTTCCCCCCTTCTCGATTGCTCTAACTCTAGAATCCAGCCAGGATTAAGCATGTTTGTCAGAAACCAGAAATGAGCTTTTTTTTTTTTTTTTTTTTTTTGCTTTTTTTTGCTTTCACTCTCCTCTCTTTTTTCAGATCTGGAAAATTCCTCTGGCTGCTGAGTTAGGGCTTTTAAGAAAACATTAGATTCCTATTAAAGACAGGACTTCGCTTTTTTTTTTCTTTTAAAGAAAAGGTTTTATCAGTTTTAAAATACCATGGAGCAGCTGAACAAACTCAGCACAAAAGTGGGTCCTGGGGTGGCCCCTGCTGGTGGGGTTTAAGGGGACAGAGGCTTGGGGTGGAAGTTGCTGGGCTTGGGATCTGGGACCCGAGGAAAAGAAGGCAGCCTTGGAAATGAAAAGGCACTATTTTCCCTGAGATCCTGTACGTCAAAATGAGAAAGTGCCAGGCTAAGTTGCTCGCTGGCTGTAAAACAAAAACACCACCACCAGCAGCACCAGGCAGGCTCTGTGAGCCCCTCACAGGGAAAGCCCTTCATCTGGGGTCCTCCTGCTAGGCTCCTGAGAGGTCTGCTGGGAAAGAGGAGGGAGGTCATAGTTTGGAAGGAGCTCGTGGGTGATCGGGAATTAACTTTTAATGCTGTTTCCAATCCCAGGGAGAAAAAAAAAATGAGTGCCTTGTGGAAGGCATGTCCCTCACCATATGTCCTGTAATCCGCACCGGGAGCCTGCCAAGGAGGCGTCACTGCACTCCCTGTGCATGTAAGGAAACTGAGGCCAGAGAGGCGAAGGGGCATGCCCAGGAACACCCAGGTAAGTCAGGCTGGGATGGGAATCCGCCAAAACCCACCTCTGCAGCCTCCGCACCCTGAGGTTAAACACGCAGCAGCCCCCTCTCCAGCCCTTTCTTCTCCTCCTCTGCAGAGGGGGCTCCTGGGGGCTCTCCAGGGAGAGAAGTAAACGCCAATTTGGGGTGCTTTGCCTCCACATTACCTGAAGTGAAGAATGGGACCCTTCAATCCGAGATGCCTTTTTGGGGGGGGGGGACGGGTAATTTCGCTCCAAATAGGTAGCTGTAATTCCTACTTCTGCCAGCAGGGTGCCTGTGTCCCCACACCCTCCCCTTGCCAAGGGAATATATTATCTTTATTTTGATGATAACCTGATAGATGAAACATAAACCCTGTGTTTAAAAAAAGTCACGGTTTTTCTATTAAAAAGCAGCATATCCTTATTAAACACATTTAGGAAACTGCAGAAAGTAGAAATAACTGCGGTGTTTCCAGTGCCCTGAACAGGTGCTCCCGGAGTCTCTGTTAGTAAGGCACGAGGAGCAGAGCAGCGAGTCCGCCAGCAGGAACCGGCTCTGCCCACATGTTGGTGTGTTTTTCTCCGAGTGTTGTTTCCCGACATGGTTGAGGTTTGTTTACGTTCATTATGGTCTCTCGGGCAGACGCAGTTTTTATCCCGTTTCTTTCATTTCACATCATTTGACACAGGCTTTCCTCTTCCAGGTAACATTTTAAACGTCTCAATAATATCCTTGCCAGTGAGCGAACCACAGTTTATTTGAATCTTCTGCTGTTGAACTTTCAGGCTGTTTTCAATTTTTCTCTTTATAAATGATGGGCTGATATCTCTATGCAGAGAGCTGTTTACAGATTTCAGCTTATTTCCTAAGGAGAGAGTTTCGGAAGAAAGATGACCTTGGTCAAAGATTTTAAAAAAAAATCTAATTTCATATTTCTTAAGTGTGATGCACCTTATGAAACAACTTTATATCTGTTGGGAACCCTGGTTAAGTTCTTTTTTTTAATATTGTTTTTAAAAATGACTTGTTCTGAAGAATATCCCGTGCTTTCAGAAAACAGCGGCGGTTATGAAAGGAGATTTGTTCCCTGCGAGCTCTTAGGAAGAGATCTGGCTCAGGAAACAGACACATCAGATCCGTGCGTTAATCTGATGGTTGCTATGGGAACAAGCCTTGTAACACAACGCTCTGGTTAAAGCATTGATCAATAAGGGAGGGGCAGGATTGAAACAAATTAGCTGGTGTCTGAACAGCCCCGAGAGATGGTAACAGCAATAACACAGAACGTTCTATCTTCCTCCCTCCCGCAACAGGGGCCCCGGCAGGTGGAGGCAGGGTTGGGATACAAAGGGAGAGAACAGAGTCATCTCAGGCTGAGGAAAACTCTTCCCCAAACCCGCTATTGGGGCAAAAGGGACCTGAGACAAGACTGGGGACTAGGGCCCCCAGGGGCAGAGGGACAGAAAGCCATGTGGGAAGAAGCGGGGATGGACCCCTGGGTCTGACACAGCCAGTCCAGACAGGAGCTGTGACGCGTTTCTGGCACACAGCAGCTCCTGGCCCCAGACTCAACTCTCTGCAGGGGTGGTGTGGATACAACGTGCACCCAGCCCCACATGCCCTCAAGGGCCTCCCAGCCCGGTGGCTGGAGGGTGGGTGGCAGGAGTGGGAAGCTGACAACTCCCAGTGCAGCCTTCAGGTGTTCATTTATTCATCCAAGACACTTCCTGAGCATGTCTGGGGCGCTGTGCCTGGGCAGACAGCAGAGACCCACGGGGAAGCAGCCTAGGCCCCAGGGTCTGATCACTGCTCGGCCACTTGGCAGCTCTTAATCTGCAACGTGTTAGCATAATGATGTGAACGAAGCCTTATATCCAGGCCTGGGGAATTGGAGCTCCCCATGGCCGTTGCTATGACAATAATCTGGAGGAGAGGCGGAGTCTGATGGGGGTCAGGGGGGCACTCACCAAGTACTGAATCCTGAAGGTTGACACAGGGCGGGGGTCAACACGATCGGGGAGACTGTTCAAGGACCACAGAATGGCCTGGCATTGGACTGGGATTCCTTGGGGAGCAAAGGCACGACAAAGAGAGGGGATTAGGGACCACCTGTGGTTGCGCCTGTTTACCTCTGACCCCAAGGAAGTGGGGAGGGTGGGGATGATTCAAGGCGGGCAGTGCCCCTCCTGAAAGATCTGGGATGGCTAGCCGAGCAGCTGACTCGTAGGCCAGCTGGGTTTCCCCAGCACGCCAGGCTGGGTGTAGAAGGGGCTTCAGCACCTGTCACAGGCTGTCTCTCGGGGTGCCCAGCATCGTGGGGCGGAGGGGTGAGTGGGTGAGAGGCCCTTCCCAAATGGGTGTAAGCTGGGACACACTTATTAGAAGGCAGTTTAGCCACATGCATCCCAAACCTAACTGTCCCAACTTTTGGTTTTAGTAGTTTGACTTCTGGGAATCTTTCCTAGGGAAACAGTCCTAAACCCAAAGATGTCCACTGCAGCGTTCTTCATAGCAGGAGCTGGAACGACCTCTGCCCCACATCCCGTGTTGCTTAAGCAAATGATGATTCATTTTCTTGCTTTCACTTGTTTGTCTGCCAAAGGTGCAGCCACTGACCCTGTGCCCTGTGTTCTGGGCATGGATGGGGGCATTCCCTCCCTCTTCCTTCTGGGAACCAGAAGGACCTGGGCTGGCCTTGGAGTGGTCAGGGCTCAGACCCTGTACTTGGCAAGACTTGGTTCTAACTCCTACCTCCACTTCCTCGCTGGCGAGCTGGGCAAGTCACTGAAGGCCGTCTGTGCCTTGGTCTTCTCAGCTGTAGGATGGGCAGAGGGAACTGTGCCTCTGTCATTGGAAGTAACCATGTAAGTATCTGGCTTGATGCCTGTCTGAGTCAGCCCTCAGGAAATAATAACCTTGTACCCTATTTATACCTATCTGTGTACCTGGAACAGGCTCTGAGGGGCCAGCCTGGGAACCTGACTGCCACTGAGGCCACAGGCCAGAAGGAGAAGAGAACAGCCCTTGGTGCCAGGCACTACTGGATTCTGGCTGTGTGACCTCAGCCAGTCACTTAACATCTCTGAGCTTCACATTGCTCATGTGTCAAGTGGGGATAAAAGCTCCTTTCTCTCCTGGGCGCTGAGCACGGGGATTAGTGGAGAGCATGGCTCCGAGTCCTGCCCCAGCCTGACGCAAGCAGGAGCTGTATTTTTCCCTTAGGGGAGCAGGCTTTTCCAGGGCCAAACACCCCACTCTTAATAGATTCGTGCCGCGGAATTCATGCGTGACACGGGGTACTGTCTGCCAGGCCAGGGGGCCCGGCACTCGGAGCCGATGAACTGCTTCTGGAAAGAGCCGGACGGGGCGCCCCGGGCTGGGCCGGCTCCCGCCGCGCGCCGCTGCCCCTCGCGCGGCCGGCAGGGGGCAGGATGTCCCCGCGAGCTGGCCGTGTCCTCGCGTCACCCCGCCGCCTGCAGCCTGCGCGCCTCGTTAAAGGGCCACGCGGCTCGTTTCTGCCGAGAGAGCGCCGGCGGCCCATCCCGGGGGAGCGCTCTCCATCAGCGCCGGGGCCAATAATTTACATTTAATTTGTGAGCGGTTTAATGTTTAATTTTAAAAACTGAGTGATTCATTACCATATTAATAAATAATAACATTTATTATTCTCCTAATGAGTGTCCAAAATACAAAGGCAATTACATGTCATATATTTTCTCATAAATTGAGACAGCGGAGCGTTAATTACGGAGCCTCACGCATGGACCATGTTCTGATCCGGGGTCCCGATCCTGCCCTTGTCTCTGTCTGAACCGGCTGCTAGCCCTGCCTCTACAGCCCTTGGCATTCAGGGGATGGGGGATGGGTCCCCTGTCCCTGCTCCAGTGTCCACAGGACCCCACGCCTCGGACCTGAAGCTCAGTTACCTGGAGTCCCACAGGTGCAGAGCTGTGGTCCTGCCTCCCCCCCCCCCCCCGCGGTCCCCTCTCCCCTGAGCTGCAGAGTTGCCCCAGTTGGGTGGCTGGTTTAGGAAGTGGGCCTCCCCCAGGCCTGGGAGAGTCAGGAAGGAGGTTAGTTCCTTCCTTTCACAACTGTCGGTGGGGAAACTGAGTATTGCCCAGGGGAGCTCCGTGACCCCCAGCTGGGGTGAGCAGAGCCGGGCGCCAGCTCCACACGGTCTGTTGGCTTCAGAGCTGGTTCTTGCTTCTGCCCCAGTGCAGGTTGGAGCAGGCCCTGTGCAGACGGGCATGAGGGCAGTGGGGGTCTGGACAGATGCAGAGCCAGCCAATGCCCCTGGCTGGCTTCACCATGGCTTTACTTCTTTTCCAATCAACAAAGTTGCTCTTGCTCATTGTAGACGATGCAGAAGGCTGGAAGGAAAAAAAAAACCACACAAACACAAACCCAGAGACAGCAAAGCAAGTCTCTATAAGCCCATCCCCTGAGGCAGCAGTAGGGCCTGGAGGTTGACGCAGCCTGAGTTTAAAAGGGTAGGGCTCCTCGTTAAAGGGCCCGGAGGGGGGCCACCTCTCTCCCCGGGGTCCCTGACCTTAGCCACCCACCCCCTTCTGGGAAGGCAGGGTGCTGGCCCTCCCTACTTGGTCCCCAGGAGAAGAAGGTGGGAGACGGAGGCCCGCCCAGGGCCGCCCCTCTGGTCTGCACTCCATGTGGATACTGCAGAAAACTCCACGGAGTCCCCCACCTGCCGATCACCAGGCGTTTGGACACGTATCCACCTAGAACCTTTTCCATGCAGATGCGCAAAAGCAGACCTTTCCCCCAAAGGCATGAGATCTTACCCCACAGGCAGTTTCCTATCTTGATTTTTTCACCCATGTTTTATGACAGGCATTTCCCCAGGCTTATCATTCTCCAACACCTGCGTTTGCCTGGCTGCATAGTATTCCACCATAGTATTCCACCATCGTTTGGCCCTTTCCCCTTTGCGGTGATATTAGAATGGCCATCCTTGTGCGCAAGTCTCTGTGGGAATCCTTGATTAACTCCTTAGGGTCCATTCCTAGAAGTGGAATTCCTGGGTCAGAGGCATGAGTGCCTTGAAGGCTGCTGGCTCCCACTGCCAGCGTGCCTGCCAGCGGGGCACGCCCATGCACGCCAGGGCAGGCTGGCAGTTCCTGTCTCACAGCCATGCCCTTGGTGCCCTTGCCAAAGCTGACATGACCTTCTGACAAGCTCTTTGCTGCACGTGCCGTTTTCAAGGTGCTGCCTTTTTGTCCTTTTACCAGCATATCCTGGGAATCCGGAGACAGAGGCAGGCTGGCTGTTTCCTCACTGTTTCATATATGGAGAGACAGGCCATCGAGGTCGAGTGCATTTGGCTAATAAGATTTTAGAGTCTCTTAGCTCTCAGGGGCCATTAAAACCCCCTTGTATTTCAGATGATGCAGAAAGACTCAGTGAGCTGTCATAGGGAGAGCACTGTCTCGAGATTCCATCTCTGTGCCTACCCACCTACCCATCTGCTCATCTAGGCATTCATCTAGGAACTCACCCACCCACCCATGCATCCATCCACCAATCCATTTATCCACTCGCCCATCCACTCACCCATCCATCCATCCACTCATCCACTCAATAAATATTTTCTGAGAACCAGCTCTGACTCAGGCTCAGATGTAGGGAATTTTGCCTGAACAGCTGTGACTCTTGCAGGGAAGGCAGATCATAAAGAAATGACCCCAAGTGTGATGGTTATGACTGCAAGGTGAGGGTTAGGTTGTCACAGTAGCGTCTGATAGAGAAGCCAGAGCCAGCTGGGCAGGGGTTGGATACCCTTCCCAAGGAGGATGAGCCTGGCCCCCACTGGTTCTGTAAGCATTACCCCACGTCTCCCACCCTCCTTCCTGCTCTGAACCATGGAGGAGACCAGCCCCAGTTTACCTGTTTGCTGGGAGGTTGGTTGGTCAGGACAATGAGACTGAAGGGGCAGGTCAGGGAGTGGATGGGAGGTACAGCCCTCACACTGACATTCGTGTGCTGGTTATTCTCGGGGCTGGAAGAGTTAGTGAGAACTAACTCGGGGTCAGAGCCAGGTACCATCTTGCTCAATCCACACGGAGCCCTGAACTTGCCATCGCTATTGTTACTGTTACTGTTATTATGTCTACTAATACCTTCTGAATTTTTATCCTGGGTCAGGCATTATGCTGTCATGTGTAAATTCATTTAACCCACCACCAGCCCCGTCGGGCAGATAGAGGTCGCTATGTTCACTTTAAAGACGAGACCACTGAGGCACAGAGTAGTTATGTAACTTGCCTGGGTCACGCAGCCAGTAGGTGGGGGGTCTGGAATTTGAACTAGGCCACCTGATACCAGAACCTATGCTTTTGACCCTATAGTGATGTGTACCCTTCTTACTCTTTTTAATTCTTATTTTTTATTGAACTGTAGTCAATTTATAATGTTAGTTTCAGGTGTACAGCAAAGCGACTCAGTTACACCTATACACACGTCTATATGTGTGTATATATATTTTCAGATTCTTGTCCATTACAGCTCATTACAAGAAACTGAACATAGTTCCCCGTGCTCTGCAGTAGGTCCTTGTTGTTTATCTATTTTGTATATAGTAATGAGAATTTGTTAATCCCAAACTCCTAATCTATCCCTCACCCCCTTCCCCTGCAGTAACCACAGTTTGATTTCTATGTCCATGAGTCTATTTCTGGTTTGTAAATAAAATTTGTACCTTTGTTATTTTAGATTCCACATATAAGCGACACCATAGATACTTGTCTCTGTCTGACTTACTTCCCCTAGAGAATCTCTAGGTCCATCCATGTTGTTGCAAATGGCATTCTTTTTTTTTTTTTCTTTAATGGCTCCTTCTTACTCCTGTTCTTATTGCAGGAAACTACATCTTACATATAAGGAAACCTCACTTGCCCAGGGACCCAGTGAATAATTCAGGCCTGTGAGATCCCCTGCCCCACCTGCCCTGTGTCCCCTGGAATAGCACCTGAGGAGTCTCCATCCCTCTAGCGTGAGATGACATTTCTCATTATCCCACAGGCCCTGGAATCCTCAAAACACACCCTAAACCCATGAGGGGAGGAAGGAAGTCCAGATAGACCGAGGGACAGAGTTTGAGCTGTGTGGCTTTGCTCAAGTGTCTCACCCTCTCTGAGCCTCCCATTCCTGAGGGTGATCCAGGGAAACCATGGATATGAAAGAAAGGTGTGAATAGGAAAGCACCAGGAACGTCAACTGAAATTGTCATTCATTCATTCATTCATTCATTCAGTGAATGTATATTCTCCCCAATTATGTGTCCTTCTAGGTGCTGGGGTTCCGGCAGTGAATAAGACAGTATGACCATGACCTCAGGGCACTGACAATCTGGAGAGGGAGGCAGACAGTGAATAAGTAAACAAATAATTCCCTAATGTAATGTGACAACCAAGTGGTATGAAGGAAATCTGGGTGAGGGGGACTGAGAATAATGGGAAGGGAGGTCCCAAAGGAGCCAAAGAGGTGACTTTAAAATGGAATGAATAGAGGGGCAAGTCACATGACTGTCTTGGGAGAGAACTTTCCAGATCAGGAATAGCAAGTGCAAAGGCCCTGAGGCAGGCATTGCTTAGTGAGTTCAAGGAACACTGAGGAGGCCAAGGAGGCCAGGGGAAGGAGACAAAGTGGTAGGAGATGAGGTTGGGGTGGGGTAGGGGGTTGGAGGCTGGGTTTGGATTGGCCCTGGTGTGGGGACTGTGGTGTAACTGGGACATCCCTGGTGGGTTTTGAGCTGAGCAGTGATGGGATTTCAGGATGCTTCTGGGTGAACAGGCTGAGAGTGGGGAGGACAGAGGCAGGGGCCCGGCTGAGAGGCACTGCAGTGATCCAGGTGAGAGGCAGCGATGGCTCAGACCAGGTGGTGGCTGTAGAGGTGGGGGCTGGCTGCATGTGGGTAAACTCTGGGCATGAAGGAGACAACAGAACTACGTGATGGGTTGGACGAAGTCAGAGGTGACTCCCCAGTTTGGGTCTGAGCCTTGGAAGGAAAGTGGTGTGGCTGCTGAGATGTGGAGGACAGGGATGCAGCAAGCTGGGAGGGGACGAGGAGCTGGCTGATGTCAGTTTAGGATAGAGCTGCCCACTCATTGTCTCACTGGGTGTCCAACAGGCAGGTGGCCACGTGGATCTGGAGCTGGGGGTAGTGGCATCCTAGCAATGGAAAACAGGAGGCTGTCCGAGAGCTCGGAGCAGTCATTCCTTCCTCCCCATCCTTGCTCTGAGAGCCAGGAGTGACCTCCGGGCTCCAGACCACCAGCCCCTCGGCCTGTGCCATCCCTACCTGTCCTCATGTCCACTTCTCCTCTTCCAAGCTACTGACCTCTTACCCCAGAACTCTCTTTCTAAACGAACTGACCAGATGCCTTCCTGCCTAGCACCATCTATGGCTCCCTGCTGCCCCTGTGACCAGACAGGTCCCCAAGGCCTCTGCCCCTTCTCCAGCCCCTGATCTCACCACTCTTGGCCACCCGCTTATGCTCTGTCCAGACTCCCTGAAGCCCCCCCCCCCAAAGTACCCACCCTCTTCCTGCTTCCAAAGCTGCTGTTCCCTTGGTCCCCTCCACCTGGATCTTCCCCTGCACCTTCTTCTACCTGGCTCTGAGTGCACCGTCTGTGTGACTGGGGCAAGGGACTTCTGCTTCCCAAGCCCCAGCTTCCCCATCTGTAAAACCAGGGTCATAATCATTGCACCTGTCTCACAGGTGCTGGGAGGCGTGAGTGAGATAACACACCTGGCTTGGCTAATCCGATGTCTCAAACATGTGCCTAATAAATATTAATTTACAAGAAAACAGAGCTCGGGTGTCCCTTCTTCCTGGAAGCCCTCCCTGGCTGCCTCAGGCTCTCCTCTGAGCCCCTGGTGTTTTCATACTTCATGCCACTGTCTGGTTGATCTCCCCCCAGGAGCAACCTGAGGGCTCTGTCTGATTTCCATTCTCAGGCCTGACCTGGGCCTGGCATATGGCAGCGGCGAAAGAAAGAATAACACAGCTGAGTGCCCTGTCTTCAGAAGTGGACAGGCTGTCCTCCCCCTCCCTGGGTCCTCTCAAAACCCCCGGGGGGCAAGGGTCTTATTCCTCTGTACACATGAAGATGCTGGGGTCCGGAAGGGCGGGCCCACCATCTCACAGCCAAGGGTCGCTGGTGCCAGGTCTGACCTCACAGTCTGGGTTAAGACAGCACCTCAGATGACCATGGGAGAGGTCTTGGGAGCACTGAATGGCCCAGCGCTCTTCCTTCCTGCCTGGGGAGATACAGAGCTTCCCAGAGGATACCACGGATGAACCAGGCCTTGAAGAAGCAACAGAATCTCACCAAATGGTGAGGGCAGATGGACATTCCAAGAAAGGGAAACTGCATGAGCAAAGGTGTGCAGGTGGTTGGTGGGACAGTCTCCTGATTGGCGGGAGGGACTATAAGGGGCTCCTGATTGGCTGGAGAGAGCATGACGTTCACCTGTTTGGCGGGAGGGAGTGTGAGGCTCTCCTGATTGGCTGGAGGGAGTGCAAGGTTTTCTGATTGGCCTTGGAGGCGTTCCTCCCCCCAAGGCCTCAGGTGCAGGGCAGCTGGGGGAACAGCCGCCATCATGGTCGCTGTGTGTTGAGCGCCTTTTTCACCAGCATCAACATGCATCCTTCCTTCAGTCCTTACCACACTAAGCGGGCGTGCTGCTCGTCCACTTCCGAGACGAGGAAAGCAGGGTCGTACCTGGTGTGATCAGAGCTCTGGGAGAATGTGTTCTGCGGTTCCCTGTGGGGTTTTGGCACCCGAGAGTGGTTTAGAGTAATGTGTGGAGAAGACATGCTTTCTTTCATGCACGTGAAGATGCCTCTTGGCACGCAGGACCCACATCCTCCTGCTCAGGTCTGGGAACCATCCGTCTCTGTGCTCTACACGGCCAACCGTACTGTTCCAGGTAAGAATTTCAGATCTCCTACCTGGAGAAACAGCAAAGCTGTCAGGACTCATGGGGCCAGGACTCCCCAGAACCTGTTTGCATTGAAACCTGGTGGGCCCCCCTTGCCCTCGGGCCCGAGTGCTGCTGGCTTAATGCTGACTGTGTCCCCTGGGGGGCTGAGCCCTCCACTGACCCCCAGGACCCTGTGAGAGTGGGCCTTTCACGCTCTCCTAAGGGTTGTTGCTCTTCTTTGTGGATGATGACCACAAACGCGAGTCGTGCCCGCACAATGCAGGAACATGGGAGCTAGTGTGTCTTCTGGTCATGTGAGCTTTGCCACTGGGAGCGTCAGAGCTGACGCAGTGTAAACACACCTCCTCTAAGCGTGTCCCTGCTTGAGCTCTGTAGGTCCCAGCTGCCGCAGTCTTGGAATGTGTCCTCTTTCTGTGCCTTCCCCGCATCACGGGGTAGGTGGGGGGTGGGGTGGGTGAGTGAGAGGAGCCTTCCCAGTCATGCAGGGACCGCCTTCTGTACAGCCTGAGGCAGACCTAGGAGAGCACGGCAGCCCTGCCCCGCCTCGGGACAGGAGAAGACATGGGTGGTGAGGCTGTTGGTGTTGTGGGTGGCCATCTCTGAGGTTCTAGGAGGAGATTGGCATTGCTGTGGACAGAGTGGCTGCCAGCACAGGTCGCCCAAGTGACAGGCCTGCTGGCACCATGCCCCTCTCAGGTGCCACGGCTAGAATAGAGAGGGAGGACCAGTACCTGGGCTCCCAGTATGGCGCCTGGGCCCTGAGCTCTCCTTGTGTTGGATGTGAATGAGCCTCACCCCAAATGAGAGTGTCGGCACCAATCTGGTGGCCTAGTTTCACGTGATCCTGTGAAAGAAAGGGTGTGCCAGCCAGTAGGAGTGATCAACTTGCCAGGCCTCCCTCCTAGACCTGGAGTTTGGCATCAGCCTCAGTGTAACCCACAGGTAGCATGCCCAGGGTTTGCTGGGACATCTGGTCTACTCCACATGGCATGGCCATGCGGTAGAGAGTTGACGGGAGCTCCAAATGGGGAGCGATGGGAACAAGGGCCCGTGGAGGCCCTGTTCTGGGCTTATGAAAATGTCATTGGAATTCTGACAGGGATTACAACGAAGCTGTAGATCTCTTTGGGTAACACGGATATTTTAACAGTCTTAAGTCTTCCTATTGTCTAATGGGTGTGGAGTTTCCGTTTTACAAGATGGAAAGCGCAGTGGATGTGAACAGTGGTGGTGGCGGCGGCACAGCAGTGTAAGTGTATTCACTCCACTGAGCTGCACTCTTAAAATGGTTGGGTTAGTTAATTTTATGTTATGTGTATTTTATCACAATAAAAAAAGAGAAAAACAACCTTAACTCTCAAATCATGAACAGGGTATCTTTCCATTTATTTGTGTCTGGTTCAGTTTCTTTCATCAATATTTTATAGTTTTCAGTACAGCTCTCTCACCTCCTTAGATAATTTTATTCCTAAGTGCTTGATTCTTTTTGGTGCTATTATATACAGGGTTGTTTTCTATTTTTTTATTCTTATTTTTTATTGAAGTGTAGTCAATTTACAATGTTAGTTTCATGTGTACAACAAAGCAATTCAGCTATCCATACCCATATATATATATATTTTTTTTCAGATTGTTTTCCATTACAGCTCATTACAAGAAACTGAATATAACTCCCCGTGCTCTGCAGTAGGTCCTTGTGGTTTATCTATTTTGTATATAGTAATGTGTATCTAACCACGCTGTGTCTTTATATTTAAAGAATAGCATTTGTAGAAGCCTATGGTTGGTTCTTGCTTTTCTGTCCATTCTGACAATTTCTGCCCTTTTTTTTGGTAATTAAAAAAAATTTAATACAATTTAAAGGTTACTTTCCATTCACTAATTTCTGCCTTTTAATTGTAGTGTTTAGTATATTTATGTCTCTCATTTTATTATTTGTTTTCTGGTCATTACCTTTGTTTTTGATTCCTCTGATTCTCTTTCTGCCTTCTTTTGGGTAATTTGCATTATCTTTCAGAGATTTACTTTAGTTTATCTGTTGTCATTTTAATTTTTACCTTCTTATATTTTTAGTAGTTGTTCTAGGGATTAAAATATACATTCCTAACTTTTCACAGTCTGCTGGGAATGAGTAGTTTGCCACTCCATGTAAAATCCAGAAAATCTTGCAACCATGTGATGCATGCCCACCGTCACCGCCCCGTCCTTTGTGTTATAGTTGTTACGTGTCACATATCAACGCACGTCAGAAACCTCTCAGGAAAATGGCGTTTGCTTTAAAAAGCCTTTTCTACTTTTAAGAAATAAGAGGATTTTTAAAAGATATGTATCATCTTTCGAGGCTCTTTATTTCTTCCTGAAGACCTAAGTTTCCATCTGGTATCACCTCCCTTCAGCCTGAAGAACTTCTTTTAGGATCTCTCGCTTTGTAGGTGTGTTAAATACGAATTATCTTTAGTTTCCTTTGATCTGAAAACGTCCTTGTTTCACCTACCGTCTAGAGGCATGTTTTCTTGGGCTTTGTATCTGAGTTCTAAATGGAAGGCCTTTTCTTTCAGTGTTTGTAAGGTGTTATTCCGCCGCCCTCTAGTCTCTACAGTTACTGACGAGGAGTCGGTGGTCACTCGATTGTTCTCCCCCTGCATGCACGTGTGTGTTCCCCTGGCTGCTTCTACGCTTTTCTCCTCCCTCTCTGGTTTTCAGCAGTTCAGCTGTTGTGTGCGTAGGTGCTTTGTTCTTGTTGTTGTTGTTGTTGCTCTGCTCGGGGTCTGCTAAGCTTCCCGAATCCTCACATTTTTGCCTTTCACCACATTTGGAAAATCTCAAACATTATTTCTACATTTATGCTTCCTCATTTTCTCTTCTTTCTCTTTTTGTGACTCCAGTTGCGTTTATGGTTGGCCTCTAATTGCTCCGTGTGTCCCTGAAACTCCGCTCACTTCTTTTGAATCCTATTTCTCTCTGTCCTTCAGACTGGATCGTTTCTGTGGGTCTGTTTGAGGTTACTGGCGCTTTTTCCATTGTATTACAATTAATGAACCAATACGGCGACATCATTATTAACTAGTGACTGTGGTTTACCCCGACTTCATTAGTTTTCATCCAATGTTTCCTTCTGTTCCCGGATCCTATCCCACTGACTTTTCATGTCTCCTTAGGCTCCTCTTGGCAGTGAGAGTTTCTCACATGTTCCTTGTTTTTGATGATCTTGATACTTTTGAGGAGTACTGGTCAGGCATTTTGTAGAATATTCCTCAGATGGGATTTGTCTTGTGTTTTTTCTGATGATTATATTGGAGTTACGGGCTTTGGGAGGAAACCCAGAGATAAGGTGCCATTTTTATCACATCATGTTAAGGGTACATCTTGTTAATTTTTGTGAAAGGTGTAAAGTCTATTCCTACATTCTTTTTCTTCTAAAATATGACTGTTCAATTGTTCCAGCACCATTTGATGAAAGACTATACTTTCTCCATTGTATTGCCTTTGCTCCTCTGTCAGAGGTCAGTTGACCATATTTGTGTCAGTCTGTTTCTGGGTTCTCTGTGCTAGTCTGTTGCTATGTCTGTCTGTTCATCCACCAGTACCAGGCTGATATGATTACTGTAGCTTTACGGCCTGTCTTTTTTTTTTTTTTTTACATCCATTTACTTTTATTTATTTTTTTTTTTTTAAAAAATTTTTTTATTGAGTTATAGTCATTTTACAATGTTGTGTCAAATTAAAGTGTAGAGCACAATTTTTCAGTTATACATGAACATATGTATATTCATTGTCACATTTTTTTCGCTGTGAGCTGCCACAAGATCTTGTATATATTTCCCTGTGCTATACATTATAATCTTGTTTATCTATTCTACATTTTGAAATCCCAGTCTGTCCCTTTCCACCCCCTGCCCCCTTGGCAACCACAAATTTGTATTCCATGTCTATGAGTCTGTTTCTCTTTTGTATTTATGTTCTTTTTTTTTTAGATTCCACATATGAGTGATCTCATATGGTATTTTTCTTTTTCTTTCTGGCTTCCTTCACTTAGAATGACATTCTCCAGGGACATCCATGTTGCTGCAAATGGCATTATGTTGTCGGTTTTTATGGCTGAATAGTATTCCACTGTATAAATATACCACATCTTCTTTATCCAGTCATCTGCTGATGGACATTTAGGCTGTTTCCATGTCTTGGCTATTGTAAATAGTGCTGCTATGAACATTGGGGTGCAGGTGTCATTTTTATGGCCTGTCTTGATGTCAGTATCTGTCCTCTAATTTTGTGCTTCTTCTTCAGGATTATTTTGGCTATTCTGGGTCTTTTGTATTTTCATATAAACTTTTGAATCATTATTTTTCAATATTGACAAAATAGCTTGCTAGGATTTTGTTACTGCAAATGGCACTATTTTATTCTTTTTATGGCTGAGTAGTATTCCACTGTATAAATATAACACAACTTCTTTATCTAGTCATCTGTTGACGGACATTTAGGTTGCTTCCATGTCTTGGCTATTGTAAATAGTGCTGCTAGGAGCATTGGGATGCATGTATCTTTTGAATTAAAGTTCTCTCTGGATATATGCCCAGGAGTGGGATTGCTGGATCATATGTTAAGTCTATTCAGATCATATGGTAAGTCTATTTAGGATTTTGGTTTGAATTGTGTTGAATGTATAGATAAAGTTGGGAAGAATTAATGTCTCAAAATATTGACTCTTCTAATCTTTTAAGACAGAATGTCCCTCGTTTATTTAAGGATCATCAATTTATTCTTTGATTTATTTCATCAGAGTTCTGTAGTTTTCTGCATATTGATCCCAAACATATTTTGTTAGATTTATACCTAAGTATTTCATTTTTGGTGTTGTTTTTAATTTCAAATTCCAATTGCTCGTTGCTGGCTTATAGGAAAGCAAGTGACTTTAGTCTATTAAAGTTGTATCTTTTGACTTTGCTATAATTGCTTATAGTTCCATCTCTGTGTGTGTGTGCACGTGTGAATTTTTTGGGGGTTTTCTTTATAGATAATTATGCCAACTATGAACAAAGACAATTTTATTTCTTCCTTGACAGTCTGTACATTTAAAATTTCCATTTCTTAGAGCAACGTCTGAAACTACCAGTATGATGTTGAATGGATGTAGTGAGAGGAACACCCTTGCCTTCTTCCCAATCTTAGAGGGGAAGCATCAGTTTCTCACCCTGAAGTATGATGTTAACTGTTTTTTGTTTTTTTTTTTTTTTTTGTAGATGGTCTTTATCACATTGAGAAAGTTCCTCTCTATTCCTAGTTTGCTGAGAATTTTTGAAAATCACAAATGAGTATTGGATTTTGTCAAATGCTTTTTCTGCATTAATTAATATGGTCATAATTTTTCTTCTTTAGCCTGTTGATGTGGTGGATTATATTCATTGATTTTTGATTTCAATAGGTTGATTTCAAGTTATTGAATCCGTATTGCATACCTGGAGTAAATACCACCTGACCATGGTACATAATTCTTTATTTTGTTTTATTTTTTATTTTTATATATTTAATTTAATTTGTATATTTTTATGTTTTATCTTTATTTTTGCATATATTTTACTTTATTATAATTCTGTTTTCTATCATTGGATTCAATTTAATACTATTTTATGGAAGATTTTTATCTTTATGTTCATGAGACATGTTGGTTGGTAGTTTTCCTTCCTTTTAACATGTTTCTTTGGTTTTGGTGTGAGGATAATGCTGGGCTCACAGACTGCATTAGGAAGTATTCCCTCTGCTTCCATTTTCTGGAAGAGACTTAGAGACTCAGTGTCACTTCTTCCTTACGTGTTGATGGGGTTCAACAATGGAGCCATCTTGGCCTGGTGCTTTCTTTCTTTGAAAGATCCCTAATTATTGATTCAGTTTCTTTCATAGACAAGCCTATAGAACAGGCCTATTTAATTTTTTCAGCTTTACTGAGATATAATTGACAAATAACAATAGGTTTGTTTAGGTGATCTTATCCTCCTTATGTCAATTTTGGTAGATGTGTCTTTCAAGGAATGTGTCCATTTCATCTAAGGCACCACATTCACGGACGCGGAGGTGTCTTAGTAGTCCTCCATCGTCTTTATCCTTTCACTGTCCTTGGGGTCAGTTGTGATTAACTCTCTTTCATGTCCATTGTTAGTGGTCTATGTCTTCTGCCATCTTTCCTTTGCTTAGCTTTGCTGGGGTTTATCAATTTTATTGATCTTTCTGAAGAACCAGCTTTTGGTTTTGCTGATTTTCTCTGCGGTTTTCCTGTTTTTGATTCCATTGATTTCTGCTCTAATTTCTGTTGTTTCTTTTCTTGTGCTTGTTTTAGCCTTAAATGGCTTCTCTTTCTCAGGCTTCCTAAGATGGATGCTTAGATTATTGATTTTAGATTTTTCTTTTTTAATACATGCATTTAATGCTATATATTCCTCTCAAAGCATTACGTTCACTGCAACCCACAAATTTTGAAAGTTGTATTTTCGTTTTCATTTAGTTAAAATATGTAAAGATTTCTCCTGAGACTTCTTACTTGACCCATGTGTTATTTAGATGTGTGTTGTTTAATCTCCAAATAGTTTTGGATTTTCCAGCTGTCTTTCTAATATTGATCTCTTATTTAGTTCCATTGCAGCCTGAGATGAAATTGTGTATGACTTCTGTTCTTTTAAATTTGTTAAGGGGTGTATTATGGTCCCGAATGTGATCTGTCTTGGCGAATTTTTCATGTGAGCTTGAGACAAGTGTGTATTCTTCTGTTGTTGGAATGTTCTAGAGGTGTCAGTGATCAAGTTGATTGATGTGCTGTTCATGTCAACTATATCCTTCCTGATTTTCTGTATGCTTCATCTATCAGTTACTGAAAGAGGGATGTTGAAGTCTCCAACTATGATGGTGGGTTTGTCTATTTCTCAATGTAGTTCTGTCAGTTTTTGCTTCATGTATTTTGATGCTCTGTTGTTAGGTGCATATATATTAAGGATTATTATATCTTCTTAAAGAATTGATGCCTTTATCATTATGTAATATATCTCTTTATCCCTGATAATTTTCCTTGCTGTGAAGCCTGCTTTGCCTGAAATTAATAAAGCTCCATTAGCTTTTTTTTTGAATTTGTGTTGGCATGTTAAATCTTTCTCCATTCCTTTGCTTTTATCTATATGTGTCATTACATTTAAAGAATGTTTCTTGTTGATACCAAAAAGTTGGCTCTCATTTCTTTAATCTACTCTTTAATAGTTTTATTTAGAGCATTCATATTTACAGTGATTATTAATAAAGATGGGTTAATGGCTCTCATATTTGTAACTATTTTCATTGTACTTGTTTTTTGCTTCTTTTTTTCTTCCCCTCTTTTTCTGCCTTCTCTATTTTTAATTAAGCATTTTTAGTGGCTCCATCTTCTCTCCTATC
Organism: Camelus bactrianus; assembly: GCF_048773025.1. NCBI lineage: Eukaryota > Metazoa > Chordata > Mammalia > Artiodactyla > Camelidae > Camelus > Camelus bactrianus. The sequence goes on from NC_133544.1 coordinate 3,548,791, forward strand.
TTAGGCATATCAATCATACTTTTAAAAAATTTAGTGGTTGTGAGTTTGGAATTTATATTTATAACTAATTTAAGTCCACTTTCAAATAACATTCTACTTAACATGTAATGAAAGTGCCTTATAACAGAATATTCCAAATTTCTCCCTCCTATATCTTTTAAGTTTGCTGTCATTAATTTTACTTATTCACATGCTAATAGCACAAAATATGTTATTACAGTTATTACTTTAAATAAACATTTATCTATCAGATTATGAATAAGAAAAATAAAATATTTTATTTTACCTTTAAAAAAATCCTTCTCTGATACTTTTCCTTTTTTAAAAAATGTAATTTCAAGCTTCTGACCTTTATATTTTTTAACTTCTCCTTGAAGAACTTCTTCTAACATTTTTTGTAAGGCAGGTCTGGGGAGGAATTCCTTCCACTTTTATGTATCTGAGAACCTTTTTGTTTCCCCTTCATTGTTTTCTTTATTGAAGTATAGTCGATTTGGAATGTTGTGTTAACTTCTGGTGTACATCATAGTGATTCATTTATACATCTATAAATACTCCTTTTCACATTCTTTTTCATTATCTCCTTCATTTTTGAAGGATAGTTTTGCTGAAGATAGAGTTATGGGTTGGTGGGCTTTTTCTTTAAACACTTAAATATTTCACTTTATCCTCACTTGTTTTTTTCAGAGAAGTCTGATGTATTTTTAATCCTTTTTCCTCTCTAGGGAAAGCATCTTTTCCCTCTTGCTTCTTTCAAAATTTTCTCTTTTTCTCTAACTTGACTATGATATGCCTAGGTGTCGATTTTTTGATATTTTTCCTGCTTAGTGTTTTCTTAGCTTCTTAGATCTGTAGTTGGCTGTCTGTCATTAATTTTGGAAAGTTCCCTGCCATTATTACTTCAAATATTTCTTCTTTTCCATTCTGTCCTGTCCTTGTGGTATTGCAATTATGTACATGTTACATCATTTGAAATTATTCCGCAGTTCTTGGACGTCTGATTTCTTTTTCTTTTCTTTCTTTCTTTTTTTTTTCATTCTTTTCGTCTTTGCATTTCAATTTGGGAGGTTTCTATTGACATAATTTCAGGCTCAGTATTTCTTTCCTTGGCCATGTCCAATTTACTGATGAGTCCATCAAAGGCACTGTTCATTTCTGTTACAGCGTTTTTGATTTCCAGCATTTCCTTTTGACTGTTAGAGTTATCATCTCTCTGCTTACATTGGCTACTGATTATTGCATGTCGTCTCCTTTTTCTGTTAGAGCTATTAGCATATTGAGCATAGTTATTTTAATTTGTTCATCTGATAATTCCAAAATCTGTGTCATAGGCAAATTTAACAGGTAAGTGACAGATGAGGGGAATATACTTGCAACATCTAAAACTGAGTGGGGATTGATGTCTAGAATATACAAAGAGCTACAAGAAATACCCTGGAAAGCCACTGGAAGAACTGGTGGTCAGTAGTAGCTACTATTTATATAGTGATCACTATTCTAAGCACTTACACAAATGTCAGAAGAGAATGCAGTAAAAGCAGTGAGAATCATGAGGAGAGAGGCTCTACATCCCACTTTGGGTGGTTGGTGGTGGGGATTGGGAAGGCCTATCTGGAGGTGCTGGGTTCTCAGAATAAATAGGAGTTTGCTGGGGAAGGGGGTATGGTACAGGCATTCTAAGCTGGGGGAGCAGCCTGAGCAAATGTGTGGAGAGAGTATTGTGCAAGTCAATTTCTCACAAATATGTGAAAGACAGTGGCGATGAGAGAGATAGCCAGAAAGGCAGGCTGAGGAGCCAAAATGTGATCCTGTGGGCAATAGGGAGCCATGGAAGGTTTTTGAGTAGGTGCACAGTGAAGTAAAAGTGCTAGTTATAAATACAAATGGACAGTCAGAGTGGGGAGACGATCCGGGCAACATGGCCAGGTGGAGATTGTCCTCAGGCCTAGGGAGGGTTGTGGTTGGGGGAAGTAGAACCAGCAAGACTTTCTGGCTTGGCCTGAGGGCTGCAGGAGGAGTCAAGGGCTGTCCTAGGGCCTCTGACCCAGAGTGGTAGGCAGATGGAGCTGTGGTCAAGAGGGTAGAGGGCAGGTGGGGGACATGAAGCGAACAGGCTGGGGTGGGTCTGGGGAGCCAGGGGCGGCCAGGGGCTCGAGAAGGGGTGAGGGCAGCTGTTCTTGAGGTGAGTGCTGGAGAGTGAAAGGGAGGCCTTTTGGGGAAGATCTAAGGGTCGCTTGTACTCAGTGGGTAACTAGAGGCCAAGGAGGCGGGGCCAGAGGAGAAGGCATGGCTGGGGTGGAGCTTGGCCACCTAGCTCCATGATGTGGGATTCTGGCCTCTCTGTGGTGACCAGACCTGAGGCCAATACAGCTGTCCCCCACTTCCTGGGCCTGGGGTGGAGGTGGTCAAGCCAGAGCAACCAGGTCCTGCCTGGACCAGAGACCCGAGACACTTAACGGCAACAAGGAGATTTGGTCAGAGGAAGCCAGGGAGGGGGGCACCCCAGGACCACCTGCTTTGAGAGAAAGGAGAGCCAGGCTCACCCCAGGGTCTTCACACACCCCCATAATTTTTATGCTGAGGGGAGGGGCCTGGGCTCAGCTCCAGGTCCCTCTGGGTCCCCGGCACCTCTGGGTAGTGGCCAGGGTGCCACCCCAGCCCATGCAAGAGCAGAGGTGTGTATGGGTCTTGATCTACATCTTGGTCTCTGTCCTCCCGTCCTGGGCCCATTGCTTCTGCAAACCTCAGCATCCCTGCCCTCCGGCCCAGAACCTCCCTTAGTCCATTTCCTCTTGGTCCACGCTTGAGATTTGTGGTTTGACCTCCAAAGGAGGCCCACTTTTTCTGCTTCTTCAACCAGCCCTCCCCTCTCTCTTACTTTCACTTGCCTCTTTGCTGGAACATGCTTAGCCGGATCCCGACTCCAGGACTTCGCGCCTGCTGTTCCCGCTGCGAGGCACCCTTTCCCCCTTGACTGGTCTTCCGTGTCCTGCTCAGGTTAGAGCGGGCCATTGTCATCACCCATACCTTGCTTTCCGCTTTTACCTGTGTACTTATTGTCACGTCCTGTTGGGTGAGTGTTGGTGTGTGGTTGGGCTTTAGATCTCGTAGTCATTACATTTGTAGAATAAAGCAAAAAAAAATTTTAACCTAAAAAGACCACTGGAGGGGTGGTCTTAAATTTGGGGACCAAAATCCTGCAGTGAGTTGAAGCAGTAAAACCATAAGGTAGGTTATGTGGCCTTGCACCTCCTCTGCTGAAATGTGTGCTTTGACTGAAAATAAGAGCCACAGGGATAACTTCAGTGTAAATGATTTTAAGCATGATATTGAAGAGATATTTTAACATGCCATTGGGAGAGTTTCTGATAGCCGCCAGTAAGGGGAACCGGGACAGAAGTGTTTAAACCTTTAGCGATAAGCTCGTCCAACTTGTTCTCCGTGGCCCCTGTGGACAGAGCCAGGGCTGAGGTGAGGGTGGCAGAGTTATAGAGCAGATCTAGCATAGCCCAAAGAAAAACTATCTATCTGTGAAGAGTGAGTCAGAAGGCCATGTGCCTCCAGGCTCTTGGAGGTGTGAGATCTTTGCCCTGGAGGAGTGAAGGGAGAGGGGTCTACAGAGAGTGTCCAGGATACGGACACCCCTAGGTTGGGTGGAGGGCCCCCCAGTTGGAACTTGTGATTTGCAGCTTCTCTAGGCTGGCCCCAGGGACTTGGATCTCAGAGTCCAGACACAGGGTCCTCCTAGGAGGACCACAGCCCTGCACCGATCTACCAGCATCTTCCCCTCCCCTGACCTAGAGTCCCAAACTTTTTTCTCTACAGTTTCCCTCACCCCTGGTTTCCCACAGAAGAAATTGTCATTGGAAGCCATAGTGCAGGTAAGACATGGACTTTCTAATGGGCTGGGAGGGAGAAGAGCCTCTTGCATTGCTTTTGCACAGGCTACTCCCTCTGCAAGGCCCCTCAGTGGGAACTTGTACTTCAGAGACAGCCTGGGATAAAGGCCTTTCTCCATCTGGGCCCAGTGACTGAAGACCTGCTGCACCCAGCCTCCTCCTGTGCCCAGTCTTACCATCCAGTCTTACCAGATATGCCCTTTCTTATCCCTCACGTCTTTCCACTTTAAATGTCCAGTCCCATTCTGCCTACTGGATGAACTCCTACACATCCTTCAAAGCCCAGCCTGGTTTCCCCCTCTCTGGTAAACCTTCTCTGCTTCTATGCAGTATTTTTAATTCTCGCCCTAAGATCCCCCTACACCGCAACTCTCCTGCGGCAGGCATTGCCCATGTTATCATTATGTGCTGATGTATCTGTTGCCAGCAAAGGACCATGTTAATACTTCTCTGTGTGTCTCTGGTGTCTCAGAGCTGCTGGGGCCAGGACAGTCTGGCAAGAGCATGTGTTTAGAGAATATTGATTCAACACTTGGCTGGCTGGCTGGATGGCCTGGCTGAGCTCAGGCAGTGGGCCTGGAATTGTGTGTTCCCTGAGCACCGATTTCTGCCCCCTTTCTCCGCAGGGGCAGAGAACACAGCAGTCTCTGGGACGGAACTTCCCTATCACAGGTGCGACTTGCAACCCCCCAGACAACCCTCAGCAAGCTCTGCTCACCAGGCCCCAGACCCACCTGCCCTGGTTAATAGGGAACCTCCCTGCCCTGTAGGAGTGAGGGAAGGAAGAGTGACAAGGCCTTCCCAGAGAAGGATTAAGAGCTGGTTAGCACCCAGCTGAGCCCCATCCTCAGGGAAGGAGGAATTAGGGAAGTATTCGGTGTGGGAGCCAAGTTCAGAGAGTCTCGGGATGTCTCCTGGGGGGTTCTGGGAGCGCGGTCTGCTCCGGCCTGGCCCCCTGGCCGCTCTCCAAGGGCCCTCAGCCTGGGGCGCCCTTCCGTCCCTTCGCTCCCCTTCAGTTCTCCTTTTCCTCCCTCCCTCCCTCCTCTCCTTCTTTTTTAAAAAAATTGACTTTGTATGTTTGATTTACAGTGTGTGTTATTTTCAGGTGTACAGCAAAGTGATTCAAATATACATACACATACATTTTTTTTCATATTCTTTTCCACTGCAGGTTATGACAGGATATTGACTATTGTTCCCTGGGCTGCAGTAGGACCTGGCCATCTATTTCATATACAGTAGTGTGCCTGTGTTAATCCCAGACTCCTAATTCAACTGTCCCCCCTCCACCCCTCTCCCCTTGGGTAAGTATAGTTTGTTCTGTATGTCTGTGAGTCTATTTCTGGTTTGTAAATAAGTTAATTTGAATCATTTTTTTAGAACCACATATTAGTGATATCATATACTTGTCTTTCCCTCTCCCTTCCCTCCCCCTCCTCTGTTTGCACAGAGAGACTTGCCATGAGGTCAGACACCCAGGGTTCGGTCCTGCCTGCAGACCGCAGACCAGGCTGGTGGCCAGCTGTTGGGAGGATCAGCTGTAAGGCAGGACATAAGTGGCGGGAGAGCCCTGCATGGGGTGGACCTCGGAGGCCCTGGCTGCTCTCAGAAGCACTCTTTTCCCCCCTAGGGCCACGTCACTTCAATTTAGCAAGGAGGCTGTGGGCAGAAGTTCAGTGCTCAGAGATCCCTAGCCGCCTTGGTCCCAGGGCAGTCCTGCTGGGTTGCTGCCCCTCAGGATGTCCTCATCTGTAAAATGGGCACAAGAGTTGTTGGCGCCCTCCTCCCCTCCCTCTCTCTCTCCTCCCTCCCCTCTCCTGCCTCTATCCAAGGCCTGGTCTGGGCTCCTGGCTTGGCTGCTGGGCTCAGGATGAGCATCTGGGGCTGAGCTCCTGGTGGCGCTGCTGAGGCCTGCAGAGCGTGTCCTGTTCCCTGGGGCGAAGGGCACGGGCAGCGGGCAGTCACCCCAGGGTAGGGAGCGGGGCCGGCGCTCAGAGGAGGAAGGGCACATCCAGCCAACGGGCCATGGAGCTGGGCTTCCACCCGGCGCCCGCCTGTCCGGAGTCGCTGCGCCGCCACTGTGGTGACCTCTGCACCCCCAGCTCAAGGAAGCAGCCCAGCTTGGAGGAGGGCTTTCAGGGGCCCCCAAAGAGCCCCTTTCCCGTGCTTTCCCAGAACACCTGCCGCCATTCCTGCATCCAGACGGCTCCCTCTGGTCTCCCTGGGGCCGGGCTGTTGGTCCTGCTTCCTGCTTCCTCCATGGCGGGGAGGGCTGGGAGGCCACCCTTGGCAGGGCCGCAGGTCACTCCCAACCTGGGTCATCCTTAGGCTGGGCGAGGCCTACTGTTCCTGTGTCACAGCTAGGGAAACGGAGGCCCAGAGGGCTGGGGGCTCCCAAGGACTCTGAGGTGTGGGGAGCAGCTGGGAGGTGGTCTGTGCCTCCCCTGATGGCCCCCTCCCCAGGCAGGGGCTGGGGAGCCAGAGGTCGGCACCAAGACTGGCTCCCAGAGGCCCTCAGCACAGGCCCTCCTGTCCCCGGGGCTCTCTGGCCACCCCTCACTGCTAGGACTCTCATCCACGGAATCTCAGTCTCTTCTCCTGTAAAGTGGGTGTGGCAGCTCCTCCCTCTGTGGGCTCCGGTGGGGCCAAGGGCTTGGCGTCATGCCGGCCCCACAGCACGGGCTTTTGTTGTCTGGTGTGACAGGCAGGAAATGGCAGGGGTGGGGATGAGGTGGCCAGTGTGGCTCAGGGTGGCTTTAGGGCGGTGGGTCTGGGCCAGGCTTCCAGGGGCCTTAAACTGCGTCACGTGGTGAGGCAGCTGCCTTTGCCCTGAGGCAATGGGGAGCCACAGCAGGCTTCATCAGGGCTGTGATGCCTTCAGGTGGCCTTTGAAAGTTCACTTTGCCTGAGGAGTGGAGGCTGGCTTGCTGGGATGAGAGCGGAGGCCATGAGATGGGAGGGACGTGGTAGCCAGGCCCAGGGCAGTGGCAGGGGCAGCAGAGAGGAGGGCGTGGCTTTGAGGGAGATGCAGGAGGGGAGACACTAAGGGAATGGATTTTCCAGTCTGGTGATCTCTGAATAGTGGCTCTCTGGGCCACTAGCTGTGTGATCTTGGCAAGTTGCTTAACTTGCCTGAGTCTCAGTTTTTTCAACTGTAAATCTGCAGTCACGATGCCACCTTCCTGGGTTTCCATGAAGAAATACAGACGAGGAGCTCAGTGTGTGCAACCAACACCCAGGAGCCGGCAGCTGGGGTTATATTTTAATGGCTGAGGCTTACCCGTTGAGACCTCCCAGGTGCTGGCTTGGGGGGTGAGGGGACAGAGTGGCCATCCGTTGAGATGACATCTTATTTGGGACATAGGTTGGGCTGGATGAGACAGACTTAAAATAATTGCAGCTAAACAGGGTAGACATTTATTTCTCTGCCACAGAAGCCAGGGTTGCAGGGCCAGCTGTGCTCTGTGAAGCTGTCATGGCCCCTGCCATCCCTGGCATCTTGCCCTCATCTGCATGGTCCAAGGTGGCTCTGTGTTTCCCCGGGTGAGAGGAGGAGGAGAGGATAGGAGCAGACCCACGGTGCCCCTTAAGAGCATGACCTCGAAGTGGAACAGAGACTGCACCCTGTTCACAGCCCATTGGCTAGAAATTAGTCACATGGCTGTACTCAGCTGCAAGGAATGCTGGGAAATGTAGTCTTTATGCTAGGTGGGCATGTGCCCAGCAAAAATCAAGGGTTCTATTATGTAGGGGGAAAAAGGAGAACAGGAAATCTCTGCCAGAGACAGGGAATGTGGAAAGAGGAGCAGATTGGAGTGGGAAGGGTGGGGACAGTAAGTTCCTTTTGGGCTGGCTCAGTCTCGGGAAGAGATAACTTACTCCCATGGTCTCTGGGGCTGCACCATTGGTGTGCCCCCCCCACCCCCGCCCCGTGTTGTCCTTCCTCCTGGACCTTCTAACCCATGAATCCTTCTGTATCACATGACACATGTGAGTCACATTCCAGGGACATTCTAGGCGGGAATCTGGGGTTTACTGGGTAACTAATTACTGATAATTTCCCAGTTACTCTATGGTTCCATCTTATGGCCGCCCCACTGATTTCTTTTTTCTCATTTTAGGGACTCCTTTCCTGGAGCAGAGCCCCCAAAGGAGGACAGACAGTGACAGGCTTGAGCTAAGCCCCCTTGTCCCCTGGCTACCCTAGAGAGTCAAGTAACTGCCAAGGAACCCTGGCTCCTCTGCTCGCCTGATCAGCTCCAGGGGCTTAAAACATAGAAGCCCTTCTTCTCCAGGTGACAGGACAGTTTTGTTTTGTTTTTAACTGAAGTATAGTTGATTTACAATGTTAGTTTCAGGTGTACAGCATAGTGATTCAGTTATACATATATACTCTTTTTCATATTCTTTTTCATTATAGGTTATTACAAGGTACTGAACATAGTTTCCTGTGCTCTACAGTAGGACACTGTTGTTTATCTGTTTTATATGTAGTAGTTTGTAACTGCAAATCTCAAACTCCTAATTTATCCCTCTCACCCCTTCCCCACTGGTAACCATAAGTTTGTTTTCTATCTGTGAGTATGTTTCTGTTTTGTAAATAAGTTCATTTGTGCCATATTTTTAGGTTCCACTTATAAGTGATATCATATAATATTTGTCTTTCTCTGTCTGACTTCACTTAATATGATCATCTCTAGGTCCATCCATGTTGCTATAAATGGCATTATTTTATTCTTTTTTATGGCTGAGTAGTATTCCATTGTATAAATATACCACAAATTCTTTATCCAGTCACTTGTCGATGGACATTTAGGTTGCTTCCATGTTTTGGCTATTGTAAATAGTGCTGCTGTGAACATTGGGGTGCATATGTCTTTTTGAATTAGAGTTTCCTCCAGATACGTGCCCAGGAGTGGGATCCTGGATCATATGGCAACACTATTTTTAGTTTTTTAAGGAATCTCCATAGTTTTCCATAGCGGTTGCACCAGTTGACACTCCCACGAGCAGTGTGGAAGGCTCCCTTTTCTCCACACCCTCTCCAGCATTTATTGTTTGTAGACTTTTTATTGATGGTTGCCTGACCACGCTACCGGTTGAAGATGCGTGGCCACTCCTGGTAGCGTGGTCAGGCATCCTGTCTTTATTTTGACCAAATAATGCTCCAGGACTTGTTCTTCAAAAAGTGTAATTCTCTGTTGTGGATGGCCTGGCCATGCTCCGGAAGCTCAGGAGCCTGTGCTGTGATGGCCCTCCTCGCCTTCCCACGAATGCCAGTGACATATTTTCCTGCCCCCTTTGCCTGCACCCAGTAAAGTCCGCTGGGTCCTGTGGCCTGGGATGCAGCTGGGACGTGCAGCAGAGCCTGCTCCTGACCTGAACCCTGCGCAAGCTGGCAGCCTTTCACTTAACACAGGATCTGGGCTGGAGCAGTGTCCCTTGGGGTGGGGTAGGGGTGAGTGTGCTACCTCAGGAAACTGAACCCAAGAGTCATGGTGCTTCCTTTGTGGCAGGAGATGCAGGCTGCAACAGCTTCGCTTTTACTCTGGAGGGATGGCCCGAAATGTGATCCTGTTAATCTGCTCTAGAAGAGGCCCCTCACCCCCACCCCTGGCACAGCCCTGTGATGCAGGCTGTCCCTTAGTGAAGCCTGTGGTGCTTACATCATCCTCCAGGACGCTTTAGGCTTCTTTTCTCTCTTTCTTTCTTTCTCTCTTTCTTTCTCAGCATTTTGAAGTCTCTTTATTTCAATTCTTGAAAGATAATAAAACATATCCAGTATGGATACTTTTATCACTTTTTAAAATTTTATTCTTATTTTAATTTTTTTAACAAAGTTTATTCTAGGAAGAGCAACTCATTGAGAGAGAAAACCATTTTAAAATGTACACATATGTACTGTTCATTGTTTCTAAGAACAGTTTAGAGCTTCAGCTTTTTAAACTTACATAGTTATCAAAGGAATAAAGCCAACCACAAAATAAGAATCAACAGAATGCAGTGATCCAATCATAAAGGACAGTCACATGTGCTCACACATATTCAAGAAATCAGTCATCTAAGTTATATATAATAATGAGTTCATTTGTGTCCTTTTTTTCAGATTCCATATATAAGTGATATCATATGGCATTTTTCTTTCTCTTTCTGGCTTACTTCACTTAGAATGACAAACTCCAGGTCTATCCATGTTGCTGCAAATGGCATTATTTTATTCTTTTTTATGGCCGAGTAGTATTCCATTGTATGAATATACCACATCTTCTCTATCCAGTCATCTGTTGATGGACATTTAGGTTGTTTCCATGTCTTGGTGGTTGTAAATAGTGCTGTGAACATTGGGGTGCAGGTGTCTTTCTGAATTATATTTTTCTCCAGATATATGCTCAGGAGTGGGACTGCTGGATTATATGGTAAGTCTATTTTTAGTTTTTTAAGGACCCTCCATACTGTCCTCCCTAGTGGCTGCACCAATTTATATTCCCATCAACAGTTTAGGAGGGTTCCTTCCTCTCCACACGCTGTCCAGCATTTATTATTTGTAGACTTTTAATGATGGCCATTCTGGCTGGTGTGAGGTGATATCTTATTGTAGTTTTGATTTGCATTTCTCTAACAGTTAGTGATATTGAGGATCTTTTCATGTGCTTGTTGGCCATCTGTCTGTCTTCTTTGGAGAAATGTCTATTTAAGTCTTTCGCCCATTTTTTGATTGGGTTGCTTGCTTTTTTTTTTTTTTTTTTTTTTTTTTTTTGATATTAAGGACGCTGTAGGTTTCTGCTCAGGCTGGGCTGGTGAATGAACCAGAGACTTGCTGGCCACCAACACGCACCCTTTATCTCCTTAAAAGTGGCACTAAGCTCTGCCATCCCCTTTCCTGGGATGTCATCCTGTTTCTGATTTATGATGTTGGCCAAGGAGGGGTCAGTTCCAAAGCCTTCCAGGTGGCCTCCCCCACCCCCCAGCTCTCACCCCAGAGACCAGGACCCAGTGCGGGAAGTGCACCGGTTGCTACGTATGCCTACTCCCACAGCTCCTTTGGGAATCAGAGAAACCCCTTCTCGGTGGGTCTTCAGACCCCATGGTCCACATCAGGTGGACCTGGGACAGGACTCCACCTGTTACCCGGCCTCCATAGGCCATGATCTAGTCGAGACCAAGATGAGATGACACGTCACGTCCTTGGTACCCAAGCCAGGTCAGGCCCTGTGTCCAACATCCTCAAATGTCTGGGGGTCTCCCTTCCACTATCCTGTTATTAGCCGAGCAAGTGGCCATAGTCTCCTTTGGAAGAAACTTGGGGAAAATGCCCCCATGGATACCTGCTGTTTTATCGTGGGGTCCTTCTGCCGTGGGGCCCAGCCTCCTATCCAGGCAGTGAGTTCTGTGTCTGAAGCCTGATTCGAGAATGGAAGCAGTTGGGCACAGATCATGACGTTATATGTGGGCCCGTCTGTCAGCCTTCGGTGCATCTGTACTTGATTTTTTTCTGTTGGTACAATAAGGAATGCCCTCTTCTGTCCTGCCTGCTCTGGCTGTTGGATCATAACTCCCCGCGGGCCTGGCTTCTGGGGCCGCCTTCTAACCCAGCTGGCCATCGCGATGACTGCGGGGCCCGGCTCCCGTGGCCAGGCGCCAGCCCTGGCCTCTACTGCTTGGGCGCTGCCTGCCCGTGGCTGTCAGCGGACCGGGTGCTGCGCAGCTGCACCTGCCGTCAGCCCTCCTCCTTCCGGAGGACGGCAGCACCGAGTGCCGCGGAGATGCGGGTGCTGCTCAGGTCTCTGCAGATGGTGCATCCTCCCAGCCTTTCCCTGGGCAGAGCCACCCGGCTGCCCTCGGCCTGGCACAGCGTGTCCACTGCAGGTGCTTGTTTCCCCGAACCTCTACGTCCCTTCCTCACTGTCTGCTGCAGCCATCCTGGCATTTCAGCTTTAACCAGAGTGGCCGTTGCTGGTTCTGGCTCCCAGGAGCCCCCCGAGAGTGTCTCTACACCGTCTTCCCCACATCCTTGCTGGAGTTAATCCTGTGTCTCAGGAGAGGCTGCAGAGTGATCAGACTCCTTCCAGACAGTTCTATGTTCTGGCTCTGACTCGACAGAAGCCCCTATGTGCCCCTCACCGGCCCTGCCACTAGTGCTGGCTGCATCCTGCACTTCCTCTGGGGCATGTTTCCTTTCCTCCCTTATCAGGCCAGACATGTCCCTAAACCTCATCAGAGGTGGCAGAGGGCGGGTGGGGCAGATCACGGTGGGGTGCAGGTTGCCTTGAGGAGGACCGCCCTCTGCGCGGGTCCCTCTGCCATTAGCTCATCCTCAGGAGGGCTGGGCAGCCACCTCCTCAGGCTCTGAGGGCCGAGTCTCTGGGGAGCAAGAACCTTCAGGTTGTCTGCCTGTCTCATGGCTCAGGGTCCCTGTTTGCCCAGCTTTGGTGGGGCAGCCCACCTCGGTCGGTGTTTAGTCTCCTTTGAACTCCAGCCACTCGGACTCCTGGGTCCTGGGCTTGGTCTGCAGCCTTCTCTGTCCTGCCCTTGCAGGAGAGGGGGGCCTCAGAGAGGCCCCTGGGTTCACACAGGCTCTCCATCGCCTGTTACTCACCAGCAGCTGTTGCCACCTTTCCCCGAGGCAGCGTGGTGCTTAGCAACAGCCACCCCTCCCGGTATCTCCATGTCTCCTGTGTCCCCCACGTGTCTCAGATGCGTGATCCACGACCCACGTCAGAGCTTCCCTTCCACCGCTGCCCCCCCGATCCTTCCCAGTGACTGCTTTAGACCTGCTGCCTTCACCGCAGCTGCTGGCCAGGGGACCTCTGTGCCAGTCGGGGGGCTGGGCACCATACGACCCGCCTCCCTACCCTCTGTGGCCAAGCCCGCTGCCACCTGTCTCAGGCTGGCTTCTGGAAGTAGATGCTGAGATGGCTGTGGGGGGCGCAAGACAGTGGTCAGGGCCGACCCCTGTGAAAAGGAGGGGGAAGGAGTGGGTTTGGACCGAGGAGAAAGTCAGGCTGGGAGGCAGCCTGGATATGGGCTGCCCAGTGGCGCGGCCCGGGCGAGGCAGGCAGGGAAGTGGCAGCGGAGCCTCTTGGTGGCCGCACTGCTGTGGGGAGGATGGCGGTCTCTCCCGGAAGGGGCACAGGGACAGCGCATCGCAGTGGTCCTGCAGCGAGGCCCCAGGGCGCATGGCTATGGGGCGCCACCTCGGTCTCCCCACAGCCTCTCTGCCTCGGACGTACTTCCATTCCCCACGCAAGTCTCTTCTCTCCTGCCCTGGCCTCTGTCACATTCGTCCCTCTCTGGACCCCATGCATCAGGGCCCCCACCCCGTCATAGCCTCTGCTGCACTGAGTCACAGGTCCTTAGCTTCCGCTGATTGGCTTGACCTCCGTCTTCCACAAGTACAAGCATCCTGGCGGTCGTGCGGCCACCGGTCTCCCCAGGGGTGCCCACAGGGCCTGGCACAGAGCGGCAGCTCAGTACGTGTTGTTGAAGACAACGCTGAACACTCACGCTGGGCCGGCTGTGCCCAGTACCTGAGTTTACTTCCCCTTCACCTGGAGCAGGTACGGTATCCCCACGTTACAGGTGGGGAAGCTGAGACCCAGAACTTCCTGCCACCAGGCCACCGCCCAAAGAGGCCACGCCAGGGCTGGACCCTGCACAGCCCACACTGGTGCCAGGGGTCTGCTGTTTGCAGATGGCCCCTGTCACACACCTCTGCGCCCAAGTGCCCACCCCCAGGAGAGGCGGCAAACCTCGGCCTCAGGCTGTCTTTGAAAGACACCCCCAAAGCCCAGCTGGCTTTGTCCTTGGATGTCCTGCCAAGGAAAGCTGCCCGTGGAGGGGTTTGGTCCTCCTGCGGGGCCTGGAAGGTGACTGGGGACTGTGGTCTAGGTGCTGGGGTATTGGCGCCTTTAGAACGGTTCACTGGGTTTCCTAAGAGGTGGAGGATTTGAAGGAGGCCTGGCAGCCTGTCTCAGGGCCTGGCCCCTGATGCAGGCCCCTGACGGAGCTGACCCGCGGGCGGGCTGACCTTCCCTGGGTCAGCTGCCACCTCCCGCAGCTGGCGGTCCCAGGTGCAAAGTGCTTCCCCGCCAGGTCAGGACCCTCCTGTGGCCCCCGTCTGGGTCTTGAAGAGATGGGAGGTGGCTTCGTTACAGCAGCTCAGTGGGCCCCTCACCCTCCCGGGTCTTGGCCCCCTCCCTGTGTGAACTTGGGCAAAGCTCTGCAGCTTCATCTGTAAACTGGGGCCTATCCCACTGAGAAAATGCATGAAAAATCTCAAGATACTTTCCAGTGCACAGTTCCCCCTTGGAAGAGTGAAAAGGATGCAATCTTTGTAGGGCAACTGTTTTACATGGGAAGTGCCTGACTTCTCCTTTACCTTGAGTTGGGACGGGGGTGTGGGGTGCTGGACCCTGCCTTTGGTGTGGGGTTAGGGGCAGACAGGAGCGTGCTACAGAGGCCGAGACCTCCTTCAGTGCCCTGCTGCCCTCTCTAGCCTTTAAAACGCACCATCCACCCTTGCTGGGCCCGGGTAATGTGCTCAGAGAAGCAGCAAGGTGGCCCGAGACAGGCAGGCGGCCACTGGGCTCTGTCCTAGCTGTGGGGCTGGCTCACCAGTGACCTTGGGCAAGTCGCTTCTCCTCCCAGGGCCCCCGTCTCTGACCTGGGGCCCTGGGGGTGCAGGGAAGGGCTGCACAAGGCCCTCAGCCTTTAGAGACCTTAACTGCCCCCGCTGTGAGTGGAGATCCGAAAGTGCCTGCCTTCCTTGGCTGTTGTGCTGATTAAATGAGATGACGCACGTGCCCAGCACTCAGCAGGCTCCTGGGAAGTGTTAGCTGGTGTAATCATGACTTTTGCTGTCATCACACGTGCCACTTTTGCAAAAGGAAGGCCAGCGTCGGTGGGGATGTGCGGTACAGGACTGTTCCTGCCTCCTCGTGGGCACGCAGACTGGTGTGGCCGTTCTGCGGAGTCAGCGGGTGAATGACCCATGTGCCTCTCCACCCACAGGTGGTGGTCCACTCTGGGAAGCAGCCCAGCAGTGGACTGAGCCACCCCACCGCCAGGGGAGCGTCCAGAGGTGTTGGTGGGGGCAGAGATGGGTGTGTAAGACATGCTCCGTGGAAACCGAGCCTGGCTAGAACCGAAGAGACCCAGCCACGCAGACTGAGCTGACCAACACCGAGCCGAATGGAAAAAGGAAGCCTGTGAGCACTACGCAGCGCTGTTTATGTCGACTGAAATGACATGCAGACCAAACACCGAGAACCAGTCTGCAGGAGCACGTGCGGGCCAGCGGTGCTCGGTGCTCAGGAAACGCGGGGGCAGGGCTGCCCTTGGTGGGGGTCGGGGAGGAGAGGGCCTTAAATAAAAATAAACTGGGTTGACTACGTGCTGTGAAGCTGGGCAGCTGATTAACTTGACCTTCTGCAACTGAGGTTAAGAGGAAAGTGGAGAGAGAGAGAGAAGAGGGGCAGAGAGAGAAAGGGAGGGAGGGAGGGAGAAAGAAAGAAAGAAAGGAAGAAGGAAAGAAAGAGGGGCGAAGTGCCCCGTTAGCGGTGCTGTGTGCATTGAGGCCGGGAAGGGGTTCTGGCCCAGGTCTGAGATGCGGGCAGCAGCTGGGGGGCCCAGAGGCCCAGCAGTGTCGCACAGGTGACAGTGCCAACCACAGATAGGGGAACACATCTGCCCGGCTTTTTGCACTGACAGCTGTTCCCCTTTGCCTCCTGTCTCCAAGGACAGGGACTTTTATCGAGATCACAGCCCTCATTTTACAGAAGAGGAAGCTGAGGCCTGGGGTGGGTGGGGTGACCCAAGGTTATGCATCTTTAAGGGCCGGAGGGGAAGGCGTTCTCACCGGAGGCTGACTCAGAAATCCCATGCTTGCCTGGGGCCCGGAGCTGGCAGGGCTTGGGGGGAACCGCAGTCGGCTTGCGGCCTCCAGCTCCCATCCGTGCCCCCTTGGAGGCGAGCATTCATCTGAATCGCAGCAACCAATGCACCCAGCAAAGCGTGACAACACACGCCTGCCTTTCCCCCGCAGCCCACTGCACGGGGACGATGGGCGTCTACAGCAGCCCTGAGATGCTGCTTCAGCCTCCAAGGCCTGCGGCGTCGCTGAGGACAGTTCCACAGAGCGGAGGGGGGGTTTTAGCGGTGAGCGTTGATGGCATCAGCGTTCTTGGAAAACGGCAAATCCCCGTTACCTAAAGCAGCCACATTAGTG
This sequence comes from Camelus bactrianus, assembly GCF_048773025.1. Classification (NCBI taxonomy): domain Eukaryota; kingdom Metazoa; phylum Chordata; class Mammalia; order Artiodactyla; family Camelidae; genus Camelus; species Camelus bactrianus. The sequence continues at coordinate 3,564,916 of NC_133544.1, forward strand.
AGCGAGTGCCCGGACCCCCACATCTGGATCATCCTTGTGGACTCTTTGGAGCTCTGCTGAGGATGTTCTGCCTCCGGCCTCCCTGCCTCCGGCCTCCAACTCCTCCAGGCCTGTTTTTGAGCTTTAGCTGATGTCCAGAGGACGTCCAATGTCTTCACCAGGATATTGAGCCCCTGCACCCACCCCGTCTACAGGCTGTCACCCCATCTCCCCCGGTCCCTTGCCTCCACCTGCAGGCCCCCGGCTGGTGGTTCCTAGAACGGGGCCAGCGGGGCTGAGCGGGCCCGGCCAGCCCTCCTCCGGCCCCCAGGCCTTTCCTCTGGATATTTTCACTTGGTTTTGTGGGTCAACTGAGACACTGTCCGTTGGCTGGAACTGGCAGGCGCATGCAAAGACCTAGTTCACCTGCCTCCGCCTGCCCCCAGCACAAGCTGGGGCATGACAGTCACCCCTTGACCTTCACTGGGTGCAAGATGACTTCCCCGGAGGATGGAGAAGCCCCTTCTCTGCTGATTTTGTTCCAGGGCCACCTGCAGCTGAAGAGGAGAAGCTGGCATGGTTCCTTCCTGGGGCTGGGGTCCTGGGCACAGCCAGGCCCAGAGGCTCCAGTGACACTGGCACATGATGTGGTGGCAGGGCCCATGCTTGGAGCAGGGTCCCTAGGGCAGAGCCGGAGATAGAGCTTGGGTGCCAAGCTTTCCTGGGGATAGGAGCGGGGCTGGGTGGTGCAGCAGCAGGGAGGGAAGCCCCCACCTCAGGCCCACAGGGTCCTTGGGGAAGATGCCTCGATGTCTTAGGATCATGTGTCCCCGGGTGAGGGGGACCAGGTTCCCGGCTCTGTCCTGCAGTGGTCAGAACTGCCCCGAACTCTGGGTTGACACATGTGATGCTAAGTGGGTTTTCTGGGAGCTTTGCCTGGGTGGGGCCAGGAAGAGAGGCTGGAAGGCTCCCAAGGTGAGGCACCTTCAGGAGGCCCCGGGGTGGACGAGCGGAGCCCTTGTGGGGCTCGCGACCACAGCTGTGGCCGAATAAGAGGTGACCTGAGAGAGTCTCTGATGTTGCCCAGGGCAGGTCCTGTACTATAGGCCCCCGTGCTGCTTTATTTATTTAAAAACAAAACAAAACAAAACCAAGAAAAAAACCAAACACTTGCTCTGTCCTAAAAAATTTGGAAAATACAAAGAGTATAAAAAAGGAGCTAAAATTTTTCTGCAGTTCCTCCAGTTAATGCTACCTTGTGTTTCCTTCTAGTTTTTTTTCTCTGTGTACGTACACTTCACACATGGGGTGTGTGTGTATATATAAATATATATATATATATATATATAGAGAGAGAGAGAGAGAGAGAGAGAGAGAGCGAGCGAGAGCGCGAGAGAGATGAGATGGTGCAGATTTTGTAATATTGACCATGGATTTCATGCAGCTTTATTTTCCCTTTGATAATAATTTCCACTTCTGGTTCTGCTTTCTCTTTGCTCTTTGACACCCCAGGCACCCCCTGGCCACCCATCAGCTCGTGTCTGCTGCCTGAGACCTGCCCCTGGCTGGTCCTACAGAGACACTGTGCTCACTGCTCACCTGGAGAGCGGCTTTGCCGCTACTGGGGCCCAGGGCTGCCCCCCACCCCACTGGACCGCGAGCTTGCGGGCTGCGGAGCCATAGCAAGCATGGGAGAAGATGTATGAAATGCATCCTGATTAATTCTTGGCACAGAGTGGGTTCCAGAGCTGTTAGGTCCACCTTGAAAGGGGAAAAGGAGTGTAACTGTTTGCACAGAGCAGAGGGGGTTTCATTCATCCCTGTGTCTCAGTGCCCAGCACGGATCTTGGCATACAGCAGGCACTCAATAAATGTCTAGTGTCTAAGTAAGCATTTCCACAGTGTATCAGAACACTCTTTATCATCAACAACAGAAACACAACTCAGACTAGTTTAAAAGAAATGGCTTCCCAATCAGGGACATTCATGTGCAGGCTGGCTTCAGGAAAAGCTGAATCCAGGAGGTCAACCGACGTTACTGGGGGTCAGCTTCTCTCTTCCCATCCTGCTTGCTTCTGTCTTGACTCTCGGCACAGGGGGACAAGAAGGCCTTAAAACTATTTTTGCTGTAGTTTACAGCAAAGCTAATCTCCAGGAAGAAGGAAAGGCCAGGCCTCAGTCACGGGCCTGGTCCTGTGGCTGGCAGGGATTAGCTTCCTTGAGCCACCCTGAATGCTCTTCCTACAGGAAAAGGGGTCTGTCATTAAAGGAGGGGGAGGGACACTGGACAAAATGCCACAAACCACTTCCTGTGGATCAGTTAAAACGTGGCGTGTAGGACGCACATCATCGGGATGGGGCAGCGGTAGACTTCTCCGAGGCGCCTGCACTGGCGACCCTCCGACCTAGTCCACCCTCCGGGGAGTGAGTCAGCATTACTCGCCCAGACCCCACCTGGAATCCCCAGACCCAGTTCTGCTGGGGGCTTCTGGGAAGCTCCTTCCTCTCCCAGGGTCCCCGGGAAAGAGACGGTTCCTCTCTTCCTCCTCTTCTCCGCGCTTTGCCGGGACCGGGGCCCTGGGGGGCCCCCGCACCTGGCCCTGGAGCTCTCCCTGCTCCTGGCTGTCAGGAAATCCATTTAAATTCGAGTCAGCCGTGACTTGAGGTCAAAACAGCTCTAATTGATAACAGCCGTCATGCTTCCTGTGGCATGGAACAGAACTGAGAAGTTCTTACTGGCAACTTACACAACTCACAGGCTGAGTTCATGAGCTTCGTATCTGTGTTAAAGGAATCCCATTTCCTTACCAACTTCTGTGGAATTTCACAGATGCTGAAATCAGCAGGCAGAGCAGGACTGCAGCCCACGCTCCTCCAGGGCTTCACAGTGTTCAAGCTCAGCGCAGACCGCGAGGCTGGGCAGCACGGGAGGCTGGGGTGTGGGAGCTACCGTGATGGTCTTGTTAATAGTTTCAGTCCCAGGGTCCAGCCCAGAGCGAGGGGTCACTGGAATATACGTTGAATTGATTATCTTACTGCAGCCAGTTGGATTGTTGAGTTGAGTGGGTGGATGGATGGGTGGGTGGATGGATGGATGGATGGGTGGGTGGGTGGATGGATGGTTGGATGAGTGGGTGAATGGATGATGGACTTTGGGTGATTGGATAGATGAGTGGAACTTTCTGAACCAAGCTCTCTGATTCGGGGAAGCGGGTGCTCAGATCTGGTTCTTCCAAGGAAGGGCAACATTTTTGCCTCTAGTCAAGGAAGGCAGGTCTCCTCATCTACATCCCAAGCTCTGGCGGCTCTCAAAGAGGGGCAGGTGAGGATTCAGTGCGCTAGCTCAGGGCCCACCAACCTCACCTGAAAACTCCCCAGGCTCTGTGTGCAAGGCTGGGGGTGACGGACAGGAATGCAGTGCCTGGGCAGATCCCCCCCCCACCATTCAGGCCCATGCTTGTAATCCAAGAGTATGTTCTCCCAGGAGTAAGTTCCAGGATACTGGATGGAAGTCAGGGAGCTGCTGCTGAGGTGCAGGACTGAAAAACACAGGTAGACCCAGGGACACAGCAGGGAAAATCCCAGGCAGATATTTAAAATTGGAAATTGGACTCTGTGGTCATGACATTAGGAAACGGGGGTTTAGCATCCCACACCCCCAGGGGGCGCCTGCTGTCCGGTGGGAACATCTCCCCCGGGGTCATGTAGTGCATCAGCTGAGCATGTGGAGGTGGCCTGTGTCCCCTGTCGGGGGACCTTCCAGGCCTGCTCACCCTTGGAGGACACTGAGCCTGGGAGCCGGGGGCTGTTCGTGTGCATGGGTGCGCGCCGGGTCTCCGGGGTGGTTCTCCTGTGTGTACACACTGCCCATGTGTTGTCTGGGCTTGTTTGCATGTGTGTGTCTCTGTGTGCAGCAGTGAGGAGACACGTCTGAGCAGGGGAGAGGCCTCAGAAGTGCCTGGAACACGGCACCCAGACAGCCTTCCTTAATGGGTCTGCTCAACACTAAACTGAAACTCTCCTTTAGGCTCTAACTCCGTGTGACTCAGATCCGCTGACATCTAACCCAGCCGAGTCCCCTCAGCCTGCAGGCAGCCAGGGGCTGTTTCTGAACTTCTTGAAAGCAAGAAGCCACATGGTACACACAGCTGAAGTCAGTCCGGCCACAGAGGAGGGCTTTTTGGGACGGAGGGTGGGAGTGACTTGGGGATGGGACAGAGTGGCAGCCCCTGGCTCCTGAAGCCTTTGTCGTCAGCCCCAACCCCGTCAGCTCTGGGAGGGCCAGGGGCCCTGCGGCCACCCTGCAATGGCACGGTAGGTCCAGGGCATCTGACCAACGCCCCCGCTTTGGGCCCCTGGCTCCTGTCTCCCTGGGGACCCTGTAAGCCCCACCCTACTCCCCGCGGCGGTCTCGGAGCCCTGGCTTTCCCTGACTCAGCTTCCCCTGACAGGCTGCAGCTGGGCATGGGGGCCAGTACCTGCTCGACTCCCCCTGCTGCTCATCTGCTCTCCCCAACCACAGCTAGAATGAACCCCCACTGAGTTCTGTGAAAACCGCAGCTAGATGCTGGGACAAACTGCGAAGACGCCAAGGCAGGTCCTCCACTGCAGGAACAGCAGACAGTGAGCCCGGCTCTGTGAGCCACATGTGTCACCAACACCCATAACCACCTTCGCAGCCAGGTGCCGCTCTCAACCCCATTTTCCAGAGAAGAAATCACAGCACAGAGAGGTTAAGTCACTTGGCCAAGGCCACACCACACAGTTACAAGTAGGGGACTGTAGATTTGAACCGATCTCTGAACAACTCAGACATGCTCCCCCATCTCCTGCACCTCCCACAATGCGCCCTACCCCCCACAAACTGAGGACCCATCTCTTGCTGCCCTATTCCATCCACATCTCCAAGAGCTGTTCCCTGCCTCCCACGGGGCAGTCACCTGGGCCGGCCCGCCTAGGCCCCAGGTGGGGACCACTCTGGCCAAGGCATCTCTGTGCACCCGTCTAAGGGAGGCAGCCTTGCAACAACCTCTCTAGCCTGACTCAGCCGGGGGCTGGTGCTCGGGACACTTGGGCGGGACCGAGCTGACTACGAGCAGTTACAAACGAGGTGGGTGCGGACGGACAGAGAAATGCTTCCTCGTCAGAAGCCGAACCCTTAGAGCGGGATGTGCGCCCGCCAGTTGTTTGCTTAGTCAGACTCTGCCCTCCTGGCCGTATGACACAGGGTCTAGGAGCCCCAGAAAGTCCCAGGCTTATCTGTTTATTGGTGGAAGGTGCCTGTCTCTGGGAAGACAGGCACGTTATGGCCGTGGAAACAAAGCTGGTACAGAAAGGAATGTCCTTCATCCTCCATCAGTGAGAGGAGAGACGTCCCCTGCGACGGCCCCTCTGAGGGCCCCCAGTTTGGGGAATGTTGCCTCCACACTGCTCCCAACTGCCACGTGGGGCCTTCTGGATGCATGCAGCCCCTGAGTGACCTCTGTGACCCCTACCCCCGCTTATATTTGCAAATCTTAGCCACTATATATAAAAATAGATTTCAAAAAAGTTCTGTATAGCACAGGGAACTATATTCAATACCTTGTAATAATCTTAATGAAAACGAGTATGTGCATGTACATGCGTGACTGAGACATGATGGTGCACACCAGAAACTGACACATTGTAACTGACTATGTACTTCAATGAAAAAAAAGTGAATCCCACCTATGGATGATTTTTCTCCCACAAGGGCTGCTCCCCACCCCTGTAGCCAGCTAGGGTCTGCAGCGATGGGAGTTGTGGCGAGGGTCTGGGAACCACGGTTGTGTCCTGGCATCTGGGCAACCCTGCCCCTCGGCTCTCAGACCAGGGGCAGCCCTTGCAAGATGGGGGGCTTGGATAAATTTCTCTCCCAGCCTCATTCTGCTCAGGCATCTAGACTATTTATAACTCTAAGAATTATTTGCTGATACCCGCAGGCTGCTTTCCCTTCTCAAGTGGCCTGTGCAATATCTGAAAGAAAGAAAGGCGATTAAAAAAAGAAAGAGAAAGCCTCCTTCTGTAAATGATTTATTTTCTAGAAGTGTCATGGCAATTGCAAACATTTCTGACATCCGGAAGCTTTTAGATCTGGGCCATATTGTTCAAATTGGGTCTCGCTGAGGAGTCAGGAGATTTATCTGGCGTGTGAGCAGTAACCCTAACATCACGGCAGTAGCTGCAGCCAACATCTGTCGGCGCCGTGTAGGGGCACTGCCATTGTCGGCTCCATCAGTCCTCACAGTGATCCTAGGATCTAGGTGCTATTATTGCTTTTATTTTTTAACAAAGAAAATAACTTTCTACAAATAAGATATATGTATCTTACAAATAGAAAAATTCTTCTTACAAATAAGGAAACTGAGGCACAGAGAGAAAATGACCCTTCCTTGGTCACACAGTTCCTAAGTGGTGGTGCCAGGAGTGGGCCAGGGCAACCTGTGTGCTGCGGTGACTCCAGGGGGAGAGAGCTGGCCTTGGGTGTGGTCCATAGCCCAGAGTTCAAATCCCACTTCGGCTGCTTCCTGGGCCCCAGGCTTTGCACCTGGAAGCCTGCAGGAGTCCTGCCCCGCTGGGCTCTGTGGGGCATCTGCTGCTGGGGGCCAGCTGTGGGGTGGTCTGTGGGGCTGCAGCCCTGGGTCGAGAATCTGCAGCATTCTTCCCAAACACCTGGGGTTGCATTTATCTCCCAAACTAGGAGGACTGTGCTCTGGGACCCCGCCCTTCAGGAGCTGCCCTGCAGATGGGCCCCATGCAACAAAGCTGTCAACCAAGACCACGCGTTTCCTGCTGAGAGGCTCGGTGTGGATCCTGGGGCTCCTGCAGCCTCCATCCAGGAAAGGGGAAGGGATGTCAACCTCTCGGGCTCCAGATGGTCTGCCTGCCCCTCACACAGATGGGAACAGAGTCCAGGAAGGGAAGGAGCTTGCCACACTGATGTTAGTGGCAGCAAGAGGTTTTGAGAGACTGGCTCAGGCCTCTTCACTCACTGCCTGTGATATCTAGAAATATCCACCAGCCTTGGATCTTTGACGGGCACCAGTTTGTTCAGCTTACATACGCAGTGAGGCAGGCAGAGCCACCCCATTTCACAGAGGAGGAACACCGCTGCCCGGGGAGACTGCAAATGCCTGTGCCTTGCACTTTCTTTCAGTTTGTGCAGATGTCCTGGGGCTTCCTAAAGCCGCGGGTCTTGATTCATTCTGCCCCCCGCCCCACTTGCCCCTGCTGCCCCTCCAGTGCCCAGCTGGAGTCCTGAGCTCCAGAAGTCTTTCCTTCCTTATGAGTCAGTCATGGGGCGGCTTCACTGGTAGGAGGCAGAGGCTGAAGCAATGGAAACTCGCAGCACAGCTCAGTGGCCCTGCACCAAGGTTCGGAGAAGCGGTTTGAAATTCCTCCTCACCCATGTCTGTGCACGAGTTAGCCTGAGTGCAGAGCGACCTGGGTGCGTTTCACGGGGGGTCATGGAGTCACCCTCTCCGGGGACCCCAGTGGAGTGGCGTCTCCCCTCGGACTGCCTTTTCCTATGGCTCGTCCCAGGGAGGGTGCTGGAATTTTGTAGAAACAAGGCCCACAGCAGGGCAGTGGGTTTGGGGAGAGTGGTATATATTCTGGCAAGGAAGTGCCGGCCCTCGGGGTGGTACAGCCCAGCCTGCGATCACAGGGACTTGATGGGGACGATGTCCCAGTTTGCTAGGCAGAGGAGTCAATGCAGCTAAGCCCACCCTTGGGAGCCCGACTGCCTGGGGTAGAATCCTGGCTCTGCTTCTCCCTAACTGGGTAATGTCACCTCCTGTGCCTCAGTCTCCCCACCTGCAAAATGGGGATTTCAATCAGGTCTTCTTCAGAGGGCGCCGTGAAGATTCTGTTAGGGAGCCCGTGTGAAGTGGTACCCAGAGGTGCCCAGCAGTCAGGCGCCAGCTCCCCCGTGTCTGCTGCAGCCCAGACCCTGCTACCACCTGGATCCAGGGGGCCCCTGGAGAAGCCCCCTGCCTCCATGAGACCCAAGTCACCAGTCAGAGCGGGGGGGAGGGGGCTCCTAGGTGCTGAGGACTTACTTCTCTCGTCCTGGGGGTGACGTGTGGGAGGGGCAGGGGGAGTGCCCTCTGCTTTTCGTGTTAAGTTACGGAATACTTTAAGCTGACCAAGAAATACAGAGGAAAACATAAATGCGACCATGATTCTGCTACTCTGAGTCAACATGTAGCAACATTGATTTCTGATTTTTAAACATGATATCAACATTAAATGCGACAGAAGCCCCACTGTCCTCCTTCAGAACGTGCCCCCGCCCGCCTGTCCCCAGAGGAGACAGCCTTGTAAGGACTGCTTCCGTATCTCCGCACAGGTGTCTGTGCCCTGCCTGTCTCTGTGTGCAGGTCCCTAAGTGTATTGCAGATGATCTGTGCACTTTCCACGTGCCCAGAATGGTTTGGGACACACTTTTTTGCAACTTGCTTTTTCTACTCTACATGATTTTTTTCATTAAGGTAAAACTCACCTACCATAAAATTGACCATTTTAAAGTGGACACCTGGGTGGCGTTTCATGCATTCACAGTACGTAGAGTTGCCATCACCCTGTCTAGTTCCCGAACATTTCATCTGCCCGCAAGGAGACCCCACACCCAGCAGCAGTCACTGCACCCGTCTGCTCTTGTCTCTGTGGGCTTCCCTCTTCCAGACCTTTCATCCAAACGGAGTCGTTTCAAATGCCCATGCCGTGTTTCCGAGGCTCGCCCGGTGAGATGTGTGGATCTGGTTCGCTCGTTCTACTGCCCAAAGGGGCAGTTTCTCTATAATTCACGCCCCTCCCCACTCCACCTGGCATGTCATTACAGTGTTTTGCCAGCTGGGGGGCCTCCCTGTGCTTCTGGGGAGGGTCCCCCCTCCTCACCTAATGCATAACAGGGCACCCAGCATGTAGTCCTTGCAGCAATTGTTTTTTCGTTTCTCTGCTTCTGGCATTGACTGGGCTCAGCCAGGCCGTCCTTCTGCTGGTCTCATGTAGGGTCTCCCCTGCGGTCAGACAGCGGCCAGCGCGGGAGGCTCGGGACGCTGGGATGGCCAGGCCTCCCCTGGCTCCGGTACGGGCAGCTCGCCCCCTGCACGCTGGCTCTGGGCCCCCAAGAGCATGGAAGCGGAAGCTGCCAGGTCTCCCTCAGGCCTGGACCCAGATGCTCACGCTGTCCCTTTGGCCAGTTAAAGCCAGTGACAGGCCGACCCAGAGCCAGAGTGGGAGGGGCCCATAGCAGGAGTGGTCGCTGGGGGCCATCTCTGAGGACCAGGCTGCGGGGCTCCAGGTGGCTTCCCTGAGTCACGGGTGTGAGTGTGTCCAGTCCCTGGGATGCTGGCAAGATCTCCAGAACTTGTCTTCCGCTGGCCTCTCCCAGCAGGGCAGAGGGTCGATCCCGGGTTCTCTGTACGGGCACCCTTCCATGCTGCCAGCCTAGTGGGGAAGAGGCTGGCTTCCCTGTTTTGGTTTGCATTTTCCTGATCCCTAGGAAAGGTATAATAGTTTCCCATTGCTGCTGTGAGAAAGTACCACAATTTAGTGGCTTAAAACTATAGAAATTTGTTCTCTAACAGTGCTGGAGGTCAGAGTCTGAGATGGGTCTCACTGGGCTGAAATCGAGGTGCTGGCAGAGCCGTGCTCCTTCCGAAGACTCTGCGTGAGATTCCTTCTTTCCTCCTTTCCTCCTCCCTCCCTTCCTTCCTCCCTCCCTCTCTCTCTCTCTCTCCTTCTTTCTTTCGTACAGCATAATGCTTCAGTCATCCATTTGCATACATATATTCTGCCCACATCGTGTTTCTGAGGTTCTCCCTGGTGAGATGTGAGATTCTGCTTTATCTTTTTTAAATAGGAAAATTTCCCCCATCCTTAGAACATAAGGATATTCTTAAAAAAAAAACCAAACTCATGTGTGTGTATTATACACACACACACACACACATATATAAATTGTGGCAAAATACACATAATATAAAATTTACCATTTTAACCATTTTCAGGAGTATAATTCAGAGGCATTAAATGCAATTTCATCGATGGGCAGCCATCGCCACCATCCAGCCCCAGAATTCCTTTCATCTTGCACAACTAAAACTCTATACCTGTTAAAGTGCACCTGCCACTCCCCCCCCAGCCCCTGGCACACACCATTTCACTTTCTGTCTCTATGAATTTGACTCCTCTAGGGACCTCATACATGTGGAATCATACATTTGTCCTTTTGCAACCAGCTTATTTCACTCAGCGTGATGTCCTCAAAGTTTATCCATGCGGTGGCCTGTGGCAGAATTTCCTTCCTTCTTAGGGCTGATTTATAGTCCATGATAGTATACATCACATTTTGCTTATCCATTCTTCCACCCGTGGACACTTGGGCGGCTTCTCTTTGGCCAGCCTTATAAATAAGGCTGTTGTGCACATAAGTGGACAAATATCTCTTTAAGGTCCTGCTTTCAATTCTTTTGAGTGTATACCCAAAGTGGGATTGCTGGATCAAATGGTAATTTCCCATTTAATTTTTTGAGGAAGCCCGCATGCTGCTGCCCACAGTGGCTGCACCATTATGCATTCCCGCCAGCAGAACACGAGGATTCCAGCTTCCCCACATCCTCACCAACACTTGTTACTTTCTTTTTCTTTAAAAAAATAGCCATGCTAATGGGTGTGAGGTGGCCTCTCGCAGCAGAGACACCTTCTAAAAGTTGTAACAGTTGGCTTTCCAGTTTTCCAGACCTTTATCCCACTGGTAACACTTTCTTGTGAAGGTGTGGGACAGGGATACAATGTAATTTCCTCCTGGTCTGTCCTGTGTTCACTGACTGCAGACAGCCCTGCATCCTGTACAGTGAGTGTTCCCACGTGGTACCAGCCTCTCTCTGGGATTTCTTTCTGCTCTGTGGTCTGTTTGTCTGTCCTGGGCTATTGTCTTACTTTTTTTTACTGTCACTTTGTAAGCTGGCCTATTCCTGTACCCTGGCTGAGCCAGGATGCTTTTCAAAGGTAGTAGCCACTAGGGATAGATTCCCTGGACCTGCCCCGAGGCTGGTGCCTTCCCGCTTCCACTCACCGCGTGGCACTTTCCTGCCTCCCCCCAGGGCCTTCAAGGTAAGGGATCTGTGCGACAAAGGGCCTTCCAGCCTCACTCGCATCCCTGCCTGCCCCTTCCTGGCCTCATGAACTTGACTGCTATTGCCCAAACCTGCCAGAGTGTTCTCGTTGCCAAGGCTCCACACACGTCATTTTTTCCATCCCTGAGGCCCCGAGTTCCCACCTGAGTTCGTGTTCCTTCATGGCACACCTCCTCCAGGCAGCCCTCCCTCACCTCCCACCTTAGGCTTCCCAACTCCCCGGCTTTCTGTGTTGTTGGTTTCTGTTTCTCCAAGTAGCCTGATCTCTCTGTGAGGGGGGAACCAGGCCTCCCTGGTGCCTTGTACAAGCCTGGTGGGTACGGGGGCCCAGGAGGCTTTGGAGAGTGAGGGTAGTGGCACGTGCTCACACACACCTGCGCTGCATCTCTGGCTGAATGACAGGCTGTGCCATTTCCAGGCCTTTGCAAGAATACCTGTCCCTGCTTGGCGCCATCCCCTACCATGCCTGGCTCTGCCTCTGGCTGCAGCCTCCCTGAGCCAGCAGGGTCCTGTACACTGAGATGGTGAGTGCCCCTCTGCCATCTTCACCATGCCCGGCCCGGGGCAAGCAAATAGCCAGGAAGGGTTGCCTCTGAAATGCGGCAAAGTGCAGCAGGAAGAGCCGGGGCACGGCTCTGAAGGCCCAAAGCGTGTGTCAGGGCATGCAAACCAGCATTGCCGAGCTCCACTCTCCTCCCCGGATAAATGGGAGCCACTCTAACTCGGCCCCCTGTGCGGCCTGCAGGAGCCAGCCCCACTCCTGGGACCCACATCTTGTGTGCCCGAGTGTGTGCATGTGGTGTGTGTGTCTGAGTATGTGAGTGAGAGGAGGGCCTGCAGGCCTGCACTGGGGTGTGATGTGGGCACCAGCCCTGGAGAGTCTCAGGGCCCTTGGGCTTGACTGTCAGGGTCCACTTCCTGGGTGTGCATCCTGTGCTTGAAGGGCCCCATGCTAGGTTCAATGCTCTGTGGGCACTGTCGTGAAATCCTTGATAATTTTTGTCTTTGCATTGCATTTTGTAAGTGAAGTTGGATGGGACCCAGGAGCACGTGGGGAGCAGAGGAGATGGGGTAATATGCGTGGCCCTGTTCCCCGCTGCTGCGAGCAGAGGGTGTCGGTGGCCCTACAACACGTGGGAGGTGAACAGAACTCAGAGTGAGTAAGTGTGCTTGGAAGCTGTCGACCACTTGCTCTGGAAACAATGGCACCCCCCCCAGCAGCTCCTTTCCTGTCCATCCAGAGTGTGGCTAAAACCTGTGTGCACCGCGCAATGAGAGGGGAATGGTCGAGCCAGTTTTGTGCGGCATTTCCTCTGTGCTGGTAAGAATGGAATACAGGTACAGGCACGAGCCATGACATACAGTGTCATTTCAGTGCTTCCACATATGGCTGAAATGCATTTACACTTGCACTTAAAACTGGAAAGATGAACGGTAAAATTCACGCCAATAATTTGAGATGGTTGACATTATGAATCAATTTGACTGGGTTGTGGGGTGCCCAGGCTTTTGGTCAGACAGGGTTCTGGGTGAGCCTGTGGCGGGTGGGGTTTCTGGGTGAGGTTAACATGGGAATCAGTAGACTAAATAAAGCAGATGGCCCTGCCAGGTGTGGGTGGGCCTCGCCTAATCAGTAGAGGGCATGAACGGAATTCGCTCTCTCTACCTGACTGTCTTGGAGTTGGAACATCAGTCTTCTCCTGCCTTCAGATTCAGATATTTGGACTGGGACCTACACTGTCAGGTCTCCTTGGTCTCAGGCCTTCAGGCTTGGACTTAAACTTACGTCAATGGCACCTGGGTCTCTGGCTTGCCCACTGCAAGTCTTGGATTTCTTAGGCTCCATAAATCACATGAGCCAATTCCTGATAGTCAGTGTCTCTCTGTCCCTTTGGTTGTGTGTCTCTGGAGAACCCAGACTAACACAGAATTCAAAATGTTAATTTTTCTTTCCTTATAATGACATTAAATGACAAGTAAACACTACAAGTTGAGGTACCAGGGAAGAAAGGAAAAAGTGTTCTATTTGGTACAATTCCTGGCACTTTGTCCCCTGCTTTTTGAACAAGGGACTCTGCACTGTCATCTTGCCCTGGGCCTGCAAATTGTGCAGGTGGTCAAGCTGCTGTTCCTGTCTTTGTTGGCTCTGGGTTGCCAGGTGCAGTCTCCAGAGAGTTTGGACCTCTGTCCAACAACAGAGGCCCAGCAGCTCCTGGAAGATGGAACTCAAGACCTCAGAGACTATGGCTTCATCCTTCCCACCTCTGGTCCTTTGAGCTCTGAGGCTGCCCCTCCCTGGACCTGAGAGACTGCATGATTGTCACCCCTCCTCCCACTCCCTGAGGATTGTCAGACTTTGAGAAACAAGCAACCCAGGATGTCCAGTTAAATTTGAATTTTGGATGAACAATGAATACGTTTTTTTAAGTTGAAGTATATCCAGGCCATATTTGGGACATACTTATACTGAGAAACGATTTGTGGTTTACCTGAAATTCACACCGAGCTGGCTTGTGTATTTTATTCAGTAACCCTATCCCCTTTCTGCCTTTCAAATGTCTCGTCTCTTGGCACCACCCCCACTCCCCCAACGCCCCCACCTCCCACCCCCGGTTCCTGTCCAGAGCTCCCACTCTCCAGCCAGAACCTCCCTCTGCTCTGACCTCCCTGCCTCTAGCTTTCCACTTGCCACTACCACTGCTTTTTTTTTTTTTTTTTGCTGTTTTTCATTTTATTTTTCTGTCATAAGAGCAATACACGTTCACTACAGAAAAATCACAGGCTACAGACAAGCAACAAGAAGAAAGTAAGAAAACACTCAGAGTCCCGCCCACACAGAGACAGCTACTGTGAATTCCTCGGGGAGATTTTTCCAGAGCTGCATGTGTGTGTTTCTCAGCAAATATTAAAAAAGAGCAGATGCACCCAGCGCCCGGCTCAGACACAGCGTCCTACCAGCTCATGGTCGTGTAACTCCAGAGGAGGGGGACCTGTGTCAGGGAGACTCCGGGTCCCTGATCCCTTTAGCTGCCGTGGGAGGGACGCTGTGTAGCTGGATGTTAAACCCCAGGTCCTCGGGGCAGTGAGGCCTGTGGTCAAGGCTGCTTTCTGCTCATGACCTTGTACATCCGTCTGTAGGGCTGTTGTCACAAAGCAGCCCAGCCAGGCAGCTTCAGCAACGGGATTTATTCTCATGGTTCTGGAGGCAAAGACTCGGTCGAGGTATTGGCACAGCTGGTTTCCCTGAGGCCTCTCCCCAGACTTCCCGATGGCTGTCTCCACCCTGTGTCCTCACATGCTTTCCCTCTGCGTCTGTGCCCTCATCTCTTCCTTCAAGGGCACCAGTCACATCGGATGAGAGCCCATCCCAATGACCTCAGACTGACTGATCTCCTCTTTAAAGACCCGGTCTCCAAATAAGGCCACATTCTGAGGGACTAGGGGTTAGGATGTCAGCATATGAATTTCGGAGCCCGGAACACCTTGCCCAGCTTCCTCAACCACACCAAGTCTCAGTTTCTTCATCAATGAAGTGGGGCCAATGCTCGTACTCATCTAAGAGAGATGTTATGATGACCAAATCAAATCATTCTGACAAAGCACTTTGCCCAGTGCCAGTCCACTAGGGCAAACACTCAGATTCCCTACTACTCCACGTGCGAGCAATCCCACCCGCTGTTGGGAAGGTTACTTGTCTGCAGATGGGTGTCTGGATAATGTAAATATGAAGCCACCAGCCTCTTGATACCTGCCTGGCCTTTTGCCCAATAGTTTGCTTATTTCCTTCAGGTAAATTCCTAGAGGACCGTTGCTGGGTCGGAGGTGAAGACGCCAGTCTACCTCCCAAACCTGCGCCTGTTCTCCTGTCAGTGATGGGTGGATGCATGTGTCCACCCATCCCCATCCCCAGGCATCTGACGCTCCTTCCCCTCTCCCTCCGAGGTGCCCACTTTCCTGTCTGAGTCTCCTATCCCTGAGGCTCGGTGGAGACCCAAGGCTGGTACCCAAGGCTCCCAAGCTGGCCCAGTGCTCTCTGCCTCTTCTCCTCCTCCACCTTGTCACCCTCCTGCTCTGTAGCCATACCAGAGGCTTCTTGTTTTCTGAACACAACTTGCATGCTCGGGGCTCTCCGGCTTTGCACAGGCAGTACCCTCGGCCAAGGATGCCCTTCCTTCCCTGTCTTCCTGGAGGAGGCACTTGTGCCTTCAAGAGGTAGATATGACCTTCTCTGTGAACCCTTGCAGTGCCTGTCTCTGATTAAGGCTAACCCCTGTGCTAAGAGGACCTGAACCTTCAAGATACTAAGATGATGGATGAAGGTGATAAGAAGAATGTCTGTCTCATCCCCTCCTCCCCATGCTCTGAGAGCTCCTTGAAGGCAGAGATGAGTTCCCACTGGGGGCGGGGGTGGTCAGACATCCGGACGGTGATGCCTGCAACAAGTTATCCTGCAGGTGCGGACCTGCTCAGACTAGATGTGTGGATGGGTAGAGGGTGCTGGGAAAGGAAATGGCATGAAAAGCACGTAGGGGTGGGTGGGGAGATCAATCACCAAACACTCTGCAGGGTGATTGATGCTGATGATGGAATGACAGAAACCAGATCTGGGAATGTGCCCAGATTGGGTTGTCAATGGGCAGAGGAGAGTGTGGAAGGAAACACATGGAACAGTTCACAGGGGCTGTCTGGGGACACTCAGTGGTGGCTTTCAAACATTTCCAAACCTTTTTGATCCCTCAGGAGAGATTCATTTCACATCCACCACTTGGCGTGTGCATGTGCGTGCACACACACACACACGCACAATTAAAACAAAGGTTTCAGGAACTATAGTCACCCTCGCTGAAATGTATGTTGGTATTTTTTTTTGTATTTTTTCCATTTCCATTCTTCAAAATGCTTGACTTGATCTGATAAGTTGATTTCATGACCCACTCCTGGGATCCGACGTGCAGTTTGAAAACTGCTCTCAGAGAGCCTCGTGCTTTCTGCTCTCCATTCTTTTGTATTTAACATTTAATATTGAAAATGCATTTACGTATTATTTTCATATTTTTCAGTTAAAAATATGGAAGAGAGAGAAAGAGCACTGGGAAAATACAAAACAATAAAATCAAATGAATTTTCTGGAAGGCAGTTCAGCAAAATGTGGCAAAATAGGCATCTGATAGACAGGGACGTGTCCTGACCGAGCAATTTCACTTTAAGATGCTAGGGGGGTAAAGGGATACAGAACCTAGATACAGGCTGCTCACCGCACAGAAAAAATAGGGTTTACACAAATGAGGCATCCCTGCACCTGGGGCGCCCACGGAGCCACCCGGGTCCTCTGTTCCAAGATGTGGCCTGGTGTCATTCAATACTTATTTATTGACATGGAAGGAGGGGTGCGCAGAAAGAGGGATGCCAGGGAGTCAAGTTAATGTCAGTCTATAACAGAATAGTCTGGCTCTCGGCCCTCGTTTCACAAGTGTGGGTGAATGGAAGAGCAAGTTAGAAAGTGCACACACCAGGAGGGCACCTTGAGTTGATTCTGTTTTCTCCTTGGGACTTTTGTGTTTTTGGAAACGAGCCTGCATTCTTTTTATAAGAAGGGGAGATTTTAAAGGAAAAGGGAGAAAAGAAAGGTAAGAAAGGAAGAAGAAAAGGGGAGAAAAGGAAGCGAGGGAAGGAGATGGAAAGACGAAGGGGAGCAAGGGAGATTGGGAGGCCAGGGAAGAGAAGGAAGAGAGTCAGGGGAGGTGGCGGATGCCAGAGCTCTCCTGGGGCCGCCAGCGCGCAGGGCGGCCTGTGCTGCGGCGGGCGCCGCGGGTCCCAGCGCCGAGCGCTCAGAGTTGCGGTCCGGGAAGCCGGAGGAGACCCGGGGGCGCAGGCTCCGAGGGGAGGGCAGGCGCCCCAAGCGGCGGGGCAGCACCGGGAGCGGTCGGAGCACGCAGTGGGGCCCCCCGCGGCGGCGCCCCGCTGTCCCGGGCCTCCCTCCGCTACCTCGCCGCCGCCGGAGCTCAGCGCGGGTGCTGCCGGCGCCCGGCCGCGTCCCGCTGTTTGCTCCGTGTTCTTCTTAGGGGTTTCGGGGTGAGCAGCAGCAGGGCGCGGGAGGAGGGGGGATGGGAGGAGATGCAGAAATACCATCTGTGCCAATTTTTTCTTAAAAGTTTTTTTTTTTCAATTTAAATACTTTTAAAGCAAAGCAAAGCAAACCAAAAAAAAAAAAAAAAAAAAAAAAAAAAGAATCCCCAGATCAGGGTGTCAGTTCCAAAAAGTTTCACGGAGGAGCGGCGTGGGGGCTGGGCGCGGGATCGGAGGAGGCGTTGGTGGAGCAGGGGCCTCTCTCCTCCACCCAGACTGTTGCGCCCTCACCCCCCCTGCAGACCCCCTCTCAAGTGCACGCGCGCTCACACCCAGGCGCTCATCGACACTGCCCCCACCCCCCGCCCCATCCCGGGACCCGGACGGTCCTGGGTTTCCGGGCCGGGGAAGTTAGGCTGCCCTGCCCTCCTGACTCCTGATGCACGGACTCCCGCCTCAGCGCTCCTTCCTCCGTCTCCCTCGCCTCTGCCCTCCACACCTTTATGGTCAAGGTATCATTAGCAGAGGGAGGTGGGGGCCGCGCTAATCTCTTGCTCTCAGCGATGTCTTCACCTAGGCAGCAGAAGGATGAGAGAGCGAGAGTGGGCGTTGCGAGGGAGCGCCTGGCCTTGACTGCCGGCGGGGATGTGTGCCAAACGCCACGACCCTCTCCTCTCCCAGCCCCGGTGCAGGCAACCGCCATCACTCTCTAGTCTCTCCGCTCAGCCACCTCGCTCTCCTTCTCTGCTTCCCAGCCCCGAGTGTGTTGGGGGGTGGTGATGGGGTTTGGCTCTAACTTGGGGGAAGCGGAGGAAGGGCAAGAGGAAGGGGGTGTCCTGGGCGGGGGGCGCACTCCGCGCCACCCCCGCCTGGCAGTGGGAGCTGCCGCTGGGGTGTTGGCGCTGCAGGCCGACTCTCCCCACCCCCCGCCCCTCCTTCTGCCACCTTGCGCTTTTCTAGTAGCGCCTCCCAGGGACCCCACTAGCCAGGCGGGGATTGGGGCGGGGGAGACGTTTTCGCAGGTTCAGGGAGGGGGCGAGGGAGGAGCAAGGAGCTGAAAGTGGGTTAGGGAGAAGCACGGTGTGCAGAGACGCCCGCGATGGGCGGGAGCCCAGCCTACCTGGTCCAAAGCTCCCCGGCCCTCCCTCAGGCCGCCCCCTCCCCCACACCGAGAGTCTCTGGGAGAAGTTAGATGGGTGGCTGCAGGGGCAGCTGTAACTGGGTGCGTGCGTGCGTGTGCGCGCGCGCCGCGCCAAGTGCGGGCCCGGTTGCCTCTCCCGCTCGACTTCTTCGCTTTTCTCGCGACCCCACGTTCCCCACCCCGGGTGTGTGCGCGCCTGTGTGCATCCCGGGCACCGCCACAGAGCCCTTTCCCCCTTCCTTCCCCTCCCGCGCCGCAGCTAACGTAGGTTCCTTCTCTCCACCCTTCCCCCCAGGGTCACTATGGGGACGCGAGGGAGAGAATTGTGTTTAATTCCTGCCGCTATTCAGAGAGAAGAAAAAATAAAGGGACCAAAGGCAACCCGAAAGCAATTTACTTCAAGCCTTTATTATTGTAGTGTGAAAGAAGTTTATATACAGGGCATATTTCCAGCAAAACACTCACTAAATGGCCTTCGAATCAGGGGCCCCCCACCTTCCTGATCTGCAGTTGGCAGCTCTGCCTAGGAGACCCCTCACTCGGGGTTCTCAGGCTCTCCCCGTCTCTCTTCCCCGGGCTCCACCACCCAAACCCCGTGTCTCAGGAGCCCCAGCCCCTTCCTTCTCCCTGGGGCGCTGCGAACCTCGCCAGTGTCTCCCAAAGCGTCTTCCTCTGTCCAGAAGCAGTCCCCCAGCCTCCCTCTCCCACTCCGCTGACATGGTTTCCTCAGGGAAACCCAGAGCACTTTCCCCTCTCGTTTTAGGCGCTGCTTCGAGCTTCCTGCAATTCAGAACCAGCTCGTGGTCAAGACCAGTTAGAGACAGCTCGTCATCAGCAGTGGGGCCCGTGAGCACCCCAAATGAGGGGGAAAATAACCCTGCCCACCCTTTCCCACCCCAAGTCTCTTCCCCCAACACAGAGACAAGAAGTAGATACAAAAGCAGCAGGGCATCCCCTCCCGTCGCGCGGCAAGCTTGGGTGCCAGGCAACTGGGGCGAGCGCACGCGCCACTGGAACCCAGCTGCGCTCAGGGCGCACAGGCGCGACCAAAGTCTCTTTGCGCTGGGCCAACGCGCCTGGCTAAAGACACGCTGGCTCTTGTATTCTGGGGAGGGCATATGAGAGCGCGTGGCAGGGGTCTCTGTGAGGACAAGTCCAAGGGCACACAGGAAGAGGTGGCACTGCCTTCACACTCAGAAGGGGATTTAGAGTGAGCCAGGCAAGTACAGGCAAGAGACAGTCACAGAAGCAGAGTCCAGGGAGGCAGGGGAGAGTCTTCAGGTGGCTTGGCTGAGGGGACAGACACAGCCTGCGATCCATGGCTCAGCATAGCCAATCCTGACTTCCTTTGGGGCGTTTGCACGTGGACTTCGAAGGCTCGAAGGCATGGCCTGCCAAGTTCAGTCAGTTGTCCATTGGCTGTTTACACTCGACGGGTCTGAGCCCCGTGCAATTGCTCATCATAGCGCTCCAGCCAGGTGCGCAGCTCGGAGACCTGGTAGCCATCAGGGCCACGGCCGCCCTGATACATAATGGTGCCACTCTGGATGACATAGAGGCGCTCGAAGTAGGCACCATAGGCTGAGCTGCTGGAGTTGGCCATGGTGTCAAGGACGAGAGAGCACTCGGGCGCACCTTGCTGCAGTACCCGAGCTGCGCTGACCCTGTCCTCCAGGCTTCGGTGCTGCGGGATGCTGTAGGGGGAGTCTGTGGTGACCCAGCCGTCGGAGGGGTGTGCTTCCTCAATGTAGATGATGAGGAAGTCGACGTCGCGCTGGTACTTGGTGACCAAGCGCTGGAAGGCGCTCATGCGCGCCATGAACGGTGGTCAGGTGCAGCTGCCGAAATTGAGCACCAGCGGGCGGTTCCCTCGTGCGTAATCGAGGATGTGCTGGTTTTGGAAGCCGTCGGGCAAGACTACCTCGGAGTTGGGCGCCGGACCTCCCTCGTGTGCCTGCTTGAAGAAATCCAACTTCTGGCCGTGCCACACCGCCCTCAGCGACGCCAGGGTGCACAGGCGGTTGTCGTCGGACACGCAGATGGGCGGGTCGTCGGGGGGCATCTCCTCGCCATCACTGTTGAGCTCCACTTCAGTTTCGGGCTGACCCCGACGTCGGCGGCCCAGCAAATGCTTGCGGATGCACAGGAAGTCGAGGAGCCAGAGCATGAAGGCCGTGCCTAGGAAGCGCGGGAAGAGCACGAGGCACGAGGCGGTCTGGGCGCAGAGTCTCAGAGAGTGAAGCAGCAGGGAGCGGAGCATGGTGGCAGCGCCCCCCAAAGCCCCCTGGGACCCTCTACCTTCTCCCGCCACCGACGGCGGGGCGGCCTGGCGAGGCATCTGGGTTTCGGCTGTGCGGGGAGCTCAATTTATAGCCGAGGCTTCAATTGGCGGGAGACTCCACCTCCGGCCCGGGCCCGCCCCCTTGCAACTTGAGCCCGGAGGAATCACCCCGGGGCGCGGCCAATGCTTTAGAAATCGTGGGTCGAGGGCGTGCGCCGGCGGCCGGAGGGCGGAGCGGCCGGGCCGGAGGCCGGCGGGGGCGGGGCCGGGCCCAGAAGCACGCTCCCCGGGGCGGGAGACCCGGACCTCAGCGGTCGCCCCGGACAGGCCGCGGGAGCAGGGACCCAGGCGTCTGCGGTGGAGGTCCTCCAGCTAGCGCGAGCGCCGCGCCGCCCCCATCCCAGCGGCCTGGCCCCGGCCCGCGCCCCTTTTGCCGCGCACCTGAGCGGAGCTCCCCGGCGGCCGCCGCGCCGCGCCGGAGCTCCGGTTCGCTTCCCGCGCGCCGCCGCCAACGCCGCCCCCGCCGCTGCTGCTCGTGCGGGGCCGCTGCCCAGGTGCCGCCGGAGCCCGTGTCCGCGGCCGCCGCTTCGCCAGCCCCGGCTCCCGCCCCGCCGAGGACGCGGGCCGGTGAGGAGGCAACTTTGGGCCCCCACCGCCTTCCGCGTTCGCCC
The DNA here is from genome assembly GCF_048773025.1 of Camelus bactrianus. Classification (NCBI taxonomy): domain Eukaryota; kingdom Metazoa; phylum Chordata; class Mammalia; order Artiodactyla; family Camelidae; genus Camelus; species Camelus bactrianus. The sequence continues at coordinate 3,586,216 of NC_133544.1, forward strand.
GCGGGCGCTGCTCGCCTCCCGGAGCCCGCCCGCCCGCCCGCCCGCTCGCTTGCCTCCCGCGCGCGCTCACACTCGCGCCTCGCACACGGCCGCCCCCCGCACCGCCCCGCCACGCACACCGCGCTCCGCGCCCCCCGCCGCTGCCCGAGGCCGCCGCGCGCCGCTCCGGCCGCGCCCGCCGCGCCCGCCCCGTCCCATCTCGTCCCGGCTCGGCGCCGCAGTTCTCAGGTCAGCGGCCTCCGGGGCGCAGCGGGGAGGCGCGGGGGGCAGGGCCCGCGGGCCGGTGAGCGCTCAGCGCCGGGGCCGGGGAGGGCCGGGGAAAGCAGCGCCGTCCCTGCGCCCCAGCCGACCCGGGAGCGCTTCGGGCGCGGGGCGCCGCGGGCGCGGGGCGCGGGGCGGCGGCGGCCCCGGGCGGCTCTCCCACTAGGGGTAGCTGTTGCCTGAACGCCGGAGCGCTCCCCTCCCGCCGCTCGCCGCGCCCGGCGCAGCCCCGGCTGCCGGGCGCACCCGTCCCGTGCGTCCCCGGACGTTGCTCTCTGCCCCGGGAACGTCGAGACTGGAGCGACCGAGCCGAGCCACCTTCGCCGACCCGGAGCGCTGCGGCTCGACTCACCGCGGAGGCACCAGGACGCGTGAAGTGCGTACTCTTTACGGGGAATGTGTGCGGAGGCTGTTAGGGGTGCGGGGCAACTCCCCAACTCCGTGGGGCCCTGGTCGGCCCTGCTCCCGCGTCCGAGATCTTCGGATCACTCGTTGCGCGCTGTGCGGGGCAGGCGACTTGGGGCGGCGGGGCGGGGAGTACCTTGACCTGGGGTCCCCGAAGCCGGGAGCCAGTCCCGCCTAGTCTGGGCCTGCCTTGCCCCCCCCCGCCCCGGGCAAGGCCTGGACCCGGTCGCAGCGATTTGTACCCCTGGGGAGTCAAGCCGCCCGGGTCGCCCTCGCGGTCTCAGGGACTTGTCTGGAGCGGCAGTGGCTGAGTCCGGGTCCGGCGCCACCGCCGCCTGCGTCCCGAGCGCCACCCGCCCGGGGTACCAGCCGCCTAACTTCTTCCCGGGACAGAGACAGCGCTCGCGTCCCGGGAGAAGGTGGGAGCTCACTGGGCCAGATTCGGCGAGGGCGCCGCTCTCAGCGCGGCAGTGGCAGCGAGGGAACTGGTGCAGAGAACTCAACCGCAGGGCAGGGAGCCCCCACTCAGGACCCAGCGGGCCCCAGCGGACGCGGGGGGAAGATGCCCGCCTTGGGCAGAGGTCCTCTCTTGTTTTCGCGGCTCTGGCGGGACCGTCTGCTCCGCGAGCTCCCACTTTGGGACCGTGGCTCCAGCATTTCGAGACCCCCAGTGGAAGGCCAGGGGCGTGAAGGCAGGCCCTTTGCTCTTTCTCCCAGCCAGGCGATTGCTCTGCTGCCTGGAGCAGTGGTGTTGGGGGCTGCACAGCCCAGGAAATTGCAACCCAGAGGAAAGGCCGCCTCGTTCCCACTCTTCTCAGCGGCCCCACACTGCTCCTTGCCGCTGATGGGTAGGGGTCTTGGGCAGGGGTAGAGAATTCTCCCTGAGATGAACCTGTCTTGGGGGGGGGTGTCCCTTGCCTGCTCCCCACCTCCCCAGGTTACCTCTGAGTTAGCAAACCATTTCTGTGCCTTCTCTCTCTCTCTCTCTCTCTCTCTCTCTCTCTTTTGTCGGAGGAGGGTGAGTGAGGAGAGAAGCCTTCTACCTGACTGGTCTCTGAGAGGCCTTTTGGGGCCTGACATTGCCCCTTCCTTTGCAGGGGCCAGGGGAGCCCTAACTTTTGTTGGATAAACTCTCAAGCCCTGATTCCTTGATTTCTGGGTCAGGGGGAGGTGCCAGTCACAGACCTGTGCCCTGCGCCCACCCACACAGGAGCTGGGACAAGGCCATGGTGCAGTCCGCCCTCCCCCCACCCATATTTAGTTGCAGAAAATGAATGCGGCACCTTGGGCTGGGAGAGCCTGGGATGTGGTGGTGCTGCTGGTGGTGGTGGTGGTGGTGTGTGGAGCTGGAGTGTGTGGAAGTTGTCTGGGGCAGAGGTAAGGCTGGTTCTTCTGGCCCCTCTGTGGGCAGCCAGCCGGACCTCTGACCCACGCTCCCTCTGGCCCAGAGAGGCTCAGGAGAGCAGTGCCTGTGCTTAGGGCTGTCAGCTGCCCTGGTGGATCTGCTCCTGTTCCTCGGGCTGACAGACACTTGGGGATTCCAGAACGTCGGACAAGATGCTCAGGACCATCTGGCTCCCACAGGCCCCTGTACGGGTGAGGACAGACCCACGGCCCAGGTGGCAGTGTCCTGTGAGGCTCAGACCCCGGCGGGGTTCATCTCACTCCAGTGCTTGGTGCTTCCACCCTACTCCTCCCTCCCTCTCTCCTCCCTCTCCTGAACCTCTTTCCTCTCAAGCAACCCCTGTCCCCTCTCCCCAGGGCAGAACCCCAGTCTACCTTACACCTGACCCTTCCTACCATCTGCCCTTCTTGTCCTGACCTGTCCTTGCTCAAGGCCAATACCCACCTGGGGGACCTTGCCCAGAAGCCGGGCCCCAGTGGGCCTGATAGGCTGGGCCCTGGGGGACCAGTGCAGGAGCTGGGGCTGTGTCCATGCCACTGGGCTGGACTGGGCCAGCCTCCTTCCTGCCTGCCCTCCCGCAGCTCCAGCAGGGGGCGGGCAGGGGAAAGCAAGGGAAGGACAAGTTGAACTGCATCCTTTTGGTGTCCAGGAGCATCTTGGGAAGAGGCTGGGGGCAGGGGCAGGCAGCTTGGGCCCTGGTACCGCCTGGGGAGGGTTGGGATGGCCTCCCTGCTTCGCAGACCAGACTCCTGGGGCTGTCTCCCCATGAAAGGGAGGGCTGGGCTCTGACCCCTGTGTGGGGTGTGGTGGGTGGGGGTGTGGTGGGCACAGCCTCTGTCTCCCTGCAGGTGGAGCAACTCCCAGTGCCAGGGAGGTTGACGCTGAGACTTCACCTCGGGGTGGGTCGGGTCACCCAGCAGGAGGATCCCCAAGGGCAACACCTGGCACAGAACATTGGAGAGCTGCAAGTGTGCTGGCTGTGCCCTTGCCCAGCCTCACAGTGACCTGGTTGCCTTGGCTACTGACTCTTTGTCTCCCTGCCCCTCCTTTGGCCTGTTGATGCTCTGGGAAATCCCAGGCTCTGTCCTGCCTCTGAGCTTCCACTCATGCTGTTCCCTCTGCCCTTCCCCCTCCCCCGGTAACTCTCATTTCTTCTCCTGCTCTGCCTTCACCCTCACCTGCTCCCAGCCTGCCGCACCCCACAGGGGGAGCCAAGCCTTCCCTCTGTACCCTCTTGTGCCCTCTGCCTCTGCGGGACCGTGTTTCACCACTGGTTTCTATGTTGGCTACTGGTCAGGCCCTGGTTCTCCCAGGCTGGGCCAACTGGGCTCCTCTGTAGTGACTAACCCGCACCGAGCCTCCAGGAGGAGCCCAATAAACCTTTGTGAGATGAGCAAACGCGTGCAGTGTGGACTTACTGGAAACTCATTTTGGGTGAACTTCAATGTATTTCATTCTGCCCTTTTGCACACCAGCAGGGGTGTGTCTGCAGCCAGGCCAGGTGAAGTCTTACATCCTGGGGTGGGGGGGTCCCCTTCGGGTGGAGTGTCTGATGAAGGCATCTGGCCCCTGGCCCCTGAGCCGGTCTGTTTCCCTTCCTGGGATAAGCAGGCCCTCCCCCGGGCACCCGGGCCCCTTTCCGGATGTGCTCATGCGTCTCGCTTCCTTCAAGAATGATTTCTTCTTTTCCGGCCTCCTCTCTGACACCACCTCTCTTGACTCCAACTTGATTGGACTGAACAGGTCCACGCCCTGCAGGTGGGTGGTGGCTGTGGGCTCAGTGGCCTGGCCGTAGAGGTGTCCTTAACACAGCAGGTCTCCGTCTCTCTTCACATGCTGGGCCCTGGCAGGGCCCCTTCGCTGGAGTGGATGGTGGGGCTCTGGGGTGGCTGGGCAGCCTGGGAGCCAGGCCAGGAGAGCTTGTTGGGGTCCCAGGGCCTGGATGGAGCAGGAGTATTGGCAGTATTCCAAGGTCGGAGGAGGCCTGGGGCTCTGGGCCGAGGAGAGGAGAAGGCCCAGGAGGTGACGCCCCGGCTACCTGCTGTGTGACCTGGACACGTCCCGTCCCTCTCTTGGCCTCATCTGCATTGCAAGGGGATCAGGCGGCTGCTTTCCAGTGCCTTCCCCGTGCTCTTCCTCCATAACTCCAGAAGATTCTAGGAAGTCCTCTAGGCCCTGCTCCTGGATGCTACTGTTGGGCTGGTGAGACCCCCACTTGAGGCCAGAAGGCATCTCTGGCCTCGTGTCCTCATTACCTGCTCCCAGTCCATCGTTCGCCTGCCCCATTCCTGCCACAGCTCTGGGGCCTCACATTTTGGCCTGTCTCTACTTTTCCAGCCTGGCCTGTGCTCTGACTCGTTTCTGCCCTGAGCTCAGACCCAGCTGAACACCCCCTTGTGCTTGGCCACGCCCCTGTGGAGGGCAGGCTGACACCCTGCCAGAGGCCCTGCGTGGGAGGCTGCCCAGGGGTGCCTGGGGCCTGCCTGGGGCTTGAGGGGCATCGGGATGCTGGGCCGTGTGTGCAAAGGGCAGGCCCGGCTCTGAGCCCTGCAGCTGGCTGGAGACCACCTGTGGGTCACTCTATCCTGTCCATCTCTTACTGTCTCTGGAAAAAGGTGGGGCACAACCAGCCAGCAGACAGGCACCGCCCATCACTTTGGTTCTGTGGGCCCCAGCCTCCTGACTGAGAGGTGAGCTGATATCATGATCGCTGTGTTCACCACGTTATCTGTGGCGGCAACGCGAGGTGTACTCGTGTGTGCGTGTGTGTCTATTTATATCTGGCCTTGTTCCGAAGTGCATTTCAAGCCTCTTGTAGGAAGCCGTGGAATATCAGGGGTGCCACATGTGAGAAGAAAAAATAAAAACAAGAAGAAGGACCCACTTCCCACTGGGGCCCCAGTGCAGCCCCAGAGTCCTCTACATGGATCGTGGACTGGTCGCAGATTTCGCCTTGAATATCCTGATGGTTAAACCTCATTGGCTATGATTCCCCAACAACCAGAAGATAAAAATGACTGTCCAGCTGCATAAAATGTGGGACTGTGCACATGGCCTTGCTCCATGGAATCCCAGCAATGCTGTTTCTCAGGCAAGCTAGCCTCCGTCTCTGAATCTGGGGGTCATCGCATGCAGACACCCCAGGGCCGTGTGCAAATTAAGTGAAACGAGGCTGGTGGCTGCCCGATCGGAGGAGCTCCGGGCAGAGAGAGACCCTTGCCTGGGGTGGCCAAGGGCTCAGACAGCCAGTAGAGTGTTGAGGGCAGCAGTGTGCTTGCTGATGATGTCTCAGCCCAGCCCTGGCTGTCTTGTGGTGAGAGTGCCCTCCTGACCTGGTTGTCCTTTTGGGATCTGTTCCCCTGCTCCCCTAATCCCTGGTGCATGCTAGGCTCCCAGAGGGGTCTGGGCACACAGTGAGTCAGGCACATTGTCTGCCCTCCAGGAGCCCCCCAGCCTGGCCAGGACCCTGGGAGGGTAGGCGTGCTCACAGAGAAGGCTCCTAGCAGATGAAGGCAGGGTCCGTGTGGCTCTGCTCGTCACAGCAGCCTCTGTGTGTGTCGAGCTGTGTGATCTTGGGCAAGTTACCTGAATTCTCTGTGCCTCCATCTCATCATCGGTGAAATAGGCAGAACGTTCAACCCCACCTAATGAAATAGGAATTTTATTACCCCCATTTTACAGATGAGAAAACTGAGGCTTGGAGAGTTGATTTGCCTAAGGACACATAGCTAATGTCTGACTCTAAAACTTTCACTCACTGGTTAACGGGAGATACTCAGTCGGTACTCTGGGGGAAAGGGGGCTTACCTGAGGAGGGAGGGGAAGGGGGCATGGGAAGGCCAGGAGGCGGGGATGTGGAGGCCTGGCCTCTCAACAGCATGGGAGTCCTGGAGAAGAGAAGGCCGGTTGTGTTCTTTGGGGGCACATTGCGTTGGTGGTGCCTATGGGTCTCAAGAGAAGATGTCCAGGACTGGGGGCAGAGGCGCGAGCCTCAGCACGATGGGTTTGTAAGAAAGCCTTGTTTGTTTTGGGGATTTCATGCTGTCAGGGGGAGGAAAGATGGTTGCGGACAATTGGGAGGGAAGACGGCAGGAGGGATAAACTCCCAGAGCACCTTCACCTTGGTGGAGAAACCAGCCAAGGTGGCATGGAGCAGGCTGAGAGCTGGGCGGCCGGCCCCAGGCCTGGGGCAGCCCCTGCAGCCGGCCGGCTCAGAGGCCCTGCAGCTGCAGACCAGAGCCCACCACTCTCTCGCCGTTGCTTCAGGGCGGACACTCTCTGAGGATGGCGTTTCGAGGGCCCTCAGGTGGTGGCAGGTGAGGAAGCCCACTGGCTGAGGCCACCCGTTAAGGACCAGGCCTTTCCATCTGAGGGCCTTTCCATCTTCGGAATCTCACAGATTTGATTCGAATCCTGACTCTGCCTGCTGTCGGCTGCGTGGCCTTGGGTGCATTCCTGAACCCCTCTGAACTGTGGTTGTGCCCTCTGCTCGTGGGTTTAGGGAGAGCCCGGGAGAGAGGGGATGTGGCGTGCCTGGGCCGTAGGGGCTGGAGAAACAGCAGCTGTCTATATGGGACTGTTTCTCCTTTGCCAGTGTCTGGGGGTCTGATGGGAGGGACTGGCAGCAATCCATCTCTGAAAGGGCAAAGTCTGCCTGCACTGGTGTCGTCGTAGGGTTCCATGGGCTGTGAATAGGGACGATGGTGGCGGAGCCCATGTGGCCAGAGTGGACCAGGTCTTCCCTGGCTCCTGCAGATCCTGTCACCAAGAAGGCCCTCCATGCCTCCTCATCCTCCACCTGCAGATGCTGGCCTCATCCTTCAGAGCTCGGCACAACTGCCCGTTCTCCTTACATCTTGAAATACCCAAATCTGAGAGCTCTGATTACCTGTCTCCCTTACTGACTACAAGCTTCTGGAAGGCAGGCTGGGACTGACTTGCCTGCTGCCAGGCCAGCACATAGTAGGGCGGGTCCCAGGGGAGAGTCTGGATTTGAACTCACTCCCAGGGTGACCTCAAGTAAGCTCTTGGGGTCTCTGAGCTTCAGTTGCTCGATGGGGTGCACTGGCCTGTCTCAGAGCGGCAGTGTCCCTGCCAGCACCCTACTGCCGCCACAACCCTGGGCAGCAAATCACCACACAGCAATGAGGCTGTTTCTCACATGCTGTGGGGCTCAGCTGCTCGAGGTACTCTGCTGATCTTGGCGGGCTTCCTGGTGGTGGCAGCTGACCTAGGGTGGCCTGGGCTGGGGTGGCAGCAACTCTGCGCTGCTCCGTGTGTCCCTCATCCCCGGCCTGATCTCCCAGGAATGGCAGAGGCACAGAAAGGCAGCAGCCATGACACACAAGCTCCTTTGAAGCCACTGTTCCTTCTGTGTCTGCTCACATCCTGATGGCTTGAGGAGGTCGCAGGTGAGCACCTCATGGAGTGAGGGCCCACAAATCTACTGGGAAAGCATGGGGCACCCAGAGGCGTGAGGGACCGTCTGCCACAGGGGTGGATCCAGGACTGGAGCTGAGGGCTTCTGGCAGTGGTCGCACCCTCACCTCTGCCCTCTTGGCCCCGGGCCTGGAGTCACATAGGAGCTGGCACTCAAGCTGCACCACAGCCAGCCAGTCTGACTCTGAAGCCTGCTCTCGAGGGAAGATGCGTTTCTGTAGGATCTCAGGTCCCTCCCTTGTCCCTCCCCTGCCACAGTCACACTTGACGCTAGTGGCCAGAAGGCAGCTTAAGGGACAGGGAGGGAGACACTTCACCCTTCTCGGAGGACCCGTGTCCTGTGGTCCAAATGGCACTGTGGGCTTACTGATGCACTTGGCAGGCCCTTCGGGGAGTAGTTCTGCTTCCTGCTTGGACACTGACCTGCCTGTGGCCTGGGGCACAACCCCCGCTCCCATGGCCTCCTGTTCTCACCTGTGCCACGGGGGGCCTCGCAGGGATTAGCAAAGGAGCTTTCAGTCTAGGGCTGGGGGCTGCGGAGGGTCTCAGAGAGATACAGATAGTGAGGGTGAGAGAGAGCCATTGCGAGAGAGACAGAGACAGTGGAGTCAGGGGTTAGGCCCAGTGTCTGCCTCTGATATTTGCCACTTTCCAGAAGCTTCTGCAGGCCCTTGAGTGGGGGTGCTGGGTGCAGGGTATGTGTTCCCCTTCCATGACTCTGATGATCACATTACTTGCCTGTCAGGTCTAAGGGCTGGGTGGGGGTATGGGTGGGGGTCCCTCCGATCCAGGGGCCTCCCTTGCCTCCCTTCCCTGCCTGGGGGGGGGGTGGTTCCTGGCAGGGGAGGTGGGTTTATCTGGGACAGGAGCCTGGATGCAGGAAATCCAGTTACCCTGGGTGACTATGGAAAATCTAAGTTATTTCTCAGGAGCAGAGTAACGCTGGGTTGGCTCCTCCTCCTGTAGACAGAGGGGCAGGGATGCCTTGGAACTTTAATCAAGCCCCTACTGTGTGCCAAGTACTAAGTGCAGTGTGCTTCTACTTGTTAGTCCTGCAGTTGGAGCCTCTGTGCTCAGCTGTGGTGTGGAGGCTGGAAGAGGGAGCCCACTCAGGGTCCCGCTGAGAGGCGTGCAGTGTGGTCTATCTGTTCATTCATGCATTCGTTCCTTCAGCACCCGCTGCACTCAGCTGTTCTGAAGACCCACACCGACCCTGTCCTGGAGGGGTTTGGTCCGGGGGCGGCGAGTGCTGGAATTCCAGGTCAGTTTGGATGTTGGTCCGGGTGACACCACAGAGGTGATGGCGTGGTCATGCCCTCAGACCTTACACAGGTCCTCACAATCCCTGCCTGTGGCCAGCAGGACAAGATGTTGCTGCAGATGGCAGAGGAGGAGACCCCAGCCTGCAGAGACCTGGCTTCCTACAGGCCTTTCTGTGACCGACAGCGACCCAGCTTTGCTGGAGTTTCAGAACAACCAGTGTGGGGATGTGAGGGGTACAGTGGGTTTGACTGTGGGGTGGAGGGGCGGGCAGAGAACCTATACAGCTGCCCTGTGGGAGGCCCCCAGGGGGCCAGCCCCTGCGCATCCTTACCCTGATACCCCTTGGTGTCCCTGGCCCAGCCTGCTTCCTGTCCTGAAGGCTTAGAACTGAGGCTGGGAACTCCTGGGGGTGCACTGAGGTCTGGGGGGCGGGCTGTGGGCAGCCTGGCCTTGCTCGGGCCCTTCCAGGTCTCAGCCTGGGCCGCCCGTGGGCCCACGATTTGGGATCTGGGCTCTAAGAACTCTAGGAACTGCTCCCCAAGACTCCAGGCTTGCCGCTGGTCCCTGGCGGCGGGGGAGGGAGGCTCGTGGTTAGTAGCTGGAGGCTACACCAGACAGGAAGACCCCTGAGACAAGCCTGGAAGCCCTGGAGGGCTGGATTGCGTATGGAGTGGGCGTAGACCACGATGGGGAGGGAGAGGCCAGGCCCTCGTTCTGGAGCAGATTTTGAAAGCAGGGCTGGGAAGTGCTTGGGCAGGTGCACAGCAGGTGAGCTGGGACAGAGGGCCCGAGAAAGGGAGGAGCTGCACGGCGGCGGGGGGGGGGGGGGGGGGGGGCGGAGCCAGGCCCCACCCTCCTTCCCTCCTGCCCCTCCCTCCCCTCCCTTCCCCTGTCCCCTCCGCCTCCCTTTCTCTCTCCCCCTCCTCCTTTTCTCCCCTCAGTAGTATCCCTTCTATATCTGCCCCTCCCTCCCTCCTTCAGCCACCTCTGAGCCCAGGACCCTGGTCCCTGGGCTGGCTCCGTGGGTGAGGAGATGCTCACAGTGGTGCCCCAGCCCTTTACAGCAAGAACTTCTGTGACCACCTCAGGACCAGCTGTCAATAAGAGGAGGACAGTCTCACAGTAAGTGCAGAATCCACTACAGGCCCTCAGCCAGGCAGATGGGCACAGTAACCGCCCTGCAGCCGGGCCCCGGAGGTCACGCTGGAGGTTACGGGCATGCCCTGGGCAGCCCAGCCACCCGTTGTCCCAGGATGGACATGCTCGCCTCCCCAGACCCCCCCTCCCTTGGGGGCAGCCCGGCCTGGCTGCTGATGGCCTGAGAGCGATGCTCTGAGCACCTCTGTCCTCAGGAAGGACTCTTTGGAGAGGAAAAAAGAACACATTTCAACACCTCCAGATTCTGAAAATGGATTTCTCCCAGGGAAACAGAGACTCAGAGCATGCTCCCTTCCCCGAGAAAGAGCCAGGAAAACAGCGGGGGAGCAGGGGAGGGGGAAGAGGAGAGGCCGCAACAGGATGAGTATCCTGGGAACAGGATGTGGAGCCAGAGAGACCTGGATGCAAATCCTGCCGGCCAGTGACTGGCTGTGTGACCCTGGCGTATGACTTGCCATCTCTGGCCTCAGTTTTTCTTTCTGTTCAGTGGCGTAAGTCCCTGCCTCATAGGGGATGCTTTGAGGATGTGATGTGAATAAAGCAGTTCTTCATCTTCATCCTTTTCTCAGGCTGAGAAGCCTTCCTGAGTCCAGGCCAGTGTCAGAGCATTTCTGGAGGTCATCCTGTTGGACCCAGGAATGTTCAGGAGGGTTGACGAGTCTGGGACTGACTGCTGTGTGGCCTCAGCCAAGTAACCAGCCCTCTCTGGGCTCCAGTTTCCTCTTCGTAAATGGGAGCAGGATCTCCACTGACTGGTCGCTGGGAGGGTCAGCCAGGATGTGGCTGTGTCGCCAGGCACAGAGCCAGCTCCCAGGATGCTCTGAGTGGTGGGGGTAGGGGCGTCTCTGGGGGGAGGCAGGGCCTGTCTGCCCTGGGCATGGCTGGCCTTTGGCTCAGTCATCCTTCCCTTGCTTCCAGGGCAGGCCCTCCCCCTTCCCCTGCTTTGGCTGGCACAGATTTGGGGCTGCCTTCTCCAGGCAGTCTTCCCAATGCCTGGGGGAGACTGAAGGGTTCCCTGGCTCTGGCTAGTCGACACAAAGCCACCTGTCTCTGGGTACTTCATAGCTGCCTCCCATGGGGCTTCTACACTTCCAGTCTCACCACCTCTTCTCCAGCTTCTGGAGGCGTGTTTGAATGTCTGCTCTCTGCTCAGGATGCTGCCTCACGGGCAACTGCCCACAGCTTCGGAGTAACATCCAAACCTCCTGGCCGGGCCTTTGAGGCCTCCAGGCGGGGCCTTTGCTTCCCTCTTCTGGCCCTTCCCCTGCCCCTGCCTGACACTGACCCAGCTCTCTGGTCACAGAAGCATAGAAGCCATGTCTCTACCGAATGCCAGGCCTTGGGAGCAGTGATGGAGACCACCAGCCTTTCCATGAGGCGCCAACCAAGGCTCTGGGAGGCAGGGCACCTCACTGTCTGACTCACTGACTACACTTGGACCGCTGTCTTCTGGCCCCGGGTCACGTGCCTCACACCGACCACAGATGCTCTGCATGTGCTCCACCCACTAGTGCTACCACCTCTGCTTCTGGAGCTCCTTCCAGCTCGTCTTCCTGAATCCGAGTTGTCCTCCAAGACTTGGCCCTGACGTTGCCTCCTTACACTCCTCCTCCGATCACCTCTCTGCCTCCCTGCAGTCAATGTTGCCTTTGACTCACGACCTTGGTTCAGCATGGTCCTGGGAGGGAGGGGAGATGGTGTTCTAGTGGCCAAGATTCCTAGTTGTCCCCCAATAGCCACTCTCCTCTCTTACTAAAGTAAAAGAAACTCCAAATTTGAGCTGGGTCCATGGCTGCTCTTTCAAATTCTCAGCCCTCCGTGTAACTCCATGGACTTAGACCAATGACAGGTAAGAAATGACCTGTGAAACCTTTGAGTCCTGCCCCTAGAGGGAAGAGAGGTGGCTTCCCTTTCTTTCTGTTTCCACTGCTAGATGACAGACGTGATGGCAGGAGCTGGAGCAGCCATATTGATTGCAGAATGGAAGCTGGGTGTGGAGGATGACAGAGCAACAGGGCAGAAAGAATTTGGGTCAACACAGCATCAGCCTAGACTGCGGAAGCTCAGACTGCTGCGCGAGAGGGACAAAAGGAAAACAACCTTCTATCTGGTTTAATCCAGTGTTACTTTGACATTTGTTACAGCAGCCAAAATGTATCATAATTACAGATCCAGGGAGAAAAGTACATCAACTGTTTGCAGAATGACTAAGTGATTACCAACCAGAGGTCAGCGAGCCACTGCTTGGAGGCTGCTTTTCAGAGGATGTGGGGTCATGGAGGGGTGTGTGCATGGGTCTGAGTCCTGGCTCTGCCACATCATAACTGTGGCTCCGTGGGCAAGCTGCGTCATAGCTCAGTGGCTCAGATGCCTCTTCTGTGACATGTGGCTGAGAGGAGGCGACGCCCATAAAGGGTCTGGTTTCAAAGGGGCTTTTTAAAAAATTCTTTATATTTGTTTTTTAAAAAATGTATTTTTGGCGGGGAGGTAATTCGGTTTATTTGTTTATTTATTTATTTAATGGAGGCACTGGGGACTGAACCCCAGACCTCACGCATGCTAGGCAGCAGCTCTGCCACTGAGTTGCACTTTCCCCACAAAGGTGCTTATTGGTGTTGGGTTTCAGTGATGGCTGCAGGGTCCCCCGACCCTCTTCTGGCCTGCCCCTCCACTGTCACCTCCCCATTCCTAGTCAAAGGGACCGCCCTCCTCTCCCCCGCACCCCTGCCTTTCCCGGAGAGAGCTGGTGGATTTAATGAGCCCACATGAAAACATCCAGCTTGTAACAATGAATATTTTCCACCAGGACTTTTCTTGTGCTAAATTAATGATCTTGGAAGCTCTGGACATGGCTGCAGAGGAGAAAGGGGAGTTTCCTTTCCAGAAGCTGTTTCAGTATCGCAGGGCTCTAGGTGCCCTGGGCTGCCCTTGTGCGCCCCCAGCCCCTGCTGTCCCGCAGGAAGCAGCCCTGACTTGACCCCTTCGGAGGAGCCTCCTTGGAGCTCTCTGCCCACCCCTCACTGGTTGCGTGGAGCCTGGCAGGCCACACCTTGCCCCTGGGCAGCCTCCAGTCCAGAGCGCAGGCCCCTGCAGCTAACTGACGAAGTCAGGATGAGGCTTCCCTCAGCCATGGTTCCATCTTTGGGGCCCTGGACTCCAAGACCCATGAGCCCAGAAGGGGCCAGATAGGCACTGAGCCAGGAGTTTCAAGTTCCCTACAGGTCGCCCTGGTGGCAGTACTGACGCTGGGGGCCTGGGAGAGTGGGTCTGGGGTCCCACCCCCAGGTCAGTTGGCAGCCTTGCTCTCTTTCATATTTCAGCTGCAATATGATACAGAGGGATTCACAGCTATAAAAACATCGTTTGAGAGTAGATAGTGCGGTTCCCAGCCACCCCATTTAAAACATTTTTAATTGTGGTCAATTATATATAACATAAAATTTACCATCTTAACCATTTTCTCGCATAGCATTAAGTGCATTCACATGCTGTGCACCCACCACCACCGTCCATCTCCAGCACTTGGCATCTTGTGGAACTGAAACCGCATTCAACACTCACTCCCCACCCCCCTCCCGCAGCCCCTGGCAACCACTCCTGCTTTCTGTCTCTGTGAACCTCACAGGAGGGGAATCGTAAACATTTGTCCTTTTGTGACTGCTTATTTCACTCAGCACAGTGTCCTTAGGATATATCCCTGTCATAGCCAGGGATGTCCTTCCTCCTTCGGGCTGAATCAGGCTCCCCTCTCGCATATCCACACATTGTTTATCCATCACCCATCAATGGACATTGGGTTACTTCCACCGTTTGGCTATTGTGAGTAATGCTGCTGTGAACGCGGAGGTACAATGATCTCTTCGATATTTCAGTTCTTTTGGGTGAATTGCTATATCATAGGGTAACTCTATGATTAATTTTTTTGAGGAACTTTCATGCTGTTCTCCACCTCGGCCGCTCCATTTGATGGTGCACGGGGACTCCTGTTTCTCTGCATCCTCGCCGCACTTGTTCTTTTCTATTTTGTTTCCGAGTAGCCATCCTGATGGGTGTCAGAGCCCATACTTACAGGCGGCGACCTGAGATGCTAGGAGGGGCTGGTCCCAGGGCTGTTTGTGGGCCTGGGTAGGGGCCCTCGGGGAGTCCGGGCCTTCGGGCTCCTCTGCCCGCCCCTCCCAGTGCTGCGTCCTCCTTGGGGCGGTTGGTCCATGCTCTTCCCGGCAGCCCTCAGCCCCTGGGCTCCCGCAGCTGCAGGCCGTGGCTTCCTGCTGCTGCCTTGCCTCAGTCCTTTGAGCCCCCGGGCCCTCATACCTGCACTGTGGTGTGGTTTAGAGCATGAAGCTCTGTCCCGCAAACCGTGAGCTTCCGGGCCCAGGGCCTGGCCTCATGCAATGCAGAGAAGCTATTGAAACTATTGAAAGTCTAGGGTCGTTGGAGTAGGGTGTGGGGTGGGGAGGGGCAGCACACCAGGAGCCCCCGAGCCCCCCCACCCGCCCCCGCCGTTCAGGGCTCTGGCTTGAGTCCATCTGTGATGTAAGCCAGGTGGCGTCTGGCAGCCCAGGCATGACGGTTTTCTTTCTTTCTTTCTTTTTTTTTTTTGATGGAGGTACTGGGGATTGAACCTAGGACCTTGCGCGTGCTAAGCTCGTGCTCTACTGCTGAGCTACCCCCACCCTGACGATTTCCTTGGGCTCAGTGGGGTCCCCTGAGGAGAGCTGGGGCCCAGGCTCACCAGCTGAGGGGGGCTGCTCTGCTCCTTCCCAGCTGGGGAGTTTGCTCTGAGCTGAGCCAGCCTGTGGCCCCAGAGGCTCTGGCAGCTGAGGCAAGGCAAACGGTGAGACCCCGGGGGGGACCCCGGGCAGGAGCTGGTGGCTCCTTCCGCTGGGGAGGCAGGGGAGGCACCTTTGCCCCGGCCCCTCCTTGGGGCCCCGCCCCTCCCTGTCTCCTCCCCTGTTCCCCTTGCCGCTCGGCCTCCCAGTCCTGCCCCCTAGCAGCCCATGCTCCCCCTCCACTAACAGGGGAGAGCCCAGGGCCACCCTGGCCTCCTACTGAGTGGGGCTGCCCCTCTGCCCCCTGGGTGTCTGGTGTGGAAGTCCCAGGTCCCTAGAGCCCCTCTGCTGTTTATTCAGCAACATCCACTGAGACTTCTTTTCCTCCAGATGGGGGCTGGGTGCCAGAATACACAGATATCACAGCCTTTGTCCTTGGAGCTGGGGTCCCCTGCCTCTGCAGACACAGGCAGTCTCCCGGAATGAATAACTGCTTCAACAGGCCATCACAGGAAGGGGGCTGGCCAGGCTGGGGTGCCCTGGGTCCTCTGCTCCAGCCTTGCTCAGCCACACTGCTCTGCTCTGCTCTGAGATTTTCCACTCACTGCATGTCAGGACAGCATTTTTGGCAGGTGCAAAGCCCCGAGATAGGAACCTATCTTGTTCCTGCCCCAGGACCTTTGCACCTGCTGTTCTCACTGCCTTGACCATCTTTCTTTAGCTGCATTGCATGGCTGCTTGTATGAGTGAGGATACAGGGTTGACTGCTGTGACAAGCTCTAAAATAACAGTGGCTTAGACACAGAAGAAGCTTATTCCTTGGTTAAGAAATATGGTTCTGCAGAATCTTACAACATGATATGTGTCATATCCTTGTATCATTAGTTCTACCACTTACTTAATGTTTTTATTTAAATCAGCTTGCTCTTTAAGCTTAAATGCCAGTGACCTAAACAATAGAATCTGAAACTCTGGGTTTGGTATGTTAGTTATACATCTTTTTCTTAATACATACGGACACTAATAAATAACTGTGGAAATAGAAAAAAAATTTTCTGGATATCTTTTAAGATCACTTGTTGCTTTCCTTTGAGAAATTCTGAACTACCTGTTTGGGGAAACTGAGGCTCTGTGAGGGGATGCCATATTCCTAAGCATCTGAGAGTCAGTGGTCCAGCTGACCAGTGACCCAGCCCATCTGACTGCCTGCCAGGTGGCTGCATCGTCGCCTCCTGGGTGAGCATTTCAGGAAGAGACACAGTGATTTGTTGGGAAGTGACATCCAGCTCTGTGGCAGCTGGTGTTGGCGGCTGGCCTGGTCAGGGCCCCCTGGCACTTGGGCTTTACCTTCTACATCCACCCTCAGTCCTTGGGGGCCCTGGACCCCTACAAAGCCTGGAGGAGGGGCTCAGGGATGGAGGAGTCGCTGAGCAGAGAGACCCCATCTCACCTGCCCAGACCGTCCTGGTCACCACCCCAGACCCAGTCTCACAGATGGGTGGTGACCAGGGGGATGCCTGGGGATGCCTGGCAGGCCTCTTCCTTTTCCTCTGAGTAAGGGTCGGCTGGACATGCTGTGGGGCCCTCAGGCTGCACTCTTGCTGGGCTGAGAAGAATCATATCAGCTGTGGGCTGCAGGGCTGGGGATATTGGGGCATCAGCCCTGGATCTGAATGTCTAGATGCTCAGCAGAAAGAAAAGCATTTTGGAGGGAGACACAGCCTGCTTCACTAGGCACCCACAGGCGGGAAGGCGAGATCCAGCTGTGGGATCTGGAGGACTTCCTGGAGGAGTAGGGGCGTGCCGCACATCCCTCCATTCTGTGCCCCTCGCTGTGCTGGGTGCTTGAGCTGCATTGCGTTCTTTATTCTTCTTGGTGCCTGAGGGGAGGCGGGCATTGCTGTCTCCGGTTTGTGGAGGGGGACCTGCTCTGTGAGCCCATGGTCACAGCTGTAGCAGCCTGCAGGTCACGTGCCAACACTTGACTGGCTCAGCCGATGCTACCTGTATTCGTCACCTATTGCTGTGTAACAAAGCACCCCAAAACTTAGCGGCTAAGACGGCAGCATTTATGCTCTCACTCTGGGCGTCCCTTAGCTGGGTCCCCTGTGCGGGGTCTCTCCCAGGCTGCAGTGGGCGGCATGGACCTTGAGGCCCAGCCGGGGGAGGGTCAGCCTCCCAGCTCCCTCAGTGGTGGCTGGCAGGATCCCTTGCTAACTCATGGCTGGAGGCTGCCCCTGGTTCCCGGCCACGTGGGCTCCTCCAACATGACAGCACTTGAGCTGCAGAGTCCTGGAGACGGAAGTCCAGTCTTTCATAATCTGATTGTGGGAATGACATTTCATCACTTTTGAGAAGTGAGTCACAGGGTCCAGGCTTCTGGGGAGAGGGTTACACAAGGGGTGACCCCTGGATTGGGGCCAACCTTGGAAGCTGCCCCCTGCCTCATGGGGCAGTGGAAATGGTTGTCTTGGCTTCTGCCCTTTGAGGCTGTGCTGTGGCTGGGCCGTGACTTGGAGGGGTGACAAGAGAGAGTAGAAATAGGTTCTGGGCAGCAGCTGCTGAGGGGTTTCCGGGCTTCACAGCCCTATAGTGGCCATTCCCTGGGAGATGCCCCACTCCCCGGGCACCATCTGCCTCCTCCCTCGCCCCACCCTGACTCCTTCGATCTTCTCTGCTGGCTCTGAGGTTGCGTGGGGATGGGCTTGGTTCAGGGAAAAGGAGGCCCCTGAGGTCCCTTCTCCAGCCCTCCCTGCCCAATACCTCTTTTCAGGACAATGGGGATGTATTACGAGGAATTGTTCTTCAAATATTTTGCAACTTTCCTGGAAATGTGAATGATCCCAGAGGGGCCCAAGGCTGCTGGTCTGACCCCCACCCATTGCTCGGTGACCTGGGTTGGGGAGCCAGCAAGTCCCACAGCAACCTTTCTAGGAACTGGTGGTGGGTGTCTGGGCCACGCCCCTGAGATGCATGGGAGGGCAGCCAAGATAGGGAGCCCCTGGTGGGAGGAGGGGGAGGGGAACAACGGGGGAGGGAAAAAGGTGAGCAGGAGCAGGGACCCCCGCCTGGCTCCCTGTTCCCAGGATGAACCCCCTACAGGGTTTCCAGGCCAGCTGGCCTTCCCTGGGGATTCCTGCAGCTCCGGGTCCCCCTTCCTGCCCAGGCCGCTCTGTGTTCCTGATCACTAAGGGGCCGCCATGCCCCACAATGATGGGGCCCCGCCAGGAAGACTGGCAGCCTGAGAGGCAGGTCTGGCACAGGGACTGGGTGACCGTGGGTGAGGCTGGCCTCCCTGAGCCTCTGCCTCGAGTTTCTAAAAGAGGAATAGCTAACTACTACACATCAAATAGATAAACAACAAGGCCCTGCTGCAGAGCACAGGGAGCTATGTTCAGCACCTTGCAATAGCCCATAATGCAAAAGGATATGAGAAGGAATCTACGTATGTACAATTGACTCACCATGCCGTACACCAGACATTAATGCAACGCTGGAAATGGACTGTGCTTCAATAAAAGGAAAAAGAGGAATGGGACACTTGGCCTGCGCTGCCCAAGCGGCCGCGGCTCCCCTGCTGCCTAAGGGCGGTGACCTTCACAGCCTGGGGCTTCAGTTTCCTCTTCTGGAGCATGGATTGTTGCCGGGGTCAGATTTTGTACAGGGTCCCACTTAAAGATAGCACCCAGAACGTGAATATTCTGGCTGTGAAAGAAGAGGCAGGCCTGGAGCCCCTCCCCCAACCACATGTCTTCTGGGAGGGGCGGGGCTGGGAGGCTTGCATGCGGGGCCTGAGTGTCGCGGGTGTGAAAGGGGCTGTCCACTCTGCCCTGCCCCTCCAAGGCCAAGGGTCCGCTGTCCTTGGGGGTGGGCTGGAGAGGGGCCCTGCTTCAGCCTCTACACCTCCGGCCTCCCCCTCTTCTGTCTATACGCTCTGCTGCCTTCTGTTGTCTGGAGCAGCACTGCCTGCTCAGTTCTCGGCCCCCTGCCTCCCTCCTCCCCACCCTGCTGCAGCCCGGGATCTGAGGGCACATCTCTGCCTGGAGATCGCTCGGCAGCCGTTCCCTCCACTTTGCACCTTCTCTCCCTTTGGGCTACAAGATGCTGCCCTCTGCACATCACCCCCTCCTCCTCACCCACCAGAGTCCTGTCTGAACCCCCTTTCTCCTGGCAGCCCCCTCTATCACATGCAGGCTCCTGGCGCAGCCACCACTTAGCACAGCCCTCTCCCTCCATGTGTGTCCCACCTCTGCAGTGTCATCTGAACTTCTCCATCGGGAGGTTCCCCAGACAGGCCACATCCACATGGCCAAACACATTTCAGCATCTCCCACCACCTTCCCTCTGCCAAAATCTGCACCACTCCTGTCCCTTTCCCACCCCAGCTCCTCCCGAGGGGCCTCTGATCCCACTGCCACGTTCTCCCCCAAGGCCTCCTGCCTTCTCTCCAAAAGAGAGGCACAGCCTACTTCCTAACCAGCAGATCCTGCTAACTGTCCCCATAGCCACTCCTCCAGCACAGGGCTGCCCCAGAAGACTGAATTTCTCAGCTTCCTTTGCAGCTAGGTGTGGCCTGTGCCTGCACCTGCCTGTGGGATCTGTGCCGACTTCAGAGTCGTGCCAGGCAAGGAAGGGCACAAGCATGCTGGGGGCTGTGGCCTGGCCCCGGGAGGTCAGAGAAGACAGAGAGAAGGCCAACCCTCAAGGACCTCATGGAGGGAGCTCCTATTTCAGTTCAGATTTCTAAGGAGATTTTATTTGTTGAAGCCACTGTCCCACTATCGTTTGGTGTCTGTCGCACACAGTCCTACCACGACATCCCTGCGCGCAGAGACCCTGTCCCACCCCGGCAGCTCTCCCTTACTGTACCAGGATGAACCTGGCTCTTTCCCTTCTGGACCCCACACCCTCAGGGTCTCCCAGCACCCCCAGTGGGGTTCCAACCCTTCACTCGTGTCTTAGGGGTTGTGCCCTACTCCCCTGCTGGCCTCCTCTCTGGGCCCTCAGCCCCTGCACTTTGTCCACGCACCTCTGTGGATGGAGTGCCTGCTGTGCGCTGGGCCCTGTGCTGGGCACTAGGGAACAGCAGTGAGTAAGACAGTTCTTGGCGCCTGGTCAGTGGCTGTTTATTTCTGGATGCGTCTGCCCGTGGGCTAGGGGTGGAGCAGGGCTGGTCCACCTCTGTGAATGAATGATCAGTGTCTGCACTAGAAGGGAGCCGAGAGGTCTTCAGATCCAGTTCCTAGCTGGGGTTTGAGTGCTCCTGGTGAACAGGTGGGCTTGGCACACCTCCAGGGACAGGGCAGCTCTCCTCCACCCCTTGGGCTGCAGGGAGCCTCCAAGCCCTTTCCCTGCGGGTCCTGGCTCCCCTGCAGACCCCAGCTCCGCTGGCGTTATGCACGGGGGGAGAAAGGGCTGGCTTTTCTGGGTGGGGAGTGGGTTCCTGCTGTTTTGGAAGGTGGCTGGACCAGAACTGTCACACAGCAGGCCTGACCCCAGGCCATGTGGCCAAGAGCCCCTGGGCTCTGGAGGTGGGGCCAGGCTGGCCACAGACTAGAAGAGGCCAAATTCTTTTTTTTTAACCAAACTCTTCTATTGCTGGCCTGGCCAACACGGATCCCTGCCCCTTCCCTAGGGCGGCTCAGGCCCTGGGCTGGAGTCAGAGGCTGCCTCTTGAGCTGGGGACAGTCCCCTCTGATGGAGGGCCTGGGACTGACGGATGGCTGAGGGGTTGCTGTGTGCCAGACCTGGGGGCAGAGATAAAAAGATACAGTTCCCTCTCTGAGGACTTCTCAGTTCAGCAGGGTGACAAACACTTTTTGTAATCAGATGAACTGTGTGACAAGAACATCACAGAGGCTTGAAGCAGAACATACAGGTTCTGGGATTCGAGGAAAAAGATTGCCCAGGGAGTCTGGAAGGGCTTCAGGGAGGCGGGGCATGAGGGATGGGTGGGAGCTCTCCATGTGGTGAAGTGGAGGGTTTTGTGCGAAGGGATGGAGATGTTAGGGACAAACAGGCTGTCCGGTGCTGTCGGAGCAGGGATGGAGCCCAGCGCTGGGGGCCCCGCCCAGGCAAGTGGGGACTGAGCACCGTTTCAGGGCAGGGGGCAGCCAGGGAGGTCCTTGCAGGGCCAGATCTGGAGGGGAGACAGGGCAGCATCAGGGGAAGTGGAGTCTTGGAGGATGGCTTGAGAGATGCTGGGGCCGTTCTCTGAGGAGGGACCCCTGGAGAGGACTGGTGTGGGTTGTGGCCGGGCTGCCTCCCCCTTGGGGAGGAGTCACCCACACGGTGGTCTGCGGCCCAATGCTGGGCACAGGGACTTCTGCAGACGCTCCTGGCTCTGTGCTCGGCCTGAGAGCTCACTGTGCATCAGGGCGCTGGCAAGACCAGGCGGATTTAGCAGCCATCAGGAGCCTGTGGCTTCTGCCTCACCAACCAAACTCGGACCTTCTGGTGTTTATGGTTGGCAAAGTGTAACTTCCTGTTTTTAAGAGAAAAGGATTAGAAACACTTATTAAAAAGCCCTTTGAAAGGCATCAAAAGACTTCCTGAACGTCAAATGACTCTTACAAAAGAGCTATTTAATGTTGCAAGCAGCCTGAATGGGAAACATACCGGCCGGACCCCCTCGAATGCTCACAAATTCTCCCCAAGCCCAGGTGGGACTTGGTGGCCACGTGCGACGTGGACTGAGAGGACCCAGAGAAGCTAAAAATAGTCCTGAGGGCCCGGGCAGCCCTCCTGTGGGACACAGGTGGTGGAGGGGGCTGTCGGGGGACACTGAGCTCGGGAGTGGGCAGCGTAGTCCATCCCTCAGGTGAGCCTGACCTCCGCCCCAAGCCTTCTCCTGACTCCAGCATCCAGAACCCCCTCAGACTTCTCACAGTGTCCCCATTTCACTCCCAGTCGCCCACTCCCAGCCTCAGTCCCGGCTGCCATCTTCTCTGTGTCTAAACCGTCCACATCCAAATGGCCCCTTAGCCCGATGGTCTCCACTGGTGGGTGCATCACCTGTCCTGTGCGTCCCTTGTCCCTAAGCCCCAGCCCAGGCTCCTCACTGGCCTCCAGCTGCCCTCTTCTGTCCGTTCATCCTGGCCCTCTCCTGCAGCCTTGGGGTCCCTGTGCTGGACGCAGAGGACACAGGGGCGATGCAGACCTGGTCCACCTCCTGGGGATGCCCTTGGGTGCAGGTGTCCCCTAGTCTGGCCACCGAGAAGGTGTGCTAAATAGTGCTTCTCATCCTTGCTGGGCGTTGGGGCCACCCTGGGAGGCCATGAACCACAAATCTCGTTTGAATGGGGACACAGAGCTGCACACATAGGCCCCTCAATTCCCAGGAGCCCTGTGTCACAGCATAACTGGTGGCCTGGAGGGATCTGAGACCCCTTGAAGGCCCCTCACGTATAGCATCTCAGGGGCAACACCTCTGCCCGAAGTTCTCTCCGTCAACCAGACGCTCTGACTCTTTCCTCTGTCCAGACTCCTGGCCTTTTAGAATGGTCACCCTGAGACCCATGACCCAGGTGACCCTCAGTGCCAAGCCTGGGCCCGGTGACCTCGCCTCTGAACCCAGGATGCTCCCCCAGCCCCTGGGTTGTGACTGTTTGCTCCTGGGTTTCTCTCCAGACAGGGTGCCTTGTTACTTCGGCAGCTATTAAACACTTCAGTGGCTCCCAGAAAATGCCAAGGAATTCTTGGAATAAAAATAACAATGAATAAAGTTGCCTGGAAATGAGGCTATGGGGCTGAATTTGATTACGCCCCATTTAGAAGAGAAAATTAGCTTATTACAGTTGAGGTGAGGTGAAGTTTTCCGTTTTCTTCCCTAAAAACGATGCTTTGTATCCTCCCCTCCCCAAAGGTCAGAGGTTAAGGGGCTTTCAGAGTCCTGAGCTGGGCTGGATCTGAGGTCGTTGCTGCAGGGTGTGGGGGTGGGGCCCGTTTCCTGCGGCCACACTCCTGGGCGGCCAGGGCAGCCCTGCCCCTGTTACAACATCCTGACAATGGGTTTCTGCGCAGACGAGGGGCAGAGGTGGCCAAATACTGGGACATCCCTGGTCACCCCTTGCTGAGAAGGTGATTCCACTGTCATTATGCCCACGTCTGCTGCAGAGACCCACGCGGCCCTCTCCACTCTCCCTGCCCCTTACCACCAGGACCGGCTCGTTCTACCTCCTGAGTGTCCCTCACCCTCCCCATCCCTGCAGTGGTGCCCCAGGCCTCCTCCTGGCCTCCCCTTCCAGTCGCAGTACAAGGTCTTTTTCACGTACAAGCTGACCCTGATGCTTCCCGGTCATTACTCTTCCATGGCTCCCCATTGCCCTCAAGATGAAAACTGAGCTCCTCCCACTGCACACAAGCTCTGTAATAGTTTCCTGTGGCCACTGGATCATTAATTTGATGTGTCGACTTGACTGGGCTTTGAAGGGCCCGGATATTTGGTCAATTATTCTGGGTGTTTCTGCAACAGGGTTTTGGGTGAGATGAACATTTAAAGTGGTGGATTGAGTAAAGCAATCAGATTGCCCTCCCCAAGGTGGGTGGGCCCCACCCAACCAGTTGAAAGAACAAAGGCTGACCCTCCCGTGAGGAAGAGAGAAGTCCTCCGGTCTGACAGCTTTGAGTGGGAGCATGGGCTTTGAGAGGTCCAAGGGAGAAACCTGCTTTGGGACCTGGGCTGAAATGAGACGCCAGTTCTGGGTGCTAAGTCTGCTGGCTTCGGGATGGGAGCCTCACTGTCAGCTTCCCCGGGTCTCAGGCTCTGGGACCTGGACAGTGCTGTGTCTGAGTGACCACTCGCCCTCCTTCCAGTCCAGATGCTGAGACCGGCCCCCGGGTGAGGGTGTTAGGGTGTAGGCCTTTGGGAGGGATGGGGCTGGGGCCCTGAGAAAAGAGGCCAGAGAGCCCCCTTGCCCCCTCTACCATGTGAAGGCACAATGAGGAGTCCTCACCCCATCACACGGGCACCCTCATCTCAGATTTCCAGCCTCCAGAACCGTGAGGAATCAGTTTCTGCTGCTTGTAAGACACCATCTGGGGTGGCTCGAACAGACCAAGCCAGGCTGGAGCCACACCACCGGCGGTCCGGGCCGCAGCTGGCTGAGTCCCCACAGACCTTGGGGCTTGCCCCCGCGACTGTGCGGCCCAGCTGCTTTCTCTCTCCGTGTGTCCATTTTCTTGGTTCTATGTTTCTGAAGAGCCTTGACTAATACAGCTGCTGTATTAATTTGTATAACAAATGACCACAAGTGTGGTCGTTAAAACAACAGAGATGCATTCTCTCACCGCTCCGGAGGCTGGGCATCTGGAATCCGTGTCGTGGGGCTGACACCAAGGGTGCCCAGGGCTGGGCTCTCTGGAACCTCTAGGGGAGAACTTGTTTCCGGCCTCTTGTTTCTGGTGGCCTCGGGTGGCCTTGGCTTGTGGCCACATCACTCCAGTCTCTGCTTCTGTCTCCCCAGGGCTTTCTCCCCTGTGTCTAATCTCCGTCTGCCTTTCGGAAGGACATTTGTGATGGCGTTTAGGGCCCATTCAGATAGTTCAGGGTCATATCCTCTCAGGATCCCTGGCCAAATGGCATCTGCAAGACTTTGCCGGGTGAGGGACTGTTCACAACTGCTGGGGATCAGAACCTGGGTTCTGCGGGGCCTCGGTTCACCCTGCGGGCCTCTCACTATCGGATCATTTATGGACTTCTCTGGCCAGGGTCTCGCATGCAGTAAGTAGGTGCTAGACAAACGTTCGCCAAGGAATGGGTGAACTGGGGGAAACCAGAGGCCTCCTTTGCGCAGGGCTGCACACCCCTCTGGCTGGTGGGCTGGTTCCAGGCTGGCCGAGTCTGTCGGTGTGCGGTGAGAAACGAGGCTGCCCCACTCAGCCACTGCCCGGGACCCCGGTGGCGAAGTCCCGGCAGCCCGGGGCTCTCCTGGTCATTCCAGGCGACTGGACTCCCTTCTCACATTGGCCTCCCCGCCCTAAGACAGCAGTGCAGTGGGTATGCCTGACTTCAGTAATCAGGAAGAAGTTAATTGTTAAAAACTTCAGAGGCACATAGGCCCAGGGGAGCCAGGCCCGGGGTAACTGGCATCCACTGAGTGCCGACTGAATGCTGCCAGAAGCACACCCCTGGCTTAGCTCCTCGTGGGACCGCACAAACTGTGCTCGGGCCTGGAACACTTCTCAAAAATCCTGGTGCCCACCTATGTGTCACAGACACATCCGCCGAGCCAGTTCCGAGGCTGAGCCTGCGAGGGGCTGTCCCCTCAGGCTGGTGTCTATCGCCCCCCAGGCTCCTGACTCGGTCCCTGCTCCTCTCCTGCCGGCGGTCTCCTTCCTGCCACCCTGTTGGGCCCCAGCCTTTCCCCCGCCGCTCCAAGTCCTGGGTCCGGTGGAACCACCGTGTCCCTGCAGGTCTAATGGGCAGGGTCTTGGTGCTCCTTTGTGTCTGCCCCCAACCTCATTTCTAGGCCACAGCTCAGCTGCGGCCCCGCCAGCGAAAACCTGGAGGCCTGCGAGGCTTTGGGGTCACAAAGCTGCGTTCAGATGCCTGTGCTCCGTGACCTTGCATGAGTCACTGGGCCTAAGTTAACCTAGCTGTGAAACGGGGGTGACGGGAGGGATTCCCATCGCCGCGAGGGAAATAAATCTCCATGTAAAGCACCTGGCACCGCCGGGCACCTCGACACGATCCAGTCAGTGTTGGCTTCTGTGGTTATCTCTTCACCTCTCCACGCCTCATCTGTAACGTGGGTACAGCAGGACCACCGGCCACACAGGGAGACCAAGGGAGGGCAAGCTCGAACGAGCTGTTATCCGTAGGGTGCTCAGAGCGGCGCCTGGCCCTGGTGCCCGTGGGGGATCACTGCCGATGTCGTGAGGCCACTGCAACAGGAACCGGCGTGTGGGCAGGGGGTAGGGGGAGCGTCTCCTGGGATGTGAGGTTCCTGGCTCATCGCGCATAGAGGGTCAGGGTGGCTGGGGCGGGACAGGATCCAGACCTTTGTTGGAACGACTGTGGGACCACCCACTCTTCTTGGTGGCTGTCCGTGACCCCCTCCTCCTGACCCTAGTGGTGAGCCAGAAGGAGTGGCTGGGGCTGCCCCATGGGACAACTTGTGTACAAGAGATCAGGCCCTGGGCGCACAGGGACAGGACGCACCATCCGGAGTCAGTGACGAGTGGGGAGGGCCGGGGAGAGAGGCGGATTTTCTTAGCTTCTGAAGGGGGCAAAGGCCCCACTTTAACACTGTGCCAGCGGGTAGGTGGACAGGAGGGCAAACAGGCGCACGGACGGGCAGGCCGGCCAGTGACCAGGTGGGGGAACGGGCCAATGGCCGGCCTGTTGATGGCTGACCCTACAGCTGGCTTGCTGTCCAGCTAAGCAAACTGTGTGTACATGGTGCGTGGGCAGTCCATAGACGCCTGGACGAGCTGACAGGTGGCTGGATGGACCAGTTGTTGGCTGGATGGCTGGATCAGTGAATGAGCAGAATGATGCATGAAAAGATGGCTGGGAGGAAGGACAGTGGACAGAGGGATGGATGGACAGAAAGCAGCAGTTGGACACATCATTGGCTGTTTACTGGCTGGCTCGCTGGACCAGTGAAGTGATAGACTGAGGTATGGGGGGATGGACGGGCAGACGGAAAGATGATGGGTGAAGGACAGAAGGAGGGAGAGATGCCTGGAGGTGACCTTAGCTTCTTGCATCTGTTGCTGAACTGGTATTAACCAAGTAGGATGGAGTGGAAAGGAGTAGAGAGGTGTAGGCAGCATACAGTCCTTCCCAGGTCCCAGTATCACCTCCGGCTCTAGCTGGGTCCTGGAGCCTGCTCCAGGACAGGTGGGCCAGCCCTCCTCTCCTCCCCTGCAGCCCATGGAGCTGGGGTCCCCTTCCTGGAGCTCAGCCCCTGGCCATCTCGGTTAGTTCTTCCTGCCTTTCTTAAAACTCTTTGTCCTGTTCTGCATGCCTGGTAGGCCTGGGAGCTTGAATGTAGGGCTGGCTTTTGGGGTTAGTGGGATGGGCTGCAGAAATGCACATCATCTTTGGAGCAGAGGGAGAGGGTCACCCCAAGGCCGAGAGCCCAGCTGCTGGCCCGGGAGCTTGGAAACCCTGGAGGAGCCTGAGCCAGAATCCCGGATGGGGTGGAGGACTGGCTTCGCTCCTGCCTGCCCTGTGATGTGGGTTAGTGCTCCATCCCCGGACCTGGGCTGCTTGTGTGGACCTTCGCAGGTAGGCTCAGGGGCCCTCCTGCGCCCCGCAGGAGCCCGCGTGGGGTGGAAGCCTCAGGTGGACAACAGAAGCCTCCAGTCCCCTCCGTGATGGCCTCCTGTGCACCCCTGCCCTGGCCAGCTGACAATGCTGGAGGACTCCAGTGGGGACTGCCTGGCCGTGCCTGGTGGGCAGCTTGAGGGTGGTTCTGGGGCAGATGGGGAGCCACAGTGAGACTGGGGTGGGGGCTGGCACAGGATGAGATGAGGCTGCCAGACGCAGGCTGGCGTCCAGGCTCTGCAGGGAGACCAAGCTCCAGCTAATTAGCTCCCACCCACTCGCATCCTCCCCTCCTCCCACACACAGGCTCACGTGCATGCTGCCGACTCGCCCCCATGTCACCCTGCACCCCTAGATCCGCCCAACCCCCTCCACACCCTCCGCAGGCCGCCCCCACAGCAACCTACCCCATGTGCCCCCACCGCTCCCCCTCCCTGCTCGCCCACACTGCCTGGAAACAGAAGCCCCAGTCTCCTCCCCGCAGGCACCCATCACCCCTGCGGTCATAATTACCCACATGGTGAGCACATCCACTCACCTCCGCCTCCCACATGAGTGGCCTCCAACCACACATGCCTCGCTCTTCCCAGCCCTCATGTGCAGCCTGGCCCGGCCCTCCCCAGGGCGCTGCTGGCTGGGCGGAGCCAGGACTGCGGTTTCCATGGCCCTTGGTGGACCGCTTGACCCACAGACTCCTCTGCCACCCCCCCAAGTCAGCAGGATCAACCTTATGGTGGCGCGTGAAATAGGTCTCAGGCATTTCTGGTCCTGCAGGTGCAGGCTGTGGGGGTGGGGAGCCATTCTTGTCCCTCTGGGCCTCAGTCTCCCCATCTGAGCTGGTGATGCCCAAGGAGCCTGGATGTGCTGGAAACACAGCTCCACACTCTCTTCCCCATTGGCCCTCTGGCTGAGGCTGACCTGGCTCCCCTTCCCCATACCCTGGCCATCTGCTTGTGCCTCCCCTATTCCACCAGCCCCTCCACTGCATCGCCTTCCCTGCCACCCAGGCTCCCTCCTTCCAGCCGCACCCTTCCCCCCACCATGCCTCTGTCTTCCTTCTCAGCCCATACTGGCCATCACCCTGGTCCACATCCCCATGGGTCCCCTAGTCACTATCCTGTCCTCTCAATTCTCTACCCCTATGGCTCCTGTGACCCTCCCCAGAGCCCTTCATCACCCCTCCCTTGGCACCCACGGACTCCATCAACACCCAGCTTGATTTGCTTCTGAAAACCTGTGCCCCAAACTTCTACTCCCTTCCCATCTCCCTCACCCCCAATTCAGGTCATCCCGTACCTGGTTATTTGTCCCCTGATTCCTCCACTTTCCCCTCATCCATCAGCCCTGACATGTCACACCTCTCTTGGCCAGTCTGGATCCCTGGTCCCATCATGTGAGTCATCAGCTCCCTCACTCCTGCCTCACCTGGCCACCAACCCTGGGGGTGTCCAAGGCCCTCTACACCTGAGCAAGTTGCCCATTTGATCCAGGCACTGCCCCTGTGTCTCTGGCCTTGAACACTGGCCCCATATGGCCTGTGTCCCCTGGTGCAAGGGGAAGGTGGAAGCCACAGCTCCTGTCACCAGATGATTGTACCTACTGAGCCTTCCCTACTCTCTCCTGCATCCTCACCATCTCCTGCATCCTCACTCTCTCCTGCATCCTCACCATCTCCTGCACCCCCACTCTCTCCTGCATCCTCACCATCTCCTGCATCCTCACTCTCTCCTGCATCCTCACCATCTCCTGCACCCCCACTCTCTCCTGCATCCCCACTCTCTCCTGCATCCTCACCATCTCCTGCACCCCCACTCTCTCCTGCATCCCCACTCTCTCCTGCATCCTCACCATCTCCTGCATCCTCACTCTCTCCTGCATCCTCACCATCTCCTGCACCCCCACTCTCTCCTGCATCCCCACTCTCTCCTGCATCCTCACCATCTCCTGCATCCTCACTCTCTCCTGCATCCTCACCATCTCCTGCACCCCCACTCTCTCCTGCATCCCCACTCTCTCCTGCATCCTCACCATCTCCTGCATCCTCACCATCTCCTGCATCCTCACTCTCTCCTGCATCCTCACTCTCTCCTGCATCCTCACCATCTCCTGCATCCTCACCATCTCCTGCATCCCCACTCTCTTCCACATCCCCACCATCTCCTGCATCCCCACTCTCTCCTGCATCCCCACTCTCTCCTGCATCCCCACTCTCTCCTGCATCCTCACTCTCTCCTGCATCCTTACCATCTCCTGCATCCTCACTCTCTCCTGCATCCCCACTCTCTCCTGCATCCCCACTCTCTCCTGCATCCTCACTCTCTCCTGCATCCTCACCATCTCCTGCATCCTCACCATCTCCTGCATCCCCACTCTCTCCCTTTTCCCTGTCACACCCATCGTTGGCTCGTGGACTCTGGGATGACCTGGGGCTCTGCCCAACCTGTCCCAGGATCAGACCCAGCCTCTGGGTCTTCGTGGCCTCTCCCTTGCCTAGGCCACCTGAGCTCTGACAGATGCCACATGCGACGGACCGCCAACACCTCTGTGCAAGCCCGGATGCTCCCTGGACCCAGCTGCCCTTGGACACCGCAGGGAAACGTGTCCCAAACATCTGCTGACCTGCTGTCCCCATTTCAGGACTGGGACCACTATCCACCTGATCATTGCAAACCAGATCTCTCTCCCCAGCCACAGTCTTCTCTGTCTCCATGTCCCACCAACCACATCTCCGTATGCTTCTTTGACTGGCCCCTCTCACCTGCCATCCCTGTCCCCATGGCCTCCTGGCCCCTCTCGCCACCATCCCTATGGCCACCACACTCTCCGTCCCTGTGCCTGGCCTGGGGCCCTTCAGTCCACCTGCTGCCCAGCAGGCGGCCAGCATGGCCTTCCCAGGTCACTGCCCTCTTTGAATAGGGGGCGCAGGTCTTCCCAGCCCCTCACCAAACCCTCCCCCTCCCCCCACCAGCTGCTTCCCAGTCCATCCAGGAGGGTGCAAGGTTGTCTTTGACCCGAGACCTTTGACATGTGGTTCCCCCTGCCTGGGTCGCCCTTCTTTTCCTGGTCTGCGGGGCCATCTCTGTACCATCTCCGCACAAAGGACTCATGCACTGCGGCTGCTGCAGCTACGACTGCCCCCCACACTCTGCCCCGCTCACCCGTGCAGACGGGCTGGGAGTGCTCAGGAGGCACAGCCTGCACGGAGCCCTTGCCCTGGCCTTCAGTTTGGGACCAGGACCCCAGGAGGCTATCTCGAGGCTCTGCTTGTGGCGATGATTAAGGAGGGTGCAGGCCCCTTCCTGCCTCTGGCCTGTAATGCTGGAATGGGGACAAGGGCACCTCTGAGGGGACCCCAGTGCCTGCCTTCCTCCATGGAAGGCCCACACCTCCCTCTCCCTCAGGAGAGGAGTCTGGATCTTACTCCCCGAAGGGGCGCGCACTGCCTGACCCCTGCCGGGCCTCCTGGTTCTGGGGCCTCCCCAGGTCCTGGTAGATCCCTTGGTGGCTGCAGGCGCTTGAGTGGGTGGTGTGTCTGGAGGGGTGATTTTTGACTCTGCTCTGGAGCGATGGTGGCTTCTGAGTGTTGGCAGCACCTTCCATGGGGCCATGCACTGCTGTTTCCATGCTTTGCTCGAATGAGCAGAGGACACCAAGGGACACCAGGGAATGGACGAGGGGTCAGGCCTGGGTCTCTGGGGACTGGGGCCCTGGGACGCCCAGCAGTGCCCACCCTGACCCGACGGGGGCCAGCCTGGGCTGGGTGTGGGGGCTGCCCGTGGCCTGAGATACCCCGTCTCAGCCTCCTGCTAGGAACGCCGGCCGCCGCGGGGGAGCGGGGCTGGTTGGCTCGGAGACGTGGAGTGTTTGTCGTGTTCTGCGATGTGGCCGTGGACGCCTGCCATCGTTTATCATTATAATTAAGTACAATTTGGCAGGGGGATGGGTGGGGAGCTGTCAGCCCCCGCTCACTGCGCCCTGTCAGCCACGGCAGAGCGAACCCCAGCAGCCCCAGGTAGAAGCCTCTCCCGCACCCCGCTCCTGGGCCGGCCGGGCGTGGCCCGGACGGGGGCTGCGTCCTGCCCCTGCTCCTCCTGCTTGCCTTCCCGGCCGAGCTGAAGTTACCCCTCCACCTGGAGACCAGCCAGGCCACCAGCCCGGGCAGCCCGGGGCACCCAGACTTCCCACGGGTGGCCTTTTGGCCCCGACTTGGCTGGAGGCCCACCTGAAAGGGTTCAGGGTGAGGCAGCAGCTTCCCCTTGAGGGGAATGTGGAGTCCAGCTGGGCAGGGGGCATCAGGGTCGACCCTCCTTCCTGGCTGGGGGCCCTGGGCTCGGGGCTCCAGGCCGTGTGTTCGCACATCAAACCCTCAGAGAGGCTCCCTGACCGGGCCCTGGAGGAGCCCCCGGGAGCCGCCTTCTTGGCTCCCTACTTACTGCCACTTAATTGTATGTATAACTGCCTCCTAAATGTCTCTCTTCCTCACCGAAATGTAAGCTCCAAGGGCAAGGGCAGCCCTGCGCGGCATCCCTGGCTGCCTGATAAACGAGGAGGCACGTGGATGCTGCCTGCTGGTCGGGTGAATCAGGGCACCCACTCTCGGCACACGTGCTTCCCGGTGCTCTCCCCGGGCGCCGGGCCTGGAGCTGGGGCCACAGCTTTACAGAGTCAGAGGCAAGTACAACACGGCGCGAGTGCCGAGTGATTGAAGGAGTGCATGAAGGGTAGGGGTACCACAGGCACCCCTAACTCAAACAGGAGGGGAGACTGGAGGAAGGCTTCCTGGAGGAGGTGAGATCTGTGCTGAGACTGAGGGAGCAATTGGCAGGAAGCAAGCTCAGAAATGAGGACTCATCGAAGCGAGTAAACCTGACTGTACATCCGGGCTGGGTCTGGCCTGGGCCTGGCTCTCAGGGCTGGTCTTGGGGCTGTCAGTCTGGTGGGGGAGGCTGTCATGGACACAGCGCATCCTTGATACTCTCACCAACATGGGTCGCAGACCTCTATTCACAGCAGGAGCTGTGTGATAACATGAGGCTTGCTCCTTGGGGCCGGCTCCCAGCCCAGCTACACGGCAGACCAGGGATAGCAAAGAAGGTTTAACTTCTTTGTCACCTTTGATCAAATGGTTGCCTTGTGCATCATGTGGAGAAGGATTCTGATGTTCAGTATGAACTCAGTGAGAAGGATGGATGGGTGATTGATTGGTGATGTCTGCCACCAGTGCAGAAATCACAAGTAGGGGCGTGTGAGTTATAGACTGAACATTCCTGCCCTAGATTGTAAATCACAGACTGTCAGACAGGAAAAGATGGTGGGCGTTATTGGGTCAAAACCTCTTGTGCTATGGAAGGGGAAACCAAGGAAGAGTTCAGGGAAGAGCAAGGCAGAATAAGGCTTGAGCCCCAGCTGGCCAGGCTCTTTCCTACTGGCTGAGAGGCTGCCCCTAATCAGGACAGGGATCTAGGTTGGGCCTAGGAGTGGGAATTCTGCATTCAGTGTGCAGGAATTGGCCTAGGTGGCCCTGAGCAGGCGGAGCCAGTGGCGGAAGGAGGAGTGAGCCCTCTGGGGCACCAGGGACTCCGCTCCTATTCTGTCCTACCACCTCTAGCTGTGTGACCTTGGGCAAGTCACATCACCTCTCTGAGCTCATCTGTAAAATGGGGTTGATCGAGTTGTTTTAGGATTAAAAGAGACCTTCCCTTCTGCAGGTATTTGTGAGCGTTTGCCATGAGGCAGGCTCGGTGCTGGCGAGCAAAACAGACACAGCCGAGCAGGACGCGCGCAGGCCTTACTGGGCCACGTGGCCGGGGACACAGACTCCCTCAGAGAGTCGCCCCTCAAACCCTAGAATTGAACAACCTGCCTCTCCTCTCTGCAGAGGGGCGACGTTCTCTAAATACCATGAAGGTGAGTGTGGGCTGGCAGCTGCCTTGGTGCCTGGCCCCTGCGTGGTTGCCCGTGAGAACCGTGGGCACAGCAGCCAGGGGTGGGCGGCCGCAGCGTCCTCCTGAGGGAACACGGTCTGTGGTGACTCCCTGGGTGGCATTGTCTCTCCTGGCCTCAGTGTGTCCTTCTGTTAAATGGACACACTGGGAGCCAGCTCCTGGCATGAAGGAAGGCCCTGCCACCCACCCGGGGCCTCCACAGTGGCACCTCCTGACTGGTGCAGATATTCAGGGATCTCTCACCCTGGCTTCCACCGACCACCTTGTGGCCAGCCACACGCCACTCATGGGTTCTTGCCTTCCCCATGCTGTGCCCTCCGCCTGAAACGAAACCCCCTGCCCCTCGGCCCTGCTGTCCTTTGAGCCCCACTCAAAGGCCAAGACCTCCAGGAAGCCTGGGTTTCCTGAGGCTGGTGGGGACCTGAGGGACAGATGTGAGGAATCTGCCATCTGGAAGCCTTACCACAGTGGTTCTGCCCGCTCCTGGGCAGTTCTTCAGACCCTGCTTGGGGCAGACTGTGGGTCCAGCTTCTCTCTCGGGGCTCAGAACAGAGCTCAGGTGTGCACATCATGGCGCAGAGGCTGTAAACGGCAGGGTGTTGGGTGAGCCGGGCCCCTGAGGCTGCATCCTTGCTCCCAGGGATGGGGTCTTCTACACCCAACTACAAACTCACTGCTGTGGGACTTTGACCACGCCCAGCGGTGGGAGCTGATGCAGCCACTGAATGATCACCCTTTTGTATCTCATTCCTGGAGGGCTCTGGCCACCAGACACACAGGCGTGAGGGACAGAGGCCATGGCAGAATGGGGTCCACGGGCACCAGCCCTTCCTGTGAGATGAGGGGGCTGCAGCATGTCAGAGGGTCTTGGCTGTGTCTCCCCGTGTGAGCCCTGCGTCCTCACAGGAGGCTGGCCTGCTCTCCTCTGAGTTATCCCAGCCCAGCACACGGTAGGTGGACAGCAAATGGTGTCCCGCAGCTTGGCCGAGACCCTGGAGAGCTGACAGGGCAGCAGCATGGGAGCCATCAGGGATCTCAGCTCCGAATTGCTCTGACAACGTGGAACCCAATCCCCGGATGGAAATGACCCCTCGCTTGGCCTTGACCTGACCACAGGGCCCTGCACGGCTCAGGGGATGGCCAGGGCGTCTTGTGGGGGGAGGACTGCTGGAGGGAAGGGCTGGGGCTGGGTGGGTGGTGGGCATGAGGTGGGGGCTTTGGGGGCCTCTTTCCCAGGAATGCAATGACTGGCTCTCTGCCCTCTCCCTGTGGCTACAAACGGGGGTCCCCACCCCTCCCAGTTCCTGCAGGCTTCCCACCCATAGTCCTGGACTCTGGGCTGGAGGCTGAAGCAAGGGGCTTCCCCGACCCTCCCCAACTTACCTGACCCCCTGCCCCCACTCCTGGTGCCAGGGCCCTCCTCCCAAAGGCTCCCAGGAGATGGCAAGGGAGAGGGTGGAATCTCTGCAAACCCTGAAGTGCCGTGACCCCCGGTTACCTCCTTTCTCCCTGGCACTGGGCTGGCACGTCGGGGTGAGGGGTCTGGGCTCTGGGCCTCGAGGCCAGGCCGGCACCCGGGAAGGTGCCCTGAGCCCGGCTCCGTGGGGCTTGGCACGAGCAGACGTTTCCCCAGGGCCGGGCTTTCGCAATCCTTCTTGGCCACTGGCTCCTGAGTCTCTGGCAATTGCAGGTTTTCTCGGCTGTGATTTGGACAATGTTTTTTCCTTTCTAAATAACCCCTCTGGAAAAAGGGACTCTAACTTTGAACGAGCTGGCTTCGATGTTCCACTTCTTTCCACAAACAGCACCCCCCCCGCACCCTACCCCCAGCACCCTGGCCAAGCATTTGCAGACCCGACAGCAGCTGGGGGTCACTCCGAGGTAGAGTCACGGGCAGGGGTCGCGGGCAGTGGCCGCTGACCTCTGGGGCCTGGAGTTCTGCCTTTGGGACCTCACGGTCCAGTCTCACTTTAGAGCGGTCCTCGTTCGCATGCCGGCTCCAGAGGGATGTTTCCTGATCGCCTACTACGTTCTGGGCGCCTGCCAGGCACCTCTCGGGAGCCTCAGAGGAGGGCACAGCTGGCAATGGCAGGACTGGGCTTTAAAGATGAGTCTGTGTGTCCCCACACCTGCCCTCCAGTCGCTGAGCACTTGGAGGGGGAGGGAGCCCTGCTGATGGCTCTGATTCTGCCCAGGGGCACAGCATTTTTTTTTTTTTAAATAGGTTTAAACGCCCTCCAGAGGGGCCCCCTCAATGCCTCCTTGGACTTCTCAAGTCTGCTCGGATCTGCCTCACTCTCATTCCAGGCATCATGGACTCAGGCTCAGAGAGATCAAGAGACTTGCCTGAAGCCACACAGCTGGAAGTGGCAGGGCAGGGACTAGACACCAAGGCATGCGACTGCTGGCTGGAGAAGGCTGAGGGTACCTCAGTTCCAGTCCGCGTCTGTGGCCTGGGGGTCAAGCTCGCCCTCTCTCTACACCCGGGGCCGAGCCCCTGAAACCAGCTTCCCCGTCAGCCACTCCAGGAACCTGGAGTGGTCCTCAGGCTCAATTCTGGTCTCAGTGAGAGGGAAACGGAGTCCACGCTCCAACAGGGCATCAGAGGCAGAGACAGGGAGGGCCGGGGTCTCTTGGGCCTGCCCACTTCTGCCCCCTGGGGCTTAGTGACATCGAGACAGTGCAGGATGGCTCGCTGAGCTCCCCTGGGAGGAGAGCGCCTGGTGGAGGAGGTCCTCCTGGCCTCTCGGGCCTGCCAGCTGCAGACTAGAAGTGGCATCAGAAAGTTGGTCCCTGGCGTCCCCTGGGAGACCGGGAACAGCTGGGACACTCCCACGTGTCTCCCCTGTAGCTTACGGGGATGAGCCATGACTCCGGGTGCACTGCCTCCCCCGTGCAGTGCGCCTGGACTCCAAGGCCCCTGGTGACTTCAGACCTCCACGGCTGTGTGCTCCTTCCTCATCCTGAGCCCTCATTTGTCCCCGTGAGACCTGTTGCTTCTGCATGGCCTTTGGTCCTTACTTGAAGGGCCCTCCCCAGCCCAGCCCTGGCCACAGTCCCTCCCTCACCTGCACCCTTGCTCTGGCCCTTTGTCTATGGTCCCAACACCTGCCCAATGCTGGTGGATGCTTCTTGAATAAGGGAATGGACTGTGTAGATGGGGTGTCTCTGTGCAGAAAATACATCAGCATTTTATTATTGTTATTATTTTGCCAACAATGACACGAATTTGTGTTGATTTAAACAAACAAAACTGGATGACTTGTAATTGAAAAAAGTAACACTCTTTACTTTGCCCTGTGAGCCCCAAGCGCAGAGGATGCTATGGAAGGCTGTATTTTGAGAGGTTTTACAAGGTAGACCCTACACACCAAGATTTCAGGAGGGAAGAGCTGGGCTTGTGACTTCTGGAGCCCCTCCCAGCCAGCCACAGGCTCCTGGCTGCCTGCCAAGCAGTCCCTGACATGTACTCTGACAATGAGAGGGGACAGGGTCCCAGCCAAAGTCCAAGCTCCAAGTAGTGTTGGGGAGATCCAGGAATGTGGATGCGTCTGCCTGTAACCAGGTAGAGCAGGGCAAGCGAACCCTGGGCACCGGCCCCCGCAGTCGGGCAGCTCTGGGGGTCCCCTGGCTGTGTTCCCTGTGGGTAGGTCCACCCTCAACCCCTGACAGGACGCGCTCTGCCTGAGCCCAGCCCCGAGCCCGTCCGAGGTGCCTGGAGGTCTCACGCTGCCCCTGGGGATCCTTTGCTCCCCGTGATCGCTTCCCTGCTGGGAGTTTGGGGGTGACGCCAAGGGAGGCCGGGGAAGCCAGCTTAACCGTCCCGCCTTCTGTTCTAACCCTCAGAGTAAACAGGAACATTAAATCACTACTTGGGGGTCAGGAAACTGGAAATAATCAAAACACAGTGTCCTGTCCTCGGCCTGGGTGCTGGGCCGTCTGTCATCAGCCCAGCCCTGCCGCCCTGGGGCTTTCCTGGCCTCGCCTCCACCCAAGTTGCCACCCCCACCATCTGCCTTGTGGGCCCGGGTGCCCACAGTGGCCCACGCCCCAGGGGACAGTTAGGGAGACACCCAGAAAGCTGGCAGCCGCCAAGCACACGCACACGGGCACCACCCAGCCAGGGACATCCCCATGGGGCTGGACCCCTACCTGCCCTTGGACCCCAGGGATGGGGCTGGGCACTTGGAGGGCCTCAGGGGTGACAAGGGGGCCGGGGAGCTGATGCCTGCTGTCCTTCCCCTGTTCCTACGGCCCGTGCTGGCTCGCGGGCGGGCTCCACCTGCCAGTCCGTCACCCAGAGGACAGGTAGGCGGGCCTGGGGTGCAGGGAGGGTGGGGAAGGCGAGCGTTTCTTCTCCTGTGACACCTCAGGTCACACGTGTCCTTTCCGACTGCCTTCTCCCTGGTAAGCACTGAAAAGCTGGTAGGTCTCCCAGGAGCCCCCAGCGGCCACTTCCTAAAGGGGAAACTGAGGCTCAGTGAGGGGAAGTGGCTTCAAGGCTTGGCCCCCAGGCCCCCGCTCCTTCCCATAGCCCAGGGACATCTTCAGGCTGGTTCTGCTCCCGGAGGTCACCGGGTGGAGTCGGGGTGAGAAGGCCCCTGGGCGGGAGACACGAGGCCCAGGATCTGTGCCCAGGCTGGGTGTGAGCTTGCTGTGCCACCAGGGGCACAGCCCTGCCCTCTCTGGGCCTCCACCTTCCCGCCTAGATGACCTTTATGGGATGCCGCATCTCTCAGGCCCCACCCCACAGTGAGATGAGCTGGAGCCTGAGGAACGCCCTCAGAGGACCCCAGCCCCATGTGGTCACAGATTCCCCGTGGGGCCCCGCTGCCTTCGGCCCCCAGGGCCTGGGTGCTCCCTGACCCCG
The DNA here is from genome assembly GCF_048773025.1 of Camelus bactrianus. NCBI lineage: Eukaryota > Metazoa > Chordata > Mammalia > Artiodactyla > Camelidae > Camelus > Camelus bactrianus. The sequence continues at coordinate 3,624,005 of NC_133544.1, forward strand.
TCCTGAGCCTTGACTGTGAGCTGGGGCTGCTGGGCAGGGGGCGCCTGATGGAGGAGTCTCACGGGGACCTGAACCACCGAGCTCCCAGTGGCCCAACGGGCCTGACTGGGGACCACGACAGCCAGGAAGCTGGGCCAGGGAGAACGCCCTCCCCAGCTTGGAGCCTGGGTACACATGGCCCGGTCTCAGGCTTGCCTGGTGGAGCTGCTGGTCTGGCCGGACGACCAGTGAGAACACAGGTGCTTGTAGCCCCTGAGACTTGGCAGCACCTGGTGGAGGGGCCTGGGTAGGAAGTGGCCCTCTCTGCCTGGTGCTCAGAGATGACTCGTTGACCCGCCCGGCGATCTGGGACCCTGCCTTCTGAGTGTGTGCACACCACGTACCTTCCTGAAAGCCAGCCTGTGATCATACCCATTCTCCAAATGAGGAGACTGAGGCCCACAGAGGTGAGTGGCTTGGTGAGACAGCAGCAGGGTTTTATGTCCAGTGAGGAATTGGAGCCTGGCCCCAGTGTCTCCAAAGACCCAGCTCCTCCCTTACTAGGGCTCTCGTCTCACGTCCCCCGGTGGTGGGCTGGGCAGCCCGCCGTGCTCTCTTCCTGGTCCTTTTCCTCCCTCGGTGCGGGGCCATGGCCCCCAGTGGCAGTGCATGGGGCAACCCCAGCATCTTGGCTCTGCTCTCTCCCCGGGCCGGGGAAGGTTCCAAGGCCTGCAGCCAGGGTGGAGGTTTAAGACTGATCCAGTATTCACGGCAGAACTGGGCTGGGGCTGGGGCTGGGGGAGAAAGGGCTCCACTTGAGAATGCAGTGGGTTCTTAGTTCTGGAGAAGGGGTGAGCCTGGCTGGGCTGGGCTGGGCGCTAAGGTGGGTGGGGTAGAGGGGAGGGGAGCATTCCGAAAGGTGAGTAGAGATAACAGTTTAGAGGGAGGCACAGGGCAGGAAGCTGCAGGATGGGAATCCCTGAGAGGAAGTGGGTGTGCTGGGGTGTCAGGAGGTAGCTGACCGCTGGCCTTTACTCCTTCCCCTCACCAGGTGGTACAGGCCTGGACGTCCACCCCTGGTGCCTGTATCACTTTGCCGGAGGGAATAGATCAGGCCAGAAGGACCAGAGAATCAGGCCTTCCCTGTTCCAACCCAGCAGAAAATCTCAGCAGATGCTGTGGGAGTAGGGGGATCAATACCCCAGCTCCCTTGGCCTTCAGGTCGGACACCAGAGTTCCCGGTGGCAATATGCTCCTGCCTTGCCTCTTGCTGTCATCTCCATCCCATCCTGTTGTCCTGGGACCCTGTCCAGGGTTGGATCTTGGGGAGTCCTTACTAAGTCTGCGGGTTATTGACAAATGTTGGGTAGGGTTAGAAAGACAGCTAGGATTGGGTCAGGAGGCCTTGGGGACAGATGAAGGAGTTCAGCCTTTTCCTAGAGAAGTCATGGGACAGTTTGGATTGTAAAAATATCACTCTGCTTGTTCAGTGGACAGGAAGGGATGGGCCTGGGGCCAGGAGACAAGAGATGAGGGACCTGGTGTAGAGCAGGAAGGACAGGCAGGGATGGGGAGGAGGTGGGGCTGGCTGGAGGCCAGGAGGGAGAAGGACAGGTTCTGGCACAGGTGACAGGTACATGGTGATGTCATTCACCTTGATAGAAAATTACCTTCCCAGACGCCCTTGCAGCCAGGAGTGGCTACAGGAGCCAGCTAAGGGCAGGGGATGGGATGTGAGGGGACATTCACTGGAGGGCTTCTGGGAAAGGTTCTGTCTTCCTGAGAAGAGAAGGTATGTGAGGAGGAACGCCTTCCCTGCACCTCTTCCTGCTTCCTGCCTTTGGGCTTTGAGAACTTGGTGTTTGGAGCTATGGCAGCCATCTTACAGCAATGAGGTCAACGTCACGAGAAATCGCCAGGGGCTGGCCTCAGGCTGTTGCAGCAGCCCTGGGAGACACCGACCTGCAGACTCCTTGTTATGTCAGAAAAACAGACCCCTCTTTGTTTAAGTCACCGTTCACTGGACCTTTCATTATTTGCAGCCCAAGGAATTCCTAAATATGACAGGATATGCTGACAAGAGCGGGTTTGGAAGTGATTTTCCAGCACCCAAGCAGCAGAATCTGCTGGGGCAAAGGAGTTGGAGAACGTGGCAGTGGTGGGGAGAGAGAGAAGGCTGGTGGGTGCGGACAGAGCTCCGGCATTCAGGGGGTGGGTGGAAGAGGACGTGACCCCAACGGTGGGAAAGCACAGTGATAATAATAAATCCAACATTCATCGAGCAGCTGCTCAGTGTGAATGATTTACGTGGACTGTCTCATTCGTCCAGTCTTCACCACTACCTGGCTTTCTGGGCACTATTATTGTGCCTGTTTCACGGATGAAAACACTGAGGCTCTGAGAAAGGGCCACAGGGACCCAGAGCATGAGGAGAGATCTCCAGGGGGCACCAGGTGGGTGTCGAGAGGAGGTGCTGCTTCAGTGGGCGCTGGGACCCACCGGAGTTTACAGATCCCAGGGCCAGGGCGGGAAGTGAGGTTGTCCAGGCAGAGGGGACAGTGTCAGCAATGGAAAGAATGGGTTCTGGATGGACTCAAGGATGAGCTGGGGGCCCGGGAAATCAGGTGGGAAGGATATGCTGGGGCCTCAGTGCTCACCTGCGGAGTCTCTTGACTGGAGAAGCCTGGGGAGGGGCAGCATGACCAGGGCCAGCTCGCCCCACATCACTGAGGATGCAGCTGCCCCCAGGAGCTCGGGAGGCCACACCTCCTTCCCAGATGTCTCTCGAGGCGGAGACAAGGCGAGACCACAGTTGGAGCCCTTGGCCTGTGGCCATGGCAAACAACTTGTCCTCACTGTCATTGAGTAACTGCACTTGGGCCATTTGGTCCAGGCCATTTCAGGACAGTGGGCTGTTGGCTGCCCAGGCAGGGTGGCCGGGACCCCGGGCTCACCAGCCCAGGCCACACCCCCTGGCTGCAGGCCAGAGCCTGGTTCTGAAGGGGAGGCCCTCGAGATGGCTGGGCCGGGTGAGGAGAGTCTCGGTGATGCCTGTTCGAGGGAGCCCTGGTTGTCTAGTTGGTCAGAGGGATGGTGGGAGTGGGACTTCCTGGAGTGGTCACAGGTTGAAGAGGTGCTGGGGAAAGAGCCCTGGGTTGGGGCGGGCGGACTCAAACTGATGGCCAGTGCCAGGATGACCACTTCTGCTGCTGGCTGGGTGGGAACAGGAGGCTTCCATCCGGAGGGTGGGGGCTGGTCCCAGGAGAAGAGCTGGGGGCAGGAAGGGAGGCTGTCAGACAGTTCAAACCCCACCCTCAACTTATGCGGTAAGATCTTGGGCAGGTTCTCCCCCCTCATCAGTTTCCCCATCTGTCAAATGGGCACCATGAACCCCATCCCGTGGGGGATCCTGTGACAATGAAAAGAGGATTTATACAGAGTCCTAGGCCTGTGGATTTCGCAAACAATTTAAAATTTCAGAAATCAGCTTTAGTTCCTGCATAGGATGCCAACTGTGTATTTTGCCAAGTAAGAACATTGAAAACAAAAACAAAACACCAGCTACCATCTACTGTTACCATCACTTGACAAAAGAAGCGGTATTTAGACACAAAAAGGGTTGGAGGCATCTCTGCAAGAAAAGGGCAGGCCCATCAGAAAACACAGGCAGCTGAGCCCTCAGGCCTCAGCCCCCACCTTACCTTGGCCTTCTTCTTTACTCTCACCCCTGGGACCAGGGGTGGGCAGCCCCAGCGCAGGCCTGGGGCTCGGTGGGCGTGGTCTCGGTGGGGCTGGGCCACTCCTGCTCCTTGCCGGCCACTTCTGGCAGAGCTGGAGAGCTCACCTCCTTTCAGAAGTGTGATCGGCCCCGATGACCACCCATACTGGCTCTGTGCCTCCTCCCCAGCCCGTCCAACTTTCTCAGCGAATATGCTGCTCTTTGGAAGAAGAGCCCACACCAGGACCATTCTAAGAGAGATGGCACTGAACACAGACACCCGAGGAGCTGGCACCCCTCAGCGCCTTAGTGCCCTGGGGCTGAGGGTGAAGGAGCGAGGCTCGGGGAGGCAGAGACCCAGGGTATGTGTGGCAGAGCTGGGGTCCCCACACCGTCCTTCGGGCCAGACTTCCCAGGCAGGTGATGGAAACTTGGGGTGCAGAGTCCTTCCCCAGCAGAATCAAAGCTGCGGACGGAGTTGGGCAGTCGTTCCTTGCTTCATTCCAAGGTCATGGGTTCAGGAGGAAGGGATGCCAGAATCTCAGCTGGGCTTGAAAAGCTGAGCCAGCAGGGACCCCGAGGTGTGGGGCTCCACGTGGCTGGTGTCACACACGGGTGCACGCAGGCACACGCGTGCACACACACACTCACTCACCTGGCAGCACCCCAAACTCCCAAGACCCAGCCTCCTTAAACCAGCCCTCCCTGGGTGCCGGGACTGGGCTAGAGTGCTCCTGGAGTGGGGGCGGGGGGGGGTCCTCCTTGCTTGTCCCCAACGCCCGGCCTGCCTGCCACGGACCCCAGCTGCCCTCACCCGGAGAAGAATGCCTCTGGAACGTGGCTGTTCCCACACCCAGGCCAAGGAGCAGGAGGCTGGGATCCCCGGGGAGCAGGCTCTTCTGAAGCCCTCATTTGTGGTGGGGATGTTTACGCAGCTCGCTCCTCTGAAACTGGCTGAGGAGCTGCCCAGATCACCACCAGCGGGCCGTTGACTTTACACCTCCATGAGGCAGGGGTGGGGGCGGACCAGGGCCTGGGCTTGGGGGAGAGCTGCCTGTGTGGCTGGCGCCGTCTTGTACAACAGGCTGGGGGTGGCATTTCTGGGTCAGGGACGTGACCATGGTTTCTGCTGGAGGGTGGGCAGGGGTCACAGGGCCTTGGCTCCTGGGGATCTGAGTGCCCCCAGCCACAGGTGTGCCTGCTTTCCCACATCTGCAGGCGTTTCTCAGGGGACCGGCGCGCCTGCATCGTTTCGGTCTGCAAAGGTGGCGTTCATTTGTGCCGTTCTCCCGTGCGTGATGCTGTCTTTGGTTGGCTCTCTTGACCCGGGTGGGGGAAGACACTTTCAGATAAGGCCAAGGTGGGGGTTGTCCCAACTACCAAATATGCCTATCTGAATTGTTCATTCCAGAACCAGGGAAGAAACCACTGGTCCCCAGACCCGGGGACTCGCAAGAAGCACACCAGGCTGAGGACTTCACTCAACACCTAGTCTCCACTGGCCTCATTCTAACAGGATCATTTGGTCTCTGGTACCATTTTTCAACTCAAATCCTATGTCTGGACATTCTCCTCTCCCAGTGTAAGGATGCTCATCTGGGGAAGATCAGGGGCCTTATTACCATTACACTTGCGGTGGCCTAGGGCCCTTCTTATTGGAGACATGCCCACCTGCCATCAATGGATACCTGGTCTGCAAACTGGCTCCAGATTGGAAACTGGGCCAAGAGTCATGACTTTTTACTGGGGCAGCTACCTTCGGCACCTCGGGTTCCCATTCTTGATTTCTTTTTACTGTGCAGACTGTAACTGACCCTCATTGGCTGCCCGGCTACTTTGCTCCAGGTCCTATTAACCAGATTAACCACGTCCAAAGCCCTCCTCTGGCTGTCACTGTGATCCTGCCCCCGCCCGGTTGCTAGCAGTGAGCCTGGTTCCTGAGTGTCACCTCCCACCGCCTGCCCTGGCTTCTGGAGGACAAGCCTCACTGGGCTTCTCAGTGGTGCCTGAGCTTTCCTTGCACTTCTTACTGCTTTGGTGAACGTGGTATAACTTCCAGGGTCCCCGTGGGACCGAGTCACCAGGTAGCGGCTCTGGCCTTCCATGTTATATGCATCACAGCGTGCCCACACCTCTGAGCCTTTACTCAGTCCTCCATCCCTCTACCAGGCAATTCAGGCATCTCGGCCTCCCTCCGTGGAGGCTGTCACTTCCCCCCTGCTGCTCCGTGCCATTCATTCAGTATATTTGCACCGTCACCCATGGTCCTTGTCAAGGTGTTAGATTCTGCATCCAGCAAACATGCTCCCAAAGAGACAAAACCCCTCCTTTTCCAACTTTATGGTCCAGCACCTTCAGAAGCCAGCCCTGTGCTGGCTGGGTGTCTGGCTTCCTGGGAGCCCAGACTCCTCTTTTATCAGGATCCTGGATGACCTATGCTGTGACTTCATCCTAATCATTGGCCTGGCTTGTCCTCCAGAAGCCAGGCAGGAGTGAATTCTGGGGGTGTGTTGCCTGCTGTCCTGCAGAGAGGAGGTTTCTACACATCTCCAGGCATGTGTGAACAGTTGCCTTTCACAGGGGCACGTGGACTACTTCTGTAGGCTTGGAGAGTTCAGGGGACTCCAGGTGGTCAAGGTTTTGGGTGCATCAACTCAGAAGTTTGTCAGACTCTTAGTGTTTTCTGGCAAATGTCTTAACAGTCACAGAGCTCCCCCCTGCTGGGGGCTCCCTGTACTCCACCTGCTCCAGGAACAGGTCCTTGTAGCCAGACACTCCCAATCTCACTGTCAGGGCTATTTGCTCAGACCATTCCCGGCCCCGTCTTTCACAGGCTGTTTCCCAGGAAGCCGACTCCAAGGTGGAGGTGAGCAGGTAGGAAGTGCTCTTGGTCAATAATTATGAACAGAGGGATGGGATGGCAGGCAGAGGGTGGAGGGAGGCTGGGTGCTGTCTCAGGAGGATCTTCAGATAGCTCTCAGGGGATGGGGTGGCCATGCAGGGTTGGGGTGAGCAGCGTGGAACTTTCTGCCTCCACTTTGACTGGACGTTGGATATGGGCCTCTAGGGAGAGGGCATGAGCCCAGAGGGAGCCTGGCTGATTGAGCTGGGTCACTTTCCAGAGGGCTGACAGCAGAAAGCCAATGCTTACAGCATGTCCAGAGGCCGGGGAGTGGCCCTTGGGGACGCTAGGCGGCACATCAGGGGACCCATTCCGACAGCACTGGCTACTCCCCTACCCTCAGGGCCTGAGACCTTCCCCATCCATCCAGGAGGAGAGGGAACAAGGGAGCAGGATAGGTTGAGGCAGTGTTGTGGGCCAGGCTGGAGGGGTGAGTTTCACATTGATTGGGTAGTATTCAGCACAGGCTGCTTTGGACCATAGGGAAAGGCAAATGATTTGATAACAACCACCTGGTCCCTGCCACCTAGCTCAGAGGGACTCGGGGCAAACCAGGTGAGCTGGCCCACGTCAGGTGGAACTGCTCAGGGTGAGAGCTAGAGCCAACCTCACGGACTCACAGGGACCTCGGAGCCAGGTTTCCCAGGATACCGGCCAGCCTTCCCTGAGAGCAGGCCTGTTGAGGTCTCAGGATCCAGAGGGCCCCCAGGCAGCTCCTTGCCCTCAACAGACCCAGGACCTGGTCTGGAGGGCGACTCCAGACTAGAGTGTTGTCACACCTGGGGCCTGGCCACCCAGCCCCTTTTCTGGACCCACCTCTCCAAGAGGCACTCCCTGCTCCTGCCCTCACTGTCACACATGCTCTCTGTGGCTTTGCTCACAGGGCACTTCTGCTCCCCTCATGAGGACTTTGCATCTTGGCTCCCGCCCCCTGGGGTGCTCTTTCCCCATTTGTTTTCAGGTTCACTTCTACTTGCTCCTCAGGAGCCGCCTCCTCCAGAAAGCCTTCTCTGATTCCTCCCCAGCACTGTGCACAGTGCATACGGCCATCCTGCAAGGTCACTGCCGTCTTTGGCCAAGACTGTCTCCTGCTCTGGGCGGAGGCTCTGCAAGGCCGGGGGCTGCACTGGACTCGTCTCTGAGGCCCCAGCCTCCAGCCTGCAGCCCAGGGCTGAGCAGCCCACAGCCTGAGCGAGAGGGAAGCGAGGAGATGACGCCCTTAAGCTCTGAAAAGACATTTTCCCAAGCAGCTGGCAAGGCCCCCGCCTGCTCCGGGGGATTTTCCAATCTGCTCCAGAAAGGCCCGGCTCCGAGCACGCTGGGATCATTCCGGGACACGGCGAGGCCCACTTCGCTAGCCCTGGCCATGGACACAGCACGTCTGAAGCTCTTTTCTCTTGCTTTTCCCTTTTCCCTTTTTCCCTCTGGTTTTTCCTGGCAACAGGGTGATTGGGGATGAGGAGAGATGAGCCTCCCAGAGCCCTTCTCTCCTCAGCAGCCTCTGGCCAAGTCCAAGACCTCGCCCCACACTCTGCAGCCTTTTTGTGTGATGTCGAAGGAAACCTGGCCTGAATTGTCCACAAACCCCTGGACCTGCAGTGACGGTGCCGGGAAGGAGGTGATGGCATCTCAGAGGGTGGGGCCAGGGGGCCGGGCTGGCTGCCCTGCCCCCTCTTTGGGGCTCCTGGACCAGTGTGTCGGGGAGGGGGGCTGTCCAGAGTTGGCTGTGGGCAGCTGGGGTGCTCCCTCTGGTCCCGGGGTTGAGGGTGAGGGCAGCAGATGGCTGGGGGCAGGGAGTGGGCGGGGCCAGAGGGAAGAAGGGACTGGGTCAGCTGTGGACACGGCTGGTGCCAACGTGATGGGGCATCTCCTGGGATTTCCAGAGACTGAGCGGAAACTCTTTGTAAAAGGGGCTTGTTCCTTGCTCTGTCTGGCAGCAGCTGAGATCTTCTGGGAGTTGTTTTGCTCTTAGTAATTGGTGAGAAGTTTGTTTCTAAAAGTCTGCCCAGAACCCCAAAGTGGAAGCAGGCAGGGAGCCAAGAGGAGTGGAAAATGTTCTTTGCAAACACGTTTTTTGCAGAAGTGCGTTCGGGGCTGCTCTTTGGACTTTGCGAGTTTAGCATTTGAAGAAATTTAACCAGGGCTGGGTGGGGGCTCGCCTTTGTCCCCTGAGGCCCTGAAGGACAGAGGGGTGTCCCCGGCCCTGGAGAGCCAGGTGTCTGGGGGCAAACACGCTAATCACAGGCACCTCTTATCTGTGCAGGAGAGCCGGCCCCTCGCCGTGTCATCGGCGTGGTGTGGGGCCTGGTGCCGAGAGCGGAGCAGGAGGGCCCGCCGGGCCTTCTCTGTGGTCACTCAGAATTCAGTGCCCGCTGCCAAGTGCTCAGCCAGTGTAGAAAGGCATGTATTTGCCTGGCCCAGTCCCGACTCTGACCCCGAACTCAGCTGGTTTCTGCTCTACACAGACAGCCACCACCCAGCCAGGCCACCTGGCTCCCGTGGAGTGAGCTGGTGACTTTGCAGGGAGAGTGAGCCCCTGACCTGGAGCCCCTTTTCCACGGTGATGGGCTGTCACTTGGGGAGAAAAGTCCCCAGGAGAGTGATTTTCTGAGCCTGCAGCAGTGAGACAAGCCACCAGCCTCTTCCCTGCTGGGTGATGGCATTGAGTCTCTTGCCCTGCTGTGCCTCAGTTTCCACATCTGTCAAGTGGGGTGGAGGGTGCTGGACTGGCTGTCCTTTAGAGTTCCATGCTGCTATAAAATACTGTCATGTGACCCTCTCTGCCTCGGTTGCCCACCTGTAAAAGGAGATAATTGGGGAAGCAGCTTCAGAAAAGAAGTGTGAGATTTGATTGGCAGATCCCAGGAGCTTGGAGAGGACCAAATTTAAAAATGGTGAAAGATGGACGGGATGGTGTGTTTCCAGCCTTCACACAGGGCAGGAGGGCAGCCTCTGTGCCAAGCTGTTTACCCTTGGCCCTCACTCGCCCCTGGACTGGCAGGACCTGTCTGCACGCCTAGAGCATCTTTCCTGGTAGGTCCTCAAAGAGGCTGGATGCCCCCGGGGGTGGGGTGGCATGGGCTGGCACACACCACAGAGGCTTTTCCTCTGCTCAGGTTTGGCAGGGGGGCTCAGAAGCTCGTGGTGTGTAACATATTTCAGAGCATGCCTTGCTGGAACATTTGACAGCCCTGGCAGGGCATGGCCAGTGTGAGGTGGGCTGGGCTCAGGCACCAGGAGGTCCCATGGGGTCTTGGCTCGCCTGGATCTTAAACAGTAGCGGTGACCATGCCGCCATCCGCAGCTCTTCCTCAGCTAGTGGGGGCTGCCCAGTCTCCCGCGGGCTGTGGGCCCCGTGTTCCCCGTGTTGTTCTTCATCCTCGCACTTGTCTTGAGACGGAGTGACGTCTCCGTTTGGTGGGGGCGGAGACTGGAGCTCAGAGTTTCTGGAACTTGCCTGAGGTCATCCCGCTTGTGAGAGGTGAAGCCGGGGTCCATCTGGGGGGCACCTGACTCAGGCGACCGCACTTGTGGCCCCTCCCCCGCCTGACTTTAGAGAGTAGGGTGGGGTGGATTCCAAGACCGCCCGAGAGGTGCGGGGATGGACTTTCACATAGTGGTGTAGCAGGAGAAACCTGCCCCCGTCAGATCTGTGATTCCACTGCACACACCACCTAGAAGAAAAGCAGGGTTTAGGAAGCGAGACCACTTAGGACTGAATCTAAGAAAAATGCTAAGTAAAAATTGGTCTAGACTGGAGGACAGCAAAAAATCAGGGATGTGGGATAAAACCGAGTGCTGCACAAGCTGCATCCACAGCCACCTCCCTGCCCTGCCCCTGCCTCCTGCACCCTCGGCCCCGTCAGTGTCCCCAGGTGTCCTGAGAGCTCCCATCTCAAAGCCCTCTTCCTGGACCCCGCCTCCGGCTGGCTCTCCACACCACATTCTGTCTCAGGGAGAATGCCTGCAAAGGAACCCCCTCCCCCTCCCCCATCCTCTGCAGTCTGACCTCTGCTCCCTCCACCCCCAGCCTCTGTCATCTTAGCGGTCCAGGGGCCAGCTTTCCAGAAGGCCCAGTGGCCTCTTTGGAACGGTTCACTGGCTGCACTGACCCAGGTGGCTGCTCTCTCTCAGGACTTCCGGGCCCCACACTCCAGGGGCTTCCCCTCATCTCTCTGGCTACTTGCCCCCAGCCTCCTCTGAGGACCCTGGCTTCTCCCAGCCCTGAAATACTGTTTCTCAGACCCCCTTTTGCTGCCCTCCTTTCTCTCTTCTTGGCTGATCTCATTTCTTCCCTTGGCATTTGCTACCAGCAGCTATAAGCTGGTAACTCCCTCCCTTGCCCCTCTGTGCCGTCTTCCAGACCTGCCCGCTGCAAATCTCCCCTGACCTTCCAGGCGGTGAGCCGAGCCCTGGACGCACCCCACCCGGCGGGCTGTCCCCCGCAGTCCCTGTGGGCAGATGCTCGGGGTGGGCGCTGGGGCGCCGTGTCCCCTCCTCTCCACGTCTCGTGCCCTCCCTCCTCTGGACTGTCTAGGGTCTAATCCCTGGTCTCCGTCTCTCCACACCCGCCTAGTCTAAGTGCCGTCAGCTCTCACACTTCAGGGGCCAAACGGCCCGCTTCAATCCACTTGGATACAACAGCCAGAGAACCTTTGAAAGACACAAATGGGCTCAAATCATGGCCCTGCTTAGAGCCGTCCTCTCCGCTCCCATCCCATCCCCTGGGATAAAATCCGGACTCCCCAGCACCTGCAAGGCTCTCACAGACAGAGCCCGGCAGCAAACCTCTGGACTGGAAGCTTGGGTTAGGGTGGGAGTTCATTGTTCCTTTACCTAGTGACCAAGCGGGTGCGTCCCAGCTCCCAGGGCGGCTCCTGGTGACAGAAGCCCAGGCTCCTCCTGTCTTGTGGCTCTGCTGTTCTGTTCTCATGGGTCTAAGGTGACTGTTCAAGCTCCTGCCATCCCAGGGGGTGGAGAGAAAGGGAGAGAGAGCCCAACCAGGAAGGCAGACACAGTCCTGCCCACATCCATGGACCCAGCTTCGATATGCTGCCACACCTGGCTGCCAGGGAGGCTGGGAGTACTGTGTGGCCAGGCGTGAGTGAGCCCAGCCAACTCTTCTATTATGCAGAAGAAGGGGGGACAACTTGGGGGGACGCCTGGGTTTCCTCCCCAGGAACGGATGGTCTGCCATTCCCTGAGGAGCCTCTCTGAGCCCCAGTGCCAGTCTCTAAAATGGGTTGGCTGCAAGGATCAAATGAGACTGTAAAAAGCCAGTGCTCTGGACATAATCACGTGTTTTTCCAGCATGGCCTCCCTCCTTCCCAGCCTTGCCTTGGGCACCTCGGATCTGGCATCGCTGGCTTGGGAATCCTGGGCCCTGTTTAGCAACCAGCACTTAGTAGGGCCAAACAAAGGTGGTTTTGCGGCGTCTCCATCGCTGCCTTTTTTGTGCCAAGGTTTTGGCAAAGGGTGGGGGTAGGGGGCCTGGGAGCCTCAGGAGACGAGGCTGGCGGGGTAGGCGCAGTTGGTGCGTGGCAAACCGAACCTGTCAATTCCAGAAGCTTTTGGCACAGTCTGGAAGCACTAGATGACTTTGAGAAGTGTCTGTGTGTTTTTTCCCCAAGTGCAGTTATTTTTGCCACTGTGAAATGTTCTGAAATCTGACAGTTTTGTTTTGAGTCTTAGCCCGATGGGAAGATGGAAAGGAACACTGCCTCCCAGTTCTGTGGCACCCGCTTCTCAGGGTCTCCTGAGGACATCCAGATCCTGGCAGAGGTAGCCGAGCAGAAGCCAGGCGACCAAGATCTCCCAGGGGTGGGCACATAGTGGGTCATGTACACGGTGGGTCAGGCCTGGGAGCTCCCAGACCCACTTGGGGCATGAAACCCCAGGGCTGATTTGGTCAATGTAAAAACACCTACTGGGTGTCAGGCAAGGCTGACACCCAAAGTTTATTGAGCACCTACTATGTTCTTTTGTCAGGCATAGACTGCACACCTACTGTGTGCCAGGCCCTCACCCCCTGAACATTTGCTAAGCACCTACCGTGTGGTACAGAGTCATGAGAAGGCTCTCAGCACAGGAGTGACAAGATCACCTGGCCATGGGTGGTGGGGTAGGGGAGACAGAAGAGGACAATGCTGGTGGAGGTAGACCCTGGAGGAGGGAGAGGTGACTCAGATGCAGACCCTGCTCTTCTGAAGGCCAGGGGGGTCCTGCCAGGGAGCATGGAGGGAGCATGAGGGGAGCTGAGTGCGTCAGGGGACTGGCCATCACCCTGGCCTCCTTGCTGCCCCATCACCTTTCTGGACCCTCCTCCTCTTCCCCAGATCACAGCCATCCAGGGCCAGGTGGGAGACCTCTGCCCTTCCCACCTTCCCTCTGCCTGACTTCACTCAGCCCGCATCCTCACAGATGTGCTTCACTACCTGGCATCTTCAGGGTCCTCTTGTGTCGTCCATTACCTGTTGGGCACCTTCAGGCATCTCCCCCTGTGTGTGTCCCTTGTGAGTTTTTCACATGCCCCTCCCCCCAGCTGTCTGGGCTCTGTCTGGGTGCCCATCACAGAATCATCCCCACTGCTTCCAGAGGAGCAGCATCTTGGCTGCCTTCTGACCTGGGTCTCCCAAGACCTTGGGCACACGGATTTGAATGTGGTAGGTGACATCGCTAAGGGCCGACTGCATGCTAGGCACCATGCCAAAGGCTTTCCCTGCACCACATCGTTGACTCCCAGCAACAGCCCTGAGAGGAGCAACCGCTGTGATTTCCATTTTCACAGATGACAAAACTGAGACCCAGATGAACAAACCACTGGACGACACACAGCGAGCCCGGCATTTCCTGAAAAAGCCAGTCATCAGCTTAACCCCAGATGGCAACTGGGGGAACTGAGCCCTAAGAACAGTAATCGCATGCACATGTGAAGGTGTTCTTGTGTTTACGGAGTACTTCTCCACAATGCTACGGAGACTGAGGACACAGCCTTTCCCTCTGAGAGGTGGACATAAGGAGTAACTGAGAACCACGCTGTAGCGTATTCCCCGTTAAAAAGAGAAACAAAAATGTGGCAAGGTGCCTGCCTTCTCTCCCCAACCTACACTTTGGGACCTGCATGGAGAGACACTTGCTGTGTTAGGTAGATTCCAGGGTTGGCGGCTGTAACAAAGGTGTCAACACGACAGTGAGCAAAATGAGGAAGTTTCTTTTTCTTCCTTAACATAAGGCACACAGGGCTGCTGGGGCAACTTCCTGGCTCCTGGGGCACCAGCTCCTTCCACCCATTTCTGCTGCCTTCAAGTACTTTTCACCTTGTAATTCAAGAGGGCTGTGCCTGCAGTCAGACCCGCAGTGCAGCCAGGGAAAGAGGGAAGAGGGTGGAGTTCGCAGCCCTTTCCTTAAGAAGTCCGCCTGTGTCACTTTTGCTCATAGCCCATTCACCAGAAGTTGGTCACATGACCACGTGTAGCTGCAAGGGAGGTGGGGAACATCGTCTTAGGTGGGTGGCTCTATTCCGAGCTCAGACTTAAAGGGCTCTGTCATTAAGAAATGTAGGGACAAATGGAAACTGGGAAACAACAATCTAGGCCACAGTCTGTCCCTCTGGGCCACCTGCTTTCTATGCAGACTCTCCCTTCCGTCCTCTGGACACATGTAGCCCCTTCTCTTGGAAACAACCCTGAAGCCCCTTCCAGGCAAGAAGTGTCCAGGCATTGTGTCCAGCCACGTCCAGGATCTGAGGGTGATACACAGTCCTCTTATCAAGGCCAGATGAGATGTCTCAAGAGGAAACCTGTAAGTGAAAAGACGAGGGGTCTGCAGTCCCTCTTAGTAGGTGACAGTGGGGCAGGGGCAGCAGGACTGTGTGAAACCTTGCCTTTGGAAGAGGTGAGCTGGTCCAGGATGACAGCTGAGCCAGACTGGCCGAGCATCACCTCAGCTCGCCGTAGTGGGCCCCTTTGGAGACACTGTCTCTGCTTGCTTGCAGGATTGCCTTGCCCGCTGTCCCCCGCTGTCCCCCACTGTCCCCCACTGTCCTTGCTGGGTCCTCTGGGAGCACCCTCTTTTCCCACCATCCTCCCCAAGCGCACGTCAGAAGTGGGCATTGCTGACTATGCCCTTTCTGGTGGCCACTGAACCCTCACAAGACGTTTCTGGCTGTGTGTGCATTTTGGAGGTGTCCAGGGATCTCTTTAGGGGAGTGTCAAAAAAACCCAGCACTCTTTGGAAAGCTGGGCTGCGGTTTATTTGGCAATACAATTCCATCTAAATCTCCACATATGTCTTTGCATCTGGTCCGTTTGCATCGGTTATTCCACATTGCATGGCGTCCCACCTGACCATCCTGTCCAGACCTGGCTTTTTAGTCTTAAAAAGCTAGTCTTTTGTCTCCAGGCCTCTGTTCTCAGCCAATTTAATAACAGCTACCTTGATGTTATCTGAACTACAGACTTGGGCAGGGAGATAGCACCTCATTCAGATCGTGGCCCCTGGGCTGGTCCCCTTGCCCGGCTGAGAACTCTCCATGGGAGGGGCTGGGGGAGGAGCAGACCACCTCCTATCTTCCACCAGGATTGCACTTCCAAAGCCGTCTCTGTGAGTCTCAATGATCACTTCCTAAAGGCAGCACACAGCTGCCAACACACCTGCATTGAGTTGTTTCTTTCTTTTTAAAATTAAATTAAATTAATTTTTAAAAATTGAAGTATAGTTGATTTACAGTGTTGTGCCAGTTTCAGGTGTACAGCAAAGCAATTCAGTTATACATATACATACATACATATATTTTTTTCATTTTCTTTTCCATTA
This sequence comes from Camelus bactrianus, assembly GCF_048773025.1. Taxonomy (NCBI): domain Eukaryota; kingdom Metazoa; phylum Chordata; class Mammalia; order Artiodactyla; family Camelidae; genus Camelus; species Camelus bactrianus. Next base: position 3,639,418 of record NC_133544.1, read on the forward strand.
TGGCTCATTACAATATATTGAATATAGTTCCCCGTGCTACACAGTAGGTCCTTGTTGTTTGTCTATTTTACTGAGTTTTTAAGACAGTTCTAAAGTTCCATATTAAGATATGTTCAGTCTTCCAAGCATCACAGGGAGCATTTGAATGACAGGATTTCTGTAGCACAACGGTCAGAAGGTTTCTAGCTCATAAAACCTGAGTCCTGGACTCTGGAAGCCAGACCACGGAGGTCTGCGTTTGTTGCATCAGCACCCTTAACCCCACCACGTCTGTGTACCCAAATCTGTAATAGTCAGGACATAGGCTTGGCTTTAGAACAAAGATCTCCTTCGCCCCCCACCAAGGATGGTTGTAACATGATGGGAGTTTATTTATTTCTCATGTTACAGTTGAAATGTAAATCGTTCAGGATGATAGGGTGACACCAGAACATCAGGAAACTAGACACGTGTAGCCTGCTGCCCTGATGCCCTCAAAAAGAAACATTGAGCTCATGGTCTAAGATGGCTGCTGCAGCTCCCACCATCTCATCTGCATTCCGGCAGGGGCCAAGCAGAAGAGAGGAAATGGAGGACACTCCCCGCCCCTCCCTCTCAGGCCCAGGGCCTGGAACGTGCACATGTCAGTCTACTCACATCCTGCGGTGAGGAGGGATGTGAGGTTCAGGATGCCCCGTCGCTCCTGTGCATGTTTTTGTGTGTGCATGTGCACACGTGAGCTGTTGTATTGCCCAGGTCTGTCTGCCCTTTCATCCTGTGCTCTCTCTTCAAGCAGCTACATGGGAAAGAAGCAGGTCTGGGAGAGAAGTGAGACTCTCCCTTCCAACCATGAAATAAATGCCTGTGCTCAGAATTGGGACCCCAGGGTGCGAAATGAATTGCTGGCCTGCCTTGTGCATTGTGGTCGTTTGCCCTCGAGGCCCCGGATGCCAGCTGTCCAAACAGCTGTGAGCCGACCAGCTTGTGGGTCAGTGCTGGCTAGTGCCGACTGCAGTCCTGGCGGGCACCCCCTCCGAGCCCCTGCTTCCTGCCCTGTCTTACTCTGATGTTTCCTGCTGTGTGTGCCTCAGTGTTTTCACCTGTAACGCGGGGTTAACATTTTTGTCCCGTTACTTTACCCGCTGCTTTGGGCAATCAGACTGGATGCTGGAGGTGAGCTGGGATGGGCCAGGTGCTGTGTGCTGCTTGGCTAAGTGAGGGTCCTGGAAGGGACTTTGCAGATGGGATTAAACTCAGGATCCTGAGATGGGAAGGGGATCCTGGATGACCCAGGTGGGCTCTGTGCAATCTCAAGTGTCATAAAGGAAAGAGGATGATGGGGTGGGGGTGGGGGTCAGAGTCAGAGAAAAGATGCGGTGAGGGAAGCAGAGGCTGTGATGGTGCACTTTCCTATAAAGTCATACATTTGCGTGGTTTTCAGCCATGAAGTTCACGGTGATTTGTGACAGTAGCCTCAGGAGGCAGGTGCGTGAGGGGCCAGAACGGGACTGCAGCTAGCAGGGATGGGGAGGCAGGGAGGGCCAGTGGGCTGGGAGGAGGCACACACATGGAACGTCCTGGAATAAAGGTGCGGGCTCTTCGCTGGATGGGAAGCGGCCTCTCAGACCAGCATGTGGGCCACAGGGAGGGGCTACAGAGTGAGGACGGCCAAGGAGGCTGGCGCATGCTGGAGGGACCCTAAACACCCCACTGAGGGGTTTCCACTTAATTTGGAGGAAGAGAGACACAATAGGGTGGTGTTCTGGCCCATGAAGATGCCTCTGGGCCAGAAAACAACTGGAGTGTCGGAAGGCAACCTGGAAACACGGACTCACATATCCTGAGTGCTTGTGGTCACAGCGTTGTGCAAAGTTCTGGAACCCGGTGCTTGTCAAGATGTACGCGTGTGTGCACGGCCAAGGAAGGACAGAGCCTGCGAGCTTAGAGCTCCATCAGCAAGGGGAACTGGAGGCAAAGACTCAGAGCGTTTATTGAAGATGCTTTCAGATACACGTGACAAGTCCCTGCCCAGCGCCCTCTGGCTTTTTTGGGGGGTGGGGGATGTCAAAGGTGCAAAACCCTTTGAAAACCGATCTGGGAAGGGTCTCTGGGGATTTTTCTAAAGCATGGCTCCAGCCAAGATGCACAATGAAAAAAAATGTGTCACCCTGAAAGAGACACATTCAAAATTGCATGTTTTTCATCTTCAGTGTTCACAGAAACCTGCCCATTAGCGGGGGTGGGCGGCGTGGGGGTGGGGAGGCCTGGAGGAGCTGCAGAGGGCTCTCGGGAAGAGGATTTCTGCGCTCTGCAAAGACGCCACCCTGGAAAGCCACGTGAAGACGCGTGCATCCAACCGCCCCACGGATGGTTTCAGATCCTGCAGGAAAGGGAGAAAAAAACATTCTGAATATTGCCAGAATGGTATTTGAGTAAACAGTGTGGACAGCTGCTCCCTCCCTGCTGGAGCCAAAGAAATTCTGCTGTTGTCCATGAAGAAAACGCGTTTGGCGAGGGACCTGTTAACTAGGAGCTGAGCTGCCTCGCAGAACGGGTGCCCCTGCCAGAGGCATCCAGGGTCTTCAGACTCTACCTTGAGCTCCTTCCTTTCAGCTGACTGTGCTCTCCCTGATTTGGGGTTCTTTAGTCCCCCTTCTCAGAAAGAGTGCTAATTGTGCCTGGGAATGGGGAGCCGGCTCCCTCAGAGCCGCAGCCTGGCCTGAACCCGAGGTGAAGACGTGAGGGCTGCCGGTGAGGAACTGATGCCATCCATGTGGCAGGTGGGGGTGGCGGGGAGACCCGGGCCGCACTTCCCCGGAGGGCCGCGAGGCCACGCCGATGCCTGTCCAGCCCAAAGGTCAGAGCCACACAAAGGATGTGTGAGTTGGCTGGCTGGCTCCAGAGTGACCCGGAGTGTGAGAGCCTCGCTCTCCATCGGCAGAGTGCCTGGGGATTAATTTGTTTAATTGGTCCCTGTTTTAGGCCAAATAGTCAGTGTCAAAAGAAAAGAGTAAAAGATACTTTCCCATTTGGGGAGACAAAAACGGCCCCTGGCAATGGCGGAGGGTGGTAATAACCACAAAAAGCCCTTGCAGGAGTTGACTTGAATGGCCTGGGAAGGCGGCTGGACCCCGGCACCCACCCGCTGCATACCAAGCAGAGATGTGGGCCCTCCGGGAAAGGATGGCCAACCGGCAGAGGCCGGCCCGGGAATCCGCTGGCCACAGCACCGCACCGGCCTCGGCAGAAACATTTAGTGCCAATCAAGCCTCATTATCAAGGGGTTCTGCGCCTGCCCCAAACACCCCCAACCTCATTTGCAGGAGGAAACAGGCTGGTCCTGGCTGTGGCATGCTGGGGCCCAGGGACTCCTATTTGCATGCGTTAACTACTGTGGGGCTGTGAAGCCTTGGGGGCAGTTGGGCTTGAAATAGGTCTATTGCTGTCATTAAGATGCCCCAAGGACATGTCCGGAGGATGAAGGGATGGCAGGGGAGGGGCCAGAGCCCACAGCCCAAGTTTCTGCCAGCTGTGTGACTTTGGGCAAGTCACTTGGCCATTCTGGGCTTGTGTCACATCCCTCAGATGAGTGAATTCTGACTAAGCACCTACCCCACTGCTGCGCGCATTGTTAGGGTGACTAGCACAGACACTCTTTGTAATAGCAGCCAAGGGCGTCTTTCGTGTGAGGACGCTCTGAAGTCCCAGAGGAGCCGTGACTAGTGAGTGAATCACCACAAAGGCTGGAGGAGTGGTCCTGGGTGCATTTTCTGACTTAAGGAGAATTGATAATATAAGGGATGGAAAAAGTGTCTGGGGAACAAAACGTAATTACTTTAAAAAGTCAAACTGGATCTTTTCTGTTTATATTCTCCTACCCAAGTCGAGGTAGAAAATATTTATCTTTGCTGCTTTATAAGCAGCAGCCTCTGGCCTGCTGAAACGGTGACTTTGGTCCATGGAGCTCAGAGGCAAAGGGGGAAGAAAGCTCCACTGTGAACTCTGTGTCAAAGGATCTTGGAAAGCCAGGAGCCAAGGGCGGCCGCTGTTCTTTTTTTTTTTTTTTTTCACCTTTAAAAAATTGTGGTAAAATATACACAACATTACTTCCCAGTTTAATAACTTTTAAGTGTCTGATTCAGTGGCGTTAAGTGCATTCACACTATTGCGCAACCATCACCACCATCCGTTTCTAGAACGCTTTCATTTTCCCAAACTGAAACTCTGTCCCCAACAAACAACTCCCTTCCCCCGGCCCTAGCCCCTGGCAGCCACCCCTCTGCTTAACGTCGGGTCGCCCCGACTCTGACCCCTCTGAGGGCCCCATGGAAGTGCAGTCTTGGGGTATTTGTCCTTCCGCGTCTGGCTTAGAATAATGTTCTCGAGGTTCACCCATGTGGTGGACAGAACAAGTTGCAATTTCCTCCCTTTTTAAGGCTGGATAATATTCCAAGAGGCCTTTGGTTTCATTGTGTGGCGTGGCTGCCGTGGGGAATTCGAAGAGAGAAAGGGATTGGCCCTGACCCAGCTGCCAAGAAGGGAGAGAGTCATGGCCTCTGCTCAGGGCAGGCTGGAGTCTCTGAGCTGACTCTGTGGGGGGTTGGGGGGCCTTCCTAACTTCAGGAGCTGACGCGGGATTCCTCACGGCGGAACCCGGGGGATGCACTGGGTGCGGCACTCAAGGGGGCATCTTTCATGCCGATAATCCGGATAAATCATACTTTACGGCAATGTTTTGATTGATTGATTGATTGCGGGGGAGGTGATTCGGTTTACTTATTTATTTATTTTATTAATGGAGGCACTGGGGGCTGAGCCCGGGACCTCGAGCCTGCCGGGCATGTGCTCCACCACTGAGCTGTACCCTCCTGCCACCACTGCAATGTTTTAAAAAGTCAAAGTCATGCCAAAAAACCTGGGGTGAACCAAATACTAGACGTTTAAGTGAAGACAGGACTAGTCTCAGCGGCTTCTCTCTTCCTCAGGCTCCAGTTTTGACCCTGTCTTTATCTTCAATTTGGATCTTTTGTTCATCATGCATTTTTTTGGCATAACTTTTGCTTTAAGTTGTGGTAAAATATACGTAACACACAACTCGCCATTTAAACGACTTTTAGGTGCACAATTCAGTGGCCATCGACACATTCACGTTGTTGGGCAACTGTCACCGCCACCCACCAGCAGAACTTCCTCATCTTCCTAAACTGAAACTCTGCCCCCACTGAGCACAGCCCCCGTTCTCCCTCCCCGCCCCTGGCAACTCCCCTTTCTACCTCGCTGACTTGGAGTGCTCTCGGTCACTCATAGACGTGAAGTCATAAATACTCGTTCTTCTGTGACCTTATTTCACTCAGCACAGTGTCCTCCTGTTTCATCAATTCTGTCGCCCGTGTCGGAATTTTCTTCCTTTTTACGGAATGAAGTTTCGTTGTTCGGATCCACGGCATTTTGCTCACCCATTCCTCTGCCAGTGAGCTTTTGGGTTTATTTCCACCTTTGGCTGTTGTGACTAGAGCTGCTGTGAGCACTGGGGTACGTGTATTTTTTTGAGTTCCTGATTTCAATTCTTCTAGAAGTAGAATTCCTGGATTCGACGTTTAGTTTTTCGTGGAAATGCCTCACCGCTTTCCACGGCAGCAGCGCCATTTCGCATTCCCGCCAGCAGCGCACGGGGGCTCCCGTTTCTCCCCCTCCTCTCCAACGCTTGGTATTTCCCATTAATATTAAAAAACAAAACTTTTTTCAGCTCTCCCAGTGGGCGTGAAGTGGGACCTCACTGTGGTTTGGGTTTGCGTTTCCCTAATGACTAGTGGTGCTGAGCATCTTTCCATGTGTTTGTCGGCCATTTCTATAACATCTTCAGAGAAATGTCTATTCATTTTGCCCATTTGTGAATTGGGGTGTTTTGTTGTGTTGTTGTTGAGCTGTGTTGGCATTACCTTTGACTTTAGAAGTAGTCATTAAATGTGACTTATCTGCAACGCTGAGATTTTTCTGCCTCCTTACGTTCTGCATGAGGTGAGGGCCCCCTTCGCCTGCCCTCGTTCCAGCCCTGGTTCTTGCGGGAGGAAAATGCCCGGAGGGGAGGGGACCCTCAGCATGGGGGAGGAGCAGACGGCGGGGCGAGGGGTGTGGGGGCCTGGTGGGAAGGGCAAGCGGAGGGCTGAGGAAGGTCTGACGCTCGGGGCTCCCGGGTCTGAGATGGAGCAGCCCCTCCTCCCGCCTGCAGTAGAGCCTGCACGCAGAAGAGCCTTCTGTGAGTGGTTTATTATGGAAAAGAAGGGAAAAGGGTTGCGTTCCATGCTGGGGCCGACGCCTGGGAGAGGTGAGAGAACAGGTGCAGATGTGATGCTGAGGACGGGGCCCCGGGGGCCAAGAGGATGCGGACGGCCAGCAATGACAGCTTCTCAGGGAGGCACCAGGACGTGTGCCCAGCCGGTCGGACCCTGTGGGGAGGAGGGCCCCGGAGACAGGCAGATTCACCCCCGTCCCGAACCTGCCAGGCTTCTCCAGGCCTGTGGGGCTGTGGGGTGTCCGGAGCACCCAGGCAGGTGGGACCCCAAGCTCAGACAGCCCTTCTTTCCCAAGGACTCGTGCGTCTTCCTGCAGCCAGGGCAGCATGCGGCGTATCCAACTCCACAGCCAAGCCCAAAGGCGGCGGCTGTGCTGTCCTAACCCCCTGAGGAACGGAGAGAACCTCGGATGCTCACCAGAACCCAACCACATCACAGCCCTGTGAACACCCGGCTTTAACCAGCTTGTTCGGGCTCCTGGGCAGCATTCTAAGAAGTGTGGTGATCTGGGTCGTTAATAATACATCAGTTGGCCTTTATTCTCAAAGACAGAAGTGTTCTTTCTGGGAAGCCCAGTTGAAATACCACATTCAAGTTTGATAAAAACTCTCAATCTACAAACCTGAGAAGTTCAATGCATATGAAGTAGAATAAATACCAAGAAAACCATGTCGAGATATACTGTAATCAATTTGCTCAAACCAGAGTTAAGGAGAAAAGCCTACAGGCAGCCAGAGAGGAGGGAGACACACAGGGGGACAACATGGAAATGCCAGGCGTGTTCTTTTTGGAAACAGTGCAAGCCGGAAGTCAACGGGGCGCCGCTTTTAAAACAGAGAAACTGTTCATCTAGAATTCTGCACTCCGCAAAGGTATCTTTCAGAAATGAAGGCAAAGTAAAGAGTTTTTAGGACACCAGCAGACTGGCACTACAAGAAACATTACAGGAAGTTAATATTAAAGGAGACAGGAAGAAAGTTTCGGATGGAAAGCTGGATCCAGAGAAAAAGGGTGAAGAGCATTTGAAGTGGCAAATATGTAGGTAAACGTAAGAAAACTTTTAAAACAAACCTAAGCTCATTCTAAGAGTGATTATTCACAGTGACTTCTGTGACATACTGGTGGTTCATAAGCGTTACTTAAATACAGTTAAATTACAGATGTCATGTAATACTCACTTCATCTACACACAAGTAGAGACTTAATAAACTTCCAGTCTGTTACCTGAAAGAAATAATGTTTGCGATTCATCCTTCTACAGCTTTTGTATATTAAACATAAAAATATGCAAACATACACAGAGTACACATTTTTCTTTTACCTGAAATGTTTAACATTATTCTGCTGACTGCATTTAAAAACATTCACTAAAAGAAAAGATTGCCTCAACTTGTAATTTCCTTAAGAGACAACTGGCCATTCAAAACAAAGTATCAGCGATCTCCTCCGGGGTTTATTACATACTGAAAGGTAAACTAAGACTGCGCCAGCACGCGGGCTGGGAGAGCTGCAAGGAACGCAGATTGCTGTAGGAGACGTACGCTGCGTGTGCAGCGGCGCGACGTTTGGAGGTAGACCGTGGTCAATTAGACATATGTATTTTAAATCCCGGGATACTCCTAAAAATTAGGACAAAGAGACAGAGTTTATTAGGTGTCTGTGGAGAAAATGGAATTAGAAAAAAACCCCACAATTAATCCCAAAGAAGAAAAGGAGAAAGAGGAGAAGGAACAAAGGACAGATGGGACAAATGGAAAACAAGTAGAGAGATGGGAGACTTAAACCCAATGATGCAGACAATTATATTGAATGTAAAGTTATATTAAATGTAAAGGTCTAAATACTTCAGCAGAAAGCAGAGATTGTGACTGGATAGAACAGCGAGGCTCAGCCACACGCAGCTTGTAAGAACCCCATTTTAATATACAAAAGTCACCTGTCGGTCCATATGCTAGCAAAGAATGGTTGGTAACTGAGATTTTAAAATGCTGTATTATAATTACAGAAACAAAAAGCAAAAGGATGGGGGAATACTGAAAAGGCAGAGGAGCCAGTCTGAAAGAGCTTCCAGTGGCAAAAGTTACAACAATGTGAGCAACAGAATAAACAGCAATAGGACAGGGTTACAGCCCCGAGGAGAAAGGAAATGTGTGTTAGTCCATACAAGTATAAGTTAATAACGTAGTCAATAAATAAGTGGGAGAAAAGGTTAAATACCTCCTTACAGAAGAAACCCAATTAATAAATGTAGAGGGGAAATAGAAAAATCGCCATTAGAATTCCACAGAAATTATGGAGGCAAGATATACTATTGGATGCTAAAATTAGTGGGCAAACTTTAAGAAGAAACAGAAACTTCGCATTGTCTCAAAGTATCTCCCTGCCCTCAAGCTACTAATTACGAAAAGAAAATGGTGACCGTACAGGGGAGGAGTCTGACAGACACTGTCTCTACCGGGTGATGGGAGCTCTTGCCGCCAGTAACAAGCCACAGTAACACCGGGAGCTCCCTGCCAGGACGCGCACCGCTCCTGCGGTGTTCTCCTTAACAATGCAGGGCCTCAAACAATAATGAGAAAGCACGAGACAAGCACAAATGGAAGGCCATTCTAGAAAACACCTGACCTTTACTCTTGAAGACAGTCAAGTCCTGAAGGGCAGAAATGCCGAACAGCCGTACAGATTGTAGGGGACAGGAGAGTGCCGACTGATTGCAGTGTGACGGCCTGGATTAGATCCTGCACATGAGAAAGAACGTTGATGGGAAAACTGGCAAAATCCAAATAAAATTTGCTGTTTAGTTAACAGCATTTGACCAACGTTAATTTCTTAGTTTTCATCATCGTACCATGATTTAGGTGTTATCATTAAGAAAAGGTGAGAGAGGGGCATATGGTAACTCTCTACTCTTGTGGCTACTCTTCTGGTATTCTGAAATTATCTCAAAATAAAAAGCTTCGGTGGAGAGGGTATAGCTCAAACGGTAGAGCACGTGCTCAGCAGGCATGAGGTTCTGGGTTCAATCCCCAGTTCTTCCATTAAAAAAAAATTAAATAAATAGACCTAATTACCTCCTTACTCACCCCCTCCAAAACAAACAAACAAGCAAAACCCCTAAAAAAAAGCTTAAAAAAACAATACTAGCTACAATAGCATAAACTATATTGCATGCCTAGGGATAAATTTCACAGATGTCTACCAGACTTCCACACTAAAAGCCATCAAACACTGCTGAAAGAAATTAAAGACGGTGTAAAGAAATAACGAGCCATATCATGTTCCAGGAACCAAAGACTCAATCTTACTAAGTGTCACTTCTGCCCTCAGTGATCTATGCATCCAGTGGTAATCATAATTACACGTGTCTTTTTGTAGCAACTGACAAGCTGATTCTAAAAGTTAGGTGGGAATTCAAGGATTTACACTAACCAAAGGGCTTCGTTACTTACCTATTTTGTATATAGTAGTATCTGCAAATCCTGAACTCCCAATTTATCCCTCCACCTCCCCCCGCACCGTACAGCACAGGGAACTAGATCCAACATCTTGTAATAGCCTATAATGAAAAAGAATGTGAAAAGGAATACATGAATGTATGCATAACTGAATCACTATGCTGTGCACCAGAAATTAATGTAACATTGTAACTGACTATGTTTCAGTAATAAAAAAATAGAATAGCCAAAGGAATTCTGAAAAAGAACAAAGAGGGAGGATTTATGCTCCTGAATTCTAAGACTCAGTATGAAGCAGTAGTATGCTGTTGGTGTCAGAACAGACAGGCTGATCAACGGAGCTGAGTGGAGAACCCAGGAACAGATCCATGTGTCTATGATCATCTGATTTAAAAAAAAATGGGTGAAGGTAAGTCATTGGGAAAAGTGAAGTCTTTAAAACAAATGTTGATGGAACAACTGGATATCCATATATAAAAATATAAATCTCAACCCTATTGCACATCACACACAAATATTAACTTGAAATGGATCACAGACCTAGACATAAAAGCCAAAAGTATAAAACTTCTAGAAAATATAGAGAAAATATTTGTGACCTTGGGGTAGGCAAAAGCGTCTTAGAAAGACCCAAACAACCACAAAACAAAGAAGTAAAACTTAATAAAAATGAATGTCATCAAAATGAGCAACACCTGTCTTTCAGACAACCTGCTAGGACGATGCCCAGACAAGCTGGCCTAGGGGAACACACGTGCAGCTCACATATCTGATGAGGGGCTTTGCTGTGATACATAAACACATTCTTACAACTCGATAATAAGAACATAAATGATGCAACGAGAATACAGGACAACAGCTCTGGACAGACACTTCACAGAGGAAAACGGGCAGATGATCAATCCCTTAGCGTTCCCTCTGCCTGAAATGCTGTCCGCCCCCACCTACCCATCTCCCCAGCTCCTCCTTCACTTGAGTCTTTGCTCAGACTACCTTCTCGAAGAATCCTCCCCTGACATTTGATTAAGTACCACACTCTGCTGCAACTTCTCCCCACCACACGCCTATCCCAACTCCCCCGCCCCATTTTGTTCCTTTTTGCCCCACAGCACTTCCATCACTTTCCAATACACTGTAAAATGCTTATTGTTCATAATCTATCACCCCTGGGGGAATGAGCAAGAATTTTGTGTATTTTTGGGGGTGGGTATAGCTCAAGTGGTAGAGCGCATGCTTAGCATGCATGGGGTCCTGGGTTTAATCCCCGGTACCTCCTCTAAAAATAAATAAATAAACCTAATTTACCACCCCCACCCAAAAATAAATAAAATTAAATTAAAAAGAAAGAATTCTGTGTATTTTTTCCCTGATGTATCCAAGTGTCTACGTGGATGCCTGACACCTAGTAGGTGCTGGAAAAATATTTCTTTTCCATGTGAGTGAAGGAATAAGCGGCTGCTCTTATGCCTTTGTTTTGTTGCTAGTACCCTGGCAGTTTCACTTGGAGACGTGAGGCATGAATTCATTCTTATTTCTCCCACTCCAGACTCCCCGTGCATCTTGAATCTAAAGATTCCCAACTGTTATGAACCCTGGAAAATTCTTAGCCGTTACACCTCCAAGTGGCTCTCCCTACAGCCCTATTTTTTCCCATCACCTTCTTCTAGGACTTCGATTGGATGACAGTTTACTGTTAATTCCATCCTCATGTCTCTTAACCTCTTTCTTCTTTCTGCCCTCTTTTTTCTCTGTGTGTCACTAGGTAATTTCTTTCATTGCAGTTTTTATTTCACAAATTCTGTTTTCAGGTGGGTCAAATCCACCATTTCACCAAATGTTAAGGTTTTAATACCATTAGTAAGATTTCCATGGCCAATTCTGTTAGGTTCTTTTCAAATTTATTTGGTCTTTTTTGATAGTACTTTGCTAATTCCTCATAGTTTTGGGTCTCAATTTCACTTCTTAAAACATTAAAAAAGTGCTTATTTAAGTGCCCTAATTAGCAGTTACATTTATTTGATGAACTTGGGGTTTTGACCTGGCATTGGGACTGCCTGTTTGGTGGATCTATATTTGTGGGGAGCCTCTGAAGCCAGGTTGGGGGGGCATTTGAATTTGACTCCAGGAGTAGAACCTTATTGGAACTATCCTTGAGTTAACTTCATAGTGTGGGGTTTCTCGGACCACCAAAGGTAGTGCAAATTGGACCCTCAGACTATTGTGAAGTGAGGACTGTGGATATGAATTCTCAGAGGAGACTGGTTTTCTGCATCAAGATCCTAGGTAGAGACGGCAAGCTTGCTTGTCATCTCCTTTGCCGGCTGTATTAGTCAGGTTACTGTGCGTCCTGCTTCACTAACAAACAACCCCTCCCACTGGCTAAACCCAGTAGAGGCTCACTGCCTGCTCCTGCGATGTTTGCAGGGAATCTGAGCAACTCTCCAGGCAACTGTCCCTCATGGAGCACCTCAGTGACCCAGAGTGCCTCAATCCCAGCACAGCTTTGCCGTCTTGATGTCTGGCCTCCATAGGCACAAAGACGTGGGGTGGAGACGGCGTGGGACAGTCTGGTGCTGGCTGTTTATTGCTTTAGTCTAGAAGCGATTCACACCTCTTCTTCTCAGCACCCACTAGCCAGAACCAGTTCCAAGGCCAGGCCAGTTGGAAAGCGGCAGGGTATGTGTCCCTCTGTGCCTGGAGGAAGAGGGCTGACTCGAGTGGCACTGGACGTCTCTGTTGTTCCAAAAGGTGGATTTCCCCTTCTTGTCCATCCCTGCAGTGGGAGCCCTCTGAGGCCCTGGCTTTGGGCAAGGATGCCAGTCCCAACACCCCACCCTACACGTGCCCAAGGCCCTCTCTCCTGTCCCCGACGACCCCTGAGACCTACACTGTGAGAGCACTGGGCCTGCCTGACGGCCTGGGGTCACGTCGGCATCAGGACCAGCTCTCTCATCACCCGCTTTCAGCTCCCCCTCAGTTCTGGCCCCTGGGTGACTCCTCTACTGTCTCCCAAGAGCAGCCGCAGCCAGCAGTGTCTATCCTATTTTATGTGGCCTCCCCGGACACCCTGTTTTAGGGGGTGAGTATTGTTAGTAGCATTATCCACGCTTTACAGATGAGGAAACCGGGTAGACAGCTTCGGTAACCTGCCCAAAGACACATATGAGGGTGTCCTGGAGCCTTGTTTCTTAGCCAGGCCCCTGTGACCCCACAGCCAGCGGTCCTGCTGGCCTGCCTGGGGACAGAGAGGGGTTGTGTCTGGCCTGGATCGGGTACAGGCTTCCCAGAAAAGGTAACATTTGACCAGGTCTGGAAGGATCTGGGGTTGCGGTGCAAGGGCACAGCAGTGACCCAGCCCAGGGAGAAGCCTGAGGGTGTGACAAGGTAGGGACACATGTTAGCTGCTCCATAAATATTTGCTGAATAAATGAATAAATAAATAGCCCACGAGAGGAACGGCTGGATGAATACGCTGTTGGGTCAAGTGTGAGTCAGTTTGTCGCAATGGCTTGTGTTTGACCCAGAGTTTTCCTACCTGCTCTTGCCTAACCTCCCGAGCCAAACAAGCTGGGAGGAGCTGGCGGGGCTGCCGGGGAATGAGTCTGTCCTCCAGCCTCAGCGACGGCAGTGCCTAAAATTACAAGCCTGTCTGAGCTCATCTGCGAAACAGGACTGAGAGAGAGCCCGGGTGGGAGCTCAGCGCCGACGTGGAGATGCCGGAGTCTTTGTCTGGCCCCGGCACTTCCCAGGCCGGCCGGGTTAGCTCCCGCAGGCCTGCTCCACTGGCCTGCCCGCCCCGGAGGAGGGGAAGGCAAACAGAGGGAAAGGCCGAGCTCAGCCTGGACTGCGGTCAAATCCCCGTTCCTTCGTAAACACCCCGCCTCGTATTTATTACAACGTGGGAACCTGAGCCTGGGGCTGCGGGAAGGACCAGATCCAGAAAGGCCCACTGAGGCCGACACTGACGGGAAACCACACGGAGTGGGCTGGGGTGAGACGTGAGGGGCCCACGCAGCACTCGGGGGCCAGGATCAGGGGCTTCAGACCCAGTTTGAGGACTCTGAGATTCAGGTAGTGAAGAGAGCCAAACGGACTGAAGCCTGAAGAATGAAATCCAGAGGTCTTATTTGCAGAATCAAGTTGTGGCTCTCGGGAGCATTGGAGGAGACAGAAATATTGCTGTCTGCACGGAGGGCAAGGATGCTTATAGAAGCAGCTCTTCTTCATCTATCTCCTCCCGGGGACCAGGCTCAGATTAGTGCTTCCACACCCATTAGCTCAGGCACTCCTCATAAAAGCCTGCAAACAGGTGTCATTATCCCTGGATTTCAGATGAAGGATCGAAGACGGGCTGGTTAAGTAACTCGCCCCAGGCCACTTAGCTGGCAAGCGTGGCCCGGGGACCCTCGTCTCCATTAGGCGGCGGAGATGCGGAGGAAGAATGTGTCTCCACGTGCATTGTTTTAGAGGCCAATGAACATCTATTCCATTTTGCCTAAAGCAGAAAAAAAAATGTTGAAGTATTTGAATATAGGCTTATACAGTTTTTAAAAATATAGATATTATGATGGTGGGAGGGGCTTATGAAAGTCACAGCACATCTCGGAGGCATTCTAAGCGGGCCTGTCACCTCCGCATCCCAGGCTCTCGGAGGTCAAGGAAAGTGTGCGGGTGAGGGGTCCTCCCGCAGGGCTGGGGGCGGTTCCGCTAGACCTGACATCCAACACATGGCTATGAAAAGTGCTGTCTGGTTACCAGTAGAATTGCTGTATTTACCAAAGTGAAGTGCTATCAGATGAGGTGCCGAGGTGCCCTGGAGAGGGTCCCCCTTTCCATTCCCCGCCTGCTTACATATTGCTGCTCCAGCCCTGGAGGGAAGCGGGCCGGGGGGCTGACTGCTGAGCTGTAGTGAGATTCTGCCCTCTTGTTTACGCATTCAGTCACATTTGGCTTTGTTTCTTTAAATCCACATTTAATTTTAGAATAATTTCAGATTTCTAGAGAAGCCATGAAACGTAACAGAGTTAACACCACGCGTGACTGCGGTGCGCCTGGTGGCAGAGCCACACCGACAGCGGTCCATTTTCGCCGGTTCGACTCCAGGCTTGGTTTGGAGTTCACCAGTTTTCCCACTAATGTCCTCTGTGCTCCAGGATCCAAGCCAGGCCACCACCCTTCATTTCGTTGTCTCTTCTCCCCTGGCCTCTCTGCTCTGTGTCACTTTGTTTTTTTTTGATACCTGCTCTGGACCAAGTCTAGGACCCGAGAGGTGAGCGAGGAGAGCTGTGACTGCGGGCTGCTGGGGCTCCCGGGAGGGCGGACGTGGGCAAGCACTTGTGTCCTGGTGAGGCTGGCAGGACGGAGCGGCGGAGGGCCGCGAGCTCTGCCTGGGGGAGCGGCCTGGATGCTTCCGAATTGCTTTGAAAAGGGGAGGGGGTGGTTCTGATTGAGAAGCGTGCTCGAATAATAATATGGAGCACTGTATTTTGATGGGATAATTGTTTTATATTTATAAAGATTCTTAATTATCTCCAGCAAATGCACTGAGCTCACTTGGTAATTGAATTAAGGAAAAAGCTTTTTCAAGCATTGTAAGTCTTTGCAATAATAAAAAAGAAGAAAGAATAACTTTAAAGTACTTCCCCACATGACCTGGACAAACTCGCTGTTACTGAAAGCTGAGTAATTCCATTAAGGGCCCGCGAGGCTCTAACGTAACAGGCATTCTGGGGATGCCGACTTGAAATCACAAGGAAGACAATGGAAAATTCCTTTCCTTGGGGAGCCCTTGCTGACCCCCATTTGGAGCTGGTCCTTCCCTCCGGAGCCCTGGACATACTTTTACTTTTGTGCTCATCACACTGTATTGTGGTTATCTTTGGGTCTGCCTGCGCTCCGTTTATCCCCTAAATGTGTGTGTGTCTTGAGAGCTCAGACCACATCTTGCTTACTTAGATGTCACGGAAAAAGAACCACGTATGATGCTTCCCAAACTGAGTTAATAGCCCTTCTTCCACGGCCGTGGGTTTCTTCAGAGCATCCTCTCAGCCTTTTGTCTTTGGATGGACACATCTTTAAGCATGCTGCCGCAGCCATGGGGCTGCAAAGTCCAAGTTACGCGAACGTTGCGGGGTGGACACCTTGGCTGCGGGACCTACAGCATCCAGGAGACAGTGTTCTGATGCTCAAGTCCGGGTTTGTCAGGCAGCTCAGGTGGCTGTGATGGGCGGGGAGCCCAGAAAAGCCCAGGCAGACATGCCCTGAACTTTGAAGAAAAATCAATATTCGCCCTGGAGTTTAGTGTATCATAAACGTGTCCCTAGCGGCGCAGCAGCCTCCTGGCTCCTGCGCGCCCCGGGGGCCGCCCGCTCCGCCCCGATGCTGCCCACCTGAGGCCGTGGGAGGAGGAACATCGGCCCTTGTGTCTGCTAGGGCTTCTCGTGGAGGTAAAACCCACTCAAATTGCCCACCGCCTTGTGGCAGAGCGGGGTGGCTCTCTCATTCTTTCAGAGGTGCATGAATTCAACAAACAATTCCCACGCCTCTGTGCCCAGACGTAGGGCCAGGCTTCACCGACACAGCACGGAACAGACGGCCACTTAATGCACGGAGCCTCCAGTTCGGTGTGGAGATGGATGCCGAACAGGTAAACGAAACAGAAACAGGGTAGGTCTTATCCACTGAGCAATAAACAGCGGGTGTGATGGAGGTGCGGGTGGGGCCGGAAGGGCTGCTTCAGGCAGACAGGCTGCTGCCCACGCTCCGGGCACTGGTGCCGAGCCTGCAGAGGTCGGCCTCTCTCGCGGTGGCGGGTCTCTCCCACCCCTCGGCTCCTCTCCTTCTTCCCCCCACCCCCGTCAACTTCCCGGGCCAGCCCCAACGTGCCCTATGGTCCCGGTGTGCACATGACATCAGGGTTCCCAGCAGCCAACTGCCCCACTCTTTCATTTCTTCCTTCAGATGCCCAGAGACCCACCCATTGCCCAGCCTGTGCATTGGCTGTCCCAGGTGGGCAGCACACCGATGCCGGTGCAGCATGGGTGACCCGGGCCACAGGTGCCCGTCGCAGGGGCTGCGGCATGACAGGCGCAGCCACCACACCCTACGCTGCAGAGACACACAAAGCCTGGGATCGAGTCCTGCTTGTCCTTCTTCAGGGTTACATCCTGGAGCAAGTCTTAACATCTTGGAGCCTCAGCTTTGTCACGGTCACCCGATCCCTACTGGCACTGAAATGAGGTAGGGTACGTCCAGCACCTGGCAGCCAGGTGGGCATGTGAGGCTGCACCCCAAGGAGGGGTTCCACCATCTGTCGTGAACGTCTGCAACCCCTGCTCTGATCACTCCCCCGAGTGCCCCGGCACCCACGAGGCAGGGAACGCGGCGGGGTTTGTGACTTACATAACGATGGACGAATGTAAGGTCTGCTGCCTGCAGTGATGATTCAAAGGGCAGCTCTGGACAGGTGCTCGTTATGCATTCTTATAGAATTCCGCATCCTTTCTGAATCTTGGGATTACAAAACAGCCACCGAGAAATCACGTACCCCATTAACACGGAGACTTTCATGTATTTACAATTCAGCTTAAATTTTTACCAAGAGAGGTTTTCAAAATGTAACATGTGTTAGTCACTGCGTGAATTGCGAAACCAAGGAAATATCTCCAAAGTGCTGGCCTTGACAATGTAATCTGGCGAGGCTTGGGGAGGAATAAAAATAACGCTTCTCAGCATCGCCGCCTCAAAGGGGAGGAGGGATCCGCAGCCCTCCCCGAGCCCACAGGTAGATGGATGCATGCGCAGGGCCAGCAGCTCTGCTGTGCCCTCTCCTCTGCCCTCCCCAGGGCTGTGGCTGAGTCTGGCCACGAGACTGGAAAGTCAGGGGCGGGGTGGTTTGAGTTCTAGGTCTGCCCCTCACTGGCCAGGTGACCTTATGTGTTTTCCAGACCCCGTTGTGCACAGAGAGGTGAGGGGACGTGCCCAGGGTGGCACTGCAGTGATGAGGAGTGACCACTGCTGTCCCACTGCCTCCCAGGTGATTTCAAACCCAGAGGCACGGGTGCCCCCTCCCCCACCCAAATCCTTGGTGGCCTCAAGGGCTGCTCTGTGTGCGGAGGGAGCGGTGTTGGGGAGGGTGGAGGGAGGCGGCCCGGACGTCCCCCGCAGCTGTACGGCTAGCTTGGCTTTCTAAACACAACAAGGCTGCACCTCCCCACTGAGCTACAAGCCCGCAGGTGGCTTCATGAACATGTGGTTTCTGGATGTGACATGAAAGTCAGCATTTGCACGCTCTCTGTCTGGGTTCCCTGGGTTTATTTTTCTTGCTCTTACGGTCCTGAAATATTCCCATCGTGTTTATGTTGAGGCAGAACACGCAGAAGCCAGCCGCTGCTGTACGAGGGTCTGCTGGGCCCGGCCTCCACCACTCTTCCAGAAAGCACCAGACAAGCACGGAGCCACCGCAGGGCTGTCGGGCCTCGGGGCACCCACCAGCCACCGCGCTCTTGCAGGCACCACCTGCATCCCAGCCCCACCTGGAGCGCCTCTGTCCATTGGGGATGTCTGTTTCTGGGGGGCCGCGTGTGAGTGACTTCTGAGCCATGCTGCAGCTGGGGAGTAGAATTATTCCCACATTGCGGATGACAAAACTGAGGCTTGGGAGTGACTTGTTTGCCCAGGGTCACACGGACGGTACCGGATAAAGCAGGGTTGACAACCATCACCATTTCTGTCCTGATCTTCCTGTTTGCCCCCCCTCTCCCCTGCCGGTGACGCCTCTGTTTCTCACTTAAGTCCCGGAGCTCCCAGAGGCTCCCCTGACAAGGCCCGCCGTGGCCCATCTGGGGCTCCCATTGGCTTGGATTATATGCCACCTAAGCGCCCGTCTCCTGCTCTCTGGCACTGCTTTTGAACTGGCCACCTCTTGCTTGCCTGTCGGGATTGTGGACTCCAGGAGGGCAGGAGCCAGGGGACTGGCCCGGGGCAGCCACGCAGCTGACTCGCAACCACGCTGTTGAATGATGACTTGGTTTATTCCCTGAGGCTGGGTCCCACGTGTCTGGCCACAGGAGGCTGGAGCTCACCCCCCGCCCCCCGCCCCCAGGTCCTTGGCTGGCCAGCATTTCAAATGATATTGTTTCATATTAAATTATTTTAAATTCCATGGGCCTGGGTTTCACAATCCAATAATTCGATCTTGTTTACAAATGGAATTTTTACTTTTTGACGGTTTCTAGCTTTGCTGGGCTGGATGGTCAGGAAAGCATGTCCTCTCATGCCCTCCTGTCCACCTCTGCTGCCTTTCCCGGGACACCGCGGAGCCAGGGAACAGTCTGGCGGTGGGGGTGTGTGTGTGTGTGGGGAGGCAGCCCCTCCACTGCGCATGTGGCACGGGGCACGGAGCTGGGGTCTTGCTCAGCCTCCCCTCGCCTCACCCACCTCTCAGCTCCTGCTGAGTAAACCCACAAATAACAGAACTGGAAGGGGCCTGTGATACCTGTCATTCTGACACTGCTTTTGACAGACTATGGAACCGACATGCAAGACCCCAGTCCCTGTGGCCAGTTCAGGACCTGTCCCCACGTCTTGGTGTGTGGGAATAATTCCACTCCCCAGCTGCAGGGGCTGTCCCACACCGTTTTCCTCCACCCTGATTTATGAAATCCCTACCTTGTTACACGTGCTGCTTTGAGCTATGGAGACACAGATGAGGGAAGATGTGATCTGTGACCTCTGGAGGCTCACAGTCTGGGTGCTGGGATGGGGGGCTGGAGAAGGAGACAGAAAGTGACCACACAAGGAGGCGGTGGCTTGGTGGCCCACAGGAGGGAGGAGGGGTGATGGGAGGCCCAGCGGGGCAGGGACGGCATGTCTGCGACGCCACAGACCTGGGCCGAGCTTGGATGCTGCTGCTGACCCTGTTCTCGGCACGTGAACACTTTGACCAGTGTGCTAAACCCCAGTCTCTCCCAGTGATTCTGCTTATCGCCCTGGAAGCTGATGCCGTCAGCCCCAGTAACAGGTTTGCAGCCTCTCTTCTAGAACTTTCTCTAAGCCAGTCATGGTCCTTGGCGACGTGCTCTGTTGTGCTGTGGCCACTCGTGCGGGTGACCTGGGTTGGCCCCAGCAGCAGCCCCGCTGGGCTTGGCTCACAATGGCATCTGGCTGTTTCCACCAGTCGCCGGCTCTCTGAGGTCGGAGCTGAGCCTCCGCAGAGATTACACGGAGGGCCGTCTCCTGGGCCACCCCCAAAGGCCGCAGGGCAGGCATCTCGGCCAGCCTCAGGGTTGCAGAGAGGCCCTCAGGAAAGGCCAAGAGAAAGCTGGCTGACAACATCCCAGCCAAACGCAGGCATCTCATTCTGTAAAATGTCCTGGGGAACGAATGCAGGGCAAGTCCGATAGGCACTGTGGACCTGGCCCATCCTGCCAGGGTCCCTGAGCCCTGAAGCCCTCTCCCCCTTTCTCTT
The DNA here is from genome assembly GCF_048773025.1 of Camelus bactrianus. NCBI lineage: Eukaryota > Metazoa > Chordata > Mammalia > Artiodactyla > Camelidae > Camelus > Camelus bactrianus. Next base: position 3,659,613 of record NC_133544.1, read on the forward strand.
CTCGGTCCCTGAGCTGCCTCACAGGGCTGTCCCTGTCTGGGCACCTGGAATCAGACTGCAAACTACCCTGACAGTGATGACGCCCGGGGCTGGCAGGGGTGTGTGGAGACCCGAAGCTCCTCCTGGCTGATGGGTGTGTAAATCCAGTCAAGTTGAAAGTGCACAGGCAATTTGGGCCAGAATCAACATTTCTAGGTGTCTAACTTCCTGGTGTCCTGGTGTTGGTAACAGTAAAGGATGAGACATGTGCCTCTAAAGACTCCTAAGAAAGAGGGAGGTGCGTCCGTCTGCGCGTGTTGGGACAGACCGACCTCTAAAATAAACAAGATGAAAAAAGCAAGGTGCCAAACACAGTATAATCCATTTCCGAGTTAAAAAAAGAACCAGATGGAAGGATACGCTTGGAAGACTACCCGCAGTGGGCACGCGGACCCCGGTTGCTGAGCCCCCGGCTCCCAGGTGCCCCCCACACGCCTCGGAGGTGGGCATTGCCAGTCTACCCACTTTGCAGATGAAGGAACCGAGGCCCTGCGGATGGTGGGGGAGGTGCGGGATGTGAGCCCCCGACCATCCTGCTACCGGCCAGGGTGACCCCGGATCCGCTGGGAGGGGGCTGGGTGGGGCCGGGGCTTTCAGAGCACCCTGTTTACCTTTGTGTCCTCTGCATTTTCTTCCCAGCTGAGTGTATGACTCTGAGAAAATGTAAAAGGGTATCCTGGTTAGGGGTAATAAGCCTTTAATTCCTTTCTGTGTCTTTCTGTGTTAAAGGTGACGACGCAGTCATGTCATTTTAAAACCTCACCCCTCAAAGGAGAGAATACTGAGGCCCTAGGAAGGGAACTGAAGGAAGACCCGGAAGTCTAGAAAGGGACCCCCAGTCTTGGTGGGGCCCCTGGGCACTCGCTTATGGAAATCGGCTATTTCCCACGATTTCCAGAAGGCAGGAGATGGGAGAGCCCTGGACAACGTCTGGTCCAAAGCTGGCAAAGGGGGCCAAGGATAGGGGCCGCCCTGCGGCAGGAGCCACACGGGCCCTGTGCCCATGCCCGGCCCCCAAGGCTGCCCTGAACCTGCGCTGGGAAAGAGACCAATGATTTTTGCACCACGGTTGCTTGATGGCCAAGATCAAACACACCCAGGAGCTATATTTAATCCAGAACAAAATTCAAAGACCACCCAGCCTCTAAGCGGCCGCCTCCTCAGCTTGCCTGGTCTCTGAACCCAGCGCGTGCTGGAGCTTGAGGCCGCTGCGCTGTGACTCACACAGCTGTGGAGAGGGTGACGTTGCCATTGGTGACCGCAGGTATCCCAGCAGCCTGGTGCAGAAAGGCCACTTCAGGCTTCAGCGAGGGCTAGGTTTCCAGGAGCGACGGCGGAGCCTCGGTGTGGCAGGCGGCCAGCTCTGCCCCGATGAGCCTGAAGCTCCCCTGCCCCAGCCTCAGTTTCTCCATCTGTAAAACAGAGGGAGTGGCCTAGGTGACCTCAGGCTTTTCAGATGGTGGCAGATGCCAGCACCTGGCCTTGCTCCTGCTTCAGGTCAGAAGAGGGATGGACAAGTGGGCCGCTGGGATACTGGTTCTGTCTCCATGGAGACCAGCTCACCCTCTCTCTCTGGTCAGTCTCCTGATGGCCACCTCGGGAAATGGTGGGCTCCAGCCACAGGCCTCCTACTGGTTGGTGACCTTGATTTTTAGAGCCTGGAAGGCCAGTGGTGGTGGTACCCCAAAAGACGAAGGCCCTCACTTCACAGAGGAGGAAATGGGGCTGTCGAGGGGCTGTAGGGCAGCAGAGCCCAGCTGGCAGGCCCTGAGCCCCTGTCACAGGGCAGGCCCCTCAAGCCCAGCGGGCAGGCAGCAACTGGCCCGTCCCCACCAGGGGCTTCCTTCATTCTCTAGGTCTACCCGCTTGCAAAGCAGGTCTTCTGCCTCTACACGGGCCCCCAGACCCCAGTCCTCACGTCTCTGAGCTCGGTCGCCTAGCTGTCACCTGACACAGGAGGCCTGGGATGCAGGGGCCGAGGGGTCTCCAACGCCCAGTGGCCGAGACGCCCCCTGGACGGGTGCGCAGCCCCGCCTGCCCGCAGAGTGTCAGGGCGTGGGCTGGTGGGCCATGGCAGAGAGCGCAGACTTGGTCTTGGCCATCTGTGCAGGGCCTGGAGCATGAGATGTCTCCTCTTGGTCACATTCCGAACCTAGTTTCAGCCTTTCTGCCCTGAGGCATGGCCATGACCCTCACCGGGATGTCCCACCAGAGTGTGGACAGAGTTTTGTGTGTAGACTTGGTTCTGAGTTCAGACACACTTTCTGTGAAACCCTTCTTGTCCTGCAGGTGGCACGGGCATGGCCAGCCAGCAAAAATACTCCATACAAACTGGATTAAAGGTACATATACTGGTTTTCTGATCAAGGAGATCAAGGTTCAGCTGGACCCAGCAGCTTAAATGATGTCACCACTACTGTCTGTCTGTCTGTCTGAGCCCAGCTTTCCTCTGGGACATCTGCACTGCCCAGGGGGCTCCCCTACAAGGTGACAGGGTGGCTGTCAAGTCATCAGGTCATCCGGCCGGTCTACAATCTCAGCGCCCACTCAGCTCCTGGCTTGACTCTGAGTGGACCCAGCTCTGCCCTGGTGTCCACTCCTGAGCAGTCATGTGTCCAGTGGGGTGGGACCTGCTGCTGCACCAGGCAAGGGTCACATGTCCAGCTGGAACCCTGTGGACTCAGCCCTACCCAAACTGCAAGAACCAGAGAAGGGAAGGCAACGCCGGGGACACTGGGCCAACGGAGCGGTAGGCGTTGACCGCACATGCAGTAGGAGAGTGGCTTTGGAAGCACAGCCAGGTGGGAAGGCCACGTATCTCTGGACGGGAAGACAGGAGGTCGCTGCTGTCCCTGTGGGGCTCTGTCTCTGCTCTCCCCCACGCTCCTGCCCACAGTATCTTCCACAGGCCCTCAGTTTCCTCTCAGGTCCTGGCTTGCACCTACGTTGTCACTCAAATTCATGTCCACCCAGAACCTCAGAAAGTGACCTTATTTGGAAATAAGGTCTTTACCAGTGCGATCAGCTAAGATGCGGTCACGGTGGGTGAGGGCGGGCCCTAAGTCCAGCAGTGGGTGTCTGGGTAAGTAGCAGAGGAGAGGCACAGGCACGGGGCGGCGGAGGCAGAGCTGGAGGGAGGCAGCCACAAGCCGAGGATGCCTGGGGCTGCCAGAAACTGGAGAGGCCAGAAAGGGTCCGCCCCCAGGGCCTCTGGGGGGCATGGCCTTCCCACACCTTAGCTTCAAACTCCTGGCTTCCAGAACACACAGAGTGCCATTTTTTTGTTGTTTTGAAGTATAGTTGACTTTCAATATTGTATTAGTTTCAGGTGAAAAGTGATGCGATTATCTTAAATTTTTTTTAGTTTATTTTTTTGGGGGAGGCAGTCAGGTTTGTTTGTTTGTTTGTTTATTTATTTTTAAATGGAGGTGCTGGGGACTGAGCCCAGAGCCTCGCGTATGCTAAGCATGTGCTCTGCCACCGAGCTACACCCCCCGCCTCCATTAGTCTTTTCAGATTATTCTCCATTATATGTTATTACAGGACAGTGAGTGCAGTTCCCTGCACTGTACAGTAAATCCCTGTTTTCATCTATGTTATGTGTAGTGGTTTGTGTCTGTTAATCTCATACTCTTAATTTATCCCTCTTCCCCTCTCTTTCCACTTTGGTAACCACAAGTTTGTTTTCTATGTCTGTGAGTCTCTTTCTGCTTTGCATATAGATTTCATTTGTATTATTTTTTAGAATTCTACATATATGTGATATCATATAATATTTGTCTTTCTCTGTCTGACATACTTTACCAAGTGTAATACTCTCCAGGTCCATCCGTGTTGCTGCAAATGGCACTATTTTATAATTTTATAGCTGAGTAGTATTCCATTGCATAAATATACCACAGCTTCTTTATCCAGCCATCTGTCAATGGACATTTAGGTTGCTTCCAGGTCTTGGTTATTGTAAATAGTGCTGCTATGAACATTTCGAATTAGAGTTCCCCCCAGATATAAGCCCAGGAGCGGGATTGCTGGATCGCATGGTAAGGCTAGTTTTAGTTTTTTGAGGAATCTCCACACTGTTTTCCACAGTGGCTGCACCAAACTGCAATCCCACCAGCAGTGTAGGAGGTTCCCTGTTCTCCACAGCCTCTCCAGCATTTGTCGTTTGTGGACTTTTGAACGACGGCCATTCTGACTGGTGTGAGGTGGCACCTCACTGTAGTTTTGATTTGCATTTCTCTGATAATTAGTGACATTGAGCATTTTTTCACAAGCTTATTGGCCATTTGTATGTCTTCACTGGAGGGTTGCTTGTTTAGGTCTCCTGCCCATTTTTGGATTGTGTTGTTTGGGGTTTTTTTTGTTATTAAGTTGTATGAGCTGTTTGTATATTCTGGAATTTAAACCTTTGTCAGTCGCATCATTTGCAAATATTTTCTCCCATTTGTAGGTTGTCATTTTGTTTTGCTTATGGTTTCCTTTGCTGTGCAAAAGCTTGTAAGCTTAATTAGGTCCTATTTGTTTATTTTTGTTTTATATCTACATCTCACATCTTCTTAAGCCAGTCGTCTGTTGGTGGGCAGACTGGAGCAGCTGGATCATACGAGAGCAGCTTCAAAGCGATAAAAGGCTGTCAGGTCAACAGAACTGAGTGAAAGGGAGCACCAGCTCGGAAGGACAGTTACAGAAGCCACACAGATGGGGGCTGGCCGCACAGAGAAGCCCACAGCTCCACGGGCGCCCTGGGAGGGCCCCCCAGCTCCGCCGGGCTCTGGGGTGGAGGAGGCGGAATACTCAGGGCTGGAGGGTCCAGAGCGGCCCCACCGTTCCTTTCCATTTATTCTCCTGTCACTTGCCCCTTCCTGTATGCCTGTTGCCAGGCCGACTGCAGGTTACAGAGAGGGCAGAACGGTTAAAGACCATGAAAATAACCTGCCCACTCCAATGCACTGGACAGTGTGCGTGCATGCAGGCGTGTGTGTGGGTGCGCGTGTACCAGAACGTGCGGCAGCCGGTCCTGGCCGCGTGGCTGTGACTCAGTCACTGAGGCCGTGAGACCGCCGCCGAGGGAGGTGCAGGAAGTCTGTGGTCCTGCCCACTTCCCGTGGGGGGGCACTCAAAAGCAGCCAGAGGAAGAGGAGCTCGGCTGGGGGGGTGGACGGGGGCAGCCAGGGAACAACCCTCCTCCCTGCTGCCTGGGGCCCCCCTGGAAGACAGGCGCTCATTCCCCCTTCCACAGAGGGAGGATGCTGGGCACAGACCCCCGCTGCTCACTGAGCAGAGTGTCATCATCTTCCAAGGCCAGGAGAGCCGGCCTAATTGCAGCCCTGCCACCGAGTAACTGTGTGACCCACAGTCACGTGACCCCCCGCTCCGGGCGCCTAACCCTCGATCCGCAATCAGGCGGAGACGGGCAGCCCCATCGGCCAGGCTGATAGTCCACAGACGCTGGTGCGTTAGGTACAGCCCCGAGCCCTGGAGCTTCACCGGGGCAGTGTGACTTCACCACCTCTGTGGGTGCTGAGCTGGGCCACACAGGCCCGTGAGCCCTGAGATCAGCGGAGGAGGTGGCCTGAAGGGAAGCTGGCAGCTGAGCTGGCAGCGGGGGGAGCTTACTGGGAGGCTCCTCTGGGAGCAGGCGTCCTGGGCAGGGAGGCCTAGGAGTGAAAGTGACCGGCGCTCGGGCACTTTGAGCCCTTAACTAACCCGTCATCTCATCTGACCCTCACTGTGACCCCAGGAGGTGGGCACCGTCATCCTCATCCTAAGAGGAGGCTCGGGGAAGGGAGGCGGCCTCCCCAGTGCCATGGTGCTAGGGTATGGTGGCCAGAATCCCAGCGGGGTGGTCCGACTCCAGGGCTGGAATTGGGGAAAGCAAAAATAGCAGGTGGGGGTTGTGGGCACCCCGGCCTGAATCCCCAGCTGCACACCCTCATCTCTGAAAGCAGTGGTCTGCAAGCTCCAAGCTGCGACCCACTGGGGTCAGGCGACCATTCTGGCAGGTGGTGGCCACCGCTGGGAAGAGAAGCAGGACAGCAAACATCAGCGTTCACGGCGCACAGTGAGTCTTCTTTCGCAGGAACGCCTCGGTTAGGCGTGTATCAATAGTTCATTACTTATTCTACGTGAAGCCATTATGTGTGCACTGGGATGAGATGGACAACGTATTTCTTACCCTGGCCACGGTCAGCGAGCTTTGAAAGCCATTGCTTTCAGCCTTTCTCCTTCCTGCAGGGGCCTCCGGGCCTTTGTTCTCCCAACAAGAACACCAGTGCTGGGCACAGGACAGGAGCCAGGATGAGCTGGAGGATTTCTGTACCGTGCCCTGACCTGCACATCAGTGCGGCTGGCTCGCCAAGGTGGCAGCACCTTGGTGCAGGGTCGGAGAACTTGGGGTGTCGATGTTTGACTGCAGCATCGGGGCAGCAGAACGGGGAGGCCCAAGGCCCTGGCCCTGGGCCCGATGGGCAATGCTTTCCTCTCTTTGTGAGTCTGCAGGGTTCCTCACCTACAGGCCAAGGTGCTCCGGGGGTCCCCACACCGAGGCTCCAAAGCTGCTCTGCCGGGACACTCTGCTCTAAGAGGGGCTGCACCCTGCGCAGTCACAGGTAATGGGCAGGGTGAGAGCCTCTCTTGCCTCGGGACCCATGTAGGTGATGGAGGAGGGTGTCTGGGGAGGAAGAGGATCTCAGAGTGATGGGAAGCCTCCTGAGGAGGAGTCTGAGCCCCCTCCTGCCAGCCGTGGGCGCCCGGAGGAAGGCTTCTGGGGTGAGCAGATCTGTTTTCCAGTCAGGTCACTGACTCTGGCTGGGATGTGGAGCTGGCCCCATGTATCTGTCTGACTTTCTCCGGATGGTCCTGCTCCAACCACAGAAAGCTCCAGCTCGTGCTGGGAGACCCAGATGTGGGCAAAACCCCCCATTTTTCAGGTGAAGTCTTCTCCCCTCCCTTGGGCATTCATAGACACTGCCACTCGTTTTGTTTAACACGGCCACCTCGTTTTAAGGCCTCCATGCTGGGAGGCCGGCTGTCTAGTTTTCTAAATATCCTTGAGCATTTGGGATGTTCAGAAGGTGTCAGCTGGCTGTTTTAATCCTTGGAGGGCACTGGGGCTGACTCCATGAGGAAGCCTGGGAAGAGTCTTCAGACACAAACTCTGCAGGGCCTCCTCGGGGAAGCGAGTGTTCCTTCCCATCGTGGGAACAGGCCCCCGGGTTGGGCAATTCTAGGCACCTCGCAACCTTCATTTGTAAGAAGCAAGCACAGAGCACACTGGCCTTCCAACGTGAAGCCACGTCCGCCTCCTGCACCGGCTGGTTTTCCCGTTTGCTACGCTGGCTGGCCCAGGGGCCACAGAAGAGACCTTTGTTCTCCCAGAAAAACAGAACAAAACAAAAACAGAAACCAAAAATATCCCAAACGCTCTCACACACACACACTGTGTCCAGTCAGGACCGAGGCAGGGTGTGAACAAAGGTGTCCCACTGGGGCCTGCTTCTTCAGGCTGGACCTCTCGAAGTGACAAAGAGCCCAGGGACTCTTTGGATGCCGAGCTTTGGTCCATACTCTGGTCACTGTCTGTGTGTGTGTGTGTCCGAAAATGACCAGCAGACCCCCAGAATGCTGCTGAGTGGGCCACTGGGGAGTGTTTTAAGGAGAGAAAATAGGAAATGGAGGATGGTCCTTTAGGTGAGACCGAAATGTGGACACGGCGGGAGCGTGAGGGAAGATGCCCAGGCTGCCTGTCTGCACACCCGGCTGGGGGTCCACCCGCAGCCCCCCTCGCCCAGCCGACCCTCCGGCCTTGCTTCATCACACTGTCACACATGCTGTGGTTCTAAGGGGTCCCAACAATGTCCGCACAGATACAAATAAACATTCCAGACCCTGGCGTTCCTCCGAGAAGCCCTCTGTCTGGAGCGGCATCTCCCCTCACACTATAGTGAAAGTACGCATTTCTACTCTTCCCCGGATTTCCAAGCGTCAGCAACAGCTCAGCTCCCCCTCTCCTGCCCAGTTTAAAGGTTATTCCTAAAAAGCAGCAGTCAACTTATTTTTGAGTTTTTGAAACTGAGAGAATTGTTTACCAGGAACACACAAATCATTTGTTTCACTCTATACTGCTCACTTATTGAAACAACCCTGGAAAAGCCATTTCAGAACAAATAGAAGATTGGTTGAAAAATGGATTTTTTTTTACAACTATTAGGGTTACTGACGTAAGAGAAGTTGTAGTTCAAACAAACCCAAGGCCACTTGGTTCGTTATGTATTAGTTAAATATTGCTGTTTTCTATCAAACAAAAACAGATATTCTTTTGGTTAAAAAAATTCAGTGATTTTGCCTGTGCAACTTTTATCTCAAGTGGAAGATGATTCTAATTTTATCTGTGTTCAATAAGCAGATTTAAAAAAAAATCATCAGGCTGGAGCTGTTTACTTTCCTTACATTTCTCTGAGCAGCTGAAGGAAGGAAAATCCACCTTGAGCTAGCATTTTCTGAGCACACTAAAACCGCCAGGTCCCTTAGACCCATCTGGAACGAAATTAATTACATCTACATGTTGGTTTAATATGAAATTATTTTATTTTCACTGTATTTTCCTTCAGGCTCTTAGGGAAGAAAAGAAAAAAACAGGGTATCTGGGAAAAGGCTTTGGGTCCTCACGGCCCATCTTCTCTTCAGGCTTTTCTTGGTTTCCCACTTTTAAAAAAAATTTTTTTGGGGGTTGAAAAATGGACAAAGTGTGTATTTTAAATATCAAATAATTATAGATTTTGAACATGAAAAAATTTTAGATCCACCATACATTTTGCCAAAAATATTATTAAAAAATACCGTCTGCTTTCAATCCACTTAAATTAAAATGTCATTCTTTTCATTTCACATCTTCTGATCTGTTCAATCTGACATTTTTTAGATGTGAAAAAGTTCTGCAGACTATTTCAGAGAACGTTTGAAAAAAGTAAACAACCGTTATGTAAAAATTCCACGGAAGCACGCTTGCTTAGTTAACATCAATTTGGAAAACAGTGTTGTGCTTGAAATGGCAAGCGTCGCTCATGGGCACGGCGGCTGCCCCCGCGGGGATCGGTTCCCGGAGGGCACCACGGCGGCGGCGCCCTCGGGGCCGGCTCGGCTGCAGCCCCTGGGCGCACTCTCTTTCCCGGCCTGGGCGCGGAGAGGCCTTCGGGTTTGCTAGCACTTTCCTTCTCTGAGGCGCACGGAGGAGGCCCGCAGGCGCCGCAGGAAGATGCGCGGGTTCAGCCGCGCGTCCACCTGCTCCGCCCGGCCCCGTGCGCCCCAGAGCTGCAGCTGCAGAATCCCAGGGCCAAGGCCACCTGGCGGAGCATGCCCAGCTCATTTCTCCGCCTGGCTCCCTCTGGGCTTTTATTCGCCTTTCCCATCCTAAATGGTTCCACATTTGCAACTTCAGAGGCGCGGGGACTCTTTGGGCCGCGCTCTTGGCCCCTTGGGGACCCCGAGCGAGCAATCACCCCTGCGAGCGCACAGCCGGGCCCGCGGGGAACAGGGCCACGGGCAGGGAGTGAACAATGAGGCCGGGGCTCGGAGCTCGCAGCTCGCATTCCGCGGCCCCAGGCACTGGCCCGGCCTTCCCCGCGCGGGACGCAGCGGAGCTGTCCCGGGGTGCACGGTCTCCGCCAGGTCGGGCAGGTTGGGGAGGAGTCCCCAGGACCTCTGGGCGCAGGGCATGAGCCGGCACGGTGGGCAGTGCGGCGCAGACACTTGCTCTCAGGCCCCGCGTCCCCGGAGGCCACGAAGCCCAGCCCTCGGGGGAGGGCAAGACCACCCACGCCGCCGCCGACGTGGGAACCGGCCGTGGCCCAGGCCTGGGGGCGCTGCAGGTCGCGGGGGCTCTGCCATGCCCACCACTCTCCACGCCTGCACCACCATCCCAAGTCACCGTCCTCACTGGGGAGACTCCAAGCCGACCTATTCTGAACCCGCTAGACCCCCAAAGCCCCGCAACCCCAGGCCTGGGTAGGCGGCTGGGCCCCGCAGTCGCCGGGCACCGGAGGGGGAGGGACCTGAGGACCCAGGGCGCAGTTCCAAAGGCCAGAAAATGGAAACTGTGCGAAAAGAATCCCCAAATCCGGCCGGGCCCAAAGCCCACCGGCTTACATAAAGCCCCAGGAGCTGGCCCGCCCGCCCGCGGCCTCCCCTCCTGAGGGTGAACAATCGGCCGGCCCCTGGCCAGGCCGCCCTGGGGCTGGCACCGCCACCGACCCCCTGACCAAGGGCCTGGCATGACCCCGGGGAGGGGGCAGGGGTCTCGGCCTCTTCCCACCGTCTGCCCCGAGAAACATTTAACTGGCCTTTAATCACATTAGCAGCCGGCCCCAATTAAGGCCGCGGGCGGGGGAGGCAGGAGGAAACGGCGGGCTGTGTCACTCGAGGATAAAGATCCTTTCATGCCCTGGGCCTGGCCTGGGGCACCACGGCGGGCCGCCATCCCCAGGCTTTGATTGCCGGCGCCTGGGCTTCGCCGACGCCGCCATCTCTTTGCTCCCTCCACCCCGCAATGTGCCATCGCCCTCGGGTGACCGGGTGGGCACGCAGGGCAGCGACCGAGGCCCAGGCCCAAGCTCGCGCCCCCATGCTGGCGAGGCCTGGCCCCCCTCCGGCCCGCGCCTGCGCACGGGGAGCGCTCGAAGGGGCGGCGGGGGGCTCGCAGAGGGCCCCAGGGACGCGCCGCCCACGCCGCGGATGCCGAGCGCCCGGCCGGGACCCTGGTAAGGCCGCTGCCCCCGGAGTGGTTCGGAGGGAGGGTGACCCCCGCCATGGGCGACCTGGGCAGGTCACCTGTGCTCTCCTGGGCTCCCGAGTCGGGCTCTGCCCGGCCTCCTGGGCCCGGAGTGAGTCCCAGCGGGTCCCCTGGGCCGGGCCCAGGCGTAGGCCCAGGCCGGACGCCGCGGTGGCGGGTCTCCTGGGGGCCCGGCTCCGACGTCGGGCCCCAGAGGCGCAGGGAACCCCCGGCCGGCCGGGGCAGCGGGGCCCGCCCCAGGGCTCTCGTCGGCTCGCCCGCCCAGCGAAAGCCAGCGGGGCGCGCTGTCGAGGGGCGAGGGTCCCCCCGCAGTGCTTACCTTGCTCGGGCGCCCGGATCGCGCTCCTCTCGTCGCCCCGCGCGGGCGCCCGGAGGGTCCGAGCGGGGCGCCCTCTGGATGGGCCAGGGTCGTGCGAGGACAGCGGCCGCCCTCGCCGCCGGAATGCTGATGCGGCCGGCGGCCGGGACTCCTGGGGGCCGCCCGCGACCCCCGCCCCACGGCGGCAGCTGCAGCCCGGAGCCGCGTGACCCCGGCCCCGACCTCCCCGCGCTGGGCTGTTTGTCTCACACAAAAGAGAACACTCATATTTTTCTTTCCCCGGCACAGATTTAACACCCACCCCATCTCCCCTCCCCCGAATTACCCCCCACCTCACACACGCTTCGCTGAGAACCGCCTTCTCTCCGCTCACCCACTTTGTCTCAACTTTATCTACTCTTTCATTCCAGCGTTGTATTCGAGGGCGTCAGTATAGCTTAGAAAGTTTCATAGAAAGTCAGAAAGCAATTAGAGAGGCCCTTTTATTGGAGTTTCGCTGGTGCCATGGAATCTTTTAAAGGACAGCCTGAAGCACCGAACGAACGCAATCCCATTAAGCCGCCAAAACTCCCACAGTCCTCAATAGGGGTGCTCAGCACTTCGACAGACTTTCGCTGGCTCATTGGGAACTGAGGGGTTTCAATTCCTAATTCCGCAGCCGACTCACAACAGCTCGGGCCTTGAACCCCTCAGTCCTTCCTTTCTCATCGGAATTTCCATTGGTAAAATGGCTTACCGGGCTCGAGTGGACATTAATTAATGTCTGTGGAACGGCCCGAGGTCTGTGTTTGACAAGGGCTATGAAAACTTCAAGCACTTTCATAGCAACTCCCTATCCTGACTGTTTATTTGAAATTGTAAAAAAAAAAAAAAAAAAAAAAGCTAGCCAGTATCTAGAAATGAGAGCTTGATTGAAACCAACTTTTCCCTCTGCCCGCTTGAAAAATTGATCGGCCAACGTTTGGAAAATGGGTCAAAGGAATTATGTGTTGCTGAGAAAAAGGCCACGTATGACCAAAGTTTCAGCTTAATTGAATTTTAGTGCCAAATTATAACTCACTGAATGACTGGACTTGGGCGCCGGTGGGGGTGGTGGTGAAGGAAAAGGCAGTGAAGGACAGGCAATTCTAATGGAAATACCGTCAACCCCAACTGGGGTCGTGTGGCCACCCTCGTATAATCAGAATTGCAGCCTAATTCCAAAGGGGTGAGGTTATCACACTGTGGCTTTTGTGTGGGAAAACTGCGGACCGGCCCCGGTGTGATTTGTGGGTTTTGGTTAATACGCTTGTGTATCATTTAATGTAGCAGGCGACTCTTCTCTAGAGGGTAGCTTTTCCTTTGTTGTGGTAGAGAGTAACTTCTGTTCTGAACATTAAAAATTAATCTCTTCCTTAAGAAGGCAGTATGTAAAGAAAGCAGGTGTTTTAAAGGGGGAAGGTATTGAAAAAATAAAACAGGTACTTGGCTGTCAAAACGGAGTGCTGGGTTTAGAACCACCCAGGTTTTGCCCTGGGAATGTCACCACAGATGTTCATTTTATTAAACAGAAGTTTGAATTTGGCAGTTTCTGGATTAGTTTTAGAAAAGAAGGGTAGGTGATAGGCTCATAAGTAAGGGGTTTGGGTGGTACAGAAATGAGCACCCGTTTGGGGGAAACGGGTTGCTTGCTAAATCTCCAAGGGGATAATTAAAAATGAGCATGAGAAAACTGGATATTTTATTTTCTGATAGTTTGTATTCGTCATCAATTATTTTGAACTTTTTCTCAGAGTTGCTGCCTTTTGTCCTGTTTCCTTGCCCTCCGGGCCCTGCTGCCTCCAGGGTCAGCTTCCTGGCCTCTGAGCTGTTTCGTGTGCACACGGGCCCCTCGGCCTCTGCTGTGTTGCCACACCTCCCGTGCAGACCTGTCCTAGCCTGGGTGGGGTGGGGGGAGGACAGCAGGCTTCAAGCCCCCGGATCCAACCTCAGGCTCTTCCCCGCTGGGCCTGCGAGATCTTCAGCCTTAGCCATAGCAGTTTTTTCACCCATTCCTTCACCGGCTTTTTTTTTTCCCTGCCTCTCGACACCCCTCAGACCCTCCCCCTGCAGAGACACCTTCCACTCTCCCTCCCTGTCCAGACTGTCTCAGGCCTGGCTCCCTTTCCTTTGTCACTCACACCCACATTGACTGGGCCCCTTCGGACTCCCGGGGGACTGTCCCCCCGGGTCTGGCCGCCGTGGAGGTCTTGGTGCCCTGTCTGTTTCCTTCTCCTGCAGCATGACTTTGGGGATGTTTCTTGTTGAGGAGAAAACAATGGAGGCCCCTTGAGAGCAGGAGTCATTTTACCTCCGTCCCGGGGCTCTGTCAGCACCCACAAAGTAGCCATCCATCAGCCAGTCGCATGCTGACCTGTAAATCAGCAGGTGGCGAGGAGAGGAGCTCAGAGGAGCCCGTTCAACGGAGCTGCCAGCGAAGTCCACGGGCTTCTCCCCTGGACTCGTTGGACCTGTCATTGGACTTTTTCAAACAACATAAAACCATTTAAATTAAACGGACTCTTAAGTTGTTTAAAAAGTGAACATGACTCAGTTGGGCTGCAAGAGAAAGTGGAGGAAAAACAAACAAGAGCAAATCCAGGAATCCACACAGTTCAGCCTGCTCTGGAGAGTCTTGATTTGCCCAAGAAAAGGAGCAGATTCCCGAGAAACAAGCGAGAGATTTTGAAAGAGCTGTGGTGTCTCGTCTGCGAAGACGCCGCCCTGGCGGGTTCACCCGCTCACTGTGCTGCACGGCCAGCTTCTAGGAGGTGGCCCTCCACCCCGCAGGCCCGGGGTGGTTGAGAAAACGTGCCGTCCAGGGCTGTCCCTGGGTGCCTGGAGGGGCTGGAGACGGGCGCCTTCTTCCAGGGAACCTGGCCCATGATAAATTCACCCAAAAACCTCGCGGCAAGGCTGGCTCTGAAGAGGACATAATCAGTCTGGTTAATAGCGCAGGATGAAAGCAACAAGATAAAAATGACGCCAACACAGCCACCTTCAAAACTCTTCAGGGAACAGACACTAGCAATTGCTGCGGTGCAGGAAGAAATGGAAACGATGAAAATAACTCAGGAATTTGAAGGAGGAACATTTAACATTTAGAATTCAGTGCAAATGCGTGAACAGTCCATCTGTGAGCAAGGTATCATTTCTCACCACTTAATCGGATGAACCAAATCAGGAGTCGTAGCATTTCGAGACACTGCTGCGGTTCTGAAGGAGGCCATTCTGAGAGTCTCGGTCTTCAGCCGGGACACTCAGCTTCCTTCCGGAGTACCGATTCCCAGCTCAGGATTGCAAGGAACAGGAAAATAATCAAAAGGAAAAGCAGGTATATAAAACCCAGAGCTGGATTTGGAGGACCACCAGGTGGAAAGGTACACATGTCTCTATTTTCGAGCTGTTTTGAAACCTTTGAAAAGCTTCTTCTCTTTCTCCCTGAGGAAGAGTTTCTTCGATGAATGGATGGATGGGTTAAGCCTTTCCCGTCCATGAAACCACTGACCTTCTGCTCCTGTGTTTCTGCCACCGGGGACTTAGACCAGCTGAAATGCTAACTCTGTTCACATATATTTTTAGAGAGGAGTCTCACGTTCTGAATTTGTTCCAATTCAACAGTTTAAGAAAATACATAGGTTCAGGTTCATTTTAAATGGGTTCACTCAGTGTCCTTCTGGAGGAAAGAGAGAAACAAAACAAAGCAAAAGCGTCTCCTTTAGACTCAAGGGTCGACGGGGAATTACTGTTGGGGTTTGGGCCAGCGACTGGTGAATGGGTGCTGTGTGTTTGGGTGTTTGCTAAGGACAGCTTTGGGTCCCGGACAGGTTGTCAGTTTTAATCCCAAGTGTCCCTCTTCTTCTTCACAGTAATTTAGGTGCTTTCTTCTTTATCCTAATTACATGCCAGGCCCCTCTTGCACCAGACTTCGACAGTACCCATCCACACAACCTTTGGGGCAGGATGTTTTCCAGAACTTAGATTTGTTTTTTCTTTCAGATTTTAAAAGGGGACGACAGGGTCCAGACTGTGTGTCCCGGAATTCTGTAGCCTGAGAGTGCTCCTGTCTCAAAGCCACAGGTATTTTCACAGTAAACACGTGAATCTTCACTCTTGGGGCATAAAATAGAGACCACAGATAACCTCACAGCAGCGGAGGGCTAAGTTTAGGAAACAACTTTTGGTTTTCAGAGTTTTAGAGTTTTGGGCTTACATGTAAGGGATTGTGGGCCCTGGTTTACAGGATCGCACCCCTTTTCCTGAAAAAGAAAGACCCGGTTCCAGGGTCCTTTAAGACCCTTTCCCATTGGTCAGTTTTAATTGTAGCATTGGTGTTTCAGTGTTATTTGTTTAAAGAATGCTGATAGATTTTCAGATAACTCACAGCAAGTTATGGACTAAGGGCCATGCTTAGGGTATTAAAAGCGCCCATTCTAACATTTCCAAGGCTCATTTCCACACGTCCTGCTGCAAGTAGGAGGCATCCTGCCAGCCGGGCACAGTGGCAAGGATAGCAGGTGACCTCTGATGGCCACATCTCACTCCTCCTCCTGCCCCGAAAGTCTCCTATGCCGAAGAAAGTGGCAAGTGACTTCATTTGTCTCTGACCTTTGGAACGAAAATAAACTGTACATGACTAATAGAATATAAGGTACTAAGAGATTTTTAAAATAGTTCAAGTTAGGCACCAGCACGTGGACGGGACTCCTGCGCAGGGTAGACCCCTACCATCGCACCCAGGTTTGACTCAGTGAGCCGTGCGACCTGTATCGAGTTCCCGTAAACATTAGCTGTTTCAAGAGATACAAACATTTTGCCCAGAAATAGAGAGCATTTTGATTTAAATGGGAATGCAATGTATTTACTTACCGCATTTTTATTTTGTAGGAAAAATCACGAGTTGTTTGCGAATTTGATTTGAGTTTTTTATAGACCCACCCACAAGGGCCAATGAAATGCACAGGGGCTGTGTGCATTCTCAGAAATGTCCCAAGTCTTGACTAGATTTTACACTGTGTGGGACATAGGTATTCGACCTACATGGGTGCACTGGTGCAGTTAACATGGAAATCCCGGGGCGGGACGATTCAGTTCTGCCCTTGCCTCTTCAGGAATCCATCCAATGCTCGAAACAAAACAGTCCTGTCTTAGTAATGCGGCTTATTAGGGGGTTTGGAGTTCCCATCAGTGTGCATTCCAGAGGTCCTGGCTTCATGGAGCTGACAGCTTACACTCACAAAAGAGGAAGAGGGTTTGGAGGCCGCATCCCCTGTGTCTGAAAGGGTTGGGACGGGTTGGGGGGACCAGCAGGTGGCTCTCAGGGGAAAACTCTGAAGAGAGCCCTTCTGGTACGTATTTTGGAGCTGCCAAAGTGGCAGGCCGGGCCTTAAGAAGGCAGTGGAAGCGGTGGCATTCTGCTTGGTCAGTCACCTGCAGACCCCACACCTGTGACCTGATGTGTATACTTAAGTGCACGCAGAGGGCAGGTGCCCGACCACAGAAGGGCTTAAAACGCTGGCAGGTGCACTTCAGCCCCGAAGAGGGAGAGGCCATGCCTGCCTCGTGGCAATATTTTCATCTAAAGTTCCTCTAAATATTTCTCACATTAGCACTTTTTCATCTGAAGATTTCCAGGTGTTGAACCAGGGTCTTTATGAATGAAGCATCTACTTAATTTTGTGTGATTAAAATTAGGGGAGACAGGTGAAAGTGTAGGCAAGAGAAAAGAGAGCTGGGTTAAAGGGATGGTCAGAGGATGGGGGAGCAAATCCAGACGCTGCCCGAGGCAGGGTGGTTAAGTCACTGCTCTAAAGGCAAAGAATATATATCTGGAGGAAATGCTGATTCCAAGAGACACCTGCGCCCCAGTGTTCACAGCAGCACCATTTACAGCGGCCAAGACATGGAAGCAGCCTAAAGGCCCGCGGACAGATGACTGGATGAAGAAGTTGTGGTGCGCGCACACACACACACACACATACATACTACTCAGCCATAAAGAAGAATGAAATATTGCCATTTGCAGCAACGTGGATGGACCCGGAGATCATCATACTAAGTGAAGTAAGCCCGAAAGAGAAAAAAATACCATATGACATCACGTATATGTGGAATCTAAAAAAAATGACACAAATGAACTTATTTACAAAACAGAAACAGACTCAGAGACATAGAGAACAAACTTATGGTTACCAAAGGGGAAGGAGGGGTGGAGGGGTGGAGGGCTGAATTGAAAGTTTGGGATTTGTAGCTACAAACTACTATATATAAGATAGATAAACAAGTTTCTACTGTACAGCACAGGGAACTATATTCAATACCTTGTAATAACCTACAATGTAAAAAGAATATGAAAAGGAATATATGCATATATATAAGAAACACTATGCTGTGCACCAGAAATTAACCCAACATTGTAAACCAACTATACTTCAATAAAAAAAAAAAAGTAAATAAGAAACTGTCTCTGCCTCTTTCTGACCCAATGCCCAGTGAGAGCCACTGAGCACTGGTTACAGGAGAGGGGTCTTGTGTCAGGTGCATGAACAGGGGTGTTTATGGGGGACCCATCAGCCAAGCCAGGCAAGGAGGGGTCCAGCGACACATCCTTGGAGAGATGATGCCTGAGCTGAGTCCCACAGGATGAGGTGGCATCGCTAAAGACAAGGGATCACATGGGGTGACACACGGGAGACGACGGTGTGGGAAGAGAGAACAAACAGCCAGGGCCCCGGGGACCCCTCTCCATTACGAGGTCTCTGTCCCTCATCCCTGCTCCTCCACCACAAGTTTCCGGGGTGAGCTCTTTCCCTATGGCTTGATCTGCCGAAGACCCTCCTGGATTGTTGCCAGTTCAAGTCCTGCGGACTTTGACACATACTCACAAAAGAGGAACACCCAGTGGGCAGTTTTCCAACGTTCGATACAGAGGATGCTCGAGAGATTCCGGCTCACAGGCCGTCTGGGCTTGCTCCCAGCATCTCTGAGTCAGTGTTGTCTTCAGCTCACGTGTTCAGCAGACGTTTGCTGACTGCCTAACGGGCCCAGAATACTGGCCCAAGCGCAGGGGTAAGTGGCGAGTGGACAGGTTTCTGCCCTCAGGGAGCTTACCATCTGCAGAGGAAGACCTTTAAGGACAACGTAACAGCGTGATGTGATCCAGGTGGGTTTTAATGCCTGCTGTGTTAGCAGCTCAGAAGGAAAGGAAGCTTCAGCAAACATCTCCAGGAGTCCTGCCATGTGCCAGGTGCCTGTGAGGTGCTGTGAGTATGTGGGGTGGTCCCGGCTCTCCGCGAGTTCGGGGCTTGGTGGGGAAAGACAGGGACAGCCACTCGAGTGTTATCAGTGGTGGAGGTCTTGGGGGCACACGGAGGGAGTGGCCAACGCTATGCATGGGGTCTTCCAGGAAGAGAGAAGACCACTAAACAGCTGAGCGTCTCTGCGGCACAAGACGCCCTGGCTGGGGCTGGGGGAGGGGGCAGGATGGCGCGGTGAGGGACCCGAGCCTGGCGGCGGGTGGGGCTTCTCCTGGGCTTGTCTGTAGTTGTTGGGTTAACTACGTGCTCTGTGGGACAAGAATCATGAGGTTGAAGGCATCCCATCGAAGGTATTCTCCTGAATTAAGTTCATATTTTATAGAAAATGTTCCACAACATTAGGCATAATTTGACATCTCTTAAAGAAAAATCCGATTTCCCAAATGTCACCTGGATAGCTATTTCCATGTCAGATAAGCTTCCTGCTGAATCAAAATTTGCGCTATGGGACGCCAAGAGGCGGTAGGGATGCACGTCCTTTTCTGGGACAACACTGACCCTCGCTGCGGATTAGAAATGTGACTTGAATTTCACAAGAGGCCAGCAGGATCCCCCAGACCATCGCCAAGGAGGACTTCACCACCCAGGGCCCCGTGACAGGCCGGGCGGGTAGCTCAGGCCGCCTGGCTTGTGCTGAACCTCTGGGTTCCATTTCTGGGATCACGAGGGAGGAGGGCGAGCCGGGACGCCACGGGGAAGCAGGCTGCTCCCACCTGTTCAGGAGCCAGCTGGTCTGTGCTCGCTGCAGGGAATCAGGTGGCAGCAATTTTGGAGGCTTGTTTCTGCAGGTTTCCTATTTTTCCCCCAGAGTGTGGAGGAGCCGTCTACTCTGAAGACGTGGACGCAGCGGTGGCTGGAGCAGCTGGTCAGCCTGCCTGGGACCCCCGGCAGGCCTCCCGTCCTCAGGCCCAGGAGCTGCCTGTCTAGTCGATGGAATTGATTTGTGGGCTCTGCTGAATACCTTTCCTTTTTCTTTTCTTTCTCTTTTTTTCCCCCAAAGAGCAATGAGTTAGTAATTAGTTGTTCAACTCAACTGTTTTTCTGCCTTCTCTTAAAAAAATTTTTTTTAATGTGGTAGAATTTTTATTATTTTTTTTCCTGGGAAAATTCTCAGGATTTAATTGCACTTAAAAATTGTGGAGCCTGTCAGAATAAATTGCAGATAGCATAGTTTTACCCAATAAAACTAGTCCTGTGATTGTCACCATTGTCAGGCTTCTCAGATAAAGTTGCGGGAAGGACAATTTAAGTCTGCACGGTGAACCACACTTCAAATCAGTATTCAGCACGGCGCTCGTCACGCTGAAGGACATACCCAGGGCAGCAGCCATGACGTTTGAGAAGTCAGACATTGATTTTAAAACGATTCTGAAATTTGCTCCCCTAAACAAAAGGAGAAATGTCTACCCCATCGGTTTTAAGTTAAAGCAGTGCAATTTAATCTGTGAAATTTTTTTCTGAAAAGATAAAACCGTTTCATAGCATATTAAAAATAGTAAAGCATAAGCAATATTACTCACTCCATGCAAAGCTGCACCTGCCATGTAGCTCAGCCGAGTTCCTGCTCATTTCCGGGAGCAGCGGGCTCACTGCTGGGTCCTGAGTAGCTGCGGCCTTTCCTCTGGCCGTGAGAAAAGGAGCCGCCCTTACAGTATGAAAAGCTCACATATATTTTTACCCCCTGAGAAATACTTTCATCTTTTCTTCCTCCATTTTTGTTAAGTGAGCTTCCAGTGCTGAACCGATTTATCTCCTGGAAAGGCAGAACTTTTCAGAATTCGCAGCTTATCTGTACAACTGAACTTGGATTTCTGTGGACAGGACGGGGCTCCGTACTTCTTATTCTTCCTCCTGGAGTCTGACGCTTGTGCTGACCAATAATAAACTTCAAACAATGAATGCCTCTACCAAGGATGGAAAGTAGTTCCTCTACTCTTTGAAACCATTTTTAGGTTAACTGTGTTACGTCTATCAAGAACTAATATCTAATTCATAGATATTTTATGTCATTCCCTACAGACGAGGATGGACGGGGAGAAAGCACCTTCCTTATGTGAAAGTGTCAACCCCTTCTACTCTTCAGCGTTGTGGACAAGGTGAGGTCAATAACAGATGGCTGAGCTGTTGGAACTTTTAAGAGGAAAGATGCTCAATGAGAATCCAAGGAGTTGGGAGGCCAGCCTCTAGGTGCTAACAGCCTCAGGTCCAGCTCCGGGTCTTCCCCTTGGAACCTGGATGCGCAAGTTACTCAGTAACTCTGCATCTCAGTTTCTTCATCTGCAGAAGATGTGGCCATTGGTGTCTCCCTCAGAAGCCACTGTAAGGATTAACCCGGTGACCCAGACCAAGTTCTCAGCGCGGTGCCTGACACCCTGCAGTGCATGATTATGTAAGCCATCATTAAGGGGAAAGCAGGATTTTGCAAAAACAAAGCTAGAAAAATTAACGTGGCTGAACTTCTGTCTTATGAGTGATGTGTACTTTTTTCGAATGGCATATTGAGCATCGGCCTGTCATCAGTTGACATGATGATGTACATTCAGAGCCCTGAAGAGTTTTAAAAGTTTGTTGCGCATGGAAGTTATTAGGTTATATGTGAGCGTGTGTGTGTGTGTGTGCGTGTGTGTACATATTAAATGTGTCCAGACATTTTATTGGCAGGTGGTCAGGTAATAGCAGTGGGGCTGGTATCAGCTCCATATCTGCTTGGAAGTGACCAGTGTTAGCTTGAAAGTGACCATGAACACCACCACCGAAAAAGAAAGCCCCTGTGTGTCACGTGTGTCCTCTCTGTCACTGCAGAATGCACCAAGCTCTGGAGGACGGGCTTCTGGAGACAGGGGCTCAGAGGCTGTGCCCTGCTGGTGCCATCAGGGAGGCGGGAGGAGGGCTTCCTTCCTCTTCCTCCTGGTGGAACGGGGCAGCCAGGGCCCTGGAGCCAGCTCCCCCGGTGCAGCCAGCAAGTGGGTTCTGGGACCCGCTAGTCCCTTGCAGAGGGAGGCGTGAGCAGGGTGGAAGGGAGGCACACGGACCACAGAGGGCCTTGGACGGATATGGCTCTGCCTGGGTCTTGGGCAACCTTGGAACCTTCCAGAGTCTCACATTCCTTCTGTTGTGTGAAGATTCACTGATGCCACCCAGGTTAGTTGCAATAACCTGCCATCCCCCTTTACAAGCAGGGGAGGTGACAGATGTCACTCGGTGTAATAACACCTCATTCCAGCTGAAAAAGAGGCGATTGCTTTTTGAAGGAATTCACTTTGATACATGCCGGAGGCGGATAAAACAATTGAACGTCTGATAGGAGCAGGAATGTGTTTTGTCCCGCCCTGCCTACGAGGGGTCTGTTTCTGTGAGTGTGCTGTTTTCCGCAGAGAGCTTTCCCAGCCTTGCGGTCATCTCTGCGTTAGACGCAAAGCCAGCTTACGCCGTGAACTGCGTCCCCGCCAAAAGGCCCTGCCAACCTCTCATAGTAAAGGCCTGGAACATCTTTTAAAAAGTTCAGGTCTTTCTTACACAGTTTATTCCAGGCAACTGTGCTAGAAGATATTGTAAATGTCGAGGCACATTGTTCATGGACAGCAGAATAGGCCCAGTATTCAAATAGCTTACATACCTAATATTTCAGAAAATGCACACAGTATGCTAGTCATTTACTCTCAAGCTGAAAAATTAGATTCAAATCTGTCCACTGAAAACCTTTCTTTTTAAAAAATTTATGTGTTTATTGTTTCTTGACTTGCAGTCGACTGACAGCGTTAGTTTCAGGTGCACAGCAGAGCGGTTCGGTTATACATGTACATATACATACATACTTTGGATTCTTTCCCATTACAGCCCAACACACTAAAAGCCTTTCTGATGACGTATTTGAGATAACTTAAATATGGCAAAAAATATTGAGGATTCGGTCCAGGAATATAAACCAATTTGTATAAAGTATTGCTGGCGATCATTTGCTTGGTTTCATCTGGGTGGCATTTAATGTGGGTCCGTGAGTGCAGACAGTCTGAGTGTGAGTCTTGTGTGTGAAAAGACAACATTTCTGATGGGGCTCTGACGGGGGATTGCATGATACTTTTTTTGTGTGTGTGGTGGGGAGATGATTATGTTTATTTATTTATTTAATGGAGGTACCAGGGATTGAACCCCGGACCTTGCGCATGCTATGCACATGCTCTGCCACTGAGCCACAACCTCCTCCTTGTGATCTGGTTTTATAAGATGTGTTAAACTATATTTTTTTCCCCCAAAGAGAACCTCGTGTTAAACTTTTGTGCAGTTCTTTCTGTCCGTGTCTCCAGTTATTCCGTCCTGAGGCTACAAGGACTTAACAGGCGCTAACCTTAACGGCGCGCCTG
This sequence comes from Camelus bactrianus, assembly GCF_048773025.1. NCBI lineage: Eukaryota > Metazoa > Chordata > Mammalia > Artiodactyla > Camelidae > Camelus > Camelus bactrianus. The sequence goes on from NC_133544.1 coordinate 3,682,452, forward strand.
GCGCCGTTCCAAGGGCTTTGCCTGTGTTCACTCTCTGTTTCCCGCCTCCCCCTGGCGAGATGGGGCCTCTTCTCAGCCTCCTCTGACAGCTGAGGAAACTGCAGCTCCGTGAGGCTAAAAGCCTGCGCACGTCTCAGTATTAAAGAGGCATCTGGGGGCTCTCTGTTTTCAGTGGCAGGTTATTATATCGCATACCTATACTAACAACTGCAAAGGGACGTAAATTAGCACGCCTGCGTGGGTTTCCCAGCGGTAAGTGTGCTTGCCGTACACTTCTGTTGACGGGCAGCAATAGCTGCTGGAATTTAGAAACTTCCTTCCAGTTCAGACCAAATCACTGCGTGACAATCGGAGGAAGTTTCCAAATGGGATTGGTCCTGGGAAAGTGCAGGGAAGAGCTAGTGTTATATTATAAATGCAACTCCACAGACGATAACCGTTAACTAATAGTTAGCAGGGGAGAGATAAAAATACAATTTTAATTAAAAAAATCATTCTGTGTTCATGGTGCTCTCTCACCTGCCAGATGCTGTGAGAATGTTCTTGCAGGAGCTCACAGACTGGTACGGCAGGAGAGAGAATTGCATCAGTGAGAAAATAAAATGATGCATTTCTGGATGGACAGGAGGAGACATCACTGTGCAAGTGATATAGCAGAGGTATAAAAAGTGAACGTTTTCAGTTAAAAATCCTCCATTATTTGACACAAATGAGCTTATTCACAAAACAGAACCAGACTCACAGACATAGAGAACAAACTTATGGTTACCAGAGGGAAAAGTTGTGGGGTTAGGGATAAATTGGGTGTTTGGGATTAGCAGATACAAACTACTATATATAAAATAGATAAACAGCAAGATCCTACTGCAGAGCACAGGGAACTATATTCCATAGCTTGTAATAACCTAAAAAGAAAAAGAATATAAAAGGAATATACTATATATAACTACTATATATAAAACAGATAAACAACAAGGTCCTACTGATAGCACAGGAACTATATTCAATATCTTATAATAAATGATAATGAAAAAGAATATATATATATAACTGAATCACTATGCTGTACACCAAAAACTAACACAACATTGTAAATCAATTAGATTTCAATTAAAAACAAACCTCCATTTCTTAAAAATACCGGCAGTTTTGACAGTAACACCTACTTGGGGTACACTCACAAAGAACAGTGACACTTGATAAAATGCTGATCAGCATTACATGCTACTGAGACCAGAATGGCTCCCTGGGGCTCCGTTACGCAACCCGGTCCCAGACAGACCAGCAGACTGTTTGGGAAGTAGCTGGGGGCTGCACTTCTGACATTTGTGTATTTCAACAGGTTTGATTGAGTGGTTAAGGGAAGTCACCGACGAGCAAATATGCTTGAAGGACCCTCTCCCCCACAACAGTCCCCCTACATGAGAGAGTCCCAGGAGCGTGGGCAGGTGGAGGTGTGGGAGGTGACGCATTCGGGACTTTTAGGCTCTGGGTTCGTCTCATTAGGGAATCAGACATGTTTGTGCTCATTTCGAAACAGAAGAAATAGACTTTTAGAGGAAGAAGAGAAACTCAGCTCTAATCCTGCCCACTGGAGTCCGTGGCATAACTTCCAGATGGTGATATTCAGAGTCTTTTGATATTCCTCCAGCTAGGAATATGAAATACATACAAGGAAAAAAAACACTTAGGTCCTGGAAAAAAAAGATAAGCTCATCCTAGCGACTGGCAATCCCTTGTCTGTGTTTAAGGAAACGATCACCTTCTGGTGTGAGTGTCATGAAGTCAGCTCTGGGCGGTTCTGGAGTGTAAACTCCACATGGCCACCCAGGATCCGGGACTTCGTCTGCCTGCTCACTCTGTTCCCAGGGCTCCAGACAGGGTCTGGGGTGCCGTAGATACTCAGAAATATTGATGACCTAGTGACAATGATGGACAGGGATGAACCTGGAACGGGAGCATTCCATAGAGGAGTGCCTTTCAGGCAATGATTTAAAACATCGTAGACCACCGAGCACAGTGGGGTTGGATAACCAATGTTCTTGAACCTTTCCCTAGGTTCTTCTACAACCAAAGAAGAGTAAGGAAGACCCACGGAGGAATTTCGAAGAACACAGGACTGATTTACAAACAAGCACAAAATAGAACGTTGGAGACATTCAGCGGCACTGAAGGCGGCAGGGGATTTGGAAACGATCAGAAAGTGGGCTCAGTGGTGAGTGCAAGCAGACGTCTGTGTTTCAGAAGTAATTTTTAAGGATTCACTTTGAGAGGGAAGAGCGATTTTCCTTTCCTCTTTTGTGCAGGATGGGTCTCCATCATGAGCTGTTCCAACCGGACTAGAGAATTTCTTTGGCACACACTGGCTCAGAACCAAGGGGAAAAATGCCAAGTCTCCATAAGACTGTCCGCCCCAGATGACCGGAGTCAGTTGGAAACATCTTAGTTTTAAGAAGGTGGTGGAATTACATAATTATTCACCACTCATAAGAAATTAAAATACCTCTTCCAAATATGAAGTTGTGAGATAACACAAAGCACAAATTCTAGACTTTCGGAGAGAGTGTGCCTGTTTTTCCTTCCCACGCAGAAACCCACGTCAGGATGTCTGGGCTGAGAACACGTGGCTGCGCGGCCCTCGCTTCCCCCGTGTCCCTCGGCGCACAGGACAGGTCTCTCGGGAGTGGCTCCTTCCAGCACCCGCCTGGGGAGTCTGGGGTCAGTGGCGACGCTGAGCCGCTGAAGATGCAGCACGCTGGAGAAGCAGGTGGGCAAGCGGTCATCACAAGGTACCCAGGGCTGCAGGGGCACCTTCTCCTCCACCCACGACAAATCTGCACGAGGTGAGGAACAATGGAGAAGGTCCTAAAATAAAGGCGCAGGGCTGTGGGAGGAGTAGGGCAGTATGGAGCAAGGGTCAGATGGCCCAAGGAATCTGTGACTCTGGCTGGGGTCCACTGCACCTGCGTCCTGTGTGTGAGTTACTTTGAAAATCACAGCACCTCATTTAACCAGATTCATTTTGAGAGTTCATGTTACCTGTTCAAAATCCCAGGGAGTTGCCTTTGGTGGATAGCTTGAGCATCCCTCACTCAGTCTCATTTTAAGCATCTGCCCTGCATCTCAGTACAAGGCCCTGGGGGTTCCAAGGCAAAGCAGCTGAGTTCCTGCCTGCAAGGTGCTTATCATTAGCCCCATGGTCAGACGCGTAAACCACAAGGAGCTGGACCAGTACATCACACAGTGGGGAGGAGAGGAAATGCAGGGAGGATGGTCACCCCAGAGCAGGAGAGGGGCGAGCCCTGGCGTGTAGAGTGGGCGTGGGCTGAGGGTTGGAGGAAGTGGGAAACCAGGACTGTGTTTGGTGGAGGCAGGGCTGCAGAGGTGGGGGGACATGGTGACTTTGGGAGGCTTTGTGTGCTGTGCTGAGGGGCTGGGTCTGGTGGTGGTGGGAGCTGAGTCTGGAATTCTCTCCAGAGGTCCTGGTAACCATTGCCAAAGCAATTTATTGGAGACAGAAGCCTTACTGTGTTGGGCAGAGGAGTGAGTGGGACGTACAGGGGGGCAGAGTTTTGAGGATGGCAGCTGTGCCTTACTCATCCCAGGGTCCACTGTAGGGTGCAGAGTGAGTCCCCAGTTCATTGGAAAGACTTACTCAATTTTAGTAAAAGCTCATAATCTTGACTTAGGAAGTAGACTTGTGAACTTGACCAATAAGAAGCAAGGGATGAACCCAAGATCTGTCCAGTCTGTATTTTCTCCACTTTTCCCTCTCCAGGGGGCCTTGCTAGAGTTCCTCTTCCCCACAAGGAGTCTTATCTTTGAGTTGCCTGTTACCTGCTTAGGACAGAAAATTCAAGAAACAACTCCCATCACATTCTGTCAAACACTTGCCATCTACCAGAAACACACAAGCTGTGTGGGGCTGCTGCCCTTTGGGAACTCACGGTCTAGGTTCTTTGCTTGTGTGGTAGAAATTGGACAAGACTGAATTCTCGGAAGAAATGATGCACACAGAGGAGTTAGGACCAGAGAAGCATCAGTGCCATTCTGTTTGTGTTTGGAAACCCTGTAAGAGAAATAGGCCACAGTACAGCAGTTATCACGAGAGCCGTCTTCAGTCAGTCCCACCTATGGAGAATTAACTAGCTTCTGCCAGTAACTCTGACAGTGAAGGGGTTAAAATAACAAATAAATGACTTTATTTAGACTTGAGCATCTCTGGCATTTTTTTCTCGATTTTTTCCCCCACAGTATTTGATGTGACAGCTTTTGTTTGCTCACACTTGTCTCTCTTTTAAATTTCTCATATCAGCGGTAAAAGCTATTTCTTTTTCCTGTAACATCTTGAGCTTGGTATCCAATGAAGGGAGAAATTGCTCTTGCATTACTTGAAATTATAATATTATACCTAATTTTTGGGGAGAAAGATGAGCGTAATTTAGATCTCCAGGCACTGAAGGTTTTGCAGACGGGTCATTTACAGCATTATTACTGATTAGTCACCCATGAAAGTGTTTTTACTGCCGGGGAGGCGCCGCCTTTTCTGGTATTCTTTAGAAACGCCAATTTTGAGGCCCGTCCAGGCAAGAGGAGGACAGTCACCATCCACGGTGAGGCCACGGTCTCTCCCTGATGGGCCTGTGGTTGGGAGCGGAGAGCCCCTCCGCAGGGAGGAAGGGCGCAAGGGAGGGAGAGCCGGTGCCGCCGTGGCACGTCGCCTCCATCAGCGTGCCGCGCTCCGCACCCCTGTAATTTCGCACGCGCATGCGCACACGCGGCCGCAGCCCCCCCCCCCCCCCCCCCCGTCTGCGCGCGGGAAAAGGGTACCCGGAGCTTGGCTTTTCTGGCCTTGCTGAGATCATCTATAGACCATGAACAAACCAAGATTTGTTGGCTAACCATTGAAAAGCAATTCTGGAAAGAAACCTTCTGTTTCCCGACGTTTCCTTATGGGAATGAGAATCTGTAGTCTTTCCCAGTTTCTTTCGCCTCCCCAAGCCCCCTTCCGGGGGCCACCATTTCCCAAAGGAATTCTCTTACGGGGTGTGAGCCTTTGGGCCGCAGCTGTCCGAGCACGCGCACAGTTGGAGCGGCTCCTGGCAACCCTCCCCCGACGCCGCCCGGGCTGGGGGTGGGGAGGGCGCAATGCTGGCTGAAAACGGCAGGGGAGAGGCGCCGGCCGTTCGCCCGCGGCCGGTATTTCCCAAACGTCCCGTGTAAATCGCGGGAGCGCAGCGTTACCACTGCAAAGGGGGGCGCCGAGGAGCCGCATGCCAGTGGAATTCTGTAATGTGGGCCGCAGCGTACGCTGCGGCGGGGTTGAACCGAGGCCTGTTCTAGAGAAACCTGTAAGTGATTAAGTTCTCCCTGCAGCAAGGTAGAGCCGGGCCTGAAGTGTATCAGCACAGGGTGAAACCTTTGCTGGTGGTTGCATATATATGTATATTTCTTCTTTAAAGTAAATCAATACAGAATTCTGGCAAGACAAAACAAAACAAAGCAGAAAAACAGAAAACCCTCGTCTCTCGTTACTGACCTAAGGAGAAGAGGGAAGACGCCGCCGTGTTGGTCGCATGCTTTACATTGCTGAGGTCAGGACAGAACTTAGATTACCCTGTTTCAGCAACTCCCAAACCATGTTCTGGGGACTATAAGATGCTTCCTGTGGAGGAGGGGAGAAGAACTTAACGGCCAACTCGGTTTCGGAAACCTGTGTATCATTTCCCCTCCTCTGGGGATTCACGGGGCTCGTCAGCCTTTCAAGAGAATACTGTTTGCCTTAGTTTGACCCAGTACTTTCTCATTCCGTGTGATCCCAGAATCCTTTTCCTCAGGGCACCTGCTAGCATCATAGGGGAAGCACTGATTTCTTCATCCACATGGGGAACGCTGCCCATTGGTCGCTGACCTGCCCTCCCTGACCTCGTCTGTGTCTGCTCTGTGGTGCTGTGTTCATGTCGGTGGTGTTGCAGTCTGTTGTGGCACGTGTATCCGGCTTTCAGGACAGACTGCAGGCTTCTGGAGGAAGACAGGACACTTTTCCTGTCTCATCTTTGTTTCCCCATTCAACTGCTCTCTCTTCCTGCATTCCACTTCCTCGGTGGAAAACCCATACCTTTGGTGGACTCTTCACCTCTCTTTGCACTGGCAAGGATAAAAGCATCAAGAAAAATTTTCATTGTAAAATTAGGAGAAGAAATCATCGGATGGACTGAGGCTCAGGGCAGACAGAGAATCTGGTACCTGGCGAGGCTGAGTGGGTAGCAGGCACTGTTCGCCTGGGCTTTGAGCAGAGAGCACAGGGCTGGGAAGAGAAGGCTTGAGTTTCCACTTCTACGAGGAGTCAGGATGAGTGACAGTCCTCGGTAGGGGGACTCGGGGCTGTCACCAAGAGGGAGGCTGGCGAGACGGTGTGATGTCCATTGCTTAGTGTCGTGGGAGGAGCGTGGGCTTTGGAGTCTGGTGGTCTTGGCTCCGAATTCCAACAGCTCCACTTTTTAGTCGCATGATCTTAGACTAGACTTTCAGTTTCTTTATTTTTAAATGTTAAAAAATATTTATTTTAAAATTCACTAACTTTTTGTAAATTTGAGACTTATATTAAGTATTTAAAAGTATTTAAAATTATAACTTCAATAACATTTATCTCATAAGGTGACTGTGTAGGTTCCAGTACGAATCTACTTGCTGATGTTCATGTAAGTGTGGAGCACACCTGTTAACATGGGTTACCTGGGAGAGGTGGCCTTGCAGGACAAGGTCGTTGAAAGCCCTGGTAGCCAACATCCAGGAAGGCATCCCGTGAGCCTTGCTCCCGGTGTTCAGTGCCACAGTGAAGAGGGCCAACCTGGGTAACCAGCAGGACATGACAAAATGGAGAAATGTGAGTGTTGAGGCTAGCTTGTAGACATTGTAGCTTCCACTGTGTTCTCTCAGTTTTTGCTCTGGGAGAAGCCAGCTGCCATGTTGTGAGGACACTCAAGCAGCCTTATGATCCATGTGGTGAGGGACACAGGCCTCCTGCTAACAGCCTGCGCCAGCCCGCCAGTCATGTGAGCTGCCTTCTTGGAACCAGAGCTTCCAGCCCCAGTCAGGCCTTCAGATGAAGGCAGCCCATCCAAGTCCCTCTGCCCAGAGCCACCCAGCTCAGTGCTCCCAACATCCTGATCAACAGAATCTCTAAGATAATAAACGTTTGTTACTGTTTTAAGCTGCTAAGTTCTGAGTTGCTTTGTTATGTAGTGATCGATAACTAATACAAGTCAGGGATGTGAGAAAGCAGACAAAAAGAAAAAGGCTGCACTAAAAAAACTAATGTGCATGATATGATTTCATTCACATAAATTTCATATAAATATGCATAAAGAAACTTGAAAAAATACAGTCACAGACTTGTAGGAATATCTATGTTACAGTGTCAATTGCCAAGTGGCGAATATAAATTACAGAATAATGTGTGTAGAATAAGTCTATTTTGGTATAAGCAAGCCATAAATCAGCGCTGTCATGTGTTTACAGAAGCAGGGGGAAGGGCGTGCTGGCTTTCTTCGGGAGGTGATTATACCTGCCTTCGTATATAATCTTTTCTTGCGTTGTTTCACTTGTTATAATAGGACTTAAATTATTTTTGTAATTTGAGACCATAGGTAAATAACGATTTTTAAAAATTAAAAAATAAAGCGGCTGAGAAAGAGAGAAACAAGTGTTACAAACTGCCTGACATACAGAGGCATTCATCAATGCTGCTTTCTGTGCCGTGGGTGGACTAGTTTGGTGGTCCACGTAGGGCGGGCTGGTGAACCCTGAGGACCCTGTCTCAGACTCATGGTTTTAAATGAATAAATTAAAATACATAGGCTTTCGAAGGAAACCCATTCTGTTGAAATAAAGTTACAGTGCGTGAAAAGCCAAACTTGTGATGTAGCAATAAATGTGCTCCTTTGTTAGTATTTTCGAATAAGACCTAGTGGTGGGTTGAACAGCTTCCGTGACTTTGGAGCAGTAATGAGCGTGAGTGAGATTTTGAGGCACCTGCGGCAGCTTCAGCGCGATGAGAAAACAGCTGGGGTTCTGCGGCTGGCGAGGTCGCGGGAGCTGAGGCACTGCCCTCAGGCTTGCTGCCTAAGTTCCTGATTGAAAGGAGAGTTGTAATATCTGTTAGAAGGTAGTGAAAATAAAGATATACTGTTTTTTTTTCCTCCAGTCAAGTTCATGGACGACTTTGCAGTAAATGTTAGCTACACGTGAGTCAAAGTCAAAGTTGGGGGGACATTTGTTGAAAGTCTACGAAGTCTTTGTGCGCAGGGCTGGAGATGCGCAGAGGTTCGGCTTCTCCAGGGGGCGGGGCACCGGACACTGATGCAGCCTGGATGCCAGTGGGGCTTCAGCCTGGGTGAGCGGGACCCAAGGCCGGGGCTGCGCGCGCCCCGTCCAGGCGCACAGCTCTCTCTACTGCCCTTCTCTGCTCGGGTGTTTTTGTTATTTTTCTTTAGAATGTTTGAAAAATCAACACATAGTTGAAAAAAGCACACTGCCTTGTTGTTTATTTATGTATTTCTTAATGTATTTTCCTCCTGATTCGTTTATATTTGGGAGGAGCCCGAGTCTCCTCCTTCCATCGCATTTGGGAGGAGCCGCGCTGTGACCCAGCCAGTCACCGAGACGCTCAGTTTCCTTGCGTCTTCCTACCCGTGTGCATCCTGTGGGAACCCACACAGGCAAGGAGTGCTTTGTAGTTGGAGACTCGGGCGGTCCACAGTCCTGCAGTCAAATAATACCAAATGCTCCCTGAAGTACCTGCTGTGTTTAATTTTTATTTATTTTTACATTTTTCTGCTTTCTTCACGGTTCCCATTTTGTTCATTTTAAGCCTTTCTTGGCAGCTGCTTTCTGAAGGCAACACTGAGCTAATCGGCCGGTCATTGCTGGGCCTCTTAAAGCTGTCAATCATTTAAATATTTCTAAAATTATGGGGTTCGTTTAGGAGCCCAAGGACTTGGAGAAACACACCAACACCAACAGTGGTAACTTTGGACCGATTCCCCCTCCTCCCTGGGCCTCTTTGAGAGATCCCACCATTTGTGGATGTAAATCATGTAATCTGCCAGTGAGTCGAACAAATTGAAAAGGTCCAAAGACCCGGAGCCAAAGATCAAGGCCTTCCAGAGCAGTACTTGGATGTTCCCATAACCAGCCAATCACTTCCTCCCTCAACAAATGTTTACCAAGTGCCTCCTGCGAGGGAGGCGCTTCGCTAGGAGCTGCAGGGCACTGCTTCTCCAACCGTGTGCCGCGCACACTGGGGGGTTAAGAAAGCTAATTTAGTCAGTTGTGACCAATATTTAAAAAATGAACTAGAAACCAATAGAAGGGGGAGGATGGAGCTCAACAGCAGAGCGCACGCTTAGCAGGCACGAGGTCCAGGGTTCAGTCCCCAGGCCCTCCTCTAAAAATAAAGGAAGAAATAAACCTAATCACCCCCCACCAGAAGCCACCCTCCAAAAAAGGAAAACACTGGTAGTAGATACTCTGTCATGAACGTCTTTCCCAGATGTGTACACCCCCTCAACAAGCATGTATGTACTAGATTACAATGTACACCATACTTCTTTGTTTTGGGTCATTGTCAGAAATTGAGAAGTTCCTGCTATAAGGAATATTCAGCGAACATTAAACGTTAGAGTGCCCCCATCCTTAGAGTCACGGTCAGGTGGAACAGGGGACACGTTAGCTGCGGCACATGAAAGGCTAACAGCACAAGGGCAGCTGTGAGGCTCTGTTTAACACCTGGGGGAGCACCTGCCGTAAGTGAGCATCAATTGCCCTCCCGAGTTGGCCTTCTCTTGAGGCGGGTTGAGGGGCTCTTGGCTCCTCTGTCCACCTGTCTTTGGACTGCCAGTGGGCGGGGCATTGCCACTCAGGTGAGTGGCTCCTGGGAGGTCGTGGGAGGAAGCCTCTGAAGGAGGCAGCTGGGAGCACCCAGCGCCCACTGAGCTGGGAGACGGGAGGCTGGTGAAGGCCTCCAGGTGAGTCACTCTTGGAGGATGAGATGAAGCCTAATTGTTCTCTATGTTAATTCCAATGGAGGATCCAAAGATTTGGAGTACGTTATTTTTGGGAAGAGGTCCCTCCTTCTTTTTATATAATTGCCTGCTGCTACTGTTTCAGCCTTTTATAGGCCATTAGAGCCACACAGATGTCACCTTTTCATGTGGATTCTGGCAAGAAAGCGTATTAGCTGTCTGTTGCCTGATAGACTTTCAGACTTATTTCTTGGAAAAGGCTGTGTCCTCATTCAGCCAAATGGGATGGCTGTCTCTTGGTACCTCCCAGGGGTGTCGAGGAAGACTGTCCCTGGGCCTCTGGTTGGTTGGCACACTTGCTTGGCCAGCAGTTGTTGTCAGGAACACCAAGGTACTGTGACCATGAACCTGGCTTTGTGAAATGTTTTGCAGACTCCATGTGTTGGAGTCGTTTTGCCTCTCTAGGATTTGTCAGTGGCATTCGAGGAGAAGCTTTTACTAAAAGGGAGTGTGAACAGAAGTGCCTGCCAGCATTAGAGGAGCTGGAGAGATACTCTCCTGAATGGAAAGAAGAGACCCTGAATCTCGTGTCCCCAGCCCCTCCCGCCCTGGCCATAAATGATTACAACCACCAAGACTTTGTGCCCTCTGAGCACACTATTGCTTTTCATTGTGGTTTGTAGCTGCTCTTGCTGTGTGTACTGTAAGCCCTGGCTGTGAGGAAAGTGTGTCAGGAAAATCCAGGCCAGGCTAGGAATATCTGGGTCAGGACAGTTTGTCCTTTCAGAGAAGTTCAAAGTTCTAGAGCTGATCATAGCACAGCACGCAATATCCAGAACTGCCCCAGGCCAAACTGGTTGATCCCATCCATTGGGTCCTGCATCTTGTTCATTGACCAGGCTCTTTGGTGTCCTGGGTGCTGGTCTCTGGCCGTCCCTAGTGCAGGAAGAAGGATGTGAGGGATACTGCCGGTTGAGTGGCAGGGTCAAGTCTGTGTAGCACCAGTGCGAATTGTGTCATTTATCTAATTAACTTGTCAGTTATTGAACTAATTTTCCAGCCACCCAATAATGATGACCCCTCATGTGAACATTTGCTATAGGCTGTCAGTGTCCTGGTTCATCTATTTCTAGAAAAACCAAAGAAAGCAAGAAAAAGGTAATGGGCCAAATCCCCACTTAACTTTGTATCTTTTTGACAGTTTAAGAAGTGCTCAGTGCAGAGCATTGTCTGTTGCAGACACACACCGCCCTGCTCATTGGCAGACCGTTGCCGTCGTCTGTGCAGGCAAAGCTCTTCTGAGGACATAGAGGATGCTTTCTTATTTGTTTGCATGAGGAATGGAGAAAGGGTGTGTGTCCCTTGGGACAGGTGAGGGGTGACGTGGAGAAAATATTGTTTACAGCGGTGGTTCTCAGTGGTAATGGATCTGAGGTCATTTTTCTAACACATGTTTTGTGATGCTCTGTGATAAATTACAAATATGGCTACATGCTCCCCGGTCTGTGAACGCTCTCCCTGTGCAATGTGGCACTGCCTCTCCTCTCATCGACAGGTGGCGTCTGTTGCCCTCCTGCCTTGCATCCGGGCTAGTCTTGTGATTAATCACAACCAGCAGAATGCAGTGGAAGTGATGCTGGGTGACTTCAGAGCCAAGGCTTCAAAAGCCTTTGCAGCTTCAACTTTCTCTCTCTTGGAGCCAAGTCACTGAGTGAAGAAGCCCAAGCTAGCCACCTGGAGAGGCCACGTGAAGGAGAGCTTGGCGCTTGAGCTGACAGTCTAGCCCCGGATACGTGGCCATCCAGGACCAACCAGTGCTTGGCTGGTCTGCCAACTCGTTCCAAAGACAAAGTGCGCTCTGCCAGCGTGTCGTGGAGCAAAGGGGTGCCATCCCAGCTGGGCCCTGCCCAAGTTGCCAACCCGCAGAACTGTGAGCGAAAAACGGCTGCTAAGTTTTGGGGTAGTTTTTTATGCACCAGTAGAAAACTGATACTCATCCTTTATTTTGCCTGAAAATCATAGGTTATGTAAACTACTACACATAAAATTAAAAAGAAAAACATAATACCTGACTTGTAACACAAAAGGAAATCTAGGAAAGTAACTTACGATAAATGACGTGCAAATACTAGAGCACAGCACTCTTGCAGTCACGGTGAAGCTGCAGAATGTTCCTAGAATCCCGGTGAACTCATCAGCTTCAGATGCAGACTGCTACACTGGCGGCGAGCCAGCTACCGCGAGTGGTGTTGCCATCAGTGATGTGATTTTCTGAAATGGTAATCAATTCTTTTTTTTTTTTTTTTAACATTGTTTTATTGATTTATGATCGTTTTACAATGTTGTGTCAAATTCCAGTGTTCAGCACAATTTTTCAGCCATTCATGGACATATACACACTCATTGTCACATTTTTTTTCTCTGTGAGTTATCATAACATTTTGTGTATATTTCCCTGTGCTATACAGTGTAGTCTATTCTACAAGGTAATCGATTCTTGATTGAATTCAGAGACAAAAAACAGTATTTTACCACAAATAATGTAGCAGTCAGATTCTTAGAGAATTAATTTTATATTAAAAGCCTTTTGTTTACTCATAAAATTATGAAGTTTTCATTCTAGTTACATTCTAAAGTCAGATAAATATAGACATATTCCAAAACTGAAAGAATTCACCACCAGTGGACCTGCACTGTAAGAAAGGCTACAGGAAGTTCTTCAGGCAGAGGACATGGTTAGCATACGGAATGTGGATGATGTGTGGGGATGAGAGGCACTGGAAGTGCTAAGTACATGGGCAAATGTTTAAGATTTTTTTTCTTATTGTTTAGGTCTCTTTGAAATATAGTTGACTGTTTTAAAAAATAATGTAGTGTGAGTTTTATAACATATGTAAAAGTAAAATGCATGACAACAGTAGCATGCAAGTCCGAAGGGGAAGGCAAGTGTACTATTTTCAGGTTCATGTTCTGTATGCAAAGTGGTATAATATCTGTTGAAGATAGACCATGATAATTTAAAAAAATGTACACTATAAATTCCAAAGTCACCACTAAAGTAGAAAATAAAGACATAAGCTTACAAAAGAAGTAAGGTAGAATTATTAAAAAAATACAATTAATTCAAAATGAGAGAGAAAAAGAGAAAAAAAAAAAGAACGAAGGACAGATGAAATGAATAGGACACAAATAAGTTTATAGATTTAAACCTAGCCATACCAATAATCACATTAAATGTAAATGTTGAAAAATACCCCAATTAAAAGGCAGAGATTGTTAGACTAGATAAAAAAGCAGTACTCTATGCTGCCTATAAAAAATAAAGTAGAACAAATTGCACCTTAAATATGAAGACATAAAGAGATGGAAAAAGATTTACCGTGATGATAATAATCAAATAATAATAATAATAATCAAAGAGTTTGAATAGCTGTATTAATATCAGACAAAATAGATTTCAGAGTAAGAGTAAAGATTATTACTAAGGATAAAGAAGATACTGAAGTCAATTCAGCAAAGGGACCTCTTAACAATTTATGCACCTAGTAACAGAACCTCAAAACAAATGAAGACCCAACTCATTATGTGAGGCCATTACTACCCTGATACCAACACAAGACAAAGACATTACAAAAAAAAGAGAATTATGGACCAACGTCCTTCATGAGCATAGATGCACAAATTCTAAACAAAATTTCAGTGAATTGTTCCAACACTGTGTGAAAAAGATATTATATCATGACCACATATGGTTTATCTCAGGAATGCACTCGTGATTTAATATTAGAAAATCAATCTGTGTAATACATTATATTAACAAACCGAGAAAGAAAAATCAAATGGCCATTTCAATAGAGGCCAGCCTCCTCTCTTTTCAAAAAGCATTTAACAAAGTCCAATATCTATTCATAATAAAAATTCTCAGCAGTCTAGGAATTGAAGGGGTGTCCTCAGTGTTACACAGGGCATTTGCAAAAAACCTTCAGCCAACGTCAAAGATTGAATGCTCGTACTCTAAGATCAGGAACAAGACAAGAATGTGTTGTAGTTACCACTTCTATTCATTCTCGTACTGGGAGTTCTAGCCAGGGCAGTCAAGGAAGAAAAGTAAATAAAAGGCAACTAATTTGGGAAAGAAGAAGTAAAACTGATTTTATGGACAAATGATGTGATTATCTCTGTTAAAAATCTGATGGGATCTACAGAAAAGCTACCAGGACTAATTAGTATAATGAGGCTGTAAGTTTACAAAATAAATACGTAATCGTCAATTATATTTTTATGTATTAACAATGAAAACTCTGTAGGCCCCTGCCTGACGGCTCTAGAGAATAAGCCATGGGCTGAACTGACAAACAAGCTGTCAGGAATGTCATGTGTCCAGTATGGATGGCTGGATAGCCAAGGATGGGTGAGATCCTCAGAGGAGGACAACCTAAGACAGGCACAGGCAGCCAGATGAGAGATGGCTTACTTAATGAAGCTTTGTGACGAACTTTAAAACAATCTGTCCTTGATCATGTAACACCCTGTGCTTACTGCAGGAGCTTGGGGACCTAAATAGATTAAGATTATTAACATTGTCATAACTTTGATGATATGTGAGGCATCGTGCATGTCCTATATAAACCCTTTTCCAAGAATCAATAAATAGAGAACTGCTTCGCTTCTCTCTGCACGGTGTTTGTGTGTACATGATATCAACAGAACTCATGCATCAAAATTTAGAAATATTTTATAACAGCATCAAAAATGTGAAATACATTAAGGATAAGTTCAACAAAAGATATGTGGGTTCTGTACACTGAAAACTACAACACTACTGAGAGATGTCAAAGAAGACTTAAAGGAATGGAGATGTACAGTGTCCGTGGGTCAGAAGAGTCATTAACATTTACCTGTGAATTCTCCCAGTATTGCCATGTAAATTAATGCCATCTCAGTCAAGAATCTCAGCTAGTTCTTTTGTAGCACTTGACAAACCTGAAGATTTCTAAGATCCCTACGGAAATGCAAAGGACCTCAAATAGCCAAAACAACTTTGATAATGAACATTAACATTATTTGATTTCAAGACATTATAAAATGACAGCAATCAAGGCAGTGCAATATCGGTTTAAAAACAGACTAATACGTCACCCTGCACATTTGTGGACAATTCTACGGAGGTTCAAAAGCCTGTCAGTGGAGAAAGAATAGCCTTTTCAACAACTGGTGCTTGGACTTTGATACAAGTATATACAAAAAACTAACTCAAAGTGGATCCTAGTCGTCATTATAAGACCAATGCTATAGAATTTGTAGAAGAAAAGTAGGGAAAACCTTCCATGACCTCGGGTTAGGCAAAGATTGCTTAGATGCAGCAACAACAGCATAATCCCTAAAAGAACAAATTGTGGAATTGGATTTCATCAAAATCAAAACCTTCTACTCTTCTGAAGACATTTTTAGGAGAATGAGAAGGCTGGGGAAAATATTTGTAAATCATGTGTCTGATAAAAGATGTATCCAGAATATATAAGGAACTTTAAAACCTCAGTGATAAGAAAACAAATAATCAAATAAAAAAATAGACAAACACAGGGACAGACACTTCACTGAAGAAGATATATGGATGGCAAATAAGTTCATGAAAAGACGCTCAACATCATTAGTTATTAGGAATTGTAAGTTAAAAACAACGAACTGCCACTACACATCTGTTAAGGTGGGTAAGTTAAAAAGACTGACCATTGCAAGTGTTGACTAGGACTTGGAGCATCTGGAACTCTTCTACACTGCAAGTGGGATTGCAAAATGAGGAAGCCACTTTGAAAAGAACGTAGTTTGACAGCCATCCCACCCCACCCAAGAGAACAACACGTGTATGGGCAAGTGTTCTTACAAAGACTTGTACACAGATGTTCATAGCAGCTTTATTTGTAGTTGCTCATATTTAGAAACAACCCAGATGTCTGTTTGTAGGTGAATGGGTGAACTGTGGTATATCCATACAATGGAATTCTACTGACCAATAAACAGAGATGGACTCTTAACAAGCGCTGCGACATGGATGAACTTCAGGTTAAGTGAAAGAAGCCAGGCAGAGCACATACAGCACGAGTTTATTTATACAAAGTTCTAGAAAATCACAAACTAATCTGCAGGGATAACAGATTGGTGGTAAGGATGGTGGGAGAGAGGGGTGGCTCAGAGGCATTATGAAGGGACACAAGGAAACTTTTGTGGTGAGGTGATGAATATTTTTATTATCTTGATTGTGGTGATAGCTTCAGAGGTGTGTGAGTGATAAACTGTGTTCCAGTTGTGCAGTTTATCATATGTCCACTTTATATCAAGAAGGTCATTGCAAAGTCAAATGGCACCTCCCAAACAACATTGTTTGCAAAATTGTTCCCCCCAATTTTCCATAACGCCCCAAAACTTTCACTGGGGACACTGGTTAGGAGCGTAGAAATCACTGTGGATGGTTTACTTGTTCATCCTTTATCCTCGTCACATTTGCCTTTTCCTGAGAGACGCTATCCCCACAGAGCCCCGTGCTGTCGTGTGAGTGCGTCTCCACTGCAGGGGCAGCCAGGTTGTTGTTAAAGCCTCAAGCGATATCCCTGTTGTTGCTATTGTTTTATCCCAAATTAAGGATGATATTCAAGGTTGTTCTTTCATCTTATTTATGCCCATCCAAATCCATCCCATCGTCGTGGGGAGGGTACAGCTCAAGTGGGAGAGCGCGTGCTCAGCGTGCACAGGGTCCTGGGTTCAACCCCCAGTACCTCCACTGAAAGTGAACAGATAGGTAAACCTAATTGTCCTCCCCCTAAAGATTATTCCAACAATAAGAAAACAAATCCAACTCAGCATTTAAGGATCTCAGCTTTCTGGTCCACTTATTTTTACTGTCTCCATAGACTTGTTGACTTTTCCAGGTCTGAGTCAGCCTAGCAAACAGTAACTGAGGGCCTGCATCTCTGCTGCATTCAGCTTAGCACCAGGAGCTCCTTAGGGCAGAAGTCACATCTCAATTGGTGCTTCCAGTGTCTAGCTTAACAAATGCCGAGTTAAACTGTGAATTACTTTCGCATGCTATGTACTGACTGTATTGTATTATTTGTTAATGATTTTGTGTATTTACTCTCTCCCCTTTTCTGTATTCTTGCCCCTTGCACAGGCTTAACACAGAGGAAGTGACTAATTCTTAGAGATCTAATGATTTTGGGGAGCATACAGAGAATCCATTAACAGCTAATAAGTAGCCTTGAAACTTTCTTCCATCCGTCAGGACCCACTTATTAACTTTGAATGCCTTAATAATGGGCTTGGCTGGACAGAACAATTTCCTCTTGTAAAAAAGAAAATGAAAAAGGTGATGTCTAGGCCTGCGTGCACCGGTTACTTCATCCCTCAAGCGTCTGTTGTTGTTTTTGGCTCTGGTATGACATGGTTTAAATAACCCTGATTAGTTAATTTACCTACAAAACCATGGCACTAATAGGTACTATGAGGGATGTTGTTTGTTTAGCCCTAAGCACGCCAGCTTTATAGGGTATTGGTTTTTATGGCAGAATCTGAGTCACTAAGATTAGAGACACCTAGATTTATTTAGCAAATTCAGAAATATGAGAACCGGAGAGAACTAAGACGGTTCCAGGACATAGGAAAAGAAGGACAGTTGCGCCTAGCCTGTGCTGTGGTGATACGGCTGTTACGCCCGAGAGATGATGCGTTCTGAAAGCATGCGATTTCAGAGTGGTCAGGAGGGTTCAGGAATAATCAGTCCCTAGCTGGCTGTTCGGGAAGTTCAAGGTTGTTTGGGGAGGTGGGGTCACATCCGGATCTTGTGGAGACCGGTGCTTGGGAAAGCGGTGATGCAGGTAGAGCCCCAGTGCTGGGCTGGGGAGAGCCATGACACGTTAGCTACTTATACATTAAGTAAATGATCCCAGCTCCTGATTATACACAAAATTCACACTTGTTGTCATCAAGTGAAAAAATGCTGAAAACTATAAAGAAGTAGATAATGTTCATTGTCGTTCCTCCTCGATAACCTTTACGTCTATGCTCTTTTTAGTACATATTCATTTCTTATGATGAAAATTTCAAAAGTACAGCAGCTTTTTTCCAGCGAACATTTAGATACCCACACCTAGATTTTGCTATTAACATTTTCCCATGCTTGCTGTATTATATATTTATCCATCTATTCACTCCTCTGTTCTATCAGTCCATCTTGTTTTACTGGTGCATTTCAGCATTTTAGCATGCATATCTAGAGTTCAATCTGTGTTTCCTTTTGATGTAAAAGTCCAACATGCTAAGTGTTTGTTCCCTGCTTGTGATGGAGGTGGATATACACTGAGGTGATGCCCGGTGATACTCATCTGATATTCAGACCCTGTATAATCCCCTGTAACTTGCTCATAACCAATGGCAGATGGCAAAGGTGTTAGGACGTCACTCCTGTGATTATGTTACAGTATTTAAGACCCCAAATATGAAAACAGATATATGTATGTACTTGCATGACTGGGACATTGTGCTGTACACTAGACATTGACACATTGTAATTGGCTATACTTCAATAAAAAAATAAATAAAATTGTCCAGGACCACCTCCCCCCCAAAGATCCCATATTGCTAGTAAACTGGACCCAGAGACTTCCTGTGGGCTTGGTGAAGTAAGTGACCATATTGGAGAAACTCATGTGACAAGGAACTTATGGGTGGCACCTAGGATCTGAGGGTGGCTTCCAGCCAAGAGCCAGCAAGACCCTTGGGCCCCTAGCCATACAGCAAAGCAATAATTCTCAAAACAACTGTGAAAGTGAATGCAGAAGCAGATTCTTCCCCAGCTGAAGCTCCAGATGAGAACAGCAGTCTTACAGGACCCTGGATAGAGGACCCAGCTAAGTCACGCCAACTTCTGACCTACAGAAATTATGAGATAATTTGTGTGTGTTGTTTTAAGTTGCTAGGTTTGTGGGAAATTTTTATGCAGCAGTAGAAAATGAATACAGGTGTTTGTACCTGGAAGTGGGTGCTGTTGTAACAGATGCCTAAAACCCTGCGGTGGTTTTGGAACTCACCAGGGGACAGAGGTGCATGGTGGAGAAAGTCCAAGTCGTCCTAAAAAGAATGTTAATAATAGGAATCTGGGTTTGGGGGCACTTCTGGTGAGGGCTCACGAGGAAGTGAGAAAGGCGTCTTTGGGGACTGGAGGGAGGGAGCGTACTTGACCCGGAGTGACTGAGAGCGAAGTGACGTCTCCCGTGCTGATGTGGGAAGCAGACTTATAGCTGTGGAACCTGGTTATATAGCTAAGGACCATTCCAAGCGAAGTATGGAAGGTGTCCCCTGGTTTCTTCTGGCTGCTCATAGTAAAATGTGAGAGGAGGGAGATTAATTGATGGAAGAAATGTTGAACAAAAAGGAAGCAGGACTGGGTGAGTTTTGAGAATTCTATGCCTCGCCAGATGACAGCAGAATGCTCAGATTAAGACATTGAGGTCTAGAGAAACATCTGAGACATGACTGCATAACCTTTTGCTAAAACCTGGACAATCAAATGGTCAGATAATTCAAACCGATGGACTTTTGGAAAGGGTGTGCCTCACAGATCCTCTCAGTCAAACCAGAGGACCTCCAGAAGGAGCCATCACACTGGCTGTCGGCCTCTCCATCTTGCTAGCACACAGGACCAGAGACTCTCCTCATGAGCTT
Source organism: Camelus bactrianus (assembly GCF_048773025.1). Taxonomy (NCBI): domain Eukaryota; kingdom Metazoa; phylum Chordata; class Mammalia; order Artiodactyla; family Camelidae; genus Camelus; species Camelus bactrianus. The sequence continues at coordinate 3,702,194 of NC_133544.1, forward strand.
GATGAAATAAGCGGCCACGTTGGAGAATCACACACGACAAGGGGCTGAGGGCACCCTAGGGTCTGTCAAGGGGATCCAGGACCTGGAGATGATACCAGCAAAGGCTGGGGCTCCTGGTCTCATAGCTGCAAGGAGATGAATTCTGGCAGCTACCCTGATGAACTAGGAAGTAGATTCTTTCCCAATCAAACCTTCAGATGAGCACACAGCCTGGCCACCACGTGGATGGCCACCTCGTGAGATCCTGAGGTGGGGGCCCAGTGGACAGACATCTCACGTGGACTAATGACTAACACAAACTATGAGATAATACACGTGTGGTTTTAACCCTCTGAGTTTATGGTAATTTGTTCTGCCACAAAAGAAGGAAATACACTGAGTACTGGCAGATTCATACTCTGGAATCCAAGCTTGCGCCCAGGTAGAGAACCTTGCCATCATCCTAGAAAGTCTCCTCCTGCTGCCTCCCAGCCAGTCCCCACCCTCCAACCCCTCAGAGGCAAACTCTCTTCCGATGCTTTTCACACTGTAGATTAATTTCACCTGTCCTCCAGTTTCATGTAAGTAGAATCATACTGCGCACACTCTCTTTTTTGTTTGGCTTCTTTCACTCGGCATCATATTTTTGCAACTTTGCAACTTGTTGTGTCTGTCAGTAGTTGGTCCTTCTTGTTGTTGGATGTGACTCTGTTCTGTGACTGTATCACAATTTGTTTAACCGTTTTTCTGTTGATGAACACAGGGACAGTTGCTAGTTTTAGGCTATAGTGAGTAAACCTGCTATATACATGTTTTGAACAAGTCTTTTTGTGACTGAATATACATTTTTAAATTTCCCTTAGGTAAATACCTAATTGTGGGATTGCGTGTGGCACAATTCACAGAATCATAGGATAGGCATGTGATTCTAAGAGTCTGCCAGGTATTTTTCCAGAGTGGCTGTCTTATTACCCATCCTCACCAATGACTGCATTGCATCCGCATCAACATTTGGTGTTTTCATTCTTTTTAATTTCAGCTGCTTTGGTGGGTGTGCAGTGGTGTATCGCTGTGGTTCTAACTTACACTTTCCTGATTTCTAAGTATGTTGTGTACTTTTTTTGGTGCATATTGGACAAAACATCTTCTTTTGGAAAGTCTCTTTCTTCTTTTTTATTGAAGTATACTCAGTTTACACTGTTGTGTCCATGTCTGGTGCACAGCATAACGTTTCAGTCATACATACCTATGCATATATTCATTTTCTTATTCTTTTTCATTGTAGGTTACCATGAGATACTGAATATAGTTCCCTGTGCTCTACAGTAGAAACTTGTTTATCTATTTTATGTATAGTAGTTAGTATCTACACATCTCAAACTCCCAATTTATCCCTTCCCACCTCCTTTCCTCCCTGGTAACCATAAGTTTGTTTTCTATATCTGTGAGCCTGTCCCTGTTTTGTAAATAAGTTCATATTTGTGTTATTTTTAAGATTCCACATATAAATGATATTGTATGGTATTTTTCTTTCTGTTTCTGGCTTACTTCACTTAGTATGATGATCTCCAGGTCCATCCATGTTGCTGCAAATGGCATTATTTTTCTTTTTTATGGCTGAGTAGTATTCCATTGTATAAATATACCATGACTTCTTTATCCAGTCATCTGTCGATAGACATTTAGGTTGTTTCCATGTGGAAAGTCTCTCTTTAAATTGCTTGCCCCGCTCCCTTTTTGAGGAGGGGGGTTGCTTGTGCTTTTATTGTACTTACTGAGTTGTGGGGGTTCTTTATATATCCTGGAGACCAGTCCTGTGTCTGATATTTGTTTTGCAAATGTTTTCTCTCATTTGGTGGCTTGCCTATTAATTTTCCTATAATATCTTTTGATGAGCAGAGACATTTAATTTTCATGAAGTCTAATCTTTCAAGGCTATTGCATTATGTGACTTGTTTAAAAAATCTTTGCCTATCCTCAAGCCATGAGCACATTCCCCTATGTTTCCTCTGCAGATACCACAATTCCTGGGTTACTGTAGCTTATAGTAAGTTTTGAAGTCAGGTAGTATAAGTCCTCTAATTTTGTTCTTTTTTTTTCGTGGTTGCTTTTGATATTCAAGGTCAATGCTGTCCAGTAGAACTTTCTGTAATGATAAAAATATATATCTGCACTGTTTAAGAGAGGTAACCACTAGCCACATGTGAGTATTTAACCCTTGAAATGTGCTTAGTGCAACTGAAGAACTCAGTTTTTCATTTTATTCAATATTAATTAATCTAAATATAAATTTGAGTAGCCAGGTGTTAGTGACTACCATAATGTACAGTGCATCTGTAGACCCTTTGCATTTCCATATACATTTTAGAGTGAGCTTATCAGTTTCTACAAAAAAAGGCACTGGTGTTATAATTAAGATCACACTGAATCTGGAGATCAGTTTGGCCAGAAGTGACATCTTAATAATGGTTAGTTTTTGGACCCATTATCATGGCATCCATTGATGTATGCCTTCTTTAATTTCTCTCAAAATGTTCTGTGGCTTTCTGTGTACTGGTCTTGCACGTATCTTGTTAAAATTTATCACTGAGTATTTCACGTTTTTAATTGTATTGTAAACAAAACTGTTTAAAAATATTTTTCAATTGTTTGCTGCAGTCAACTTTTGTAGACTTATCGTCTATCCTGCGGCCTTGCTCCATCCACTAGTGAGCTCTGGTGCTGCTTTTGTCGATTCCTTCTCATTTTTTATGTAAACAATCATGTCATCTGAAAATAGAGACTGTTTTACCTCTCCCTTTCCAACCTGGATGACATCTGTTTATTTTTATTGGCTTATTGCCCTGGCTAGAACCTCCAGTGCAATGTTGAATAAGAACGTTCGTTGTCACTTGTTCCCAATAAGGTTGGGAACAATTTCAGTCTTTCATCATTAATATGGTGTTAGCTCTATGTATGGTGCTATTTCTGGTTTTATCATGCGTCAGCTATGAGTTTTGTTAATGCTTTCTATACACTTATTAAAGTGATCATAGAGTTTATCTCCTTTAGTCCATTAATACTGTGAATTACATTGATTTTTGAATGTTAATTCAATCTTAAATTTCTGAGGCAACTCCTACTTTGTCATCGTATATTATCCTTTTTTATATTTTTCTCTATTCTGTTTACTAATACTTTGTTAAGGATTTTTGCATCTATGTTCATGAGTGATATCCATAATTATATTTTGTAATGTCTCTGTCAGGCTTTGATTTTAGGATTTTCGGGTGCCTCATACAACTAGCTACGAAGTGTTTCCTCCTGTTTTTAGAAAGAGTTTGTGTGTGGTTGGTACTATTTCTTCCTTGAATGTTGACATAATTAACTAGCGAAGATATCTGGGTCAGCGGTTTTCTTTGTGGCCATGTGTTTGATAAAGAAAGTAATTTCTTTGACAGATACATGACAATTGAGATACTCTGTTCTAAAAAATTTGTCCTTTTCATCTAAATTGTCAAATTTGTTAGAGTTGGCATCATCTCTTTAATATGTGTAGCATCTATAGTGATGTCCCCTGTCTTGTTCTTTTTTTTTTTTTAATTGAAGTACAGTCAGTTACAATGTGTCAGCTTCTGGTGCACAGCACAGTGTCCCAGTCATGCATACACATACATACATTTGTTTTCGTATTCTTTTTCATTAAAGGTTATTACAAGATACTGAATCTCCTGTCTAGTCCTTGTCATTGTTAACTTGTGCCTTCTTTATTTTCTTGATCACAATAGAGGTAGGTCAATCACACTTATTTTTCAGAGGACAAGCTTTTGGTTCTGCTGGTTGTTCTGTCCTTTTTTGTTTTATGTTGCATTGCTTTCTGCTCTTAAGTTTACTATTTTCTGCTGACTTTAGGAAAAGAAAAGCAAAGAAAACCCAATGTCTTAAGTTGGTACCTTGGACCATTGATTTTTGATCTCTCTTATCAAATATAAGCATGTAAAGCTATTAATTCCCTTTTAAGCACTGCTCTAGGTCAGTCCCACAAATTTTGATATGTATCTCTAGTATCATTCAGTTAAAATGTTTTCTGATTTCTCTTGTGACATATTCCTTAACCATGAACTTTTTACAAGAGTGTTAATTTTCAAATATTTGGGATTTCTAAATATTTTATTGTTACTGATTTCTAATTTTGTTGTGGTCAGACATCATACTTTGCATGACTCAGGTGAGACCATTCTACCTTTTGATGAATGTACAATTTGCATTTGAGTAGAAAGAATTTTCTCCAGGTTTTGGGTGTAGTATTCTATAAATATCAGTTAGGTCAGGTTGGTTGATAGTATTGTTCAAGCCATCTGTAGACTTAGTGATTTTTTTTTTTTTTTTTTTAGTTTTTCTATGAATAGTTGAGTGAGGGGCTGTTAAAATCTCCAACTATGATTGTGGAATTGTCTATTTCTGTCTTTAATTCTGTCCATATTTGCTTCACATACTTGAAGGTCTGCTGTTAGATGCATGTTCATTTATGGATTATGTTGTGATGATGAGTTTATGCTTGTATCATTATGATCCCTCCTTACCTCTGTCCATACTGCACTCTTGAAGTCTATTTTATCTGATATTAATATATTCACTGCAGCCTTCTCACACTTGTTTTTCGATATGTATACTTATACTCATTTACTTTCACCCTGTCTGTATCTTTATATTTAAAATGTGCGTCTTTTGCAAACAGCATATCGTTAGGTCCAGCTTTTTTGTTTTTTAATCCATTCTTATGATCTCTGCCTTTCAATCAGGGTGTTTAGTCAGTTAACATGTATTGCATTTTTTAATATAATTGGATTTAGGTCTACCATTTTACAATTGATTTTCTATTTGTTCCATATGTTTTTTGTTCCTCTTTGAATTTTTTAGTGATTTTGCTAAACATTACAATATACATCCTTAACTTATTAGTCTGTTTAGTGTGAATATTGTAGTTCACCATGTAAAATGTAGAAACTTTGCAATTGCCTAAATTTATTAACTTTTCCCTGCCTTTTATGCGATAGTCATTAAATATGTTGCATCAATATTATAAGTCCATCTAGACAGTGCTAGAATGTTCACTTAAATAGTTATAAATATTTTTAAACAAGTTAATAAAAATTTTTAATCATTATCCAGGTATTTCACATGTTCATCATTTCTAATAGTTTCCATTTTCCCCAGAAGATCTAAATTTCCATGTAGTAGTGTTTCCCTTCCAATGAAGAGCTTCCATCTTTGAATGTAAACCTTTGAAGATGGGAATTTCCTAGTACAGGTTTTCAGGCAGTGAATTCTCAGTTGTCTTTTATCTAACGTTTTTTATTTTATCTTAATTCTGAAAGGACATATTCACTGGGCACAGAGTTCTGAGTTAACAGGTTTAACATTTGTTTTTAATTTAGAGCTTTAAAGATGTCCTAGCGGGCTCCCGCCCTCTGTCACGGTAAACCCGAGGGCATGGGAACTGTCCCATCTGCAGCGTTTCCGGCTCCTCTGGTTGATTCAGCGTTTACTCCTCAGGTTTCAGTTGGAGCTGTTTGACAGTGGGCGCCGGGCTGTCGTCTTCTTCTCTTCTTGACGTTGTCTGACTTTCTTATTGCAAATTTGTATCTTTCAGCAAGTTCAGGAACCTTTTGGCCATTATTTTTTTCAAATGCTTTCCATCCCATTCTCTCTTTCCTCCCTTTTCTAATTACACTTAAGGTAGATTTGTTGTGCTGTATTACAGGTTCTTGAGTCTCTGTTAATTTTTTTCTGATTTTTTTCTTTGTGTTTCTCAGACTAGATAATGTCTGCTGGCTCATCCTCAAGCTCGCTGACCCATTCATCTGTCACATCCACTATGCTGTTAAGCATATACAGGGACTTCTTTATTTTCATGGATTGTGTGTTGATGCTCTAGAATTCTTTTAATTCCTTTTTTAAAAATTTCTATTTATATGCTGACACTTCCTACCTTTACATGCAGAGAGAGCATGTTTCCATCTCTGTCTTTACTTTTAAATCCTTGTCTTATAATCTCAACATTCAGGTCATTTTGGAATCAGTCTCCATCATCATTATTTTTTTCTCTGAAGGATGGGTCACATTGTCTTATTTCTTCTGTGTTGTGTAGTTTTGGATTGTATCCTGGACATTGTGAATGCCATCTGGATTGTGTTATATTTCTCTGAAGAATGTTGACTTTTTTTTTAAAGCAGACTATAAACTTGACTGGATTCAAACTGTGAATTATTTCTTTCGGTAATAGCTCAAACATTAGCTCAGTTCTTTGTCTTTTGCTTAGCTGCTTTGAACCACCTCTCACCTACATGGTTATGGTGTTACCTAAAGAATTTGGGGTGCCCCTTGTCTGATTCTGTCTTTCTCAGAATTATCCCCTCACTTTCCAGTGAACTTGGTTGCCCTGAACTCTGTCCTTTTGTTCTTTAGGCCAGAAAACCTATGGGTTTTCCTTTAAAGATGTAGCCACTTCTGTGGTGACAGTTTTGAACTTCCCTCAGGCCAAAAGCTATGAAAATGGGAATTTCATCTCATGTCATTTTTTTCTTCTTTCAAACGTCAGATTCCTTTAGCATCTGCCTGCCTTTCCTTTATCTTCCAGTGGACAAAAGTCTTGTTTTATATTTTTATTCAGAATTGATAGTTGTGATCTGCAGGAGGGTTGGGTCTGCAAGAAGCTTGCTTGGCCATACTAGGAGCAAAAACCTTTCCTCTTTTCATGGAGGTTAGATACATTTTAATTTTAGATAAACTGTATGAGATTTTTTTTCCTTAAAAACAACACCTAAGCTCCTAATAAGTCAAGGTAAAAATAAATGAAGGGCTTAAGATGACCTCAGTCCCATTTGTCTAAGTCCTGGCTTACTTTTACTTTTATAAGGAAGATACTAAATACTAATTTTGTTTCAAAATTTACAGAATGTTCTGTTGCTCAGTAAGTCTTTATTGAATGCATGAGCATTATGATAATGTTTTCTGCATTTTACATATAAAACAGTCTAAAATTTAGTTTTTAGTATATACCATTTCTGTGTGTATATATACACATACATGTGTATTATATAGAGATATTCATCATAGGGGTATAGTTCTTGTTTCCATGGGTTTATTTTTTGCCTGTATGAGCTACTATTCTGATAAACATCTCAGTACATAAACCTTTGATGCCATATCCGGGTGTAGAAGAAGCCTCTTAGCCGCTCTTCCACCTCACTGACTGGATTAAACTGGTGTTTTCTACACCTTCTGCAGTGCCGCCTGCATAGAGGACTTTCACTTTTCTGCTCCCACTGTTTGGGATGTGCACTTACCAAGAGCTAATTGCGTTTGTTCCCGGAGCTGTTTATGCCGGTTGTTAACATGACTTGGTGGATTGGAATAAGACTGAAAAAAGCAAGAGGATGGTTGTTTCTATAAAAACAATACAAACGGACTTGAACGCTTTGAGGACACTCAGTAAAGTGAAGTGATAATAAGGGTAGGGACAATAAGGTGAGGGTAAGGGCAAGGCGACTGTAAATAGGTTGGGGAAAAGAATTGTAAACCCAAGAAAAAGCATAGTGTCTTATCAATCCCTAAATATCTTGAAGTCTGTGTCTCACCTCAAAATATTAAGACCATGAATCCTATGGGCGTGGTTTACACAAGAAAGACGCCACAGAATTCTGATCAGGGGTGGTCAAAACTCCGAGAAAGGCTGTGGTCCTTCACGCAAGACTGATGATTGACTGATGTCATAATAGAGTCTGTGTGGTGTGTTTTTGCTGTTGTTTATGATTTCCTTGTTTAACTGAACTGGCTGATCCCCAAAGCATGAGAAAAGCAGATTTGAATTGTATTTCCTCGGCTAAGTTCCTGGAAATGAAATTACAGTGTATTTTTTAGACTATTGATACGTGTTCCCTAACTGCCCATTAGAAAGACTGTATCCCTTCGTGTTTCCACGTGGGGCTGTTTCCTAAGTGTTAAACTTCCGTGCAGCCAGGCTGGTGTCTTCCCTCCAGCTCCCATCAGCAGCCATGTGCTGGACTTGAGTACCTGGGGCCTGAAACGTCTTGAAAGACATCCCAGGACTGTCCTTTGCTACAACGAAATGGAATTTAATTCGTTTCCTGTTAATGGCAGACTTTCATGAATCCTAACCTTAAATGCCATAAGAGCCTGGGGATTGTTTGCCAAACACGCTAAAAATTTCATCTATCACTTTATAATATTCAGACGGTCACAATTTTGTTTTTAATGCTAGAAGGTACCATAGGGGTCAGCTTATTACATCCTTCTTTTACAAGTTGAGTCCAGAAATGAGGAGCAGGGAAGAGTGACTTGATCCAGGTCCTGAAGATTAGTGTATCTCAGCTGAGCTCAGAGATCAAGTCTCCTGACTCCTGGGCTGGTCCAGCTCACCCTGCTTCTGATGGGGAAGGGAAGCGATGCTGGAATTTATCATGTGGGGTTCTGTATTTTCAAGGGGGAGCATGCACAGTGTTATTGGGTAATGCCTATACTATGAGCTAACATTTATTGAATGCTTAAATGTGCCAGATACTGTCTTAAGTGCTTTAGCCGGATCAAATTATCGTATTATGTATCCCATGTAAACTTCATAATGACTCTCCGAGGCCCCGTTTTATAGATAAGGAAACGGAGTGTGGAGAAACGCCTGAGGGCCGATACCGTAAGTGCTGAAATCAGCATCTGATTGCCCCCCGTCTTGCTCAGAGCCTGGATCCTTACGCATCCGACTAAAATGCGCCTACGTGTTGTAAAAATGAAAGGAAAGTAGCACTTATTATGGGTCTACTCGGAGCCTGGCATTTTGAGATATTTTACACACTTAAAAAGACGAATTTTCACAATCTCATTTTCAGTTTGAAAGCATAAATATCAAGTAAATTAAATGACTTGCCCAAGGACACAGCTAGTAGGTGGCAAAGCCAGACAGCAAACCAAGATTTGACAAACTCCGAAGCCCGTGGTCTTGTTAAAGACTGTGCAGCTGGAGCACCACCCGGATGCCTGGTTCTGGTGACCTTGGCTGCACACCGGGATTACCCAGGAGGCATTAAGAGACACTGACGTTTCCCTCCCGCCTCCACAGTTTCTGACTTAATTGGGCTGGGGTGCAGCTTGGGCAGTGGGATTTTTAAAAAGCTCCCAAAGGATTCTAACATGTAACCAAGGATGCCACCCACTGCAAAAGATTCAGATGGTTTTGGTCATACCATACGATTTCATTTCTTTGTCCAAATATGGGAATAGGGATAAATCACATAGCTAAAAGACATGTTTCTACAGTGTATCAGTTTCCTGGGCTGCCGTGACAAAGTATCACAAACTGGATGGCTTAAAACAACAAAAATGTACTCCCTTTTGGTTCTGGGGGCTAGAAATCTGCAGTTAAAGTGTCAGCAGTGCCGCGTTCCCTCTGACATCTCCGGAAGACTCCTTCCCGGCCGCCTCCTGCACGCGGGTGGTGGCATCAGTCCGTAGCTTGTCGTTGCCTCACTCCTATCTCAGTCTCAGTCTTTACGTGGCCTCTTCCCCTCGTGTTTCTGGGTTTCCTGTGTTTCTGTGTTGGTCTCCTTGTGAAAGAATAGAAAGTATGTCAGTTGGTCTCTGTCCCTGATTCCCAGCACAGGGCTCCAAAAAACCCTTGGAATTTCCTAAGTGATAAAAGCAGCAGGAGCATCTTTTGTTTTGGCATTTGCTCTTTGACCTGTCCCCGACACAGGGCTCCTAAACCCTTGGAATTTCCTGAGTGATGGAAGTGTCTTTTGTTTTAATGAGGCCATTCTGGGTGGGCTCCCGCGGGGGGACTGGTTCACCAACCTGGAAGTGGGCCAACCCTCATAGGGCTGGGATTTTTATGGAGGCTCCCTCACGTCGGCATGAACACGTCCACGTAGCAGGAGGCGGACACACCCCAACTCCACGGGAACAGGAACTCCTGTGCACAGGGTCCTCCCAGACCTCGCCTGTATCTGTCTCCATCTGGCTGTTCATCCGTGTCCTTTGTCATATCTTTATTATACAGTACACTGGTAAAGGTTTATAAGTGTTTTCCTGTATTCTAAGAGCTGTTCTAGTAAATAATTGAATCCAAAGGGGGAGGGGTCATGGGAGCCCCTGATTTGCAGGCAACCAGACAAAGGTTGCTGAGCAACCTGGAGACCTGATACTTTCCATCTGCAGCTGAAGTAGGGGCCACTCTCGTGGGGCTGACCTGGAACCGGAGGGGTCTGCGCTCTCTCCGGTTAGCTCAGAACTGAACTGAATTGCAGGATACCCAGCTGATGTCTCAGAATTGCTTGGTGTGGGGAAAAACAAACACACAAACCCGCACCTGATGTCAGAAGTGCTGTGAGTGTGGTAGTGGTGTGTGAGAGTAAAGGAGAGACGCACAGAAGTGAGTTTTTTTCTACCCACCCCTCTGTTTATAAGAACCCAATCTAATCCAATATGACCTCATCCTAACTAGTCATCTGGGCAAAGACACTACTTCCAAATAAGGTCACGCTCTGAGGGTCCAGGTAGGCATGAACTGGGGGGGGGGCAGGGGGCACTGTTAAACACAGGACAAACAGGAAATTCAGTAATGTTAGATTCTTAAGGATGTGTGAGTTTCTAGGGAATGGGCAAAAGTGAAGTTCTATGACTTTTGGATCCGTCTGAATTTTTTAAAAAGCTATTTTTAAATTTCTTAAATACATCCTCCCCCACCAAAAACAAGGCATCCAGCCCTAGTAATTGCATCACTAAGTATACAAGGATCTGTATATGCCATCACCCTGTGTGTGCCTAGGTCCCTTTGGCACGTTCAGGAAGACAGGAGGCCAGGAGGCCCAGCCTGTTTGTCCCAGGTGTGTGCGAGTGTTCACAGAAGTCTGCGGAACAGGTAGGTTGTTCCAATGGGGAACTTTTGAGGAAAAACCCGTCTGATCTGCCTTCTTCTGTAAACTGACAAAAGAAATGTACAGCGCCCTTTAAAAGAGGCATCAAAGAGCTATTTACCTTCTTTCCAAATGGGGTTCATGAGATGTTACGCATGGAAGCAACCAAAATTTGGAGTTTCATTTTGGGATCATTATTTTACTCAAACATTTCCTTTCTTTTTCTGTAAAGAAACCTTGATGACACTTTCAAAGTACAGTCATTGAAAATCTGACAATCCGATTCCTTGAAGGACCTTTATAGGTCAAAATTGTATATTACCACCCCCCCCCAAACTTGGAAATAAGCACCTACTACCCTGACACCGCTGTGTCCTCACACCCTCGTTCCTGTCAGGAGGACCACCTGCCAGTTACAGCTGATCCGTGAACAACACAAGTCTGAACTTCGAGGGCTCACTTGCGTGCAGAGTTTCTTCGGTTGGTTCTCTGTCTTCCCCGCTTTCTCCACTGTGCACTCAGCCTACTGCAGGTTGAAATTTCCATCCATGGTTGGTTTAATCTGTAGACGCTGAACCTGTGGATACGGAGGCCAAGTGAATTAGGCTATTTTATGTAAGAGACTGGGCATCTTTGGCTTTTGGTGTATGGGGGCTCCTGGAACAGACCCCTGTCCCCTCTTCCCCCTACTGTGGGTACAGAGCAATGACTGTACTTCTATCTAATGCTAGTCAGGCTATATAACATTTTGACAAAACCATAATTTTCATTTTAGAAAAGACAGAAAGGATTTGATTATGAGAAGTGGCAAATTCCCCTCTGAGGCTGTCACTGAGACCCGCCCCCCACCCCAAGGGCAAGCTTTTTCCAGGCCCCGCTGACTTGCGATGCTTCTCTTAGCCCTGGGCAGGGACGCAGACAGATATGACTCACGGGCTGGTGATTTACCCAGGGTAAACATGAGACCTGGCACAGAATCCCATGATTGGACTCGTCGTTTTTTTGTTTTTTTGTTTTTTTTTTTTTTTAAGCCTGTGAGTCTTAGTAAAACCTCAATAGCAACATTTAGGCAACTTCATAGATAATAAATCTCCATTTCCACTTGGAGAAGAATCCTGGCCTTTCTGTGTCAATGTAGCCTGCCTTAAAAAGGTTACAGTTGGATCTAACTTGTATTCGGCCGAGTCCTTAGGGAAAAATTCAAGGAAAATCAACACTTTATTCTTCAGTAAGTGCCGCAGAATCAGGCTGTCAAAGACTCATCAGACGGTGCTATTAAGGCGTCCACAGGATGTGCGATGCTGTGACAGTATGAGGACTGGTTGGCGTGTGACGGTACCCGACGAGGAATTTGATGGCCGTTTTGCACTGGGAGCATGGAGACACCATTGTCTTGGACCACATGCCTCTTGTGGATACTGCTCGGAACCATCAATGCAGTTTAACGTGCATTATTAGCGGCAACCGTGAACACCTACCACGCCTGGCTTACTGTGGACTTTCACATTGCTTACTACTTAAGGATGATAGGGCTGTGAAGAGTTTTCTTTCTGTAACCTCGAAAGTCATGGAACAAAAACCCATTCCCTGCAGACAGAAATAACCAGCCAAGGAAATGCATCACTTTAAAACATGCAGAAAAAGGTATCTGTGCATCTTTTCATTCAGTGAGTTCATCAGAGACTTCCGTGAGTGGACTGGAGATGTGAAAAAGCTTTGTGTGTCTGAAATTTGCGTCCTCCGACTCTTCGGGGCTCAGCTAAGTGCTGAGTTCATCACACATGTGTGTGCACACACATCTAGACACACACTCAGAGTGGTTAGAAAACATGCTGACACAACTGGGGGTGAATCTGGCTGATTCCAGGCAACTTAAAGTTAATGAAAGAAGCTTTCACATATGGAGGCCTGGGGAAGTCATCCTGGCTTCTCCGTGATTTGATTTGAGTTTCATGCTAACAAGAACCTGCTTGGATAGACATACATTGTACATCAGCTTTAATCATTAAAGAAAAGCCTGCATGGACCAGAAGTAAAGAACGTCCACGTTAAAAATAAATATGCCAACAATGCTGTGTCGCCTTCGATGACAAGACTCTCTTCCCAGGTGCCAAGGCCACACTGACTCACCGTGTACGTGCTGATCTTTTTTTTGAAACCTTGAAGGAATGTATCCCTGACTTGTTTGATGTCCTTTGTTCCGACAAGAATAAAACTGCTCTGAAAACCATGCTTCTCCGGAGCAGCACCGGAGAGCGGAGAGGCTGTCAGATAACCGTCTCACCTACCTGAGGCCTCTGAAAGTCTTCTTCTCTTCTGTATTAGACACCTGTAGAGCACGCAGACTGGTGACACCAGGAAGAAACAGGCGCAGGCAGCCGCCCCAGGCCCAGCCCCGGGGGACTCCGGACAGCGCCAGCGTGGAGAGCGCAGAGGCCGGCCGGGAAGATGCCCGTCTTTCTGAGAGCCTGGCCCTCCCTCACCGACTATGAAAAATAACATCCTATCAGGGGCTGAGTGTCACTCAGGGAAATTGTGGCAACTAAGCCCAGGGACCGCTTTAAAACGTTTTTCCCTGCAAGGTGAGAATGTGCGGCAAGCCGGGGAAACTGCGGGAGCGCTGTGGCCGGGGTGCTCCCCTTGAGGCTGGCTGGTGGCCTTTGTGCCCTTGCTCGGTGGCAGTTTCAAGAAACACTTCTCTCATTTGTTTCCTCTGCAACTCACGGACCAGGGACAGCATGGCTGGCCCCTGGGCCCGTCTGTCACACGTCCTGTCCGGTTGCACCTTTGGCAGGACACCTTGTGGGCTCACTTGGAACTCCAGGCCCTCCCTCCAGGCCCTGCCCACCGGGTTGGGCGGTGAGCTGTGGACAGCAGCCTCCCTTCCAGGAAGACAGCCCCCAGGAGAGGGCTCCGGGCTCCGCCGCTTCGCAGGTGCTGGCCTCTGGGCCTTCTCTGGTTTCCATGAAGTCTCGGGGTGTCTTCAGTCACATCAAAGGGACTCATGAAATTGATTTTAACCTATTTGTGCAATACCTGCATTTTTGAAGAAGGACATGTGTCCTGAAATCAAACAGATGGGGCTGGGACAGGTATAGGATTTGTCAAGGGGCATGCGAGTCACAATCATTGCATGAAACTTGCATAGGGGGCAGCTTGAAATCGTGGGACGACCAGGGGCTCAGACCTGAGTCTGAACCTTGTTCCATCACTGCCTGTGACTTGGGCAGGTCCCTGGGCATCTCTGTGCCTCAGTGTTCTAATCTATAAAGTGGGGGTAGTAATGCACACACCTAGCAGAGACTGGAGGAGGACCAAATGGGGCTCTGAGCAAGTGCTTCATACAAGGTGACCTTTATCACTGTTACTGTTGCAGAAAAATGTGTTACAGCTCACTGTTACAGCTCAGCACTACAGCTCAGTTGTGACAGCAGCCTGGATCTGGGTGAGAAACCAAGCAGCACTGACAGCTGGAGAACTCAGGTTTATTACACTAGCAGCCCCACACAAGCTAACACTCCAAGCTCTGGACCCCCTCTGTAAGTTTACACAGGCCTTTATAGGCTGCCAGTTTTACACTTTGCAACATCATATGCAAATAAAGTATAACAGAAGTTGACCAACCAGGAATAAGCTTTGTAGAAATAGACCAATCAGGAGTGAGAGAAATAACCAATCAGGAGTGAGAGAATGGACCAATCAGGAGTGAGAGAAATAACCAATCAGGAGTGACCTCCATGCAAATGAAGTACTACAAATGGACCAATCAGAAGTTAGGGAAGTGGACCAATCAGAAGTGAGAGTAATAACCAATCAGGAGTGAAGGAAATAACCAATCAGGACTGAGCTCAGGGAACCAATAGAATTTTAGGGGCAAGTAAGCCCTTTCAGAGGCAAAAAGTGAGATAGAGCCTCTGGGCTAGGGAACTGGATGGTGCCGGCACGAGAGTAGTGGCCCTGCTTGGGGGTCCTGCTGGTCTTTTTATGGGGCTTCCCGCCTCCTTACCAGCAAAATATCCTGCACAGATTCTGAAAATACTCTTGAATACTCTACCAATTGGATAAGAATGCTTCCAGCTCATCAAAGAAGAAACAGACCCACAAAAATAAATCCCCA
Organism: Camelus bactrianus; assembly: GCF_048773025.1. Lineage (NCBI taxonomy): Eukaryota > Metazoa > Chordata > Mammalia > Artiodactyla > Camelidae > Camelus > Camelus bactrianus. Next base: position 3,717,197 of record NC_133544.1, read on the forward strand.
CAAACTCTTTCTGAACAACAAAGTCACGGTCCTCTGAGCTCGCCTGATCCCCTCTGACTTTGTAACAAGCCTGTTATCTCTGCAGGGAGCAGCGGGCCCTTTTGGGATGAGGCAGGCTGCAGACAAAAAGTTAAATAGATTCAAATGTAAGCAGGTCTAAAAAGAAAACAGAATTTCCTGTTAGAGGCTTAGGAAAACAATTAGAAATAAACGAGGTCAGAAGGCACAGAAAGGCAGAAAGTCAAGGAGTCTGAGGAGCAAAGGGGATGGAGAAATTCACTCACTGCTTGACTCCTTTTGCAAGGGTGAGACAGCAGAGCCCCACCCAGACTTATTCAGACCCTGTCCTTGACTCACTGGGCTCTCAGAGCTCACATCCTCTGTCTGGGGGAATTTAACCTTGCCGCTCCAAGGATGTTTGTTCTGCTGCTGGGCAGAAGGGCCTGAGTGGGCTGGGGCTGGGCCCTGCCTCTGGGTCTCTGAGAAGGTGTCAGGCCAGGAACCTCCCTTCATGTCTCACGAACAGGATTCCTCTACAGGAAGGTTGTTCTTTAAGCAGAAAGGGTGGCCGATGCTGTCCTCAGCAGCAGGGATACCAACTTTGAACCTTGATGGTCCACAGCATATTGCAAACTTGGGTACCTGCCACGGCAGATCAACATCTACACATCAAGGCTCTCTTCTCCCACAAAACATGCGTTGCAGGAAAAGGAAGGACGTGGTGGATGGTAGATGGCTTTCTCTTGGGTGAGGCCCTGTTGTCCTTGGTGTTTATTCCTGGTTGGATTCAGCCCCTCTCCTTGGCCCTCAGGGTCCCTTTGCCCATGTCTAGACCACCTTGACCCCTGAGTGTCATGTGCAGGCCACCTTGTGTCATCATTTTTGGTTTAAGTCACCCAAGTGTGAACACCTTGAAGACAGGTGCCAGGTTTCAGGCACAGGCTCTGGCCCTGAGTGTGCTTGGTTATGGCTCCCAATTGAATGACAAAGGAATCTGGGCTCTCACTTCAGGGAATAGGAAGATGCCCTTCCAGAATCTTCCAAGGCATCTGAGAAACAAAGGCGGGCTGGGTTCTCACCATATTCTTTTCTTGCCTTGTCAGTGTTTGTGGCTTTTATGGCCATGCCAAGAGCAGCCTCAGAGGCTGGCAGACGCCCTGGTGTCCTGGCCGGCTCCGTGTTGTTGGGTAAAACGTAGCCTCTGTGGCCTCGTGCGAGTCCTCTGGGCCTCGCCCATTCCCTGGATCTTGGCTCCTGGCTTCTGATGTTTCTGCTGTTCAATCTTGAGGCTGAACTGCATCAACAAAGTGGAGGGAGGGTGACTGTGACACCCCTCCACCTCCCGGACCATCTGCTGGGCAAAAGCTCCCCCGGGACCCTCCCCTCCAGGATGACGCAGCATTTTGCAAAGACGCATTGCCAACTTGATGAAATGCAAGGGAGACCAAGGCCCAGGCAGACGGGCCACCCACAGTTGCAGAATGATTTAGGCAGTCGGCTGGCAGGAAAGTTGATGTCCATGGCTCTCTGTTCTGAACTTTCTGCACCACTCTGTGCTCTGGAGAAGGGAGAGACCCCGATGGCCAGCTTTGCCAGTGCAAGACGGCTCCGCAGGGCTGCCGTTCCTTGACCCCTGACCAGTGGGTATCTTCATTACACCAAAGATTGGAAGGAACCACCAAATGGGATACATATTTAAGGAAATATGCACACAGCTCAGTTTATTTTTCTTATCTGATTTTTTTTCTGGTGCAAGATGAGTACTGTTGAACACTTGGCAGCCGCCTCTCCATACTTGAGTTGTTTGTCATTTCTGGGGCTGCTGATGCTGTTATGATTTCCCTTTTGGGAGGAATTTACAGGCACATGTTGACCCAGCTGAACAGGAACAGGGAGCAACAGGAATCTGACGAACAAGGACCATCACCGACCAGAGAGGATGAATTCCCTCCTTTACCTGATGCCGCCATCAGGGGAGCCGCTCTGTGCATCGTCGGGCTGAGCCACGGACCGCGCCACAACCCCAGTCCTGACACCCAGATCCCCTCTGAGCCCGGCCTTGAGATAAACCTGCCTTTCCTTTCACCACTATCTGTATCAGCCCTGTGCTGTGTGGTCGGACTATCAGGAGAGCCAGCTCTCCGTGGCAGCTGTTGCTAGGTAAGGCACGGGTTCCCGCAGAGACCAGCCTGGGAGGGGATGGGGATGTTTGCTGGCAGAGGGCCAGGTGGTGATCGGAGGGGAAAGATGCAGAGGCCCCGGGGAAGGGCAGGAGGCAGGACCTGGCCTCCCTCTTCACCTCATCCCTGCCGCTGTTTCCTGCCTTTCCAGGTCCCTTCTGGCCTCCTCGCCCCCAAAGACCTAGCCTGTGCCTGTCTCTTCTTTACAGAGACACTTGTGCATTCATTTGCTACCTTTTCTTGACACCTCCAACCTGCCAGGGACTGGGGATCCGGAGATAAATTGTGCATGGGCTCTGCCTTCGAGAAGCTCAGGGCCCCGTGGGGGAGGCAGACCCCACAAACGATAAGCCACAGACCCAGCACGTGGCTGGTGCCTTTATGGTTGCAATGGATGCTGCCAGTACCTTGCCATATCCCTCTGCTCCACCCTGGCAGTCACCTGCTGGGCACAGTGACAGCCTCCTGGGCTTCTCTACCTAACAACTTTTTCTGGCCACTGGAGTTAACATTCCAGGAGGGACCCTAGGTTACTGAAGGTTGGGAGTCAACTGGACAATTCTTAAAAATAGTGAAAGTGGTAAATTTGATGTTTTGTGTATGGTACCATAAAAAAAAAAAAAAAAGACTTAAAGACCAGGCGTTGGGGGTGAGGCCGAGGGAGAAGGGTGACCCTTTCTCGGATGGAGTTAGGAGCCCAGCCCCAGAGCCCACGGCCTGAGTCCCTGTCCTGGCCTCCTGGTCCACAGGAAACCTCCCCTCCCAGGAGAGACCCCTTTCACGGTGCCTACCTTGGGGAGCTGCGGTCAAGAGAAGATGCCTGTTTGCTGCAAAGCAGCTCCCACAGTGAGCGGCACTGAGTTTGAGGAGAGAGCTGGCCTGGACGTCAGGGCGACCCCAGCGCTCCCCCCGCCACCCGTGTGCCGACAGTTCCCGAGCGCATCTCCCCGGGCTGGAGAAGCCTCCCCACCCGCAAACGGGGCAGGTGGCTGCCCGCCGCCCCGTCACAGGCCCGCGGCCCCTCTCGGCCCTCCGCGGCCAGCTGGCCTCCCCGCGGGCGTCAGCTCCCCAGGGGGACGGGTGGTTTCTGGACAAAAGCAGAGCTTTAAACCGAAAGAGGAACCGAGCGGGGAAATGAAAGTAAACGCTGGGTTATCGACCAGAGTGGGGGCAATGCCTCTCTTCCTCCAGATTCCTGTGTAACCTTCAGGCCCCGTTCCAGCCTGCCGCTCAGCCCCCTCGGCCCCTCGGCCTGGCGGTAAGTTGTCCCCAGGCCGCTCTTTGGAAGGGGCTGAGAACTACAGCCGATGCTTTACAGCGGCTCGCTCTGAACTTTCCCCTCTTCTTGTTTGCTGAAACGCACTGTTTTCAGGAAATCCATGTGGTGAGGCAGGACTCCGCAATGACAGTCCTGGGGCCAAGTCCATCCCTCCACCTGTTCCTGTAAATAAAGTTTTATTGGCGCCCAGCCAAGCCCATTCACGGCCACAGCGCCCAAGGCTGCCGCAGGCTCGCACAGCGGAGGCGGTGCCCTTGCGACAGAGACCACGTGAGCGGCAAGGCCCCAAATATTTACTATCTGGCCCTTTGCTGAAAACGTTGCCAACGTTCTGTTGTAAGAGCTGCTGAAATGTTTCATTCTTTGAGGACCAGGGCACATGATTAGTGTTTTTGCCCAATTCCGACGCGCTGAAAGAGGGGACACTTCTCTCCTCTGACGTGCTCGGGAGTCGTCAGGAGGTACCGTCTCACGGAGCAACTACGAGCACCAGCCAGCATCTTGGCCAAACCGAAGAGAGGACTGAAGAAGAAGATGGCGAAGTGGTCCGTCAGAGGCCTCCTGACCTGGCAGCTGGACTCTAGGCCAGGTGTGAGGTCATCGCATTGGCAGACCTCCAGCAATCTTACCCGCATCCTTAGAAGCCTATGTGTGTGTCGCTGGGGGGAGGGCTCTTTCTGGCCGAAAGTCTTCCCAAATTCAGATACATAGGCACAGTCCGTGACACAGTTTTGCTTTGTTGCATAATTCTCCCCAAAGTGACATGGTGCGTCTGGAGCTTCACTTACCTCCGATTGGGCCTTCCGGGTGAGAGAGGATTCAAATGTAGCCCCTTCTCTCCCCTGGAGTTTTCTGCTAAAAAACCCCGCATGATTTGCAGTCAGCTGGACCGGGGTTTCTCGGCGGCACCGCTGTCGGCGTGGGGCCGGGTGTTTCTTGGTTGGGGGAGTGCCTCGCGCACAGCGGGATGCGATGCTTTGCAGCGTCCCTGGCCTCCGCCTACTCGTTGCCGGTAGTAAACACGACCTCCCCCAGCCGCCCCGGTCACGACAGCCCGGACTCTCCCCAGACGTTGCCAAAGGTCCCCTGAGGGCCGAGCTCCCCATGCCCCCGCCAGCTGGGAGCCACAGGCTTGGTCCGGGGAGGAGCCACGTGGACGCCGCTCTCCGGTGAGGGGCTCTGCTAGTGCACGTGAGGACCGGTGCTGCCGGAAGGAGCCAGAAGCTCTCCGCTCCGCTCCGCTCTGCGCTCTGAGGCGCGCGAGCGGAGAGGACTCGATGGGGCTCTTACCCGTCCGGGGGGACCCGGCTCTCAGTCTGCCGGGTGGTGGTGGGGACAGTTCCTTCCTGGCTGCCTCCCCCTCCGGACCTCCAGGGCAAAATGAGCACCTCTTCAGCTCAAAGCCGTTGCGCTCAAATATTCCTTCTTCAGAGGCACATGTTACTTACAGGACGGAGAAACGCCCGCTACACACACACACATACCTAAAAAAATAGCTTTAAAAAAGTTGGAAATACTTTTAAGAGGGAGTTTGATCTGCAGTAAAAAAGTTAATCAACTTCGGCGTAGAGTATTTGACTAGGCAAGCAAGGGAGAGGCTGGAACTCTTCCTAGAGAACCGATAATTAAATGACTCTCAGAAACTTTGTTTCCCTCCAAGTGCATTTTAATGTAATTTTCTAACATGGAAACAACAGCTCTTCTCCTGGTTAAGGAAAAAAATCAGTCCCCACCTCGCAACCAACAGAATCGAGGCTTTGACTGATCTCTGCGATCAGGAGACGATTTGCCTGGAGAGTAACAATAGTAACACTGCGCCCGTCACCAGGGAGGGTGCGTGTATCACTTCATTTGCCGGTGATGGTGTAAATTCCAGGCATAGGGTGAAGGGCAGGGAGGCTGCAGAGCGCCTGCATCTTCTGTGGGAGCCAGGGCCTTCTGCTAGGAGAGAATGAGCCAGATTTCACCCCCCCACCTTGAAAAGAATTTATTTTCTGCAGATTGGCCGAAACATTCAATTGTTTAAATGCGGCATGTTGGAAAGAGCAGAGGCGAGAGCGCATTCCTGCTTCCCGCTCCTCCTTCCCTCTGATCTGGAGCATCACTGAATGGTCCCTCTCCTGTGCCTGGATGGATTCATTGCAAGAATTTCCCAGTCTCCATCCTTCCTGTTCCCATAATAGCCCTTCTTCTCTGGTGACAGCAGACCTCTCCACGGGCCCAGCTCAGATTCTTTGCTTTTCCCCCCTTTCTCCTGGGAGGCCAAGTTCTAAGGGGCTCCTGCATCAGCTGGGAGGGCTCCCTTGGGTATCCTTCCCTCTGCTCTTTCCAGGCCCCAGCGTGCCATCCCCAGAATGAGAAGACTGGCCTCGAGTCCCAGGCCATTGCCCGCAAGGCTGTCATCCCAGGAGCCTGCGGGTGAGCGTCAAGGCCCGAGCCCTCCCTCCAGGAGGGCAAAGGGGGGCTTGCTGCTTGGTTTCACCTGCCAGGGCTCCATGGGAGGAACATCCAGGTGCACGTGGCTCAGTTATTTGTGCAAATCACTGCTCCCACCCATGGACCTCCCCTGTTTCAAAAGCCCTGAAAATCTCTCTTCTCTGATACAATACACTGTTCCAGCTCGCTCGGTGCTGGCGAGGGATAGATGCGTCCAGTAAACCGGGGCAGCCCGGTGGGAGAAGATGCTCTGGACAGGTGGGCATTTCTGTCTTGGCTCTGTTGCTTTCTGGCTGGAGGCGAATTACTTAACATCTTTGTGCCTCCATCTGCTTTCCTGGGACATAGTAATGGTAACCCTGCTTCATAGGAGTGTGGTGGGGAAAGCTCTCGATAAATATTCACAGCTGCGAGCTGTGCAGGGACACTCCCCCCGCCGAGGGCGTTTCTGCCTGGCCGAGGGAATTCCGGTCTCATTTGTCTTGCCATCACACGGTCCCAGGTCAACAAACAACTGAGAGCTGACCAGCGGGTTTTCCTGGGGATTTCGCATCTAGTCCTACGGCTACTTGAACATGAAGGAGGAGTAAGTAGGGTGTCGTTATCAGCTCCATTTTACAGAGGAGGAAACTGCGGCACAGAGAGGTTAAGGAGTGGCTTGGTGTCACACAGCTTTTAAGCAGCAGAACCAGAATCCCAAGGCAGGCCGTCTGGCTGGGGAGCTGCACTCTTCCCAGGGCGTCGGCACAGTGGGTTTGCGTCACCAGGCTTTGCGTGAGGTTTGCAAAGAGGCTGACATCTTCATTTTTCCATAACTCCTCTCAATTTTCAACCACTTCTCAACCCAATGATAGAAAATTCTGGATTCAGTGATGCTAGAGAAGCGGGGAGATACGTCCATATTGGTGGGACTTTGGACCATCCCACCTCAGCACTTGGTTTTACCCAATCTGGCTTTTAATCTCCTGGGTTTTATGTACCTTTTTGTCCTTCTCTTTCCTTGGTTCTTCACATGCCTATGACAGAGAGCTCGCATCCTTTGCCACCATGTCCCTCTGCTGTCTTGGATAAAAGACTTCACTTTTTGCTTTATTTACTCCCCGGGCCATTTCTGCTGGCTTTTAGAGTGACAGAAAGCCCAGAGCATTCTTAGGACCTAGAGGTGAGGGTCTTCGAATTCACTCGAGGCTTGGATGCATTTGTACTGCAGATCTCAGCTGGCTGGCTCTCCCAGCTACTAGAGAGCATTTCATAGAAACACATATTCGGTGAAAAATAACATTGCACCAAAGACAGCTTGAGTTCTGAAGACCATTTATCTTTGCTCTGGCTCAAAACCACATTCTCCCAAACAAATTACAACGAAGGTAAACCAGAGAAGTCCTACTTTTGCTGCAAACTTGACTGGAGGGTATAATTTTGAAGTTTCGAGGAATTTGGGAGTGTTGGGGAAAAAATTTCTAATTGCAGGAAACAGCAGAGGCACAGGGGAAAATTTGTAAAAACCTGGACCAACTGGCTAGAGAAATCCAGCAATCAAATCACAGCCCCAAAGCCGAAAGTTGCTCAAGGCTGATCCGTCGTATCTTGGCGTATTTTATCATTGGTGAGATTTGGGAGGTAATTCACTTTGAGATGGTTCATTGCGTCTCTGCCCAGTTCTCAGTGACACCCCTAAAACGGGCCAGCAGGTTCCAAGTGGACGGAGAAGATCAACTGGTGTTCCGGTGACGGGAGCCAGCCACAGGTTTCTCACAAGTCTCCGAGTAAAGCTCGGCTCGGAAGCTTTCTCTTCCACATGCTAGGAGGCATCTGGGGACGTGGCAGAGAAATTAGGGTGCAGAAGATTACTCAGCTAGTCTTCAAGACATCACCTCTCGCTGCTCTGCAATTACACGGGGTGCTCCGAGGCTGGTGTCGGACAGGAGAAGGCTGGATGGCATGGCAACAAGATAATTAGGCACAAATGAATTAACTGAAGCGGAGGTGCCAGCCTCGCTGCAGCCCCCTCATTTCATTACATGCAGCCCCTTCCTCTCCTCTCCTGTCCTCTCCTCTCCTCTCCTCTCCTCTCCTCTCCTTTCCTTTCCTTTCCTTTCCTTTATTTCTTTCCTCCCTCCTCCCCCTTCCTTCCTTCCTTCCTTTCCTTCCTTCCTTCCTTTCTTTTTCTTCCTTCCTTCCTCTCTCTCTCTCTCTCTTTCTTTCTTTAAATCATTTTTAAGCAGCACCAGAAACACCAAGAAGAGAGTGAAAAAGTGAACATAAGTGAGAAGAATGTGTATTCCATTGACCCCATCTGGAAGATACTCACTTGGACTAGCTTCCCTCAGACACCGCTCTAGTGGACTTGTTACCGTGGGTGCTGTTCACACCCAGAAATTACAGAGTTCGCCCGCCCTCCCTCCCTTCCTCCCTTCCAGTTCCATTCTGTCCAGTGAACATTTATCAAGGTGTTCTTTGTACTGTAACTGAGCAAGACCCTCTAGGGCCTTCCTGGGACAGGACCCCACCCCCACCATGTCTTCCACCTGCCTCTTGTTTGTAGAAAAACTTCAGCCTCCTAGGGTTCCCCGAGTTTCAAAGAATAAATTGAATCAGAGAAGTGAGATAATGCAGAAACAAAGGAAAACATTCCAGCAAGACAAAATAATCATAGCTTAGCCACTAAGTCAAAGTCAAGGACCTGTAGTTCCTCCTCAAGGGCCAGAAGGAATATTCTGAGCCGTGTCCTTGAGCTCTTTTGCGGACACTGAAACCCCCAGCAGGTGGAAGAAGTTAACTGTGTGCTGCCCACAGGCACGTCGACTGCAGACCAACTGGAACCAGAAGGTTGATGGCGGTGACTCCTGATGACCTCACCACTCACCAATCAGAAGAACGTCCACGGGCTGATCCTGCACCTCACAACCCCCTCTCCTCAACTACCCCCACCTTGTCTTTAAAAAGCTTCCCCAAAAGCCATCAGGGAGTTTGGGTTTATTGAGCACTAGCTGCCTGAACTCCTTGCTGGGTGCCTGTAGTAAACTCTGCACTTTCCTTCACCACCACCTGGGGGCAGTAGATTGGCTTTCCTGCACATGGGTGAGTGGATCCAAGTTTGATTTGGTGACAGCAGGTCATGTGCTTGTTGTTGGGAAATAGAATTAAACAAAACTAGGTCCAACTCTTGTAACGTAGAATGGGGGAGGCATCAAAGCTGGAGTTTTATTTGGAGCAAACGTGTTCTTTGAGGGTTTGTGGTGAACAGGGGGCTGCAGGGAGCACCGACGCCGCCCCAGCGGGCCTTCCTCTGCGTTTGCAGTATTACCTGGGCAAGGCCTTCTGGCTCCCCTGCAGGGGTTAGCGCTCCCTTGACCTTACATATTTTTCTAGTAGTTAAAATCTCTAATACTCATCCTTGTATGCATTTTTTGTTGTTGGATGATGGCCCCACCTTTAAGGTAGGATTGACAGATTTAGCAAAAAACAACAACAACAACAAAAAAAAAAACCAACAAAACAAATAAAATTAATAGGAACACCCTTCCCCCAGGAGGATGCCCTGTTAAGTGTGAATTTCAGATGAGCCGTGAGTCATTTGTTTTAGTGTAAGTAGGCCCCGTGCAATATTTGGGACACACTCATACTAAACATTGTTCAGCTGTTTGCCTTACACTCAGATTTTTACCGAGTGTCTGGTATGGTATTATTTGGCAACTCTTCTCTGAGGAATTCGGTAGACGGAATTTTAGGTCAGGTATAGTTTAAGAGATGATTAGGTTTTAATGCCTCAGTCTTTCAACTTTGAAAAGAGAGGCTGAAATACGTAATATGTAACTTTTTAAAATTAAAAACAATAGTGGCGCCGTAGGGTGTGAATAGTAGAGTGGAAAGGACACGGACTGTGTGATCAAATGGACACAGGTCGCATTTTGGCTCAAAGACACCTACTGTCTGGTGTGACATCCTGGCTCTCCTCCGTCCCCAGCACATGGGGGGTGGACTTTCTCCCCACATTGTCAGTTAGGTGCCTGAGCCCAGCGGACTGTGAGTAGGGGAGATGCCAGTCATTCCTTGGGGGCAGCGTGAAGAGCCAGGTCACTGCTGGCCACGCCCTCCCTCTGCCACAGTGATGCGCAGTGCTCCAGGTGGGGGCTGCCCCCTCTGGAGTCCTGGGTCCTGGGTCATCCTCTGGATTAAGGATAAGGGTGGCTCAGAGCAGAGCTCTCAGCCCAACAGTGATGGCCATGTAATGTGAGGAAAAATAAAGAGATGGTGTTGAAAGTCACTGAGATTGGGGATTGGTCCTCCACGGCAGAAGCAAGCTTATCCTGACCGATACACTGCATCAGTGTACCCTGGGCAAGCCCCTTGCCTCCCACGATACTTGACGTCCACATTTGGAAAGGTAGGGATAACATAACCAATCTTCTTGTATACAATTTTAAATTTTATAAGTAGTCTAAGAGCCTAAGAAGTTGCAAAAATAGCACAGTGTAGGCTGAGACTTAAGAGCATTAAACATAGTTTGGTGGAAAATCCTGGTTTGGTTCACCTGAGGCATAACTCTTCCTGGTCATCAGTGGATGCTCTTAAAGCCAGAGGGGCTGAGAGCTGGTACTCAGAAAGTTCCTGTAGTTTACCGGGTAGCAAGAACCTCTCACAGTGAATGAGCAGCCTGCTGCTTGGAGGTCACCATCCGGCGCCCGCCTGTGAAGGGCAGCCCTGTTAGAGAAGCGTCTGCTCTTTATTAACTGCAAGTTGACATTTAAGGTTTCTTCTTTCCTTAGGGAACTGGCCCAAAGGCTTATGTAAGTTTTCTCCCCTGCGTTCACAAGGCGTGTTAAAGCAATGCAGAATGTCTGCTGAAACCACATGAAAAAGCAGGCAGGAGCTCTTCCTTCCACTTACAACATGTCCTTGATGGGCCAAGGTCTTTGGCTACATACATTTTTTTAGGAAGGTCTTTCCTGTTTCTGGAGCTGTCTGATGGCAAGTCAGTCTACATCACTTTTTGGCCAAGTGGGATTGGCCAATTCTCCCTCTTTTAAGAGGCGCTGCTAAGATGGGGCCCGCGCAGCAGAGTCCCGGTGAGCTCAAGGACAGAGAGCGTTAGGGAGTGACACTGTAACGCTTCCTTTTGTTGGCGCCCGCTCCCAGGAGCGCCCTCCTTGTCGTCGCACATTTACTAAGCATCTCTCCACCTCTGAGTCCTCAGACTTAAAAACGAAAGGCTGGGAAGTTTTCTTTCCAAGTTTCCTTCTAATTCAGGAGCTCTGTGTTTGTGGATCCTCCAGCATGTGGAAAGTCCTCCCCCATTTCCTCCCACCCAACCAGGTCTGTGTGTACAGAGCCTGGGCGGACATGGATTGCATGCTGAAGGGGCCCTGAGGACAGACTCTGCCCCCTCAGGGGTTTGATTATTTTATTAGCCTTGTCACACCAGCATTTAAATCATTTCAGTATTTACGATTTTTGTGATTTAAAAGTAAGACTAGACTTTCGAACAAGAAAGATGGAGTGAAATCAGAGAGGAAAATCATCTTTTTACTAGGAGATGTTTGTTTAAAGTGACAAGTGAAATCCCTTACAAATACTGGTTTACTTTGTAGCTAAACTTCAATGCCTGCAACGAATGGTCCCCAGGCTTGTGCTGGACCTCGCTCCCGGGGTGCAGAGGCCATAGCCCGTTTCTTGGACTAATTTCCATGTATTATATAATTTTTTTCTGGATTTTTTTTATGCCATGTCTCAATTCAGAGTGTGGTCTCTGAAGCTGCCAATGGTTGCCTGCTCCACTCATGGATTTATTTCAAGTTGCTGAGAGCAGGGATTTCTGAGCTGCACGGGCTGAGGATGCCTGCCCAGGTGGTAGAGGATGAGAACTGAGTCCATGGGGACTGGAGACAAACTGTCTCTGTGAACCCAGTCTTGTATTTGATGGGCTCCAATTAATATCCTATGAACTTGGTTGTGATAAAAGAAGAAGCCATTGGGCTGTTATGCTGTTCCCAAGAATCTTGGAATCATACGTGTAGATACGCCCCACTCCTTGTCTCCTTATGGGTTTCGTGGCAGCCCTGCATACCAAATGGCATTTTCTTCTAGTCTTCATCACTTCAGGTTGATATAACAAAATAGCATAGACTGTGTGGCTTAAAAACAAACATTTATTCCCCACAGTTCTGGAGGCTGGAAGTCTGAGATCAAGGTGCCAGCAGATCTGATGTCTGGGGAGGACTCACTGCCTGGTTTGCAGACAGCCGTCTTCTTGCTGTGTCCTCCTTATATGATGGAGTGAGAGCCCCACTCTTTTCATTTTCTTAGAAGGGCACCAATCCCACCACCCTCATGACCTCATCTAACCTTAACTCCCTTCCCCAAACCCCACCTCCAGACACCATTGCACTGGGGGTTAGGGCTTGAACATATGGATCCTGGGGGGACACAACATTCAGCCCATAGCTTTTTATTCCCCTTTCCTCCTATGTTAACTGAGAACCTGTTTGTGCCTGGCTGGAGGCTGAGGCTCTGCAGGCTGAGAAGACCTTGTTCCTGCCTTCCTCTAACGCACGTTCTCATAGAGACAGCTGGTAAACTAGTCTTCATGAGTCAGTGCAGCCAGGGCTGAACTGGAGGTGTGTGCTGATTGCTTGTGGTCCGTCTTAGAGGCATGAGATGAACTCTTGAGTTCTCAAGAAAGCAGGGAAATTACAAGGGGCCTCAGCCGAATGTAGCAGTGTGAGAGCACACAGTTTGTTTAGGGAAGCAGGACCTGTGTTGGATTATGCAGATGCTCCACAGATTAGGTGGGTTTGGTCATGTTGGGCCTTGAATGCTGACCTAAGGGGTCTGGAGATTAAATGACAAATTAGTGACAGAAACAAATCTTCAGAATCTCTGAAATGTCAGAATTTTAGACACAATCTGTACTTCTAAATAATGTATGGGACAAATAAAGATATTGCAAGGGCAATTAAAAATTTTTTTGAACTGAGTGAAAATCTGACAACAATGTATTATAATATGTGAAATGCAGATAAAGCACTGATTACGGGGAACATCTATCACTTTAGATGTTTATGTTAGAAGAGAAGGAAGATCCTAAATCAATGACCACTGTAAGCTAGAGGGAAAAAGCAAATTGAAGTCAAAATAAGTAGAAAAAAGAAAATAAGAAACGTAAAAGCAGAAATAAATGAAATAAGAATGAGAAACAAGCAGGAGAGAAAAATCCATGTAATCAAAAGCTGGTTCTTTGAAAGACCCAAGTAATTAATAAACGCTCAGCAAGACTGGAGAGGAAGAGGGAAGTCACAGATCACTAATATTAGAAATTGAAGGGGGGGCATCACTACCAATCCTACAGATGTTGAAAGGATCACAGGACAATACAGTGAACAACTTTGGCTATATGCCTGCAACTTAGATGAAATAGATGTGTTTCTTGAAAGACAAAAATAACCAACGCTGATTTGAGAAGAAATAAAACAGCTGAATAACTCTGTAGCCGTTACTTTAACTGAATTTGTAATAACAGACTTTCTCACAAAAAACTCCAATTCAGATGGTCTCATGGGTGAAGTATAGCAAATATTTAATTTACAATTAATATTAAGGCTGCACAAATTCTTTCAGAAAAAGAGGAAGGTGAAAAACCTTTTTAACCCATGGTATCAGGCCAGTGTTAGCCCAGTACCAAACTCAGACGGTGTCTTTGTAGAGAAGCTGGGGGTTAGTATCCCTTATACACTTAGAATAAAAAAATCCTTGACCAAACATTATCAAATTTATTTGACAATAAAATAAATTTTTAAAAATTGAAGTGCGACAGTCGGTTTACAATGTTGTGTTCGTTTCTGGTGTACAGCACAGCGACTCAGTTATACACGTATGTATTCCTTTTCCTATTCTTTTTCGGTATAGGCCATTACAAGGTCTTGAATACAGTTCCCTGTGCTCTCCAGTGGGACTTTGTTGTTTATCTATTTTATATATAGTAGTTAGTATCTTTAAATCCTGAACTTCCGATTTATCCCTCCACCCCCTTTTCCCCTCTGGTAACCACAAGTTTGTTTTCAATGTCTGTGTCTGTTTCTGTTTTGTAAATAAGTTCATTTGTCTCATATATTTTAGGTTCCACATATAAGTGATATCATACGGTATTTTTCTTTTTCTTACTGGGTTACTTCACTGAGTGACAACATAATAAATTGATGACGCGCTGTGACCAAACGGGATTACCCCAGAAACGTAAGTTTGGTTTAACATTAAAAGAAATTAATTGTAATTGACCGTATGCACAGCACAAAGGAGAAAACCCATATGATCCTCTCAATAGTTTCAGAAAAAAGTATTTGACAAAATTCAATACTCATTCATGATAAAAACTCTCAGTAAACTTAGAATAGAAGAGAGTTTCTTCAATCTGATAAAGAGCATTTCTGAAAAGCTTACAGTTCACATCACACTTGATGGTAAAAGACCGAATGCTTTCCTCTTAAATGAGAACAGGGCAAAGATGTCCACTCTCACTACCTTTTTTAATCCAACATTTTACTAGATATCATAGCCAGTGAAATACAGGAAACGCAAAGAAATGGAAGGCATACAAACAGAAAAGGATGAAACTAAACCAGCTTCATTCACAGGTGACTGATTGTACAAGGAGAAAATCCGGAGGAACCTATTTTTAAGATTTAGTGGAATTAATAAGAGAGCTTAGCTGGGTTTTAAGATACCTGTAGTATCACTATACACTGGTAACTAATTTATAGCAGCTTAAGAAGAACTTCAAATATCAGGGATGAAGTCAACAAAATATGCAAAGACCTGAACACTAAAGATTACAATACATTTCTGAGCAAAATCAAAGGAGAACTAAGTAATGGAACAGATATCCCAGCTGGCGGGCTGGCAGACGTGGTGACATTGAGATGCCCGCCACGCCAGATTAATTTACAGACCCAGTACAATCACAGTGAACCCCTGGTGTGTTCAGGTTTGGGCTGAAATCGACAACTGACTTTAAAACTTACTTGGAGATTCAAAGGCCCTAGAATAGCTAAAGCATTTTAAATGAGAAGAGCAATGCTGCAGGACTTGAGCTGCCCAATTTTAAGACCTACTATAAAGCTACAGGGATTAAGAGAGTGTAGTAATGGTGCGAGGATGGACATATAGACCAATGGAACAAGACAGAGAGTGTGGGAATAGACCGGGCATGTGTGGGCAGTTGAGTTTTAACAGAAGCACCAACTTGCAATGGGAAAAGGAAAAGTTTTCAACAAATGATGCTGAAGCAACTAGATGTCTGTGGGAAAACATGACACTGCATGAAAACATGACACGTGCAAAAAGTTTACTCCAGGTGGGGCCTAAACTTATCCGTAAAATCTGAAAGAATGAAACTTCTGGGAGAAAACATTGGAAAAAATCTTGTGACCTTGGAGTAGGCCAGGTTTTCTTAAATAGGACACATACACAAATCAAAAATTATAACAATTAATATGGAATTTATCAAAAAGCATAAATCAGCTTTTCAGAATATACTATTAAAATTAAAAGCTAAGACAATGAATGGGAGAAAATTTTCATCATACAGATTTTACAAAATCTAGAATATAGATAAAAGAGCTTTAAAAACTCAGTAATATGGAGACAGCTTCCATTAACGTTGGGAAAATTTGTCCGGCAACTTAAAATGAGCTGTTTTGTTGCTGTTGTGTGTGAGTGATACCTTTAATTTCCCAAAGTGGAGGCAAATATTTCTTTTGCTACTTCTGCTTCCATAGAAGATAAAGTCCCAGGGACTGGATTTATCCTCATTCCTGAAACAACCAAAAAAACTAAAGCAAAACCAAAAACCAAAACCCAAAAAACCAGACAAGAGATATGAAACAACAGTTTGTAAGGCACTGGGTATCATGCCACAGAGGGCACAGATTCTCCGAGAAATGGTAAGTGACTGAGTGAGCCCCACGATTGCCCCAGCTTACTTACTGCTTTGACAGCGTCTCTGGGCTGCTGTACAAGGACGTGAAACCCAGACAGGGGCTGGCTGACTTGCCGAGTTGAGGACAAGGAGCCGAGAGTCTGGGGAGACCGAAGTAGCTGAAGTTTGCAAGGCAGAACACTGGAGAGCAGAAAACCACGTGTGACAAAGTCCAGAGGATGGCAGGAGCTCCCTCCTGGAGTGCTCCGGAGAGCATGACCAGCACAGGCGTGGGAGGAGGTTACCTGGAGCCGGGAAAGTACATTCAAAAGGCAGGCGTGCGGGGCCAGGAGCAGTGCCGGCTCCCATCGGCCGGACTGGAGAAACTCACAGCTCCCGGGCACTGGTAGAGCTCTCAGGAAGGTCCTGCCTCAGTAGTGGGAAATAATTAGACTTAGACTGAGCTCTATTCCAGACCCACTGAATAAATCACAAAAGTGAGACCTGAAAGAGTCAGTTTTTCCCAAGGAGCTTAATACAACCCTCAAGTTACGCCAAGAAAGCGCAAGAATGTTGAAAGAAATAAAGAAGTCCAGCACCCAACAAGGTAAAATTCGCAATGTCTGGCGCCCAATTCCAAATTACCAGACGTGCAAAGAAGCACAAAAATACCACCCATCATAAGAATAATCAGTCAACCCATCAGTCAATCAAAATTGACCCAGAACCAACACGTGTGTTAGATTTAGCAGATAAGGACATTAAAGTGTTATTATAACTGTATTTTATATGTTATAAAGTTAAGTAGAGACACAGAACATTTAAAAATGACCCAGATTAAACTTATAGAGATGAATGCCGCAATGTGTGGGATGAAAAGTACGCTGGATTGGATTAACAGGAGATTAGGCATTGCAGAAGGAAAGATTAAAGAACTAGAAGACACAGCAATAGAAACTATCTAAAACAAAGCACACACAGAAAACAAGTATAGAGCGTCAGTGATCTGTGGGAAAACTTCACGTGGCCTAACATGAGTGGCAGAGGAAGGCCTGAATACAGGGAAAGGAGATGGGAAAGGCATCTCTAGAAAGAATGGCCCCCCATTTCCGAAATTCTATGAAAACTATCAACCTGTAGATCCAAGAAGCTGAATGAGTCCCAAGGACAAGAAATACGATGAAAACCACACCAAGGTACATCACAGTCAAGTTGGTCAAAACCAGTGAAGAGAAAGTATTATAAGGAATCAGAGAAAGAAAAGACACATTACGTATCTGGAGAAACCCAGGTAAACATGACAGCAGATTTCCCTCGGAAACGATGTGCAAAGAGCGACATCTTTAAAGAACTGCCAGCATATGTTCTCAGCCCAGCATTCCGTACCCCGAGGAGATGGTTTTTAAATGCAAAGGGGGTTTCAGATACACAAAATCCTAAAGAACTTATCTCCAGCAGGCAGCAAATGTTAAGGAAAGTGCATTAGGCAAAAGGACAATGACACCGGATGAAATGGGAACACACACAGAGGAAGGAACAGCACCAGAAATGGTAACTCTGTGGGCAGACGCGGAAGGCATTTCCTTCTCGTTTCCATCTCCTTAAAGGAGAGCTGGCTCTCTGAACAAAAATGGTCACGACGTATTTTGACGTACGTGTAAAGTTAACTATGAAACACTAGCTTAGAGACTGGGTTGGGAGAAACGGAAGTAAGTTGCTTGTATGTGCGGTGGCAAATTCAGTATAAACTGAAAATGGATCTAAGGGAGCTTTTGGGGGGTGATAGGAATATTCTGCACCTGGTGACTTGAGTGCATACGTTTGTCCAGACTCATCTGGAGACTTGGAATGGGTCCACTTTATTGTGTAGAAATGATGCCTTTAATTCCCCGAAGTGGATGAAAATATTCCTTGCGTTATCATTGCCGTCACCAGCAGCCTCACCGTCGTCACCACCACCACGACCACCAGCACCGCAGCAGCAATGGTAGTAACATTGTTTCAATACTGATCGTGTGCTGGGAGCTGTTGAGTGATCTGTGCGTGTTGGGGCTTTTAATCGCCATTTCTTAGCCGACGGACTCACGTCCTTTTATTAGCCTCAACTTTCTGACGAGGACACTCAGGCTTTCAAAGTTTCAAGGTGGAGATTTAATTTCTGGCAGTCCAACTCAAGAGGCCAGATTAATATCTCTACCCCTTTGCCATCCCTTTTCCATGTGAAGGACAGTTATCTTTCTACATGAAAGAGGGTCAGAGAGCTCAAAGCACTCCCCAAATGCAAACAGCATCCACATCGCTGTCATTCGCCCGGAAAGCACCAGCTCATCTGGCGTGTGTTTGGCTCAGGAACAGGCTCTCATCCGAAGGACTGATACAGTAAAGAAACGGGGATGATCACAAAGCTTCCTGGAGCCACCCCCCCCTTCCCGATCCTAGTGCAGACGAGCGGATGTGGTCGCAGGCACGGAGAAGAAAGGCGCAGTGTTATCTCTAAGATGGGAGGGAGGGTCAGCGCTTTCTCTGATCGGCCAGGAAGCACTCGGGCCTGTGTAAACACTGAGATCTCAGCTAAGCAGGGATATCTGAGTACAAGCCCACACACAACTACAGAGCTTCACGCGCTCAGGGAAAGCGCGGGAGAGAAGCGCGCCCGCTGACAGAGCTGTGATTTTGATGAGCTGGGATTGTGTGTGCTTTATACCCCTTTTTCCTTTATGTTTGTCTCTGTTTTTCATATTTTGTATAGCAAGCATATGTTCCTTGCATAATCAGAAAGGCATTGGTTTTTAAGGAAATCAAAAGTGCTTTTAAGATGAAGAAATTAAGTGCTGTGGAGACAGGATTCCAGCCCCAGATTAAGTGAAATGGGGGCCTAAGTGAAATGAAGGCTTCCTCCGAGCACAGGGTGTGGAGTGGGGCCCATCAGACCCTGCCCCGTGGCGCGGAGCGCTTCTGGTGGGGTTGGAGAGATGCTATCTTGTTTACAGCTGCCAGTGCGCACAGTGTTCTGGAAGGACTCAGGAGTCAGTGACTAAATATTTAGAGAAATTACGGCTTTCCTTACAAAACTGCAGGGCTGATTACATATGGGCTTGCCTTTACCGTCAAGGCTCGGGGAGGTCTCAGACGGCTTCTGGGGCCTGGGGCCACGTTGACTTTGTTCATTTTCCACTTTTACTTCTGCTACTTTGAGCTGTTACCATTAAACTGGAAGAGGTTTGGTGCTGATACAACTTCATCCTTCTTTGGACTGCACTGCACCTTCGCCTTTGGGAGCTCACCAAGACTGCCAGGGTGTGCGGTGGGGACAGAGAACACAGGAGATGTCTGTGACCTCTGCATCCCTGCTCTGCCGTTAACCTCCAAGACCTAGAGCAACTACCTAAGCTCTCTGTGCCTTGGTTTCTTTTTAATTAATCTTGTTCTTTATTACTGTTTAAAATACATGAATCATGCACAAGATTATAGATCACATGTATTTAGGTTGTAAAGCAGAATGATAAAAACCTACGAACCAGTATTGGGTCCTCCTGTACGCTCTCTGCCTGTCCCAGAGATAACCACTATCCAACTTCAATTTCTTTCTTTTTTTTATTCGGAAATACTTGATCTGTATTTAGATTTTGTAAAACATACAGTTGCTAAGAAAAATTCACGTACTCAGGTTGTTCCAAGCACACATTAAAAAAAAGTGTTTTGGTAAATTATTCATGTATAAGTTTTTGAATTTAGTTTTTAATTAATATTAAATTCTTACTCCCAGTGGCCACAGGTGCTGTGTTTGCAGGTACACGCAGCTCACGGGTACCATGCTGAACAGGGAAACACTCCATCAGAGACCATGACTGTTAAAACCTGAGGGTTTTTTTCACTTTTATAACTTTTTTATGCTAATCTTTTTTTTAAATTGAAGTATAGTTGATTTACAATGCTTTAAGTGTACAGCAAAGTGATTCAGTTGTGTGTGTATACATGTATAAATATTCTTGTTCCAGGTTCTTTCCCATTGTAGGTCGCTGTAAGATATTGGACATAGCTCCCTGTGCTCTGCAGCAGGGCTTTGCCGTTTGTCTGTTTTGTATGTAGTAGTGTGTGTCTGCTAATCCCTAACTCCTGATTGGTCCCTCCCCCTCCATCTCCCCTTTGGTAGCCATAAATCTGTTTTCTATGTTTGCGAGTCTATTTTTTGTAAATTGAAGTAAATTTGATTTACAGTGTTGTGTTAGTTTCTGGTGGACAGCACAGTCATTCAGTTACACATATCTGTTCTTTTCTGTTACAGGTTATTACAAGCTGTTGAATGTAGTTCCCTGCGCTGTCCAGTAGGACCCTGTCGTCTATTTTACGTACAGTAGTTTGTACTGCTAATCCCATCCTCCTAATTTACCCCTCCCCTCCACCGCTTTCTCCTTTGGTAATTATGTTTGTTTTCTAGGTCTGTGAGTCTGTTCCTGCTTTGTAAATAAATTCACATGTGTCATTTTTTTAAGGTTCCAAATTTAAGAGCTGTCATATAGTATTTACCTTTCTCTGTTTGATTTACTTCACTTGCTATGACGATCTCTAGGTCCATCCATGTTCTGCACGTGGCAGCATTTCATTCCTTTTTATCACTGAGTAGTAGTCCATCGTGTGTGTGTGTGTGTGTGTGTGTGTGTGTGTGTGTATACCTCAACTTTATCCAGTCATCTGTCGGACATTTAGGTCGCTTCCATGTCTTGGCTGTTGTAAATAGTGCTGCTATGAACATTGGGGTGCATGTATCTTTTCAAATTAGAGTTTCTTTCAGATATATGCCCAGGAGTGGGATTTCTGGATCATATGGTAACTCTATTTTTAGTTTTTTAAGGAACCTTCATACTGTTTTCCATAGAGGCTGCACCAATTTACATTCCCACTAACAGTGTAGGAGGGTGTCCTTTTCTCCACACCCTCTCCAGCATTTATTATTTGTAGACTTTTTGATGATGGCCATTCTGATGGTGTGAGGTGATACCTGATCGTGGTTTTGATGTGCATTTTTCTGATAACTACCAACACTGAACATCTTTTCATGTGCCTGTTGTCCACCTATATGTCTGTTTAGGTCTTCTGCCCATTTTTTGATTCGGTTGTTTGGTTTTTTGATATTGAACTGTATAAGCTGTTTGGATATTTTGGAAATTAATACCTTGTCAGTCTCATAGTTTGCAAATCTTTTCTCCCATTTCGTAGGTTGTCTTTTTGTTTTGTTGATGGTTTCTTTTGCTATGCAAAAGCTTTTAAGTTTAATTAGGTCCCATTTGTTTATAGATCAGTTTCTTACACTCTTAAAAAAACTCACTTGTGTATTCATGACTAAGTGTATGTTGTTTAATTTTTATTTGCTTTAAGGGTTCCAAAAAATGTCACACTGCGGCATGTAGTGGTAGTTTATCGTCGCTGATGTATAATATTCCATCTTGAGGGATCTTTGGGTTAGCTTTGCTTACAGATATACCTAGTACCTGGGGTTATCAGGTCATTAAGTACATGAATGTTCAACTTTACTAAATAATAACAAATTGTTTTCCAAAGTGTTTGTATCAATTCATACTCTTATCAGCAATGTATAAGAGTTTCTGTTTGTATACACTCTCTCCAACACTTGATGTAGTCTGACGTCGTAATTTTTGCTGGCAAAGTACAAAGTGATATCTTATCAGTGGCTTTAATTTGTATTTTTCTGATTATTAGTGAGATTGAGCCCCTTTTCTTAAATGTATAAATATATTTGTACTTCTTCTGCAAAATGACTATGTGTTTCACTCATTTTTAAATTGTATATTTTATTTTCTTTCCTTTTGTTTTGAAGGATTTCCTCATGTGTTTTGGATATGAATTCTTTGTCCTTTGTATGTGTTTCAAATATTACATCCCAGCTTTTGGCTTTTCTTTTGACTGTTTTAGAGTAGCTTTTGGTGAACATAAGTTATTAATAACTTATAATTTATTAACCTTTTATTTTATTTTATGTTTATTGCTTTTTGCATCTTAATACTTACTTTCTTACACCAAAATAAAATATATATTTTATATTTTATTTTAAGAGTTTTTGTTCTGTTTTCCACATGTCAGACTTACCCATTTGGAACCGACTTTTGCCAATGGTTTGAAGTGGGGAGCTAATTTCATTCTCCACCCGCCGCCCGCATAGCTGTTGGCACCAGCACTGCTTGCTGAGTAGTCCCTCCTCTCCCCTGACCTGCAGAGCAACCCTGTCGTATGTGAAAGCCCCACGTGTGTGGGTCTATGTAGCCTTGTGTTCTCCCCAACGGCCGTCCTGTGGCTCTCCGCACCAACACCATGCTGTCTTACCTGCTCTAACTTTGTGAATAAAACTTCGTATTAGGACCCGTCTCTAACTCAGTCTTCAGGAATGCCTTACCTAGTCTTAACCCTTTGCTTTTCCACAGACATTTGAGAATCAGCTTGTCAATCCCACGAAAAGCCCTGTAAAGTTTTGATTGGAATTGCAATCGTTTCAGGAAAGACTGACATCTCCACGATATTGAGTGTTTCCTATTAATGAACATGGAATGTCTCCCTGCTCACATAGGCACTCTTTAACGAATTTCCATAGAGGGCAATAACTCTAGACCGCAGTACAGTTTAAAGTGTATAGATCTTACCCATTTATAAGTAGCTTCACTTCTGGATACTTTTTGACTTAGATCACTGTTCTAAAAGATGTCTTTCTTTTTACTAATTGACTCCAAGTGTTAGCTGATGGTGTATAGTAATGTGATTTATATTTGTATATAGCTAGCACCTTGCTAAACTTACAAATCTAATGACATTTGGATTCTTTTGACACTCCATGTAAACAGTTGTCTGATTTTCTTTATTTATAAATGGACAGCATCATCATAATTCACCTGCTTATAAGTTATTAAAGAAGCATATATGCAAAGTGCTTAGCCATGTGAGCTGTACATAGTGTTGCCATTATTATTAATTTAAAGTAATGGCTTTATGTTTTAATAAAAGTTTTCCATGTGCTTTATGCAAATTACAGTAATGTCAAGAACCGCAAATAGCAAAACCAACAAATCATCCATTGCCCCAAAACAAACAGGGAGACATTTGCTGGACATCATACCAGATTTCTATGAACAGAGAAATAGGTGCGTATATAGTTAGACCAGGTGACATAATTTTTATAAAAGTAGTATCCTATTTTTCACGATTAAAACCATTAAATTTTAATTTGTTTTGACTTTAAAAAGGAAAAAAACCTGATGGGATAGCTGAACTTAGGTTAATTTCCTCACCACAAGAGATATCAATCTTTAAAGGTCCCATGTAAGAAGAAAATTTTAAACAACCCTTACGCTGGTGAGTCACTGAGTTGCTTTCAGCCGCACGCTGCAGTGGTTTGCAGCAGGTTTTGACTTCCTACTACAAAGGAGTAGTTCTCTCAGGCTGCTCCATCCCCCTTCTTCCATCCACCTGTTTTTGTTGCATATACGATTTTTATTTTGCTTGGTGTGCTGGCTTGGTTTCTTCAAGAACAGATAGATATACAAAGAGTTTACTGAGGAGTGACACCAATGAAAGAAGAGGCAGGGGCTCTGTCCGTCTGTGGTGCGGACTGCCCATCCAATGAGGAGCTCCAGGGCAGAGGTGGCCCCTTAGAGGAGCCCCACACTGGGCAGAACTGGCCAGACCCTTCCGTCACTGCCCTGCTCCATCCTTGGCTGTAACCACCCCAAGAAGAGCATGACCTCTGCACAGAAGCAGAAAGAGTGAACAGCTGGAACTAACTCTTCACAGCTGGGTCTGAAGGAGGTTCTGAGAGGAGCATCTCCCCATCTGCCACACCAGGGTTTCTAAACTGACTGTCATCACAGCACAGTCCTTCACTGTTTTCGTTTTAGTTGTAGTTTTAAGTATTTGTACCACTAACCACCAGTGCTTCTACAACGGCATGGCCACGCTGGAGTGCTTTATGCTGGCTCGTGTTTTGTTTGGTTGGATTTCCCGTCCAGTATTTCTTTCAAGAAGGCTTCGTGGGTTCTGTATCACTGAACTCTTTTATGTTTAAGAATGTCTGACTTTCCCTTTCTTCCTGAAGGACCACTTCAGGCTAAGCCAGACACATTTTTCCCTCTGAGCTGTAGACATTGTTTGGTTGTCTTCTCTCTTTGGATGATCGATTCTATGAAGTATGACGTTAATAGATTTTTTCCCCCTCTTGGAAGTTATCTGCTTTTTTTTCCCCTGGTTGTATTGATGTTTAATAACAATCTTTTTGTATCAAGAAATAACTTTCTTCCTGGAATATGTGTGTTCTTTCAATTGGCACATCCACTTTTTCCTTCATTTGGGGAAAAATTTTATTGTGTTATATCTTGGAGTAATTTCGTCTATCCCACTTGTTGTCTACTTTAGAAGAAATGTTTTCCTTCTGTTAGAACACCCTGCTTGCCCTCCATATTCCTTATCTTCTCTTTGATTACTTTCATCTCTTTGGGTCTTTTTTTTTTTTCCTCATGCGTATTCTGGGATTGCCTCAGATATCAACTCCATGTCATTTGATTTTCAGTAATGTCTAGTCTCTTCTTGATTATAATTTATTTATTAGATCTATAAATTGTCTCTAAGTTTGGTTCCTTAGCTAGGCAATATTATTCTTTTATTTTCTAATGCCACTTTTTGGTTGTTGTGTAACTGCACTCACTTTTAAATGCATACTTAGTGGTGCAAAACTCACAGGGAATCTGATTCTGTGTCTTAAGTCAGGTTTTCTTCTAGACTTTATTCTTTAACTTGTGCCCCGCATTTTCTTCCTCCTTCTTCCCTTTCTTTCATCTTTGCCCTCTTCCTTTTGGTGGGGTATTTTCATTTGTTGTCTTACTGGTCTTTCAATCCTTTCTGTAATGTGACAGGGGCCGCTCAGTCTAGCCTTCCCATTTGTGTGACCCATTCTGTGATAGATTCTCCCATTTTACCTGAGACTAATTTGTCTTGCCTTCTCTGAGTTATATAGTCGTCCCTCGGTATCCATGGGGACTTGGTTCTAGGAGCCCGTCAGATATCAAAATCCTCAGATGCTCAAGTTCCTTACATAAAATGGTGTCGTACAATGAATAGCTTGTCAGCTGAACCCACAGATTTCTGCACCCCCGGATTCAACCAACTATGCATCAAAATTTCACATTGGTTGACTCTGTGGATGTGAATCCTGTGGACACGGAACCCACAGATAGGGAACCAGAAGATAGGGAGGACAGACTGTAATTTGAAACCACGTGTCCCTCTCAGATTGCCAGTCGTCCACTTTTGTGGGCGGGGAGGGCGCAGCCTCTGCCACGGCTGCGTATCGTGGGCGCCAAGAGCCCCCGTTGTGACGTCTCCTTTGAGCGCTCTGTCCCGGGGCCCGCTCGGCCCTGCCAGGGCCCGCGCTTCCTCCCACGGGCATCAGACTTTTACTCCAGCTCAGCACAGCGCCCTGGTGGGGCTGCCAGGTAAAATGCAGGATGCGCAGTTAAATTGGAATTTGAGACAAACAATGAATAATTGTTCAGCGTAAGTGTATCCCAAACGGGACATTTTGGCACATTTTTATGTTCTAAATCAGGCAACCCCATGCCCTGGAAAATGGCGAATGCTTTCCCCTCTGCTGACCTCCCTCTGTGAAACGCAGGGACTTCTGCTCTCGAGGGTGTTACCGTCACTTTTGCCAGGCTGTCCCTGCCTGCCTCCCCCACAAGCTGCCCGCTGCAGGAGCTGCGTGAGAATGCTTGGCACTCATGTCTTTCCTAGGAAAAGCTTCCCGGGGTTAAGGGTGGGGTCAGGAATCGCACATCTGTGCGCCAAACTGGAATCTCCTGCCTTTTCTTGGCTGCACTTTCCAAAGCTTCTAGTGCGTGGTGGTTATGGCTGGTGAATTGTGTGTGTGTGTGAATGTTTTCCACTTTGTTGGGTATTGGAGGACGGCGAGCCTGTGACTCTTCTTCATGCTGCCGTCTTCACCCAGAAGTGCTCCCTGTAATTGTTTACTCATTCACTGGGTACTTAGCGAGCGCCTCTTGTGCAGTGTCTGCCACTGAGGGAGAAGGCGTGACCCAGGGACTCTCGCCCATTGTGACGAGGCTCTCGTAGGTGCAGGGAGGATGCCTGCATTTTACAGTTCACTCCACCCACCTGGGTTCACAGTGTCTCCGCATTAGACCGAGAGCTCCTTCCAGACGGCATGGGGCTCCACCCTCCCTCCTCACCCGAAGGGGTCACGTGTATTTGTTGCACGGATGATGGAATGAGTGCATGAGGTGCAGGGTTGCAAGAGTAAGAGGGTGGACCTCTGGGTACAGTCAATCTGGGGGTCACGGGAATGAGCACCCTGATCCCTGTCACTGCCAATGCGGCGTGGGCACACAAAGCTGGAGACACTTGGCTCTGCCTGTTGTGGCTCAGTGGTGGCATGGGGGTGGGATGAATCAGTAGGTGAGAGCTCCAGCTCTGGTTTCACCTCCCGCCGTTACCAAAAACCAATGCTAGGTGAATTGAAGGAATCTGGGAACAAGTATCAATGCAAAAGTTTAGAGGTAGGGACAGTGTACCGGGCAGCGGGGGCTCTGGCTTCAGTGAGACCCAGCCGGGCTTCAGGGGAATTTGTCATCAGGCGGGGAAGAGAGCCAGGCAAGCCCCTGGGGGCAGAGGGCTTCAGTGGGGGCAGAGAGAGCTGGAAGGGTTCCGGGTGACGGCAGGAGGAGGCTGGGGGGGAGCAGGCAGGTCGCGTGGAGAAGGTGCTGGCACTGCGTTTCCAGGCTTGCGGGGGGCTCGCTGCGGGAAGGAGGCTGCGAGGAGGCTGCAGAGCTGCGCAAAGGCACAGAGGTGCAAGGAGCGGAGTCTGTTCCTAGAGCTGTCGGTGGGGCCCGGAGGGAGCAGGGGAGACAAGTGAGGCTGTCAGCAGAGGGCAGGCTGCAGGTCCCGCAGGCCGTGCTGAGGGCCTGGACCGCAGTCAGCGTGGGGTCCCCGACAGGACGGAGAGAGGTAACGGGATCTTTCTCTTGCTGCCTCCTTAAAAAAGTGTTAGCAATTTTGCCCCAAATAGCCAGGCCCGCGCTGTTCCCCAGCTCATCACAAGGTCCGCAGGAGAACACGAGCAATTCTGTAGCCAAATTCCTGACCACCCGGAAAAGCTGCGACCCCTGTGTGTGTTTTGAGGTTGAAGGCGGAGAGGAGGCCCCCCCCCGCCCTCCCCGCCTGCGCGCATCCGCGGGCGCACGCGGCTGGTCTGCTCACGCACGTGGGCTCTGCGCTCTGGGTTCCGGGTGGCTGCAGAATCTCCCACAAAATGGTCACTCTCCTCTACTTAGCTCACTGGAAACACGCTTCTGGAATCCTCTTTTTGTAGGCTCATAAGAAGGCGTGATTTCCTCCAAAAGTGTGTTCCAGGAAGAAAGCCTGTGAGATTTACCCACTCCTCTGGGTGACGCCCATCCAGAGGTCGCTTGGGGTGATGTCAGGGCCCATCACGGGTGAGTCCAAGTGGTTGGCGTGGGCTGAGCAGTGTTTCCGCCGGGCTGACAAGCATTTGACAAGGATCTGCTGGGGGCGCTGTGCTGAAGGCGGGGTACTGGGCTGATTGAGGCTTTGGTCCTTGACCTCCAGGGTCCCACAGTCCAAAACAGGACATCAGGCAAACACGCAGGAACCAGCTGTGAGGCGCTAAAACAACACCGACAGGCCCAGGCCCGGGTCAGAGTAGGACGCTGCTCCTTCCTTCCAGAACTGCAGGACCTCTGATGCGGAGGGCTGGGGCCAGGGCAGTCAGAAAGCCAGACCCTTCGCCCTAAGTTCCAGGGGGTTTCTTGCTGCATCACACAGACTGAGCTCGGGAGGACTAATTCTATTTTGGAATAACAAAGAGGAAATCTGGAGCAATATGTAGTGGGACTGAGGGTCTTCCAAAAATTCACGTTCATCCAGAAGCTCAGAACATGACCTTATTCAGAGATTAGATCTTTGCAAAGGTGCTGCAGGTGCGGGTGGAGATGAGGTGGTGCTGGGGTGGGCTGGTCCCTGGGAGCCAGAGAAGGACACAGAGAGACACAGAGGAGGGGCCATGGGAAGAAGGAGGCAGAGATGGGAGTGATGCTGCCACGGGCACGGACCGTCCAGAACCACCAGAAGCTGGAAGAGGCAGGAAGCATCGCTCCCTAGAGCCCCGGGAGGGCACGGCCCTGCAGACACCTTGTTTGTGGACTCACAGCCTCCAGAGCTGTGAGAGATTAAATTTCTGTTGTTTTAAGCCACTGTGTGTGTGTGGCAATTTAGTTGGACAGCCGCAGGGAGCTAATACACAAAATTATCTATTTTTCAAAATGACAGCAATCCTAGGGTGAGTCCCAGCTGAGTGGCCTCACGTATCTTTTGGGAACTCAGCTGGGACAATCAGCAAAATGGGCAGCCATGGGGAGGGGCAGTGGTGAACCAGGCAACTCCCCCATCCCTGCCAGTTCCCTCGCTCTAATTCTGCTCCTGTCACCTGCCCCTGCTCACCCATGCTCAGTCGGAGGTTTCCAGGGAGGTAGGACCCAAGGCCACGGCTCTGCTTATGGCCATTTAGGCGGAGTTGCTGGGAGGTTTGGCTTTGAACACCAGCCGTCAGTCAGAAGCACCCTTCAGGACCCGGAGCGGCACACTGCAGAGGTGCTCAGAGGCCCCGGCACTGATGGTTAATTACGGATCCTCCATGGGCGCTGACTTCGCAGGTGGCTCCACACGCGTCCCAGCCAGCCAGCCTCCGAGGGGCTTTCTTCGGTGGAGGGTTAACGACAGCGCATCGTCATGATTGCTGGGAGAACTGAGTGAGGCAAGGAATGTGGAACCACCTTATAAATGTAAAAGCAGTGGGTAAGTGGAAGGTTTTATCACGGTGTTTGAAGGAGCTGAAAGCATAGGTTAAACGTGTAAGATGTTTCTAGGCCCCACAAAGCACATTGTTCGCTAGACCCCCGCTGGGACATTTGGGGGAAGAGTTTCTGTTGCCTCCCCAACCAGCTCATCTCCTGCAAACAAGCCTGGAAATAGTCTGCATCCCACCTGCAGCCCAGACGGGCCGGCCAAAAGAGAAGACGCTGCTCGCTGCCCCCACCCGGGATCAGGGCAGCATCTGACCCCATTCCGGGGCCATGCGTGTGGGCGGGAGAGCCCCGCATGAGTCCCCGAGTTCACAGAGAGCACGGCCCAGATCGATGGTAAATGTCTCAGGCTCAGTGGGTCTCTGTCTTGGTCTGTCTGGGCTGCTGTAACAGGTAACCATAGACTGGGTGGCTTGTAAATGACAGAAATTTCTCACAATTCTGGAGGCCAGAAGTCCAGGACCAGGCTGCCAGCCCATTTGGTGCCTGGTGAGGGCCTGCCTTCAGGTTCATCGTGGCCATCTTCTCCCCGGGTCCTCGCGTGGTGGAAGGGGCGAGGGAGCTCTCTGGGGCCTCTCTTATGAGGACACTAATCTCACTGTGAGGGTGCTGTCCTCACGTCCTTACCTCCTCCCAAAGGTCCCACTGCCAAACAGCCTCACTCTGGGGGTTAGGATTTCAGCATATGGATTCTGGGAAGGGACACAAACATTCAAACCAAAGTACCGTCCCAGCTGATGATTCAAGTCTAATCTACCGACGTAGCGTGCAAGTAGCTGCAGACCATGTGTCAACAGGCACGGTTGTGTGTCAATAAAACTTTATTTACAAAACCAGGAGCAGGTTGGATTTGGCTCTCAGGCTGTGGTTTGCCAACTTCTGATCAGAGAGGTTTGGGGAGAAGGTTGGCTGACTTTTTAATTGTTTGGAGTAGTTTGACTTATGTGACTTTGATTATTAGACTAAAGATTGCCTGCGTGATGCACCCGCTGATTTGGGATGAATGGAGCCTCTCCAGGTGGCCTGTGCTCCAGCGGGGCTGCCCAGGACAGTTGTGTGAGCTGTGTCTGCCGTGACCGGCCAGGCTGCCAGGTTGAGGGAGGCCCTCATGGTGCCAGAAATGGTGACCTTCTTTTCTCTCCCACATGGATGTGTCCATTGGCCTGGCCACCAGGTTTCTGGAAGTGAAACAAAACAGCTTCTGCAGGGGGATTTCTGGTTGTTTGTCCCCGGGGCTGACAGGGCAGAGAGAAGCCGCAAGCATTTTCGGGGGACGTGGTGGGGCTGGCTAAAATCGTTGGATAATTCACACTTCCCCTTTTTCACAGATGGCTGGGCCCCCAGGAAACCTGGGCATTGTTTCCTGGTTAATCTGAGTTCTGAAAACTCTCCTGTGTCACCGGCTCTGTCTTTGTCCTTGTGATGGACATTGTGACTAATGAAGGTGGACATTTATTGAGGAGTTTCTCAGAGCCAGGTGTTACGCCAAGCACTGTACATCCATCTCAGGTCTTGACAACAGCAATCAAGGTAGCCGGCATTAACCCTGCTACAGCCGAGGAAACAGAGACCCAAGCAGGTGAAGCTGCAGTCTCTCCATCAAACGGCTTTGTTTTTTTTAAACTTTTTTTTCATTGAGTTATAGTCATTCTACAATGTTGTGTCAGTTTCCAGTGTAGAGCACAGTTTTTCAGTTATACATGAACACGCATACATTCATTGTCACATTCTCTTTTGCTGTGAGCCACCACAAGATCCTGTATATATTTCCCTGTGCTACACGGTACAATCTTGTTTATCTATTCTATGTTTTTAAATCCCAGTCTGTCCCTTCCCACCCTCCATCCCCCTGACAACCACAAGTTTGTATTCTATGTCTATGAGTCTCCACATATGAGTGATCTCATGCAGTATTATTCTTTCTCTTTCTGGCTTACTTCACTTAGAATGACATTCTCCAGTAACATCCATGTTGCTGCAAATGGCATTATGTTGTCACTTTTTATGGCTGAGTAGTATTCCATTGTGTATATATACACCACTTATTCTTTATCCAGTCATCTGTTGATGGACATTTAGGCAGTTTGCATGCCTTGGCTATTGTAACTAGTGCTGCTATGAACACTGGGGTGCAGGTGTCATCCTGAAGTAGGGTTCCTTCTGGATATAAGCCCAGGAGTGGGATTCCTGGGTCATATGGTAAGTCTATTCCTAGTCTTTTGAGAAATCTCCATACTGTTTTCCACAGTGGCTGCACCAAACTTCATTCCCACCAGCAGTGTAGGAGGGTTCCCTTTTCTCCACACCCTTTCCAGCACTTGTCATTTGTGGACTTTTGAATGATGGCCATTCTGACTGGTGTGAGGTGATAACCTCCTTGTAGTTTTGATTTGCATTTCTCTGATAATTAGTGATATTGAGCATTTTTGCATGTGCCTATTGATCATTTATATTTCTTCCTTGGAGAATTGCTTGTGTAGGTCTTCAGCTCATTTTTGGATGGGGTTGTTTGTTTCTTTCTTATTAAGTCGTATGTGCTGCGTATATATTCTGGAGATTAAGCCTTTGTCAGTTTCATTTGCAAAAATTTTCTCCCATTCCGTAGGTTGTCGTTTTCTTTCACTTATGGTTTCCTTTGCTGTGCAGAAGCTTGTAAGTTTAATTAGGTCCCATTTGTTTATTCTTGCTTTTATTTCAATTGCTTGGGTAGACTGCCCTAGGAGAGCATTTTTGAGATGTATGTCAGATAATGTTTTGCCTGTATTTTCTTCTCTGAGGTTTATTGTATCTTGTCTTATGTTTAAGTCTTTGATCCATTTTGAGTTTACTTTTGTGTATGGTGTAAGGGAGTGTTCTAGCTTCATTGATTTACATGCTGCTGTCCTGTTTTCCCAACACCATTTGCTGAAGAGACTGTCTTTATTCCATTGTATATTCTTGCCTCCTTTGTCGAAGATGAGTTGACCAAAAGTTTGTGGCTTCATTTCTGGGCTCTCTATTCTGTTCCATTGGTCCATATGTCTTGATGATACCATGCTGTCTTGATGACCGTAGCTCTATAGTATTGTCTGAAGTCTGGGAGAGTTATTCCTCCAGCCTCTTTCTTTTTCTTCAGTAATGCTTTGGCAATTCTAGGTCTTTTGTGGTTCCATATAAATTTTATTATGATTTGTTCTAGTTCTGTGAAATATGTCCTGGGTAATTGGATAGGGATTGCATTAAATCTGTAGATTGCCTTGAGCAGTGTGACCATTTTAACAATATTGATTCTTCCAATCCAGGAGCATAGGATATCTTTCCATTTTTTAAAGTCTTCTTTAATTTCCTTCATCAATGGTTTATAGTTTTCCATGTATAATTCTTTCACCTCCTTGGTTAGATTTATTCCTAGGTATTTTATTACTTTGGGTGCTATTTTAAAGGGGATTGTTTCTTTACTTTCTTCTTCTGTTGATTCATCGTTACTGTAAAGAAATGCCACTGATTTTTGAATGTTAATCTTGTAACCTGCTACCTTGCTGAATTCTTTATTTCTAGTAGTTTTGTGTGGACCTTTTAGGGTTTTCTATATATAGTATCATATAATCTGCATAGAGTGGCACTTTTACCTCTTCTTTTCCAATTTGAATCCCTTTTATTTCTCTCTCTTGCCTGATTGCTGTGGCGAGGACTTCCAAGACTATGTTGAATAGGAGTGGTGATAGCGGGCAGCCTTGTCTTGTCCCAGATTTTAGTGGGAAGCTTTTGAGTTTTTCACCGTTGAGTACTATGCTGGCTGTAGGTTGGTCATATATAGCTTTTATTATGTTGAGATATGTTCCCTCTATACCGACTTTGGTGATAGTTTTTATCATAAATTGGTGTTGACTTTTATCAAAAGCTTTTTCTGCATCTGTTGAGATGATCATGTGGTTTTTGTCCTTTCTCTTGTTGATGTGATGTATTACATTGATTGACTTGCGTATCTTGAAGCACCCTTGTGTCCCTGGGATGAACCCCGCTTGATCATGATGTATCATCTTTTTTATGTGCTGTTGGATTCTATTTGCTAGTATTTTGGTGGGGATTTTTGCATCTATGTTCATCAGTGATATTGGTCTGTA